>NC_140088.1:52254599-53582708 GCF_964237585.1 Gallinula chloropus | reverse complement strand
ACTTCCTGCTACATCAACTGCAGTCACCGACACAAGTCTGCCATTTCTCACAGGCAGTTCCAGTTAACTTTACCACAGTAATACTTACTACTTTCCAGTTTACAGTAGGATGTGAAACAGAAAATCTGAAATACTAAAATATTAGACTAAAATTGTCAGGTTTAGAGAAAAGAAAATTTACATCACTTGGCATACAAGGTTATATCAGAACGACATCTGTGACTTACCTAAACAAATTCTGTGTCCGTATCTTATTGTGCTATTTTGTGTGTTCTTTTTTATCACAATCCTTTTTTATCCACTACTTTTTCATCACAATCCTTTGCTCCTCCTTTCATTTCCAAGACACAACCATCCTGCTACTTCAAATCTCAGTCAACTGTAGTTTAGTCAGGAAAATAACAATGCACCAAAAAACTTTTCCTGGGAACATGACACAAAGGACATTTTACTAAAGATGCTAATAACTTAAATTTGGAATAAATCTAGGCAAGTGTTTTGGTATCACACAGAAAGCACAGAAATGCATATCCAGTTTTGAAAGTTAGAGAGGACAAAAACAATGGGTCCTTCTAACGATTTGGTATGCTGGCATTTGCTTGGGAACCAGAATCCCAAGAACAGACTACACAACCTCAGAGGCCAGAGAGACATTATACTATCACATAGGAAAAAACTCCTAATCATCTATCCTACCTAGATTTCAATAAATGGTAATTACGAACTTATTTCTGCTTATTTTTTTATGTAGACATCCCTTTTATGTCTTTAAAGAAAAACCCACAAAAAAAGTAAAATAAATAGTGCTTGATAGGAAAGTATCACAAATCTTGCAGCAGAAAGATGTGGAGAGCTCCATTAACAACTTTTTAAAAGAGGGGTCTGAATTATGCAGCAGTCTGACATTCAGAGTGTGTTACTCTACCCATGTACAACTTCTCACAGCCCCATCCCCAAAACACAGCAGTCATTTCAAAATAAACTCTCTTGAAGCTAAAGTCCTTATTTTTTATTCCTTAATCTAAAATGGAAACCATTTGATCTGAATTCCTCCTTCAAAAACCAAGACCCGTTCACAGAATAATATTTTTCATCTGTACTATCAAGAAGTGTGACATTATTTTGCATCTATTTTTATTGTTATAATACTATGATGATTAGAGTTTGCAGAGAACCTCTGAGCTCAGAAAGACAGGTGAGGCAGGCTTTCTGACAGATGTCTGATCTCCTCTTCCCCCTATCTACACTGCCATAAAGTCATTTCCTGTTTTGCCCTACCCCACTGTGCTTCACATCATCTTTCTAAGCACCCTGGTGACTTTTCTATTGGCCAATAGATAACAGATGTCATCAGTAGAAAGTTATCTTCATGCTGACTGACCTGCTGCCTGCAACCAGAGTATTTAACAGCTGAGTTGTTCCTGCTTTTCCCTCAGACAACAGGGAGAACAAACATTCAGTTTTCTCTCTTCTGCCCAGCTTTGGCTTTTCATAAAACATACAATTTCAAGATTCATACCTTCCTTCAAATTTAGATGAAGCTGAATAGCTAGTTCAAAACCTACTGGGGAGGGATTGCAGACAAGAAGTCAGATAGCTTTCATCCTTGCTCTCAAAAAAAAGAAATAGCAAAACTGTTCAAAAGTTCACCAGACAGCAAAGGCAGCAATTGTGTAGCACTTTTCTAGCAAAGAAAACCAAAAGAATTTCATTGTTATTCTTAATGAGGCCAGAATTCTGTCAGAGTAACATGAGTATAATCAGAATTATCTCTATTTCAAAGATAGAGATCACCCAGTCCTGTCGTTTTTCCCAATACTTAATACTACAAATATCTAACAGTGGAGAACTAGGCCAGCACACACTTCAATGTTAAACTATTATCTTTTCAAGCCACCAATACTTGTGAGCTTTAAATCTGCACATGTTAAATATGGATCTCATTCTGTTAAGATGTCTATTCTTGATTACAAAGTAATCAAGAAGTGAAAGGACTTATCCAAACACAGTCCTTTTTTTTTCTAATCTCAGAAATGGATTTAAGTCTAAACATGTCTTCTTTAGGTATTACACTGAGCCAGCCAGCATATGAAAAACCCCCACATATTTGCTAGCAAGATTAGGTCCAGAGCAACAGTAGGAATGACATGGTGGTTAAGGGGACTGACTAGCATGCAGGGACAGTCAAGCTCATTTGACTGCACTTCAGATGAAGTATTTAATATGGGATTGTAGATTTTTACTTATATTCACTAACCCAATAAATCCAAGATAATAAAAGTACCGAGAAAAAAAAATTTCTTCAGTGTCTCCAATAACATTCCTTTGGTGATCAGTTTAGTGATCACATAACTACAAAACCATAATATTTTTCCTATTTTGCCAATATGGTCTAAATAAGAATACAAAAATAAAAGAGAAATTTAAAAATCCAAATTAATAAGGAATCTCACGTACTATTATTCAATATTCTTATTATTCCTAAACACAGCAGATTATTTAATGCATGTTTGGAATGGAATACTTCTATTTTAAAAGATAAAGCAGATTTTTCAACCTCCGTCAATTCATTAGTGTATTTTTTTTAATTAGACTCCAAAGCTACAATAATTAAAACTATATGTAGGGAAGAAATCTCTCATTTTTTATGTTATATTACTTCTTCAGCATTATTATAAGCCCAGCCTGCCTGATGTGAGTCTAATTTTCTACTCAATCTTATGCTGAGTCCCACTGGGAAAGTGAGATATTGTGATTATTAAGAAAAGCAGAGAAAGAAGAGATTAAAGACTCCCTGCTAATGAGTAGAAGAGAAAAGAAAGAGATGTGCCAATCTACAGAGTAGTACCTCTAAATTGAACTGCCAAATAATAAACAACAAAAGGAAATAAACAATTCTTCATTACAGAGAGAGATATTTTTAGATATTCATAGATAATAAGCACAGAATGAACAAAAATACTGTTAAAAAGAGAAAACACCAAGAGTCATGCACAAATTGGACTACTTACCTTATAGCCTTTGACAAACAAATACAATACAGACATCAAGTACATTCATTAAACATTTCTAAATATAGATGAATAATGAAGGTTAAGCAATTGTACAGACAAAATACTTAGAAATACCACTGTTTGAGGTACTTGCACTCCCTTGTACTCCCAAAATCTTAATTCTACATAATCTAGAAAAAACACTATTATTAAAATGGCTTTGGAGGCTGTCTACAATGCAAATTCTTTCAAGTTTGATATTACAGCATCAGGTAAAATTTTTCTGTTTGCAATATTGGTGAACAGAGACCCCCCTCTCTTCGGGAGATCTCAACGCATTTTACAATGGAGGAAAAAATTTAGGTGGAGAAAATGAGGGAGAAAAATCCAATTGAATGTCTAAAATTATTAATACCACAGAGGCATGAGTAAGAAATATTTTATTTAAAACTTCATATTGTTACAAAGTAGTATTTTTACATTACCAAAGGGAACTTGATGCTACTTGAAAGAATTACCACAAAGACTGGTGGAACTGTAAACTTACTCACATCTATCTATTATATGACTGGAAAATATCCTTAAAGTACTTTTGAGAATATGTAAAAGAAAGAGCATTCTGACCTTGCCTCACACAAATACAGAACTAGCTGTGATTAAAGGAAGGCAGAATGAGCAAAAAAACCCCAAACATATTCTCTGTGCAAACTGAAGCTTGATAGGGTGACAACATCTGCTCATGTAAAACTAGAAGCGAATTACATGGTCTCTTATTGTAAGTAGCCTCGACACTAACTGTTGGGTAAGCAGCACAATTAAACATGCAAAACTTGACTCTCTGCAAGAAATGAATAGAAACAAGAATATCCACATTTAATACTAATAACACCAGATTCTAAGACGAAAGAAAACCTTTGTGGTGACCTGGAAGGAGCATTCCAAAAATAACAGAACATACAAATACCTAACAAGATAGAAGTAGATGCTCTACTCCCACTCAGTGTTCTGTTTAAGCTGGTAAGGTCAATTCAAGTCTTATTGTCTGTTGTATACTAGAAGCCAATTGTTTCACCTTCATTCTTTGTGAAGTTTTCTATGCTGTAAAGCATTACCCCGTGTCTTGGTTCCCTACCCAAACTGAGTTTTTAACCAGCAATCTTATGCTGCTCTGTATGTTCAGATCCCCCAGTCTTTGCATCATCTGCACCTTGTCTATGTCATTTATTCCAGGCCACTGACAAGACCTTAAACACTGTGTGGCCATCCCTGATTGAGATGACAAGATCCGTGCCTGCTTGATGATTATTTATGACTTGTTTAGTAACTCTCATGCACTGGGACAACTTTGTATTGTTCTAGCTGCTTAATCAAAAGTCTTTGCCCTCCCAAGTCTCCCATTGCCATAAAGAAAGCCTACATCAACAGGTCTCTCATATCTATCAACCCAAATTGTAATCTCATCAGAAGTGTGTCATATCAGCTTCACAATGTTTGTGTTCCACAAGTTTAAGAATTATTATTACCCCTATTTCATTTTTACAATTGAGTCCAATATCAACCATGTCATTATTTTGCCTAAGATGGATATCAGTCTGACAGGCCTATAATTACCATTGTAACCTCTTTCACCCTTTCAAAACATTGGCTCAACAATAGATTTCTTCTCATGTTCCGGAATTTTCCAGTTCCAGGTTTATTGAAAAGTGATGGCAATGGTCCACTGAGCTCCTCAGACAGTTTTTCTATAAGATTTGGTCACTTACTATAAAGAAATTTCGATTTTAAAAGGTCCAAGGTTAGCAGCCTGTGCCCATTTTTATCCTCATTCGTTGTTGAAACAAGGTATTTCAGCTTCAGCATCATCATATGGCCAGCATTCTGGATCACCACTAACTTTCAATTCCACATTAACTTGTTACAAGTCCCACTAGGGAAAGACAGCAAGTGAGGCAATAAGAGAGAAATATATGGTAGTCCTCTTCAGGGAATAAAAAGGGTTGTAAGGGGAGAATATCAGTCCTGGAGAATCCAGAAAAGGCAAAGTTTATTGGTTCCCGGGGTGAGGACTGCTAAGGAACCCAAGGGATTTGAAGAGACAGCAACAATTTGGAAGCTGAAGAAGAAGTCTGCAGGCACAAATGAAAATCTGTTCAGAATGATTCCCTGTAAATCCATAATCTTCATCTATGCATTTTTTTTCCTCCTCTCATCTCTAATTATTTACCACCTTACAACTCCTCCGCTGCTGCTAACCCCTACCTACTTCCACTTAACCAACAATCCCACTGGTAGCACTCTCTTCTGTGCCTCCTAAATCCACCCAGATGACATCACTGAATGCCTTTCAGCTGGGAAACAAGTAATCTTAGCTCAAATATGGCAGACAGGTTAGTACAGAATTGCAGAAAAGTAGTTGTGACAGAAATCACATTGACTACTTTTGCTTTTCCTGCATTATTGTACACATTTCTGCCATTTTCACAGAGTAACAAGCTAAAATCATCATTAGGATTTTTTTCTCTAAAAAACTTTCTAAAGTCCTTAATTCCAATGGTCTCAGGTTTCTCCTTGTTTCCTTCTGCATCCTTTACAAATGTCTTCAATTCCTACCTTCTCATTTATATTAATTTATTCATTGGTATCAACTTCCCTTTTTTCCCATTTGTTTCATTAGAGATTACAGCTTTCCCTTCCCCCGTAAGCCAGGTTAGGTTTTAACTATTGGAAAATCTTCATTAAAAAATACCAGTGAACTGACCCTGAAACATTTAAGTCAAGACATCCCTAGTTTGATAAAACTTTTGTCAAAGCCAGCAGAGGACTGAGGAAGAACTCAGATGGGGTGCCTGGGGACCACCAAAGGACCATGAGACCTCTCTGGATTCTTGGTTCTGGGGAAGATCTCCAAAACCTCAAAGCTTCCCGTTTCTAAAACAGAAAAAATAATAAGTCAAAAAGGAAACAAAGAACCCAACAACAATAAAACCACCAAACCCCACCACACTTTAAATTCTCAGTCCTTAAAAACAAAGAAATGTATCTCTCAAACTCTTTAGAAACAGAGACATCTGAATGGGGACTTCAAGCATACAGAATGGTCTTCATATATGCTTGTCTATATTACCAGTTCTTGCTTAGTTATCCATGGCTCACTCAATTCCAACATTTTATATTTTTAAATTTGTTCTTCCAACTCATCAAAAGTCCTGGGAAGTGATGAGTGCCTCTCTGGGCGAGAGTGACTGACAGGTGCTGTGCAGGCACGTGTGTAATGAATGTCACAGACAACATGGAGGCCTCCTCAGAGAATGCCACTGGGAGAGACAGCTTGTCTTCTGGCAGTTTGTAAATAGAAATCCAGTGGGAGTTACATGGATTTGAGTTACCAGTCACTTTATTCCTGCCTGCTGTCTACAGGAATCAGGAGAATAAACAAGTACTCTTCACCACAGCACTACCCATCCACAGTGGAAGACAGAGTCTATTCAAAAAAAAACCATTACAAAGGATAATCTCTCTTTTGTTTTATCAACATCCCAATCGTGTTGTTACAACTGCAGTCATGGCGAAATAGCTATCACAGACCTATATTTCCACAAAACGCATTTTTATGATGTGCATATTCTCTCCTTTTTCAAACAGAGCACACATGCCATGCACAAATGCTGATAGGATCCTGAAAGCAAAGTCCTTTAGGGAAGCAATAACACGAGCACGACTTCTGCTGCTTATTTTATTTAGAGACACCTGGACATTGAGCAGAGAGATAGTTCGCCAAGAGCTCTCTCACATACAGATGGAGGGAGCACGCTTTCAATATAAACCGATCCTATTCAGAATAATAAACACCATTGTATATTTGCCATGATCCTTTTTTGGGTTTTGGGGGTTTTGTTTGTTTGTTTGCTTCACTTACTGCACCTTTCTGTCAAGAGAATAGAAGAGCAAAGAGCAGCAATGCCTAGAGTTTTATTCAGTGAAATGCAGATATCAGGAAAGCCTTGGAACACATATACTGTTGTTGTCTTTTGGTCTGAATCTCCCTAAGACAGCTGACAGGCATGAGAGGATTGTATTCTCTAAGGCTATCTCCAGGAACTGGCACCTGACACAACAGGACACGCACCTTCAGAGAAATGCCTGCGTGCCCGTGAATGGCTGAGAGGCACAAAGCCAGCAGGTGGCACTCAGAAACACGGGCTGGTGTCTGGCCGGGATCTGCTCTTCCACACTACACGTGCAGGCAGATCTCTCGCAGCAGTCGCTGGGCTACATAACCGTCCAGAAACAAAACATTAAACATAAATTCCTGTTAGGCAGGGTCTGATTTTTTGACCAAATTTTGGAGCAACGTCTATGAACTCTTAGTCCCAGGTGAAATACTGTGTCCGTGACATCTCAAAAGTCCCATTCACATTACCCGACCAGGAAAAAATCACATACTCCCCTGTTCCATTTTCTTCTTCTCTTCACCCAAGTGTCATTTGCCTGTGCAAAGGAGATTTCCACGCATGATTACATTTCTCAGGTTTCAAGAGTGTACAAATTGTATCACTCTTCCGTGACAGGAACCTGCCGGTATGGGACTGGTATCTTTTTCCACTACCTTCAAAGTATCTGAGCATCTGCAGGCAACTGTCTGTACCTATTCACTGAATATGCTGGCTCATTTTTGAATGGTTTTGCCCCTTTTTTCTCCCCCCTTTCTTGCAATATGTAGCCATTTGCTCAAATTAGCATGTATCCAAGCTCAAAACTATAGCCGTCATCTTGCATTGGTAGACATTTAGCACTGCTTTATTAACGATTAAGCCAAGGCTGCTTGTTTGTGAAAAGGCATCACTAATGGTCACCAGCCTCCGCTGTCAATAGATAACAAGAAGTCAGTGCTGCTTGTCATTCCTTGAGAGACACTGCATCCAAGCCTGCCACTTTAAGCGCAGCTCTCATTATTTATTCTCTTTCTTCTACACAGCCCGTTATCAAAACAGACTGCCTTTCATATTTCACAATTTTTAAAAGTTTAAAACTCGACATTTACAGGTTGGGTTTTTTTTTTTCCTCCCCTAATTAGACTTCCTGGGGGGTGGGAAACCACCACTAAAAATTAGCAAACTTGGATCATATTGCTAAAATCTTAGTTCCTGCATTTTTACAGTTCCTTTCCAAGGCTATATCCTCCATTTTAGAGGACCCTATATTTGGGTCATTAAGAACAAAGCCCATACTTAATACACTCACTAAAAGGCTAGCCATACAAATGATCCCTAGTCAAGCAGACCCTCTAACGTGGCAAGACAGGCAAGACATCCAGAGAAGCCACAACAGGGATAAAATAAAATAATGTTTACAGCTCTTTTATCCTTTTATCTTTTTTTTTCTTTGAATATGAGCCTTATTGTTCATCCAGTATCAGAGCATACATAGCACAAAATGAAACAATCCACAAAATAAGCATATCCCTTCCCACTACCAAGAAATCCAATAAGAACAAAACTCTCCATTCAGATATATAGAGTACACAGCTTGTGAGATAAAACTATAAGCTCAGAAGTACTTCAAGACATAATAAAAATTCATATAGTGCTTCAAAATCCTTCATACTCCAGCCACAGAGTCAGTGTTGCTGAGCATGTCTCCTGATAAGAGGGGGAACTGCTACATGCTCAGATTTAATTTTTTAAGTGATACAAACCTGTATATTGTTCCCTCTAAATGACCAGGTGGGATGTTTCTGAGGGTTTGGGTTTGGTTTTTTCCCCTTCTCACAAGAGGGATACATATAACATACTTGGCCAAATTGGTTGTGTTCTGTTGTTTTTATTAAAATAATTACATTGTGTATATATATCCAGAGAGGCTTAGGGGATTTTATTTTTAAATTATTTTATCATTAACTCCAGTTAAACATTCAAATGAATAAGAAAATAAATCTTATTCTAGTTAAGGAATTTTTTAGCTGGCTTTACAAAGTGCAGACTATTTTTCTATAAGCCAGACCCAAATTTTACAGACCTGATTGAATTACTCTCAACCGTGAGGAGATCATTTTCTTCATCATTGAGTCAGAATTCTGGCATAACAGTCAGATTTCAAAGGCAACACTCAGAAATTGTAAGCCTGCATGGATTCTCACATATTTTAGACTTTATGTTTTGCAAGTTTTAATTTAAAGATTATTACTGTCCTAATTACTCACCTGCTCTTGTATCACGTAAAATTTTTATTTAGTTGAAGATGAAACAAATAAGGTATTGAAATACTTTTTTTTGTTATACAAGAGAAAAAAAAATCAACCTTTGTGTTTGTATTTCCTCTTTCCCATAATTTTAAGGAGGCAGATTCCTTCATGGAGAAGTCATTTATCTAACTGTTAGATCACATACTTTGCTTATACCTATAAATTAACTATCAAGTAGAAGCGAACTGCATTTTAAACATCAATGAGAAATTACATACCTACTGTAAAGTGGATGGCAGAAGGGGCTCCCCGTTGGTCTGACTGTTTTAATTCATTATGGCTGATTTAATTACAGAGTTTATTTTTTTTTTCTTTTTTGGAATTGGATGTTAAATCTTCAAAAATTCTTCCTATTTCATGGGATTAAGAAAAATCAATGTACATTAGTGAATTTAGATCACCACAGTATTAATGACTCACAGAGAACATACTGTAGCTAGTTAACACCTTTTCCACTGGTGATAAGGTCATTTCTGTGCAAACCCCCCCCCCCTTCCACCCAGAATTAATTTCATTGTCCTTTTCTGGATTTCTGCATTTAAAGAAAAATCAAATTTTAAAAGCAACCCTTAATATTTAAGACTATTTTAAACACAAGCACATAGAATGACTAATATAGATATACATATGCATATAAAATGCATTTGTACATGATGTTTATCTGTTTGGACATATCATTCTGAGATGATCCACACCCCCCTCCTAACTGTCCTACTGTCTTAAGTTTCCATAATTTGTCTATGTATGCAAAAGGAAAAAAACCTTTGAACAGACACTTACTTGGGCACGTGGACTTTTTCAGATTTTAATAAGCAACAAGTTTTCAGTACTGCTAGTGATAGTAGCTTGAAGTATGGTTTTCTCTTTATCCTTGATAATTGCTAGTTATAGCTGAATGTCTCACAGTTTTTATAACAACTCTCGTGATTTGAGAAGTAGAAAACCAGCACAATCAAAATCTTAGCACAGTAAATTGTATTAAAAGGTTGAGATGCGTAACAAGGGAGAGGTGTTTTTTCTCAACTGGTTATGGTTACAAATGCATGATATATAGTCTTATAGAATTCCAAAATGGAAAGCATTTTTTAAAGTTATAGAAGGTACCAAGGCAGTTCCTCTTTCTCTAAGATTTTAATTTCTTTTTTATCTACAGAAAACTTTGCAAGCCTTAGACAGACTTGGTAAATGACATGGTGTCAGAATATTTTTGTGCAGGTTGTAACTGTACATAAAATGTTGACATTTGGAAAAATATTGTTTCTTTTAATCAGATTTTTATCAAAGAAGTTGAGTCCTTCCTTCTAAGATGAGTGACTATAATTAGATGGTTCCCTAACCAAATCCTCCCACTCTCCCAGCTTTTGATACAACTGTAAGTTATTTACTCATAGAATAAACCCTGCCACCAAGTTAATGAGATGCACAATAAATGCACCATTAATTTATGCTAGATACTATTCTGTTCCCTTCATATCTATTGTCATTATCCTCCCACAGCACTCAAGCTAATTCTAATTGATGGTTTCCATCAGCAAATTAAAAAACAATATACTCCAGACTGGAGCAATGAAAAACATACAGAGTAAAACATTATGTTCTAAGAGAACACCACACTTTGTTATCTTTACGGTGCAGAATGAAAGACAAACTGGTTAAAGAATGCTGTGCAAGTCTTTTTATTGCTTTTATGATAATAAGAAGATAGTCCTTATTTGTTTTGATTGGATGCTACAAATTCATTGTCCTGTTACAAATTATAGATTTGGTTGAAAATCAGGAGTTGCCTGTTTTAATACTTACAGGTGTTTCCTTCTGATAGTTTACATTTGCAATTTAAATTGCATTCAGAAAGCTTAAATAACTAATCCTCAACTTGTAGACATGCTCCTCTTTGGAAAATATAAATCCATTGTCAAACACGTTTTTTTTTTTGTTACATACGTTATTGGTGAGAAATTCTTTATTCACCCTGCCAAATGGAGAGAGAGTCACAAAGTTTTAGCAGGGAACGTAGATTTTGGGGAGGGGAGGGCAGGGAATCGAGGGATTTAGAAGTTTCTTTAGTAAGTGTTCAAAGACAGCCCCAAGCTAATTGCATTTTGTTTGGTCTACATACAGAAAGGGCAGGAAAGGAGCCACAGTTTATTCAAAGACTAATCTGTAGTGTTGCAAACCGAGAGGGGACAAAGCAAGCCCAGACACAGTGGTACTCTCGCCAGTGCTGATACTTGCCGTTGGGAAATATTTATGCACTTACAACCAGAGCGCAAAGTTCCTCATTGCTCAGGAACAGATGTAGGTGGGGACAACAGTGGAATCATAGAATCATGAAATGGCATGGGTTAGAAGGGACCCCAAGGATCATAGAGCTCCAATCCGCCTGCCACAGGTTGGGACACCAACCTCGAGGTCTGGATCTACACAAGGGTGCCCAGGGCACCATCCAACCTGGCCTCCAGGGACGGGGCATCCACCACCTCTCTGGGCAGTCTGTTCCAGCACCTCACCACTCTCTCTGTAAAAAACTTTCCCCTAATATCTGATTTAAACCTTTCTTCCTTTAGCTTTAATCCATTCCCTCTTGTCTTGCCATTGTCTACCCTTTTAAAAAGTTGATTGCCCTCCTGTTTCTATACTTCCTTCAGGTACTCGAAGGCTGCAATAAGATCGCCCCACAGCCTTCTCTTCTCCAGGCTGAACAAGCCCAGCTCCCCCAGCCTCTCTTCACAGGGGAGGTGCTCCAGCCCTCTAATCATCTTTGTGGCCTCCTCTGAACCCTCTCCAACAGTTCTACATCTTTCTTGTATTGCGGGCCCCAGATCTAGACACAGTACTCCAGATGGAGCCTCATGAGGGCAGAGTAGAGAGGGACAATCACCTCCCTGTCCCTGCTGGCCACCCCTCTTCTGATGGAGCCCAGCAAACCCACAAGCAAGTCTCTTGAACCTGAGACTCACTCTGGTGTTTCCCATCCCTTTCCTCCCCACCATCCAACATGGCCTCCATCCCTCATCTGTACACATGGGCTTTCCCTTCTCTGCCCATAAGGAGAAAACCAGAAGGACCTGGGCCCCTGCGCAGGCCCACACTGCCACCAGGGTCCTGAGGGCACCTGCACACCTTCCAAGTGGGCCTCAGCAGCCTCACCTGGGGCCTCCCTTCCACCCTTTTTCTCTGGGCACCATTTCACCTCAGCCCCGCTGCAGATACATCCCAGCTCAGTGAGGGCCCGCCTGGCCAGGTTAGCCTGGGTGCCGCTGCCACAGGGATCAGGAGACCGGAGCAACAGGCATCCCAATCTGTAACAGGATACCCTGTCTGTGATGCAATAACATGTAACACTTTAATTGCTCAGAGAATTTGGGGTTTTTTTGACTTCTTTTGAAAAAGCAGTTGTCTCTTAGTGGAAACGATTTACCACTTCTCTGCAGAAAAGCTATTGCTTCAGCAGATATTGCCAAGAAATAGGGAAAGATTTAGAAAAATGTTACACACCAGCCCTTCCGTCCTCTTCCTTCTGCCACCTGCCTGCTCTGAAACTAGGATACAACAGCAGCTCAAATTTATCTTCCCTGATATACAAATAACTTTTCACATGCCTTTTTCAAATGACAGTTCTCCCTGTGCTGAGGCTTTCTTTGATCTGCTCCAGCCCCCTTCTAAACCACCAAATCTGGCAGCCTTAACAGGTGTGGACCCAACACAGCATTACGTTCACTATGTCTCGATAACTGTTTGCCCTCTCTAGAGTTCAATTTCATCTTAAAACTCTAACAGTAGGAGTCCTACATCCATGCAGTGATTTGAAGACTAACACTAGAAATCACCATACTGTCCAAGCAACTATCCTTACTTTCAAATGTTTCTCAGTTAACAGAAAGAAAATTATGACGCTTTTCTTTTTGCCTTTTTTTCTTTTTTTTTTCACCCCAATCTAATAGCAGCAATGAAGTTTTTCTTTTTTTTTTTAATTTAATGATCTTTCACTTAGTTTTCTCATATGGAATATAATTTATAATTAAGTAGGCCATAAATAAATGATGTAAACAAGGCTTTTATACTTGACAATAGTTTTTGATATTCTCTCATAACTGTTCTTCATTTATTATCATTATTAGCCCTGTTTCTGACCAACAAAAAAGAAGCTACACTGCCACATGAACTTATGCAACTCTGATGAGCTAACTGCACGAGTAAACAGTGCAATGAGAACAACAAAGACATATAAGTAATAAGAAAAAAAATACCAAAAATCTTTTGAGGCATATGCATTACATTTCAATCAAATTGTTTTCCTGCAGTTAGCTTTTAAAAATTAGCTGAACAAACAATCACACAGATGCAAATTCTTTATACAAGTCTTCAATTGAAGTCTTGCATGAGGGATGATTTAAGGATTTGATGAATACACTACAAAGTGTATTAAGCCCAATTTTCAGTTTTAACCCAAAGCATTATTTTAAAATCTCCTCTCAAATTACACTGTACCTTTAACAAATAAAGTTGCTGCTTTCTAACTTCCTGGATCTGAAACTCTCCATCCTGGAGTCCCAAATAATGGGGGCACAGCATACAGGGGGAAAGAGTTGATATTTCACTGTAGCTACTTTCTTTGCCCTTGAGTTTTGAAGCTTTACTTGGAGCACAATTTTTCCAGTGCCTCAAACACTCAGAATATCATCTGAGAAGGAAGCAGCTATTTTCCTTTCTTGGGTGGGTCTGCCACTACTCTCTGCCTCTGAGCATAATGCATGTGATGAAGCATTCAACTTGAGGGAGCCAGCGAAGACTTGCAGCCAGTTATCAGCCCGTTAGTATGCAGTGCTGTGATGCATGTGAACCCAATTTCTTGACCTTTTTCAAATATGAATTCAATGCCACGTGGGTGTAACCTGCTGAGTGACATTACAACCAAACTCCATTGCTCCATTCGAGAAAGTATGACCCTAAGAGCTGCAGGTGAATGGAAAAGGAGTAAAAGCACGGTTGTTACCAACCTGAGCATCCGCCAAACCAACAGGAATGCTCCAGACGTACAGAATAACCAGCAGCCAGCCAAGAGGTTTGAGCAAACACCAGCAGGATGCCATTCAGAGGAACAAATGCCATTTCTTAAAAAATAGATCACAGACTGCGAGCAGCCACAGGGGTTGATTCTTCTGTCAAAGTATCAAAGGAAAGGAGCTGCAAAGAGGAAGAGCACTCTAAAGGCTTCAAGAGACAGAAGGTGGTCATTTCAGGTTACTGTTATTGAGAGGAGGTATTGTGCATGTGCCATTCACTTTAAGCACCTAATTAATATTTTAAAGACATTCTTGAGCACTGATAATTTTATTATTTTTAAATTCTACTCTTTAAATGCCCTCTGAGAACCTTGAAATCCCAATGTCTTTCCCTATTAATTCTTTTCTACTTGACACAACCATTTATCTGAGTTTCTTAGCAAGGCTCAAATTAACATCTTTTTCTTTCCCTTTCCCTTCCTTGTTTGGAAAGTGTGGCTTGTTACACATGCAGAAGATAAAATATCTTAAAGCAAACAGCACAGCACATCACAAAGCACTCAACAAGGGATGGTGAAAATAGCGTTCAGTAACCTTGCATTGAATAACTCAGGCCCTCCCTCTCTGGACTGTTTCTGTCTTGTAGCCACTGACTGCTGAATGTAAATCGGACAAATGCTGCACTAAGCAAAGGGTAGATGCTGATACTCCTCATTCTGCAGCCATGCTTAAGCTATGTGACTCATGGTCTCACTTGTGCTGTCTTTTCTTACGACTGTTGAATCATTTTCTACATAATGGATCAGCTTCAAGGGCAAAGTTCGGATTGGTGCTGAGATTGCAGCCCCACTCATATTGCTTTATGATTCACATTGCTTTCCCAGTGCTAAAGAGAATATGTATGAAGGAAAGCAGCAGCTCCACAGCTATTGCTCTTACCCAGCTCTGCTTTAGAAACAGACACTTCCTCAGTTCTTTAGAGAAGCTGGTTAGAAGCATTTACCATTTGGAAATACTTCTTTAGACTGAAAGCGATGCAAATGGAGATGACTGCTTACAGGTCTGAGTAGCATGGTGAAGAGTAAGAGGGTGGCAATTCCAGCACAGAATTTATTTTCTTATTTCCTATTTAATAGTTAAGCAGTCTGCTTTTCTCATTGTGTGATTTTGGATGACTTTTGAGCAAGTTAACTCACCAAACACAATGCAAAGGATCACACATTAGTTACTCAAGGATCTGTTTGCAGCCTGTGCCTTGCAGGTATTTATATCCTTTATCAGAACTACCCACAGTGGAAGCAATCATATTGTCAAAAATAGATGCCTGTAAGAGAGCTAATGCGTGAATAAATGTGAAAAATCCAGTTTGGCAGAACAATGAAGGTGAGAAAGGGGGCTGCTAAGTATTGCTGTGTTGCCTTGAAGCAGATATTTTCATCTGAAGAGGATGTGGATTTGTTAATCTCAGATGGTAAAGAGAAACAGCAGAATAATTTTCATTCATTTAATACAGCAGCAATATCCTGCATTCTGTAAACTAGTATGTGGTAAAGCAACCAAACACCAAGAGAGACACCCACAAAAATATTAAGCTTAGAAGGTTGGTTATGCTTATTACCTTTCCCTTGGAGCATGACGCCTAAGTAATCTCTAAAACTTCAAATTTCATAAACACTTGGGAAAGCATGTGGCTTCCAAGAATTCAGACAAAAGATCATCTTCCATTTAACCATTGATCTCTACATCCTAGGATTGAAGGATAGCTATCCTGGCATCACTTAGACTTGCTTTACAATTCCACATACCTAAAGAAGGTGGCAGAATTATGGCTTATCCTCCAGTGTAGCAAGGAAAGAGTACTTCACACTTGTATTTTGTTTAAATTTCCTATTGCAACAGAAAAAAAACCCTGTCTGCTTACCTTTGTTTCATGACCCATGTAGGATACCACCGAACATCATACACTCTTATTCTTGTAAAACTACTTGGCTATCTTTTAAAAGTCAACCTCAAAAATAAAGCAACAGTTTCTCATCAGTCTTTCTATTTATTCAGTCATTAAAGAAGGTGTTGATATTGTCATCTAATACTTTTTGCTATGCCCGCATCTAGAAGGATTTGAAGATGTGCCATCACTTTAAATGTAGCCCAATAATAATGATTTTAAATATTTTTTCCATAAAAGATTTTGGTCCTAAAAATTAATCTTTTAGAAATGAAACTCCTATGAAAACATGCTATTACTGTTTCTTTTCCCTAAGACATTTCCGAGTAGTTAGCATTTCTCTATGTTCCTTATC
Organism: Gallinula chloropus; assembly: GCF_964237585.1. NCBI lineage: Eukaryota > Metazoa > Chordata > Aves > Gruiformes > Rallidae > Gallinula > Gallinula chloropus. Next base: position 53,566,171 of record NC_140088.1, on the reverse strand, counting down.
TATAACCTACATTTAAAAGCCATTATAAACTTTTAAATATTTTTAAAATAGTTGCCTCTTTTTAATAACTTTTCCTTATGCACTATGTTTTCTTTCAATGTAGAAAATGTACCAGCTGCTGTTGTTGGGAAGGATCTGTGCAGTGTATTGTACAGGACTTTATTCTTCTACTTACAAGTAATATTATTCTACTTACAAGTAATAAACTGCTGCTGCAGAAATGTGTCAGTATTTGGGAATAAACTACCCTTCCAAAAAGTGAAGGTTGGATTGACACTTTCATACAAATTTAAGCCAGCATAATTCGAACAGAAAGGTAAGGGTTGAGAACCCAAAAGTGGTTGTTTCATAAGCACATGAACTGAATTTCAGCCTGTGGTCTTCAATCCCCATTGGTCTCTTTCTTTACAGAGGTTTTATATTTTTCAAATGATGGTTATCCAATCTTAAATGGATAACTTCAGAAATTCTGCTTAAAGTAACAGTTTGTTCTATGTGAATAAATAGACAAGTTAGTGTCTATCTTTCTTTTCCTTTCTTAAACACAACTGAAAAAATCCTTTTCCTAACCTCATTATCACTGTTCTAGTACTTCAAGAAGGTACAGATGCCCCCTGGAAATATCCCATATTAAAGGCTCATGTGAGGAGTGGAGTAGTAAAGGGTAAGCATCAGCAGGGGTGATATATTTAGACATCTGAGCACTATCTCTCAGGTATCCTGTGTTTCTCTCGGCCTCTAAAGTCATATTCCACTAGTCAACATGTTTACTTCACACTCCTTACTTGAAATCACAACCGAGAGAGTAGTGACGTTAGTAGGAATTGGTTTATAATCACAAAACATGCAACAGAATTAGATTTTTTTTTGTTTCTGTATTCAAATGGACACTTGAGAATATTGACTTTCAATTAAGAAAAAGCAAAAGAAAACAAAAAAAAAATCCCTCAACCATAGAGACAATGAAGCATATTCTCTTATAGCTCAATGCCCTCAGGGCCTTCTCAGAACACCACAATAAATCCTGACTCTTACAATCATCAGACATAAAACCACACATAAGACAGCAAGCTGGCTGCTGCCACACAGTATGTATAGCCACTCTCCTTCAGTGGACACAGTACCTTTTTTTCTGCTTTACATTCCATTTACCAGTTCTGGAAAAAAAACATTTAAGAATGTTCAGACTTCAGTCCTTTTTTTCTAATCTGATTTAAATTAGCTGGCTAGGTTCAATTGTTATCCAAGATCATTTCCTTAAGAAACTCAGTAAAAAAGTTTTATAGATATGAAGAAAATAGTTTGAAACGTGACTACATGCACATTGACACCTTAAAAGAGAGAGACAACTCAAGTCTTTTGAAGCTGTTCTATAGTTAAATTCTACATTCAGGCGAGAGAAGGCCTATTAAAAATATTTTAGGAATGGTGATACTAAATATAATACAAGAATGTCTTCATAAAATCTGACTGACCGTTTTCTTCACAAGCAGCTTTACCGTGCTCAGAGAGAAAGCATTCCAAAGCAGCGGTTGCTTATAGGAGCTAGGTATTGAGAATGCTTCTCATAATTCTAGTTTATGCATTCTTGCCCAGGCAGGAGCTTAAATTTCTAATGCAGATAGTATTCTGCTATGTATGATGCCCTTTCAGCACAAAAGAGTATGAAAAAGCAGCCTGTAAAGGATTTAAGATTCCTTATGCTTGCTTTCATTCTTAATTAGTACCCTGTTTATAAACATCCAATTAGTCCAGTGGCCTTGTTTGCAGACATTAGGTCAACAAATAGCAGGATAGATACAATTTCATGTGATGCAACATGAATATCTCATTCTGCAAATTATGCTCAGAGGAGCACTTGCAAAATTCTACAAGCCTAATATGATTGTAAGACTATTTGATGAACTACATAAAACACACACATTCATATAAAAAAATAATTAGCAGGTCATGGATAATTCACATGTAGAAAACCTGATTAAATCCCAAAGCTGTTATATACAATGAATGGTTTTGACCTGTTCTACTCAGTACATGCATATTGCAGGAGTCAAGTATATTGGCTCTTTCCTGACACTTCATAGATCTTTGCATATATTATTCCAACTATTCCATAGATTAGAGTAAGAAATAGATGTTAAGTTAACAAGCTGCTTCTGAAAAAATCCAGCAATTACAGTGAGTCCTATGCCAAAATCTGAAAATCCTTCATAGATTCCATTCAAATTTACTCTAAACCTTTTCTTGAATAAGCTATGAAATACAAAACCAATGGTGCTCTACATTTTTATTGGAAAAATGCCTTCACTCTTTCAGAATAGCAGTTTACAGGTGCTCATTTGACTCTAGCCAAATAAATTATTATAGGGTTATTTAGAGTCCTGTTCCAGTAGAGTTACTCCATGTGCGAGTGCCTATTGATTTCAGGGGAGCCTCTATTACACTATCTGCTGTGAAATCTTATTTCTTTCTCATTTAAAATCCTCACTGCTGTGTTTGCTTATTTCATTTTATTATTGGTTCAAATCGCTGTGATATTAGAGCTAACCTATCCAGAGTAAATCTATGAAATGAGACACACTACAAATCAGAATGCTAATGATAAAGATGGTCACTCACAAAGAGAAGACTTGCGTATTTTCTCTGAAGGCTGCTAGGTATAAATCAATTTAATCAGTAAACGACACTTAATCTTTCTTAACTCCAACGTACCATATAATCATATTTGTATCCATTGTTTTTACAGGAAGCTCCCTGCAATGTAAGCTTAACTCTATTTAATAAGTAAAATTACTTAAAAGGAAAATTGACTGCTTACAGGTACAAGCACTGATTATGTTAATTTAAATTATAAATGCTTTTTCTTCAGTGTGATTGTGTAATTTTAAGTCTTTTAGACAATCATGCTCCAAGCACATTTGGCATAGAGTATACGAACTGATAACTTTCATATGGTAATAAGTTTCCAATTTCATGTAAATCTTTTTTCTTCTCATTTTTTACTGAAAGCATTTATCTTTTATTCATTACATAATCCTCTTTACATACAATGGCTATAGGAAATATCAGTAATAATCTGTTTCATCCTTTTGATTGTTTGAGAATTTTATGCAGACCAAAATTTGATTCTCATGTTTTCTGCCTACAAGGCTTTCCATATTTTGCTTGGTTCATTTGCTGCTCACACCCAAATTGACAAACTCTGACGTGAACACATGCAGGCTCAGATTCAGTAAAAACATTTATAGCACCTATATCTAAGGCTGTCTGCGGCATAAGTGTGCCTACTTGACTGCTTAAAGCTAGGCAAGGGCTTATGTGCTTTGCTGCATCTTAAAGAAACTTGATATTATATATAAGGCATCGCAGCCAGACATATAACTATGGTCTGAGATGATACCTTGTTAATAATCAGCGAGGCTCCATGTATATGAAAAAGAGTTCACTGAAGAATCAGCTCTTTATAGATCACCTACAAGTTATTTACAATCAAATCTGCAGAATTTTTTTAACTCTTCAGACAGTAAAAAGAAGAGCATCAGTAATTACTGTTTAACATACTCAGAATAACCCTAATTGCTATATCTGGCCTCTGGTATGTTTGAACAGAGCTTAAGGCTCTCTGGAGCCTCCATAAAGACAGCAGACATGAGATTTAGCCCATCTCACTGTAGCCAGAGAGTTATTTCTTCATTGTAGTTACTGAAGAAATAAGTGTTTCTACAGAATTATATATATCATCAAAATGTTCATATGCACTCCTTAAATTATATTTCTGCTTCTCTCTGCCAACCACAACAAAGGTCTCCATGGCCACATTAGTGAAGGCCATGACATTGCAGATGACTCTCTCCCTGCTGGGCACCTCAACCCTCTGTAGTTTTATCCTTAAATTATGTTTTTTCCTTAAAGTACAGTTAAGGTTTTTCCTATCACTGCAAAGCACTGATCTTCTCAAAGAGGAGAAGCCATTAAAATGGGTAGCACCTGAAGTGAGAATTTGCAGTGGTTGCTCTGTAAGCATTAGGCCCTAAAAGACAGCATTACCTGAGATGCAATACACTAGTCTTCAGTGGGATATTTCATGTCCTGTAAGTGCCTGCACAAAGGAATCTCCTCAGTGGGTCACTGATCAGACTGACTAGAAGTGTTTGGAGCATAAAAAGCCATGAGTAGATCCTGAGACGCAACACCAGTTGCTCAGCAGTGTAGAGTGGTTGCTAATCATGAGAATTGCTCATTCACCAATCAGCCAGGGAATTAAAGACACGGTCAAAGTTCCACAGTTGCCAGATTTATTCTCTATATCTGAAGAAAAAAAGGCTACCAGATATGTACTCTTTCTTTAAGGTTACCAGGGCATTATCACTTACTCAACTTTTCCCACAGAAAAGATAATCAACTATGAAGTGCCAAATAAAGCATTTTGCCTATCCTGTTGTTTGTACAGGACAGAAGTCACTCGACTTTTACATGTTGCTCCTTAACTTACTCCAGTGTGTGACCAGATTGAAATAAACAATGAGAAAGCTACCATTAGAAAGGAAAAAGTATAGTACTTTAGATTGATCTTACAACACTGCACCTTATAAAAAGGTAAAATGATCTGACAGTAACCAGGAAAGCTCTAATATGAATGAAAAGGGAAGAAAATATGTGAGTGTGACCTTTAAGAAGATTCAGTTTTTTGTATATAAGTATTTTATACTTAATTCTGCATTTTCTGGTAGAAAAATTCTAACTTGAAAGGGGGTAATATTTGGGAACATAACAGAGCAAATACATTGCTAACTTGCCTTAGAGAACCAATGCATTAAATAGAAAAATCAAAGGAGATAAGACAAAACTAACCAACCAAAAAACAACAGACAAAAAACCTTCACTTTTTTTCACCAAGTATTGACAAAGCAGGAAAACAGGTTAAAAAAGCCATAATAAAAATAAATGAGCCCAAGAACACTACTACAGAGATGTGTGACACAAATCCAGAAAGTTACCCTTCTAGGGAGGAATCCATTAGTCCAAAACTTTGTGAGAGCTCTTGAACATGCCAAAACCTCTGGTGCCAAGGGAAAAACCATAATCTTCAGTCCAGATTGAACTATTATCACGAGTCCAAATGTTGGAACCCTATCTGGTTCATCATCTAGTAGTCTATTACAAATTCTCCTTCAGGAAAGAATCAAAATAGCATCCCATAACTTCTCAATAAAAAAAAAAAACAGAAATGCACTGTGTACAAGGAGGTTCTCTAGATGCTAGCTGGGTGTGCAAACAAATCAGAAGTTTCCTGACTGCTTGTGAGGTGGATGCTAATTTCTCTAACAATTGGTTCTAATAGAGTAACCTCAGTTTTTGGACTCTGTTTTAAGGCAGAAACAGTTCACAAAAATAAGGTCATTCTCCAAGAACTGAAATGTCAGAGAAATCACCATCCAATTTGCAAACTGTGCCTCTAAAGGAGACTGGTGTGATTTGTGACTTTATGGTTTGTTTTTTATTGTTCGTATTCCTGAGAAAATCACTGTGGAGCTCATTTGTTCCAGAGCCTGCACAGCCAGAAATCCAGCACGAGGAACTCGCAGAAGGCATGATCATCGAACATGCTGCTCTTTTGTTCGCAGAACAGCACCTTCCAGAGGTCAAAGGAAAATGAGTCTGATAAGCCGATGCCAAGCCATACTTTGCTGCAGAGAGGGCTGACTGAAAGGGGCAAAGTCAAAGATCTGTTTGAAGCTTGGATCATCCAGTACACCCGCCACAGCCAAGTTCTCAAACACAATACAGGAAGAGAAAAAAAGCAGTGCCTGCAAGCAGCTTAAGAGACTGAAAGAAAATATGGGGCTGTTTATTCACAATGCGAATGCTTAGCTGAAAGTTCAGTCATTGGTTTAGATGGACTTTTTTTTAGTTTGGATTTTTTAAATATACAAACCAACATTTTATCATCACCTTAAATGAACTTTATTACCAATATGGCTATTTAAAACTTTTTTATGCATCTTCCATCGCATACTAAAAATTGTTATGAAACTGGACTAAAATCTAAACTTTTAGAGGAACTTAGCTGATACTGCACCAGCTGTCCTACTTTTTAATTCCCTTTTACCTATAGGAACAAGACTTAGGTTTAGGAGCCTGAGTTCTGCACAAATATTATAAAACTCACGTATGTAAGAGAAGTTGACAGAAGACAGAGTAAAATACCACTAAATATTCATCATCAGCTACGTGTCCTGTAATTCACTGCATAATCCTGGTTTTCTTCTATCTGAAAACCAACACAGAGAGCCTTCAGAGCAATTTTTACAAATATTTGGACACCCAGGTTCGACACCCTGCACTGCCTCATTTTGTATATCATAAGTAAGCAGTTTAGGCACTAGCCTCACCCCTACATCCAGATACAGAAATTCAGTGTAAATTTCAAAATATTCCTGTGTAGGATCTTCTGTTCATGTTACCAATGACAAAAATCTACTTCTAAATAAGGAGGAGACACATTGCTTAAAATGCCACCTGTCCAGCTTTGGTCAAAGTTGGGCTCCAGCCAGGTCAATAGGAATAGAACATTGTCACCATATCTGAGCTAAGAGCATGCTGACAGACAGAAACTGCAGGGTTCAGGTTCTGCAGAGCAGGACTTAGTGGTTGTCAGCAGTGTCTATTTTGTGCACCCAAGTGCATTTATGGTTGGTATTTATGCATCTGGGTGAAAAAAAAAAAAAGAAAAAAAGAAAATAATTCTCATCCTTCCTAGCATTTAGAAAATATTATAGAATAAATCACCTACAGTAATAAATATTTCTTTTCTGAATCTGGCCTAATTCTGTCTATTCAACAGGCAGATCTAAAAAAAGGCTAGTTTGTGCCTTTAAAGCCAGTACTGACGTTACCGTCCAGTGTTCACTTAATTGGGTCACATGCTGCTGTACCTACTGACAAAGGTAATTTGGTTACACATAGATTTTTCTGATTTGTCCCTGTTGTACTCAAAGTGGATATTCATGTCAAGGTCACTATTTTATTGCATGAGTATTAGGTGCATCAGTAACTCCTTCAAGTGATGTGGCTGATGTTATCTAGTGGATTTTTTTCTCACATCAGCTGAATTTAATATCTGTCTTTGGAGGCAGAAGCCAGACACACTCTGCCACAGTATCTGAATCAGTCACAACTATGAAGAGTTCTTTGGAATTATAAAGTTCTGGGACGAAAATGTAATTTTTACATTACAGATGGAGAGCAAGGGCACAGGTAAATGAAGATGACTGACATCAGGTTAACAAAGGATAGCTCTGCCTTAAATGAGAACCAACCCTGACTTTTGTACATCCAAGCCAAGTACCTCAGCCTCTAGACCATCCAACCAATTGCAAAGATAAATGCATATTAAATAAAAACTATTAGATGTGCAAGTCTTCCTTATGGACCCATCACTGAGATTAGTAGGTTTAAAATATTGTGTGTCATTCTAATCTTCAGAGACAAGTGATTTAAATATATTACCTCATCACATCCACAGACATCTTTTCCATTATCATTTTAGGGGGCTTTAACAAATGGAGAATAGATGGGAGAATGTGTGGGTTGACATTAAAAATGCTTTTTTGAGAGAACAGAAAACATTGACCAAGGGTCTGTCTTCAATGTATTCAATATTGATGGGCTATTAAAGAAGGTTTTTCACCCTTCTTTTATACTGTCGTACTTGCAGCTGTTAATAAATTAGCACTTTTCAGTTCCAATAATGTTATCCCATGTAGTCTGAAGTAATTTAGTTATTTCCAGCATTAGTTAAATAGTCATCTTTAAATACAGCTCTTTTAAAAAGTGGGTATTTTTGGTTCCATTTTACCCTGATGAAATCAAGCAGAAGTAGTGTCTTGAATGTGAGTAAAAACCTGAAGTCATCTGAATGGTTTCAAAATTAAACTTGCATAAATCCTAATAAGATAAATCTTGAAAAAAAAAAAATCATGCTTATTGGAAGATTTCAGCCCAGGAACAGCAGTAATTAAATGGTTTTAAAGATGAATGTATTAGCAAAGTTCTGATGTGATTGTTTAAGGATAAGAAAATCTTGAAAAGTTGTCTCCTAAATCTTCATTCTTGACTATGCAGAACTTTCTTGTAAAAGATATCAAAACCCAATGACTATAAAGTAACAAACTGAAAACTACAAATCAAACAATAAGGACCCAAATCAAAGATACTTCACTAGAAAAAGAAGGAAAAAAATACCACTTAAAGAGGTGGTTTTACACTTCCTTTCTAATTCCTGGACTGTCCTCTTCCTAGTGTAATAATTTATAACAGCCTGGGGTCTGCACTGAGTTGTACCTTGATCTCTGTAGTCCAGAAGAGCAAGTCTAGTTTGTGGAGACAGGTGGAATGCAAAGGTCCTTAATGATGCATCCTGCACCCAGCAGTTCACTCTATGCAGGAAAAACTCCTGCAGAGGTGGTTAAACCAATTTGTAAGATCTTCTTGAAGGAAAGTTAGTGAAAAGGATACATTGAAAATCATCAGCAGACACAAGGACACCAACACCCCACTTTACTAGTAAATACAGGAGGATTTAACCAAAGAATTTTTCTTTATTTTTGGGTTTTCTTTTTTTTTTCCTTTGCTAAATCAACTAATTTTTCAAGTGTCAATCAATAGGTCAATCCCCAAGCACAGTTTCAACATTTGTGTAAGTAATTCAGCTTATTAGACTAGTGTAGGCGTATTTTTTTAAGTCCTGGTGTTTTGCTTTAGGGGTTAGTGCACTCTAACAGCAATTACTGTATACATTTAGATACTGCCCATGCTGTACAAAAATATTTGTTACCATGAAAAAAGATGAACTGCAAGAAGATGACAAATCACAGGAGGGATCCCACTTCGTTTTTAGCTATAGAAAAAGCAGAAGTAGTTTTTGCACTAGTTAAATTCTATTCTTAATCTGTCTGTAAGATAACATAACATAATTGGAGGGAAAACAAACGCTATTGCCTAACCAAAAGCAAGCTTACTTAGAATAATTGAATTGAATTTCCATCCAATCTCACTAACGGGTATCCTCAGCATAATTTATGAACATTTCATTTTGAAATATTTATTGCAATTTTTAAAGGTGGATTGGTAAAGATCACTTCAGCTCTCCACATTACTTCTCTAATGCTCACACTTTAATTGAGTTTATCCATCAATGTCGTATACTGTTTGGAGAATGGATGCAGGGCTAGAATTGTTTTAGCGCTGCGTATGGAAAGGACTTTGATTTAATTAACAATAGTATCTCTGTAAAGAAGTTAAAGGCTACATTCGTTCTGTTCTAATAAATTGGATTTGGGCTCTTTGTTTGGACAGAGAATGGTGAATGATGTTCAGGTCTATTTCTTAGATGTGGCAGGACATGGAACAGTGATAGGTTGCAGAATGGCAGTAAGTTCAAACCATTAAGAATAAGAAAAATTATTACCTCACCTTATCAGAAACGTACCAGTAGTGCTGCACTACGTACTTGTCTGGGAAAAGCTGTTGCTTCCCTGCCTCTGTGTTGGTCTTAGCTGCCAGGAAAAAAACTCATATTCTAAATCAATACTGCAAAAACTAGGCACAGACCCCCAACTGGAATGCATGAGACCTTCTTCATCTTTTTTGCCTTGGCACTCAACTCACTGGAGAGGCTGAGTTAAGATAATGACTCACGTGAGGTGTGCGTTTGAAGGGGACAAAGATGCTTTGAACGTGCATTGCTTTTGCCAAATGAATCTCATTCAGGTTCATGGTTTTCAATACATCTTCATTTGCTCCGTATTCTGTACATTCCACTGAGCATCTATAAAATAATAGCCAAATAAAATTGGTTTAAAATCCCCCACCATTCTGGTTAATGCACAAAGCACAGGGTTGAGCTTGGACCATGAAAATGGAGACTGCTCATTTAAATTCTCCCTAAATACAGTCAAACATCAGCACAGACAGAACTGTTTTCCAGTATTTGATTAAGGCACAGAATGGAACACTAAAAGTGTGCACAATGAAATGTATCCTCTGCTTTTTATAGTAACTTCTCACCTAGTGTGTCAGAGGACTGCATTTTGTGTGCCATACAGTTACTAAAATACTGCTAGAACAAACTTTCTGTATCTTGTGTGGCACCTAAGTGCTCTTTAAAAGATCATTTTTAAAAAGTGGTAAACTCAGTGGTCTAGAGTCAAAAGCCAGGAGAGAGATTCACTTTAATTATGGCTGTGCTCAGCCAAATTACATGGACTGTAAATCAGGTTCTTGAATACTGAACAAGGGTTAAATCCATGCAAATTTACCGGGATCTCCTGGAGAGAGTCTTCTTTTCTCTAGCCTGAACAGTCCCAGCTCACTCAGCCTTTCCTCACAGGAGAGATGCTCCAGGCCCTTGATCATCTTTGTAGCCCTTCTCTGGACTCTCTCCAGGAGATCCCTGCCTTTTTTATACCAGGGAGCCCAGAACTGGACACAATACTCCAGATGGGGCCTGACCAGGGCAGGGTACAGGGGGAGGATCACCTCCTTGGACCTGCTGGCCACACTCTTCCTGATGCACCTGAGGATCCCATTGGCTTTCTTAGCCACCAGGGCACACTGCTGGCTCATGGCCAACCTGTCATCAACCAGGACCCCCAGGTCCTTCTCCACAGAGCTCTTCTCCAGCAGGTCATCCCTCAGCCTGTACTGATACAAGCAGTTGATCCTGAAGTATTGATTCTATCTTTAATCTTCATCGGCTGAGTGAGCAAGCAAATGAACAGCAGGGCAGAACAACATCAAACCCAAAACTATGCAATAGGAGGACAAAGAGCAAAGTAGTCTTGCATGTATTTTATCATGGTTTCTTGCTGGTAAGCACTGGTAAGTAGAAGCATAATATGAATGCACAAAATCAAAACATGAGTCACGAATTTTATGATAGCAGACCACACTTAATATGTAATTAGAGCATCTAACAATATACCAATTTAAGTTTAAAGAAAAAAAAAGTAGTATCACATGCAGTGGTTGAATCTAATAATTCATAATTCTACAGTTTTTAGAGCACTTTAGTCTGGGTCTTCTGTGTGGGGTTTGTTGAGCTTTGCTGTGGTTTTGTTTGTTTGGTTGGTTGGTTGTTGAAAGAAAAAGAATAGGTCATAAGCTGTCACCATCAATAAACAAGGATAGTTAGGTGCCTCTTATTGAATATGATAACATTTCATCTAGCACGAAAACATTATTTGAATTGAGTAGTCATACGAATGATCCTCAAGTCTGACTGAGACACTGCTTGATTCAAGGTAGCTGCAATGAAGTAACAAGGACCAGCTAAGAATTATCCTCTTATAGGAAGATAAAGTTGGTTCAATCTCCAGGAAAAATTCGAGTAACCTCTCTACAGCATTTAACTGCCATTAGGGAGGAATAAATGCTATTTTATGTAATATTCCACAGACTCACTTTTCTATGGGGTAGACATACTCATAAATTATGAATCAATTTAATTATATGAAACCAAGGAACGTTTTAAAGTCTCAAGAAGCATATAGCAGAATGTTCTTGATTCCTACCTACACAAAATTAATAATAGGATGGAAAATCCTATGAATAAATTGCAATCATCTCTTACTGTCAAGGTTTGTTTACCTTCCTGTTGTCTGCACAGATCTTCCCACTTTCTGAAGATTTTCTATGGAGCATTTTTTCTAATAAGAGAGACATAAAAGCATCAGAAATATTTACCTTTGTAAAGAAATGTTTTGTGATTCAGGAAGGAAGGAAAAGATTAAGATCATTAATATATCTTTAGGGAAAATTTTCAGGTAATGTAAATTGTCAGAAGTCATTAAAAGGCCTATAACAAATAAAATCAAGCAGAAATCTTCCCTGTTCACATCTTTATAGTTCAACGTTTTCCAACTTCAAAGATCTCGAGTCCACCAAATTTTTCAGTGAAGATGCAGATTCACTCAAAATATTTCCACACAGAGTTATAAACATGTACTAAATTTTCTTCTGCTTTTCCTAATTTGCAATTTCCTTGCAAACAATCCACATATCCTTACCCTATGAATAACTGATCACAGATCAAAAAATGCTTGGTGTCCCAAATATAAGCTCCTTGGCCAAGCAATTTCTGATAACCAAACTGTAGGTATTATTTGGAAAACTTTTGTCTCAGTTCATTCCTTAATTTCCCCTATGACTCAGGACTGTAGATGCTTTAAAAAAAATCTGTTATTTTTTTATTTAATTTGTATTCTTCACACAAAAGCCAGGTAGAAAATATTGACCTCCAGAATGCTGAAATAATTAGAATAATTTTTTAAATGAAAAACTGAACTGGCCACTCAGAGAAGTTGTGGAGTCTCCATCCTTGTAGAAATTCAAAACCCCATCACAGGTGGCCACAAGCAACCTGCTGTATCTGGACCTGCTTTGAGATGCATGCTGGACTAGTTGACTTCTAGAAGTCCTTTCCAACCCACATAATTCTGTGACCATGGCATTAAATAGGTGTGTTAGACAGTCCTAGACATTCAGAAACTGTGTTCATTTCAACCATAATTTTCTAGTGATCTTCAAGCTTCCATGGCTTTACCCATTATAATATTTGTGTGGTCCCATTGCTGTACTTTTATAAATTCACCCAACCCTAATATCCTCTGTAATGACAGCCATATTAACTGCTCTTCTGGGCTAGATCTGTTTTGAGCAACTCCTATGTGTACCATTGTCCAGCACTAAAATTCAATGTCAGCATAGGTCACAGACACCATACTAGCAATAGGTATATAATCATCCAATTACTGGAAATAGTGGTAATTCTAACAGACTTGGTGTAGCTGCCCAGAAAGTAAAGCACGTTCCCTAAGGGCTTAAGAATTTTGGTTTCATTCTTTATGGTTCTGGCTCTAACTCTTAAGGTAGCACAGAAGAACTTGGAATAGCTCACAGAAACTTCCAGAAAATACTCATAGAAACAGGAAATTAAGTTAATGAGGTGCCAAAAAAGCTTATAAATTCAGTACTTTTAAGAAAAAAAAATAGGACAAACTTAATGCACATATTGCACTATGCTTATTTACACCAGTATCATTTGGTGTACATTTTTCCACTGAAAATTAAAGCTGATAACAAAGTATTGAGATACACCAATTCTCATCCTTCTGCAAGAAACAGTAATTATACCAATGATATTATATAATGCCCTTTGATTTTTTTTTCAGTTGAGATGCCCTCTGCTTATAGGAACACAATGCATGGACATGAGTCTCTGTGTTTTTCTGTTGTCAGCACATACTTGAAATCCTAAGGCCTGTAGTAGCTAGTCTACCTAAAAAAATATAACAGCCCATCACCTTGCTGAGTAAGACCAAGAAGTGATATATAATTCTACATCCCATGTGGAGATCAATGTGGTTCCACATGACAGCATTTTCCTTTTTTTTTACTGTTTGGTCAAAAAAAGTAGGAAAATTTCATGTGGAATAATTGAGTTAAAGGTTAAGACTGAACAGCAACGCACTCCAGAAGCTCAGAAATAAAATAAAGGTGTACTGAGCAACACTGCTCAGATCCTTCCCACACAAACACCACAATCTGAATGCTGCCTTGTAGAACATGCATGTACACTGTGGCTCTTTCCCTTTCCTTCTCCCCACTCTTTGCCACCCAGGCAAAACGACCCATTGTCTTTCATTAGAAATGCACCAAGTGCTGTGAATGTGTCCATTTCGTTCTTTGGAAAAGAAGAATGGTGATATCAAATCAGGTGGACCTTCTCTCCAGTGATGCTAATGCTGACCAGTAGCTATTGTTCAGATACAGTGTAAGAATAAAGCAGGCATATGGTGAAAAAAATCCCCAGAGTTCAGTGATTTGCAGATGTGCTGACTATTCAAATCAACAAGAACTGAGCTTTGTATTCGATATGAATACCAAGACTGATGGAAAACTGGACCAAGCTTGACAGTCCAAATTACCAAAAACTTTCTACTTTAAATTTTGTTCTGCACTAAAAATAAATAAGAAAGGGGAATCAAGGAAACTTTCAAGAAGACTGCTGTGAAGATAAATTCCTTAGGATTTGTGAAGCAGTTCAACACTACAGCTGAAGTGTATGACAAAGGAGCACACAAGGAAATTAATAATTTCATACTCTGTGGGGTTTGGATGGCAAAGTAAAAAAGACTTAGGGTACCTACCATATGATCCAATACAAGAAAACTCTGAGCAATTAACCCCATGGTGACCACTATATGTCTTTGTATAAGTGCATATATAAGTACACACATACACAGTGTATAAAAGGGTCTTGTGGGAGGAAAAAAACCCTTGGTGTAAACTGGTGATTAAAACCTTTCCAACAGTATATTCATTTAGGAGCTGAATAAAATTTCCATAGATATTCACATTCTGAAAACCTCATATTCTATTTTTCTTAATGTGTTTCTCTGCAACATACATACATCCAAATTTACACAAAGTCTACCAACTGACCAAATTACTTTTTGACATCCTTTGATATATGGAAAACACTTTCCTTTTGGTTATGTTGCTTGTAAAGATATACATGGAATATATACGCACTTGAACTATTACATTATTTTAAATAATTGCAATAGTTAAACGTTATTTATCTATTTTAAAGGGGTTTTTCTGTGTACTCAAATTGACTTTATTAACATCTTCAAATTATGTACTACATATCTTTAATGCGCTTTTTAACATAATAAATAATAAGACACATAAAGCTAGGCATTCCTCTTCCTACAGTTTATTCTGAAGCAATTCACAATCAATAAACGTAAATCCGCCTCATGTCTACCACAGAACAATAAAGAAATTCACTCTGAAAGCTCAGATTCTCAATTTCTGAAGAGCTGCAGTGTAACAGTAATAAGATAGTGACATCTTCTTCTCAAAAAAAGGGGGGTATTGAAAAGATATTATCCTCCTTGTCCTACAGGTCATTTTTATATATGGCTTAATTCCTTAGTAACACTTTCAGAAGCATACTGACACCTCCAGACTACTTAAATGTTATGCCGGACCCTGCACTCCTGAGCCTTGACTGCCCTGTGGGACTAGCTAGGTGCAATATCAGTTTATAGCAAGTTGCCTTGAGGCTCAGTGCAAGCAGTACAAGTCACCAATCCCCACAGAAGATGTGCACAAGTCTCAGTTAATGTGGGAAGACCTACCTTGGATTTTGGTACTGAGATACGTTTAACTGCAAGAGGAAACATTGCTCAGAGCAATGACAAGGAGAAAGATAGCTCTCAAACCAATTTTATATAAGGGATATTGAATCCTTATTTACAGATCTTTTGAAATTTCTATCTTTGGACATCTGTTTATGTATACACTTCCCCTTTCTTAAATCACTGCAGAGTTTTTCCACAGGTTTTACTCAACAAGTTTATCTCCTCTGAAGTCTTCACCCCTCAGGAGCTACAACAAAAGCTCATAAAAGCATATTGCAAACTTTTAAAACTATTATTTAGATTGTTTGGGAGAAAAGTCTGAGTTATGAGAAACCTAATCATTAGGAAGCCTTTGGGTGCATTCTGATTCTAGACTTGTTCCTGTAAAATTCCAAGTTGCACTCCCATGGAATGTAATAACTAGAAACATCTGAGTGTACAGGGCACCAGCATCCTCCCAACCAGCATCAACATGGAAAGAAAAATGAAAACTAGTCTCCAGTACATGAAGAAGATGAGCAGCACTGTCTGTGTCAGGGTCTCATTCTGATACAGGTTGTGCTTCCAGCATTTCGTAAATATTTGTTTTATGCCTGTGCTATGGTCAAGTGAAAACTCGGGTTGTTACTAAAATGTCACTAAGCAATGTTTCTGAGGACATACATTTGAAAGCTATGTCTAAAAGTACAATTGATTCATCCGACCTTTCCATGTTACTCTGAATACATTAGATGTTCTAATGGCTGCTGCAGGAAGCTGCTGCATGCATCACACCACGCTGCTATACTTCTACTTGCTTTCTCTTTCCAGTGTAAGGATGTTTAAAAGCACCAAAATCTCAGTGCCAGAAAAATAAACCCACTCAAAACATTATGCTATAATGAAACCTGTGTGATTTCTCTTTCACCTGAAGAGCACAGGTTAAAAGACAGATCTGAAGCTCTACGGTACGCTGGATGCGAAGGGCAGCACACACTGTTGCAAGGGCCAAAAAGACCTTACAAAATATGTATATGTGCACTCCAAGCAGAAGTGTGTGTCAAAGAATGCAGAGCAATTTACAAATAATACCTAACTGAACTTTAAATGAACTAGCCCAGGCTTCCAAGTCTCAGAAGCACAAATTTGCCTCAGGCATATTTATCCTACCAGAATGTAATTTATCTTGACTCGTTGTGCTTCCAATGAAATAAACCGTGTTCCTTGTTCAAGGAAAATAGTGTTCAGTGTGCAAGGGGCATTACAGCCTCTCCCTCTGTTCATGTATCATCACACAGCTGTGTTTCGACTCAGACATCGCCTCTCTGCGGTTTGCCTTATCTGATGCTGAAACTAACTCTGACTACACACACAGAAAGCAGGACAGGTTTTATTAAGTAGTAAAAGCTAGACACCTTCTAACCATAAAATGCTTGTTGTTTGACCCAGTAATCAGTGCTTACGAACACACACGTTTCATAAGCATTACCACTGAAACATCAATCCACCAACACACTCCTATATATATGGCTGTGGGCATGCTCTGGTTTGCTCACGGGGAAGCATTTTCAGTGTAAATGAATTGTTGCTTCCTGAGCATACAAAGCAGATAGAAACCATCCAATAATAGCATATCTCATAAACATGATCTTCATTATGAACAACTCAGGAAAGCGTTACACTGCTGTCAAGTAGTGTAAATTGTGAGGTTTTTGATAGAAAAGTAGAGTTTTGTCATATTTATAGCCTGTAGGCAACAAAAAAGCTTGCTTTCTTCAAATGTCCTTTAGATAATTTAAATGTATGTAATTTTTGTGGTAAAAAAAATTAAAGCTTGGGAACTTGAAAATCCTATCTGGTGACCAAGTTTCATAATTTGTGTGGATGGAGAGGGATTATGTGCCAAGGCAGGCAAGGAGAGGCTGACAGCTGTAACCTACCTTCACATTCTCAGGGTTTTAAAGCTGGTCCTGAGCCAATTCAGACTTCTGCTTCATACTGTAAGGTGTTATCCTCTGTTGCCAAGAAGAACTGGAAAGGAGCAGACAAAGCAATAATATGGCAGATGGCAAGAGGATTGGCAGATCAGCCTTTTATGAGGAATCTAATGGAAGAGGTCTTCTCAAGTGAGATTTCTGCATTCTTTCCAGCACTGAAGAATTAGGAAAAAATGCAGGATCAGGAGCAGGCACCAACTGATACATTGGCATTTTGGAAATCAGAATAGGGTTCTTCAGTTTGGCCATAGCTTTTTAACTGAATCACACAATTATTTCAGTTAAACAATTTGAGTCTGACCCTGTGCTCAGATAATTCAGCAACCATGTTATTGATTTCCATATGTGGCAACTAATCAAAATTTTAGGTGCTATTTCTCTGTGTTTATCCACCTCTAAAATGGTGTTCACCATGGAAGAGTTCTCTTGTGATCTTCCATGTACACTTTGGTGACTTGCGTAAAATTTTTCCTCCGTAGTCTTAGTTTTCCAGCTTCAAAACCCCATAAAAAAACCTTTCCCATCTCAATATCACATCAGTTCTGAGTACCCACACAGCTGGGATACCCATGAGAAAATTAACCTTTGCCATGTACTATTCAATTCTTACTGCTGAGAACAGAAGCATTGATTTCACTAGGCTATTATCATATATATTTTTAATGGTAGCTGGTTGTCAAGGGCTTCACAGGAAGATGCAAAACATTGCACAGTGAAACAACTGCGTCAGTCTCAGACTGCTACACAAACAGCTTCAGAAGACGCTTGAAAAATGTCTCTGAGAGACAAGACAACCTTCCTTCTTCCAAAAGTGAAATTCTAGTCCAAAAAATACACCTGATTACTCTTCCCTGTACTCTTTAGTCAGTACATCTTGAAAAGACAGAAATCCATCTTTTTACTGAAGAGAAAGTGTGAGAAAGGTTTCAAGATTAAGGAAAACTAGACTGCTACCTAAAACTCTCTGCAGCTTCTGTGGACATCCCCAAGTTCAGTCCAAGGGTTTGTCATAGAATTGTAGCTGGGGTACACCAGCTTCTCTCCAGTGCTAACCTAGGATGACAGCCCAGCTTATGCAGCCCACAGTTAAGTCTATGCTGAAGCTCCTGCTTTATAATTCATGTTATCTTTCTTCATTGTTTTTCTTAAATTTGAAACAAAAGCCACAGTTTCAGCATGAAATGCATTGTCAGATGGAATAATGCTTATGCTTGGAAAAACGGTACACTCACAGGCTAATACTTCTGAGGCAGGAGATGGTCCATTCCAGGGACCATTACAGGTTTCATGAACTCCCAGTGGGACATAAAACATTGATGTCCAAGCACAGGTGGCCCCAAGATATCAGATCTCATCAATCATTATACTGCTGCTCATAGGAAACTTTTGTTAAGAGTATTTCAAAGTGTCTGTTGAATTTAATAAATTAAAATTGTTTTCACCCTCTGAGACTAGAAAAAAAGAGTGATGTTACTAAGGAAACCTCTGTGTGTGAGTGCCTAGATAAGAAAACAGCAGCAAAAAAAGGCCCTAAATCCATTGTTAATAAGGTTATTTTCTCTCATAGTATTTGTGGCATAGGCTAAAAGCACAACTGTATTGTTACAAAGGCACTCACTTGGATGACCTACATAACCCATTCATGGCTTTGCTGCTTATGAATCTTTGATACATCCATCCAAAAGAGATGTCAGTGAAACATTTACACCACACCTTGCTATCCGATGTTCTGGTTTTATGATAAATGCAAGTTGTACCTTAAAGAAGCCAGAATTTCAATCTATCGGCTTTCCAATACTGAATGAAATTTCAGCCGCTTTCTTACAAAAGCAAATTGCAAGATCCTAAAACAGGGACAGACTATGCTAAAACTCAAACATTCCTTAGGCAAATGTGTAAGTATGTAATGGGGATCAAAGCTGAATATATAAATCCAAAATGTGAAAAAGAACAAAATATGCTCGACGTGTCTAAAGTCACTGGCAGACATTCTCCCTGTCTAGTGTCAAACTAACAGGTAAAAGATAAAGAAGGCACATAAGGGAGAAAATAATCTTCTCATACTGTGGAGGGAGGGGAAGGGGAGAATGGGGTAGAGAGGAAATCAAGCCTCTAAACAAAACCCCACATGTACAATGCTCTTAATGTGCCAGAGACTATCTATGCATCCATCAATCAATGTACATATAAGGAAACATTTACCAAGAACCAACTAAAACACTAACATATAAAGATAAAACTGATACATATTTACAGAATAATACTGATATACGACCATGTCCTATATCTACAGAGACAAAAATCGGTTCGGCAATAGAGTAAAATACATTTTATTAGGCTACATGCAATAATTGATAAAACAATCAAGTATTTATCACAGAAATCCTTCTTTGGGTAAAGACAGTATAAATCAGCTTGTCTAACAAAAAGGCATTAATACTATTGACAAACCTGTTTTGCTTGTGTCCTTAGGACTTTGTAGCTACAGCAAAACATCATTACTTCTACTTAGACATGTCTACTATTTTTATTTAATACAATTATTAAGGTTTGGGGAAAGCTGTGTTAATTGAAAAATGCACTCAAACTGTTACTCAATTTCTCAATAAAACTCACCAAGAAAAACCTTCTAAAACTTATCACAAAACCACTGAAAAACACCTCTTATTCTTTGTCTGTTAGGATATATGTAAAGTTTTGGGGGATTTTTTCAAGACAGCTGAAAAATCTGTCCACAACTATAATTATATTATAAATGTCAGTGAAAACAGTTGTTCTCCAAACAGAAGAAAGATACAAAAAGGGAATTCATGTTTATCATGCAAAATGCTTTGAGGTAATATCAGAAGAAACACACTGAAAAGTAATTCCAGTAAAAACACAAGAATAACAGAACATGCATGCTATAGCAAAAAAAAAAAAAGGAATAGAATTTTTAAAATGTTTACCGAACCTAGTTTTAACTAATTGTTAAGTAAAAGAGCCTTTAGAATATCAAGTAGACACTTAATCACATTAGTTGAAAAATGTAATGAAATAACAGTTAACAAAATTACCAGTTATTACCAGAGCATCACTGCAAAATCAAAGTAAAATAAAGTGGTTTAGTTGCTTGTGTAAAGTTAGATGGAAAACATTTTGTATAAATTTTGTTATTTAGAAACAGTTTAGGCACTGACCCTGTAAAAAGACACTTCTAAACTTGCAAGCTTACGGTGGCTGACTTTCACCTCTGAAGCATTTTGGTCTCATCTAACCATGGCACACTGCAAAAGTGCTTGACATTGAGCAAATTATATTCCATGACATAGTCTGACAATAATCAGCATTTAATTAAAAGTTAAAGAATACAATTTATACAAATAAAGTTCTAGGTTACATGAAGAATGAAAAAGCTCCCTGTGCAAGATATTATTTCGACTGTTCTGTATATTGGATTACTGTGGGATTAATCGACCTCCTGGGAAGAGCATTGTTAAAACAGTATTTTCATGACAAGGAAAGATGTTTCAAACACACTTGTTACTGAAACATGCACTGAGAGACAACCATTACCAGTAGGTTTTGGACTACTTATACCAAAGAATGGTGAAAACAAACGAAAAAAAACACTGCTCATCCTTCAGTTGTACAGATAAAAACAGAGGAGGAACTGAAGAGAGTGTAGGCATGCCAGGAGAAAAAAAAATATTCTTTGTTAAAAAAGAAATAAATTAAATTCTACAAAAGGTGCCTGACAAGAAGGTAGCCTTATTCAATAGATAAAGCTGGAAGTTGAGTACAGTACAACTAGCTAGTGCATGAGAAGAAAGACCTACTGCTCAAGAGACCTCCTCAGAATTTGGTCCTAGCAGAACTCGAGACAAAACAAAGCTGTGAGCTGAGGTGTCTGGGATATCTAATTGTTTGGGGTTTTTTTCTTTAACTGATAGTTTCTAACATGACAGCAATACATTCAAATCTAAATCAGACTAAAGACAAACTAAATAGCCTGTTGTCTGCTAAATAAATCACATTCTGTGATGTATCCACAACACTGTAAGTAAATCTGAGGGCAACAAAAGGCTCGTAACATTTTTTACTAGAGTGAAATTGTGCTTAGTGTCTCAAGGTAGGATTAATAATTGCAAATTAATTTATGCTCTTTCTAGACTAGTAGGCAGAGACATGCAACCCGTAGAGTCACGATAATGTCTGACTCACTTGTCTCCAGTGCAATAAATTTAGATGAGGGATCCTCTATGCAAATTGAAAACAGATATCTGATCCAAAAGAAAGTGTCATCATATGAAAAAGCCTGCAGGGCTGTGCCAGGCCACACTGAGTAATGCTCCCTGTGCTATAAATTCGTTTCATACTAAATCCTTCCAAAGCAAAAGCATTCCCTTTTTTGTCTACTCTGAGATACCAGATTATATAAGTGACAGGTCAGATAACAAGTGTTATAATTGCCCACACTTACCTTGTATTAAAATTCCAATCAGTGACAAAGTTAGAATCAGGCATTCAGTGAAGGGGTTTTTTTATTTTTAATTTTTTTTACATAAAGGAACAAATCATTACAAAAGTATAACAGAAGAGTTCTAGAAAGCTCAGAGGCTGATCCTGGTAAAGCATGCAAAGTCTCATCTGCATGCCTGAATCTGCTGGCTATGCCAAATAGAGTGAAAATATTGGAGGAACAGAGTCTTGCAACGGTTTCTTTAAGTCCTGATTTCAATGCAACCCATATATTATGGGAGAGGGACCCCTGTCACTGTTCTGTCCAACTTTAATATGTTAAGGAAACTTCTTTGATTTGCAGAAGAAAAAACTAATATTTGAGGTCTCGGCTCTGTAGAGCTTCTCTTGGCACACTAATGGCCAGGTGGAAAGTTATCAAAGGAAACTCTCTGTTCCATGCTAGACACTGCCATTATTTAGATGAGACTGAAAGACACTAATATGTATCAGCTAGCTACAGTTCCTAAAGGATTGTATAGCAAATAAGCACAGGCAAAGTACACTGTGATGCACCTCTTCATGCCTCCTGCCTTGAAGATGAGTATAGGAATCAGCAGAGCACCTGAGAGGTCACCTTTCCAGGGCTTTCATGAATTCTAGGCATGATCCACACACTGATTAAGGTCCTGCTGCATTACCTGAGTGCCTTTTCTTCCTAAATTAAATTTGCATTGCATGAAATGATCAAAACCAGCATGTAGCCCAATAAGGTTCAATGCATGCAAGTGTATGGAAAGCAGGTATGCCTACCAGAACAAGGAGTATAATGGAGAATATAATTTTTCATACATATAAAAATCCCAACAATAATTAAACAATTCAGAAGTCTGGTTTTGTGTGCACTGAGCAGTTCCTCATGCTGAGTGTCACCTTACTCTTCGAGATTCTACAGATCTCCCAAGTGTGTAAAGCTCCACCATTTACCACTGTGAGTATAGACTTTTGATCCAAGGTAGAAGAATTAGACTGCAATTTTCCAGCTTTAGAAATCTGGACAAGTGCACACAGAACTCCCAGTGATAAAGTAAGTGTTAACTCACTAAGAAACAGCTGCTCATTTGGAAACTGAGGAGACTCCAGTCACAGTAGCATATTCAAGACCTGTCTGGATGCCTCCCTGAGCAACCTGTCCTAGGGAACCTGCTTTGGCAGAGGGGTTGGACTTGATGATCTCTGGAGGTCCCTTCCAACCCTTACAATTCTGTGATTCTGTGACTTAAGTCACATTTGACAAACACAATCTGGATTCACTTTTTGCCCTGGCTTACCAGTAAGTTTGTCCAGACATTCAGACATGGAGAACAGGTATCAGTTATGCTGGGACTGCAGAACAAAATTGTTTGGGGTATCCCTAAATATTATACTTGGACCTAGAATTCCAACAGGAACTGAACAAAAGCTAGATATTTTTATTTTGTTAGAGGTACAAACCTGTGTTAACAAAAACATTACTCCTCTCTCCATTCCTTTTCAATAGTTGGGAGCTGTCTGTGGGCACGGCACACTGCCAAACTGCCTTTCTTCTCCTAAACTGCATGTCCTCAGACTGCAGGCTGAAGGCACTGAAGCTTTAGTGTCACCAAAAGTAATTGCATAAATGTAATTCCAAATCCTTCATATAGCATCTCTGTCCATATTATTAAATGAGTGCATTTCACTAAGGTCAGAATATTAAAATCACACAATATTGAAAATACGACCAGCATTTCGTATGTAGAAATAGCTGTACGCAGTCACCCCAAAAGGGTCTTTGACTCAGCAACTTATATTCACCAATGACAGTCAAAAAGAACATGAGAAATCAAGAAAAATACAATTGCCACTTCCTGGAACACTCTTAACACCTTTTAATATTTGAGAGACAGATTACTCAAATCCAAGCTGCAATACTGAAATTATTTTGCTTTTGTGAACCTGTCTACTTCTCTATCAAACCAGCAGGAAGTTTTACTATACACAACTGTCTGGCAACGTATTTCCCAGCTCATTATTTCACATCTTTACATTGTCTTATATATATACTATATTACTTGAACACACTATGGACAGATAACTCGAACCAAAAGGATTTTAATCAAGCACAGCAATGTAAATCAGCAAGATGTTTCCTATTTGAAGCATGAAAACAGTCCTGCTCAGTTACGCACCTGTTCTGTTAACTTAATGCTCAAGTTACTTACACCTTGCAAAACAGATAGTAAAAAAATCCTTGCATCTCAAAAAAATCCTCAAGTGAAATGCAAAAGTGGACATTTTCTTAGTTATGTTTATATATATTGGTTTATTTATTCTTGATCGGTGGGCTGACTTTTTTTTTATTTAAATAAATGGATGTGCAGGTTTGCCGCTGAAATATTGCAACATCTCAGGGTATTAGAAATTAAAACTGAAATAGACTATTAGCTTACCAGAAATAACAGTGACTGCCTTTGCCTTAGCTGAAAGGTGGACCAAAAAAGTTACAAACCAAAAAAGGAACATGGTTTTGATCAAATTGTGAGCAAGGTCTCTTGTATGTGACCCTTTTTTTAAATCTAAAAACGTCCTTTAGGCAGTCCTATAAAATATAAAATTCTTTAATAAAAGATTACAGCCTTTAACTATAAGCTGAGCTATAATAAAATGTACATGGCTTTTAATGTGGATCTCTCAGCATCCACTTTGATATTTTAAATCACAGATTTTAAGACTGTAGAACTCGCAAAGTGAAAATAAGTTCACGTTATATAATACCATTACTATACATATGCAGTATTAAAGGAATCACAATGTTCCTGGGTTGGCTGAAAAATAAGTGCCATCTATGCAAGCTGTAGAAAGTTAAAGGAGTTTAGAATAATAGAAATATTAATTATAACACATGTTGGAAAGGGGCACCAAAAATTGCATAGTACACAAGCAGGTCCTGAGGTCTGGCAGCTTGGAAAATCTAAAACATATTCATAGGGGATTGATTCTTTCTTTTTCCTGAGGAAATACCAAGGGAGGAGATGCAGATCTGGTACTCCAGCATCACCAATGTTTTCCATTCAATAACAGATGTCCAGTGATACTGGAATAAATTACCCTAGTGCTGCATTAAGGTGTAACAGATTCAGGTCTAACTTACATTAGCCTGTCATCAAGTATAACTTTAAAGTGTTTTGCAGTTGCATGGCACTAATGTTGTATCAGGATGTTTACAAGCACTGAGTAAATTCATATTCATATCACTAGAATTCTGGATTTAGCTTGGTGTCATGTACAATTTATCTGAAAGTAAATGTGATCTGTTTGGCTGGATAGGATGTGGCTGGGCAATACTTTTTTCCACCACATGTGCCTCGTTCTGCTGACAAGGAGCTTACTCTGCTGCTTCTTCTCAGGGTCTTTGAATCCTTACAGTTTGTTTCATTTGCATTTAGTGCTTTTTGAATGAAGGCACTTTATAAAAAGAAAAATTCTCCTTGCTTACCTTTGAAAATAAGCAAAAATCCAATTACAACTTTAAGGGTAAGAACTTCAGGCTATATCATTTCCTAAGCAAATGGGCAAATGGTGATTTTGCACTTGTATACGAGGCATTAGCTCAGTCACACAAATGCAGCACCATTATGAAGCCTCCTATCAAGTAGTTAGATACCATTATACATCTGCTGCTCAATATCCCTGTTAAAAAACCTTGGCTCTTTCAGAGCTTTGCACATCTGATTTTGTTATAGCACATTTCCCAGAATGATTGAAACTGAACCTTAATATATACAGGAGAAATCAGAAAAGATACAGATATGCTGCAAGCCTAGAACTGTCAGTTCAGAACTTAAATTTTTTGACTTACTCAATGCAAGATGAAAGCTGTGTCTTTTTTTCTGTCTCTATAGCATCGTAACCAATGACATGTACCTGTAGACAGTGACAGCACAGGGCACCATCCTTGACAATTCAACAGATTCCTTACTGTTCTTACACTGGGAAAATTTCTGCTTATGTGAATTTATCAAACTTATAAATTGAATTATAAACTGAAAAAAAGTCTAAAGAGTATGTTTTTAATAATTGTGACTCCTACAAAAAATAAACTGACATAATCCCATTGAGGAAGTTATCAACATATATATTTACCTCAATTTCACAGTTAATTTGGTTCCACAGTGACATTCCAAAATGTCCTAATGAGACTTCTCAGTGAATTTAAATTTCCAGAAAACAAAGCAAAACATGTTACTGGCATAAGATCCTGTGTATCCAAATCAATCTGTAGGGATCCAGAAAAAAATCAGAACTTTCAGGGAAGCCTCAGTTAGGCTTCAGTATTTTCTACAGAAAGCTTTCACAATTATTTGTTATTTTATACAGTGTTTTCCCATCTATCACTGTGTTTGAGAATGTTTGAGACAGCTGCTGATCTTAATTGAATATTTGGCAGAAACTAAAAATCAAAGCATATTACTGAAGGAGTTTGAGTAACTTTCATTCACATATGCTCATTAGAAGGAAAGACGACTGCCTCTCCAAAACTGGAATGCCTGAGAAAAAGTGGATATGCCAACATCTGCCTATAGCACACCATGTATGATTAACTCCATTGACGGCGATTTTTGCTACTTTAGGAGAATACAAATCAACAAAAGAAAAGAATTTTCAGTCCTTACAATTTGCAAAAACCCTTGCCTTTATACCGAACAGTTTCCCACTGTGAGTTTTGTATTGATATTTCTTTGTGGGTCATAAGGTATCCATTTACATACAGTATGAACAATCAAAGCATTTAATTTCCACCTCTTTGCCTTAACTAATTTATCAGTCTTTATAAATACTATTAACATCTGATCTGTAATTCAGACCTCAAACTGTGTACTGCCTTTAATGTGGATCTTTCCCTAGTCACATCACTAAGATATTTTAATCTCAGCCTGATATATAACTGAGATATTTTAATCTCAGTCCATCTTCCTACACAAATTTTTTAAAGAGATGGCTTTCTTCTGTGGCCGAACAGATGAAATTGGCACCTTTGCCTTGTATCTAATGTATTTCAATCTTCACTTGTCAGCCTTGACCTTCTCAGTTTAAGACTATAGATATACACTCAAAATACTGCACAAAATCCAGTTTTCCTTAATAATTACATGTATCCTGTCAGCTCTGTTTTACTTCAATGGCTTTCTCTTTTCTCTCAAATTCAAATTTGTCTTTGTGTATCAACATCTCCTGTGTGCACCACTAAGATGCCACATCCTCCTTTTCCTCAATAGTTCTCTATCTGTTAATTTCCAAAAGACTTTCAGCACTACCCTTTGGAGGCAAGTTTTAGAGTTAGAAGGACAAATTTCTTAGAACCACCTCACTATCACAAGAGCAACAGAAATTTATGAAATTTATGAAGCTTTTGCTCATGACAAAACTTTTCTAAACATATGACCCTATTTCTTTGTTGTCGGTAGCACTAATCCGATCACAAATTTTTTTTTCTTCCCATATCAAGGACTTTTAAAACTTCCAGCGCTGCATGTTCAATCTTACTCCAGACAGTGAACAGACACATGGTTATAAGAGAATATGGACATGCTAGGAAAAAAACAAGAAAATCAAGCTTTAAATAGTTTTTTCTTCTATTGTGCACTGTGGACTCCCATAATAATTTCAAATTTGAACAGTTTTTCATTCAGAAACCTCCACGTCACATCAGCCAATTTTCCGAACTCCTCTTTTTCCATGTATTTTTCATTCAAACCAAAGTTACGTCCCAGCCATTCTCAGCAGAAAACATTTAGACCCACGTATGAATTTCTAATTCTTAGGTGACCTAAAAAGGCAACATGAAATCACCATGTCTGACAATTCACAGTAAACCACTTAAGTCATTTATCATCAACATCTTTCAGAGAGATTTCCAGTACATTTTAATGAGGTCCTTAATCAGGATACCCCAAGATGTTTAACCGAAAGGTGTACTGAGGCCCTGTGCTTCTCTACATCAGTAGTTGTGTTTACCTTTTCTGCTATTCATAGACTCAATCTTCTAAGCTTTCATCCTGTACTTTAAAAGCCAGTTTTGTTTTTAAAATCATTGTTTTCACAGTAACCAGAAATCTTAAATTAATTCTTACTTCATTTGGAAATAGACACAAAATTCCCATTTTCCTCCTCTACCGCAGCTTCTTACAACACTAAAACTTCGCAAAAATCGAGTTTTTGTATTTCAACAGCCCTAGACTCTCACTTAATCTTACTGTTACTTACACTTTCCTTATTATTTCAATGTTACCACTATATTTACCACACCCAATTTACCACTCTCTGCCTTGTTTAGCACCTCATGGGCTGCTTCTCAGAAAAGCATAAAATGTCAGAGCACTGCGATTTGTCACACATGTTGGAGGCATTTAAATATGTAACTTAGTTTGTAGTATGCAATGTTGAGATATCAGTATCAAAACAAGTTTTTTCTCTTTAATAAATGCCTAATGAGATTCAGTTTCCCATTTAGCACCGTAATAGTCATTGCTCAACTAGTACTTTGCAGTGGAAAGTCAAAACTGGAAATTGTCCCTAGCTAACAACGTTGATGTTCATATAATTAACATTTTACTAGGTCCTTTTCAAAAATGCCCTGCAACTCTCTTGTGCAGACGTTCCCAAGAGCTTTATGTAGCGCCACTTAAGGGAACATGTAATTAGGCAGAATTTAAAAGGTCCCACTGGCCACTTGAAGCATTATGTTAGCTTCAAAAAGAAAACCGAAGCCACTTAACGCTATATTGTTTAGTTTGGGGACTAAGATTTCCTAATATTTAACAGAGGTGCTGGAAATCCAAAGAAGTTTTTAACAACCAGGGAACAATGTAAAGCTAGAAGTGAAAATATTTAAAGCGAAGTAAAGAGGATTTCAAATCCATTTTACACAGCTGTATCTGCTGTGACAGTTTATTAAGCTGCAAGGCAAGGGATTTTTTTTTTCTTCTTCTTCTTCTTGCTGAAATATTTACCATAAGCTAAATAGAATTGTCACAGTGTCTCAAGTCACTGCCATGGAAAGCTGAACATTAGCATTCCCAAATGAGAACATTACTTGATTGATTCACTGAGTGAAAGGGTGAGCAAAATCAGATCAAAATGGAAGCCAATGAGCAGCATTCAGATCTGCGGAAGGAACTGAAAATGGGAGAAAAGCTGGAGGGGGGCAAGTAATAGGATTTGTGCACTGGTGGATAGAAAACAGCTGAGAATTTGCCATTTTTTGAACAGCTTCCAGGTTCTGACGGTGTACCAAGCAGAAAGCACATATATTTAAACCTTCATTTTTTGCAGAAGCTGCTGCATGATTTCATGAGGGCTTGAAACAAGAGTTACAATTTCTCTTTGAGGAAGTGACCACCTTGCTTTGGGAGAACATTGTGTAAAATTATGATTTGCGGTTTGGTTGCATTTTCTGAAGCTATTAGCATAAGGTAAGATCCTTTAAGTTGTACCACTCTCAAGTGATGCGTTACTGGATTTGGTAGAAAAGCAGGACCACAAAGCCCCTTATCTCTCAGCTAGGCTACCATTGGAAACATCTCTCTCAAAACCACCTGCCAACTGCAACAAGCTATCACCAATCCTCCAAAAGACTTTTTTTCTTCTAACTAAATCCTTCTTTACTAAATCCTTGTTAAATTTGCAGTCATGTGAAATAAGAGATTCACTGGTGCGTATAACACCAAAATAAAGGTTTGGTCATTCAAACTGGACATTTACTTCAGCGGGTCAATTTCAACACTAAATTAACTATGACAGTGACCATTTTTACTTTGCATGTGTGAACAGAGCAGCTATGCAGAGTAAAGCAGAGAAGAGACTAAGGCAAAAAAACCCAGAAACTAGAGGCAAATCCCACCTGATTCATGCAAACCCTTCTACGGAAGTTAACAGAACTATCTGTGTGAATCAGGAGTGCAAGATGTGACCCTCTGTTTTTCCCCCTTGATATTTAGAGATAAATCATTTCACTCTGTGTGTGCATGTGTGTCACACAGCTAGACCCTGGAATAAAAGATACTGACCTTTAAGAGCTCATCCTAATTAAAGTTACCCATTTGAGATCGTACAAGTAGTTCTGGCACCTTTGGCCATTCATGGGTATTAACTGTTACCTGAAAAAGCACTGAAACAGTCTGCAATTAAATGTTCTTTAAAGCTCTGCTCTTTTTAAATTTTATTTCAAGTCCTCTGAAAATATTCTCCCAGTTTTAGTATAAATAATCACAAAGTGTTGAAAATAAAGTTATGATGTTGCTAGAAAATTTCAGCATTAAATATGGCGTTAGAAGTTAAAGGTTTCATGATAGGATGTCACGTCTCTAAGAAGCTATCACACATGGTCTCAGAAACTGAAAAGTAAGCTGTGTCATGACAGCTTACCTGTAGCACTAATTTTGTTATCATGTATTTTCTTTCTACAAAATAAGTTGTCATGGCAACAATTCAAGCACACGTCGCTGTGTACTTTCCTTGGAAGGACTGTGCAGGTCCCTCCAATGTTTCCATGATCTGTATCATCACAGGACCTTCAATTTCTTACTAAACACTGAGCTGAGCTCTAACTGCTAATGGAGTTTGACTTGTTAACATGATTTTTTCTTTCAGGAAGGGGGTGGGAAACTGAAGAGTGGGGATCATCAGCAGGAACTTTCTTTTCCAAGTACTTATCACTTTCATGAAACTTACGGATTTAACATCTCGGAGTCTTGTCAAAACTCACATGAATATGGAAGGGAGAAGCTCAGCAGTAGGAGATATTGGGCGTACTAGGCCTCAGCATTCAGAATATATTTGGCAATCAAATCTAAATTAGTAAAATTAAAGAATAATAAGATCTTCCAAAGAAGACTGGTATGATTTAGGCTAGGAAGCAACAAAGAAAACCCAAAGATTAATGTGTGAAAAGGAACATTTTTCCTTTTGGAAACCAAATAACAAGGGGACAGTGGGGGTGTCTAGAATACTACAGCCACCCAAAGAGCACCCCAAGCATGACCAGCATTGAAAAGCTCTCATGTGGCCCATTTTCATTGAAACAACATTGATTATTTTTTATTTAGATAGTAATGGAAAGGATATTCACTGGTCACAAGAAGAACTAAGAAATCACATTCAATGACAGAGGGTAGAATAATTACCTAATTAAGTCATAACTGCAGGAAATTAGGCAAATTCATGAAATATGCATGGGTAATGGATCAGTATATTTTCCAAGCTTCTACTCTGCTGTTTTCATCTGCAATATGCATGCTAAAGGGGAAGGAGAGAGGCAGGAGGAGAAAGTAGAGTAGGAGAGCAAGGGTGAGGAAGGTCTGCTTGCTGCATCTGCTTTGCAACTTAAAATAAAAGATTAAAATAGATTTCAAAAACAAGTTTGAACTGATTAATGTCACAGGATGGATATTTTCACTATATTCATCTGATCTTCAAAACTAATATTTTTCATATATGCCTATAAAGATATTATAAAAATGCAGGAGATTCAATGGAGCTCTGATAAAAACCAACTGAGACTTACAACTGACGTACACCACTGTCACACTTGACCCATTCTATGAATTCTATACACTTCGGAATTCTGACTACAAATCTGGCCACATTTGCTCTATACCTGTCTTTCAAATGTTGAAATATAAACCCATGATGCCAAAGAAAAATGTTTTCAGAATTTCTCCCTCTACATTGCAGGGCCATGTTACTCTGCAGTATAACCATTCTGGTTACTCTAAAACATTCTTTGCTTTTTATGGCACCCTCTAGAGCCTGGGAAGCATGTAATTCACTTTCATTGGGCCTATTCAGTGAAGGAATAGCCAAACAAGTGCCTGAATACCAACTTTGAACCCGCTGGAAAAGTCTAAGTATTATTCTCCTCATTAATATTTATTTGCATGGTCAAGAAATGCAGTAGCAAGGGAAACAAAAAAAATTGCTGGAAAAGAAGTGTCCGCCACTGAAGTCCTGTTAACAAACCAAAATGTCAGCAGCCATCACAGAAACTTCTGAATGGGAAAGGATGAGGAGTAAGGTGCCAAGAAAGTGGTCTCTTCATATCTAAGCTTGTTTTGCATTTTATACAATGCCTGTGACATAGTATGAATTGATGAAACATCACAGATAATAAAAACAGTGAGAAGCATTAGCATCGGCATTGAAGAAAACTTCCCTGGATACTGTGACACTTTCGGGAAAGAGTCAAGATTCCCAAGTCCTTACACACCTAACACACCAGTGATCCGACAATAAATCGCAGAACATCAAATACATAACTGATCTTGAAATAAGTTGGATGTTTTCTTTGACAACAGAAAGGAAGCATCCATATAGTAGATTTTCAGTAGCTTTTCACCTCTATAGTACATCCTAATTTAATTTCCTCAATTTTTTGTGAATTATCAAACTAGTTAACTTAAAAACTATTTTACCCATTAAACTATTGTCAACTTGAACCCAATTAAACTCAGATGCTAAGTTTATTAAAGTAGGCTCAGTAAACTAACAAGTCTGGAGAGAACTTTTCGGCATCCCTCAGCTTAGCCTCTAAGGCCCTTAAGAATGGGCATCATTACAACCACACCTTTTCAGCACATGCTTCCAACCATGCACATCTCCAGATAGCAAAGAACAATGCAAACATAGATCTTTTCGGTAATGGATGCTTCATTTCAGAATATTGATACTATAAGGACCAAGGAAGTGCATCTCAACAGGCTTCAAAGACATTTTCTAACACCTTTTTCACTTGCCCCACTTCAAGCTTTCAGACCAACTTTTGTTCTTCTTCCATGTCACAATCCCTGGGCTACAATTCAAGTAAAGGACATAATTATGTGGAAGACCCATGTGTTAAACACACTACTGGGTTTCACTGGTTTCACTTTGATGGGTTCTTACAGGCACTGAAGTTGTTATTAAACCTTTCCCCTGTTGTTATTTGAGTTTATGCATGAAGCCACCGTGAAGACATATTTTTAGCCTTGTGAAGTGTTTTCCCCCCTCTCGGTTAATTATCAAGTACTTGACTGATTGCTCATGATTGATGACTGATGGGGAGAAGGTTCAGCAGGTGTTAATGGTTTGGTTAATGTGAGTGGCACAGAGGAAGGAAGTGGTCCAGAATTCCATCAAACTATACTTGCTGCTGTTGTCTGCAAATGGTTTTCTCCATGGCGGAGTGTGTGTGCATTTGTATTATAGACTGAAAATGGAAATTTCTGTAAGGCACTATTACTAAAAGAGTATTTCTAAAGGAGTGTGATTATTTCTGATCTTTGCTTATGGAAATTGTTGTTTATTTCAACTTTCAAGTGACGCAGAAGTCAAATGAAAAAGAACTTCAAGTGGAATAATCAAACAAAATACTACAAACTGAATTCAGCATTGGGAAAAATACCTTGCAATGTAATCTAAAACCTATCCCACTAACGTCATATAATTATGAGGAGAAATTAATTTACATGAAAGACTTAAAAGATTTTTAAAGTTAGCAATTGAACAGGAAGTCATCTTAACAGCACAGTGACTTCACTTGAGACATGAGAAATGTAGCAAAGTTATTTAAATACACAACAAATTTGAAACTGATTTCTAAAACACAGATTCACGTGTCTAGTGTCTTCTGCTCCAGTGGACTCTGTGCTGTCATGGTTATTTTCATATAGCCATAAGCATATCTCCCCATCCTATGTTTAGCTAGCTCTTCCTAGAAGCAGATCCTGAAGGGAGTAGGCTGGTGTTTCTGCCTACATAGCATTTTAGTGAAAGAAATCAGGATACCTAAAAAAAAATAATCTTCTGATAGGACTGTGTTTTATGTAATCTCATGTACTTCATTACATGCATGGGATGTACAAAACTAAAATTACTAACCCTCTTAACAGAACTATACATGCATACAAACTTGCAGAGTATGGATGAATTTTTTGTTTGTTTCATTTATACATTCTATAATCTGGTTTTCTGTTTTCAAAAGGGGAAGAATTCCTAGAAACAACAAAAACATCAGCAGAAAATCCATGTAAATTTTTTAGAATGCTTATGAAAAAATTTTAATAAATAAATACATGTGAAAGAGGAGACATCTTTGGATTAAAGTAATGCTTGAAAATTATTCAAAAGAGGGAGGCTAAAATGTCAACATTCTTTCAAAACCACAGTTTCAAATTTAAAAAGTAGAAAGACATAGAGTACATAAAGTTATATATCAATACATATACATGAGTAGAGCTAGCAGTTAATATTTTTCTATGGAAATAATGAGGTTTTATTAAATTTAAGACATTTTCTAGCTAAATGCAAGGACATAAGTAATCCACAAAATTATGAAACAAGGAAAAAAATGAGCTACTTATGTGCCTTAATGCTAAAATATGTATTAATATTCATTTTAAAATATGGATTATACAAAACTGTATTTGTAAATTAAGATAAGTTTGATGCAATCAACTTCTATAAACTATCAAATAGGACAACAGCATCCGAATCTCTTGTAATTTCATTACTACAAGTGTCACTGAAATTTATAAAATCCTATTTCAGAACCTCTTGAAAGTTTAGTCAGTTTTCTATTTGAAGATTGATGTGATTAATACGATAAATTAATTCCAAAATCAAAGTTTGAATCCTATTAATTTAATAGAAGTTTCCCAAATTAGATGCAAACCAAAATCTGTTAATTTACAAAGGTATAGTAATTGTGTAGATGATGGCTATATTGTGATTTCTTCTAGGTTTTAGATGTATGAATTTCAACCTACAGGAACATAAAATACCACACTATACTCACATCATGTACTGTTCAGAAAACACACATTCTTAAGTTTTAAAAGCCATCAAGAATTTTAGGTATAAAATTCTTTTCAAGTTCAAATAGGATTTCCCATTTTAAATCCAGTAAGAGCTATTGTAAAATCCTGTCCTCTCTTCTCTACTACACTGGCAAGTCTATTCTGAAACCCTGTTGGTGAAACTGATTCTTTTTGTTCCTGAGCACAAGGAGAAATCCTGCTCCTTCTACATTCTGAACTCTTCTGTGGGAAAAAAAACCCAAGCTATTTTAGCTTAGTAAAATTTGTGAAGGCTTTTACTTTAGGGACAGCAAGTTAGACATCTTTCCATCTATCCTTAGACAGTGTGTTCTAGTTGAAAAGCCACAGAATCACAGAATCACAAGGTTGGAAAAGACCTTGAAGATCATCAAGTCCAACCATTCCCATCCTATGCTAACCATATCCCTAAGTACCTCATCAACCCTTTCTTTGAACACATCCAGGGAAAATGACTCCACCACATCCCTGGGCAGCCTGTTCCAGGCCCTGAATACTCTTTCAGTAAAAATATTTTTCTAATATCTAATCTAAACCTGACCTGGCACAGCTTTGTGCCATTTCCCCTTCTTCTATCTCCTGTCACCTGGCTGAAGAGACCATTGCCCACCTCTCTACAACCTCCTGTTAGGTAGTTGTAGGTGTGTCCTGGTTTCAGTCAGGATGGAGTTAACTTCTCTTGTAGCAGCGGATGGAATGCTGTATTTGGGAGTTAAAATGAAAGCAGTGCTGATAACACCCTGATGTTTTTAGTTGCTGTCAGACAGTCAAGGACTTTCTCAGCTCTTCATACTTCTCTATTCATGAGAAAGGAGGGGCGAAGCCAGGACAGGTGACCCAAACGGGCCAAAGAGAGTATTCCATGCCAATTACGTCCTGCCCAGTTCAACGGGGGGCTGATGAGAGGAGGAGCAGAGGGGCGGCTCCGGGACGCGCGGTTCTTGGGGGACAGTCGGGTTCTGGGACGGCTCTGGGTGGCACGGCCTGAGTTGTGTGGTTCGGTGAGAAACTGCATTGTGTATCAACAGTTTTATATATTTCTTGCTCTAAAGTCCTGTTAGCATTGTTATATTTTATCTTTCTGCTATTTTAGTAAACTATCCTTATCCCAACGCACGGGCCTTTTAGTTTCTTGGTTTTGGAGTTATTGCCCCTTCCTTTTCCCTTCCCTTGCCTCTCACCCCCCCTTCCCCCTTCCCCTGCTCTTTTCCTTTAAGGAGCAGACAGCTGCGTGGATCTCAGCTCTCAGCCAGGGTAAAACCATGACAAGGTGGTGACAAGATCTCCCCTCAGCCTCCTCTTCTCAAAGCTAAACATCCCCAGCTCCCTCAACCACTCCTCATAGGATTTGCCCTCCAGCCCCTTCACCAGCCTGGTGCCCTTCTCTGCACTCACTCGAGGACCTCAATGTCCTTCTTATGGTGAGGAGCCCAGAACTGGACACAGTACTCAAGGTGTGGCCTCACCAATGCTGAGTACAGGGGCACAATCACTTCCCTAGACATACTGGCTACACTGTTTTTGACACAAGCCAAGATGCCATTTGCCGCCTTGTCCACCTGGGCACACTGCTGGCTCATAATCATCCTACAGTCAACCAGCACCCCCAGTAGGAGCATGGCTGTTTGGGCTGCATCCCAAACAGCTCAGGGCACGCGTTACTGGATTGTATCTTTCTCTAAAAAGAAATTTTAAAACCTCTTCCTAAAAAGGCAACCAGAAATTATGATTTCCTGACAGTGAAATATGACTACCACAAGCAGTGCTTTCCATAGGCTGAACTTCCAGTTGCTATATACCACATCAAGAATGACAGGTTGATAGAGAAAAAACATGGGGAACTACCATACATAAGTATTGTGATACAAACCACAATTTTCTCTTTTTGGGGTTTAAAAAGATGCTTTTGGTCTATCCTCCAAAGAAAAATTGTCTGCAATGGACACACATATCTGTATTATATATACACACATACACCCCAATACATATATCTGGCATTCATATAACTGTTGTCTCCATTACATGGGCAGGATGTTACTTCCCTAGCTTATCAGACTGTGCTATAATGACAACTTTTTTAAAATATCATATGTATTGCATACCATGTAAACTATTATTATTGTTACTGGTGTGTA
Source organism: Gallinula chloropus (assembly GCF_964237585.1). Lineage (NCBI taxonomy): Eukaryota > Metazoa > Chordata > Aves > Gruiformes > Rallidae > Gallinula > Gallinula chloropus. The sequence continues at coordinate 53,529,518 of NC_140088.1, read as the reverse complement.
AGAGGCTGATTACAAAGACAAAATAATCCCTGTAACAAGCATTACAGCTTTGTATGTAGGGATAATGCAAGTATGATGATAGGAGTTTTCATCCCTTTCTTTCAAAATAACACATATATTCCACGTATTCTATTTGGGGCCTTGAATCTTTGGGGAAATAGGTTTCATGACAGCAATTTCCAATAAAAAAATCTAGTATTGTAGCTCTGGTATAAACCTTCCCTAATGAAAGAAGACATTTTGTATGGAATGGAAAAGTGCAAATAGAGAGGAAAATAAAAAGTTACTGTTTCTTTGCTCTAAGGCTAGAATATTTTGTAGTATTTAACTTAATGAAAAATGTTTATGTTTGTTCTTTTGAAAAGCATATTTTTGTAAGGCAAAATGACAGTATTGTTGGTGTTGTTAATATTATTATTGTTGTTATTGCTATTCTTATTACTATTATAATGAAAGGATTACTAAATGTTTCTGGAAACCACACAATCCAGTGTCTAAGGTGCTATTCAGCAAGCCTGTAGTGTATAGCCTTTTTAAGGACTTGCTAGGGACTGCAATAAATAGCATTCAAGAGGAAGAGCATTACTCACGGGAGGTAAATGAGTTATATGTGCACAGCCTGAAAGAACAAAGAAAAATTTTAGTAAAAATCTTTGAAGTATCATCAGATGAAAAAAGCAAAAGCATTAAGTTTAATGCATAAATAGATGGAGAATTATAAGTAAATTAGACTATCCAGGAATCTTAAAATTGTTCGAACCCTTTAAATGAAAATGACTAAATGACATTCTATTTCTGACGTTATTAGCATAGTCACAATATGCTTAAATACATCACAAGTATTTTATGTATTCATCCTTAAAAATATGATTTATAAAGCAATGTGAATCCAAAATAACCTATGCTGTTTTCAGTTTCTCTCCTAATCCTGGGGCATTTTGGTTTGTTTCTCTTGGAATGGAGTCTGTAAATAATACATACTGCATTTAGATGAAAGGAGAGTTGTTAGATCAACCAGAAAAGTGGAAAATTGATGAACAGTGCAATGTTATCAAGTTCAGATCATCATCATTACCACTTCTGATGACTCCAATAAGTGTGCCATTAGAAGTTATCTTTAGTTATCTGGTCTGCCTAGATTTAGGATTAACATTAATCAAGGACCTATTAAGGCTAGACTTTAGAATTCAGTCTACCAAAATCATTTCTAAAGATGTTTCATTCTAGTCCTCATCATTACTGCTTGGTTTATGCCTTGAAGTACAAGGTGTTTTAGCCCTAATTAATTTTATCCCATCTAACGTAACCACACATGTTCTCATTACTCATGTAGACATCTAATCCTACTAAGCTCTTTACCTTCATGATATCTCATGGCAATAATTTCCATAAGCTAATTATATATTGGGTGGGAAAATATTTCCTTTTAATCTCTGTCATTTTACTCCATGCAATCATTCTGTAACCTCCCACAATCCCATAAACAGTCTTCTGCCCTAAGAAACCCATTGCTTAGCATTCAGACCCTTACTAATTCAGCTGATAAGCGTCATTGTCTCTGGCTACTGCTTCTTCTAACTGACTGAGCTCTGACCTCAGCAAAGACACCCAACACTTTCCTTTCTAATTCAGTTTGCCTTTAACATTTCCTTAGTATCTAAATCAATTGGCCCTCTCTGTCCCCCAAAGCAATTGCATTTTCCATTTACAGATATTGAGTCACCCTGTGCACCCTCAAACGATCACGTTTTGATATGTTTAACATCAGCTGTTACTATGTCTCTCTTATTCACCTGCCCTCAGTACCCCAAACAAAAATGATTTTGTGGCTTTACCCATACATAACTTCTCTTGAATTCCTTCTCCTGACACTGATCTTTCCCTACCCAGGCCATTTATTTATCCCGTAATTTCCCTTGCTTACTGTCTTTTCTTACCTGCACCTGATGATATTTCATTCAAACTTTTAAATAAGGTATTAAATTTGAATAGTAGATTGTGACTGACCTCTGAAGCATGAAGGAGCAAAGGAAAGACAAAGCCAATACAGTGCACAGAAAGCTGCTATTGACCTTACCATGATTACTAAATATTGGAAAGTAGAAGCTGGAAGAACTTCCTGCTTAGTGCACAACAGTCCCATTTAGGCTTAATCAAGGATAGTTTCTACTCCCTTTTGATGTCCATCCAGTATAAAGTTTCATTTATGTAGGAAAGGGAAAAAACCCCACAATTAATCCAGACCAAGTTCTACATTTCACGGGTCCAAAATTATTCTGTTAAAACTGCGAGTGCCAGTCCTACAACTCCAGCAGACAAAACCCTTTCTGCTGCCCTTACAATATTCTATATACATCTGGCCTCACTGCCTTCCAGAGCAGACTTCATTTTTTCTATTGTCATCTTCCTCTTTCAAATGATCAGTCTTGATAATTAAAACTAAACCATAGCACTCAGGACACATTACTGGAAAAGAGTACAGTTGTGGCAAGAAACAAGATCAAGAAGAAAGCAGTAAGATGGAGCATGACTAACATGAAGGTGATACAGAGATTCCAACAACAGCATAGGATAAAGGGAAGACCTAAATCAGTCTGTCATCCAAGAAAGCAAGTCATGGCAGACAACTATGGAAAGAGAAGCACAGACTAGCCACATGTAATTCTATAACACTCGTTTCTTCAAAATACCATTTGCAGAAACCAACCACCGTCGTCTTTATGTGTCATTCATGCACAACTCTTACTTTTATTAGGAAACAGTTTCAGGTGTTATTTACAGCATGTGAGGCTTCTTCTTTAAAATAAAGTTTTAGATTATACCTTTTAAAAAAAAAAAATGTTAATTTAAAAAATAAAAAAGAAATACAGTTTATTTCATGATCTAGTTTTCCAGGATGACATATTAAGTTAGTCATTTGTAAATGACACTTGATTGATATATCATATTATAGGCACATTTTAATTAAATTTATGTGCAAAAGGGCTCTACAGACATAGATCAAAAGCTAAAACTATTATCATAGATATGTCTCCTTTACATAGACACATTATCCTAGTAAATGTTTTCACACACATCCATGAAATGCTAAATTTTTTTTGCTTTTTTGCACACATGCTTGATGACTCGCTTTTCATCAAGAAAGCTGCAGTTTAAATTAAGAAGACTCTTTAATGGGATTACCTTTCTAATTGTAAAGATTTCATTTTGCCTTCAAGACATGTGAGCAAATAAGAAGCATATTTATTAAATAAAGAGTATAATTTACTTTGCTTAATTTAACAATATCCTGAAGGACTGTGGTGTTCTGTATTACCATCAGGTAAATCTTCTGTGAGCCACAGTAAAATATTTTGCATCAACAAAGCTGTACCCCATAATCAAATAATGGATTTACTGAGATCTACTTAAACTCTATGTGCACAGTATTATTAGCTATAGACCGTCATTGCTGAGCTGTGTAGGCTTTAATGTGACCTTGTCTGGCTGCTTACTAAAGTGCAGCTCTCCATCTTCTCACAATTGTCTCTGTGTGCCAGTTACAGGATTCAACTACATCCAAATAATATCCAAAGAAATGTTTTTCTGAACTGAATGAGTTAACGAGTTTTTTTAATTGTCATTATTTCTTTTTAATCAGAATATACAGTTTAGATCTGTAATAAAAGATCTTGGTTTTGTACATGAGCAAATCAAATCTGGCTTAAGTAAGATTTGATCTTGTCATGACTACTACTGTGTATCTTAGGGCAGTTAGAGGCATATTATTTCATAAGTGACATAATGGTTACTAAGTTGTAGCTTGTGAATGGTATCAGAATAATATTAAAAGGTCAAAGTACAGAACCACTCAGCATTGCTGATCCTTCTACCAGAAGCTGATACTTTATTTTGCTTAAATTCAAGACTGAAAGTTCAGCTTTGATGACTTTCTTTGTTCAGCAAAATGGAACTGACCATGAAGAAGTAAAAAAAAAAAAAAAAAAAAAGGAAAGGAAATCTGTTGTTCTTAGACAAGAAAATTCAATCCTTATCCTTCCTGCATTTGACAGATACGATTAGATGTTCGAATGCAGACTGTAAATTGATCTCTAAAAATATCCATGAAAATCACAAAATCATACCTTTAGGTAAAATTAAAGCTGGAAAAACAATTAATACCTAGAGAATCTAGAGTCATCTTTGTGTTCAAAAGTTGTTTTGCAAGGAGCATCTCCAGGATGGGAATTATGCACCAAATGTAAATATCTGCATTATCAAATACTGTTATGTCTACAGCAACATCCTGTATATAATGTACATTATATACAATGTGTATAATTTGTGCAGATTGCATCCTGAAAGCTATACTTACTTTCTTGATTTTCACCAAAATATTCCTCTTTTCTGAAAGTAGAACTGATGACAAATCCCCCCCAAAACAGCTGAGACAGCACTTGAATTTTTGTTTCATTTTCTCTTTGCAAAGTACTATGAACAACTTGAAACCTTTTCCCTAAAGTAGATTCTATTAAGTTCATTGCAAAGATAAATCATTAATTCAAGCAGTTCCTAACACTATTTAAAGCAAAATAGTTTAACATGCTCTCTCCCTTGTGACATCAGGTTTTCAGATTTATCACTGCCATAGATGCACAGCATCCACAAGTCACAGATATATTTGCTGAGGAGAAGGGCACAGCCCTTTTCCATCCACTAATTTCTTTTTGATAGGATGAGCCACTTATGACAGAGACAGCTTCTTGTATTTGAAGAAAAAAAAAAAAAAAAAAGAAGATACAGCATCTTACCAAATCAGACTTTAGAACGATGGCCATGCATGGTCCATACAAGTAGTCAAGGTCATTAACAAAACAGGTCGTTAAGCTTTTATGTAAAAAAGCTATTATTGAGCTTTCCTCTCTGATGCATTTGTCTATGGAACTACAGTCTACTTCTTTAGCTTACAGAATCTAAAGAAAAGTTCTTCAGAAAATAGAGATGGGAAAACCTCTGTGCAATCCAAACCCAGCCTTAAACTCATTATAGCACCTCACAATTGTGATAAATAAATAAATAAATTTTGTGTGTCTTCCTTCTTGAGCAACCTGATTTTTAATTTATATCAGAATCTATTCTGACTACCCTTTTTATTTTTACTGTTTTTTATTTAAAACCTCTTTATGAGGTCTGAAATAAAACTGCAGCGTTCAGCACATGAAATCTCAGTCATTAATAATCTGCCCCATCATAAAAAGGACATTATTAGAAATCTCTAAAAAGCTTTGAATGTTAACATTGCAGAGGCTAGAATAAACTACTAGGGTTTCTTATTCTTCCATGTATTTAACTAACAGAACACCTCAAAAATATGTTAGTCTTTCTGAGTAGGCCTGTCAAGATCCATGGCATTAACCACGGAGTGTAATACGACCAAATTAAGTGATGGCTAAAGCAGATTAGGTTTTCTTTATGGAGCACTTTTAAATTTTGATAGGCTGTACTAATCTTATCTCAATTAAAAGATATTGTGTATTATAAATGGCTGTCAGTCTTTTGACATAAATATAAATATTGCTACAGCAATAGACTAACAAGACCTACAGTCCAGTCTTTATAAACAATAAATTAGCTTTAAACATAAAGTTAAAGCATGGCAGTTTGTAGTAGCTCAGTTTCAAAACAATAAACCATCTGCCTCATTAAATCATCAAGAGCACTCATCCTTCCCTTCCTCTTGGCTAAATCTGTTCTTTGCAAAACTGTTGAGCTGTAGCCAGGCCTAATTCACCATCCTTTCAAGAGCTGTTCCTCCTCTGAATAGCTAAGCACCATCAGCTGGCTCACTCACTTAATAACTGCCACCCTTCCTTTGTAGCTGGGAGAGAGAATTTATTCATTTCATGCTCAGGGAGGTGAATACCATGTGTAGAGTAGCAGAGGAAAGTGGAGGATACTCATTGTCCCACTTATCTGCCCCCGCCAGAAAATATGCATCTTCACAAGATTCAAGAAATATTGTCAGTGATTCCTTGCCCTAACAGTGACTAGTGAGAATCTCCCCTCAAGAAATACACCTCTCCACTTAGGCCAACCAAAACACTGCTAATATTCCCTTTGGAAAACTCCAGCACACTTAAATAACTAACTCACCTCATAGACAGCAATACAGATTTTTGTTAACCAGAAACACATCTGCAATGCACAGTCAAGATTTTATTGCAAAGAAGAGAGGTGGATCAGACAACAGTTAGATATTTGATAGAAAAATTCAAAACAATTCAGACATTTCCCTGCAATAGAATGGGCTGATTACACTGCAGCACATGGCCTATAGCAAGAGTCAAATAAGTCCTGCAGCAGTAAATGCTATCCAGAAGCTGTGAACAGAGCAACAAACAGCTCAGTGTCTTTATATCAATACTATCAAAATAACAGAAGACATAAGAATAATTAGCAGTGGCACTAGGATAAAAGCAATAACAATTCTTAGATGCAGCCAGAGAAGGCTAAAAAGAGAGATCTGCAGAGGGGAAAAAATCTGCAGAGAGCCTTTGGATTATGTGGAGAACAACCTGATTTCATGGAAATCCCAGAGAACATTTCTAGAGAAAGTTGTCAAAGTCGCATGGTCCACACTTTGCCTGACCACAGACGCTGCTTTCCTTGCAGGTTCATGACAGATATTTGACTTATAGCTCTTTTAAAACTTCCAAAGGAAATGATTCCTTCAGCTCATCGGACAATCTACACCAGTACATTACTATTTTTACCAGCAGAAAGTTTACCTTTGTTCTTTGAAGCATGCCTGAATGCGCAACTGGACAAGCCACATTCTGGGATTACTTCCTCAGTGTTGAGTGAAGAAAGATGTTTAATCTAGATGGGTTTGTTTATACATGCAAATATGGTGATTTCTATTCCTTCTATAATGTAGTATTGGTGATGTAGGTGCAGCTGTAATTTACCCTAAAGCCTATATTCTGAGGAATTATTGCCTGCTTATTCCTGTCTAAGCAATGCATTTGTCAGCAGGATCAAATTCAAAGGGGGGAGGAGGAAAATACAGGGGAAATGAACCAAACAACAAAAAAAACCCACCCTTTTGAGATAAATTTTCTTGTTCTAATCTGAGAAATAACTGCAGCCCTATCAGGCCTGGCAACATGAGCAAATAGGAGAAAAGTGCTTTCAATGTCAACACAGGAGTCATTAACAAAACACTGGAGGGAACTGGGCTCAGGATAGGCCCTACACAATGCACCAATCAAACCAAGTATAGAAGTTGTTTAAATATCTCCCTTAGCTCAGAGAAAGCAGATTTTTTTAATAAATTAATAAAAATAAATTAAATTAATCAAAATAAAACCCTGTTTTCAGTTCTTCCTTGATTCCTTCATGCTGCAGTAAAGCCACACTAGAAATCTTGGTCACTTTTGAAAAGCAATTCACATGGATTTCTGTGTTTAGTCTTTATTCTAAATGTTTCATCCCCAATATTGCTGTTTTAATCAGAAAATTTACTGAGCTATTTTATTACAGAAGAGTTCATCTTCCTTTGGACACTCCTTCCCCTCCCTCTCCCATTTATATTAACCATTGTGCCATTTTGTTACATAGTCGTCTTCCCTTCTGATAATTCCAGTTCCTTTTTTTGTTGACAGTGATAGATGCATCTGATAAGTCATAGAAAAGTAAACTTGACAACATTGTCTACTTGCAACTCAATTTCTAATCTGTTTCTACATTGACTCTTTTGCTCCAGTTAACAAAAAGATGATGTCTCTGAGCTCATATCAATTTTAATATTTACAACCTGTCAAAATGATTCACATTCCTCACTGAAGTCTTATCTCAGGTGTTTCATTGATCAGGTCCCAAATCCCTTTCTTTAATATGAGCCTTAAATCAATCTCTTAGAGCTGGCAACATCCCTCACAGAAGGTAAAAAGACATTTTTAGTACAGATAAAAGTGAAAGCAAAAGACCTAATTCCTATTTAGCTAAACATTGATCAACAACAACACTTTCCTGAAGTTTCAAGAGACCTTATATAAACAATCAGTTCTCAATAAGAGGAAATACTGTGACATGAAGGTCTTTGTTGTTCAGCATCAGTGTCAGGCTCCATCATCCTTTTGGAAAGTGTGCACACAAGTACTTCCTTGCCCCAGCCAAGGCTCCCCCTGAACAGTCCCAAAGATGAGACCTCAGTGCTGCACAGATTCATGTAGCCTGTTTACTCTTCTTCACCTAAAACTCCTCCAAAAATCAAACATGTTTGGTTAGTGGAAACATACAAAATGTCATGCAAGTTATTTTAAAGAAAGAAAGAAAGAAAGAAAGAAATCTTTCTGTGAGCCCAAACAGTGCTGCAGTGCATTGCCTTCTTACAGCTTTTACACTCTGTTTCAAACTGTGAAAGATCCAAACTGAAGACTGGAAACAGCAAACTCTTCAGTCCTGAGGGATTCTGTCTGCCCTTAGACAAGCAGCCCTGTGGGACAAGTGCTAAATGTTGCACGTAACTGTGAACTGAATGTCAACGAGATATACAAGGAAAAAAATTGTGATTTTAGGATTCCATCAATCAACTTGCTCCTCACAATCAACTTTTTTTTATTAATATAATGAGATAACTACATAAATCTACAGCTACTGGAAAGGAGGTTGGAATGAGATGGGTGTCAGTCTCTTCTCCCAAGTAACAGGAAATAGGATAAGAGGAAATGGCCTCAAGTTGCACCAGGTGAGCATTAGATTAGATATTGGGAAAAAAATCTTCCCCAAAAGGGTTGTAAAGCATTGGAACAGGCTGCCCAGGGAAGTGGCTGAGTCGCCATGGCTGGAGGTATTTAAAAGATATACAGAGGTGGTGCTTAGGGTCATGGTTTACTGGTGGACTTGGTAGTACTTGGTTAATAGCTGGACTTGATGACCTTAAAGGTTTTTTTCCAACTGAAACAATTTCATGATTCTATAAACACACACACAACTCATTAAATTCAGAAGGAAGGCCAGCCAGGAAAAAATCTTGCAATTCATCAGGTAAGGTCTTCCATATTGAAATGACCTCGGGGGCTTTATAAGGCCTTGAGTATCACAGCTGCATTAAATACCCTCAAACTCTTAAATTTTATCCTTCAGACAAGATAGTTAAGCCAATTTCACATTTAATTTCTCACTCTTATAAAGTTTGACTTTTCCACCTCAGCGTACCTTAAAAATTGAAGACATTCTTTGCAATAATAAAATAACTTCTTTCAAGGATATGAGAGATAATTTGATGATCATTCTTTAAAGCAGGAAGTTAAACCTTTTACTGTGAAGTTGATGGCATAAATTATATCAATATATAAATGCTCTACAGCAGCTTTAATATCATTTTGTAACACTGACTTCTCCCAGTTGGTCTGAAACTATGATGAGGTAAATCTCAAGGTCAAAATTTGATAGCAGCATCTGTCTCTTTTTTTCAGTCATTACCAAGGAAGAACCTTCAGATTGATTTTTACAATAGTAATTTAAGGGCGAGGGCTTAGTTTGAGGTCATATCCAGTAATTTTTGGTTTATTTTAGTAAAATGTATCTTTATGGTGTTAAGAGTAATGACTCCCAGTTGCAGGCCTGAAACAAGGATTCATTTGGGTTTCACATTTAAATGCAATGTAATGTGTGCTTACGCCACCTTTCTTCTTTTTTTCCTTCCCTGTATTTCTTTTCCAGGGAAAGACAAATATTTTCTTGTTCAGTAGATGTAAAACAAGAACAGTAATAAGATCTGTTTTGCAAACCCAACTGGGTGAGCATGCTTCTGCTCCTCTGGGTAATTCTTTCAATAGAGCTACTCACATGAAAAAGCTGTTCATGTGGGTGTGCAGTGATATATTGTTAATACTTGATTTCAAGATCTGGGGACTGAAGAACTTGGCATCAAGTGGCCTGAGACTTGTAATAAAATGGTGGAAGCTGGTGATACAGAGGCAGAGCAAAGGCAATCCAGATTGATTAATAGATTCCTGAATTTGCAGCTGTTGTGGCAGACACATTTCTTCTGGCTTCCTGCAGTTCTTAATCAAGCTAAGCATCAGCAAGAGGCACATTTGCAAAAGCATCCTAAAAATGTGTATATATAAAATGATGCACTTGTGTTTTTATACACGCACTGGTAACTATCTTTTAGTAACTAGGGAACTGCATACCCACTCCCTGTATGATTGCATAGATACTGTTTAGATGTCTCCTGTGGAGATTTGTTGTCTGGTAATACAGATTTTTACCATTTCCCACAAGCCTTACTAAAAAAAATAATCATGAAATGATTGTTCTATATCCTCTTGCTGTCACTCTTTTTCCATTTTCCCCAACCCCTGAGCTTTTCACCTCCACCACCACTGAGATAGTTACAAGTTTCAGGAGTGTATAAAGTGTCTGGAAGTTGAAAACTTCTTTTCCTTACCTTTCTTTGATTGAAAAATGTTTTGGTTTTGTGTTTCTAAACTGAAAATGAAAACTGCTCCCTTGATGTGTCTTTTATGACATGTTTCACCCCAGAGCAACCACTTACACTCCTAGGAACAGGGGACTGTAATGGCAATAGTAACAAACCTCTAAACTGCAGCAGCGCTATCAGGCATGATTACAATTGCTTTAGGTTTGAACTGGGAGCTCCCATCTTCAATCTATCTATAAACTTTAAAGGTAGCGTCATGTTTACGAAGGTGGAGAAAAAATAAATTCAAGCTGCAGTGCAAAATAACATGCAACAATATAGCTGTACTCTTAGAGCCCAACAGAAACAGCATATCAAAATCTAGTGTAAAAAAGCATCAATGATAATTAAGTGGCTTTAATAGCACCTCCACGCTCAGATGTACCAAAACAAGGAGCTACATTTGATCATGAGGTATTAAAAAATGACAGGTTTGTATTTTTCTTCAGGTGTCACAAGTCTCCATAACTTTTCAGTTTTTTAAAATCACAGATTAACTACAGATACAGCTTCTAAAAAAGGAAGCTGAACTAAAATTCAATCACAAGACTGAAATATGTATTTTAACACCCTCTAGTACTAAAGCACAGACAGTGTTAGCTGAGAAAGTTACATAAGTACTAAACTATAGTTTATGCAACTAGCAAGGTTTTATTCAATGTGTAAGTTAAGGACCATGTACAGAGTCGTTACCCTTACACTTACACTGTACATAATGAAGTAAACTTTCGCTTTGATGCACTGAACTCCATAGAAGTTTACTCTTGAAGCTACAAAATCTTAGTGAGGGAGAAAACCAAAACCAAACAGCAGAATACATAGAAATAAATGTTGTCCCTTAAAATGACACAAACTTACCATAGCTTCTCTGAAGCTAGAATGGCATTCAACGCATTTTGGGGTCCACTTTGCACTCTACAATTTGATAGAAAAATCTTTCATAAACGTTGAATCCATCCCGCAACGCAAAGCACCTTAACAGATGATTTAACATGTGAATAAAATTATTAGAATAACTCTATAACATATCTGTCAGCAATAAAATATTCAAGTGTAGAACAGTATTTCTTGCTACCAACTTTAACTGAAACTTCATCAACTAAAATATTGATGTAGCAGTGAAATACAATCCTCTCTTCATTCAAAATGCCATTTAAATTCACCTGTTCAGTAAAGCTCATGTCTACTCACTCACTGGTAGGAATTCACAGCACATTCATTGCAATAATTCACATTAAGTGCAGGGGAAGAAGGTGACAGGGGGAGGGGGGAGTAGAGAACTAAAAAGACCTGCTGTAACCATCACCTTTCATGATTTTTGAGCAACTTTTGCTGAGGCTTTAGAAGCTTCAATTCCTATCTGACTCAGTGTACATGCATGAGAGAGGGGAAGAAAGAACAAGGTTACTACTAGGCAGCTGGACAGCATCTAAACTAAGAATCCCTTTACATCCATTCTGTTTTGGTCTCTGAAGGAACCAGCACTGTTTTGATGATCACTACCTATTACTGCCATAGAGACAATCTCACAAATAGCTGGTGTTGATGCAGAATTTTCACTACCTGGAGATACAGAAAATATCATTAAGTAATTTTAAAAAATAATAATTTAAAAATCTGCACTATTTATTGAAGGCCAGCAAATTATTTACAGGGAAAAGAAAATAGGTGTGTACATTTACCCATTCAGAAGTTCATATATCTGAACGTACAGCATACATGGGTAACACTAACTGCTTAATTCTTTTCCTTTACTCCCATTGCATTAATAACATTCATCACCGATTCTAGTCAATTTCAGATCACAAGTACCTTACAAGGCTAATTTATAGTCTCAAGTGTGCTCTGAAATCCTCTAGTGAATAATCTTTACTGTTCTGGTTACAGAAAGGTATAAGATGGGTTTCAGCTACATACAGGAACTGTGAAATTATTTCATTTTTTCATTAGGAAAGCACCTATAGTAGCATCTTTATGACTGAACTTGCATTTGTTTCTGTCTTAAAAAACAAATTAAAAATCAAATTACTGTGGGGATTTTTTTTTAAAGCATTATTAAAGGATATTTCCATAGAATAAGGCAACTATATACCTGCATACAATACAACAAGATCTTTGACACATAAATTGTGATTTTAAATTTTTGTCATGTGACCAAAATGACAGCTCAGGAAATTTCACAGTAAGCATTGGACACATCACCTGCTCGTCTCCAGGACTGTAAATAGCAAATACATTTGCTTTTACCATACACAAGTTTGCACCAAATGTCAGATCGCAAGTGTTGGTTTTTTGAGGGAAAGACACCTTCAGGCTATTTGGCAAAAACACTCACATTTCTAAGGTGCCGCTCAAATAAGGTAAATCAGATACTGTTCCATTCCCTAATTTCCAACTCTATAGTTTTCAGGGGTGAAAACTATGAATATTTAATAACATTTATAGAACTCTAAGTATTTAGCACGTTTGCCACATGTCATTATGTTTCTCCTTGGATTTAGAAGAAAAAGTCTTCAATTAGATTTCAAAAACTCAAATAAGCAGACTTGCTGAAAACATTTTCTACTTCCCTCTGAAGTATGTCAAACTAGTACATGGAATTCTACACATACCACAAAGAACTTCTTACAGATGCTTCCCATTCCAGAGTGGTTACATCTACCATTATACTCAGGAGCCATCATCATCTGTTTAATAGCTAGAACACAAGTCAGAAGGGATGAAAGTGTTGAGAAATGCTTGGAGGGCTTTTGGGATCTCCAGTCTTTTAAGCCTCCCTCCCAGACCAAAGTAAAAATAAATTTTTACTTATTGTTGGTGTTAGAAAAGCCAATTTGACTTTTGGTGGAGGCTCTCACAGGACCCCATTTCAGGGCATAGTATTCTGAACTTCACTTTTAATAAGGTTTAGACTGTCCCACTGTAATAGGGAAGCAATCCCTGACGTGCCCACTCAAGTTTAGAATTTCAAAAATCTCCATTAAAATTTTGCGGTTTTACCATACTGATTCATGGTACACTGCCTTTACTAATTAAATTAATAGCTACACTTGCTTACTGAAGAGATTAACTTCTGCATTGCCCTCGCTAGATAGGTTAGTTGCTAGGCAGCTCTCACTGGAGATTTGGCACTATGTTCTTATCTCAGAGGACAAAGGCTGCTATGCATCTTTCACTAGGAGAACGAATGCTACACTACTCTCAGTAAGGGCATTCATCTCAGTCTTTATATCTCAATTGCTCTCCTGTAATTATTTTAATCAGTTGGTGCATTCTAGTGTTGCGAGCCTATTTAATCTGGAGTATATTTTGATTTGTATGCAGTGGAATTGCTTCCATTTTTTTCCTCCCTTCTCAGTTTACAGCCTCAACATTTATTCCACATGACACGGGGAACTTGCACACCAGAGCACACCACATCTGCTGCAGCAATAACATTCAGCCTGATATTTAAGCCCTTCTCAGTATTCTTCTATCCACTGAACAATTCATTTTCAATTACTTGTTTACTTTGTTCAATTTATTTCAGGCCTCACTTCATACCTAGGAAGTGAGGACATCCTCATAGCGCCAAATGCCTAGTCGATACAAGCAGCACAATCCCAGTGACATTGCTGAGGATATGATTTATGCCTCCAACCGTCTGGTCTCCTTTCTACCAAGCACTTGGACCTCCAGAAACCCAGATATGGGTGTATTAACTCCCTCCCAAATGATTTCCAAAGAACAAGATGCCAATGTTTTCTCATTGACAGTCTGGCCTATTTTTCCTAGTGAGTAGAGCCACATACAGCCCACATATTTGTGTTGTAGTAACAGCTGAGAAAAATCAGTTCAGCTCCAGGATCTCAACAAAACTGAAGAGACAGCTCCTAATCTCCAAAACCAACCAACCCAAAACTAAGGGTCAGCAAAATATTCAGGTTCAAACAGAAACTCGAATTAATTCCTGGACTAACTCTGTCAAATATTCTCAATAAAACAACACAGATCTTAAATGTTATATGTGTATCACTGTTATTAACAATATGCTCCCAGGGGCTCTACTTGTAAAATGATGTATTGATTACTGAATGGGAGGAAAAAAATTGCAGCAGAAAAATATAGTCAGTTAATTTTTCAGTTATAAATTTTTTCAGTTAATCCTATGTTACACAAAAAAGGGGTTTTCTTTATTAAAAATTTAATTTCATTAGTTTATTCTATAATTGATTTGTATAATCTTGTCATGCAAATTTACATCAACCTATATTTTGGTATTTTGCTTTTTGTCATGCAGCTCCCATTATCCATTTCTAAGTATTTGTTATCCTCTAGATGTTACTCATGTAATATAATTACTCCAGAAAGCACCATTTGAATGGATGGCCCAAACTCTTGGGAGATTGAGACAAAAAGCCTAAAAAATTAATAAAATATCTCTACAAATTCAAATTCCCTTGCTCCATAAAGAAATAACATAATTCATATTCTTTGTAATGAATATGTGAGCATAGTCAAGTTGAAACATTTTTATAAATAATTTGCCTAGTCCTTTGCGCACTTGTGAGAACTGGCAAGGCTTCTTGCAATTGTGTAGAGTCAAGATCCATCAGCAGCACTGCATTTTTTTCTTCAGCAAATAATCTTATCCTCCCTATGGAGGATACAGCAAGAAAGACTGAAAAGAAAGTTGGACTATTCTGTCTCTGAAAAAGTAAAAACGTGGAGATTTTAAGGCTATGCTAGGCTGAAACATATAAAGTAGCAGCATCTTCACAAGTTGTAAAGAAAAATTTTAGAAAGGGAGATCACGGTAATGTTGAATTTATAAGAATAATATATAATGCTTTCATTTTTAAATAAAGGTTAAGTCATGATATTAGACATCAAGGACTTTGATATTTATCATGTTTCAAGGAATTGGGATGCAAAGAAAAAAAATTGCTGTTAATTTTTTTCTGTAAATATCAAGCTGTTTACTCCTTAGGGAAAAAACCTAAAGTAACCATATGTTGAATATTCAAAAAATTACCTGAGAATTTAGTTCTTGTGGGACATCAATTTGAAGGATATTCTGCTAATGATGCATTAGTTACTAGGAATTATTTGAGACTGACATGGATAACTTATACTGTAGGGTCACACATAAAAGTTTACCTCTTTTATTAACAAATTAAAAAGTGCTTTAGAATATATACAGAGGAGACCCTTCAGGTATAAGACTCAAGAAAAATACTGCAATTTCTATGAATCTCAAGCATCAAGGACAACACTTCTGAGACTAATGCACAAAAGAAATGGTCGGTTCTGCTACTAGAGATAATTAAATATCTACAAGCTTTATGATCTGTGTATAATAAACAGCTATTTTATTGCAATCATCACACCTGTAAAACAATCCAGAAATATGCTGAGTCTCAATAGATTAGTATGGCCTTTAAACTCTATTTTGACTGACTGTTGATTTTTTTATATATAGGCAAGCACACACATATCCATAGGCTTTGCTATTTAAGAATTGCAGCCATGGCTAAAACCAAAAAGACAAGTGACCAAACCAGAATTGTTAACATTCACCTTGATTATACAAAAATGCAGTTTAGAGATATCCAGCTGCTTCAAACTGAATAGAAAGCTGTCCACTGAACACCACATAACAAGGTGTTTAGAACACAGTACAATAGAACCCGTCTGTTTTACCTTTCAAAAAAAAAACCCAAAACAAACCCCACAGTGAAAAGAGGAAGAGAAGAATTTGTCATGTCTTTTTTTAAGCAACCCTTTTGATTGCTTATTTCTCCCAAAAATACTTTTAGCCACAGCTGAAAGTGACAAAATTTAGGAGCCAGAGGAGCTAGAGCAGGAGTCCTCCATAGTATACTGAAAGTGATTCCTCAATATCTGATAAGAGATGTTCACTTGACTGGCTCACTACTTACTGAAAAACTATAAACTGTTTTAAGGTTGAGAAAGAATGAAAAGTTCTTGTTGAAATATGTGAGAGATGACAAAGCATTAAAAGAAATTCTCTGTTGTATTGGGAAATTGCCATTTGGACTACCTAAATTTTCTCTCATTATAGTAAGAACTTGATAATTTTCTATTTTTATTTTATTTCTTAAATTTGGCTTTCTCAAAATTACATATTTTTGTATATTTAAATTAGATCTGACACTAGTGCACAGAAGGTATCATCCCATTTTATACATAGACAGATTTAATTATCACCCATGCAGACACAAAGAAAACATTCTCTAGCATACATGGAAAAAAAAGGACACATACAACTCCCTTTCCGAAACCAAAGCTCTTCGCAGCACTGCCATCCTCAAAATAGTCCCAAACTTCAAAGTCAAGGAACTAATTGCTGGCATGTTTTCTGTAGCTAAGAATATTTCACATGTGTATCCAGAGGAGGGCAATGAGGATGGTGAAGGGTTTGGAAAGGAAATCTTATGAGGAGAGGCTGAAGGAGTTGAACTTAATTCTTATGTGTCTGTTCCAACTCAATATATTCTATGATTCTAAGTTTTGGGTTTTTTTTTTAAGTGGAAAACCAATAACAGCAATATCTATGGAGAAAGAGAGAATGTGTGCAAGGCAGTGTACTTTATGTGAAACAAATCAGTTATTGGGGAAAAAAAAAAAAGATATGTTGGTTTTTTAAAGGATTTTAGAGGCACTAAGATTAAGATGTTATAAAGATGCAGAAGAGGAACACTCGAGAGAAAGATTTAACATCCAGCAGAACATGTAAGTCAATGGAAATAGCATCCAAAAATGTCCTCTGCATATCAACTGACAAAACAGTCGTACAATTTGTACTATTTTGAGCAGAAAGATCACACAGATTACTGTGGGTCCGCTGGCATGTTATGAGCCTGCCTTCTCTGACATCAATTGAGCTAGTGGGGTTTTTTTCTATACAGGTATTTAGAGAGTGTTATTTCCCAGTTCACGTGTTAATCTCAGTCCATGAGCTTGAGGAAAGTTATCACTGATACTGTTCAAGTCAACAGCAATTAGATAGCCAAAATCACTGATGACATCATTCAGATGTTTTAATGGCTATAGATTATGGAACAGGTTCATTAGACCTTAAAGTTTACACTGAAACCAGATGATTGCACACTTTTAAGTGCATTATGCAGGACAAGTTTGCTACATCCAGCATGTCAGAACTGTATTTTATGACGCTGCCTGAAAGGTTGGGCATATGCTATCTTTTTAAGATTATGTGTTGAGCTTCATAAATCAAATGTCTGAATGAAACTTTGTTTATTCTCAGTAGTATACAAGCAGATATTTTTGTAACAATATTTTACCAAATGCACCCGAACATTCTGCTGACACAGTAATTCAGGGGAGTCCAGTGAGGCAAAAACTGTGACAGTAAAAAGAATTTGGTATATATGTCAGAGCAAATAATTGATGTAGCAGATAATATAAAATCTAATGCAAATACAGCTTTTACCAGGGGGGAAGTAGCATGAGAGTGCTAGTCTATCAAAATTAGTATGATTCCAAAAAGTATATAGAGTCCCTGCACTATGTTGTTCATGGCAAGTAATGAGCCATGATAATGTACTTTGATATATGAAGATAATTAGAAGACTTGTATGTGTTGTTTGGAGTAAGAATAGCTTTATAAACAGGTTTATATCATATTGCTTCTGAATCTGAAATTTCTTTAGCATTATTATACTCATGAGATTATTGGAAGAGAAGAAACCATCCTCATGAGTTGCTCTTTATAAGTCTTAATCATGTAAAATTACAGAGAGCACACCTTTGTTATAGGTACTCCTGATATAAATTACATTGAATATAATTTTGGAAAATCTTTCTCTATTTTCTCTATTGAATTTCAGAGTAAGAATCATATTTGGATCATTTTTTTTCTTTTTTTGTCACAATAATTAATCACATGGGACTTGTGTATAGCTTATGCCACAAAACACTCAAAGCTTTTCCAGAATTACAAATAAGTAGATCTATTCTAGACAAAAATAAAACAACAAAAAAACCCCACAACAAAACACCCCAAAACCAACCAACCTGTATGTACTTTTTCCCCACAAAACACATTTGCTACTATTGAGGCTACCAATACTATTTGCATCAAAATCTCTACCAGTTATCATCATCACAGCTAGATATCTTAATATAAGCAAGATAATTGTCAAGAAAACCACAGAATTTTATAAACAAACACACATAATCCAGAATAAAACTTCAAATCACAATTTTAGCATTTTAACCACAACAAAAAGTTCAGATTCATTTCTATTTTTTGTATAATCCTAGATAATGTTTTAACATATCTTGTGTACTGAAGATTAGTAAAAATAAATACCTGGGAACTTTGGTGTTACCTTGTCTTCTTCCTGTTCATTTTAACTGGGGTGAACCAAAAGGATGTTACAGGAGAAGCAAACATTTCTGAAAAACAACGTAGCTCCAACAATGAACAAGAGAAATCACACTCTCAACAGGGAAACTTAAACTAATAGTGTCTTTACAGCAAAAAAAATAAAGAAGACACGCTCTATTTGTAATGACGGAGAAATTGACTATTTCCTTATCTGTAATCCATACAAAACCTGCACAGAGAACAGTCTCTGTTTAGTTACCTTGATTTATCTTGAAAACCATGATAATTAGAAACTACTTGATGTTTGAAGAACCGGATAAACATAATTCCCCGAAGTGAAATTTTGACCAAAATAGTTTTTAAAGACCCTTGGTTTTTTAAGAAGTTTCAAATGGTCATCAAAAACATGCTCTCAAGCATCCACTCTGCCCACTATCTTCTTTTTTTCCTGAAAAGACAATCTTTTATAACTGTGCTGCAATGCACTCTGGGAGTAGTAACTTGTATTTTATTTAGTACTAAAAAAACACTGTGCTTTAATTATTTAGCAAGTTTATCAGGTAAGCAACTGCCCAAGAAACACTACTCATTCCCACAGTAAGAAAAAGTTGGTCATAAATGCAGTTGGGCCAAAAATATTTCAAAAGCTTTCTTCCTTGAATGCTAACTTATGTGCAATTAACAGCAAAACAAGGCTTCACTTGACTTTGTCAGAAAGAGTGGAATGAACTGTACTGCTTACTCTGGTTTTAAAGTTATTTTACTAACAGCTGTTTCAAGAAGCTTGGAAGAAGAGGTCACATGTAAGACAGTATATTAGGTCTCTACCTACTGTTTTTAGAGCAAGGCTTTAAAACTGATCCCTGAATATTGATCTGAAAATTTCTAACTTATAGAACTATTTTTCAGTGTGCCTGGGTCTGAAAAAATAAAACCAATATGCTATTTGTTTTTCCATCCAAAGGAAACTCCCACCCTTAAAATTGTGTATGAGAAGACTTATTCCTCTCAAATGCAAGTTCCATTATTCATGGAGCAAAGCCCTACTTAGAAGAATCCCCTAGTGTCAGTCAATGGGAGCTCTGCAAGATTAAAACAAGAAGGACTTGGCAATGAACTTCACCACCAATATATTGTTTTCCCCTCACTCGCTGTTTTAAAAGAGCCAAGCTACCAAAATTATTCTTTTAACACATTTCTACAGTTTGTATAAGAAAATGTTTTAGTAGCTTATTGTTACATAAATATACCTTAAGCCAAAACAAGGTTATACAAGTTCTTTTCAGATAACTAATTTCTCATGAAAATAGCAACAGAAAAGAATTTCTTCACTCCCTGTAATGTTGCAGGTGTTTCTGAGCCTCCCTTGTCTAGAAAACAGGTGAAATATACCTTTAGCAAAATAAGAGCTTAAATGTATTCACTGTAACTGATCTATATTATTTTCTGTTGGGATTACTGAATTTGATGCTATTTCTCACTGCTTGACTGCATAAGAAGTTCATTTTAAAAATAAATAAAAGGTTGAAAAGCCCAATCTAACATAGTCATAAATGTTGAATTAATTTTATTTCAATATGTGCCTTCTTTTTTACCTCAGTACTGAAAGGGAAAATAAAACCCCTTTTCACTTTCTTACAACAGAACAAATGTCATAGCTGCTTGGAAACAGTTGCTCACATCTTCACAAACAGCATTTTCTATGCACTTTGTGGGCCATTAAGATGATCTAATTTATGAACTGAAAGAATTGCTATTCAGGAAACTCAGTCCCTGTGCTATTTACAGCGCCAGAACACTCAAAGTGAACTGGGGACTGAAGTCTCACAGTAACAACTGACATTTCATTTAACCTTTTTAACTAAAATAGTTATCTTTGCAAATCACTCATGTCATGTTAAAGCAAATCTTCACCTTGATACTGAAACCCGAGCATGCTAAATGACATGCCTGGCACTTTATGAATGATATGACTCTAAGCTGTACAATCTTTAGGGAATATTGCTAAACCTCATGACAGACACAGCTGAACTCCACTGCATTCTATTATACTAACATAGGTGACAACACAGAAGATCACCCTGAAAGAAAGAAAAAAATACCCAAACAAAAAAAACAACTTTTAAAAGCTTCAGGCAAAACCCACTAGTCCTAGAGGTAGTCTGTGATTTTTCCCATCCATAAAACTGACACCAGACACTATTTTAATCTCCCTCTGCCCTCTCCAATTCAAAGATAGTATCAAATACTGAGTGCATGTTTATGAGACCAGTACAAGGTTGGACTCCCTGCTTGGGGATCACACTTGCTTCATTTTAATTAAGGAGTACTTTGCCCAAGTTCCCCAGGCTAATACAAGTCTAATTGAAGTCAATACTAAGTCCAATACATTGCCATATGTGCAATCTAAATTCACATCCTAAACTCACCTCAAGCAGATGAGAATACTGTGGATGGACCTAATAGAGCTTGCAAAGAGACAGGAATAGTTCACATCCCTTGAGATGTCTAACAGCAGACTGTACTGGCAACTGAAAATAGAAAGGAATGATATGGCATCAGGAGTCGGCTGCCATCAGTGAGTTCAATATATGCTCCTCTGGAATCAATGACTTAACTCTGTGGTTCTGAGTGTCTGCCTGTGCCTACAGCGATGCCTCTGTCTTAATTCTTCATTTTTCCCTTCCCAATCAAAGAACTCCCAAAAATCCTGAGTGTTGAGGCCCCTCACTTCTGCACCAGGGCTTCTGGGCAGGGAGAGGTTACACAATTTACCAGCCCTTGCCATTGATTTTCACATGCACTGGAAATTCCCTGGCTGTTCTTTGGGTTCCCCTCTAAATCTGTTTTTCCCAAGAACTCACACTCAAGAGCCTGTCAACCTCAGCTGGCTTCTGTCTAGGGGGTTGGAGGCAAAAGGTAAAAAATTAAAAGGCAGAAAGAGTAAACCTCTCTACGTTTTTTTTAAAATTAATTTTAGAAAAGATCTGTGTCGATAGTGGTTACTGATATGAAGCTAGTGAGGAGAAGAACACTTTCAATTCAACACTTAAGTAGAGGCTGAAAACACTTGCCCTTCACAATTCAGACCTCAAACTTCTCAAAACCTAGAATAGCTCTGTAGCCGATTAGTAAGCTAAATATACCCAGGGAACAAACATGTATAACATATCAGTCTTTTGTCAGAGATATCAGCCTGGATTGCTTTGATATGAACAGCACAGAGATCAGTTGTGAAGAATATAAAACAGCTGAATTCAGCAAGAGAACTCTCTATTAGGATGTTTTTATTATTTTATCTTTTATTCATCGTACCATCACAACTTAGAAACAGCAGTAGCAGCAGACAAGATCTATTCAAAATGGAAATGTAATATTGACTATCATGTATCTGATACAGGTTAATATTTAACATTACTATAAATCTATCAAATTAGTATTAGTCAGAGGTGCATTGGAAAACCTTCAAGAGGAAAAAAAATAATAAATAGAACTATTATTGTAGATCCTGGCTAGTTTTGATAAAGAAAACAAATTTGAACCACCAAAATTTAGTCCAGATATATTGATACAAAGCATTTAGTAAGAAAAACAAAAGAGGAATTAAATGCTGAGTAACTGCCAAAACAATGAACCATTCAAAATTCCTTTTTTTTTCCATGAACAGCTTGCTTTACCCTTGATTACTGTACATAATATGCCCTAATGAATATACATGCACTCTTAATAATAGTTTCAGAAGGAAAAATAGAAAGGGAGGAAGACTTGAGCTTCTAACACAACTTCTCTGTTTTCCTAAAGCCACCTATCAGACACATATGTAAAACCACAGTCAAACTAAATGATCAGCTCTAATAATCTGCTGGGAGCAAGGCTCTTTCAAATCCACACAACGTTAACAAAAAGCTATTGGTGGATAGGTCAGTTGATTCACTGGACCTTCCAACCCCATGGAAAATTTCAGAGGGAAAGAAAACAGAAAACATCAAAGTCTTTGTATTTAGTATATAGACCTTTTTGCCAGTTCAAGTTTAGACCTTTTTAAAAATGCACTGTCAGCAGCGTAGCTTTTAAAGGTAAAATGAGGCCTTTAAAGCAGGTATCCTACTGTGCATTCTACCACTGTGCTACCTGTGGAGTGAAAAAAGCAAGGACAAAGATGGGACTAAGTCTCAAACATTCTCGCACAATGGCTTTCATCTTCTCTTCCAAATCTGTAACCTTTGAAGACAGAAGAAAATGCAGTTAATGCGTTTACAAATAGGCTGGAACCTGCTACATTTTTAAAGGAAACTCACAAAGCACACAAATATCCACTGGAATCTTATTATATTATTTAAAGGGACACTTTAAGGACTGGCAGCCCCCCAGTTTCATGACTCTGTAATTTCATCTGTTTGCAAAGTTCATACACTTTCTCAAATTCTTTTAATGATTCATCACTTCTCTCTCTCAAAAAGAAAACAATTAAAAATGTCACTGATATATGATAATACCAGAAGGAAGCCCATCTGTGACAAGCTACAAATCCATCCTTACCATTCACTTTTTGCAGGGAAAATACTTAAAATTCAGCTGACAAAATATCCGTCACCTTGCACATTTATGACTACAGTCTTCTTCCTGAAGTTCACTTCTCCACACTCCTCTCAGTCTTGTCCCTGCAAACATGATCCCACTGCCTTATTCAACTCAGCTCCAACATTCATTGTAATATTTATGGATCTAGTTCAGCTCACTAACTCAGCAGGAAACTATTCATAGGGTTTGGGTTTTTTCCTCTAGGTTAGTATTTCACATTTTTCATTAGAGTTGGTACAAGGTAAAGATGATTTCTTGCATTAGCTTTCATCATCTTTAGAGATGCTTCAATCTGTTAGGAATAACTTAGCAAAGAAAATTTGATTATACATTTTGAATATTTCCTTCAGAAAGTGAATTATGATATTATTACCTTGGTTCTTTTCATTTCTGACTATGAAAAATCTGTATTGCACTTTAAACACACTGATCTTACAATACAATTCTGAGCATGAACTTCTCCAACATCTTTTTCTAATCACATTGAAATGAAAAGCATAAGGGAAGCCAGAAGTAATGGTCATAAAAGTAAGCTGGCATCCTCAGATACGATCATCCTTTATCTTGTTGAGAAGGGGTCAGAGGAGTATAAAACACCAACAGTGTATGAAGCTGTGACTTCCTTGATTAGTGAGCTTTTGGGACCATTCGCCTCAAGTTTTCAAGGACCAGAGCCATCAGTGCTAATCAAAACAGTGTCCACTCAGTGGTATTACATAGTGGCAGCTGAATTAGGTGTTTGTTAAGGACTGATTTTTTTGTATGTGTAGTGATAATTACTAGCAGGGGTTAAAAACTAATGATTGGCAATGCATATTGTCAATCCAGTAAAGAGTTGAATTTTCAAACTGCACCAATCTGTCTTTCAAACATCCCTGTCACAGCAATCCCTAATCTCTGACAGATTTAGGTATATTCAACTGCAGTAGAAGAGGCTGATGCAGTAAAGTGCTGTGTGGTTATCCTCTGAGGATACACCCACCTTGGGAGGCCAAGTGTTCACTGGTGCACGGTGCCATAGCTTCCCACTAATTCCTGGTCTGCCTGCACAAAGCACAGATAAAAGCCCAGGAGCAGCAACAAATCAGTGCTGTAACTGCAGCTAGAAAGAAGGGAGCAAACAAGTAAGTATTAAACTGACAACGCAAGACTGGAAAATTCTGCATTTGTTACCACCAATAAAAACAAATCTTTGCAAATCTATGTGAAAGGTCCAGCAATCTACAATACTGTAACTAGTGCTTTACCACTGAAGTGGATACTAGAGTCCTGCAATATTCCTGTAAAAATGTGACAGCCACAGTACAATATTTGCATGTCTTTCTGCTTGAGGATCTGTAACAATATAGATACACAGGTGTAAGTATACATACATACATATATACATACATATATATTTTAACTAGCTGTTAAACATTATTGCTTTCTACAGCAATAATTTCTGTGTTTGGATTGAAAGTGATGCAAGCTTCAAATCTCCTGTGGAGCTCATAGAGCCATAGTCTTACCACTGGGTCTTCCTAAAATGCATTTTGCTGTTAGTAGACACCATAAAATCTGTTGACTGCATATGTACATTGTCTTATTATTCAGTCTCAGTATTCTGCTGTGCATTATAAACCCTGCAGTATCAGTCAGAAATGGTTACAGAGCAACCATGGCAACATAGAAATGAAATATGAAAGAAGAAATATTTTTTATTTTAATTTTTATATTATAGTCAAATTAACTTGAATATCATTCTGGTTTATAGGTTAATAAAATACAAGAGAAATTAATTACTACCAGAAATAAATATTTATAATGCAAGCACCATGATAACAACAAGTGAAAAAGCTTCTTAGTAGAAGTATTTGCCCTAAAGGGCAAGAGATAGTCCAACCTAATAACCTCACCAGGGGTTATGAAAAATTTGCACATTGCCTGACAGCCTAAGGTAAAGTCTTATGGTAGCTCTTCAAGTGGATAAAAGGGAAAAATGGAATGCATTGCAAAGAGGTACCGTTTATCTAAATCAATGGAGACATTTCCTACTGCATTGACCTTCACTGCATCTTGAGGAGTATAAAAAGCATTAAGGAACATTTTAAAAACACCCAGGGGTTTTCTTTATCTAGGTTTTCTCCCTGATCAAATAAACTAGAACTCTTTATTATAGATATTTCCCATATTTCAAGTTAATGTACACTTCTCCACAGCACAGCCACCTAAATAATCTTAACACTTCATGAGGGCCCTGACAGTCTCCCAGAAATGTCATATTCCTCCCTTGATGAACATCCCTCAGAACGACAGCTTTGCAATGTCCCTTTGCACTGACACTAACTGAAATATTTACCCTTAAGATGACCAGGATCAAGCACTGAAGCAGAAAGACCCATGTTTAACATCAGCACAAGTACTAAAGAGAAGAAAACCATGAATGTGTGTAAACTGGCATTGTATATGCAACAGAGTTCACCTGCATCTGCTTTTTTTTACCGCGATGTTTATGAGAAATAATACTATCAACAGAAGGGCCATTTCTGCTACAAAAGACAGCGGAGTAAACTCTTCACTCCTAGCTCTTTCTTCATGAAGACTCAGGCAATAACAATATCGGCAGCTAAGCCTATAAGCAGACCTTGAGTAACCCAAACCGGGCATGTTTCTGAGCATATATGCCACCTTAGCACAGCTGAATGACTGTCCATTCAATTAATCCCTATTTACTGAGGTGTCAACGATCAGAGAACAATACACAGGCAGGAGATCTAAAGATATATTGCACTTACAATCTTTATGAAGCCAAGAGAACAAGGCTGTGAAATTTTTGCCTAGGTTGAGCAAGGTTTTCACACCAAGAGAAGCCAGTAAAAGCAAGCTCTGCGCACAGACTGTAACAGTATTTCACCCGTGGTGCTTTTTTTATCCGCGGGACTTCATGAACTCTACCAAATTAGCAAGGTTTAAGTAAACGATAAGCCCACTTTTCCTTATTCCTGCTTATGGCAATCTACAGCACTGCTGTAAGTGGCACCTCCTGATTGTGTGTGGTATCTTAATTTCTAAAAATTAACTTCAATCTCTGCATTCTGTCCATTAATATAACACAGTTTCATTGGGAAATATTTGTAAGATGAAATGCAGAACAAAAAAAAGGAAAGGTTGGATTTAAGTAATTTCTTTATCCATGTTCTCTCTTTTTTCTTAGTCAGTTCTCACTTCTGACATTATGACATTCTGCTTGCATCTCAATTTGAGTCTTTCCATACTTCCTTTTACTTGCTTTATAAGATCTAATTTTTACCCAGCCAAACATCCTGTTCCATTTCCTTTATCTTTTTCCAAATTTCCCATCAAAGGAATATTTGGTTTCAAACAGAAATTGGCCAAAAGTCTAAAAGTAAATTGACAACTTTTGTATAAATAATGCAGTGAGGAATGTAAGGCCTTTCATTTAATATCATGGGAGTAATATTATATCAAAACTAAATGCTATCAAGTATGGACACATGAATACCAAGTTCTTTATATTTTTTTCACATGTAAATGATCAAACTTACATGCATATTTCACAATTTCAAAGTCCAGGAGTTTCTGCATACCATTAGTAACTTCTCCACTGTGTAACACTTATTTTAGTTCTGTGTAGTTGTTCTGTGCTATTCTGTTGTTTTCCCTTACTATACTTCCAAAGTGGCAGATTTATTTCTGAAAAGTATAAGATGTACATGTTTTTCTGCTTAATAGGTAAACTGCAGAGAGCAATTCTAATCATCACTCAGATCCCACTATTATTCCATAAAGCTTGACAGCAAGAGCATAGAACAGTGGCAGAATAAACACAGGTTTCAACAATGTTTTTTTAAAAGCCATTGATCAGAGTATTGGAAATACATTGCCTTAAGATCTGTCATGAGAATTCACGCTTTACATTCAAAACAGCTGCTTTTAAATTTCAGTGCAGAGAACTGTGAGTCTTGCCTGCCCATTTCATTGAGTCCTCTGCACCTTGTCTTTTATCCAATGCATGGAGGAGTTCTTGGGTTTTAACTTCTCCTCTTCTCAAAATTAATGTGAGTCATATAAAGCACCTGACACTGATAATCATTCCTTTATATTTAAAATATGTGTAGCTAGAACAAATGTATGACTCACTTGGCCATGTTCCAGAGCTGTGCTACTGTACCTGAATACCTCGGTAGCACTCCACCTTTTGTACATACTGCATGCTTAAAAGCTGTCTAGTGCAACAGATAAATCTGGGCAATCATGTATTTTGTAATGATTTCTCCTGACATTCTCAATTACATTTTGGAGAGCCTTGAGTACAGCATTTCCAGCAGTTCCCTCAACCGGTAGCATAAATTTCATTAAACTGCAACAGAGTACTGTGCAAGATTTATTTGCTGAGCAGTTAACTCAGGTTACACTATCAAAAGCAGGAAGTTAAATTGCATAAAATTCATCGACCATAATTAATTTGTTATTTTGAAAGGGAAATAGTAAAAGCCAAGCTACAAACAAAGATTAAATTCATATAATCACAGTACAAAAATATTTCTTTATATTTCCAACAAATTAGTTTGGATTGCACACCATCATATAAGGTGACTACTAAGTATTATTCGGGGGCCTTGGTAATGATTTTGGTGATACTCTGGAAGTTAAAGAATGTATGAAACCTTCTGAAACTCTGAGACACCACCTAATAGAAGATGACTTCCTATCCACACAGACACTATTTATATACTCTGTGGAAAAATGGATTGCTAGTTAGTGGGTTTTAATCTTTGCATAGGGAAGTTGATATATTTTGAGAACTCATATATTGGCTTCAAGATCTCTGTTGGGGTTTTTTGTTTGTTTGGGGCGGGTGGTTCTAGGAATTATTTTTTTTGGGGGGTGGGGGGTAAGTTCTAAATGATTTCACATGTGAAGACAAACACTACCATCTATTTCTCTACTAGAAAAATATCCAAAACCACTTGTCCTAAGAAGCGTTTCTATTTGATAGCTTGTAATATTATGTTTCTATAGCTGAGAAAGACAACACCTCTGTCTTAGGAGTTCTGGTGAGATAGAGTTGTATTTCTAGAAGAGAAATACCTGTCCAATTCTCTTCCCGCAAGAGACAGAGAGCATGAGTAAAGGAAGGAGCAATGTAATTTTTTTGAAAGATCAAAAACCAAAATGGACTATGGAAAAACAGGAAGCTATACTGAATAGGTGACATTCTAGTTTATTCAAAAAACCTGGTGATAACTGCAAGTAAACTGACATTTACAGAGAAAACAATATACAAACACATCATACTGACCAACAAAATGTATGACTGGAGACTAAACAGAGTAATTCTGGGATAAAAAAATGCTTAATATCTGATCTAATAAGATAATGTCAATGCTCTTGAATTTTCAGTAAGTTCACAATTTATAGGAGGTCTCCTTTCAATAAGTATTTTCAGTTCCATGCAAACATAGAGTCTAAACTAGAAAGCTGGATGAAAAAAAAAAAATAAATGAAGGAACTCTATACCCACATTAAGTCCCAATCCTAGTGCAAACAACTCCAGTTTAATTCAGTCTCTGAACACTTGCTGTGGAGTATTAGAAACAGGATGTCTTGTGACAAAGATCAAAGGCTTGGTTTTGAAAGTTGAGCCTGAAATCCTTTTGCTTTGGTGTTGCCAGTTATAAAGAAGGATGATAGCATGTCCTTCCCACAAATAAGCTATGGGATGATATAAGCATCTATCAAGAGGTACTTGCATAAGTTTTTTACTTTTTATTACATTTTGGTCCATAAAATAAGCCAACTGAGTTCTGCTTTTGTACTGAAGGTATTTTTAGACAACCTTGGTCCCAATTAATTTTAAAGCAGTGAACATACAGACCCCATGTATTTCAAGTGGCCTTCTGATGCAAAAGATCCGTAGGTGCACCGAGTACTACTGCCATGACAGAAGGGTGAGAAAAAATACTGAAAAGAGGATCAGAAAGTGGGTGTAATTAAACCAAACATGAAGAATAGAAGTTCATACAGCCTATGGATTGTTAACTATGCATATTTTCAATGTGATGCTCGTGAGCAGATTTCTCTGACCCTTTTTCAAATCGTACATTGTTTTCTCTTGCCTGTACTTAGTTTTCATTTCTTGTCTTCCACAGCTTATCTCCATTTCTCATTTATTAAACCCATTTTATATTGTCTCTTCTTCCTACATCTTCTGCTTAGCAACTGTTGTGAACTCTGTATCACCCACAGCTTTCCTCTCTGACTTTTCCTTAGACTCCTCTCATCTTTTTTCTTACTAATGCAACTCATTTAAATTCATTTGCAGGATGTCAGCAGCTTCTCAGGGCTGTCTCTAATTTTTCTCCATTCCAATAAATATAATATCTCATCCAATGGAGGACAAGACAGAAAACATTTGCCAGTCTAGAAGGGACACCCCATCTGCGGGAGATGTAATTTTCTCCCCATTACAATCAGTATGGATCTTCTAACGTGAAACCAATAAAAGACACTGTTTCATCATAGGATTTTGGTGATCTTGTATAGAGAGATATTGAATACAGTGACAGTCTGTCCACAGAGCACACCCTGGGCAGCAGTAACAGAGCACTTTCTACAGTCTGTTAAGCTGTTCCTTCCAGAAGTAGCAACTCATGTCAGTGATTAACAAGAAGCTGGTGCAGATTCAGCACAGTTGGAGGCCAGTAAGCTACAAGCTGCAGTGGCAACAGCAGTAAGTGAATTTAAAATTAGATACTAAAAACTTTAAAAAGGAAAACAAGGGAAAAGATAGTTCTAAAGAATTGTAAGTGGATTTTAAAAAGTTGTGAAACTTTTTCTACACCCATATTTGAGGAAATTTTTCCAGCAAGCTTTACTCACCCTCTAATAATGTATGCTAACAACCATAATCTCTATCTTCACTGGCAGCAAATTATGCTCATTTCCTTTTTATTTGTTCTTTAAAGAGCACTTAGATAAAAATAATTGTAGCACTCTTCTTTTAGAATTTTGTGTACAGTGGCTAATTGATATAGATTTTCTTTACAAATAAGTATGCTTTCACTGTGATAATATTGTTTTAAATGTATATGTCTCAGACCATAAGCACAACAACATTTCGGACAGAGTTATCTATTGTCCCATTCTTCTTCAACTTTACAAAAAAAAAAAAAAAAAAAAGGAAGAAAGATGAATTTTAGGATGATTATTTTTGGTTTCATTGGCAGAAGTTCCATAATCAGTACCTACGTTACAGTTCAGCAGTATGTTGTCACTGATAAGATGATCATCCCATATGGCATTTCACTGTTTCTGTTCTTCCACTTAAGAATACCTGCAAATAATATTTTTCTGTTATTTGTATGATTTTACATGCAAGGAAAGGAAATTCATGAACATTTATAACAACCTCTCTAGCCTTATCCCAGATTTCATTCTGGAAGAGAATAAAATTCCCGAGATCTTCCAGGAATCTGTGCTATAACAACATATGGAACATTCATTTAAGGAAATGAAGCACTGTTGTTTTCTTTACCTTAACTTCACAGGTATGTTGTACGCTGAGTATATGCTTTCTTTTTTACAAGTTGTAACAAGAAAAACACAGTATACCATGTAAAAAACAGGGGTTTTTTTCTCTTCCTCTTTAAGCAAAACACAGCTTGTAGCCAAGGAGTAATTCTCTAAACATAGACCTAAGAAATTATTAAGGAAAAATTATATCAATTACACTTCTGTATCACTTCATTACAAACAGATTTGAACTAGGTGTCATACAGAATATATTTCAATCTGGAGTACTTGGGAAGATTAATCTTTATTATGTGTATTGAGCCTAGAAAGCAATTACTCTGAAAAGGAAATAAGGGAGACTGCACATAGTAAGAGCTCCCAGAACAATATGGTAGACAAGATATTGTAATAGCTAAACAATACCATACATTGGGCCTGTTTTGAATACCTACAATTCAGAAAAGATGTTGAAAACTTGAAAAAGATTCAGAAAGAAACCAGAAGAATGACTCAAGATCTTCCTTCATGGAGGCACTTCATTATCTCACGTTGTAATCACTTCTTACAGTGAAGTTTTATAGTTGCATGTAGCAACAGACAAGGAGTAATGGCTTTAAACTGAAGGAGGGTAGATTTAGATTAGATTTTAGGAAGAACTTCTTTACTGTTAGGTTTGAGAGGCAATAGCACAGGTTGCCCAGAGAAGCTGTGACTGCCCCCTCACTGGCAGTGTTCAAGGCCAGGTTGGATGGGGCTAGTGGAGGTGTCCCTGCCACAACAGGGGATTGGAACTAGATGAGCTTTACCTTTCCTTCCAATCCAAACTGTTCTGTGATTCCGTGATTCTATATCTTAAATATCAATGAGTATCTATCAAGCAGACATTTCTCATATCAGAGAACACTGTGATCTAACAGTCATAATAAATTCCAATGTCTAGGAGCTGACAGAAACAGCTAGATAAATCCAGAAAAAGAGGTTACATTTTCAATAGTGAAAGGGAACGTTAGAACAGCTTTTCCAGGAATGGACCTAACTTTGCACTTTATAGACTCTGAACTGACTTGGAGTGTTGCAAATTCAGATCATGAATTTAAATCGGCTACAGAAACAACTGCTTAAATAGCCACAAAATGCAATTATGCAGACATTGGGCTACCAAGGAAGTCAAATAACTTAGAAGGTCATACTGGATCCTTCTTTTTACATCTACCAGTTAGTCCTGTGTATTGTCTGTAAAATGTAAGTATTAAACATTATATTTTGTTTTGGAAGAATTTAATCTGTACTTGTATAGCAAAATTAGAAAACTGCAGAACATTCCTTATTCAGCTAAGCACAGTACTTACTAAACAACAATACTGTATTAGCTAAGAATGGAAACTGTTGTGAAGTCTACACTGCACTCTTTTCAGCAGTCTTTGTATATCTATCGGAGTTGTCCAAATTAAGTTACTTCATAGCTGTGGGAAACTATTTCTTAAGGCAGGGGGAATTATTGCTTGTGGTACTGCCTCAAATGTTGTTTCCATTACCTAAGACCATCATCATCTGCCAGGCAAAATACTCCTGTCAAATCAATTAGCTTTATTTTGTTTCAGAACCTGTAAGGGTTAACTCTTTCTGTATTGAATGTCTTCTAATCAGATGTTATTGTCTACTGTGTATTTGTATACCATCTAGCAGAACAAGGCTTTTACCTAAGTATGTATCACTGCAAGAATACACATAAAAGGTATCAACTAAAATGAAAATATCAAAGACAGACTCTTCCTGTTTGTTTTAGATATCCTCTGCTGCTGACCTGGATTTTGTAAACTACTTAATATTTGCTAATGTTCTCACAAGAGTCCAAGAAATTGAAACAGTATAGTTCTTAAGGACCCCAAACATCACCAACCCATTGGCTGCATCTAGAGATAGTACTGCAAAGCTTACATTTATAAACTCATGACCTATGATTTTGATTTTCAGTTCAACACAAAACAGAACTCAAAGTGATTTTCATTCTTCAAAAAATGGAGAACTAAACATGTTTATCTACCAGAAGGCCACTGTGGTTTTCATTTCCAGTTCTACTGAAAAAACTGAAAATCCTTCATTAACAAGGATGACAGTGAAAATACCGAAAAGCCCACCACTGTAGAAGACAAAACAGGCACCATTTTAAGCAATGCCTATTATCAACTAAGTGAATACATTATACTAAACTTTACATGTTTGTGTCTCTTTTCCATCTTTCAAAGATGCAAAAGGAACTACATATCTCAGACCACATCCAGCAATACATCCCTGTCCTGATCTCTTTAGCCATGCTGGAGAACTTCCAGGAAATGGGGAAAGAGAAACATATATCTCAGAAGTACAGCAGTCATCCTTTACAGCTTGGGCTTATGCGCGCCAGTGCCAGACATAATAAATCCAGATAAAAGAGAGTGTGAGATAACCCACATAAAGAACTGTTCATTGAACTCATATAATCTATATCGCAGTCAATGAGCATGGAAGCAGGCTATTAAGCATGAACTCTACAACTGCCTTGTTAAGTGCCAGCAAGCTCTCGGATGAATGGAAGTAGGGTACAATTTTTGTGCAAGACTTTAACATCACATTGCCTGGTATTGGATTTTGAATGCTTTGGACTCTTTATGAATTTTTTATAAGTATTGCTTAATATGCAAGCTTTATGAGTTTGTACATTAACCAGAGAAACAGTGTAATTTATAGAAGACACAAGCAACTTTGCTATACTCAGCTAAAATTAGATAGAGAGCTAGCCTTTTCCTATATGGCTTATTCTCAGCCATAACGTAACATAGATCTCTATGCCCCAAAAATTACATGCTTTCACAATCAGCACCTTGTCCACTCTGGCAGTTTTTGTGGCTTCTTAGATCTTTTTTTTTTTGCATTCTCACTGCAAAGCCCTGTTGCAAAGAAAGCAAGATAATAATCTTCATCTTACACGTCTTCACTGGACATAAAGTTAACGAAATGACAGATATAAGACTAAATGGAGTAGAGGAGACCTACAGGGTTGTGGAAAGGTAACAGCTGTTTTTCCTCTGTAGCGGTGTAACCATCTCTTGTGTTGTCCTCTGTGCTCTCTTCTGTACTTACTCTCCCAGTCACTACACAGCACACTTTTTTGTCTTCAGATTTATGAAACTCAAATCTCATTGCTGCAGGGTATGAACAATTACTTTGTTCCTTGTTTTGAACCTGTTCTTCTCAAAGAACATAGGATCAGGATGTTGGGTCAAGAGTGTCAGAGGGGGAAATAAGGCTGAGAGAAAAAGTTTTACATCAAGAATATGAAAATCAAGTAAATAATAAGCAGACCAAACAAAGAACTTCCATGAATAAATAAACTAAAGACTACCCACCTACCTTTGAAACATTCTGCTACAGTCTTTCCAGAGTAAAAAAAAAAAAATTAAAAAAAACAACCAAAAGCACATTTTCTTATTGTAAACTATGCGCTCTGGTTGGTGCTCTGGGTAAGCCACATTTCCTCTAAGGAGTAGAGGAATATACAATGTGGAGAATTCTAATTTCCCACTAGTTTCAAGCAGAGGTTACAGGTCTTGGGCCTTTTTAGCAAAACATGCTGCAAAGCAGCCAGGCTAATTATGGAGGAGAGAGAGGAGAGAAGGGAGTAGAGAAAATTCCTCCTTTCTAGGCCACTGAAGGATGCAGCATCCCAAAGGCAGAGACAGATTTTGCATGCATATGTGAGTAGAAAAGCACGATGCTTGCAAACTGGCAGATCCTGCAATCCACCTATTCCACCTGTGCCATAGACTTTTGAGCACGAACGCAGAGCAGCTGCACTGGTGAAATGCTGATTTTGGTGCAAGGAAGTTGCGCTACATAAGGTACCGACAGCTGAATTCAGGTGCTACTTTTCACTATGTGCAATTCTCACTGAAAACGCTCACTGAAATGTAATGCTACTGAGCAGTCTGAAGCAACATAAAATAAATGGGTGGGCAGAACCCTAACATATGCATTGGAAAGATAACTAATGTGGCTATTTAAAATTTACTGTTAACCTTATTGAGCAAACCTACATAAAATAACAAAAAGCTACTTCTTGCAAGATTACCATCGTGAGAAGGTGATAAGCATTTTGCCAAATGACCATATCTACTCTTTGAAATCTTCTCTGTCTCCCATCTCTGTATGCCTTTCTATGACATCATGTTGTTTCTATGCATTTGCATATCACCTCCTGCCTTCCAGAAAAATCCTCCTCCTACAAAGCTTTATCATGTGCTATTTTGTTCTTAATCTTTTTTCCCCTCCTGTTACATATCCTTAATAGGCTCTTAGTACAGTGAAGCCCCAACATGTATAATCAACAGATTCAAACATTGCACTTTGCTCTTAGAATAGAAATAAAATTAGATAGCCAAGGAAAAATTCAATATTATTCAACAGTTACCATTTTTAGTCATTTTTATGCAGCATTTCTCTTTCAGGTAGAAGAACAAATATCTAGCTACTTTTTTCCAAAACTCTAACAACTAAGCCTCCTTAAGACATGTCACTATCAAGATCAAAGAAAGTGGATACTCCACCTAGACAGATGGCATTCCCTCATCCTTGCTCAAATGAGTCATTTTCTTCAGGTTTACAGAAACCTAAAAGAATTTTCGGGGAGCGTTAGGGAAAATGCCTAAAAACATCATGCTATGTTAAAAATAGTCTGAATCAATGTTGATGACATTGACTCTGAAGGTACCACTATTCTGCTAAACAGCCAGTATCTACCAGATACTACTGTATTATTTTTATTCATAAGAAAGAGTAATTTGGTTATGTCTGACATGCCAGAATGACAGTATCATTCCAAGAATACCATTAGAAATCATTATTCAGGGGTATAGAACAACAAAATGAAAACAAACCATACTAAGACTACACAGTACATTCAGCAGGCTGCAGTAGGTTGTATTAACAGTAGCTCCTGCATTTCTTGTGGTTCTGCACACTTTTTTTCCAAAAGTCATGTCAGGCCTAGCAGTTTATTCTTTGTCTCTGTGTCCTTGAAATTGCAAGAATGGCGTGTTAGGATTGATGTATCTCCTGGCACTACCCCTTTGAACCAAATAATTTTTTCTTCAGGATCTGTGAATACTACCTGAACTTCCTGAGAATTCATTTTTAAAATCATAAGCATTATGTTGGGGTTTTCATCAGTAGCATGGATGCAAGCAGCCTTATAAAGGGAAGAAAATATAAGTGCATGATGTGATACAATCCTCATGTAAGTTGTTCTTTTTGATGCCCACTGGAAAGTACTGCCATTAACAAAATCATAGAATAAACAAGACAATTATTACCAAAAGGGTTTATAACATAGTAATATTCAGGACTACTATTTGTATCTACAAGTTACAAAAATCCATTGTTCAAGGCCACCTTTTGACCTCAAATATATCATTCCCCATTCTTGAATAAAGACCTAGGTTTAGGTTGGTTTGTGTTTTTAAAAAGGTAAAATGAACAGGAAAATATATTACACTAGGAAAGTTAGAGATGCTGGACAAGCTTGAGGGGTTTTGCTATTATGGAATTGAAGCACAGAGTTGGAAACTAGATTTTCCCCAATTATTAAAAAGAAATTGAAGCTCATATGCTGTTAAATACTGAGTGTCCACTAACACCTATCTGAAAGTGGGTTGAGAAGAATTTCATTAAACTCTTGCTATAAAAAAAACCACCTCATGTTTTTGTTAAGATAAAGTATTACCAACATGAAATAAATTAGGAGATGCCACTCACTCTAGCAGTTTTGAATGAGCTGTTGTCTTCCTTCTGAAGGACAAAGTTTTGAAACCCAAAATTATTCTTCCCTAAACTATTCACCAAACATGACTAAGAGTATGAAAATCACTTATGAATAGTCTGTGTCCAAAGAATGGCCTTGCCTTTGAATTATTTTTTTGCTAGGTCTCAAAAGATTTGATGCTAATCTCAACTAAATCCAGTGACTGAATCTTCTTCCTCTGCTCCTTAGCTGTCTGACAAAAATCTTGGTTTGGTGATGCTCATATACTTGACAGCAGCAATGAAATCTCTCCATAGCTGATCTGTTAATAGTTATCTAACCCCATTGAGTTTTTTCAATATATCCTATAGGATTGCTATTTCTTAGTTTCTCTTCCCTTAAAAGCTCCAGATGTATTTTCCAGCACAATCCTTAATCTGCTCATCTCCAGAATTAAAATGGGAAGTAAAATAGGTCATCTATTCACATACTCATGACTATTTAAAGCTTGTCAATCTGTCTCTCATAAACCTGCCTAATTTTCCTGCATGCCTTTCACTGTAATGAAATATTATCTATCAAACCATAGTTGTACAGTATTTTTTTTATTCCCTTTGTTAAAGGAACTTGGGAATTTAAGGGGGGAGGGTGTTTTAATTACATCTAAAATTTTCATCTATCATTCATCATCATCTCTATCCATTTTTCTTTTATGAAAAACAATTGCATAAAAAACTTGCAACAATGCAATCCCGCAGGCTTGAACTTTACTTCCCTAGAATTAAGAACAGTGTAACTTTGTCCTTCAGATAAAACATGTTTTTTTCAGAACTCATGCTTATTCATTTATTAGTAATGATAAAAACTGCCAGGAGCTGTATCTCTTATGCCTCTGTGTAAAGAATGAACTGCCCCAAGGCTAAACATCTCCTAGAAAAAGTCTTTCCTTCTGGAAAGAAGCAACATCTTTATGCTAATGGTTACAAAATTCTCCGGATCTATTCTATTTTTCAGAAGAAAAGTTTTTTCCCTCCACCCCTCTTTTCTTACACTATTATACCTGATTCATGAAGAAAATACCTGCAGATAATCAACTATGCTATAAATCACACCAGTGTGTAACATTTCAAAATGAATTCTTGAAATTTGATGGAGTATTCCATTATGTAAAGTAAAAAGTGTCTTACATGATAGCAATATGGAACATGAAGCCAGTATGGAGCCAAAGATTTTCAGTTTTTCAACTGTTCTTAGCTCCACTGTTACCTTCAACAGATCCAAGACACAGCAGGATAGTCAACCTTTTGCCAAATGTGGGATATGAATTCATATCTAAGCTCTGCAATTTGTGCTCACAACAGCCTTGCAGTTTCCCCACACTGAAGTTAAAGATGCTGCAGGCTCACAATTTTGTTGAAACAACTTTGGAGAAATGAAATGTTACATTGAATTGTTTCAGGTATCTTTGACCTTATGCATATCCTATTTTTGGAATCATACTTTAGATTAATTTTTTGAGGTTAATATTTCTTCTAGATTTCTAATGAAAAGCTTGATTAGGTTTGCATGGATTGCTGTTACATTGCAACTGATGCCTCCCTAGGACCGTACAGATGCTCATTTATCATCAAAACATGTTTTTTCATCTGCAGTTGACAGCAGAAAACTAAAATGTAATTATCATCACTACATTGAGATCAAATCAAGTAGCCTGTCTCACTCCTATCAAAGTCAATATTCCTGCATTTTTAAAATAAGAGTTCTTATAACAAGTTCTAATAAATTCACCACATAATCTATCTGCTCAGAGGGGAAAGAATCACCTACTAAATGCCACATTCTGTACTGCTACTTGATGGCAACCATGACAGTTCTAAATAGAATGGACTTAAATCTGCAGTGCAGAGCCAAAGGAATCAGCACACCTGTTTGCAGTTTTTGGCAGAGCAGTGAATAAATGATATGGCTAACAGTTACATACAAGGATTACACACAATATTCCACAAAATGCATTAAAAACTAATTCTTGAAAGACTGTTGGCCAGTTGCCAGCACAGACTCAACCTCAGTACATTAAGGTCTTCTCCCAACCATCATGTAAATCAATAGAAAAATATTTCTTTGTAAAAATAACTCATTTATAGAACTAGTGCTGCATAGTTACAGAATATAAACATGTGTTCTCCTGTTGTCAAAACTCACTAGAAAAACGCTGGAGCCAGACCTGTCAATCCTACTGAATCAGCATTCTCCAAGACAGCCCCATCTTATTTAGAAATTTCTGATGTTTCATTATACTTATCTGCTTTGCAAATGCCTTTTGAGAGTTACAAATATTTCTAATATTGTGCTTTTCAGCTATTATTGTTATCCAACCTTATTGACCTTTTCTCCAAAGGCTGCGGGAAAAGAAAGGGCACTTTAGCTAATAAAATAACAATCCATTCATATACCCAGAGAAGAACTGAATTTAGCTATGGCCTCACATACCATGACCATAACCCAAACCTGAGCAGGTGAAGGGAAAGATGATCCAGTGATTAAAGTAATTCACCAACAAACTGAGAGTCTAATTAAGGCTTACCACTCTACTGCCACTTCCCCGCACAACCTCATTCAGCTCACTCAACTACAGTCGCCTGTGTTACACAGCATGGCCTACAAGAGGCTCTCAAAGAGGATTAACTCTTACAGCTCTGGTGTCTTATGTCCTGACTGACCAGCTCAGCCAGCCGCAATGCTCTCCCAGCACCCTGCACAAACATGACTCTGCTTCTCTACACCCACAGTATAAAGAGGCAGTCCAAGTTCACTTCCCAGAAATACTGGTACTAGCACTTTACTATTTCCCTGGTAATAACCACATTAGAAAAGATCTATATTAAAACAATGTTTTATTCCTGGTTCATAAAGACAAGCATAAGAGTGAAAGTACCCAGTTTCTCATTTTTAGTTGATACACAGCTCAAACCTGTCCCATTTCTTCACTCATCTTCTTGAATCTCTCAAGAGTTATACTTCTGTCACCATTATGATCTCATAATAAAAGGTTCCTTTAGGGAAGGTGGAGTTCTCTTCCTAACTGACAACATCTGTCATTTCAAGAAATCAAGGGCAAAGATGCTGTTAGCAGACACGATGCAGCAAACACTTGTACATGAGACAGTAAATTGCAGGGTAGTTTGTGGGATTTTTTTAATATTTGAATATCTACTTATTCCTTAGGATGCATATTCCTTCTATACACTTTGTCTTTTATGTGTAGTCAGCTAAATCTATTTCATTATTTACCTATTCAGTAGGTAAAACATCACTTTTCAAGCAAAAAGAAACCACAATATTCATTGCTCATTTACAAAACTTTTGTTCTATGAGAAATCAAAGATGGCTGTAATTTGGTATCTAAATACACAAACATACTAAAACCATTGCATTGGTTATGCTAAAAAGAAAAATAAAATCAGGTCATGGTATTCATTTTCAATACACAAATTTTATTTACTGTTGGTTTATATATTCTATTATGCCCTGTCACTGTCCAACATCTTCCAGGAAAGTATTTTTCATAGACTTTTATAGAAATATATTCTCTTATTTTTTTCTCTCTGGAATACTGAACATAAGCCAACAACTCACCCTAAGCTGTTGAAATTTAGTATTACCTGAAGCACTGTACTGTGTAAAGCTTGGTAGAAGCAACCATTTAGAAGGTTTTAAGTCTGGTATCTTGGCCAAAATCCAATAAGGCAAATAATCACCTGGCCTTCAAAAACCTGTTTGTAATGATACAGAAACAAGGTAGATTTATGAATGATTCAGTGAATCTGGGCCTAGCTTGACACCAAATCTCCGGGTTTCCTCAGTCCCATTCCAGCTTCTTATCAAGCCTGCACAACGTGTAGTTCCCTACACTGATACTTTGCTTATGAGACAAAGAAGGTGTATATTTTGATCCATCATGAGTATGAAGGGAAGTGCATCAGACTTTATAATTCTGCTGATACACTTTAATCTTGACCAAAAGCTGAATTTCTTGTAAATACATGCAGAGAGTCTGATCTTCTCAAATAACATAACACTCCCCCCACAAAACCCCAAACAACTACAAATAAACAACAAAAAACCACCCAAAACACACAAACAAAAACCCAAAACCCACAAAACACAGTGCTAGTTCATCAAACTTATTATTCTGCTTACCTCTCTTCTCTAGTAGTATGGACTGGAAAAGCCCAAGATGAGGAAAGCCTTTACAAACCAC
Organism: Gallinula chloropus; assembly: GCF_964237585.1. Lineage (NCBI taxonomy): Eukaryota > Metazoa > Chordata > Aves > Gruiformes > Rallidae > Gallinula > Gallinula chloropus. The sequence continues at coordinate 53,488,558 of NC_140088.1, read as the reverse complement.
CAGTGCAATGCTTCCATCTGGGCTACAGAGTCAAACTTTCAGAAATCCATAGGCTCAGGCCACACATGTATTCCTGCTGCAGGACAGATCAACTTGACTGTTAGACAACTCCATCTGCAGCTGTCTGCATTCCATATACCTGGTGCAAAACTAGAAGATCCAGAGTACACTTCATAATGTGAAGAATGTTAAAAATGTACTATAAGTAAATGAAGACACATTTTATTATAGGGCAGTTTAAAACTGAAGTACCCACTTTGTAACATGAAGTCTATGCGACTGTGGTCTTAAATATTGATTTTGTATTCATTGTCATTGACAGGAGCAATTCTGCTTTAGCTGAATGTAATAAATATGACTTTAAACAGAATAAGGCCCTTACAGCAAGAAATTTTACATCTATCTGTTTATAAGCCTAAAATTAAAACTGCTAGAATTGAAAAAAAAAGAAAAAAATAACCAAGGGGGTTTTCAAAAATTTAAAACTCTATCATGCATAAATGGATCTCATCAGAGAAAGTAATTTCCCTGCAGAAAACACTCCATCTTTTGTTTTATGTAAGTTAGCAACATGAATATTTTATCCTGAGTGAAACTGCCGTTACCCTTTTGCATTTCATAGCTTTGCTTGGTGTCTCACATAAATAAGCACTTTTTCTTTTCCTTTTTTTTTTCTTGCTCTCTTTGCTGTTCAAGTCTATTGCAATTACAAATTTTGCTGTAGCTCAGTAGATATTACAGTTTGGAATTTGGCATTAGCAGCAACTATATGCATATTTCTTCTCATCTACTTTCTAGAAAGGATGTAAAGCAAAAAGGATAAGGACAAAGCACTTCAGGGAGGGTGATTATTTTCGAGGTATCCATCATCATTTGGAAGGCACATGGACTATCATTTTCTTTGGGTAGTTTAGGTTTTTCTCAAAACTACTTTCAACCTGCACAAAATTTTGCAATTATAGAGAAGGAAGAAAAAACACCTACACCATATATCCCCATTAAAACAATGGCCTAAATGAATACTGAACTGAACTTAACACTGACATATATTTCAACTCTAGGATGGGAATGATAAAACAAATCAGTACAGTGGATAGCACATTGCATTGCTGGGAGCTGTTGCACAAAACTGTGAGCAGAATAGGCTGCACAACACTGACCATATACAAAATTTTATTTTAAATGAGTTTCATCTCAAGAAGCTTAAAAGTAACTTTTTTGATCAAGTTGAAAATTTGGAGAAAATAGACTATTTGACCTATATGCAGTTCCATTATCATTGTAAATTCTCTTCTTTGAGAGCAATTTTTTTTAAATTTTGTTACTCAGAATATGGGAGTCTGAGTGGCTGATTTTGTCCCATAGAGTTGTTGGGGTTTTCCTCAGTCATTTTAACAGGATTTCTTTTTCTAAGTTTGAACATTTACAGAAAATAGTATCACTAGCAGATCCTCCACCTAAACAGGAATATACTTTCTTCTACAAATGTGATCAAAATTTTGAACTGCAAGGAGTGAGCACCAAGGGCATGTCAAGAGGATATATTTAAATCAAGGCTAGCATGCCTTTGAACTACCCAGTGTCCAAGTGGTAGAGGGTAGCACTTTTTAAAGACATTAGTTCTGGACAGCAATACTAAAACAACACTGCCCCAGATAATTAGCTCTGCAAATCCACACTAAATTGCATATACTGTTTCCATTGCTAAAGAGCTAACTCCCAGGCCTACCTTCAGTGTTGACATTGCACAGGATATGCAAGCCATGCCATTCATTCCCTGTTGTATGTAGAGGCCCGATTACTGAGGAAAAAAAGAGACTGAATTTATGCTGGCTAAGGATGACCTACTTTGAATAGTGCTGCAAGGCAGACCACCCGCACACTTTGTCAAATGATCACATAGGAAGAGTCTACAAGATAAAATCACTTCACTATTGCAATACCCTAAGTCAGCACCAAAAAGCTTTGCCATCTTAGTCAAAAAGTCATCAGGAGAAGATTTGGTCTCCAGAATACCAGTGTCTAATCATGCAAGGAGGAAAAGTCCAGCTACTGTCCAATAAAAGTCATCCAGTAAACAGAAGCATTGTGTATAAAAACCATCCCTCAGATCGTTGAGTTAATTAAGTTTCAACTTTCTCTTCTGCTGAAGTTCAGAACACTTTAAAGTTTAATATACTTCAAAAGACTTTTTCATTTCAGCTCTGAAAAGATTTTTGTCTTCATTATAAGGTTTTCCAAATTGTTTTGGGAGTGTGAAAGTGTCTGCACAGGCAAAGATTCAAAATTCCTAGAATGAATACATAGGGACAAGAACACCCCATGCTTAGAAAGCTTAAAAATTGTCTCGAAGACATACATCAATGTCTGTTACCTGTTTTACAGTTAAAGGTCTACAAAGAAACTTGTGGTTTGGATTACTGGAAAACAGGAACAGCAAAGTTTCATCTTTTAATTAAGTTATTAGCTCAGAAAGTGGTATAAAGGGGACAGTTTATCAATGCATAAGATGGGAATTTTGGAACTTAGGTGAGAAAGTATGCAACACGCTAGAGAGTATGACTTCAGTATTCAATGTTTAGCTATTGCAGAATCATAACCTGAGTCAGTAAAACTGCTTCCTTTTATAGTGGTTTACATGTTATTACCCATCCCTGTGAGTCCTTCTCAATATGAAACTAATTGTTGACACAGTAATTTAGCTCCATCTTTGGTGGTGTGGTCAACATATTTGACATACTTTGAAAATCATTGCTACATTTTTTCATTAAATTGTTACGGAAATCTACTGCATGTTTTGTTCATTTTAACTTATGAGGTCCTAACTCATTGTGTATAAAAATGTGCTGTTATATCTCAAATGATATTCCATATGGATATAAAATCATTACAGATATTGATGAATATTTGCTAGTAACCTTCATGTCTCTTTAGTTTTTCCTCTCTATCTACTTCAATTTGCCTTTACTTCTTTCAGTATACTTTACCTCAGTAGTGACCAGAGGGATTGTGAAGCTTACTTCATTGGAAACAGAAATAGTGCTATATAAATACCCAATCATCTCTGAGTTAAAAGTTTTCAAAAGAAAGTTAACAAGAAATACACCAGAAAACAGCTGCCTCTTCTACTATAAAAGTTTTATATAAAGAGCTATAACTGCAGGAGGTTACATCTATGAAAAAATGCTGAGGATATTCTAGAACCTAAATCCTGAATTATGATGATAAAAGTTACAGTTAATGACATTTATAAATTAATTATTAAATGTTATGTAGAACAAGAAGTTTGAATTCCTTTAGATAGTCTGAACTTTCTAGTAGTCCTCAGGGTCTTCTGTATTTCCAAAACCATGACGGCTTTTAGGTCAACTGTCTTCTAATTCCGCTGTAGAAGTTGAATTGGGACCACAAATCTAATTTTCTAATTGCAGAGTGAAAAAAAGAAATACTGCATTCATTTTTTGGAAATATTAAAAGGAATCAACTTACCCTTCCTAGACAGAGAAACAGCAAAGCAGTGGAACATCATTCATGACTGAAGTTGCTGTATTAGCTTGCTTTTTAAGACACCCCTATATGCAGGGCAAATTATCAGTGAGCAGGAACTCTGCCTCAGCAGTGCTTTTGGACAGAGATGATTTTCTAGTTCCTTCATACTTTGATTGCTATAATGTATTGTCCTTTAATAGTACAGCCATAAGTCACTGTTATTTCCTGTATTTTAATGTAAAATACAAAAAACAAAAGAATGGTATAACTCAAATAGAATCTCATGCTAATACTCAAAGCAACAGAGTTTAACTTTGTGTCAGAGTAGTTACTCAAATTGTCCATTAAACTCTATTTCTAAAACCAGCTTAATTTTATTATCAGGCTTGTATTACTTTGTTCTTATTACATTATGACATCACATTTAGCAACAAAGATTTCACACAACCTTTTAACTGTGTTTTTCAGAATGTAAACACTGGACAGACAGAAGCTAATACAAGGAAATAATTTTCCTAAGGACTTGGATTATTTCCTAATTGTTCATTATATATGTATTTTCTTGCCAGAAATCAAAACTTAAAATTCCACCTCCTTCAAAGCTGTAATGTTATTTGGATCTCTGAAGCATTTATATTTAATTTCACAGCAGTGTCACAACTCAAGTGGTATATTTTAACGTCTGCAGCAGCCAATTGTTGATTTATTTTCTTTCAGGCAAAATGCAAATAATCTCTTAAGAGCTTTGCTCACAACTCTTGTGTTTGAGTTAATATATTTGAGGTGAATAAATTAAAAGAAGTCCAAATATGAAAGTTTAAAGCCCTCTTGAGTTTAAAAAATCCATTCAGTTTAAAAAAGATATTCAGAAGTTTTCCTATGAGAAGTAACAGGAAATGAACTCACTGGTGACCTTGGGCCACCTCCAGAATAGAGAGGTATGCCAAGCATGAACTTCAATTGTGAGGAAATGAGCAGCTGTAGTGACAGAAAAGCTTTTTGAGCTCTCCACTAGAAGCCCATTCTTGGCTGTAGAGACACTCTTGTAAGTGATAGTCTCAAATTACCTTGGGGCTTATCACCTCATATAGCAGTCCAGAAAGGACAAAGACATCGGGTGCTGCCTTTGTCAAAGCATTCACCTTCCCAATCCAGGTTTTAAAAACTTCTCTTAAAATACATTCTCTATTTGGTGTGCTTAGAGGCTGCTATGACTGAAGCATGAAAGCTCAAGATGATAGACTTCAGAGACATAGATGCCTGCATTACCTCAGTACTGTCCATTAGCAAAGAGAGGGAGCTTCTCTGTGAGGACAGACTAGGTCCTCAAAGTCTCAAGTGAGCAGATTTCTCTGCTGGCATGAAGACTCCAAATCCATGGTTCCCAAGTGATGTAGTCTGACCTACACTGGAAGAAACTACATCTCCTGGGTGGCCCATAGAAAGGAAAAGCAGTTACACAGAGTGACCACTTGTTTGGATTCATTACATACCTGTGACATCATAACATCACCCAGATGCAGGTTAGGAACTCCCAAATTCCTTATGAGGGCAGCTCAAAGTTAAGCAGCTTATGTGTAACTCCTATAGATTTCGTGTCCCACGAGTACTCCTTGCAAGTCTCCCATTTTTCATGTCTGATATCTACGTGTCACCTGATACCACAAAAAGAGAAAAAAGTCAAGATTTTAAAGAGCTGCCTAGCTAGTCAGTTTCAGGGTGAGACTACAGATTATAATGATAGTCAAGCTGGCTAGCTACAAGGCCAGGTTTAAAAATTCAGATAAACCTCTTATGGTATCTAGAGCTAAGTGTCTAACAGAGACAAAAGCTTAGCACATTTTTTTAAAAAACAAAAAAGCATGTGTTTACAAAAAAATAATACTGTGGGACATGACACAATGGGAACCAAAGAAATTTTTTTAAATGTCACATTTTCCTAGAGCAATTTCCAGTAACAGTAATTTTCCTATAGAGAAGTTTTGTCAAATCATCAGTGAACACTGGGGATTTTTCAGGATGAGCTTAGTTTTTCAAATAAAGCGAGGAATAGGAAGTTAGAAGGTTTGGATTTTCTGACCTCTCTCTCAACACAGTAAGAACATTTATCTAGCTTCTAAGAATTTTCAACACTTTTTCAATGGTGTCTTGTGAGATGATTTAATTTTTGTAAGATTCACATCTAAGAGCACTATGCTTTTCAGAAAAGTAGTTCAAACCCTTGGTCAGCACATCTGAAAATCACAAATATTTCAAATATTTCATTTTTTCTTCACTATCTTCCAGCTCTAAAAAAATCAACAACAAAAAAGACCCCACAAACACATGAAGCCCACTTCTGTTCTCATTGGAATCAATGAAATTAAGTCAATTATGTTCAAAGAAACAGGATGGAGTCTTAAAGTACAAGTGCTGTAATGAACACCAAGTATTGCAGAGATAAACAGTTTTCAGATTTCAGACTATCTTGAATCAAATCAATCCCTACTAAATTCTTTCTAGTTTAAAAACATTGTTAACTCTGTATCTAACAATAAAATTGGTCTTTGGACCAATCTATATTTACCCAATTAACTTTTAATTTTATTTTTAGACTTAATGAATCCAGTTCATGAAAAATATTAGTATTTTTCCATACATCTTTCATCCAAGAAGACATTTTCTTTTATACAAGATGTTTTCTATTCAGAAATTTAATCACCTTTATAAAAAGATAGATGACTACCCACCCTGACAAATTGTTAATACTTAGAGGAAGGAGCAACAATTATCACAAAAATTATGCAAATAATTTCATAGATTTTTTTCTCTCATTTGTATATTTTCTAGTGAAGTCAAGATTTCAAGGTTTAGCTTCTCTGCATTTATTCCACGTTATTAACTTTATAACTTTCATGTTCTATTTTCATAAACACTGAAACTGTACTCTGAAAATAAAATCACTGACCAAAAAGACTGAATCAGAAAAACTTAACCTATTACATATTTTTGCTATAACAGGACAAATAAGAGTATGTGTCTGGATAAAGCTAATTAATTTACAAATGAATAATTGCAGAGGAATGACTCAAATTTTTTGTTCAATTTTTCCATTGATCTTTATTAGAAATAAGAAAGTATCTTAATTCTTTAAGAATCATACAAGTGAAAAACAATTATTCAATTACTCAGCAGTAGGAAAATCAACTTGCTAAAATAAACTCTAATGTCTTTATTTTTCTTAATTTTCTTTCAACTTCTTTTGTGCATAAGATGGCTTCTTATATTTGAAAAGTTTCACTCCCTTTGCTTTCAGGTAATCATAAGCACACGCAGCTTGGAGATAGAGATTCAAAATTATATATTTCACTAATTAACTCTCACTCTACTTTCAGACAAGCAGATGCATTTGTCTGCTTTATCATTACATGTTGCAATATTTTTTGTTTTGCAGGACAATACATTAAGTACAGTCATCAATAAAAAACCCAAGAATGTCTTATTTTGGGATATGTTCTTTTTTTAGCCAGCCAGACAAATGCTTGTTTTGACAAAGGAATCTGTAAGGACAAATGACATTTCAGTAAGAAGTTAGTATTGCAAAGTCATCCCATTCCAGCTGGTGCATCTCAGTATAAACTACAAAAGCTGAGAATTCATAGCAAATAAACTCACATTAAAACAAGTTACACCCACAAAACAAAGGTGAAGGCAAACATATCAAGATCTGAGGAATTTATTTTTTTAATTTTTGTTCATATACCTTTTATCTGTATACTATTGATAGCTCAGTACAACATAAATTATCAACATTGTAAGATACCCAACTAATGTAGGACCTTGTCCAGCGACCTCCAATATTTCTGGTTCAAGTCCTTCAGCAGCCCAGCATATTCGATTATCATATTTTCCAAACCTCACCTCCAGCCTACCAAGATCCCTCTTCCGAAACCAAACACCAGGATTCAGAAAGCACTAGACCTGTCATTAAACGAAGAACTAGCAGCGTTTCTTCAAGCAATGTATGACAGACTGACCATGCGGTTTTATCCATGTGTTCAGCAATTTTAAGGCATTACCAAAGTTTCAGACTGACTGTGCACAATGGGTGTATAGTAATTCTGATGTCCGGTGGGACTACCGAAAGTATTATGCACTGGTAAATATTTTAAACCTGGTAATCCAAACCTTAGGTCTAATAACCCTATCCTATGGCTTTGTTTGGTCTTTGCTATTGCAAATACATTTTTATTTACGTTTGATACTATAACCAAAAGTTGTAGCACAATCTTCATCTCCTATCCTGCCACAGCCCCAGAATATATGCAAAATTTAGTAATTCCTTGTATTATGAATTGCATCTGTCTCCCACAGGAAGACTGCCATTTGGTGGAAACTACTCCATAAGTGTTTTGAATGGGGTGTCTTCATCATGCATCTGTACAGAACGTAGAGGATGCCATCATTCTGAGGGTCAAATGTCTCTCAAGAGTCCACTTTTCACAATTTTTTTCATTCCCCATGTACCTGCAATTTTACCCTGAAGTTTGATATTGTTCCCTTGCTGACTAACATGCTCTTCCTATCTTTCTGTATTTGAATTACAATAGTGTAAACAGTAAAGCATCTGGCAGAAACATGAACACACCAAATTGTGCCTGAAAAATATTTCTCATAGACTAAGGAGAATTATTAAAGACTGGAAACTAATGAGAAAAATACACACATTCTGCAAACTTTTATCTTGGTTCAAAAAGATTCACACATCTGCATCATCTGAATGATATCAAGTGTCAACAGCAAACGTTGCCTTTCATCTACCTAACTTGCAGAAGAAACCTCTCATTTAATTTGTACTTTGATACGTAAAGGCACAGAACACACCAGAGTTGAACGTACATTTACTTATAAGCAGGTAAAATTCTCTCTCCTCTTTCCATACTTTTCCTTTCCTCTTTTTCACAAAACTGTCAGAAGGGTTGTGTCTTCCCTGGTGCATATTGTAGCAATAATACTAAGAATTCAATCCTAACTGCAACCTTCAGCTTTTAGAATTGTAGCCTTCACTGCCTAAACTTCCTTCTAAGCCTTCAAAATTGCAGCTACTAAGGCTGCTGCCTCTCTCTTCTTCAAATTGCTTAGCAAAATATTCTGATACCTTTGTTCTCAAAACCATTAGGGTTTTTTATGCCAATTGATGGGGAGCAGAAAACTGACAAACCACATTCCCCATGTCCCTCCCCACCCAACAATAACAGCTATTCAAAATTAAGTTATCAATATTAAAATCATTTCAAGCCAAAGGATTTTTTTTAATTAACATCCTTGTCAAATAATATCACATCACTTCCCATTTGCTAACTCATATCTAGAGACATGACAGGCATGACATTTCAATCAAATGGGCATCTTTACTTTTTTATAGGCTATCATGAGGAAGATCAAGCCATTGTTCAGAAGACAGAACATCTGGTAACACGTACAAAGTTACACGTACTTACAATTCATCTTTCATAATCACCTTGATAATCAGATGGCTCTGTTTTTGGAATTGTTCTGACATCTTTTTGTTTCAGTTCTTTACTGTGAAATGCACTCCAAAGATTCCCAGTGAAATTATTCGTCAACATCTTGACATGTTGTAACCATGATGGGCTTGGATCACTTCGATCTCTTGGAGGAGCATTTCATCAGACACTTTAATATCATGTCTATGAATTCACAATGACATGCTCAGGAGATTGAGAATAAGAAATTTGCAGCACTATTAAATGTAATAAGGAATTTTTTTTTAACCTAAACTATTTCCAAGCCTTTTTTTTTAAAGCAGAGAAACCTTATCTCTGCTTACAGACTAGACTTACAAACTAGAGCCAGAGTGTTACTTAGTCATCTCACAATGGGACTTATAAGAGGCACCATTCATAAAAAGGTGCTTTAGACATATGATCAGAAGTGCCACAGAGAAACACAAAAGTGGATTTTTTCTTTTTATACTGGAACATATTCCCCTTTTAACGATATACACTCTTGACCTGTTTATACCAATCAAACATATGGTGGGCGAGGGCGGGTTGTTTTTCTTTTAAAACTTCACAGAGTAATACATTTCCTCCAAGAATGACAAAAGTAAAGGCTCAACTTTTTGACTGCAACTTTACTTCCAAAATTCACTCAGGACATAGGAGAGCCCTGCTAAGCTCCCATATTAAACAGGTTCAGGTGGTAGCTGAGGGTTTTTTTCAGGCAAAAGCAAGAAAGTCAAAGCAGTTAAACCCACACTCTGATGAGTTTTCTTCTCCCTGCATAAAGAGTAGGCCCAATGAGGTGGGAGGAATGGGTGGTGAAAGGCAGTCTTCATGCATTTGCCTTGCCAGGCACTGGATGGCTCAGCTCAGGAAGAATGAGGTCTGCCAGTCATGTTCTGAGCAAATTTGCTGCATCAGCCTATTCAAGTGAGATACAGGAAGGTTATTCTAACTTGTGCGTACAGATGTGTTTCAACATGCAAAGGCTGAGGGTTTCTTCAGCAAACCCCACCAAAAATTTCAGTCATCTAGAGAACTTTTAGTCAAAACTGCTGTGCACAGCAAGGAACCATCTAAATAAGAGCTTTAATTTCCTGCTGAGGGTCATAATTTCAGTTATAAAACACTAAAGCAAGTGTTAGGCAGGACTTAAAGCCTTAAGCCATTTTTTGTGGCACAAGCTCTAATTGCCTATAAATCACGTTGTGTTATCTGTTTGGCACATAAAGCTTGTCTATAAATACGTAACTGTTTCAAAATCCATATTTCTGAATTGCACTAAATAAATCGAATTGGAAGTAGAGCAAGGGGTTTCGTTTGTTTTAAAACTCCACTTTCAAAGGAAACCACTTTAAGGTGGGGTATCTGGCATTCTGGTGTGAAGGGTTTATTTTTGAAAATCGGTCCACTTCTAACCGTTATACATCTCCACAAGATTTGGTTTAATGTCTTAGAAATAATGGTCACAGGAACTCCAGTGCTTTTGTGAGGTTGCATTAAGGAAAGGTCATCTCAGCTAGATATGTAGCACTAATAGCATTGGTATTAACAGTATTTATTTTCTCTCTGAAAAAAAAAAATCACAACACATCTTCCCCAGTTATGTTCAGTTAATCTGGACAGCTGTAAGAACTGAGTATGTCATATGCTGCTTGCCACCTTACTGGGAGAGTCAATAACAGAACTTAACCAATACATCTACTGCTTTTTGAACACATGCAAAATAATTTGGTAGTAAGGTGTTTTATCTAGAAAAGTGATACATCAATAGTTGCCAACCTTCCCTCCCTTCCTCTGGAATTTATGGAAGATCACAGTAATAATTTATTGCACTGTGACTGAGAGTCCATCGTGTATTAGAACTCATCTCTTCTGTGATTTAAAACCACCTACACAAGTGCATTAGAGCTATTTCTAAGATTCCCTGAGCTGTTTTAGTCTGTATGAATCATGAAGCCAGTGAAAGTTTTATAAAGTTTCACTCTTCTTAATTTATTTTTTTTATACCTAGAACAAGAGAGATCCAGCCTGGGTCTTGTGGGGGTACACAGAAAGGAGCACAACTGAACTGTCTGTGTCAACATTGTTCTCTCTTCTGACATACACTTTCAGCACAACATGAGTCTGGGCTCACCATCCTCAATGCTTGTGCACACTATAGGCTCATTCCTAGGCTATAGCTTACAGAGAAGCAGAATAAGGTGGATTTCAGACACACTCATAGGCCACAAGACACACACACAAAAAAAATCTAAGAGTATTCAGCCACAGGAAATATTTTTCTATTATTAAATAAAGCAGCCTCAAAAGGAGTCTGCTCCCAGAAATTCTGCATATCCCAGGAGAGCCTGAGCATACTGAGTGGTAGGAGCACATCACTGGTGAGTAAATCCTCTCACTGAACATCATTATGAATATGGTAGCTGGAGCTAGATCCCAAGAAGAGTCTTGGCATCACCAGATGTCCTTGGCTTAGAATAACCAACTACTTTGCTGATGCTGTATAATACAGAACAAGTATATATGATATGCAGTGAAATGCTTCATGTCATGATTGTAAAGCCAAAGGGGACCTACAACTGAAGTTCAGGGAAAGCAGAAACATGTGTCTTTCGGGAGGTAAAGAGACAAGATTGACCTGCCCACAAGCATTGTCTCACTCTATTAAAATTTCAATAATACCAAGTTAAAGACGCAAATGGATTCTCTTTTGTATACTCAAAACACTCCTCGAAGTTTTAACTTTAGTAGGAAACCAGCAGAGCAGTATTATACATGACTCAGAGAAGCCAAGCACATTGTTGTGTGATGTCATCATTAGACAGCAAAAAAATAACGCGGGAAGAAAATATTATTGCGCCAGGAGTGTTTCCAATAACACTCCAACCTTCACCACATCCCCTCCAAATCCAAACCACGCAGAGTTGTTTTTCTAAAGAGCCTGTGGAATTGCTTTCCCTTTTTTCCACGTCTAATGGCACTTGTGCAGTTTTCATCAGGCATAGCCAGATACACCTACTAAATGCCTCACAGAATTGTGCTTGTTCATGTCTATGCAGAGAGAACAGCAAGTAGAGAAGAATACTGATTTTTCTTTATAAGAAGCTCTATGTGTACTCCAGGAATAGTGAAAATGGACACATCCACTGGGGTGGATTCTGCTGTTATGGCACGCATGGCAGTGAGAAACTAAAATCAAAAGAAAATAAGTGTTTCAGTCATGTGAGCTGCTCAGAGCAGTCAATGGAACACCTTTCCAGTAGGAATTATGTCTACCCCGGCATATTATAATAGAACTTTACAGCGGGATGTTCATAGTTCTGTCTGAAAACTCGTATTTGAAGCGTGTGGATGAAATGGTTTCCATTTCAGATCTACAAACCTTTGCAGACATCCGAAAGAGGTACAAGGAAAAGTCAACCCCATTTTGAAAACGTTCATGCAGAGCAAAGGAATATTTAATTATTTTCCCAAATTAAGATTTTTATTACATCCTCCCTGTCACGCATTTGTCTAATTGGAGATGGATGTATAAGATGATAGAAGACAATCTTGGACAGCCAGATGAACTAGACTGTGAACCTGTCCCCACTAGGAAAAACCTTGGTTTGAAACAGCATTTGCTTGCACACAAGCTGTCACACACACACACACACGTCTTTGATCTGGACAAATGCAAAACTATGTGTAATTCAGTTTTCAAAGCAGAATTTAGCAGTCAGTATTGCTATAAAGCAATACTTGAAGTATTGCTTTTGCCATAACATGAGAAGCATGGCACTGAACAAAGGGATAGCCACAATTTTGTTATAAATAACAAAAATACAACAAGCTTGAACAGATAAAGGTTAATGTTAATGTTCAATAGTATTTGATGCCTTTTCAGTAAGTGAATGTACTGCAAATGAAGGCTCATGCTATTACGCTGCAATATGAAGATGTTGCACAACTGCAACAGCTGCAAACAAAAAGTGGTAAGTAGAGTTCTAGATTCTGCAGGGCTTCTAACACATCTTAATTTCTCTTGATTCCAATTGTAAAATGGGAAACAATATCATCCTAAAAATAGAGTCAAGCACTTTTCATTATTCTCAATTGAGGAATTCTAAGTCTCATTTCTAGAACTAAGCCTAAACACTGCCATAAATTAGGTCCATTGCCTCAGAATTGGCAATTCCCATTCTAGGCTTCTAGCAAAAGCACAAAACAAAATTCTCTGACTGAACAGGGGCACTCTGGAACATCAGATACTACCAGTGAATACTAATAGCAAGAAGTTTACAATCACTCAAACAGATTAAATTCCTTCATGAAAATTTAAGGGACAATCTAAAATAGCAATTAAAAAAACCACGCAAATAGAATTTGTACATGGATTATTCACAAATAGGAAAGAGGATGCATTAGTCAATTTAATTGTTCTTTCGAATTGCTCAAACAGCTCTCTCCAAGTGTTGTTTTCTGCCATCAGTGACTCAGAGTGCACCTGTGGGCAACCATCCTGGCTGAGCTGTTGCTTTGGTATGATTACTTCTTTTCTTCCTGTAATTATATCCAGTAACTTGAAAAATAAAAGTAAAATCATCAAAAAGACCCCATACAATAAGTCTTTGGGTTTAATTTGTTTTTCTGTATTACAGATTAATACTGCCTCAATCTACCAGCATTGTTTCAAGTGAAATACAAGAAACAAGCCTTCAGAATGAATGCTGTGTGACTTACATACTGGTATTTCTTTGAAAACCTGGCCAAAATAATAATGGGAAAAGCAAATATAAGGTAAGAAGGAGCTATGCACGATAAAGTATTAATGCACACATCTTATTTCATTAAAGTGACACTTTTAGACTGATCAATCCCCTGATAAACAAATATGAAAGCAAATCTTTGCTCTGCTAGTTGATATCATAGGAGTTACCACAGACATTAACAAGTCAGGAGCTGTATTTGAGAGTGGAGACTAAAAGAAACACTGAGGTAGTCAACACAATGTAAATGCCCCACCTTTATTCTTCCTTTGTTGCCCGAGAGAGTTGCTATTTACCATGTGTAATACATACTAACACGAAAAATCTTCACCAAATCTAACCACTTAGATCAGCCCTGTAAAAACATCCCTATGTTCATATGAAGATATAATCCTCAAGAATAAACACACAATCTCCATGATTAATCTTAGATTCTCCATTCATTATTCAAAATCTGCCCCAGCCTCACAACACATTTGACAAGATTGCTATGGCAAGGTTGCAAAGGTGCTAAAAGAACCACTTTGCAGCAGGCATTAGCAAAGCCCATTGAGGAACGCACACCACTTGGTAAACATTTTCTTCTTTTTATTTTTAAGCTCAGATAATGGAATCACTGTAGGTCCTCAGATATAGACCCAGTCTTGGAGAACATTTTGCAAAGTTTTGAAGCACCTTACTTGGTGAAAGTAAGGACAAGAAGCAAACACAGTAATCCTAATTTCCCTTCACTTACATGGATCTCACACGGCTGTGGCTGTTTATTTCAGTACAGTTAGCCTAGATTTACACTAGCTCAGTTGAAAATTACAATCAAACTACCTGTCTGGCTAAAACTGCAGGATGCAGTTCAAATATTTAAGGTGAAATTTGCTTAGGACATTTACTTATATTACACCATTTCCAGGAATACCATTTTTGTCTATCCTTGCAAACGTACCCATCCCTGATAGCGAATCCAGGCACCATAATACACTTCCCTGGAAGTTACTTTAACCCTGCATCAGCTATTGCTCTCCCAAGCAATTCCTGGGCAGAGCAGCAGAGTGAGGATGCTCCAGAGCATCTCCCCATCCCCAGGCATGTGTGCAGCCACCCTGGAGGGTTAGGGGCTCACTGACCCCTGTGGCCCACAACAGTCCCAGGTGTTCCTACTTTGCAGTTGAGACATAACCTTGAAGTCTCATAAATGCCTGGGTATCTCATAATGAGCTACCAAGTGCATCTCATCTAAAAATAAATTACTGCAAGGAGGGTGAATGCTAAATTTCAACCTAGCAGGAGGTTATCCAAAAGCACTGGAGTTAAGATATGTAACAGCACAGTATATTCTGACAGAAGATTGAAATGTTGAAACAATTTTTTTAAAGCCTTCCCTTAAAATAAAGCTCCTTTCCTGGCTCAAGAAAATTGAGTAATATTTCATGTCTACAGTTATTTGTGATGATGAAAAGGAGTTCATCTGCTGACAACCTGTCCCTTATACATCAAACGCTTCTCTAACAGTGTGAGAGGAGGAAGACAGTTAAGTGTGATTTAAGTGAAAAGAATTGGGTCTCTGTACATTCTAAAATAAGGGTTGATTATAAAGTGTATGCATATGTATGCCTATAAATTGGTCTACCATAATTAAAAGTTGTTGAAAATTAGTCTTACTCCCCCATCCCCACAAAATTTTCCCTGTTTCAACACACTGAAATAGCAGACAAAAATCCCCAAGACAGCTTATAAATTTAGCCTCATGAGAGCTAGAATTCAATTACATTTGCTTCTGAGAACAGGGTTCTTTAGTAGAATAGAACACTTGTGAACCAGCACAGCAGCATTTTCAAATCAAAGGTTTCCAGCTTTCTGCTGAAAGCTGAAAGTTTCTGTTTTCAGGTGTTTCATTTTTTTTGCTAAGAAGTCAAAACTGTCTGTAAAGAGCACACATTTCTCACACAGAAAATAATTTTAATAAAGAAAATAGTTTCAACAGAATATTTTGCACCACTTCTACAATGAATTCATGCTGGTTTGCCTTTTACAAAGCAACAGCATGAAACCTCAAAGTTCAGAGCTAATCCAGCAGAGCAGTCTCAGCCCCACTGAATTATAATCACAGAGTGCACCCAGCACACCCACAATGGCCAATCTCACAATATTCATTTAAATCAGGGGAAAAAAAGAAAAAAAAAAAAAGAAAAAAAAGGAAAGAAAATCCTTGCTTTTTCTCCTCTTGGTGGAGCCTTCTTATATTTGGATGCATTTGAATTACGCTGTTTTATCTCCAGTGACAAATCTGTTATACCTTGGCTGCACCAACGTCTTAGACACATGCTATTTCTTTCATTCATTTCCCTTGTGCTTTTACCTCGGTACCTAATGCGCTGTCAGAATCAGAGAATCCATCCATAAGTATTATGTGATGAGTAACTGCTGTATATGCAAGCACACAGGAGAAATGAGCTTTCATTTTTTCATCGCAATCATTTACATAGCGAATATGATCCTATATAAATTACTTCTTGTCATCTCTTTACATTTGATCAGCTGAAGGCTCCTTCTACTGAAACTAGAGGGAAGAAAAAGAAAAACTACCAGCAATATGACACTCCTTTACACTTAGAGTTTGAAGGTTTGTACAGTTTTATATTCAAACTGCTATACTTTCTGATGGTTTCTCTTCTTAGAAGAGGATTCCTTTGATAGTCAGACAACTTCTATCTTATCCCTCCAGGCTAAAAAAAATCTCTATTTTCATGACTTCCCTCATAAAATTAGAATTTATGTATACCATAATATTAAGTGGAGAGGTGTTTCTTAAGTGGTTATGACCTGACAGAGATGCCTTAGCTGTGGGAGAGCTGACAAAGAGAAGTGTACTTCTGGAGGCTGGAAGAACCTGCGCAGTCTGCATTACTGACATATAGCTTCCTACTACAAATATTTTTCACATTAACATTGGTCTTCAGCCAATATAACAGTCACATGTTGACAGGATTCATCCTAAATCACATCTTTGTCTACATTTCTTAATACAAAAAATTCCACTTTGCATTAAAGTGACAAAAGGGTATGATTTAAAATCTTAACACAAGGCAATTCAAACTGAAAAAAACAAGCAGCATAACATGTCTCTTTCTGTGCAGGTTTTACACTATATCTGAAATTGATGACTAATACTGAATATGCACGCCCTTCCATTAAAAAAAAAAAATCCAACCATATTTCTAATTAATATTTTCCACTGTCTTTAATGCAGGAAATGTTGGGAGTGAGGTAGAGGCTTGTTTGGGGTTGGGGTTTTTTATTGCTACATCACTGAGGCTTTCTGAGAAAAATCTGCCACAGTAAACTCTCTGTCCTGAAATGTTTAATGAAAGAATAAAACTGGTTTTGCTTTTGTTTAACACCAATAAAAGAGTCTGCAAACCACTACTGAAGAACGAGCCAAACTGTGCTTACTATACTCAGTACCATTAGTGGCAGAATTCAGGTGACCACAGTGATTAGCATATGGCATATGACATTTTCATGCATCTGGGTCATCAAGATGAATGTTCTTAAGCACATCATCAGTTAAAAATAAAAAATACAAACTTTTTTAAATCTACTAAATTTATAACTTTTCTGTGGGTTTTTTTACTACTTGGAGAAATATTCTTTAGCTCTGACCCACCACTCTTCTGTCCAAGAAAACTAGCCAAACTCCAGCAGATTAAAACTTACATTCAACATAACTCTGCGAGTAGCCTGAGAAAGTAGACCACATGAGTAGGCACCCTCCACACTGTAACAGCATCATCATTTACTCCTGTTATAAAGCATGTTCCTAAAGGGGGGGGGGGGGGTGCAAGCATGTGTGTCTTTTCTTCATTTTTAGATATTATTTTTAAGTGGGTAACCAAATTTTTCATGAACCAACAGATAAACTGTCACGTTTGGATGCATTAATAACTTGGAAGACAGGATGTGTACTTGAAGTTTGGAAGATTTGTTTTTAGAAAAACAGATTGCAATTAAAGTTGCTGTACTATTCCAACCTAAACACAAACATAAATTAAAAAGACCAATGAAAATGAGAAGTTTGAAAGTCCAACAATATAAGAATTATTAATTCAAATTACCCAAGAAAATGTTTTAAAAATAGAAAGCCTTCAAGAAACATCACAATTGTCGATTTGTTAAGGTTTCTGAGCATTGAAAGGTCTTAGTTTGTTGAAAATGGAGACCAGAAAAAAAAGATAACTTCCATTAGAGGAATACCATAACATAGAAGGCCACTTGACTGCAGGTGTCTAAGCAAAATGTCATTAAATTTTTCATGCTTTGCCATTCACCACTGCATCTACATTTTCTGTTGTAAAATAGGACAGTAAGAAGATTTCATATTACCGTTTTATTTAGCCAATTCATACCAAACCCAACCATGACCTCCACTGGTTTTTTAAGCATTATAGATTTCTTTAAATGTTTTCTTTCAAAAACACACTTCTAGGTTGAGAAATACCACATATGCAGAGGTCCTACATTGTCTTCACAAAATGTCTTCACAAAAAGGTCTCCTGTGATCTTGAGTGAAGTAATGTAAGATCAGAACGGAGATCTATTTCCCTGTAATTTTGGAAGATAAACTGCCTCCATATAAAGCAGAATCCCTACAAACTTGTGGCCACTAAACATTTATATTATACCTTTAAATCAATGGTACTCACAGATTAAACCCTTTGAGTTTAGGCATCAAGGTTTCTTTACAACTACATACAATATGAAACTCCCTCTTACAGAAATGCTACAATAGAACTCCTCCAAGGAGAAAACATGCATATTCCTTTACAATGCACTAGAGAAATCATCTGGTCACATAACTATATAACAATATGCATAGCAGAATGTTCCACAGATAAATTTCATGAAAACATACCGGGTTTGTTTTCTCAGCTCTGCCCAACTGATATAATGTGTCTTGACAGGCAAACTAATATAATCAACTTTGAGACAGGCTTCCCCTCTATAATTTTTTCTATTGCAAGCAGAGTTACAGATATTTACTTTTTAGCTCTGTTACATTAGTAGAGAAGCAAATGCAGCAAAGGATTGACTTCTGTTCTTTTAAAATGCAAGATTTCAAATTTTATACCTGCTTTTGAAAACAAACATAAAAATCTTCTAACAGGTATACCTTAGTGCTTACTTATCGACACTGTTGCTCCATTTGTTTTGCTGGTTTTGTTATCCTCCTTATAATCTAAATTATCTGCCATTAAAATTCATGTCCTCTCCTACATTAGGCTACATATCATCTGAGCTGGAAGTAGGCTACTATGACAATCACAGACTTTTTGAACAGCAATGGCATGTCTTTGGACAGAAAAAGCCTGTTAAAGAAAGTATGCATCAGTAGCACAGCAGAAGACCTGCTCACACATTGAATTAATTTGTGATGAATATCATGCATAGACTTGTACAAGCAGTCATGCATCCACCATACTCTTCTCACTGCTTCGCACAGCCCCCACCATCAGCCTTATATAGGAGACATAGCTTAGATGATGATAACACCCCTCGACATTGCTGTTTTACGTAATGCTTTTTTCAAAGTATTTCTTTCTTGATTTAAAAAATTAAGTAAGCTGGTGCAGGCCTTCCTGATAGACCAGGAAAGGGGGCTTGCAGGGGGGATCTGTTTAAGAACTGTACCCTTCACACAGTTTTTCAAGTCCAGGAGGCACTAATAGTCCCTAATGGTCCTTCCCATCTCCCCAGGGTCCAATTTCAGGTGGGGCAGGGGTCCCCAGTGCTTGCCCAGCACAGTGTCTGTGCCCAGCCCTGCCCTTCCTGGTCCTGGTTGGACTTCCTACACCGATGCAGGACCTGAACCATCACCTTCGCTAATTGGATAGTCCCCAGGCATCAATGGAACCCATCTGTCACGAGCCCAGCTGGGGCCCTGGGGGACTTGCAGCCACTGTCCTGCTTGGGATGAGGTCACTCTCAGCACCACCTTGTCTTCCTTGGGTGGCAGGACTGATGCCTGTTTTCTATTCTAGCGTTTGAGAACAGTGAAAGTATTTTCAATAAGATTTTATCCCAGAAAACAGCAAAAATGCCACTATATACACTGAACTGTACTGTTCTTGCTATAAATGTGTCATTGATAAAAGATCTGGGGTGATGTTTCTGGTCCAAATTGACAAAGCAGTTCCTATACAATTATAATCCTGAATTAAACACAAGGAGAATTAGAGTTTAAGGTTTCTGTATCACTGACAAATAGCCACATCACTGACACTTTATCTATCTAGGCATGCCTATGCTCTCTTACATACACACATTTCCCTGTTCAGGTTTATTTAACTGTGAAGGAGGACATGAAAAACTGATTTGATAGCATAGAATAGTTTGGTATTTCCAGGGCAGGTTCAGGTGGTGGAGTGTTCTGGGATTTTTTGTGGTATAGGGGTGATCTGGATCTGATTCTTATAAAAAGGTAGAAACTTGAATAAGTTCTCACAAGAGGGAATTGAGGAAAAGGTTTTACATAAGAGGGGTCAGACATTGCACTAAGAGAAGCCTCTGCCAAAAGCTCCAATTCATCAGTTCCTGCCCACTCAGCAGACTAATAGGAAATCTGAAAGAAAACACTGGGAAATTAGGCTTATTTACAAAAAAAAAAAAACAAAAAAAAAAAAAGTTGAAGTCATACAATCCAAGCAGGTTTTCAATTAAATTGAGCTCTTTCCCTTCAGTTGTTACAATTTTGACACCCTGGAAAACTCCTGTCAAGACCTTTTTCATTAGAAAGGGTGGACATGACCTTTTGAGAAACAGTAACATTTTAAAAGAAGTAACCTTTTGACCCCTCTTCCATCCCTGTCCCTTGCCATAAAACAGCTATATGCATCTGCAAATGTTACTTCTTGGGAGAGCAGCATGGGGACAATCTTTCAGCTACAAGTAATGCTACAAAAAATATGAAGGGAGCCAGGACAATATCAAGTGGATCCCAGCTGAATGAGGAAATGAAGCCCAGGTTGCAGTTTTAGAATTGCCATATAAGAGAATATCCAAGCTGCACCCTTCGAAATCGTAACACTATGGAAAATATTCCAGGCTCCTCCAAGTAACAAGATGTCTATATGATCTATTTACTCTGTGGTCTGATTTACAGGAATAGCTCTTGACAGGAGGCAAGTTGGTAATAAAAAGTGAAGCTTTCCCACTCCTCTTTTAAGCATATCTTTAGATGTTGTCTTTCTCTTCTCCCCCCATTAAGTGATAGATCTAAGGACTAAAAAGGAACTGAAGAAGTGGCAAGATCTAACGCCTGTTGGACTAAATACGTAAATTATGAAATCAAGTCTCAGAACTGGGAGACCTTAAGTCAGAGTACTGGTAAATCAGGAAAGTGATGAAAGCAGCGTTCACCATTAGAAAGGGTGCTGATTTTATCTGTGACATTTCTAGCCCTCAGAAGTCTACAATATTTTTCATATATGATCAAAGAAAATGCATTAATATTTGCATATGGTTTGCTGTATATTTCCCCCCTTCTATTAGCATCTCTCTCACTCCCTAACTTCAAACGCTGGATAATACTGAAATCTTTACTTTAAAGGAAACATAAAACCCTCCACTTCAGATAACTAAAATGCATATTGAAATTAATGGGAATCATTTGATTCCTTCCTGTGACAAAATAAAAATCAGATGTTTTCTGGAAAAGAAGCATCTTTAATCTCCCAGGTGAAACATGAGAGTAGAGGAGTGTGATTTCCTAATGAAAGCCTTTTTGTTATTCTCAGATTTTCCTGCAAGCAATTTTTGCAGTATTTGTTTGTATAACTATGAATTGGCTTATGTTGTTTGAATTTCTTAACCAAGCATTTTGCTTGTATTGTAATACAATTTTATGATAATTAAAAAGAACTTGTCATATTTAAATATTTTCTGCATGATTGGCATTAAAGCATTCAGTGTGAGGAATTAATGAGAGTATTGAATTAAATGTGTCAAATGCATCCAATTTTTAAAATCTCAACATAACAAACACAAAGTACAGAAGTTATTTTGTCTGCGTAAATGATGTTCAAAAGCTTAGAGCTTTCTCATTACAAGGTCCTTTTTAATAACTGTGGTGGGCTTACTCTTGATAGTATCTTTGCCCTATAACAAACCTTTTCCTTATATTGAGATGATGTTTACTCTATTGGTCCAGAGTGAACCAAACCTGGGATGTGTCCTGCAACCATTTATGAAGGCAAGTTGCTTTCTGTATGTGTGACTTCATCTGCCTACCTCTAAATTACAAACCCAAAGAGGTCTTTCCCAGTCTAGGTATACAACCCAGTTGCACTCAAGTCCCTAGTGAGGCTGCACTAACACATGACAGCAACCGCACTTCTCTGTCCAACCTGGTTTTCACCCAGGAAGGAAACCAAACAACCCAACCCTCACAGCCTTGTTCAGCAAAAGCAGAGGTGTCTCTGTATAATGAGCAACCACCAGACCAAGATCTCAAGTCATGTAGAAGTATTGCAAACATAACAGTCATCCACACAGGAACATTGCTGTGATTGCCGAAAGGAAGCAGAGCAGCAAAAGTATTCAATTTTGGTCCACATAGGTTATTAATTTCTGAGTTTATTATTGAAAATCTTCCCAAAGGTGGGTTGCAGGACTAAAATAAACATTTATTGATTCAGATCAAACTTCTTGAGAACAGTCAAGCTCTTTGTCAGCTACTCTCTGCCTGACAGAATGATGATTCATAGGATTGAAAGTAATGCCTATTTCTCCTTACTGAAGGCCCTCAGCAAGCCCAGACACAATACAGTATTTCGTGTCTGCTTCTGAAAGGTAAACTATTGCAAACAGGAGGCAAAATTCTCACAACAGAAACTCCAGACACTTCTTTCCCTTTTTTATTATAATACAGCGTATCTTTCTTACTGAGAAAAGAATACACTTAATGTAAGGAGTAAATAATACGCAACCATCTTATGGGAAGACTGAGGATCAATACTTACCAGTTCACAACCAAAAAGCAAAGGACTACTTACTTTAAGACAACATTTCCTACCTTTTCAATTTTCATTAAGCACTCCATGGCCATTAATGACTGCAATGCACTGAACCTCAGACTACATCAATAACAGAAATAAAATTTTTCAGGCTAAATTTATTGATGGAATTTCTATGCAAATAGGAAAAAAGACACTATATTTTACTCAAATTCAATGGCAGATCAGGGAAAGTTCAAGCTATTTTTTTTCTTTTGAAACTATATAATTTTTATTGCACCGCCTTTCCAAAAGTATGGATAATGATTAATGCTTCATGACATTAAGCACACAGGTTAAATCGAAAATCCTATTACATACCTAGGAAAAATTAGTTGTGGAATGACATAAGACACAGCCTTCAGCTTTTAACAATTTAGGAGGAGTTCTTGTTCAACCATTCAGAAAGTCCAAATTATATATAATTCTGCTAAACTTCATCCTTCTCATGAATCTCTCAAGGATTGTTCTCAGGAGCCGAGTAAGGAAGCAGGGTCATTGGGTCCCTTTTTTAAATTTACAGTAGGGGCATCCATAGCAAAATAAAATAGCTGGCATAACTGAATGTGAAGAAACATAACAGGGACAAGTGAAGTACCATATTTTAATAGTCTTGTTCCATATTTGTTAAGCACAAAACAGTCTGTATTTTCTTTATATATGAATGTAGAAAACCACTGGTATGGTATTGACATATTTTCTGGGATTTAATCAGTAAGTAATGTTTGTCTTGTAAAGGCTGATAATCTCTAACTCTTTCCAAACTCCAAATTTAAGACTAATCAGAAATGTGTCATTTTGTAGGACAGAATTTCTCATTTTAAATTACTTTGGCAGATAGCTTTCTGTATGCATATATTTAAGGACACAGGCATATATATAAACATCATGAAGTTATATAGAAATATAAGAAAGAAGACTTTACAGTTTCAAACCTATTTATAGAAAGACACCGGGGAAAAAAAAATAAACAATCTTTCAATCTACATTATAGGCATTTGGGAAAAGTGAGGATTTAATACGTTTATTTATAAATGTTATTTAACTAACAAGCAGCATGAAACAAAAGTTCTGAACAAATAACCTTTCAACCATTCAAAGATCCTTTAAGGCTACCTACCCCTTGCACAGCCATCCAGAACAGGGAGGTTGGGCAGGGATCCTGGCAGATGCTTTCATTACAGAAGGGCTCTTAAACCTGAGCGGTGGGTTTCCATGCCCCACGCTGCTGCAGAGCATTGTTATGCTAGAAGGTGTTAATGGTTGCCAGCAAGTATGCCTCTGATCCATGGGAAATCACAGACTTTGCAAGCTGATGTGCATGCTAGCAGCCCTTTGTTCAGAGGAATTAAGATCTTTAATAGAGTAAAACAGCTGAAACAACAGAAAGCCATGTGGGAAGGCCCAGGGGATTGATTGAAAATGTCGGTCCTGTATTGACAGGAGGTAGATGTGTTAGTACATGTAAGCAGAAAAACACCAGGAAGCCAGAAAAACAGTTGTAGACTTGGCCTTGAGAACAGAACTAGAACTCCTTGGGTGCAGGACTGAATGGAAAAACAAGTTTAGAAGTCTGAAGTAAGAAAACTGTCTGTTATTATTAATTTCTGCTACATTTAGGAAAAGAGGATAGATCCAGTGCAAATGACTGGGGATGCTCCAAAGAAATGCCTGAGGAATATAAGCACTTTCTCCTCCCAGAGAAAGAAACCAATAAAGACTAGCTAATAGTAGCAAGGAGCTGAAGTTTACAGCTTTCAGCCCACAACAAAAGGATTCATTTCTTTAGAAGGTTATGGTATAAGCTTCTGCTGGAGCAACCCTGACTGTTTTCAAAACAAGGGCCATCATGAGGCCCATTAGCTTCCCATGGGTTCGGGGACAAGCACATCAGTCCTCTCCACTTAGCAAGCATCTATGCCACAGAGGGATCTCAGGAAGGGTGGTTGCTCCCACTCCACCATTAGTCACATCCTTCCTACCAGGTACTTGGGAGATACTTGTAAGGACCCTTTGCAACTGACTATATACTGTACCACCCTATATAGACAGTTATTAGCACAAATCACGTGAGAATGTATATTTCTTGAGCTCTGGAGATTCCCCCTCTCACCTCACTAGCCAAGTAGCCCATTTTCAGCTCCCACTGGTCTGTTTGCAACCACCAGTGCAGCTAGTGACCAGGCACAAGCCCAAAAATGAGCAAAAGTCAGTCTGGGAGTGAGGCACAGTGAATGGTCATTAGACAGCACAGATAGTTTGAGTAAAATTAGAGGTCTCATTTATGTTTAGCCTTGGAAAACCCAACAGAACAAAAACCCAAACCAGAACAAAACGAAAATCTGGGTACCCAGGGTAACTTGCAACTTCCTGAGGAACCTAGGCGTTCACCAGAAGCATCGTTATAGCAATCTACTTGCATGTGAAATGTACAGTAGGTGCAGATAGCTTTGCATCTTTCCAAGCCTCCAGCACATGCATGTGAATGCAGACACACAACAGTAGAGATCCATAACACAATGATCCGATTCAAACAGCCTCTTGACTCAGGTATGTGGATAATCTGCACAGAGAGAGGCTGTGGCCTCACATCACAATATGATTTATAAATGAGACCGTCATAATGAAGATGGATTGTTCCTAATGAAGGCAGTGACCAAAGATAAAATTTAGGTATTTGGAGACAGGTTTATAAAAACTTTCAAAGGAAGTGGAGATCAACCTTCTGAGGTAATCTTATAAATACAAGTATCAGCCCAATACTTCAGAATATAAGCAAGCTGTGGCAAATCAGGCCCATAAAAACCAATGGCTCCTAAATAGGAATATGTTACTATATTTTTTTGTCATGCTCTAACATACTAGGCTGCTCTGTATTGCTGTCACATGAAATACTAACAGTAGCAACTAAGAGCTAAACACTAAATATATACATTTGTTCTGTAGTCATTTCATATTTGGCATGAATGTAACATGTCTGGCATAACATGATTGTCATCGTTATGCCAGACAATGAACTTGATGTCCCAAAACTTACATTCTCCCCGTTTAGATTCAATATGAAGAGGGAGGAGAGGAAATAAGAGGCACTGATGTGGCTTACACTGGATGTATTGTACAAGAACATGTTTGTTTTGTTATTCCTTCTGGTGCTCATTATAAGCACCACACTTTTGGATGAGTTATGGCCAAAGTGAAGAGCTATCAATAAAACATGGGTTTATTGAATCTGCAGCAACATGAGACATAAGTGCAGTAATCTCCTGTTGACTGATGGCACATTATGCGACATTATTTTTATTCATCCCTGACCATTAGAAAATTAAAACAACTTTGATCACTTTTGGAGATTCTGGGCTAAGATTTCCATTTGTAACTATCAATTATTTAAAGAATAGTTTTAAAGGCTTCTTAGAGCTTTTAAAAAATTACAGTAATTTAAGCAGCAACGGCAGATGATTACAAGTCTTAAACCTCACATGGAATAAAAAGTCTGTATAAAATAGTCACATTGCCATCTACTGACAACTCTATATAAAGGCTTGCATTTTTCTTTAGCTGCCTGACTATATACTTAATGCTCTCTCTTTTTTGACATATAGTAATACAAAAAATTAGGGATGTACGATATATGTTGTTCAATACATCCCACTGTAATAATCCTGTGTCTCCTTGAATCCAATCCAATCCATTCAGGCTTTCACAGTTATATACTGCAATTAGATACGTTTATTAATGGCATTATTGCACAGTATTTCATAGGAGGTAAAACTGTTTTCAAGAAAGTAGCTACAGAAGGGTATATTAATAAATCTGTGCTACATGCACAGTACATAGGGACTTGCTAATAGGATTTCCATAATAACAGCATTTATCTCACTGCACATTTTATAATACCAATCACTGGCAGCCACAGTTTTGTTATTATATTATGTAAAAAATGGGATTTCATGTTAAGGACACATCCTACAGAATAAAACACTAGTGTCTCTGATGCACCTGTGTATCACAAAATGCTTTTTTCTCATCTATATACAAAAGTATATTTTGGCTTTGACCCTTATTAATGCCTTAATTATTATAACAACATTTGCACCTTAAAACTTAATCTAGGCCTCAAGTCAGTTCTACCTTACTGAAACGCAGGATCCTAAAAATGACCTGTAAATGAAGTGATATGCAATGTTCTCTCATGAAGCAAACAGAGCAAGCCGGGATTTCCTCACTGTTACCCAACCAGCACTATTAATCCTCTGCACAAACTGTCCTTAGCTTCTCATTGCTTACTTCCCCGCTAAGTATTCCAGCATGGTCTCTGGTCCATAGTATAAGGTCATTTTTCTTCACTCTCACCTCTTAATTTTAATATTCAAGTTTGAAAAACACAAACAACAAAAAAGGTAATCTACTGGGTACTGAATAACCTACAGCATTAGTGACTAGTTTTTCATGCTATCAAATTTGTCCTTCATTAAGGAGTTTCTAAAGCTCCAAATTCTCTTTGAGACTTCAGTTACTTCCATTTTCTAACACATTCGAACAAACACCAGTATTTTATGTTTTGTAAGATGTTACCTTGGCACAGAGAAGAGCCCAGAGAAGGTGGTACTCCATGGAACACATGGCATTATAGTACCCTGTTGAGAAACGTTATCCCAGTGATGTTCAAGGGCCTTCTAAGGGCCTGCTTCTTGGTCAGACAAAGATAGTGGAGAAACCTACCTCCATGTATCAAAGTACCTCAGGATCAGGGAGTTAATGCAACTGCCATTCACTCCACCCCATGCACCATTTTTCCAGTTACCTAATCAGTCAACAAAAGCAATATTTTTTAAACAAAAAGTATCAGCTAAAACAAAAGATTACCTCATGTATATCCAATTTCAAAATACAAAGAGACCACTAAGCAGACAGAAGTATACAGTAAGATAGAGTGAGCATTTACAGTAATGTAGCTACTGACCATTAACACCTTGTATGCTCAGCCTCTGAAATTTAAATAATCTAAAAACATCCACAGAAGGATCCAACAGGAAGTCTGTTGCATGCTTATGTCATTTCACCACAGGTAAGCTATCCTCAGTCATCCATGTATCTTGGAATCCTATCAGGATGTCCTTTTATAGGACTAATATATGTGTTTATTGCACAAATCCTAGCATACCCAAGCATTTTATTTTACCTGCTTTTCTAGAGTTACACAACTGCTTAAATTTTTTTAGATCTTTTGGGCCACATCTAATTACCACTCCACTGATACATCTGTAATACCTAGAATAACTAAATGCCAAGATAGAATGATTAGTATGCACGCAGTAAGAGGGGGAAGGCAGGCCACCGCAAGGTAATACCGTGTTTGGCTGAAATTCATTTTGTTTACAGATAAATAAACCAACTGCCAGATTTACCACTCTGTAGCTTTCTATTTTGTCTTTTTATCCAACGGTTGCTGGCAATAACATCACCCTGAAATGAAGCTCTTGCAATTCAATGAGTGCAGAACAAGGTATGAAAGTCACAGTTGCCTCCCCTCGTAAACACTGCAGTTTTTCTAACAAACTACTATATAAATAGAGGGAATAGAAATACATTGCACAAAATTCATAATACTTCCCACTGCAATCATTTAAGGATAGCTTTAGTGAAACTTGAATAGAGATCAAGTCTTTAAGGAACAACATAATTTCTCTAAATAACAAAGCAAAATCAAAGCTGGTATTTGTTTCCAGAATAAGATACCTGCTACCCTAGAACCCAAGGTCAGCATCAAATCTCACAAGTTTTCCTCTCAAAGAATGAGGATAAGTATTTTCACTACAGAGGCAACAAAACCCCCCACAACTTTCCAATTTAAATGAAAACTTATTTTGAGTAAAACCTATATAATCCTAGTGGCAAAACTAGAATAATTTATTTCACTGGGATTGTCACTGAGAAACAAAGAAAAATAAAATATGGAAACACTGGACATGCATAATGTTTCTTTCCCACCTAGAGAGCTCAAATACGGATTTCACAATGGGTTTAGAAAGGGGTTTGGTGAGGTTGGTTTGGTTTTTAAACAGTGTATTTTTTTTAGCTCCCACAGAAATAAAACATCTTAGGTAGTGGAAACCTCAAAGCCAAAGACAAACACTGCTCAGTTGCTGTACAGAATCACTTGAAACTTAGCGACTCATCAGGCTCAGGCTCTGCTCTCCATATGAGAGGATGATGAGCTGAAATGGCCAAGAAGTATGCAAAGAATGCAAACAATCAATTAATGCAGCTCAGAAGTGAAATTACTTTGATTGTAATGCAGAGAACACACAGCAGTGATAAATTATTGCTTTAACATTGTAACAGCATCTGTTGCACACAGCCTGCAGGGCTAAGATCTGGCCTTTGATCTACATCACTCACATGGAAAAGAACAAGGTAATCCAGATACCTGCAGGATCTCACTTGCACAGCTTTAGAGAAGCTACAAAAAATGAAAATAATACTCTCAAATAATCATTGGGGGCAGGAGAGGAGTTGGGTTGGGTTTTTTTGTTGGGTTTTTTGCAGGGGTGCTGTGTGTTTTCTTTTGCTTCAACAAGTACAAGAACAAGAATGAAAAAGTCCATTACAGGAAGAATTTGCAAGCTGTATATTTGTGTTTTCTACTTTTTCTATTTGCCATAGATAAGTGCATAAAAATATACTTACATGGATTAATGAGGGAAGAAAACAGTTAATGATGGTGGACACCAGCTTCTGTGACTGATATGAGAGAACCTTGCTCAGCTATTTCATTTTAGAACAACCTCAGTATAGTTAAAAACCCAGCAAATTCCATGGTGTCAGAAGTGTCACTTCTGCAGTGCAAAAGGTCATGTCATTCAGTACAGCATCCTGGGAGAGCCTGAATTAGGAGTTTGGTCTTTTAGTACCTATAACTCATTAAAAACTAATTTGAAAGTCTCAAGGTTTCAAAGGAAAAACAGGGGAAATGTTGAAGTTTGGAGAGTACTTAGGAATGGTACCAGCCCTAGGGGCTTGTGGTTTTGCTTTTGAAGAAAGCCCTTCATCAACCACAAGTAAAATTATTTTTTTTTATTTAAAAAAATTAACCTAAAGATTATTTCTCCAAAGATGGTATAAAAGTTTTCAAAATAACCCAAGAGTTCATTGTGTGCCTCTGTCTCCTGAATCAAAAAATCACCACATTCAAAAAAGTTAATCCAAATGAGTAACAAATGTGTTTTGGTTTTAATATGTTCACATAACAAAATAATAAGTAACTCGGCTTTCAGGATCATACATACTACAGTATGAAATGCCTTTGGCGCTGAACTGATGGCACAAGTGACAGAATATAGAGTGTAACTGTCATCTTCAATACCTTACAACAACAGTGGCCAGAGCAAAATTTCTTTGAAGGCTGCAGTGGGTGACAAGACACTTTAAGAAGAGATAGGACAGTCAAAGGACATTGACTAGCTTATACATTGTCATTGAGTAAATCAAACTTTACTTTGTTTGTAAGGTCAAGATACTTGCATTACATTAAGGCTTCATTAGCACAGACAGCATTATCTGTTACAGTGTTACAGGCTCATTTCCCTTTTTTCAGGGCTAAGAAACAATAAAGCTCTGTAGGAAAGAATGATGTTGGACTGCCAAAAGATCTCAGCACAAACACTGCATATTGAGTAACTAAAGTAATAACATTCTAGTTTTAGAAAGCTTTCTAAACAATTTTCAAGTCCAGACATTTTATATATTTTAACATACATTGCATATAATACTTGTAATTATTTCAGCATTAATTATTTTGCAGGAAAATTTGCCTTATTTTTCACTATAGAGCTCGATTCAGCAAATATCTAATTTTAAGTTTGTGTCTACATGCCTAAAAAGTAGTTCCATGCTGAAGTACTTAATTACTGCAGATGCATTCAGTAAAATATTTTAAACATTTAAACATTTTAAGTTTGCAAAGATACTTCTGTAAGCCTGGGGTGAAGCTAAATAGCTGAATTTTACAATATTATCTGGCACACTGCATGCAAAGTTTTGAGAAAGAGGTATGACTGCGCAACCAAAGATGTCCTCTAAGATAATTTACTGCTTGTTTGCTCTAAGACATTGCAGAGTAGATACGATAATGCTAACAAAGGGGTAAGAAAAGGAGTTATAAATGACAAATGGGACAAAATTCACAGTCATTGGTTTACCACATCAGCTACAACATCTAGTCATGGGTTGCAGGATCATAGACATAATTCATCATCCTGTGTTCACTCTGCTACTCAAGTTGTATCAATCACAATTTATTAAAAGTCATTAAAAAATATGACGTTATGAATATGTCCTTTAACAGTGCAGAAAGCATCATGATCATACATGACTCCTATACAAATTTAACTCCTAACTTTAGAACACTGATGATCTCACAAATCTATGTAGAAGACAAAGTCTATTATTATTTGTACTACTGCACTCTCTCAGCTGCATAGTATACCCAGTGCAAATCTCTAATGTGTAACCCATCTGCCGACACAGAAATCATGTTTCATACAGCTTGAGTGCTTGGAAGCACTGATAGTCCTTATGACAAGTTTTTAATGAAATAATACTATGCTTGTCAGTGGAACTGAGAAAAGAATACATTAGACTGACATGTATCTAATCATCCTGCAAAATACTGCAAAAGCCAGACAGTATAATGTGCTTATTTGGTCTTGTCCTGGAACCAGTAAGTGCTAGTGTCAACCAGCCCCGATTTTTTACCCAGAGGAATTAAAACCACTGGGGCCTGGATAAGTTCAGTGTAGAAATATCAAGTGATGCCCACAAATACATACCCTGAAAAGAAAGTGTTTTCTCCCTATTTCTACAAAATGGCAAACAGCTTTGATTTGCATTGCATTCCAAGCCTTGCCAAGAAACATGATACACAACAAGTATGAACCACAGACATGTTTACCCTCTGCCTCTTATGCTTCCAGATGTCTGTCTTATGTGCCAAACAACCTTCTCCTATTTCAATATATCCTGCTTCTAAACTTTTGACAAGACCTTTTCCTTTCTACTTTATAGTTTGTGGTGGAGTAGTAACACCATTTGGAAGGCATGTTTCAGAACTACATACAGGCTATTTCTAATTAAAAATTCCACCATACTCTTAAAAACAGAAGAGCTTTTAAGATTTTAGTAATAAAAAGAACCCAAATGACAATAGGGGTCTATTAAAATATGGTAGCAATATTATGATTAATTGTAATTCACAAAAGATGGAACTGTTAAAAAAAAAGAGAGAGACAAAGTAGAATGTCTCAGGAAGTGATGAAACACTTTCCTGCATTAACTCAGGAAAATGTTAGCTAGCAGTTTCTCAAGTCTGACATTTTAAAAATCAGTAGATCCAGATAACTGAAGTGTTCTAAAAGAACCAGCCAAGCATCTTTCTAGGCTGTCAGTGACTTCTGTCACATTGGCAAAGCTTCAGAAGACTGAAGAGAAGGTAGAGTTGTACCAATATGACAAGATGGGACTTTAGAAAATCCCATAGTAATTATCACAGTAAACCATTGAAAGAAGCAAGAAATTAACTTGTACAAAGTCAATCCCATGTGCAGTTATAACTCCCACGTACTCAAATCCAAAAATTAGAATCTTGTGGTTTATATCAGTCAGAAGCAGAGACTGATGTTTGAATTGCAGTTCTGGTACAAAATACTTGTTTACAAGAATGTATCAAATTCTACTTCTTTAAACACAGCACAAGTGAAGTGAACTGAGACAATTATGTGTCTCAGCATCAGAACCCTTTCATTCACTGTGTTCCAAAAATTTGCTTTGGAAGAAGACAACTTGCATCTGCTCAGGTTGCATAAAATATTCCTTCTCCACTTCTAAGTTCTCTCCCCACTTCTTACACGAGATAGTTCAGCCACACAAACATACCCTTTCATGTATCAATAATCAGCCAAACTTTCTTCATATAGAACATCTGTATTTCTAACTAGCTGCCTTTATTTTGGATGAAAATACATTTAGCCATGTCTCACAGGTACCATAAAATATAGGATGGCAATTAAGTTCACCAGTTTCTACTAGATTATCACAATTCACACAATCATATTCAACTAAATAAAAGAGGGAATTTGTGGTTAGTGTTAAAATTAATGTCCATAGTTTTCACCACATTTTTAATTAGTCTAATTGACAAATGTTCCCATTCTTGCAGTAAAAAAAATAAAATGTAGCTATCTAAGCAGTGAAGACATGTAAAATTTTATTCCTTGAAATGCCTTAGCTATGGGTGTATTAAAAGCAATGTATAATCAGCTAATGGCGACAAAAGACCCCAAAGTTATGTAAACTGAACATGATGGGCAATGCCAAATCCCTGTAGCTCAGCTGATTCTCTCCAAAAGTCAAGATAGCTAAGCTCTAGTATAGTGGCTCAAGTCTTGTACCCTAGTTGTGCCTAATCTACACATAGCTGGCTTTTGGAGCAAGAAATGAGCTGTAGTAGTTTAACAACCACAAGTTAAATAGTTTAGGTAACTGGAAGTGTGTAACCACTTCCTGCTTTATTTTTCTGTTGCTGGGTCAGTCTCTTTTTCACCTACCCAGAGGAAATTCTGCTGTCACAAGGCTTGATCCAAAACGACCCAGAGGCTGCTGATGCTCCTAAAGCCTCTGCATTGGAAATGTGAGGTTTAAGACTATCATACAGACATGCAGCTTCAACTACAAATACACTTAGAACCACTGTTTAATTACTGTTTGGCTGAGGGTTCTGCTTCCCAGTTGCACCACCTCCATTCTTTTGTAACAGAACTTTTGCCAAAGGCTGCTCTCTCCACGCTATATGACAGGGTTCCACATAGTGATAGTATGAGAATTTGTATTATGCCCATCAGTTATGACAGAAATTCAATCATCAATCCATAAAACCATGCAGCTAGTAGAATACATTACAGTTTAGACTGGGTTCCATAAGTGAATGGTAAGAATGCAATTAAAGGGATGAAACCCCCTGCTATGTGGACACACAAGAACACCAAGTTAAGCAATATTCTAAAGAGGCTTCAATGTTTGCACAGAAGTGAAAATGTTCAAATACACAATCAGAAGGAAACAAATACTTGAGAAAAACCTTAAAAGGCCCCATGTGACTAAGCAGTGAGAGAAAGCTAAAGGTTCTCTCTGAGCCGTTCAGAGAGAATGATTTTAAATCAATTTGAATTATTTGATCCCGTACTACTAAGGACATGAGCCTTGCCTTTTGTTTTTTTGCATATGAAGACAGTACAATCACACAGACAGAATACCAGTGTTTCACAGATTGAAGGTTTTCTAATTTTTTTTTCAGACATTTATTTTAAATCAAGTTAAATCATGCATTACTCTGATACCTTCTGAGATAGGGCTTAAAAAAAAAACAAAAACAAACTAAAAAAAAAAAATTCTAAAGAGGCTTCAATGTACTACTACCACTGTATAGAGTTCACATAAGGATTTCCAAGCATAAAAGACAGGAGAAAAAGAAATATGGGAGAAAAGAGCAACAGAGAGTTTAAGTATGGTATCTTTGAAAGTGTAAGAGGCAGAGGTATGCAATTTTGAAACAAATCTTACCTTACAGAAAAAAGGGTTCTCTTTCCACTAAGTGTTTGGCACTCTGACCTTCTACACTTTAACTTTTCACAATTTTTGTTTGTTTCCCAAGATCTGCCTTTAAAGTAAATCGCTTTTACTGTCCTGGAAAGCATAATGGAAAGAGCAATTCCTTCAACTTTCAAGTTCAGACACAGCATCCATGACACTACAGCTCGGGGTGCTCCACTTTTGAGGAGTTTCTTGTGGCTGTTACATTGTAAAACGTTTACAGCCTTCCACTACTAAGTGCTGTATAGCTGGCACCCTTCTGAGTATCTCCTCAGCTGTCTAAAGAAGCTTTAGAACTTTCTTTTGAATAGAAAGGATGGTTATCTGTAAGCATCTGAGAGACTGAGTTCAAGCATACATTATAAAACTAAGGAAAAGCAAAATAAAACCAAATTACAAACATCAAAGGTCCCAGTTTCCCTCTTCTGACAGTAGCTCCCAGTGAGAAATAACCTTCACTGCCAGGTTAGGGCTAGAAAGTTGCAGCAGTGGGAGGAGGGATGCACATCAAAGCTAGCAGGGCATCCGAATTCCCTTTCAAGTCCTTTCTGCATTGTTCTCCAGCCACCCATATAAGGGCAACAGCAAAACAGTACAACATGGGTGGCATTGAGCACGGGCTGCTAACTTCTGATGAGAGAAAAGAAAAATCTCTGTGGCAAGCAGGAACAGGATTCCGCTGCATCACGGTACCTTCTGTGCCAGAGCTCAGCAACCCTTCTTTTGCTGCACTACAGTGATAGGCTGGCACAAGTTCCTCTGACCAAGCCCAAGGCACAAAGTGGGAAAGAAGGAGGTAATCAGCCAGGACCCTGAAGCATATAGAGCCTGGGGAACTGCTGGCACAGGCCAGGCTGCTGAGGGTCAGTGCCCAGAGAAACCACTGGACCCAGAAAGCCAGCAGAGACTCCAATCAAGCTTGGGAGGAAAGAGCCTACTACAAGAAGAGGGTTGATAGAGAGAGAGGTGTTCATAAACTCATTTTGCTTGTAGTCTCTGTTTCACATCAATTGAAGACTTCTCTGTTTTCAGTTAGTTATTCCAGTTTATATCCCAATAAAACATGGCTTTCAGCTTAAAAGCCTTGTTACTTTCTTTAGGGTACTCGCTATATAGAAAAGGAATAAACAGGTACAATCCAAAGATCTGGCTGCCATGGGTCTTGTCAGGAACATATTAAGCTGATTTAGTTAAATTGTTCTTATAACATTTTTATTTACACTTAAAAGTATAAACAGTTAAGAGCACTGCATGACAACTCTACCATTCCTAAAAGGAAATAAAACATTTTAGAAATGTAAATTTCTTTATGCATGTATTAAGTACTCACATTTTAAATATTGTATATGAACTTTTCTATTGGAAGTTGAAAGCAGAAAGGAAAAATAATTCAACTAGACACTACTGACATGTTGAAAAAGAAACCTGTCATAGTAACACAAATTTGGATGCCAAAGTGGTACCAAGCAAAGAAAAAAATGGGGGGAAAAATGGTTGGGGAAAACCAGCAGCTTGCAGGCCATCTTTTGGAAGCTACTGAAACACAAACCATGCTAAGCTTAATGTGTCCATGAACCTGCCTGAAATAGAGTCTGACAGTTTTCTGGTTTTAGTGCAATTATAAACAAGCACACTCCTGCATACTCCTTGGCTAAGCAAATGATAGTACAACAACTACAAAAGGAACATCTAAATATCCCTGGGCATACACACTCAGTGCCTGTTAAACTATAGAGAAGAATTCATATCTCAGGAGAATATGACCAAATATTTTAGATACCCAAAACCCTGGCAAAATGCAGAAGCAATGGTTACTATTACTTTAGAGCCAGCACTCAATTATTTATATTCAGGTAAAGGAAAAAGCATACGGTAATAATTCTCAGACAAAATATTGGGAATGGAAAAAAGGGTTCCATTACATAGATGGTGGTGTTGGCAAAATTTCTCCTTTCCCCAAATTATCTTTCTGGTCTTGTATGTCTGACTGTGAAGGGACAGCTTTTCTTTTTGAATTAGTTTTCTTTCAGACCCTACAGAAGTGTTTTAAAGAGAAATCCAACTTACTGGGACATTATTGAACTTCTCAGCTGACAAAAAAAAAATCTATTCTGAACCCAGAAAACTTGCTGTTGTAAGAACCTGTCACAAAACATCATGTATTAAAGACAGAGTTGAAAGACATCAAGGAAACAACCATGAGACTCTGACTGATGTTGCTCTACAAATACGAAGTATTATCAAGGAGCAAGACGTGTGCATGCAAAGCCTCCAACCACCAGAACTAAACCAAAGTTCACAAAAGTTGCCTGTTTCACTGCCCTATTTTCTTCACCCAGTTACGACAGGAGGTGAGGAGCAGTCAACCTGATCTGAAAGGGTGCAGCAAATGATGCTTTCCTTCAGTGAACACTTAACTTATGCAGCAGAGGGCAAAACTCATAGCACATCTCTCTGCCATTTGCAGTGAAACCAACAGGCAACAGGAGACTGATCTGAATACCTAACTGCACTGGGGTGAGTGCCGCTTGTTCACACACTGAGCAGTTGAAAACAGCCACCTTTTTACAAAGGCTGTTGTCAGACTTCCAGCAAACATCACCATCTCTACAAACATTTCTTCCTGAATGCATTACTTCTATTGAGTTAGAGATTAATAATATGAAGTGGCACATTGCATCAGTAGAGTGCTGTTTAGGTCGTCCAAGAACAATCAGTGACACTGCCACATGTGAAATGGCAGTGTTACACCAAACTGACAATGATAAAAAGAAATAAGGCATCAAAACTATGGAACAAAATATAAAACAGCACTTCTACAATGTTAAATAAATCTCTAGTTTAGGCTTTTGCTCTTTAGTTTGTAAAGTCAGAGAGATGATGTCAGGTAGATAGTAGCATTACCCTGGGCAACAGCTCTTCTGTTTCTTCCTAACAGCCCTCCCTAACCCTCCCTCCAAAGACAACCACTTTAAATTATGAGCAATGACCTCCCATGGCAAAAGATTAGCTTATTCCAACTGAATATCAGATCCTAAGTGCTAGAAATGTTCTAAAATCACTCTGAATGTGCAATGACCTAGAGACCTTTGTAAATTTGAATTAATAGCTAGTGTTAAATATAGTGAGATAGGTGAAAAGCATAGCTTCAGGATTAACACGGGGATGAGGTTTTCTTCAGTTTTGTTTATTTTTGGTGGGGGATGATTCTTTTATTTATTTGGTTCGTAATGTCAAGATTCAGATTGGAATGCATAATTTTATGGGAAAGTGACCCAAAAATACATGTGCATGTAAAGTTTACTCTGAAGGATGGACAGAAAACAAAATGCCACTCGTTACTTAAGAAAACTGTTAGATTCTACCAGTTATATAGCTAAAACTACCTCGTTACTTCCACTGCTTCTTTCTTGCATTCTATCATCACCAGTTGCTTTCTGAAAATGAGCAAATTCACCCCACTCTTCTCCTTAAACATTTGCCAACAGGGAGGCTGATGACATGCTGAGAGCAGGCAGCAATCCCACTCATCTTGGACTTTCTTGTCAACACGTACCTGCTGCACCTCACACAACTACTTACACTGTTAGGTAGGTTGGCAGCAGATGGCTTGCTTTTCTTGTTTGACATTTATCATCATCTTAATACCTAACAAAACATTTCAGTCTGCATTTTTAAGAGAAGCATAAGACAACTGAGTGACCACTAGGAAGAAATGCTGCTCCTACACCCTTCAATTCCTCCTCAATGACATGCTTCCACTTCATAATTTGCAATAGCTTTGGCAGCCATAGGTTCCTCCATAAGCCTGATGATCACAACAGAATATTAGCTCAGCAATGAAAACTGCAAACTAACACAGGTAATGAAAGGACCAGTTTAATACCAGTGCTGGCACACTGGTAGGAAAGCAGGAAGAAGGAGAAACAAGTATGTAGAAACATGAGAAAATGGAAGACCAAGAAAGACCTGGTTCTTTCCAACTCAGCTGTCTGAATGAACCCTGTACACTGGGATAAAAGAAATAATAATAGCTGCTTCTTATGATAAAGGGAGGTGGGGGAGAAGTAATACACAAATTGATCTGGGGGCTTGGGTTTTTGGAAGGGGAAAAATTATTTCATTGAGTACAGAATATCAGGGACTCGATTCTGAAAGACACAGAAAAAAACCCTGTATTATGAGTGAACTGCAACCAAGGGTAGAAATGAAGAGTTAAAAGGTTTTCTACCTTCTCAAGAGAACCTGCCTAGATAATCATGCAGCCCAAAATTCGCTTCTGCCTTTCTCTTAGATTATTTACCTACTTTGGGTTTTGGAGCTAGGTCTCACCTCTTTCTAGTACTTTCATGGAAAGTTTTAGTATTCTGGATCATCATTGTCTAAAAACACAACAAAGACACCCTTAGCCATACAACATAACAGTGTATTTAATAGCAAGGATGCACAAGCCACTGAGGAACAGGAGTAGATGGATGCACTTCTCCCATTCTGCCTCTGCTCAGCATGGAGATCTTCAGCAGCTTGTGACCAACATTTTTATTTTTCCATTGCTCCAGTTCCCAGTTTGTGAAGACAAACCCGGAAAAACTGATTTTCTTAAGCCTTAGTTAACAACTGCTTGAAATTACCTGTATATCAACAGCTCTACATCAACATTTAATAGTTATTTCATGATCACCCTACGTACTACGAATGGTTTGGGGATTGTTGTAAATCAGATAAGATATACATTGATAGACATTTAAATTGCAACATTTTCCATACCTGCAAAAACAACTTCCATATCAGAGTTTATAGCTGGTCAACATTCCCTAACCCCCTGGTCATTTTCTATGAACATAAACAGGAATTCTTCATTGTAAATTAAGAACATGATGAAAATTATCCCCATTGCAATTATGTTGAAATTTAGACTGGATTTGATATGCTGGTACATTAGACAAGGTAACTAATGAAATAAGCATGAACAAATGTCAGGTTAGAACAGCAATAATGGCTAGAATTAATATCTTGAAAATCATTATTATAAGAATAATTAATACAAATGCATGCCATTATTAACCACTTCTGGTAATGAAACTATCAATAATATTTAGAGACCTTGTTCCAATAATAACATTTCATAAAAACTGGAAAACAAAAATTGACCAAGGTGCCAGATTTCTAACTCATGACTGTTTATCTGAATAAGCTTTTTTTTTCTTTTAATTTTATCCTATTAGTCAGAACAAAAACTTCCAATAAAATGGCTGATTTTTATCACCCAAAGCAGAACTTTTGTGAATTTGCCAAAAGCTGTCTGTGATTAATTTGGTACATAAGCTTAGAAGGGAATACAGACAGCTATAGAAATATGAATTGTTTTGCAACTATAGAAAACCAGCCAGAGACATGTACCACTGATACACTGAAGCAGTGAAAGCTTTCTGGAATATAGGAATCAGGCATTCACCACAGAAGAACAAGAAGACTCCGAATACTTCAACACAATCAGGTATAAAGCAAACGAGTAGAAATTGATATCCACAACTTTTCACACATCCTTGGTTCCTAACAGAACAAAACTTTGAAAGTCTTGGTTTAAAAAAAAAGTCCAACATATGCATAATCTGGAAAACTAATAGAGCCATAGAAATTGAGCCCTTCTATGAAATCTATTTTATCTTCAACATTACAGTTTATATGGAGGAAAATAAAAACATCAGCACAGATAACTTATTTCATATCTGCAATAGCTATTCTTCCAATCAACAAATTTGGTAATGATTCCTGGTAATGAGCTTTTCCAGGGGGAGTTATTTTAATATTTTGAGCATTTTAGGGAAAGGAGGGTTATTATTTTAATAAAGTGAAGCATCTTTCAGTTCTTACAGTCAACTGTCCTCATCATGATGACACTTGAACACTGATTTAAAATGTTTGCTTTGCCATTAATGAAATCAGGAAGACAGTGTTTATAATCCTCCTTTGAACTCTTGATTAAAATACATACATAAATAGATATATATTTATATATGTGAGCATTTGATGGTTTTGATCTACATTCTTGACACTTTGATCCCACTTTACTTTGAAGATGATTCAAAGAAGAAATTTCTAGCATATGCTCCAGTACCATTATTTGCATAGGAGATCCAAAACTACCATCAAAATGTGTCATTCTACTACAAAGGAAGACAATTGTTTTAAATTGATTCACACTTTCACACAAAATAATCGCAATCAAGTGCTGTGGAGTCCCTTAGGCTGCATTGAATTCTTCGTGTGATAGAATCCATTATATCTGACAACTCATTGGATTCCAAAATTATGTTAAGACATGAGCCAAGTAGCAATGGTGATGCAGAAGCAAGTAGTTTAAGTCTTCCCAACTATTAACTTAATATTGAGTCATTTTCACATACCAAACTTACAAATCTATGTATCACTTTAGATTTTCTGTAGTGCCACACTCCAAATGAAAGATTTCTCACATATTTGTGCTTGCTTTTTCCAAAGGTGCAGTGTTCAAAAAGCTGCATCCCTCATCTCTAGGAATTACAGTCACTGCTTCTGAAAAGATAGCAAGCAAGCATTGCCTCCAAACGCTGCTGTACGCTTTCAAAAATTGGATGCCCACATTAAATAGCTATCCCTTCTGATAAAATAGACCTTGTTTGCCGCTGGTATGTATTGTTTGGTACTAAAACTGGATTTGGTATCTGGTCAGCAAGAAGTGATTGTGACCTTGTATTTGTGAAAATAATTCTGCTGCATTAAAAAGAAATTCTTGAATTAACTGACCTTTACCTCTACGCCTTTACTTTTTATTACGAGGAAAAAGTATGCAACAAGAAGAAAAAACCTAAATGCGTTGCAGTTGTATGAAAATATGAAACTTAGGTCGCACCACTGAGAACTGTTTGTAAATTCCCAGCAGGACAGGCCTTTTGGAAGGCTGTAATCAAGTGTAACTTGATTACAAAGACAAGCAAGAAAAGAGTTTACATGAGAGTCAACTTTACCTTAAGACGTCCAAAAATGAGTTGCAGGGAAATACTATAACACTCCTCCTGACATGTGCATAGCTTTTACTATGTGGTTGTGATGCTTAGATTTAGGGGGACAACACTGATTAATGAATGACTTTGTTGAAAATTTCACTTTTATAAGACTGCTTTCTTCAGATTTTGTACAGTTTCTGCAAGTAAAAACTAAATTTTACATTTAAAGTTTTGTAATATATTTACTGGACACTATTCCTGTCTTCATTTCTTTATATCCTTATTTCCATTTTCCTCCAACTAAGCAAAATTCCCAATTTATACATACACATATAGACTATTTATCTCAGATATAGGGTCTTTATTTTCCCCAAAATTTTAAGTGGAAAATTCTTCTCTGTATTACCTACCACTGTAAAATCAAAGGTGAAGCAAGCCTGTTTTCTCACAGAGCGTGCCTGAGCAGTTCAGATCCTTTGCAGCCACTGGGAACTACAAGGTAGCTGTGAATCAGTAACTATACAGCATCCCTGAGCACAGATCAGCTAAATCTATTTCATTCCAGGCTAACCTACACTATGAAACATGTAATTGGTTATGCCTTTTGCATTATTTCCAATCTAGCTCAGATTTGCATTGTAAACAAATCAATTTGCCACTTTAATTGTTTAGCTCTGAGTCAACTTACAGGGCTGAGAGGGCAGACAAAACATAATAAATGGCTTCGTGTCCAGATTTTATCACAAGGAGCTGAACTAAATAACTTATGAGCCCAGTCAGTTCTATTGAGTTATGAACTAGCTCTTCCTCCAGAGTAAATTAAAATTCTTATTGCATACAAAAAGCCTAGTGAACACATTTTATTACTGTTGCGGGGAAGTGCAGAAATAATGGAGGTAGAGCTAAGGTAAATATATAACCTGATGCCTCTCCAGTGGATTGTTTGCTAAACCTTGTAATTTTATGCACTGGTGTTTGAATGTTGTATTTTCTGCCTGTGTATTCAGAAAGCTCAGTAGAAAAACATAACTTGCTGGGACATGGCAAAATGAGAGCTTTGTGATGACAGAAGAAGCTACTGTAAACAAAGAATACATCCTACGAGCAACAACAATTTTCTGCTACATTTTCCAATAAGCAATCTCATCCCAGTTCAGGAACAATTCGTATTTAGTTAGCATTTGGGAAAAGAGCAGAGAGCATAAAGTAATAGATACTAAGTAAATGGGAAAATTATAGAGTTTAGATAAAACAGAAGCTGGCATTTATTCTATAGTAGAAATTCATAGGTTTAAATATATACATTCAACTATAATAGTATATGTATACAACAAGCAGAGGAACACATGCTTTAAATTATTACCAGAGCAAGGACCAAGTCCCTAAATGGGATAAAGCACACAAAGAGGAACATTTTTTATTTGAAGGTGAACTAAAAAAAAAAATTGTGACTGCATCATTCCAAAGTTACAGGAAGGCAACAAGCGAAAACACACCCCCTTAGTAATTCTTACCAATTTCAGGAGGTCTAGGATTCCATACAAGAAAGATGACAACTTTTGCAATAATTGAAATACATGACCTCAGCAATAGACAGACAGAACAAGAAAAACCTTATCACCTGTCAACTACAAAAATATGACCTTTGAAGAAAAAAGAATCTATTCCAACATATTGTTTTCTGCAATGATTACATGAACTGACAGCTATCCTATGCATGAATAACAAAATGCATTTTAAGTTATTACTTAATAAATGTCAGTGCAAGTAAAAGACAGAAGTGCTGATCTATTTTCACAATGGGGCAAGACTAGTACTAATCTCACAAGTTAATTCTGCATAGCAACATCTTGGATGTAATAGAAATTCTTCCTCCTTTGAGGATAGCTCTTGAGAAAAACACGGTAGTAGTGTAACGAGCAGGAGTCTGAATTACAGAAAGACCACAATATCAGTTCAAACTGAGCAACAGAAGACAAGCTAATCTGTAGGTTACTTTAAAAATAACTAAACTGATGAAAGAGAATGTATATAAAATAAAAATATCAAAACTACTTGAGAAATCAAGTTCTATTACATAATTGAAGAGCATGCTTAAAAGGATTGTTTCAAGTGGAGCACATAAAAGAATTAGAAAATCTTGCATATAAAATAAAACCCAAGCAAAACTCAGTAGGAAAGAATGTTAGAGGCCATCTTAGAGAAAAGAAAAAAATCAGCATTCAAGGAACCAAAAGCTTGCTCAATTAAGAATATGAAAGCCTATACAACAGGGGAAGACCAACCTAAAACGTAAATTAAGAAAACTAAAAGGTGATTTGAGGAGAGCCTAGCAGAGTTTTCAAATAGAGAAAAAATTCTGAAAACTCATCAAAGGAAGAAGTAAAGAAGGTATTCAGAGGGGCAGTTTGATACCAAACGTGAAAAAATGTACTCGAGATAGCTAATGCCATAACAGAGGGGCTCAGTGACTGCTCTGCATTTCTGGTCCATGCTGAAGA
Organism: Gallinula chloropus; assembly: GCF_964237585.1. Lineage (NCBI taxonomy): Eukaryota > Metazoa > Chordata > Aves > Gruiformes > Rallidae > Gallinula > Gallinula chloropus. The sequence goes on along the minus strand of NC_140088.1, from coordinate 53,444,637 downwards.
CACCGGTGAGATTGTCACATTCACTTTACTCCTTGTGACCCAAAAGGTCTGAGGAGCTATGTCAGCTTGGTGTAAACAAAGAGTACTAAGACAGATGTCAGAAGGCCTGGAGGGCCCAACAGCATTCACCTGAGAGTGCTCTAGAGCTCCACGCTGAAATTGCATTACTGCTGATATGCAACATCACTACACATTAGACTGCCACTGTGGCAGAGGCTCAATGCAACTCTCAACTACAAAAAACGTTTAGGGGAAGAACCTTAGACCTACACACCTCTGAATGCGACTTCCATCCTGTTAAGACAGTGAAGTCTATCACAAATAGAAAGATCCTATGAATAAGAATAGTCTATCCAGAAAAAGTCAGCATGACTTCTGTAAAAGGAAAACTTGCTCTCTAAACATGATGAATGTCTTTAGGAGTATCAACAAGCAGCAGGAGGAAGATGATTCAGTAAATATATATGAATTTTGAAAAAGTGCATTAAAAGTTTCTACATTAAAGGTTAATCAAGAAGCTTAACTGCTATAGGTTTGTAGGCAAGTTCTTTATACAGACTGAAATCAGGTTCAAGGCCAAGAAGCAAAAGGTGCATTTAACTGCTCATTTTTCAGGATGGAAAAAATGTCAGCAGTGGGATCCCCAGAGATCATTGCTAGGACCATTTCTATTCAAGTACAGTTAATAAATTCAACATTAATGTAAAATTAATCAGTGGCCAGTCAAAGGATATAACTCTTTCAGTTGGTCAGTCTGCCAGTGGCAAGGAATGTCAGCAGGACCTTTGCAAACACAAGTGGGAAAAAACGTAGGAAATCAGTTCATTACAAAAGGAATGTGTTCAGGGAATATAGTCCAAGCATTACTTAAATGACGCTTAACTCAGAAATCAAAGTCAAAAGTCAGGTGGAAAATCTCGAGGTTGTCTTTGCCAAATTGTTCTCTACAGACAAACTGGTCCAATGCATAGAAGGAACGCACACAACCAAACCCAGAGGGGCTTAGAAATGGTGCCCAAAAAAAACCAAGACAAAGGGATCATGTCTTTCATACAGATTGTAATGCTGGTCAAGGTCAGTTCTGAAGCATGCAGCAGAGCTGGGAAAAGTATGGAGGAAGCAACCGTAATGTTCAAAGGGTTGGAGCAGCTACCTTTAGAGAGTGAAAGGGATGGAGACAATTCCCAAAGAAGAGATGATAAAGATTTACAATATCATACAAGGAATATGCAGAACTGCATTTCCACAACTCTTTGTAACACCACAAATAGGAGGCACTTGATGAAACTAAAAGGAGATTCATTTTTAAAAGCTAAAAGAAAGTACTTCTTCATATAGTGGATATTAAACTTCTGGGTTATGCTGCTATAGGAGGTCATGAAGGAAGACACTATCAGAAAGTAATTAGAAAAATTCACAGACATCAGATTCCTAGATCAAGACTCAAAGGACATAAATGAATACTAAGGATCAAGGCCTCTGCTGTCCCTGATACAAATCAAGTGCTGAGGAACAAACTGAAGAAAGTAGGCAGGCTCATATGCTTTGTCCCAGGTAACATCTCTTTTAATCATTGCTGGAGACAGGCAAAATAATTCCTGCCCCAGAAGCATTAAAGAAGCATACTTTGTAAACAATTTTAACTTAAATTCCCCCTGTGTTTTAACAAAAAGGAGAAAAGATTCTGCAATCCAGTAAAGTCATTGGAACACATACTCTGACACAAAGTCCATTTCATACCAAGTATTAGTGATATAATCAATACAGTTGAATCACTTGTGACTCAAGACCAGTTCATTTTTTGGTTTTGTGGTGGGTGTTTTAGAACAAGGCTTTGTGGCTTTGACATGTTCCATTTCAATGGTGGGATAAGATAGAGCAACCTTATCAGAAGGGTGATTCATAGCAACCAAAGTGAGGAGACATCCCTTCAACCAAGACAGAAAGAATAATCCACCAATTGTCAAAATGGTTATAACACGAAAGACTTTAATAAAAAAAAACCCACCCATACAAACCCATGGACAGGGCCTTTTTACCTCTGCTGTTTGTCTATACAGATTCTAAGACTCACAAGGCTCACAGGGTTTGACTTAGTGCACAGTAGTACATACAGAATGCTCTCAGAAAGGGATTCAGGTAGAAATTAAGGTGCCCTGACAGTCAAATGCCCCTATAACAGTGCAGATGAGATCTTAATTCTGGCAAGAGATGATGCACAAAGTCATGTTAGCCATGCCTATATTAATTGTTTTGTGTTTCCTAAGAGCTGGAGTAAAGGAAGCTGAGATATTCCTTCAAAAATCCCAGATGCAGCATCATAGGAAAAATAATTATTTCAATATGGAAGAATCTCGATTCAATCAATTTCTATTCAGGCCTTGCTCAGAAAAATTCAGGCTTAAGTAGCAAACCAACTCCAGGAAATGCTAAGCAATAAGCAGGGATTACACTCCCTCACATAAAACACTTTTCAGAGCTCAGGTGGCCCATTAGTCATTCCTCCCAAGTCAAGATTTCATATTTAACTAATTTACAAATATCAAAGCAGAAGTTTCTTCATAATTTTCATCTTGTTAGTATTTTGTCTACACTGGCACTACAAATTCAGGCCTGGCATAAAACACGTGTTCTTTCATTCCCTGCCCCAAATTTCCATTTGACATGAGTTTCTTTCCTTTTAACCACAACGAGGGATCAAAAAGGTCACAGAGAACTGTTCTCCAACTCCTACACGGCTATTATCGCCATATATTGCATTACCAGTAAGAGAGGCAACCAGTAACTATTTCTAAAGGAGAGTCAAATAAGCTCTGTTTCTATTACAGCCAGCAGCAAGATGACTTTACTAATAGGTAACAAATTGCCACTCTGATTGGAGCCAGCTGTCTAGCGAAAAACTGGAATCGTGCAGTGATGTTGTGGAGCACTTGCTTTTTGTAAAACATTGGCTAGGTGCAGCACTATTAATGTGCAGCTCCTGTGCACTGTATTCAAGATAAAATGATAGCTACCATCTTAAAACAGTTGTAAAGTCATCTCTGCCATCAAATCACATAAACTGGAGGATTTTAAAATTTATTTTGGTATTAATTAGGAGAGTGCCAACTTAAAGTCCAAAAGAAGCAGATATGTGAGTCTACCACTTAACTCAAAGTCTTCAGAAAGACTGGGTCAGCTTTTGCGTTTATTCTGTTCAACTTTGATTGGCTTATACCAGATCTGCAATGACAGAAACATGGACACTTTCTGAGGCTCTCCCATCTCGATGTTCGCACAGCTTGATAAGGAGGGGGCAGGGGGAAGGAAAGCAGCACAGAAAGGGCAGTTACACACTCCTCGCCACTCTCTGGCAGCTCAAACTGACTTCACGCTGGCAGACTTTCATTTCCCAAGTCTGTAATTGCTTGCCCCAGTTACATCTTTCTCAGAGGCTACCTTCTTCCCCGCAAATGCCTAAGCAGAGTTATCAGGTTTGAAAGGCAAGCAAAGGGAACAAAAAGCACCAAGTTTGACTGACTCTCCTCGCAACTCCACCTGAATGCAGATTTTTATCTCTGTTATCAACATAAGACTTGAAGGTGCACAGCTTCCTCCCTTTTTGGAGCAGCTTCTTCCATTCCTCCCACAAGGAGATAACAGGTTTGCTCCATGCCTAAGCAGCCCCTGCAGTTGGCAGTCTGATAAAGGACAAGCCATCCTGCAGCAACCTCTCATTTAGCAGGCTACAACGAAGGCAGAAACACCTCCACCTTGCAGGAGACAGCAGCTTCAGCGTTTTCACAAGTCAGAGCAACAAAACAGTAGGAACACACAGCAAACTTGTTTGTCTACCATTCTCTAGTTTGGCTTTTTTTCTGGTCCCCAGTACACACTTTGTGGAGGTTTAGTTTGTGAAGTAGATATTCATCCCTTTCTGTTAAAATGAAAAAAATGTAAAAGTTTTGGGAATGTCTGTAGTAGGACAGCAGGCTTCTTACATCAGAGGACCAAACCAAAGATATCATTAAGTTTCCAGTCAAGTGCAGTAATTAGTAGCACAAGCCTAGATATAAACAACCAGTCCTCTAAGACATGGACACAGTCTCTCAACCATAGCAAAACATCTTTTTTACTTAGAATGCTTTCTTTCAAAAAAGATTATATGTAGACATATGTCACTGACATTACAGGCTTAAATCAAAATGAAAGGAGAAGACAGCCTGAAGAAGCTACACTGGTTTAGAAACTGGTGAGGGTCAAAGGGGTTACAGATGCGCTGCTGGCTCTCCACGCGTATGGCTTATGTTTGCCAGAGGAAGACAACTCCTGGCAAACTACTCACTTTTAATGAACTTCATTTAAGAAAACAACTGTTCTCAGAAAACATGGCCAAAAAATGGGCTGTCTGCTCACATTATTATTTTAGCATAAGTAAGTCACACGAACTTACAGCTTCGCAGAAAGAAATTATTTCTTGAGCAAAAAGAAGTAGTGACGGTGCTCTGCATCCATGGACAAGACCCTGAGCCCTTGCATACCTAAATATGCTGCTGCAGCCCACAGACTTCATTTTGATCTTTACTTACTGTAAGATTTTCAGGATAAAAGGAGCACAGTTTTGGAATGCAGTATCCCATATCCATACCTCTTCTTCTATTCTCCCCCTTGTTGTCACAGTATTGCCATCTTTAGCATAACAACTCTTTGCAGCACTAATAGATATCTAGAGTTTAAAGATTCTTATATTATTTTTTTTTTGCATTTTACAGAAAAAAACCCCAAACTCCGAAGTACAGAAAAACTATAACTGTCCCAGTGCTGATGGAAGTAAGCTAACACAAAAAGTCCAACAAGTGTCAAGCATCAGTTTTAAGCACCGTTTTACATAAATTTAAAAAATGCAGACTATATGGTCTGATCAAAGTGTGACTTTATGGAATTTTACACATTCCTTACAACAGTGAAAGTATGTATTTTACCAGAAAATTCCCAGGTGTGGTAACAAATTGGCTCGTCTTCACTAAAACTGACGAATCAATAAACAGCCCTGTTACTTCTATTATCTCTCTTACAGTGAAAGGCCGATGAAAGCAAAGGCAGTTAAAATCCTATACACTTCACACACCTTGTCTAAAAAGCTAGAGAACATTACATCAAGTTCACCAGAACACATCCATACAGGGTGCATGTACACAGGGCGCTGGCAGGGGGCTGCAAAGTGGCTGGGGCTGCCCTGGGCTGGACCGAACTGATTCCAGCCAGCTCAGACAGGCCCAGCTCTGACAGGCCTGCTCCACCACAGGGTGCCTCAGGGACCTTGTATTTAAGAAAAGGCAAAACCACCACACCGGCAGTGAGGAATGGAGAGAACACGTGAGAGAAGCAGCTCTGTGAAGGCCAAGGCCAGAGCAAGAGGAGGAAGAGATGATCCAGTCACCCAAGCAGACATTCCCCTGCAACCCCAGAGAGGACCACACCAGAGCCATCATCTACACTGCAGCCATGGAGAAGGTAAGTCTGGGAAAAATGGGAGGAGAGGGGCTGTTTTAATTCTGTCATTGTTTTTCACCATCCAATTCTATTTTAATTGGTATTAACTTTCCACAAATGAAGTCTGTTCTGTCCATGGCAGTGAATCACAAGTGATCTCCATATCTCTATCTCAGCCCATGAGCTTTATCATCCTCTTTTTTGTCCATGTTCTGTAGAGGAAGGGTAGTAAAAGGCTGGCTGGGTGGGCAGCTGGCCAAGGTCAACCTACCACAGTAACCGTACTTCCATTATAGCTAATATTTAGGCTTTTCTAAACACCTCTTTCAAATAAGCTCCAGATCAGTGTGAGAGCTTATATATAGTACTTCTTTCAGTTTACAGGACAAGACAAGAAGGAAAAAAGTTTGGAAGTCCATACAATAACTAACAACCAATACACTGTACAAATAGCAAGTAAACCATCTCTTAGCAGAAACATCTTTTACTTAAAGGTATGTAAAGAATGGTAGTGTTAGGAACATGCAGTAGTCTGACAGCATTCAAGCTGTTTGACTTGACTCATTCATCACAATCCTTGATGATATCACCAGTCTTCTGCCCACAATTTCTTCTTATCTTCACACTAATAACAGAGCCAAATTTGAGCTATTTTAGGCACTTAGGGGACTTAAAGCAATATTTAGAAAAGTAAAAGCTACATTGTTAAAAAATAATGACCTTTGTATATTTATAACGGGGGAAGTGCTTGAGCATTTGAAATTATTAGAATTATCCAACATACACAATACTGAGGTTTCTGAAGGTTAGCTATTATTTTACAGAAAAACTGTGGGGAAGGGGTGAACTTTCAACCATGATTTTAGTCGCCAGATAACACAGTGGATAAGCAATCATAATTTAAGAATGAAAACTCAAGGAGTAAGAAAATAATTTGAAAACATCACAACTTTCCTGAGTTTTTGTAGGACCTAAACACGCATAAACAACTGGAAAATATGTTTTCCTCATAGACAAGAGAGATGAACCTGGAAATAAGGCTTTTGCAAAAGAAAATTTACTAATGACATTTAAATGAAAGAAACTGCAATTCAGAAACAGCAGAGAATGATGTTTTAATAATTTCTCTCCTTTCAGGTCCTTATTTTGTCATTCTTTTCCCCCACACCACCATCTTCTACAGACTTATTCCCACTCCCTACCTGACTACCTAATGGTAAGAGTTTCTAAGGCCCTGATACTAAAGTTCATATTCTCCCTGTTCTTGAATTTCACAGGGTAAGGTTGATGGGAAAGTTTACTTGTTAATGGAGAGCAACATCTAATAAATTATTACATCCTTCTAACCTTCACCCATCAGTCACTCCCCCTGAAACTCTATCACCACCTATTTTCCACTGGGACACAGGCTACCCCTTGAGATTCATCCACACTGCAATCATGGTTCTACAGACATAACTAGACAAGGTATTCACAAGCAAGCTCAGTTTCTGATAGCAGAGTTGCTGTAATAGTACAAAAGAGCACAGGATGCAGTACCTGGCTGCACAAGGTCAGGCTGCTAGCTTTCTGCACTGACAAAAAACCCTCAAGCTACCTTTTTTAAGGCAAGCTAAGCATTTCTGCATGAGCAACAGTCACAGTAGGGACTGCAATGTAGATATACTCCAAGAAACTGTACCTGCAAAGATTTCCCCTCAGAGAAAAAAGGCAATTAATTCCCTAAACCAAAATGGATCCCTGAGGATGTGTGCAGAGGTCAGGAAGTTTTCTCTACCTTTACACCGTCCACAGCACAATAACATTAGTAAAGATAAGTTCTCAACAGCTACCAGTTTCAGAAAGATTTGTGTGTCATAGAAACGGAGAATTTGCAAAACCATTTTAAAAATACATTCATATGCTCATTAGCAGCCCCAGAAAATTTCTGCAGACCAGGAAGGGATGATATTGTGGTAACCAACTGTTCTACTTCCATACCATGAACACTTACTCTCAATAGGAGACAGGCTGAAGATGGTAACAGAAGAATTGGACCTCACCAGTGAGCACCCAACCTCCTTTACATGGCAGATTTTTGGTAAATCCTGCTGGAAAGTAGAAAAGGCAAGAGAGGTTTTACTGACTTACCAGAAAGAAAGTCTGTGGATTCAAATGCTTCCTTTGGAAGACATAATCACTGGTCAATACCTTCACAAAAAAGTCTTTTATTACATACCAAAGGTAATGACTATAGAGCATAAAAACCCCCACCTATACTCAATGAAGTGATTGTTCTCTGTGTTGCTGAAGCCAGATACTTCATACAGTAGCCACCGTATAAAAATAACTCCAAAGCATTTTGTACATTTAAAATGCATATAATAAAACTGAAAAAGATTGTCTCAATGCAATACAATACACAAGTAACCGCAAAGAAACAATTGTGGATTTTTCTGCCTCCTGGGTAGTTAACACTGCTTTTAATTTCATCTCTGTCTTTTCATATTATCATCTGCAGAAGCTCATGGCCAAGAGTTTGCCCTGGTAATAGCTGACTGTTCTCTTTGATATCATCACTCCTTGCTCTTTATGGACAGGCCAATATTCATTGTGATTAGCAAGGGACAGCCCTGTCTATCCAGATTAGTCATGAATCCTTAGCAGTTCACTCCATGCATCATCACTAATTGCTGTAAAAGAAAATGTCTGGATTTCTTTTTTAAACAAAAAAAGACCATAATTTTCTATCTCCAGGGAAGACACCGATGCTTCCCTTGTATTCACCACAGCTGGTGAGAATTTGTTTCCATCAGTAATTACAGGAAATAATACCTTATTGGTCAGCTTTTTTATATTTTGTCTGAGATTTAGTGTTTTATGAACCTGTACTAAAAGGATACTTCCTAAAAAAAAGACTCAGAAAGGTATTATCAGGTAATTCATAGTTATTCTACTCCTTAAGATGCATGACCATGCATTTCTAGATGATAATCCTAAGGAAAATTTAGTGACAAGTCCTTGTACCATGGGAACGAGTGTGGGTGAGTGTAACTTGTCCTACAAAGATATGAAGGTACTATTTCTATTCCCAGTTTAGCTCATGTTCTCAAAAGCAAAAAAACCAAACAAATGACCAGGCATTTAAAGAGGATAGTTTTCTCTTCACCATATATAGACAGTGAGAACTTTGTGTTTTACTCAAAAGTTACGTTTATGGAATTATCAATTATTTTTCTTAAGAAAATAATTTTCTTAAAAATAATTTGGATTTGAGGTTTTTGTTTTATTGATTTTTGTTTAGTTGGGTTTTAAGTTACCTACTATTTGAATTGTGTCCATGATTTTATTTCCAATGGTGAGTGACACACTTAAGGGAAAATGTTGCCTATTTATCTAAGTAAATTAATACTGAACTGGCACCAAATTTTTTTTACATTTTCATAAATATGACATTTTCATTCATTAAAATAAAAAAAGGAATGTGTAATCATTGCATAAATCATTTACATACCATCTTGCCATAGGATAATTATTTTGTATGACAGAATGCAGGGAAAAAAATCTGATGGCAAAAAGTAATTAGAGAAAATTTGTGTAAAACCAATTTATGAAATTTTATCTGGCAGAAAAGTGCCAATACAATCTCCTGCACCAAGAGCTATTCTTCTGTGGGACAGCACTGGAAATCACACTGCTAGAGTGAAGGAAGTATAAACAGAACAAAGTATAGAGCTACACATTTATTATTTTTTTGAAGTTGTTGTACAACCAGTACGGATTTTACAGACACTGGGTTTGACACAGTCACAAAGGCAAGGGAAAGGAAAGTGTCATATAAGTTTCACACACATTCTGTTCTGCTACCCTTTCTTTGCCACAGCAGCCAAGTACCATGACTATGCCAGCTCAAGCCAGAAACTCCAGTTCAGGCTAAAGCTCTTTTTTGAGCTTCATTTTGACATGAAAATCAACTGTGATCACAGACTTGACATATCCAACAAACACTTTCAGTCACCGATGGCTCTCTCTGCATGAGTAAATAATAGAACCCAGAAAAATCAAATCTAGAGAACATCAATAAGGACTCAGGAACACTGGTTTTATTTTGCTTTGGTTAGGTTTTTGGGTCTCTTTGAGGTTTTTTACCTCTAGACTAGCCCTATCATGGGTCCCATGGACTGAACAACGGTTAGCAGTTAGGGCATGCTAGATGCACTCCTGGACTGCATCTTCCAGCTTAGGTTCATCAAAAAGGAATCCAGTCAGACAGCTCCATAACACAAAGCAAAGCAGAGTGAGTGGGCACAACTGGGGGATTCTCTTCACAAGCATGTTCCTTATCTGACCTAAAGGACTTCGATAGATGCACTCCAGTGACAAACACAAATTATAAATGAGCATTTTGTTTCTACAAAAGTGAAGTGGAGTTAAGGACAGAATAATTCAAGTTAATAATTTTTTCATTGGATACGAAATTATGTTAGTAAGGCGCCTTCTATCAAGGCATCTTCTTTTTTTATCTTAGCTTTTTGTTGAACATCTGGCAGACATGGCAGAGGGAATGCTTCTGAAAATGTCCTCAGTCAATCAATACACAAACACCCAAGGAGAACATCTAAGGAGGATTTGTGTGTCCCAATTGAAGTTTTGACCTGGAGCTGTCACCATTTAACATTCACCATAAGCCATTTTGATTACTATTGTCAGACTCTACACAAAAGATGCAGGCCATGCAAGGAAAATATTAAAGATCTTTCTGCTGCTTTTCTGCAAATCTGGGAATGAAATCAATCTGCTAATTAACTGCCTGCTAATTCCTCTCTGTACAGCAATTAGTGTGCTGTCACTCTTAACACCTATATATTAGTTTTCTTGTATTGTTACTTTGTTACACATTTTTCCAGGAGTAGCATTGTGAACATTAATCCATATTCCAAAGTTTCCATGGCAATATCTACGTGTACATGTAGATGTATGATGATAATTTATAAAACAGCTTGAAAAACTTGCAAGAAATTCAAGATGCTGAGGGTTTTCCAACTGCTTCCATATTGATTACAGCAACATTTTTCTGTACTCTCTTTCAGAAATCTTTATTGTTTACACTAGATCTGATGCTAAAATACTAGCTGTTCTATAAAACTGTTCTAAATTACATACCTTCTTCTGAGAATATATGCAGAACCTTAAATCTGTGCATAGCTACTACTAACTATAACAAGACATAAGTTCACATATGTAGACCAGTTTGAAGAATCAGGGCCTTAGATTTATTAAGTGAAAGATGCTATTTTTCTAATTTATATCAGTGCCCCATAAAAGCATATTTGTCCTATGAAATCTCTTTTAGCTTTCTAAACTGAGACATTCCTAAAATGACTAAACATGAATTAAAGACATGAGATTTTAAATAGATTTTGTCTGATAATCTAAAACATCTTCTATTCCTCTGGAACGTCTTAAGGACATATATCTTCAGCTAATAGGTATAAGTCCTATTTTAAGACATGTTAATTGTGAACATTCTGATCATCAGTATGAGACACCATAAATTCAGGACTAAGAATACCTGAAAACAAAATTCAGTAGAGATCTGCATTGTTAACTGTTGAGCTCAGGCTGTACTTCCTGCAGGAGGGAGAAATGGACTAAATGCAAGATGTACGCACACTCCTACTCATCCGTCACCAACCATCAGGGTCTAGAAAAAAATAACAGGTACAATCTTCAACTAGCTGTTGAGAATGACACCCTTATCAGAGCTTAGATCCACTAATGAACACAGACACGCAGAAGCCCAAACAGGGATGTCATGTTAACAGTCCAGGTGATTTTTATTCCTATTAATCCTCCATTTATGGAAGGAAGAGGTTCAATAAGAACAAGTAGATGTGCAGGACTGATCCCACATTATTTCATCTCTGTTCCATCTGCAGAAATGAAGTGGCACCTTAACTGCTCATTATACAGGTATGCAAACACACTAAGACTATCTCTAGCTCTAAAGCATAATAATTCTTAATCAATCATTAGGTGTGGGTTGAATTGAAATCAAATGTTTGTTTTCTCTGTGGTCTTTTCGCTAGCCAGGGTGCAATTTTGGTGGGTTTGGAGTTACACAGTCAACAATTGTCACAAAGATCTCCAGGCTGAGAACAGCTAAAAGAATGCTCAGTGTTGACAAACTCTTTCCCTTTTTCTGCACCATGCCATTTCTTTCTGCATCTGAGGGGAGAAGGTCATCTCCTTCTTGTTGCCTGCACTCACAACACACATTTATTATGTTCAAGACTTCTGAACAGGGACTACAACTCTCTGTTTGTCTCACCAGCTGACTCTCATGCTGGGAGGAACTGCTCTTTCTGACAGCTCTGGAATCTAAAGGTGATTTATTTTTTTTTCCCCCTCATGTAATAAGATTGGCAAAGCGCCACCTGGCATCCAGAGGTCCGATCTGGGATTTAGATTCCCATTCTTGCACAGTGGGATAGTTCCAGTAACACTGGTAGGTTAGAAAGAGTCAAACAGAAATCCTTGTAACTCAATAAATTACCTGGTCACAGCCTGAAATAGGAAGGAATATCCTGTGCAGCTAGTGATTCTTTCTGTCTCTGCTCTCTAAGCTCATGATTTTGGGGCTTCTGGCCAAGGACCCTTGATAGACCTGCAGATGCAGACTGGGGGTCTGGCCTTCGCACTTACCCAAAACTTCCTAATAAATTAAGAGCAATCTCTGATGCAATCCTGCCAGGCAATTCGAAACTCAGATTCCAGCTGAATACAAAGGTATAAATGAAGTTACAGCCTCCCTATGTAACTCTAGTACCTATACCACAGTATGTACTGATACAAGCAAAAACTGACAGCAACAAAAAGGTCACTTCATATTTCTGTGGTTCACTAAAGTGTCCTAGAAGTTAAAATAGATTGTTTCAGTGAGTATTTTGAGACCTTTTCACATGAATCACGTGCCTTTAAATTTAAGTAAACACATAAAAATAATCTTCACAATTGACTCCAGTGTCTCTCAGAGACATTTTGTGGTATTTTTAGTGCAAAAACAATGTTATCTGCCCCATTACAGAATCCCAAGGGAAAAATGATGCTTTAGCTTTTCACAAGGAAAATTAGACAAGGTCACAGATACGGAAGGAAGGAGGCCTGGAAGGGGTGAAATATATGGCTACGAGAGACCATGTAACTATTAGGTGAAACTATTGACTCTTACCTGTGCTGTGATTTTTCTGGTGTTGGCATATGTCACTTACCTTGCTGTAAAAGATGAAACAGAAATCTTTTTAATAATGAAGGTAGTCTGAAATTCACTGGGAGTGAGGCACTGTATAGCAATTTGCACTGCTCACAAGAGTTTCAAATGTGTTCCTCCAGGTTAGGCTTTCATAATGCACAGCAAATTCACATTCACTCAGAAGTGAATGTGTGACTTGAACCAAGTCTGATGTTAGTGAATTCATTTCTGAGACAAATGACCCAATTGAGTATAATGGCTCTGTGAAGCTGCCTAGAGTAAAACATATGAGTAAGTAATTGATTGCATGATTGAGGCCCAAGACATTAAGAAACATACTGTTACTACCCAGTAATAGCATCATTAATGCAGGCGTTTATTGGTTTATTTTTACTTAGAACAAGAGAAAATGCATTGCCCTTCTGAGACCACAAGAAATCAATACATTTTCAGCTTTTAATAACATGATCTAAACCAGTTGCTATAGTCTGCAGTGAAATCTGTTTGGGGTGTATGATGCCATTCATTCTCTCCACAGTATTATTTGCATTTTAACAGACACAAGCAGAGACTTCAGTGAAGCAATAATTAACCTATGCTACACTGCCTAAATGAAAATTATGTACATTAAGAAGCCTAAAAAGTTTCTTTAACATCTTTATTGTTTTCATAATAAAGGAAACAAAACAGTCCTTAGAATGTACATTTTGTACGATCATCAATACACAACAGCCCCAAGCTTCATATTAACAGTGTCACTGACTACACTTCAGCTGTAAAAATGCCAAATATGACATATGCATAAATGCATATGGAATCAAATGCCTTACATGTTTATTGGACCAGTTGACACCCTATTTTGAGACAATCCATTGTTATATATTAGCAGTTGCACATGTCATTTTGCCCACATAGGGAATGGCAGGACTTAGGGCCTTATTTATGACACTAGGTCTCAAGTTCCCTAACCAAAGCAGCTAGAACAAGTACTGTCTGGGGAAAAGGATATTATTCTGGACCTTCAATACAAGAGCAGCATCGTAGGAGCAGCACTTTTAGAAGCATCATGCCTCCAGGAGCAAGGACAACACTCCCTAAAGAAAGACAGAGATAAGCATGCTCATTGGCATCACCATCCCGGGCCAACAATGCCAAGTGCTTTTTAAAATTTAATTGTATTCAAAAGCCCCTTTATTCTTCATGGTTCTCACAAGAGACAGGATGGTACTCAAAGAAACACCATGAGTTAATACTTTGGAGTTCACATGTGAAACTTCAGCTTTGGGGGTATTCAGTTTTAAAAGCTGAAAATTCTTAAATACATCAGCTGTAACTCAAATAGGGCTCATCTGGCTTTAAAAAAAAGAATTAATTTGCAATAGATATAATTCAAAATAAATAGTTCGAAGAGCAATCATTATTTCACTGAGTACGCTGTAATAGTCTTCTCCAAGCTATAAGCACTTAGTATCCACTGTTGGCAATATTTTATCTTGCAAACAGCTTTTATTTTTAGATTTACAGCATAAGAAAACATCTTTCTGTTTACATTCATTGCACTGTTCCTTTCAGCCACACCAGATCAAGTCTATGGATGTTTTATTTGTTGTACATAATATTTTATTGCCATTTTTAGGACTGTTGTAGTATGTCAAGAGTCCAAGACAATTTTTTAGCCTGAAAGCTCCTTAAATTTTAACATACAGATTCAATTTCCCTTTCTGTCTTAATTATAAGACCTGACACCCCAGACAATATATTTACGCAAGTTCATTTTGGCCACTGTATTGAATGATGTTTTTTCCAGTGCTGTAAAAGCTTCATCAACCAAAAGGAAGTCTGTGGGATTCCAGATGGGCAGCTTGTGCTGTAGGAATGTATTTCAAAAACTGGACCAAACAGTAAGAAATCAGTTCATTCCAAACACAATGAAGTTGCTGGTACACTGCCCAAACATATATGTACTACTTTTTTTTTTTCCCAGACCAATTCAAACTATTTCACATCATCAGTTTGCAATTGAACATCACTCAATCAAACATCTTAGGCAGACATGCCCAGCATTGTCAGCTTCTGTGAATCCTAAACTTTGATGCTAATGAGTTACATAAAGGGGAGTGCAGCTGAAAAAAATATAGCCAACCACACTGAAATATTTGCAAACATAAAACTTAACAGGGATGATGGACTCAAGAAAAACAAGAAAATATAGCCATCTGATGCTACTCATTTGCTGGTTAGACAGGGATTTGTAAAGATACTTTTTTCCACCTGCCTTTGCAACTTGACAGTAAGAGTGGTTCTCAAGCACAGTACTGAATTAGGAAGCATTTTGTTTGTATTGTTAGAGCCTTAATTGAAACAGTCAGAGAGAAATGTTTTATTACAGAGAGAGAAAGGACTTTTTTAATAAGGCTCTAAGGAGACCCAGTTTTAATGATGCTTAACACAATGTTTTAAACCACACAGAACATCTAAACGCTATTTCTTGTTAAATGTTGGTTATTTAACAGCAGGCTGGCACCAGATTGCCTGCTGCAGATAGTTAGGGCTGGCTCGTACAAGTTCTGACAGTCTCAACATGGATGAAAGACAGCGTCAATTTTAATTCTTACAGTATTTCACTTCTTGACACATTTTTTTCTCAGACTACTGTTTATAACAGATGTTCTTCACATGGCAGTAAGTGTAAACACAAATATAATCAACTGCTAAGCTGTATATCTTGACGTCACTTGGAACACTAGGTATGAGACCGGGATTATAAAAAGTAGGTACATCTGTTCCTCATAGGTGCTTAACACTCAGAGCTTTTGATATGGATATGAAGACACAGATATAAGACTCTAGCCATAAAAATCTAAACATTAAGAATCAGCTGTTCAAGAAAGCAAGCACAATATGGAAAACCAAATTTTAAAAGTAAATTAGTAAGAAGCTTATATTTATATAGTTAAGTATGGATTTTCAGCTAAGTTGTTTAGCCTCAGTTCAGTTATATTTTAAATCAGTTGACAACCTTTATCTTTCAATTTTTTAATTATTTTTTGGTCCCTTCTCCCACTTGGGAATTTTCAACATTTTTGCTTGGGATAATATAGGAAGTTTAGGTTTTTTGTTGTTGAGGAGTGGTATTTAGTGGAGGTTTTTTTCTATTCCTTAAAAAAGGACACTGTAGATGTTGTGTCAGATGAAGAAAATATATAAATTTTATATGCAGAAGATTAAATCAGAAACTGAAATGAAATATAATCCATTACAAATCTAGAGAGCATTAAAACACAACTCTTTCCCCTTCATAAGCAGAGCTGTAGCAAGCAAATTTTAAAGCAAGCTGGTTTTAAAGATCAAAACTGTCTCATTGCCAAAATATACTTTTTTTGCCTAAGATGTGACAACTTGAATGTGTACAGGGAACTTGTTACATAGAGAAAAAGAAAAGGTGATACTTTGAAGCATAATTGCCGGTCAGACTGGAAAGCTGAACTACAGACACTCATAAAAACAACAGTGACAAAATGCACATACCGCATTTCTACCCAGTCTTGAACAGAAAGAAGTTCTTGGAGTTTTGCAGCAGTAGTTCTGAGCTTTCCCCAATGGCCCAGTTCTAAAAGGCAGGTATACCCTAGAGGAAATGGGGAAAAATAAATCAGAAATGTTGATAAGGTGACTCAATCAATCATGGGACATATTAGCAGTGATAAGATTGTCTAACTAGAGCGTTAACCTTCAGGAAGGAGGAAGAGGTAATGAAATAATCTAAACCCCTAAACACATCAGTTGGTATGCAGATCTAATAACCAGTTACTTCATTACTGATGCTGACATTCCTTTTGCTGCTCCAAGGGGGAATTTGCATTTTGAGTTAGAAGACCTATCTGTAGACAGTATACAAAATGAAGTAAAACATCTAAAAAGAATTCCAGAGATTATCAAAGACTTATATAATCAACTAAACAAAGTATGAAGTAACTGAAAGTACTTTTTGCCATGGTTTCTAGTGACTAAAAAAAAAAAAAGTTCAGTAAAACATTAAAAGAAAGAAATCCTTTGACAACTGGAAAACAGGGAAAAAAAAAAAAAGAAAGAAAGAAAGAAGCTTGGCTATTATTTTATGTATCTCAAGTCTGGAATACTTGTAATTTTACATATGGATGACAGGAAAGTGATCAAGTGATCTCAGCCTAGAAGCCTATTAGACCGCGCAGCATAAGACCAAGCAAAAGCAGCACAAGTATTTAGCAGTGAAAGACCACAGCTGTTTGGATGGGCCATGCATTTGTAGGCATACACCCAAATAGAATGAGCTTTTACTGGGAAGTCAACTGAAAAGCTGACTTAAAAGTGCATTAAGTACCTGACAATATGAACAAAAGACAGAGCAAGAGAATTATGATGATAAAACCTTGCATTTCTACCTTCTAGGCATTAAGTCAAACTTTTAAACTTCCTGGCAGCAGCTCCACATGCAAGACACATCCTTTTCAAGCATTACCTTATTCATACTTGCATAAATACACACACATAGATCAGAGATGATAAGAACACCCATGTTCTCTTACTCCATTCTTTCAAAATACCGATTTTCTCTAGCCTTCACATCTTGTAATGCTTAGATTAG
The DNA here is from genome assembly GCF_964237585.1 of Gallinula chloropus. Lineage (NCBI taxonomy): Eukaryota > Metazoa > Chordata > Aves > Gruiformes > Rallidae > Gallinula > Gallinula chloropus. The sequence goes on along the minus strand of NC_140088.1, from coordinate 53,427,310 downwards.
TTACATTTTAAATTATCCTAGAAATGGATTCTCTGCAGTTTTTCTGGGGCTGACATTGCACATCCTAAAGAATTTCACTTTCATTGACTTTTTTCCCTCCTATTTTGATTGCTATTCACCTTCCTTCTTTCTGCATTTTAATTTTTTATAGTTAATCTAAACTTTTTATTCCCATATTGTTACTCTGAATGACATTTTTACATTTCTTCTCTATTCAAGCATTTGAGATTGTTATCATATCCTGTCATTTACTATTTCCCTGACTACATCTCCATTTTTGGCTGTTGTCCCTCACTGCCTCCAAAACCAAATACATAATTTTCTGTTGAATTTTGCCTGCATGAAAAGGGCACAATCAGACCACTTAATCTTTTCTTGCTAATTGGTCCCTTCAATCTCCAATCTCTTTGGTAGCTTTTTTTCCTGAATTCCTTCCAGCATATTCACATTTTTGTCGTGCCAGCTCCAACAGTGCTAGCATACGTAGGCTAATGTACGAGTGTTACATATTGAAAATCGTACATGCTAATGTTGAGTACAAAATAGAATGAATTTAGAACATATTTTATACAAAATCATACCCCAGTGCAAATTACTTGGAGAACACCCAAATGTCCTGGAATTAAACTTTACCCTAGGAAACAGCTGGCTGTGAGTATGTGGTAATATATACCTACAATGATCAACAGAAGCAGTAGAAGAAAAATGCCTGTTTATGTCATATGAAGGTCCAACCTGAATGCTTCCAAGATTTTACAATTATCAGACAGGTAGGTATATACCACATTAGTTTAAGACACTGCCTTAGATACAAGAAACATGGAACCCATTGTATTTAGATTTGGAAATTAGACAATTAGTGTGCACACTCCAAGATGCTCTTGTACCAACAACATTTATTGGATTCTAAGCAGGCTGAGGGACTCCAATTTGAAGGGTTAAAACAGGTCACACTGTCAGATAGGGAAAGAGGGAACAACTTTCTTGAGAATCAATTTGACCAATCTGCTGAACCTACTATAAAATATATTTGGAAGAAAACGTAGCTTAAAATCCAGCTGAGTGATAAGTGTAAATCCAGCCAAAGAAGCCAATTAGTGGCATCTCTGTAATCCTTCACTTAAGTGTTTGCAGTTTGAACAAAAATAAGGGAAAAAATGCATTTACATATTCTGGCTTGGTGTCTGGCAGATGAAATCTGAAGCCTAAGCCAATCTCTGCTCTTCACTGACAGTCTTCATTCTTGTATGTCTGACCTCATCCTGAAAAATTAATTCTGCTAGTCATAAACAACCTTTTTACCATACAGATGCTCCACCTTAACCTTGTGGCGCCTCCAGGTAATTCTCCATGCTGATTTGTTCTAGTCTGACATCTCTGCATGCAGGGATTTAGGTTAACCTTTTATGCTTCCATAACAGATGCTTCATACACTCCAGTCAGGGATTTTGTTAATTGCTTCTCCAATGGTGAGGACATATCAGCTGCAAGGGATTAGGAAAGAATCAGGAAATCAACAACAGGTAAATTAGAAGTGGATCAGACACTCCCCCGTTGGAAAAAAAATGTAAATGTTAAAAGCTAAGTTTGAGCCTCATGTTCATGCATGCTTTCAAAATAGGATTTGTCAATTGCAGATGCAAAGCAGCTCAAAATTGATATTAGTCACTTTGTCTAGTTTAAATTCTGAAACATTAAAGCTGCATAAATGACCTGCCAAGTATTGATGTAAGCTTATTGACAAAACAGAATGCTTCACAGTAAGGGCATCATCTCACAAGGCTCCACACAGCGACTCTGTAATTACTGTTTGAGCCTCTGCATATCAGATCTCTAGTATACCGCACATGATTTACCAAAAAGAAAAAAAAAAAGAAGGAATTAGTTGATGTAAGTAGGAATACATTATCTGAAACCAATAATCTTTGGGTACTCAGAAAACCAGAATTATTCTAAAATGATCAGCTACACTTCTTTGACTAAGGTTTAGAAATAATGGGTAAATTCAGTTCTTTAAAAATTCGTTAAATCCTTATCCGGTAGTGCATAGATCCCCACCACATCCTCTAGAAAACTAGGGCAATACAACAAAATAACCTTAAAAAAAAAAGAAGCTTAAGAGAACAGATTTCTTTCTAGTATTCCATGTAAAATGAGTACACTTTTGTATTGTGCAAGGCATACATACTTAAAGCTACAGAGAAGATCAGATGGTCTAGCAAAAACTTTGAATTTTGGTTGGGCAGAGAAGCAGAACTATTAGTTATTTCACAGGGAGGAGGAGAGGAGGGGAAAAAAGATCCCACATACCCCAAGTTTGCATAAATTATGCCTGAATTTAGTTTCTTCCTCTCTTGATTTTTTCCCTGTCACTTTGTATGTTCATTCACCATTTCAACTTGCTTTCCTCTGTCCTTGTCTGTCTAGTCTTGCTTAGCAGTTTACATAGTTAATTGGGAATATATTCGTTATGATATTTCTTGGTAAAAAAATCAAGCTTTAAAAAAACCCTGGTTTTAATCATCTGTGAAATGTAAACAAGTTTATGCAATTGTTTTTATTTATAATAGTTATCTCTTCTACCAGAAGATAACTAACAACTGGGTGGCCCACAATCCATATTTGCCTGCTTTTGGCTGCTTGTTGGCCAGCCTCAAACGACCACCTAAATCTGCCTCAGGCACAAAGGTTAGAGCATGTGGTACAAGTTAATGACACAAAGGTTTCATTCAAGCTCCTTGTATATGAATGACCACCTTGAAAACTAACTCTGAAGACTAGCTGAACTTTTAAGGGGTTTTGCTATGAGAAATCATTCCTTTGTATAAGGAACAGGCAGAATCTCGTGCATAAATGTGCTTACTTCAATAATCCATCAGTAGTGTTATTTATTGAATTGTGCAATTTTTGTTCAGTTGCTCTATTTTAGAAAGTTTTTGTTCTGATTTCCTTCAGGTTTTGACCCTATTAATATTCATCTACAAGAGTGATGTCTTTAAATACCAATAACTGCCCCACTTCATCCATGATTTATGAATCTTTCCTTAACACAAAATCCATAGGTATCACTTGTTTCCCCTTGACTCCAAAAATTAAAGCCAGACAAAGCTGTAGCGAGCAGCATAGGAATATAACTGTCATTTTCTGCAATCTCAAAGAAATCTGCGGTTTAGATAAAGTTTGTATTTATTTTACATCTGAGACAAGAAGCTATTAAAGGTACCCTGTGGCTTGAAATCCATTTTATTTACTTTATTTACATTTTAACAGTGTTTGACAAGGTAAACCTCTTAAGAAATATTGTATCATTTGTGAGTAAGGGTGCTGAATCTTAAGAAAGCAAATATTCTGAGCCATTACCAATCGTTCCCTCAAAGGGATATTTTCTTTAAATTACAGCTGTCAATCAAAAACACGGCTTTGTTCTTTATTATGTGGAGACCAGGTTTCAAAGGGAAGAGCAAGGTAGAAGAATAAAAAAGCTTTACTCAAATAAGGATAAAAAGGTGACTGGATAATCAGAAATATTTGAGAAAAGACTGAAGTCAAGCCTTAGAATCAAGCTGAGACATTTTCAGAAGCATTCCCTCAAGTTATTTACAAGTTAAAAGATGTCATTCCTGTTCATACCTTCCAAGTCTAAACAGCCATTTCAGTATGTTACATAATGCAGAAGACAACATTAACTACATGTTAACCATAATCTTGAAAGACAAGCAAGAACGTTAAGCACACATGAGCAAACTTTCACAATACTAAATAAGTGTCCAATACAAGGTTGCATACATACCACCATATGTAAGTGCTAGCACCTAAAAAAAATATTTACCTTTGGATGAACTTCCAGTTTTATAAACACAGAGGATTGTGCTCTGCTGATTCCTAGCCTGTTTTCCCAAAAAGCCTCATTAGCTCATATCTACAAAACAGCACAAAAGCATGCAGTGCAGACACCCCAACTGAGACCCAAAGAAGTCAGTCTATATGCTTTGAAGCCAAAGCAGCACAAGTTCCATGTTCTCACAACACCAATAATCAGCCTATAAAGCACTGTCTCCTGGCCTCTTGCTAACAAAAAGAGAGATCCCAACTCAAGCTAGCCCATAACTAATCCAGGCAGAGTTTTCCCATCTGCAAACTTCAGTGCTTCCAGTTCCAAAGCCAACATGGGCAGAAATTACTCTCCACACACTCGGGGTAGAAAGGTTCTCAGGAAAGGAGATCTGCCAAGTCTGGTGATATTAGGAAACCAATCCCCTGACCAGGAGAGAGGGGAAGGAGAGGGATGAACCATAAGGAGACATCTATAGTAACAGGTTTCCAAGAGAGATGGTGGAGCCTCCATCTCTGGACATATTCAAGACCCATCTGGATGCCATCCTGTGCAACCTGCTCTAGGTAATGCTGCTCTAGCAGGGGGCTGGACCAGATCACCTCTAAGTGGTTCCTTCCAAACCCTATGAATCTGTATGAATCTATAATATGGCCTACTAGTAGACAAGCACAAATGCAAGAAAAACTTAAGAAGAATTTACAGATACAACATCTTATATCCACATAGAAAGTTAACCATCTTAAAATTATCAGTATTTGTGCCCATGCCACACAAAACTTGTTTTCATAAGAAAGCATCAAGAACATTAGTTCGTTACCAAGCTACTCATTTCAGCAACCTTTATTACCAGTAATTACTATCAGAGCATCAAGTAGTCATGTTTTTTCTATAATTCTGTCATTCTATAATAAAATCATAATATTGTGAATATCAAAATACTAACCAAGACAACAGATCATTCTCTAATCCTGGTGCTATGAGTTAAGACTGGTATATCACTAGGATAAGGTAAAAAAGGTAGATTTAGGTTTTTTATATGGGCTTTAGTTTGTAACAAGGAGTGGCTGAATGGTGTAGCCACAGATTCTTTGGTTATCATGCACTCATTTTGCTTGGTATTTCTTTGGTAGATCAAGTAGCTGTGGAGTTAGTTTCATCACTAAAATGTCATGTTTTCTCTGCTGGTGGTTTTAGGCTATCAAATGTAAATAACGTTCTGTTACTCTGAAGTTTTCTCAGTGCTTCCCCAAAGGCAATGCTTAATGACTTCTTGCTGAAAAGATTAAATGTAACATTTTTCAATCTCTCTCAAGATAATTCTTTGATTTCAGAGATGTAGTGATCTACCTGACCAAGCTGTCAAAAAGGCATTCTCGGCAGGTCGTGCTGAACACTGACAGACCACATCCTGGAAGGGTATCTGTACAGACACACACACAGAAAACCAGCCAAATTGTTCTGAGAAAGTTTACATAAAGTCAGTTTGTGAGATGTGCTGATACTACATCCTATGAAATGATTAGGATTGATCTGATGAGTTTCTTTAAAAAGAGAAAAACCCACACATTTAAGGAAAAGCAAGTATATTTTTGCAGAAGTTACCTAACCTGACCTTGTCCCAGGTCCCGCTGTCTAATGAATGAATAATGCTTGTAATGTGGATTTGGTATGAGGTTAGAGTCCACTTATATTTAAGCAATGTTCAGACAATAAGTAAAGAGAAATACACAGCCCACTGAAATACAACCAACTGAGATGCGGTTGTCTCTACTGGTCTTTCTTGTTGTTCCTCCATTTATGGAAACTCTTAGGAACACATTACCAGCACACACAAAATTACTTATGCTATTCTTTTTGGTATAGGTGTAATCAATTATATTTTTAGATAGAATTTTGTTTTTTCTCATATAGTAACAGAAGGGAGCATTTACCCCACCAGCATTAACAGGTGCATGGGTTTCTATTGTCATTCCTGTTCCCTGAAATTCTGGTATGAAGAATATCTGGTGCTTGCAGCCAGCAGTAAATCTAGAATACTGGTGGGAACTGGGTCAGTTTAAGTGACCCAAATGCAGGGAGATGAATACCAGTGCTCCGATATCTCTTCAAGTAACTTTCTCCTTAAATTCAATGAATACCGTGCAGATTTTAGAGTGCATGAAAACACATTTATAGAGTGTCTATCAGGACTGGATTTAGACCTCCAGTTACATATATGAGAGACATCTTTTTAATCATCAAAAAAAAAGCTGGGCCACCTGCTATCGTTCCCTTAGATAATACCTCTCCAGGCTCCCAAAAACACTACATGACTTTGAGACATTGCACATCCTCCCAGCAGTCCAGTAGGTAAAACAAAGTCTAGCTTTAATCTCCAGAGACTGCAATTTTAACAGTGGAGAAGTTGCTGTGACACAAGGCTTCATACTGGTTTCCCAGGTCCATAGCAGTGGTTAAGGACAAACTTACTTTGGTTGAATTAAATTTGACACTTCCAAATACTTCCAAACCACAATCCTAAAGCTTGCCTACAGCTCTTGTTGCCATATCTGAGTAAGGTGTAATTATTTGGGTTGGTGACCAAATTCAGCTTCAGTGTGATATATTTGAACGGGAAGGTATAATCTCTAGCTGAGGGTCTCACTGCTGCAACTGCACTCTGATGCTCTGGGTAGGCAATGGCGACTATGACTACACAACTGCACCTCTGCATTGGAGCCAGGCAGCACCTTTTGCTTTCCTTAATGTTGTAGTACCCTCCACCAGCTGCCAGCATGACACAGTTCAGCTGGGGAACAAACAGCAAAGGTCACCTCGCTGGTACTTGAAGTTAAGTGATGCCTCTTCCCCACTGTTTTAACCTGACATCCAGGCACTGAAGCAGTCCTGTTTGCAAAAAGTAAAATAATCAGATACAGAGCTAAGAGGAAAAAGCAAAGCATGCTGCACTGTGGCTCTCTTACTTTATACATCTCATTGCACTACAGACAGATGCATCAACAATGAAAAGAACTGCAAAAAAGGCTGCTTTCCTCTACCATTGTAGAGTAAACCCGATTACAGTTAGTACCAAGTGCTATCTCCAGAACTGTTTCCACTCTGTTTCACAGTTTAGAATATACCTAGTTTCCTTCTGCTCCGGTAAATTGATTTTTGTACAGCATGAGGGAATGCATTCTGCTTCCGACTACAGATTTAAAGAAATACTACACATCACCTTACACCGAGTAGAAATCAATTTTCTACCTGTAGGTGATGAAACTAATTCTCACCCCCGCTGAGCAGTCATCTATCTCATAAGGCTTAAAATTGTAAACGGGTTCATTTCACTGAAAGCAAAAATAAAAGGTGATCTCTCTAAAACTATTATTTTACATGTTGCTCAGGTGTTCTTCTCCAAAGGTTATCTGTAGTTTTATCTACTGTATTTAATATTAAGCTCCTCACTCTTAGATGCTCAGCTGTTATCAAGAGACTTTGGTCTTGGTAAAACCCCAAAACACATCATATCTGACAAATGCAAAGGAGTTGTCTCTCCCTTTTTCCTGGTGATAAAGGGCATTCTAGAAGAGCTGCATTAAAAGCTCAGATCTCAATCTGAGCACAACAGAAAGCCAGCTGTTAAGATTTGGCTGTCAACTGCAGCAAAATTACCTTATTTGCAAAGCTCGCTATGTGGCGAGGCAGATAAATGATAACACCGTGAACTAGGAAAAGGCAGAAAGCTTTATTCCACATGTATCTGGGTCTGACTTCAAATTTTATATTGAATATGCAGCTTTGAGTGTGTATTCAGAAACATTCACTTTGAGCAGTTCTGCACATGGAGCATTTTAATGCGAGGAAAGCAGTACTAAGCTATTTCCCTACATAATAGCACAGAAACAAATATTTTAACATTTGAGTGGAATAAAATGTTTGGAAAAGAAATGGCCAAAAAAAAAAAAAAAAAGGCTTATTTCTGGCAAAGGATGTGTTTCCAGCCAAATGAGAAAAACTTCTCCCTGTCAGTCAATCAATCAGCACATAGTTTATTTTAAGCTGGTGATAATGCAGCTTTGGAGATTAGGAAGCTAGTGAACTACAAAGGAAAATTAATTTGATCTTCTTAAGTGAAAAAAAATTTAAAACCTTCAACAAATAAGCACAAAACTTCTCCTGCTGTATTGAGTTGAGAATGGAAAAACTATTCAGAAACATTATCTGATGTGAATTTGGTCAGTATCATGAAGTGGAAATAAATGAACCAGCTGAGAAGCTGGAATTATGTACTGCATGTCTGAGCTGGAGGAGTTTATTATCATGGTTTCTTTTGTTAATTGACTAATTAACAGAGCTGTGCAAATACAAAATGAAGAACTGAGAAATTTACTGCATAGACAGCTTCAGCCAGAATTTTCAAATTTTAATGCTTAACATTAGATGCTGAGATGAATATTTAGTACTTTCACCATAGCAGCCTCATCTTAAAGCCAGGTAAGCACCTAAAAACCTATAGCTGCTGCAGAAGGTGCAAGTTCAGTGCCTAGAAAACAAAGACATTTTATTTAAATTCCTAAATGGGGGTCCAATGTCAAGCATGCTTGTTTGACTAATTTGGACTTCATTCATCTCCCAGAAAAAAACAATGGCCCACCTCTGCATCCCATAAAAGCCAGTTAATTATGTCCCCTAATCCTCAGGGGAGAGGCTATGCACCATAAAGACGATTTAGGAGCAGAGAGCTGATGCCCACGCACACTTCCAGTGTCTTACAGGTAAAGACAAGGCATGCAAGTTTAAGAATGGGAGGACAAAAAAAAAATAAGAAAAAGAAAAATGTTGTAGTCCTTCCTTCTCTTTTTTCAAGAGTGGGCTCTTGTCTCACCTTGCCATGGCATGGTGACCAAGGTCACTGGTCCCAGTGTTCCTGCCTCAGTCTAGCATCAAGCCACTCCCCAGCACACAGCAGGGACAAGGTCTGACAATCACCTCATGCATACACTGTGCTGTAAGTGAAACATGAAGTCACTTCAGTCCAGTATGCTCCAACAGGCAAACTGGTCCAGTAGGACCTTTTGCCACATGTGCTGCTCCTGTCTTCCATGTCATTATATTGCATTAAAATTGTTAATTGAAAGTTCACTGAAAGTTCCTTTCAGTTCTGCATTAAAAAATGTGCTCTTGGTTTTTTAATCGGCTGTATCTTTATCAAACCTGCTAAAATACACCACCTTTGATTCCCCAAGAGAGGAACAGAGCTAAAATGAGACAGAGATCATTCTAAATGGTGGCACGAACCCCAGAAGAAAGCATGTCTTTCAAATAAGCACAGCAGCTTTTAATTTTTGAATTGTGCAGTGAAGCATACACATTCTTGTCTGATGAAGAAGAATATAATTACCCAGGGGCATGTCAAAAATAACTGTTGCTTTTCCCTTCCTATCCTTTCTTGGAAGAGCAGAGTTTGGTGAACCAATCAAGAAATTAAAACTGACATTTCACAAACTGATCATCATGTTGCTATTTATTTATTTTTTGTTTGCCTATTTAGAGTGAGTACAGCCATCAGGCAAATACACCGAGAATCTGATACAGCCCTCAGCAGTATCTGAATTAATCCTTAAGAAAATTAATTCCCTAAAAACAAACAAGGAAATCTCAGGAGGTTATTGTTCTGTCCTACATCTTCTACAGAGAAGTGAATGCTTGCAGTTCTGGTATAAACAGCCACGGCATCCTGCCTCATCTCATGTTCACTAGTTCAAGACAGAATGAACTTGAAATGTCTTCAAATAGACTAGTAAAGGGAAGACAGCAGAGATTTTTTGGGGGGTCCTAGTGGAGCCTTCCTTCCTCCCTTTCCTTTCCTCCACTCTCAACAGAGTTATTTGGCAATAGCTCCTTACTGCAGAACATGATGTTCACACGTCTCAAATACAATAGTTGTAAATTTTATTTCTTTTATTGATCCACCATTGCACATGGCAACAATATCATTGGGTTTTTTTAAAATATTCACCCCTAAAGTGCATTGTATGTTCTGTTGTCTAATGTTGTACAGTTGCTTCATTTACACAGTGACCCAAATTCAGTGTTTGGCTCCAGAAATCTTGACCCCTCTGTTTCAGAGTTAAAGGACTTCAGTTACGCTATTTTAACAGTTGAGAATTTGGTCATGACTTAAGGTAGTTTAATTTCTGGAACAGCTCTGTCTGAGAAGAATTCTGCGTAAGCAAAAAGTCTTGTCCTACAAATCCCTGAAATATGAGGAAGTGTTTGCACAACTAAATTTTAATCCTTGACACTAAGCCTTAGTATACATGCATTAATACTTCCATTATAAAGACTACCTATCAAAAAGACAAGAGTCTGAGGTAAATATTACTGTTTTTTCCATTACAAATTATATCTTCCCCAGGGATACTGACTTCCAAAGAATTATAAAGAACCTTTCCAGTAGCCAAGATCTATGCTTACTAGCACTCAGACTGGGGTATATGCCATAAGAGACAGTTTCCTGGGTTTTGCTCTAGTTTATTCTGCTGCAGAAACAAACCAAGCAAACAAAGCCCACTCTGAGCAGCTCTTCCCTGATGCTTATATTGAGAAAAGTTCATAGGATCATAGAATATATCAAGTTGGAAGGGGCCCATAAGGATCAAGTTCATCTCCCTGTAGAATTCAAGTAGAAAGTTAGTTTCTTTTAAAAGCTATCATAAATGAAACAGTATGAGTCATTAAAGAGAAATTTAAAAAATTGGAACTTAGGTTGTGGCATTTATCAGTAGTTTCTTCACCATTAAATGGTTCTATAAATTAGTTACTGCATATGACATTACCAGACTCACTGTATTGTACAGAAGTCACATGCTAATTACAAATAAAGCAGCCACAAGTTTCACTGAAACATGCATAGTACTAGCACAGCTATCAATATGCTTGGGATCATCTCAAGCACTAAAAGAAAAAGCCAAATTTACTTAATTTAGAAGCAATACTACCACTTTACTGACAAATAAAACTTTTTAATAGGATGTGCATTAGACATTGGACAGGTACAAGTTTTCTAAAATGAACAACAATTTTTTGAATTATGTAACTGTACTCACAGTGACACATTTTTACCACCATTTAGATGAGCAAACTCTTGTCATCATAATGTGGAATATATCATGAGCTAATTTACCTTGAAAAGGACTGTTTCAAGGACGGCTGAGTCCATAGTTTGTGGCATGATACTCTTATTCTTGCTCTTAAGTAAAAGATCTTTGCATTCTTTTGAGGTCCCAGTTCTTTAAACAAAACCCCCAAAATGGACCAACAACTCTTAGCAACTTCACATATTGTTAAAACCACTGTAACCTACATCCATGCTCTTATATGTACATAGACTCTTTTTTTTTTTCAAAACAAAGAGATTTTAAAAAATTAAAAATAGACAGAGATTATCTGTAATTAGACAGTTTATTGTAAATATCTCACTAACTTTGGTCAGAATAAAGCAAGTTGCTAATGGCCTCCAATGTAAGACAATATAACAAACTTATTAGTGATAACATCCTTGATAATATAATTAAAATGCAAATAATAACCACTGTCTTTGCATTTTACAGACTGCCCACAGCAAGCAAGAAATTTTATCCTGATAGTGGCCACTAGTAGAAGACTGTAGAGTGTTAACCACCCATTTCTCTCATTTTACACAAACATTACCATGATGTTCCAGTTCAGTGTCAAGATATTTGAAGAGGCATATCTTACCTCACAAAAAATAAATCAAGCATTTGGTTTGGATTGGTAGATTTGGAAAAGTAGCTTGCCTCACTGTTTTGTAAAACCACAAATCACACAAGATGTACACATCATCTTCCTTCCGAAAATAAAAATCAAAATTCTCATATAACTCAGCAGTTAATATTTACTTTGTGTTTGAAAAATCTGATTCACAGAGATGGTTTCTAAACACGGTAAATAATTTAAGAAACTGCAAAGTCTGCATGTGGAAAGGTTCACATGAACCTTGAAAATTCTTTTGTTGCATTATTTAGTGTAGTTATAAATGTCAGGTTACTGTTCATAGAAGTACGTCTGTTTAGAGTGGCATTTGCAGAATAATGTTTGCAAAAGTTCATGTGAGCATTCTTCTCACTGCTGCTGGCAAAGAACTTAATTATTTTTTTCTTTTACATTCCTCAACATAGCATGTCCCCTTCAAGGAGATGCTTCAACTTTGTTCAGCTTCCACCTCTTCACATTCTATGGCAGGTCCAAAACATTCCAGGACTTTATAATTGTTATTACTATTGTCTTAGTTGCCTACAGAAATAACCAGATTCTCCACTGAGCTTTATGCTGTACGGTTACAATTGTCACATAAAAAAAAATCCACACACCTCTACTCCAATGAGTTTTCACTCAAACTTTAAGAAAATAAGATCAAGATGATAGTGAAATAAAAAAACAAAGAAAGAAAATTATTTATTTGTCAATATATATCTAAATTCCCAAAGGAAGTTTTTATTTTAATTTAAAGCACTGGGCATATGGAGCACAGTAAATCAGAACAATCACTCCGGACATTAGTTTCAAAGTACCTGTCTTCTGTTTTGACTTTTATTTTTTTTTTTTTTAGAGATGGAAGTGAATATTGTTTATCTGATTTACACCTACCATTTATGACCACCTAAGCAAACTTGATTCATTCTCAACCATGATTACTTTGAAGTTTAGGTTGATCTCCAGTACCAACTTGCTCGAGGTTAAAAAGTGGCAGACCAACAGGAGCTGAACAGTTCAAATATCCCATCTGGTCTACATATGGTTCAAAACATTTGAGTTCATTTTTTTGTTCAAGGGCAGTTACTCAGACTTAGTAAAACATGTTTTTATAGAACAAGTGATCAGATCAGATTAGGTGAAAAACATTCATTTCCAGGCTGATGTCATGCTAGCCAAGCTCATACCTAGGAAGAAGTCACTAAGGAACAAGTCATTAAAAACAGGCAGGTATCGTATCATTGATGACTTCATGTTCTTCAACGACAAAACTGAAGGGTCTGCTGACACAGCATTGCATGAGCCAGTACTAAGAGACCGGGTACCTGAAGCATGCAGTATTTCATATAGATCTTTGCAGTGTTGCATGTAGACCTTCACAATGTTCATGCTCAGTTAGCCCAAGGGATAGATTCAAATACTTACTAGTTCCACTGAACTTAGAACAGAAGACATCTCACTGGATATGCCACAGAAATAACAAATTTATTCTTCAAACATCTACATAGAAGAATACGGAAAATCTACTCAGAGCAGCACCAGAGCAGTACCCTAAAGCTTTTCTTGTGGAAACAGTAACAATATTCATGGTGGTGGGTCTGGTGATCTCTAGAAGAACCTAGCTCTGCCTTCTTCTCAGGGTTACCTTTTTCATCAGTGAAGATGCACCTCTAGACTTTGTCACACAGCCTATTTGCCCAATGACAGACAACATGAATGGTGTCAATAAATCTCATGGTTCTGGATCGATTATCTAGTTATCCAACAGTGGCAACCTTGCAAATTTTTAAGAAGTCCTGTGCTACAGTTTTATGTAAATAAGAGGAAAAATTATCATCATAACTTTTTTTAAAACAAAGTAATTTTGAATCTTTGCAGAAAAGTATTACTACAATTTAGGACTTAAGACCTGACCTAGTTGCTATGTTACTTTAAAATATGGTTGATGCATAGAAGAAAAACAAACTGTCAGATACTGGTAACAAGAAACATTTTAAATTCTAAAATCTGATTTAATTCTAAAGCTAACAAAATAGATATTATGAAGTCTTACATTTTGCCACTACAGATACATATGTAAAGCTAATTTTAGGCTTCAATTTCAAGTTTTATCTGCTTTATTTTTCCTAGATGTATATTTCTTCATGATTTCTCAGTAGATGTTGGTAATTTAATACATTCTATTGCTTTCATTTAATATCTGCCAATACAACAAGGTCTGCTGCCACACGCGTCCATTGAAACAACTGCGGGAAGTTTAAGTGTTTTTTTTCCAAAGTGCTTCCTACTCATACTTTTTTGCTGTGACAAAGTAAATGTGTTTTTAAAAAAAAAATTCTTAATATGATCAGCTTAAAAAAAAAAAGAATCAAAACAACTTCTCCTGACTGTAGCTTTTCGAAGGGAAAAATTCTTAGCTATGCAACTCTGAATTTATAGAGGATACATGAGAGAGATGTACTTGGAAATGTCTTCCGTAAGATATTTTAGTATTTTTTGCTCTAATAATCAAAATAGAAATTTATCTAAATGACAAAGGTTTAACCATCCTTTAGCTTGGCTGAATCCATGACTGAAAAGCTGAAGAAGTCTGAAGGCACAATCTATCCATGTGATGTAGGTTGCTTTATAAAACTGTTATCTACTGAAAACCATTGGAAAAGCAGTGAAGCTTCTAAAACCAAAATTATTGCAAGCAGTAAATAGGAGTCACATAGTAGACCACATCAGTCAAGTTCTGAAGTACCAACGTTCGATATACTCTTTAGACATTCATACATTTCAGTAAATGTAGTCGGACACCAGTTCAAGTCCAGAAGTTTGAGCAGGGCTTAAGCAGTTAATAAAAGCATGAAATAATGTGAGTGTAATATGAATAAAAACCTTTTCTCCAATCAGACCCCTAACCAAATGCCTTGTTAGGATGCATAATAAGTATTTGCTGCTTACTCTGATCTCTGCTTCAGCAACATAAACCACCTACATACATCCACAAGGTGACACAGTCAAAATCTGCACTGTCCAGAATCCGATCCATAACATTTTAAGGACATCGTAAACTCATGTACTATGGGTTGGGTGTATCCCAAAGCCTTCGTTACACTTTACCAGTGTATGCAGAGTTCCCCGCAAAGCCCAAGACAAGACAATGGTTTTCCCGGAGGATGTTGCCATGTAACTGAGAAAATTCAATTCTAAGTTCTTACAAGTGCTCTGCATTGTGGTTTTAATAGTATTTGCAAGACTCAATTCCATACCATTTACCATACTGACCCAACCTATCAGCTGTTTTAACACCAGGAATCAATAAAAAAGTTTCCGCCCGCAAAAGTTTGCCTTCTTGTCTGACAAAATCTCTTTACAAAAGATGTTAAACAACATCTCCTACTTCACAAAATGTATTTCTTAAAAATATTGTTAATTTTCTTACCACAAACAATCCTGGATAACATACTTCACAGGCAGAGTGGATCAGTCATCTAGGTGAAGCACCTGAAGAAGGGTGCACCTTTGTACAGAGTGAATTCTCTCAAGTCCAAATATTAAAGGATGCTTACCACCTAAAGAGTATGAAAAAAATCAATTAATGGTGAATAAATATATATTATTATATATTCACCATATATAAATATGGTGAATAAATATATGGAGGCAATAGCTACTCCCAATCTGTGTACTATTTTCCAGTTCAGCTGAGGAAACAATACTATAGAAAGATGAAGCTTATGCTCACCTTCACCTCCTAGTC
This sequence comes from Gallinula chloropus, assembly GCF_964237585.1. Classification (NCBI taxonomy): domain Eukaryota; kingdom Metazoa; phylum Chordata; class Aves; order Gruiformes; family Rallidae; genus Gallinula; species Gallinula chloropus. The sequence goes on along the minus strand of NC_140088.1, from coordinate 53,411,969 downwards.
TCAGGAAACACTCAAGACTCAAAATGGTAAAAAAAAAAAAGCTTGTGAATAATTTTGGAACTGTTGTTGTTAACTTTTAAATATAGGAAATAATTTATTCTGCCTTCCAAAAGATTGCATTTCAACTGAAAATGAAATATTAAAACACCAAAGTACCTTCTTCTGTAGACATATTGTATTTGAACGCATCTCACTGTGCCATCAAAACACAAAAGCTGTCTTTGTTGAATTGTTCACAGTAATAAACACTGTCTATTTCAGTGCCCCAGAAGCCACTGTTTAGTTTTTTAATTCCTTTTCCTGAAACTATGTAACCATTAAACACAAAGTAGTCAGTTTCCCCTAGAAGTTATGGCACTACAAGAGAGCATTTTAAAACAGTATACTTTAGACTTTTTCATTCAACCTCTGCTTTCTGAATGACATGCTCATTTACATTTTCAACTTACATCTTTCTTCTTAAAAGACAAAAACCTTTTCCTTTTTTCTCCAGATGAAAACAGATTTTTCTAGCACTGCTGACTGCCACAAAACAGCAAGTTACTACAAAACTCATTATTAGATTAAAAGCATGCAGCAACAGACCAGAGTACCCATAACAGAAATTGATGTTTACTACATTTTCCTAGCTTCATATTGCTAAAACTGGAAAATAAGAGAGACACACCCCCCTCCCCCCCCGCTCCCCCCCCCCCTCCCCCCCCCCCGCCCCAGTCTCAGCAGAGCTCTAGAAGGCCTCAGAAATATAAATTTCCATTGAACTGAACATTTTAAAGGTAGCTTTCCAGGAACCAAAAAGAAAGTGGTTGGAGTTTCACACAGGCATACACTCACCCTGCTTTCATTACCCCTAGTGCTTTAGATTCCATGGGGTCTTTGCTGTCCTCATTTCTCCCATCCTCTTCATTCTCATCTGTGACTTTAATTATATTTTTTATCATAAGCTTGTCCTGCCTTTATTTTATTTTTAAAGAGATAAGAGCTTGCAGCAAAGCTCCCTAAAACACTTCCAGCTCTATTTTTAGTGCATACAGTAATGTCAGAAGCATACATTAAAAAATACAAAGAGTAGTTGATTATTAATTCCAGCTAAACTATTACTGAGAAAGAATCACTGATCAGAATTATACTAATTAATTTTACCTAATCAGTGATTTTCTACAAGAGCAGCTTTGTGAGCACTTACAGTCTGTCAGGCTTTGCTTAATGTTAAATCCTCACCTTTTGTGCTCGCACACTTTACAGCATTGTTGAAAACTTGTCGACAAAAGTAACATGTAAAGTTTTAGTATATGCATGAGCTAAAAATGGAATTACTTCCTTTTGATAATTAATTACTGCTTTGGAATCACTAAGTAGGGGAAATGTTTATTAATCTATGTACAAAGTTCTCTTTAAGGGTAATCATTTTATCACTTTGCAGCATGATTCCAAAACACAATTCAGCACTTGACAGCTTTTGTTAAGCTCGTTTTTGATAAGTGGATACAGAAGTCGCTCGTGGCCATTTGGATGGAACTATTCTAGTTTCACGGAGCTTTGGAAAGTGATCAGACTTAAACACATCACTCATTCTGCTGAGCCAGCTTGACAGTTCTGATAGCCCATTACAGTAGTTTATATTTCATTTCTGGAAGATTTCAGTAGACATCTCAGAATTAGGCTACCTTGGAATCTCAAGTTCCAGTGGGCTCTGGCTTTGATTGCAGGTCATCATTACTTAATGCAAATAACCCGTGGTGAGTCCTTTCATATTAACATTAACCAGGAACTTTTGCAGTACTACGTTCTCACACCCTTTTTTATTTATAACTGTGTTGGACAGCTCAAGAGGCACCTCTCTGAACAGTCAAGAACTATTTCTCAATAATTTGATTAATAATTAAATCGAACAATAATTAATGGGTATGATATTTGTTTGACTAAAAGCAAGTCAGAGATAGCTTTGTGGAAAATAAAGTTTGCATTTTATTACAGAGAAGTGAGAGAGAAATGCATATTGTAAATTCTCTCAGTTCTCTTCTTTGAAATGGTAATAGCAATGCAACGGGGAGAAAAGCTGGATCAGGACTGAGCAAATAGGGGGAATGTTATTTGTGAATATTCTATGATGTACAAACCAAGTTTGGAGTTAGTATTATACATGCCCTTCTGTTTAACATCTTAAAAATTCATAGGGCCAGTAGCAGCAATAGTCAAACAGCAATGCTGTTTCACCCAGTCTGACCACAGGAGGAAGACATGCATTTTTAACTTCTTAAAGAACTCAGAAATTAAAGGGATAGTGTAATACAACTGAAAAAGCTGCAGAAATTCTTCCACTCCCACAACCAGACATTCAAGCAGTCAGACTTTACAAACCTGTTTTATCACCAGCAGCAATCTGACCTTGCTTGCTAAACCAAAGAGCATTTACTATCCTTTCCCACAGGTGGCCACAAACATGCAAGGAAACATGAACAGCTTTCTACACCTCAAAGATAAAATACACTTTGTGAACTCTAAGTAAAACTAGTAAGAATCCCTTGCAAGAATCTGCTCAAACAGCCCCCTGCAACGCACAGAATCACTTCCACATGGTACTAGATACATAACATGTTCTGTTCTGCACACTTGGCTTGTCTGCCTCCATCACAAACTATACTCACATTATTTTCCGATATACAGTAGTGCTTATCTAAACAATGTTAAAATCAGCTAACAATTTTGCCCCTAGTTCTAAATTAAATTACTTCACTTTAGATTGTTTATAAGAAACACAAGATAATTCATGAGGAAAAAAAAAATGTAAAGAAGAGAGCTACTCTACTCTCTTGGGGATTTAAATTGAAAAAAAGCCTGGACTGATGTATCTGTACAAGGCTGCTACCAAACTCAAGGACAGAAAGTATCCAATAAATGTAGCCTGTGCAGTTGGCTCTTGAGCAAGGTATTTAGAACTGAAATGCATTCACAAGCTATTAAAATGTTTCTGAACAATCTGCAAACAAAAACCCCGATTCCATACATTAACATATGCTACTAAATAAAATTGCTATCAAGTATGGTCATGAATAGTTATTGTTGGAAACAATAGCAGAAAGGTCTGCTACTTGTTGTTACTTTTTGTTTTGGTTGGGGTTTCTTGTTGGAGTTGGGGATTCGTGTGGGTTTTTTGTTTATAAATCTCTACCTCCCCCGACTTCTGCATCCATATTTAGATTAAATTTAGGTAGACACTAAATAAAGCCATGCAACCCTTTTATGATCTTTTCTCTCTCCCCTCAGCATAATAGTATAACCTTATATAGGAGAGATTCATAGAAGAATTATTTAAAAAGCACATACCACACTGTCCCACTGTCCTATCTTCTCCCCATCTCACTCAGAAATGAATGCCACAGAAGCTTTTGACCAGAAGGATCTTCTAATTTTTCCTACTGCATGTTTTCCTGGAGAAACACAGCTTGAGCAAGATATCTTAAAACCTGTGCAAAGGCATGCCTCAAGTCACCCAGTGCAGATAAACCTGTTGCCCCGGGTTGATATGAAGGCAAGGTGTTAATGAATTATGTTCTCCAACAAATATTATTGTTGTTCTTAGCAGCACAGGATTCTACCAGTAATGCTACCAGAAGCAAATCCTACTCTTCACCAGCAAATTGTAGGAATACCACTATATGTGTTTTCTTCTCTAGGGTAAATACGATGGTCCTTGCTGCTCAATGAGCATCAAGGAATAAAGCTTTACATAGTGATAGGATGGCAACCAGTTACTTTTCTCATTTATATACTGAGAAAAATAACACTCAGGGAAGACAAATTACTTAGTTTCATCTTTATAAGCTTGTGACAGAGCTAAAAGCAGAACTTTCTTAGTCTCCTGCTTGCATTATAACAGTTATTAATTTAGCTGTAACATTTACATATATTCAGCTGTATCTGGTTAAGATATTGTTATGCAACAAACACTGAGAGGACATACAGACAACGTGCCTATGATTAAGGAAGGCATATTTTGCTACAAGACAGTGAAATAATGGGGCAAACCAGAGGGACTAGCGGCAAATGGATTCGGTCTACCATGAAAAGAACCTTGGCACTATCTACTGAAATGTTAATTAAAAGGAAATGGAAATAAATTATTGTCCCAAACCAGTATCTATACCAAGAGCAGACTAGGAGAGTATTTGTCAGCATGCTCTGCAGATTTCTGGTGCAGATCACCACAATGATTTTATTTTCCCCAGGGAGAAGGAAACAAACAAACAAACAAACAAAAAAAAAAAACCCAAAAAAAAAACCACCAACCTGAACCCATGACAGTCCAAAGTAGAGGTGACAAGGTATTTTCTGCTACATGGGCCTTAGGTTTGTGCGAGTTGTGAAAGAATGTGAACAAGTGTGTATGTGACTTATTTTTAAATATGGTTTTCAATTCTTAAAATTCAGAAGGCAATCTCTTGGGTGTTAATATTTTTTCACCATTGTAACGTGTCTGCAGCATATCACTGAAAAACACAACTGAGCAAAGACGTTACCAGTATTTGCAACAAAACCCTACGGGGGACTTTTTGTGAAACAGAAGAATTAGGGGTTTTAGTAAAATGTGCAATTATACTGGACAGGGACATTCAGATAAGCAGACTTTGATGTGCCTACATTTTCTAATGTGCAAGTTTGCAGTAATGGCTAACATTAAAATCAAGAATTCACAGAACCACAGCCTGCCTGAAGTTGGCAGGCATCCCTTGAAATCATCTAAGTCCAGTCCCCCTGCTCAAGCAGTCACCTAGATGAGGCTGCTCAGAGCCACATCCAGTGAAGTTCTGAATATCTCCAAGGATGGAGACTCCACAACTTCCCTGTAAGTCTTGCTGCAGTGCTTGATACAGAGTAAAAAAAAAATAGGAGTTCGCATTTAAATGGGATTTGTATTTCTTGTTTGCACCCATTGCTTCTTGCCACATCACCAGATACTGAGTCAAGTTTGGCTCAGTCTTCTTTACTCCTACCAATCTAATTTTTACACACATTGATAAGATCCCTCCAAGCCTTCTCTTGCCCAGCCTAAGCAGTTCCAGCTCTCAGCCTTTCCTAATAAATCTGATGCTCCAATCCCTTCAACATCTTCACTGCCCTTTGCTAGACTCACTCCAGTATGTCCATGTAGACCCCAGCACTTTTTGCCAGCACTCCAAATGTGTCTCACTAGGCCTTTATAGAACAGGAGAATCACCTTCCTCATCCTGCTGGAAAGACTTCCTCGTCTAGCCCAGAAGGCCATTAAGTCTTCTTTGTTGCACAAAGACATCGCTGGCTTCTGTTCACCTTTGTGTCCACCAGGAACACAAGTGTCTTTTCTGCAGAGCCGCCTACCAGCACAGGAAGTTACTCCTCCTTAGCTGCAGGACTCAGTTTTCCTTTGCTGAACCTCACAAGGTTTCTGCCAGACTATTTCTCCAGCCTGCTAAGGTCCCTGTGTTGAATTCCATATGATCTATGCTTTGATAGACCTTCTTCGCATTGCCTCCAGTCATTTCATCAACCATTTGATTAAGCAGTAACAGCATACATCACAGTATACATGGTGAAGATTTCCTTATGTTAACTTTGCCAGTACTGAGTTACTGTCTACCTAAATCACTCTGTACTGCCAAAACTTTCTGCACCTTAGCAACAGGTCACCAAACTGTTCACCATCTTTTCAAGATACTTAACAAAACCACAGAACTGTACAAAAAGAGTGGGATGTCCTAATCCTCCTTCTCATAGAATTTTTCTGTAGAGCTGTGAAGTCTTTCCCATGTTTATCTTCCAAATTTTCACTTACCACTTTCTCCCGATAATGAAGTTTGCCAGTCTGGATGACAACTTTGGTATAAACAAATAGAATGTTTCCAATTCCTCTCACCCTCATGCAGAGTTACTCTTACAGTTACTCATATGAATCCCTGTTAAATAAAAATAGACGTGTATCTCAACACATGCAGCACATACCTAACAAGCTACTTAGATATTTTAAAGCTGTTGAATAATCATAGAAGAACAGTACCAGCTAGGAATAATGATTTTGAAAGAAAGCTTTAAAACACAAATCAGCATTATGTTGAAAAGTTATGCTTGCAATTACAGAAGTGATGGAAGTGAATTTCTCTCAACACAAACTGTAGGCCTGGGCAGCATGGCTTAGATTAGAGGTGGTTTCATTTGGCACTGAGTCTAAGGACAAACACATCAGTGAAACCCGCATACTGGAAAAACATAACTCTGTTAAGAACAGCAGATTAGGAATAACAAAAGTATCAGAAATTATCATATTCAACCAATAAATTCCTTTTTACTCCTATGATAAAATTCTTACAGGGAGTTTAAATGGAATTAAAATTCAAAGGGAAAGGTAAACACAAGAAAGCACTGTAGTCACTTGGTTTCTGATTCCTGTAATATCTATCTGCCCAGCAGATGAGCACCGTAGGAGTGCTTTCTGCAGACATTGCATTCAACTCTCTTGATAAAATACCAAGATACTAGACCCAAGTTTAGTACACAATGCATGCAAATCATTTAAAATGTCCTGAAGTGCTTTGCCTATTTCACCTTTTCATCTTTAGAACCCTTATGTGTAAATAAAATCCACACACAAGTATGACAATAATGGTAGAAAACTCTCCTCAAAACACACATAACCAAACTCCTCAGCATCCTAGGGAGGACTGTAGTAGGGAGAGGTGGCCACAGAGAACTGGCTACAGCTCTGTTACTCATAACTGCTAGGTGCAAACCAGAGATACATCATGGCTGCTTTGAACGACAGGAGTGGGGAACTAGATACAACACAGCTCTGCTCAGCAACCTTCTACCACTTCTTTGCTCCCTTTTCCTTAAAGCACAGAAAATATTCCCAGCAAAAATGCTTCAAACCTGTGTCAGACTCCCAAGCCATAACATTTATAAAGCAATAAATCTTGTCATCTGAAAGTGGATTTTTCTAAGCATTTGTCACCAAACTTGTTTCACAAATATGAAAGCCCATCCCTTTATTAAAGGAAAAGACGTCCTTAGGTAACAGAAAAAAAAACCCACCAAACAAAACTGCCCCACAGAACCAAACCACACCACAAACAGCCAACTACCGGAAGGCCTTAAACGAGCAGTAAGAAAACTCATAAAAATCCAAGATAAAACAGAGAGTTGGCAAAACCACCAGCTAGGCTCTTTTTCATGCCTGGGACATTGGTTTCACAGGAACCATGCCAACACCGAGCTGCTGAGCACGTTCCGGCTAGATGCAGCAACAGGCAGCTTGGCCAGCAGTCCTGAGGGAGAGCATCTGCCCTGTGAGGAAAAGCTGAGTGACCTGGGGCCGTTCAGCCTTGAGAAAAGACCGAGAGGGGATCTGATCAACCTTTATAAATACCTGAAGTGTGGGACACAAGGGGAAATGGCCAGCCTCTTCTCAGTGGTCTGTGGGGACAGGACAAGGAACAATGGCCTCAAGTTGGAGCACAGGAAGTTCCACACCAATATGTGGAAGAATTTTTCACAGTGAGGATGATAGAGACCTGGGACAGGCTGCCCAAGGTGGGGGTCTGGAGTCTCCTTCTCTGGAGATACTCAAGACCTGTCTGGACATGGACCCATGTGACCTGTCCTAGGTAACCTGCTTTGGCAGGGGGGGTTGGACCTGATGATCTCTGGAGGTCCCTTCCAACCCCTACAGTTCTGTGATTCTGTGTGAAATGTTTGCTGACATAAAGCTACTCTTTATTTAACAGGCCAGTTATTTCCAACTTATGCTTTACTGAAAACATGAGAAGCTCTCTGCTTAATAATTCACTACTAAATGAGAATAACTAGTTGAAGTTGCCCCTGCAGCTCTAAAGTGTCTTGGCTGGTGGACATCCCCATTGCTTTGTGTTCTGGTGCGTACTTCTGCTCTAGGATTGCTGCTTGTAAGGTACCAGCCACACAGAGTGTAGGAGGGAATTAAAACTCAAAGACTTCACCCTCATGTTCTCTTCACTTTAAACAGTGGGGATGCCATCCAGTGCTTCAAGATCACAGAATTATAAAACATTTTACTGCAATAGAAGCACAAACACCTTTTTTAAAATATTATAACTGTTAATTCTTTTTCATAAATAAATAGCACTTTGCTGAAGGTTTTAGAAGAAATATATACAACAATTAAGGAAGATTTACAATAATTTCACTTGTCTATGCATAATCAAAATAGAAGACAAAAAAGTAACAGAAGTTAAGTGCTGAATTTTAGAGTAACCTTGTCTTTTTTTTGTATAATCCATTTTTAATTTTGTGGGACTCACAATAGATGTTAGTTATCAAGTCTTATTAGCATAATAAAGAATTATAACCTGTAGCAGTCGAGAAACTAAATTACTGCCTTTACATTTAAGCATTACATTGACCTTTACATTATGTTATGTTTAAAGGTTAAAAAAGCCACATTATTGTTGGGTTTATTGTCTTTTTGGACACATAGTTTCCTGTGAAAGGTCTATTGAAGGATAAAAGATTGATATGGGGGGGAATAAATTATTAATATCATGGGATGATTTACACAGCAAGTGTTCCACAAGGTCAAGACTAGATATTCCCATGGGAACAAACAGAGAATTTGAGCAGAAAAAACCTCTCTTCCTTTCTGGGAGTACTCCTCTGAGCATGGCATCTTGGACAGTGTTATTTAAGCTTTATCTTGCACCGGTGGCATCCAAGAGATAGGTAAAGCACAGCAAAGTTTTAGGGTCTCTGTTAGAGACCCTGTTGCCTAGCCCCTTCTGATATTAATATGACAGAATTCAGCTGGGAAAGGCCCACAACAATCAACTCGTCCAGCTGCCTGACCACTTCAGAGACAGTTTAATGATAACAATTACAATCATTGTTACAGTTATAACAGGATGAACATATCAGGATGAATTTGTCATTGGAGGAAATAAAACACCAAAAGTGTTTCTGGTTCAGTTTACTGATTTGTCTCATCTTTATTTCTATGTATCCCAGAGGCCTGCTCAGAAGAACAACACAATGTGAAGAGTCACTAACCTTGAAGGGGAGACCTGGTGCGTCTGTGTGTTTAGACAGAAAGGAGAACTGTATGCAATACACACAGAAAAAAGCAACAAAAAGCCCAACCAAACCAAACCATTGCACTTCTAATCTGATTTGGTTTCAATACCCTTATGGCAGTAGCACCTATACTCACATGTACATGGAAAAATCTGGTGAAATTCCTTTTTTATATGGCTTTTCCACCAGCCCTTTTCTTTGGCTTGCAAGCAGCATGCTAACCTGGGTGTTTGCTGACTGATCTGTTAGGATGATGTTAAACTCACTGTGCATTTTTCACTGACTGTCTACAGTGTGACATATTGATTTTGCCTTTCCCTGGTTCACTTCTAAAGCCTACACAGTCAAAACTGTTACTTATTTGAAGCTTTCTGCTTCTCCAGCCCTGTTCTGACAGATATCTGTGTTCTGACACCATCTGCTATCTTCATATTCCATCACTGAACCACAGGCTAGCACTTCTGCTGTGACAGCTTTTGAGGTGTAAAATACACTTCTCTTGACATCTGCCTCAGCTCATCCATCCTCCAGCAAAAAAGGACTGAAAATATTCTTGAGAGATACTTTACATTTTAATTTCTCCATAGGCCACTTCTTCACTATAAGGATGCCAACTTTCTGTGGTTTATTGTCTTTCTATTTTGAAGAGAGTTCATACTTTTTCCTGTACAAGCTCACAGTGCAGCAGGCAGGGAACACCCAATACAGCAAATTAGTGCTGCTTATTCCTGTCTGCTGTCTATAAACGCACACAGAAGTATGCACATGACCCTTACAGGTGTAAGAGGGCTAGATATTCCAGCTCTTTTGACTGCAGTGCCATACTCCAGTTAAAGAAACCATCTGCTCTCCTAAAATGAAAGAGAAAATACAAAGCCAGCTGATTAGAAGAATTATGGTCTACTGGACTAGGAAATGGAAGCTAATTCCACCTGAGACCCCACCTCTGCATACAATCAGTCCACCTAATATCTTTACCTTTAAGGTTTTGATGACTTTTACCTGACTCTCACAAAAGTATCACAAGTTACTGCTGTAAAAGCACTTTCACAATTCAGGACCTGAGACGTAGCTCATTTTCCAGCCTTTATCAATCACGATGCAACAAAGATGTTCTACAGCCTGGAATACCTTAAAATTATTAACTTGCATAAAGAGACCATCTGAAAGTGAACATAACCATGCTAATGTGGAGCACATTAGAATTAGAAGAAGTCATAAGTAATAACAGGAGTGAGTGCTTATGAAGGACAAAAAAAAATTTTACTACATTTTTAGCAACTGAGATAAGAAAAGAATCTGAGAAAAGCATTGATGCAAATTATAAAAATAAAGACAACCAGAATCTGGTGAGCTTCCATTTTCATTAACTGAATCAAGAGAATCTGTAGTATTGAATGGAAGAGTGATGTTAATTTACAAATTTGAGTAATGCAACACAACAGACAACAGCACTTTTATAACGTTCCACTGGACAAACCCACAAATCTAACAGGTTATTGTCATTCATCAAGACATGCTATTAGGTTCTGTTTCTTAGAGGCTTCTTATAGGTCTTCAAACACATTTAACCCATAAAGAACATATGCAATTGTATGTGTTCACATCTGGCCAGAGACTGTCATCACCAGTAATGCAGTTTGTAAGACATTTTGCTTTAATGCAATTCTATCCATTTCCATCTCTCTCTTCATTGTTCCAGCTTCTCTCTCAACTGTGTTTTTAGGTCTCCTATTATTCATTTTTTCCTAGCTATACCTTTCAGCAACAAATTTTCACATATTTTAAGAAAAAAAAAACACCATTTTCTCCTAGATTCTACATCTGTAATTTTATTAGTTCTTGTCAAATGTATTTCCAAATACATGTTCTCGCCTAATACACTGTACGTGTATTCACAGTCTCTTCAAATTGAAGACCTAGTCTGAATCAAGTAAAATAACCATTTTATACCTTCAATATAGGAGGCCCAGGGCTGCTGCAGTATTTGCAGCAAATAGTCTACCTACCATAATTCCTAGGTGATCTAGGTGCATGAATCTAACTGAAGTACCTCCCAATTTATAACCATCATGCTGACAAACATCTCTCCATCAGCATTTATTCATGAAATAGGCCTACATTATAAGCAAGTTGTCAAGCTCTCCGGCTGTTTAAAAATCCTTGCTTCCTTCCAGGAGAGGATGCCTCCTCCTGGAGTGATCATAACAAATCTATCAATGTGGTAGTTGAGATTTCTTTCCGAGTCCTGTGAAACGAAGGTAATGGGATGCCTAGGCCTGCTACCTTATTTATCTTAAAAACATTTCACAGGCATCCATGTAGCATTTTGCAATGGCAGTGAGAATTTTTCCTGGTATTTCTAAATGAGTAGATACTTAAGATGTGTCATTTTAATCAGTTTAAAATAATAACAGTTGTGTAAAATTATCTTACTTTCTTAGGAATAATTACTAGCTGTATTTCCAGAAAATATACATCATTATTCTTAAAACTTTTTGCTAGAATCTGTCTATACTAACATATTGTTACATATTAAACATCCTGAGTTACATATATAACCACTTGAAAGATACTTTTGTTTGCATACATACACATAACTTTACACATAAATATTGAAATTTATTTTACTTTTTATCATTTTGCAAAGTGATTCCCTTCCCATCTCTGACAATACTCCTTAGGCTTTCTTTTTGCATTAAAACAATGTAAAGAGGTTAAATTGGTAGTCACAGACCTCTGCTCAGTCCCTGGGTGTACTACTACTGCGGTTGTCCTCACCTCATATTCTACAATCCAAACCATGAAACAAGTCCTGTTGTTATACCTCTTAGCCATTTCTCCCTTCCCAAAAGGCATAAGTTTACCTCCACCCCGTTTAGTTCATTGCTACTGCTGAATGAATGCCTTAAGGTTACCACAAAAACACCAGGCAGGTCTGTATCCCACAGACCAGGCACTCAATCAGCTTTGCAAAACTCTATTTCAGGACTCTGTCCCACACCACTTCCATCCCATCCCCTCCTCACCCCACACAATTTCAGCCTTCTCTTACCTTCTGTTAGTTGCTTCAGAATGTGTCCTTCCTTCCTCCTCCTCCTCCATCAAGGGAAATGAAATATTGTCTTCCTCTCATTATTATATTTTTCAATTTTAAAAATTATTTAATATTTATATTTTCCTTATCTTTCCTCCTCCTTGTCTTTCAGATCATTTGCTCTTGAACTTAACAGTTTAGCAATCTGTATTCTGGTGTATTCTCACTATTTGTGTTGAAGGAAAACGGATTTTGTCATACTCTTCCACTAATTTTCTCAAGGATTTAATCCTTTCCTTTCTATTCTTTACTAGGTATTGCTGTTCTTGTCGTGTTTAAAAGGAAAAAAAATGTATATTTTCTGTTTCAATACAAACTGTAATCTTTCTCAGGTCTTTATTCCTCGGTGTCATTTGTGACAGGTCTTGTAACAGCAGTACCATATGTTCTCCCAGAGCAAGATCAGAAAGCTTGCTAGGTTGCCTCTTTCTTTTAAAAAGATTCTTCTTTCTACTCAAAATGGTGCAGTCTGAATGTTGTATTACCATGTTTACCTGAACGGAGAATAAGGAGAGTGGTAAAGGACCCTATGCCCTTCTCTACCTGTGAGCCTGGCAATTATTTTCTATTGTAGCAAGTCTTGCCTTAATACTTCGAACATACAGCTCCCTTCTGAAAAATCCTCAAAATCCTTAGTGCTTTCTTTCCCAGTCTTATACAGTCCTTTTTAAAGCTTTTCCTTCCTTTGTAGTCACACTGGTTTTATTTTGTAAAGCTATAAGTGTTTACTCATATTCATCTTACAGATAAATATTTGGGTTTTCCTCCAAGTTTTAACTTCCCATTCATTCCTGTCAAGCTTCACCTGCCAGAGACTTTGGAGATTTGACAGAAATGGTCCCCTCAAAGCCTGTCCAGCAGTGGGGGCTGATCTGTCTGTCCTCTTAGCACACCTCCTGTGGTGGATATTTTTGAGGTCCATGGAAGCTTTTTGGGAAACAGTCCCCATGCACAAGTGTTCCCTGGTTCCACAAATAAGGAAAGACTTTTGGAAGAGCTATGACCTTTGCATTTTCTACCATTCCATCATTTTTCCCTCCATCTTGGAGCATGCAGTGTGCTGTGACAATCCCCCTGGCAAGCCTGGACCTGCACAGCTTCAGGACTGGACTAGGATTAGGTGTAATTGGTGCTCAGCAACGATCACATAAAAAGAGGTGCAAGAACTGGGTTTAGGATCAGCACAAAGACTTTTTATCCTATCTCTATCACTCCGCATGTGCTATGTTTTCATTAACACAATTTCCTTCATATTAAGCTGCGTGATGCACTATACGTTATATCCATTAATCAGGGCATTTTCATGCTAGCAGTAATAATTCAATAAGCATCCAAAGCACCAAACACACAAGACATACAGGTCTGGACTCAAAGTAGCTAAGCAGGAGCGGGCAGGATTCTTCAATCATCTCAGCACAAGACCACCTCTCCAACTCTTGCCTTGCCTTACTGCACTCCTTGAACACAAGTTTATCAGTACCTCACCAAACTTCACAGACAGCACTGTAACAGAGTTCAGTGCTTGGGCCTCTCCAGGAATAAAACATAGCAAGCATTACAAAGCTAATAAAAAAACCCCTATTTTCATAACAGTAAAATAAAACCTCTTATTTTTTCATTTGCTGTAAGTTTTAACCCTGCATTACACTCAGCACAGTGCCTTACTTGCACTGTTACTAGACCTGAAGGTATTCAGAATTATTTTTTTGGTTCTTAATCAAAGATTAGAAGAAAAGCACAGACCGTACGCTTTTAGTCAGACCTATAAAAGCATACTTTCATTACTGTCTGAACTGACACATTCTTCCCTGAACACCACCTGGAATCAAAACCATCCAGTTCTTGCAGCAAGTACTGTACTGGTACATGCGACAGTTTTGGCAAATGACTGGTGGATGCCAAACCTGTATAGATGTGCATAACATCAAACTTCCTCAGCTACACAGCTCCATTTTGACATCACCAGGCTTTGCACAGGTCCACTTCATGCCCATTGCATTGAGTGACCAGTGTCATTCCAGAGAAGTATCAACGCACCTACCTCACACAAGGGAAAAAAGCACAGGAATGCCAGACCTGCCAGGAACCCGTGTCAGGGCTGGGTGGCCCATGAAACCCCCACAGAGCACAGGTCAGTGCTTGAGCTGCTGGCTCAGGCCCAGAGATGTGGTTGGCAGCAACAGGTTACCCTGCACATCAACAGAACAACATTTCCCAAGGTAGAGAAAGGGCAGGCTGAGTCATCTTGCATCCAGTGCACAGACTAAAAAGGAGCTAGAAAGGAACTAGAAACTGATCCTGATCAGAGATACTGTGGGATGAAAAGAGCTAGGCAGGGAGGAGCGACAAGCAATAATGCTTGAAAAACAGAAGAAACATATGTTCCCTTGCCTGCTCCTTTTGTAAAGCTCAGTAACTGTCTTTATCCTTTTTCCCTCAGTTCCTTATTTTCCTCCAGCAAAGTCCTTGCAAATATAAAGAGTTCTGTCCATTTTGTGTCAAAGAAAAGATTACATGAGAGCAGGATAACCATCTGTCAGCTAAGGCACCTCAAAGCCACTCATGAACTGCAGTCTTGGAGAACTTGGGAAGGAAAAAGGGGTCCTCATTCCCAGCTGTAAGCCCAACTCAAATGTCATGCTTGGCAAGATGATGTCTTCAGTTCCTTCAGGTGATAAATCACTTTGGCTTTATAGTGTGTCCTTGATAGTTAAGGATACCAGACTCTGTATTACTGTTGCACATTGCAGGCTCTGGCACCAGGACAGTGTATTTGTAACCTTAAAACAGACAGTATTTTAGTGACATTTAGTATCACCAAAAAGAAAAATACTCACTCACCACTGGCTACAAATTAAGCATGTTTATTTTGCCAAGGGCAACATTTACTAGGAATTTTAAATAGAAAGCAAGTCAGAAATCACGTAAATCATGATCCTAGCTAATTAAATTCTGCATCTAATGGACTAAAATGTATTGACAGCTCACTAAAATGAATTAAATAGTAACTGCATTTGTTGAAAGTAATAAATTGTTGTTGTTTTTTATATTTGGGATTTTTGATTATTATTATTATTATTATTATTATTATTATTATTATTATTATTATTATTATTATTATTATTATTATTATTATTATTATTATTATTATTATTATTATTATTTTGAGTTTGTTGGGGGGTTTTTGCAAGCACTTAGAACGTTATTATAAAATTGCTCTGGGCCACACTGTTAACACACAACAGCCAATTACTATTCTTTAATCAGGGAAGACATTCCTATTTATTGAAAATAACTTACTTGGGCTGTATTTCCCAAATCTTATTCCTGCTTAGGAAATTGGACACTTATTAATATTGAAGCCTAGAAAGGCAATAGAGAGATGTTAGTGAGATACATGTGCCAATCTACTTTTTATTAACTTTCTTCAGTCCTTTTGGTATTCCCATCGGTAATTTGGAATGAATTAATGTAAACAACTTTGTTATTAAACTAATAGTCTTCACAGTGGGAGAATGCAAGTGTTAGACCTATGCTGAGATTTGCCATATGGTTGGCAGCTCATATTTTATCTAACTTCTGACCAACCCATCCATTGACTGGTTTAAGTGTTAAGCCCAGGAACAAAAGTCATGGAAAACAGATATTCTGGCAATAAAAAGACTATAAAGGAAAAGCCTGAAGGAAGAAGCACATTAATGAAATCAAAGGAAGAAGCTCCACTGCTCTGTGGTAAAGGATAACAATATGGGCAGGGATTAAATAGCAAATGAAACAATAAAAAAAATAAAAAGAGGTAAAGGAAGAAAAATGTGCAGCTGACTCAACAGAGCAACATTTTATTGACAGCTGTACTGGGACAGAAAAGGTATTTTGAGCACACAGAAAAGGACATGACTAAAATAGCTAGGATGCTAAATGCGGGAACTGGAAATAGCCAAATGTGTAACAATGGACAGCGTAGGGGGGAGGGGAAAGTAGCTGGAAATTTCCAAGCAAACAAGACCATGTTTCTGAGGTTAACAGTAAGTGAAGAAAAAGGAGAGCTGTCACTAGCATCTGTGCTAATTAGTAAGTTTGAGGATTTGTATAGGACTTGCAGAGATGACCTCCACCTCAACTACAAAAGAGCAAACAGATTAGCAGCTAATTATCTGAATAGACTTTGATATTAATACAGTGACAATCAGCACAGGAGTTGTGTATATTCACCTTTAATGAAGCTATACAACTGAACAACAACTGTGCCCTTCAGTCTGACAATTTCCTGCACAGTAGGATGGTAAATTATCTGGGAATACTTTCTACTGTGTATGCCTGCAAATGCTGAGCATGACTGATTTCTTCTCTCAGCTGTATATTTCACTTAGCACACTTGCCTCCCTTTGATATGATTTTTAGATCACATTTAAATTACTTGGTACTTTCTGCAAAAGCAATCATCAGATACCTTAATTCATTGATGATATTTACCCTCAACAGCCCAAATTGAAAGTGTAAGCCTAATACCATGCCTTTAACAGTGTAGGTTATCTTACTTAACTTTCTGGTCTACTTCCTAACTGTTGAGCTCCATCATGAAAACAATTACCAATTTTGTTATTCTTAGAAGCATTCATAGCTGCTTCTTTACTAAAATTACTTCTTTAATGAAGATGCTCCTGCAATAACACCTTAAATACTATGCATTAAGTCCTGAAAGCAGGAACACTTCATGTTCCTGCCTAAAGCTCGTCCCCAAGAACCCTTTTCATAATATGCAAGAGGAAATGCCAAGGGTGGAAGCTGAGAGCTCCATGGAGCCCAGCAGCAGAGACTGGTCTCAACCCAGAGCTGTGCAACACAGCAGGCATCTCACTACCAAGACATGCAGCTGTGGTCACCAGCCAGTAGCATTTACAGACTCGGAGAGTAACAACAACTGTCTAATAAAATGTTTATGGATCCTAAAAGAACTAGGGTGTACTCTGTTGTAGGATGTATTTATAGTGTACAGCTGCACATACATCACTTCAGGTCCCCAGGGCCATTTCTTTGTTTATATTCCACTGTTCCAGGAACACCATCACAGAATGCAATTCAGTTGACAAAAAGCTTCCCAATTACTACTTCAAATGTGTCATACAGTTCTTTTGGAAAAACAAGTGAGAATCTTAAAAAAACACCTATGGGTTAAGTAACAACTATTCCCTTCAGAACTACAGTAAGTGAAAATCAGTTGAAGTGTTTCAGTCACAACAAGTGTGGCTTAAAATCATTGGTGATCAGACCAGAGAAACTGAACGTGAACTCTTTTCTTGAGCCTTCCCACTCTGCAAGTACAACTGCTTTTAGTTCTCCTCCTTGAGACAGGCCACGTGCAAGTACTGACATGACATAGGCAAAAGGGTTTTTTTGAACTGCAAAGTATTAAGAGTTAACACTGCAGTCTGTGACAAAAATAGTGAAGGTTGTCAGCTCACTCTACGCTGATTATCAGAGCCAGGATTGCATGCTTATCTATCAATCTTCCAGACCAATTATGTACCTACTCAAATCATTTCAGTTACTCACGATCTATAAAAAACCCTAAGTAAATTTAAGAGAAAGATACTTGGATCCCTAATGTTTCCTTTAAAAGCATCCATACACAACAACACATGAAAAAGGGTGAAGCAGTGTAACAAACTAGGCTTTCTAGGAAATCACTTCCACATTGAATGAACGTACTGACCTGCAGTGTTGTGCTTCAGCATGCTCAGAGCAGTGCCTGGGGAACACACAAAAGTTTTCTGATGGTTCTAGAGGTTTTCCAAATGGCTTGTTCAAGCAAGCTTTCTGTTTTCACATTCCTTGGGATGAAAAAACACAAAGTGAATAAGAGATAAACGGAATACAAAAACACTCAAGTCCTTTTTATTCCAAATGAAAACATCAGATACTCAAACCCAAAGTATTAAGCAGAAGCTGTTAATATGCATTTTGGTTTGTGAATATTAGAAATTGGACTAGAAATGCTGGGAAAATTAAGCCAATTAAATCAACATAATACAAATTCACTTCTTTTTGTAGTAATTTATCACATAATTTTTCATTTATACGTAATGAATCTTCTGCCCGGCTATAGATCCTACAAGGATAGATGCTACTTACAGTACCAGAATCATAAGCTATTCTATACAGGAAGGTACTGCATGGCTGCAAAAAATCAGTTTGAAACATACACACATTGAAAATTTGGCCATCTACTGCTTGCATTAAAGAAGATGCAACTTTTATTACCAAACATCAAATGTAAGGATCCTTTCTTTTCACTTTTAGATGCTGGGTATGACACAGCTGCTCTACATGTGCTTCCACCTCAATGCAGCAGCATGACAAGGCATTTTGGAAGCCACAAGCAGAGAAAAGCAGTTGCTAAGTGGAGGTGGCAACAGGCTATGAAGTTTTACAGACATTATGTCATGCAGGTGGTAGCAGCAGCAGATGAACAAACTCAACAAGGTTAGAAATCAGTTATAAATGCTTCACTATTTATAGACTGGAAATATCATACACACCACCACAAGACACAAGCAAGAACCAGGCAATAAATAACATATATACACGCTCTATCAAGTGATGATTTTTTAATAGAAAAATCTTTACTTCCAAACTCTGGACCCCAGTAGAATTAACTCAGCTCTGAGTTACTTTCAACTTCCTCAGTATCTCAAGAAAAAGAGAATCATAAGTTCAAGTGGGAGCAGGTAGAAATTACAGAAAATATACGATATAAACCATATGTGGTCAAATAGGTCATCTTAAAATTCTACATCATTCAAAATCCTCACCCTGGAGAGGACTTTTCTTGGAGAGAAATCAGAAGAAAGAAATCAGATTAACTTATCAAATTCTTAAAACACATGAATTTCCTTTGACCCATTTAACTCCAGAAAAGGCCTGGCACTTTGTACAGTCCCTTAGGCAAGATCTTATGTTTTCTTCTTTGCAAAGTTTAAACAAAACATTCTTCCTTCATTAGTTGTTATTATGAATGTATCATGCCGTTCCAAGATAACTAGTGTGAACAGAAAACACTCTTAAACTAAGCAGATGCTTAACTTTGATTCTCAACAGCATACACAAATATTGGACATTTCAAAGGATACTAAAGAGGGAAGATGCTCAAATCTCCCATTTAATTCAGTAAGTTCATCACCCAGTTCCCCTAGATTGCCTTTGAAAAAATTACTTTGAAAAATTGCTAACAATAAATAGAAAATCTCTTTGTAAAACAATCAAGCTGTTCAAAAGCATTTTACAAACAGAAAGGAATTAAATATAGACAAGTTAGTCTCAAATAACTCCTCAACCTCCACTCAACTCTGGACAACCTATAAGTAAAAGACAAGATCAGACTTTTCAAGTGGCTTAACATATGGCATGCCTTTCCACGACAAATCAAAGAGATCAATGTTTCTAAGCCCTTGTATCTTTGCCATGCAGCATAGTCCCCCGGGTTACAGAAACTTCTGCCACCAAGTTTCCATTATTTGCATATTTAGCAAGGTACACGTTATCCCAGCCATTAGAGCTGTCAAAAAATTATTATTACTATAACTGAATTTTATGTTTGCAAATGGATAAAAAACCCCAAACACCATTAAGTCAGTACTTGAAAAGATAGGTGAATTAGGTTCCTTAATTCCTGAACTTTGTCCCTGAAGGGAGGCTGTCTAAAATATTCAGAGTGCTTCACAGTAATTTCCAGTCTCCACAGTAATAAGAATTCTTTGCGGAGCTTTCAGTTCACTTTTCATGCAAAGCTCTTCAATTTTATTATCAAAATATAAAAATTAAATACATTAACAACACCTGATTTAAATAATAATCTGGCATATGACTGCTTTTCTAGTTTTCATTTTGAAATTCTCTCATACAGCAATATGCAAAATAGATTAAAATGATGGGACATGTCACTTAAAAAGGTATTAGTAAAGATTTATAACAGCAGAAGTTTGTTTCTTATTGCTGTCACAGATAAAAGATGGTTAGATCCTTTCTTTAGCAAACTAAACCTAGGAGGAAGTTTCCCTGCAAGATCCCTACATGTTTGTGCTGCAAAATCACAGAAAGAAACACTGCACTGCTGCAGCCAGATACGAAACACTCCAGACATATCTGTAGGCAACAAGAGCAAAGGAATAAGCAAATCTTCACAGGGGTACAGGTCTACAGCAAGAACCTTGTTCTCACCATTTGTCTGTTATTCATACCCATGTAAGGAAACTCTAACATACCATCAACATATTTCAATGGCACTTAAAAGCCCACTTTGTGCAGATGTCACCATCTCCCAGCAGAAAGGCCAGAAGGTTTTTGAACAATAAATTAAAATTGCTAATTGTTATTCCGCAGAAATTGTACTAAAATAATTAAGTAACAATCTCATGTTATTTAAAATTAAAACCAGTTTCTATCCATTATTACGTGAAAAAAAAATGAAACTGAAAATACAAGACAAGAGAGGTACAGGAAACTTTTTGTCTAAGCAGGTACAAGGGTCACCATTTTCAGTTAAGAATTGTTTGACTCCTTGCCTCCCTCTCATATCCCTGTCCTGAGACCAGGGCAGACATTCCCCAGACGAGACACAAATTAACAAGCAAAACGACAAGCCTCTCAGGTAGGATACCTTTTTTTCAAAAAAAAAAGTAAAATATACCTAATTGTGTGTAATAACATCTATTGTCTGGAATGTTGTCAAATGTTGTTGGGATTAAATCCTTATGTTTTTATTTAATGGGCTACCACACTTTTTCCATCAGTGTCTGGTACATGAAGCATTTACATCTCTGCTGTTTTTCTACCTTGCTTCTCACACTAATCACCCGCCCCTCAAAATCCAGTTAGTTTTCACATTACTAAATGTTGTAGCAGCCATTTTGTAATACACCACAGGCAAACAGCTCCAGTGAAACAAGCTCCAATGGAACAGACAATGGAACTGATGAATGACACAATATCCCCAACTGTAAAAAGACATCCACAAGAGTCCCTCAGGAAAAAAAAAATAAAATTTGCAGTGATGAGCTTTTTGTCCTTTGCATCTCACACAAACAAGTTTGTGAAGAATGAAAGAAGCTGAATCAAGAATCATAGGGGTTGAAAGGGATCTTGAGAGATCGTCGGGTCCAACCCCTTCACTGAAGGGCAGCAAAAGAAATAGAGGAACAGTGAGTGAGGTTTTGCGCTTTACTGGAGACTCCTGAAACTAGTTTTGACAGTCATCATGATGTTGGACACACAATACTTCCTCCAGCTGCAACATACTCCTCACAGTCATCTTCAAATGACCTTTTTGTACACTCATCTGACTAGTGAGAGAGCAAGTAGAATACTTGAATCCCAGGTAAATATAAGTTCCATCAAATTGTTATCAACTCTGCCTGTGCAAACAGCATCTTTTTCCTTAGATCACATCAAGTAAGGTTTCAGACCTCAAGTTCAGGTCTGCACAATTCTATACTAGCTCTATCAAAACAGATGATTGAAAAAGAATCATTGCTTTGTCACTTCTGAAGTTATTAAAACAATAAAATTTGGTTTTCCGGCTTCAAAAAAAAAAAATATAAATAGCAGAAAAAAGCAGCAGTTCTCAGTCACTCCAAAGTTGGAAGATGTGGTAGAGAGTAAATCTCAGACTTCTGAGAAAAGCCCAAGATTCTTCCCACACACCACCCTGCTCAACAAATTTACACAAGCATTCTTGGAGACTACTGTCAGTCTTAAGGTAACACAGTGTCAGCTTTGTACAAAAACATGTTCCCCAGACCCTGCTTTCAGTTTTTGTATTTGCATTTTTGTGTGCAAATACTCTGCTGTCAAAGCTATTAAGTTTGGCTTTCTGTCCATCTCCAAAGTGCAGAACCTTCTCTACTCGTAATGAGATCTCCAAGTGGTCCATACCATGAAGTGGTCAGGATCTCCTTTGTTTCTTCTCTTCGTCCTCCTAGGAAAAGCAGCATGGTTCAGACTGTGAAAGGATGGGAACAGCTGCTCCCTTCTGAACAACCACCGTGCGGCTATTTGTTCTCCAAGATCAGAGAACAAAAAGTACTTTTTAAATTTCAACCAGTAGTTCTCTGGAGAGAACAGACTGCTTTCTGAAGAATAAATTAAGCATTCAATTAAACTCTACAACAGGTAAGTACTGTTCTTATCCTTTTGGGGAAATATGTTCAATGCTATTATTACAATCCCCTGCAAGTAAGTCCAATAAGTCACATCAAACTGAGAAATTCTCCTCTCAGCTCAAGCAAAATGTTCAATATAAATAACACATAGATTTAAGAAGTGAGAACAACAAAATAAATACTTCAAAACCTGAAGAGATGGAGAATATCAGCACTACACCAGACCCTGTCCCACCACTGGCAGGGCAATGAGCACCTCCATTTTTGTAACAATCCATATGCCCATCAGGGCTTCCCCTCCCATTTCTGACTCTCTCCTTCCCAGAATTACAGGTTTACATATATATATGTATATATATATATGTGTGTGTGTGTGTGTGTATATATATATGTGTGTGTGTGTGTATATATATATGAACACTGAGTTATTTCCAAATGCAAAATGATACTATAGAAAGATGGCATTAAAGAATTGATTTGTGTCCATTGATGGAGTATCTAATTTTGCTTAAACTACTATGTTTATAAAATAGCTTCAGGATTTATTATTTTTAGCATGATAACTCATCAGCTGCAGTTTAGCCTGCAGGAATTTAAGCACAGAAGTTAATTAACAATAATTTTCCATGTGCCATAAGCTGCTATAGGTTCAGTAAGTATTCTATATACATATGAGCAAAACCTAGAAAAAAAATAAAAAGCTACTGCTTCCAGACCACTGAGCTTGTTACTAAAATTAATTGAGCAATATTGACTTGGATATTTTAATCATCTAGAATTGTTAAAGGCAACAGCAGTCTCTGATGATACAAATATTCCTTTTACTTTCTATTAAGACACTGACCATGATTTAATTACGCAGTGCATGCATCTCTAGCTTCAATGCATTTAAAGTAGATATGCTGGGTAGTAGCTACCATACAAGGTAAAACAGAGTAAACCGAAGCAGCAATTTTTTATTTTTATTTTTTTTTACTCAATTTAGTTACAATACATTTGGACAAACTAGTGAGAATGGAAGACCAGACTAAACCACCCAGAAAAAATTGAGCCCAAGCATAATTCAGAAATAATATTTCATATACGAGTAGAAGTTACATCACAATACCATCAAATAAACTTTTAACCCTTGATCAACAATAGCTGTGAGTTTCCATTGAACATCTACTGTCTACTTTTTGTTGTTCTGTGTTCCAGAACAACATCTCTTTGCTTCCAGACGCAAAGATGCTGTGATAATTAACTCTGTTAATTACCTCATTGTGTCCAAGCCCTCTTGAATGGCAATGCTCTTTTACTATCTTACACAGTCTTTTCATGCAAGCAAATTATTATTACAGGCCTGATCTTTTTGCATACTAAGACCCTTTTCACTCTTGGAGGCAAGACTTGCTGTAAGGATGGATGCAAAAGTAAACAACAAATAATTTGTAATAAGTTACTCTGAGTGAAAGCAAGCATCATTTCAGAGTAACCACTTGGATAGCATTACTAGACTGAGCAAACACTACTTGTGTAAGCATTAGCAGATTGATAATAAATGTGCTTTGTAGATACAGTCTAAATTTAACAGGGTAGAAGTGATGTAAATAAAATATATGTGCATATATTAAAAAAAAAAACCCATGTAATGAATATACACACACCTATTTTTCTGGATAGAGCTGCTGCTTTCTTGACCTGCCAGTTTGCTATGACCAATCTAACATTAGTGAGTGCATTGCCAAACCAGTGTCTTAAATCACAATCACAGCATATTATTTTCCTAGTTGCAGCTACTGGCATCTCTGAAATGTGTAAAAACCTGTAAAACAAGGATGTGCAATAGCAGGTGAGAATGGCTTCCAGCTTAGCACAGCTCTTGAAGTTGTGCTACCAGATTTGCCAATGGGATGTTGGCAAATGGTTAATCCTGCAGGAACCTCTCTAAGTTGTTCTCTGTTGGAAATCACTCACATTCAGTACCAGGATGGGAAATACTGCTAATTGGCTATGTCTATTCAGAGAATCTGAGCTGGAGTTGGCAGACAAAGTAACTGGCAAGAATATTGTTCGCTTCAACAGTTCCTAAGCTTTCCATCCAGGAAATGTTAAAGAGGCATGTACATGAGCATCATTTCAGGATTATCAGAACACACATTTTTACTTCTGTAGGCAGTGAAAAAGATTTCATGCCAATTTTCCACAATTCATTTGGCATTACCAGACATTTTGTGATTTCTTCCAGAGTAAATCCATCACTCTGATCCTTTTTCTGCAAGTAATGAGCTGAAGGACAAGCCATTGCACCCCTTAGCTAAGTTTTTTGCCCATTGCCTGACCATTGCACAAGAAACCTGTATTTGTCCTTCCGCACAGACCTACGTGCCTACACAGGTGGCTGTGGCATCTAGAGCCTGAGCCCCACAGACCTTGTCCAGAAGCAACATCACTATGGATTTCAGGGCTTCTCAGCAGAGCTAGCTTGGACAACCTGCCTCAGTAACACAGACGCATAATTTCTGGAACAAAACTCATTAACTCTTCTTTTTTTCATCATCATCATCATCATCATCATTTATTTTTTTTTTTTTTTTTTGGCAGTGCACATCTGCATGAACCTGCTCACATGACTCCAACTTCGAGTGAAGAAAGAAAGAGTGACAGGTGGTTACAAAATCAGAAGGATTAGATCTGGAAGAAAAGTGCTTTCTTGAGATACAGGTTCTTAGACAGAACTGCTGAGGCAGAATATAAGGTATGAATAATTTTAAACTATCTTTCCCTCCCAGGAGGTTGGTTTTATGTGACAGCATTTGCCTGTGGTACAAAAGTGTGACTGCCACAGCTGAAGTGCTGAATTTAATACAGTTACTTCAGACACCAGACCCTCTGAAATCACACCAACTTGGATTTCAGTGCAGACCAGTGTGGATATGGGAGTCATGCAGCCATGCAGGAGCCCATAACTGCTGCTTCTCTGGGAGCCCTGAGGTAGTCACGTATGTCAAGCCAGGCTGGGAAATGCAGTGCAAATACAGTTTAAGGCCAAAGCAGAACTGGGAGGTTTACTTGAAATTTTACCTAAGCACAAGACCTGTCTGACCTCGGCCATGATGTCCCCAGCACCCTTTCTGCTCCCCTGGTGAATTCTCTGTCCATAGACAACTGCAGCCACTGGACACTGCCCAAAGCCATGCAACAAACTTGGTTAGCAGCAAGACCCTGACCACAGAAGATGCATGTATTTAAGATGTCAAGATTAAGGTGATTTTAGTGGGAGTCTACTGAAATAATGAATTTAAACACAACTATTAAAACAGTAAAATTACATGTCAGTAGGTGTGATAATTGTCAAATGGAGGGGGAAAAAGGAAAGAGGGAGCACAGATAAAAAATACAGCTTGGGCGTTCTGCTAGAATGATAAAAATATGTGGGATGGAACTCAGAAATGAGCTCCGAAGATGACCTAGGTGAAGAGAAATGCATGAAGATTGTAATTCCTCGTATGACTTGAAGACTTG
Source organism: Gallinula chloropus (assembly GCF_964237585.1). Classification (NCBI taxonomy): domain Eukaryota; kingdom Metazoa; phylum Chordata; class Aves; order Gruiformes; family Rallidae; genus Gallinula; species Gallinula chloropus. The sequence continues at coordinate 53,386,136 of NC_140088.1, read as the reverse complement.
GCAGCTAATTTTCAAGATTGGGTAAATTGCCTTTGAGCAATGATTTTATTTTTTTTTAATTCTTCATAGGAAATTATATTATGGCAGCAGTTAGTAACTCACAAGATTACTACACATTTCCACGGAAAGTGTTCCAAATATACTTCAGCCTTTCAGTGTAAAATTTATTTTGATAGATCTGTACAGTCAGATAAACAGGTCATGGTCATCAGTGCAGATCATGCATGTAATGCTGCAGTACATACTGGTTGACAGTGTCCTTCATCTGGCAACGCACAATGTAAAATACATAGGCACAGGTTGTGATGTTTGTAAGCAAGCTATTTGAAAGACCTATGCAATGACATGGGTTTAGAAAGGGATAAACATTTAAAAGTATAACTTGACATATCAGATTCACAGACTGCAGAATAGCCTGTCTGGATCAGAAAATGCATCACTCAAATCAGCATCGGTAATGGTATTTCAACTGCTTTTATTTTATGCAAGCCTTCAAAGCTCCTGTACACCCACATCTTCATAAAAAGACTCAAACCTCAGAACACTAGAGCGTAACAGAAAGCTATACATGGAGAAGCCTTTGTATCACTGTGAACTTACATAAAGGTGATGAAAAGAAGTTAGAGGAAAAGCAGATTGCCAAGGTGAAAAGCAGGCATAGAAAATAAAAAGATAATCTTCATTTCTGGTGTTTGGCATACTCATGAATTTCAAGCCAGTTCAGGAAATAATGAAACATACGATCGCCCAATCCAAGAGTTGCCTTTCTTGCATTCCCCTACATTAATCACTTCAGTTAGTCTATTACACACCTTGCCTCTTAGGACAAACATCATTGCTACAAACTGAAAGTTCAAGCCCTATGCCTATATTGCTTCACCCAGGAAAACAAGAACAAATGAGATGCTCAGCTTCCCCCCCCCCCCCCCCCCCCCCCAACTTTTTTTTCTCCCTCACTCAACTTCTTCGTTTGGTTTCTTTTCCAACTGCAGAGGCAAATGTCTTGCTCACTGAGACTGTGATTCATGCATTTGTTGCTGTATAGGGACACTGAGCTAACTCTGGGATGCAGGAAACAGTCAAAACACCATAATCAGAGATGTGAGGAAGAAAAAAATGTGAGCGAGGTCAGTTATTTGCTCCCTTAAAACATTTCTTACTGATGAGGGTGTTTCGCTTTAACTTCTTAAACACATTGAAAATTCCATGAATCTTTTGAACTTGAAAATATTTATTGCTGTCATTAATTTCCACTTAATCAGTTCAGAAAATTCAAGTACATGTCATCTTCTGAAGACTAAAAGGAAACTGTAAACAGAAACGTTAAAATACAAAGATTTCTGAAGGGATTCCTGGAATAATAGCACTGACACTGCAAAACCAGGGAGGGATTAAATATTCTCAGCATGTCCTGTCTAGAATATCTTTGAATTCTGGCAAAGAAAAATACCTAAGGAGTACTAACACCCAATCTAAAAAAATATTACGTGTTTGTAAGCACTTTTCCTCCATTACCAAAATGATACGGCTTGATTGGAAATTCCAGAAAAGATGGACAAGCTTCTATCATGAAATAAGGAAGATAAGGAGAAACGACTTCTGATCAGATTCTGAACAGATATTTGTTATAATTTTGGGGTTTTTTAACCGCAGAGACCTGAATTCTTCCCTGCATTTCACATCATTGATGCACATAGAAAAAGACATAAAACCACTTCTAAAACAGGGCAGCTTTAGCTGCATCCTGGTGTAATTTAAATGCAAAATGGCATGGGATGAATAAGCATCAAGTATCCTTTCCAATTCCTTGATCTGAAATGGTTTCTGAAAGAAATGAAGCTGTATTCACCACTTCACAAAGAATTGGGGCCAGTCATGACAAAAAAGTAGAAGTTTCCTGTTGTAGGAAACTACTCACAAGCACAAGAAGCAACTACATAAATTGAGTCCAAATGGTGAAATATGAGTTCACGTAGAATTCTAAGTTATCTGCTCTGTTCAACTACATGTTTTATAATCAAAAGTAACAGAAAAACTAAATAACTGTATTATCACTTTAATACATCTTTGGCCTTGTATGCTGATTAACTACTGTCAGACACAGACTATGAAAATAATTAATACCCTGTTTGTAAGAATAAATCCTCATTTTCAGTTGATCCTTGGGTTTGTCCTTTTTTATACCAGTAGCTTTGGAGGTTTCTTTGCAGTTCATACCTTCCAATCATAACTGCACAAAATATAAATCATTTTCACAGCTGCTCTTGTATGTCATGATCAGTCAAATCATCCTCTATAGTAACACCTGCTAACTCTAAACAGTTTTGGAAAAAAATAAAAGAGCACATAGCAATGTATTTTACCCAATGACACTATGCAGAAACTTAGGTGCTCCCACTCCTCGATTAAATGAAATAGCCTATGTCTTGGTAAAGACGTTTTATTTGGTCTAATGTCACAAATACCTTGATGTGTAGATCTTAAAATCCAAAAAGGAAGTTGGTTTTTAAAAAAGAAAAGAGAGATCATAATAGTTCTGGTTAATTTCCTGATCATTATTGAAGAGTAACAGTTGTAAAAGGTGCAACAAGGACAGCTGAGCTGGAGAAATGAAAACCAGAGGCTGTGGAAGACACAGAGAGAGTGGGGAAAAAGCAGACAGAATTGCAATCCAGAAGAAAGAAAATGTAGGCAAAAGAATAATGAAAGAAAACTAAGAAAAGCTGACAGCCAGGTGCGTTATTAGAGAGAAGATGAGAAGAACACACATTTCATAAGAGGCCTGTAACGTACATGTTTGTTATGAAGCAATTGCAACAGCATCCCAGACCAGTGATATTCAGGTTGGTTTGGTTTTACTAAAACTGAATTTAAAATATCCACAACATGCTTATATTATTTAAGAGCTTCTTTCAGCTCCTTCTTGCTATGTTCCCTAAAGTCCAAATATGGGATAAATTAAATCTTCTGAAGAATATTTCAGTTCTGAAGCATGCTGTCATCTGTTCCTGGTGGGAATTAGACTTCATTAGCAGACCTGGAGGGCATGCTACAAGGCACTTCCATTTTTACAGCCTGCTACAGAGTGGGAATTTGATCAAGGTGAGATCAGCATATGGGGAAACAGGTTCATGTCGCTCAATGTTTGAGTTCTGTCTGTCCCTGTAATTTGTTTCAGTGGTAATGAAGATCTGGAAAACAGTTTTGTTTAAGTGAATCGCATGTACTGTTTTGAAACATATTGGCAGACCTGAACAGGATATTTTGTACAAGCTCCACAAAATTACCAGCATGTAGAAGACACCGATCAGGCTTTATATGGAAGTGCAGAACTACAGAGAGATGTGAAACTGAAGATAAAACTCACTTTTCATTTAATTTGTGCCTGCTCAAGAGACTTAATCAGCTGAAGATTTTTAACGAAGCAAAATGAAAATTCGAGATTCATGGGTAAACTTCAATTTAGAGAGAAAAAATAATTATGTTTTCAACAGTTTCTGTCATTTAGAAAGAAGACTGTGCAATCAGCCCAGATCGGAGAAAAAGAAATGCTATCCCAGAGAAGAAGTTTAAAACACAGGGAACAAAGATTTAGGAAAAAAAAATATGACCACATTTTTAAAAGCTGTGTCCTATTCCGTAAACTAATAGCAACACAAATACATTTCTTATTGTGCCCAATAAAGACAGCTTGAAGTTTAGTAACACCACAACCTGATAGTCCCACAAAATATACCTGGATTCTGGTAGTCAGAATATCTTTGATCTAGTTCCTGCTTTAGTATTACCAATAAGCCAGACACAATACACTCTCATGGCTATATTATGCTCCCTGGGTCCTTATACATTTTACATTATTAAGACTGAAGAAAAATAGAGAAAAATATTATTTAATATATATATATTTCAAAGCTTCAGGTAAACATTTTATGGCTCTTGGGACATGGCTTTGAAAAACTTAATTAACATGCAGAAGTCTAGATTCCAGGTTTCTTTCTAGAATTGAGATCATTCAAAGGTCACTTGTGAAATCATCATGGAGCATATATCTCATTACAGCCTATGACATGAATTGTGCTTTCTCAGTAAACCCAAGGAGGGGTGCCGGGGGGGAGAGGCTGGGGGGGGGGGGGGGGGGGAGTAGTGGGAGGGATATACCCCAAAGAACACCAAGGTAATAAAATCTGACAATAAGAGAAAATTTATCATAAACAAGAAATCTAATAATGGCTCCTAGCACTTTTTAATCACAGCTACTGAACTGATGCATCCTGAGGAACATGGCTTGTTTTAATTATTTATTGGGAGTTGAAGGTTTATTTGGAAGAAAATGCAATTATATGCTGACACTTTAATCACTATCAGTTTGTTTTGTTCCCCTGCTACTGCTAAGAGGAAGGTTACCTTCCTATGGAAATTCTGACATTTCTATAATTGGTTTTGCAACTCTTCCAAGAGACTGAAAGTATTCATATTATTAAATTTGTGCAAAATTTGGAGTTAAGATATTATTAAGATTGATGGCTAATAACACCAATAAACCAAACCTCAAATAGATTAAATTTCTTTCCTCCTTCCCTGTTAGATACATGCTATATATAGTCTGGGAAGCAAAATCTTCATTGACGTCAACAATAGAAATCAAGCATAGCCCCTTAATTTACCCATTCAAATAGCTCCAATATCTGGAAAAGAAGTTTGGGGGGGGGGAATCAAATCGAAGACTAACAAATCAAAGGCTGATAGGATGGATAAGAACTCTGCTTCACTGAAGTCAAAGGGGATTTTGCTAAATTTAGCCTTCAGGTTAGAAGGCTGTTCTTGCCAATTGATGAAAACCAGGAAAAATAAAATTACAGTCTCAAAAATGCTGCTGAAAGCTTTGGCTAGTTTCAGTATTCAGAGTGTTTCAGAATATTCAGAAAAATATTCACATAGCTGTAAGCAGGTGAATGAAATATCTAGCTTCAAGATGAAGTTAACTCATTCAGCAGAGATTCTAACCTAGTCTATACATAACTGCCTGATAAATGTCCTTCAAGGAGCACTGCATACTTGGAGTGGAAGGGGAAAGGAAAAAGCCATAAGCAGTGGGACCAGATCTTAAAAAATACATTGTTTAGGTTGACTTCAGCATCCATGCAACTGCATCTTCAGCCTTCTATTGTACTGTCCAAGAACTTTAATGCACACTAAATTAATCTGCAAATGAGAGGCAATCGTGATTATCTGGTCACTTCTAAGTGACTTGAACGTGGCTTGGCTGTCATCAAGCCTGAGCTTCACATCATAATCTTCAGCAGGACTGATGCTTTGGCTTAGTTTTGAATGAGGGGTTACACAGCTCCTGGCCAGCACAGAGCAAGCTCAGGCCTCTCTAACCCTGGAGAGGGTCCCCTCCATGGTCTCTGGAGAGCACAAGAAGCTTGTAAGGGCAAATGAAGTAGATATCAATTGTCAGGCACTTAGAGACCACACCTAAGAACAGGGACTTACATTTGTTTTTTAACCCCCCCCCGACCCAAGCCTCACCACACTACTGTATTGTTCAAGTAAATGTTTAAACACCTACCTGCTTATCTCTACAAACCCATGCTATGTAGCCTTAACAGCTTACCTGTGTCAATCAACAAGGTAAAAAGCAAGCTGGGGTTCAGGAAATTGGATGGTCCAGATGCTCAAACAAAGCCTCACTTCCTAAAAGCAGACAGTGTTTGGACAGTCAATAGTTATGTGAAAAAAAAAAAAAAAATCACTCTCCATTTCACTCTAAGTTCTCTATGTAGGATTTGGAGATAACAGCGAAAAACACACACAGTTGAATCTGTCAACAACAGAGGCCCCCATGCCAACCCAACCGGTATGAACCCTTCAACGACAACTGCCTTAAAACATGCTTCCCTAATATTAAAGTGGCAATAGGTAATTGAAAGAGAAAGAGACACTTGATCAAATTATCCCCCATGGCTCATAACTACCTCGACTTGTGCCCTCAGAGTTTATCAGCGTTGTAGAAGACATTTATTGACTTTTATTTTCCCTTCTGTTGCCAAAGCACACCAGGGTTAACACAGATACTCGGCACCTCTGATAAAGCCAGCAGAACATTTGACTTAAAAACATTCACACTTTAACAAAACAAGTATCAAATTGCTTAAGGAAATGGTGACAAGCATTGTTTTTAAAGTGAAAGTCACAGTTAGTAAGTGACAATGACAACTCTGTTCTTTACATCCCGTTAGGGCAAAAACTAACAAGAAGCTGAGCGTCTACAGAATCCAAATAAGTTCAGTCAAGGAATTAAGCAAAACCCCACAAAAAGTCATCAAGCTACTGAAGCAGGACCTCACAAAACTGGTAAATACTGATTTATGTGCCTCCTTAGCTTGCCATATTAATTCCTCAAACTACTTTTCTGTTTTCTCTGGGTCACACTCAAGACCTGAGCTACAGGAACCTTTGCATTCAGTCCCAACGCTGCATGAGTGTGCTGGGAAGAAAAAAAAAACCACACAAAACGAAAAGCAAAACACACAACCACACATGTATGCAGAGGAAAGCAACTCCTATAAACAAACCTTGCACCTTTTCAATATTAAGTATACCACATGACTAATTCATTAAGTCATTCCCACCTTAGTATTCAAGAGTGCACACTTTCGCACAGGGAGATCTAACACACCGACACTTGCTTATTTGTCCACCATCCCAGACTGCAAATAAAACGCATCAGGTTAACACATGCACTACAAACGTTGTAAACACATACAACAATCTCACCAATTACAAAGTTATTCTTAAAAGCTAGCTAAGCCTAGGGGGTAGATGGTTTTCTACTGAAGTTAAATTGTTGTTTCTTGTGGTAAAAAGGAAAAACTTCTTTGGCATAAGTCACAGCCCCTCCTTGCACTTGAAAACATGGTTTGAAATCTACTGCAGGTCTTCATCAAAATCGCAGGGTAGGGGGGAGCAGAAAATCTTGCGCCATCAGACTTATCTAAATCCATTTAAGACTTGCTTTATCTTTTATCTCCTTTTTTCATTCTAGTTTTTCATATTTAGAAGATGACTTTATAATCTGCTTTATTATTCCTCCTCTTTGACAAGATAATTGTATTCCCAGGTGCCGGTGAATTCTTACAATCTGCTTTTAGTATTTCCAAGCCTTCAGTTCTTGATGCAATACAGCAAGATCAGAAGACAGACATCGAGTGGAGTAAACCAAAATATCCTGACATTGCAAAGACAGGCATTTTCTACACTAAAAGTTGTTATTGTGCCAAGCCTGGTGTAAACCACTACCTGTAATTCCAGCAGATATTGATACATATCCATTTGTCTGCTTTAGAGGAAAGATGTTGTTGTACAACATTATTTCCTGTTTGCTAATACCCTAAAACATTACAAATATTTAAGCTTATTCCCAGCTGAATTGTATGAAATATCTGGGTCATGCACCTGCATGCCACTCCTTAATTGAGTAGTTCTTGATACTCCCACTGAAAGAATAAATTCCATTATAAACCAAGTAATACATGGCTGAAATAGCAGGTGCTGAACTCCAGTGAAAAGTTTTTCCCATCTGATTGAAGCTTTAATTTAAAACTGGGATCAGACACAGGGATGCACGCTGAAACAGAAAAGGCCAAATCTACATTCTACAGTGTGACGTTCTGTGTACAGATGATGACATAAGTATTTTTGGTCTGAATAATCTCACACTATAAAAAGGAGTATGTCGCTAAGTTATGAATTTTACCACTGATTTTTTTCTATTCAGTACCTTTTACTAGCTAACATCAATGAACATATTTACAAGACCAAATGATCAAACTATTAACTGAATGCAAAGCGTGAGGGTAGAAACTAAACGAAGCATTTGTAAAAAAGGGAACTGACAAGAAGGTGTTTATTTGTACAACTATTAATGTTTTAGATGTCTACTACACCACCATCAAGCTTCAATCAGCAACTGATCTGGTACAAAGACACAAAAAAATCTCAGATGAGAAAAATTTCCCACTCAACTTTTTGCATCTTTTTCTTAACCTGACACCACTCCTATCTGTGGAGCTCTACTGTCATAGCGTAAGCAAAAAAAAATAATCAAGATACTGATCACTACCACAAATGGAACACAGTCAGAATCTTAAATCCAGCCATTAACCTCCTAAAATTTAAAGTTCGCTCCTGAACTCTTTGATCCAAAGCTATTCTTGTGATATTTTTGGTGCAGTTCAAAGTCAAAGAAGGATAAGACCTATTTTCTAGATGTACTTCAAAGTTAGCCCAAGCTGGTTGAAATCTCAAGAGATGATTGCTTCTTTTTCTTTTCCCTTTTTAATCAGTATGATGGTAATTTCAGATCCTCATGTTTAATAGATTATTTCACTGCAGTTGTCAGCCACTTTTTTTAAAAATATTCTTCCTGTATGAAACAAACAATTTTTTACCTTCCTTGAATTCAACAGATCCAGAACATCTAAAGAACATGTGTGTTTTCACCTTGAATTTGCCTCCATAATAACACGTCTGTGTTTTGTTGTAAGAACAACTTCAGGCAGCCTTTTGGAAAGGTGGTTGTCCATATGGAGAACAAATGCCAGGAGAAAAAGATAAATTCTCTTGTTATTGCCATTTAGTTTTACTTGTAGTTAAATGAGGAAGAAAAAAAAAAAAAAAGGTGTTTTTATAGCCAGCAGCCTGATTTTGTGATGTGGTGTGCCCCCAAGCCAGAAAACACAAGAGTAGTCCTTTTCTTTGCCTAAACATTTTATATTGATAAAGGACTACAAAAACTTCACTCTCTTAAAAGACATGATGTGCAACCAAGGCCAGTAATTACTATTACAAGCCATAACCTCCTAAAGAGGCTAAAATCTAAACTACATGATGCACTGAATAAAAGAAGACTTCCATTAGACCTCTGATGCAGGACAAGAACATGCAGGTCTGAAACGCAGCTTGGGTATTTGGTAGTGAACACATTATTCAAAGCTCAAAAAAGTAAGCAGGGACGGGATCCAAGTTCAACATACAATGAACTGACCACAAACACTATTCCCTGTCCCCCCTGTGCCACTGGGGGCAGGGGAGGTAGAGAAATAGGGAGTAAAGTTAAACCTGGAAAGAAGGCGGGGTGAGGTGAAGGCCTTTTAAGATTTGGTTTCATTGCTCATGATCCTACTGGGATTTGATTGGTAATAAATTCAACTAATTTTTCCCCCGAGTTGAGTCTGTTTTGCCTATGACAGTAACTGGAGAGTGATCTCTCCCTGTCCTAACTTTGACTCACAAGCCTTTTGTTACATTTTCTCTCCTGGTCCAGTTGATGAGGGGAGTGATAGAGCAGCTTTGGTGGGCACATGGCCTCCAGCCAGGATCAACCCCATCACAAAGTAATAGCAAATATGCAGGAATCACCTGAGCTCTAGATAGTTCTCTGTAGGCCAGGAACAAAGAGGAAGGGTGAAGCAGGTTCCCCCTAATACAATCACGAAACCAAATTCCCATTTCAATTAAAGCAACAAGAATTTATTGCCTCTTTATTGACTGTCTAGACTTGATTAGACAGCAAAATTTCACCTCTATCTCAAGTTTCACTCTTACTTGCTGTAGTTTCCTACATCAAGGAAGGACTGATAAAATAATATAACACCACTCAACTACTACACACTTGTCAGAGTATGCTTCTGTGACTTACGAGGATAGTATTCCTGACGTTGGCATAGCTGACCCCCTCACTAGAGGCAACTGCATGCGTTATCATCTTTTAATGGCAGCAGAAGTTGTAATGTTCATGGTATTTTATGTGAGGCATTCCATAATTATAGAATGCAATCAGTAGACTTCTGTAAATGGCTTTATAAACACCGTGTACATCTCAGAAGAAATCATGCTGCTTGTTGTGTCACATTCTTAGGTAACACTCCACTAACAAATGCTTAAGACACCTAAAAAAACAAGCACCTAAATATCTTCCAGCACAACTTAAAAGTTAAAAATTCCAATACTAAAGAAAAAAAAATGTTTCGTACCTGAACTTTTTGGATGTCAAAATAGCTGATTTTTCAGCAGATCCCTAAAATGGCATTTTGAACAAGATGGAAGCATAAATCTTGATTGGATTATTTCTATCACCCTCCCTGGACTTCTTTGCGGATTTACTAAAGGTTTTTCCTTCCCAGGCTTCAGCTACAGACTTAACAGGGTGCAACATTAATCAAAATTTTGGTGTGGAAGTCCCAGCTAAGCAGTCGTACCAATTCATTTGTCGGTCTTGTGCTCCTCCTGAACCCAAGCAAACCCATCATTTCAGGACTATCTGTAGGACATAAGAAACCAAAACAACAGATCATGAATGAATCCTCTTTCTTCAGACAAATCCCTAAAGTAAAAAGCTCCATGTGCTGACTCAGTACCAATGCTTTGCTTCAGGAAGGCAGCAGCTGATCTAGAGAACTTTTCCATCAGCAGGAGGTACAGATCTGCTCCCACCTGCATTCTGCTTTCCCCTTTTCAAGTTCTTCCCTCCATGTCTCACATCCCTCAGAGGCTTATTGAGGCACGACTGAGCAAGCTCATCCCTCTTTTTAACCCCATTAGAGACCTGCAAAAGACAGACCCGGGTTCATCTGCCTGAAATAGGAAAGTAACTGAAAGCAAATTCAAAACCACAACCAACTCAAAGGCCCTGCACTGTGACAGCAGGCTACTGCAGCCTGCCATCCATGAGCAGCAGAAGAGCCCTGAGTATCATTCAGAAGACAGTGGGGGACAGCTGAAAATCAACTCTGTCCCCTCACAATTTAAGTACAGGTCATCTTCAAGCAACCGACCTGAAAGTCATGGTAGGTACCTAATCAAGCCAAAAATTGCTTCCCTGGTGTCAGTTGAGATGGAAAAAGGAACCTGCAAGTCATCACCCCAAATAGCTAGCTAGAGTTATATTTCTGCACAATGGCAACTCTAAAGCAATACACAAACAAAACAGCATGGGTCCAAAAATTCTGCCCTGTAGGATTCCTCAGAGGACTCGGACTAGGCTAGGATAAAATCCCATCTGTAAAATTATGTTTACTGCATGAAATAAAGTTAGTATGAGGTACTTCCTGCATCCGCCACATACTGAAAACCCATTGTAGTGAAAGAGATGTTATAAACTAACATTTACACATGAATCATTAACACATTAAAGACACACTGAGCTCTGTAAATGTCTGAATTCCAATGGAAACACTTCTGAAACTACCATAATACTGTTCAATGTACTGTAACAGTCAAAAAAGTAATACATAAGTAATACATAAGAAAGGGGAAAGGATAAGGTGAAAGATAGTATAAAGTTATCATAGAAATCAAATTTATACTCAAGTGGTATACTGTGTTCACTTGAAGATTCTTCATTTCAAAAGGAAATGATAGCAGATTAACTCAGAGACAGGTGATAGATTTGATTAAAAGTGCTCAGTCTCTATCCCCAAGTGATAGGGCAAGGAAGAGGTTCTCAAAGAAATACAGTAAACTGGCAGAAAATATAATTTATGAATTTGTATTCATCTTTTCTTGCAAATCCTGACTATTTAGACAAGTAGGAAAAAAAAAAAGGAAATTCAAAACTCCTATTTATCATCCCTTCTTTCCTACACAGGGCAATTAGTCTGTGAATTCATTGCTACAAGGTTATGACCTGAATGACAACAGCAGAATAAATAAGTGGTCAAAGTAAATGTTTGTAATCAGTCAGGAGTAATGACAAACAGAAAACAACCAGCAACTAGCAAGGTCAATCTGTCAGTTCATGAGTTTATGGAAGAAATTCTGTCTTTTCAATGAATGTTTTTCAACCTTTTCCTGTTTAATTGTTGGTTTTCTTTCTCTCTCATCTCCTTTTTTAAGTCAACATTTAGAGAGGACAAATTCAAACACTCAGGTTTCAGATAAGAAGCCCACATATGACAACGGATGTTCTTAAGTTTACTGTCCTCCCAAACAGGCTTTTATAACACATATACACAGACACACTGGATTTGTAATTACAGACTTACCACCAGTTTTCACCAGCATTACTTTAGGGGGGAAGGCAAGATGTCTTCATATTGAGAGTATTTCATCTACAACACAATTGTAATTTTACAGCAGACACTTTATGTAAACAAAGATTTTATTTTATCATGATGCATAGTTAGCATGAACACACTTTTTTTGCACATATCTCTCTCCCCCAGGGATACTGGGGTCCCAGTACAAGACAGATATGGAACTGTTGGAGCAAGTCCAGAGGAAGCCACAACGGTGATAGGGCACCTCTCCTGTGAAGATAGGCTGAGAGAGTTGAGCTTGTTAAGCCTGGAGAAGAGAAGAGTCTGGGGAAAGCTCATAGCAGCCTTCCACTACCTAAAGGAGCTACAGGAAAGCTGAACAGGGACTGTTTCCTAGGGCACAGAGTGATAGGACAAGGAGTGATGGCCTTAAGCAGAAGGTAGATTTAGATTAGATAGTAGGAAGAAATTCTTTTCTGCAATGGTGATGAGGCACTGGCATGAGTTTCTGAGAGAAGCTGTGGCTGCCCCATCCCTGGCAGTGTTCAGGGCCAGGCTGGGTGGTGCTTTAGGCAACCTGGTTTAGCGGAGGGTGTCCGTGTCCACGGCAGGGAAGACGATCTTTAAGATCCCTTCCAAGCAAATCATCCTGTGATAAAAAGTTCTTTAAGCATCTCTAAAGCAAAGATTCATCCCTGGATAGAAGCCACTCTGTTACAAAACAGAATATAGAAAATATAACAATGGAGCTGAATTTTTAAAACAAGAGAAACTAGATTGCACTTTTAGTAAAGAAAATACTTCATTTATACCTATTCAGCTCTTTCATCTTGAACACATCTTGCTCTCTCTTTAGAAGACCATGCCCCACTTGAACAATGTATTATCAAATTATCCATCTTTTTTTTCCAGTTCAACTGTTGTTCAAAAGAAAGTGATTATCTAGATTTCATTTTGATTTTCTTTTTTTTCCCCCCAGATGTCTTATTATTCCCCTAGTTTACATACAAAATCAATCTTCCTTTTAAACTGGAAATTATCTCTGCTTCCCAAAGAGGACTGAGTACTTAGCGTGTAATGAACTTTGTATGAACTGCATAGAATAAGACCATACAATACAGAGCATCAGGCTTTAAAACATAAATACACCCAAATACATTATTTGAGGTCAAAAGTAAGAAAGCCATTTTATGTGTTAACAACTGTGAGAAGAAACTAAATAACATAATAAGTATCCTTTGGAAGTTAGGTAGGCGAGTGGGCTATTAATTGGTGCTCCTGTTTTTTCCCTAGGCTACTCTGCCACCCAGCAACAGCACAACACCGCAAAAATCATAAAGCCAGTGTTCTCATGCCAACTTAGTGTTATAACCTAGAAGCTGGCCCTAATAGTGATCTTCCTGGACTAACAGCAGAACTGGTGGAGATGAAGCACATCCTGCCAGAACTGTATTCCATACACAGGCTGCACAAATCCAAGGTGGCTGGACACCTTGTTTCTCTATTTGACTTTTAAATACCCTGGATACCTTACATTGTGTCTTCAGGCACCCTCAAAAACAGCGAGATCTAAACAGCTTGTATGGAAGACTGATTAAAACCCAAGGATAAGGCAGAGGGAGTTCAGTACCTGCCCTTTGGGTATACAGCGTATTCTTAAAGGACAGTACCACCCTGTCCTGAGCTGGAGCCTGTCTGTCAGGAAGGCACAGATGAGAGACTGGCACATACTAAGGGACAGAGTCACCAGCATGATGTATTTTCTCACTGTCCTGGGCCACGGTGCAGATAGAGTGGGTGCAGCCCCAAGTGAGGCTGGTCACAGCCAGCAGAGACCTGACACCCACTTCAAGACCAATGCCTTCCTCTAGACCTGCATTACAGCACCCTCTCTCCACAGCAGCAGCTGCTCAAGAACCAAGCTGCACCTAGCACAGCCCTTCCCAAGGACTGCCTCACCCCATCAATGCACCCCCACATCCTTCCAAGACAACATGCAGCCACAGAAGGAATTTTCCTGTGCCTGGCTGGGGCAGTACAGGATGATGTGGTCAGGTATGGGAAAAGACTGGACCGTGCTGGCAAGTGCCAGAAGAGTTTGGTGATTACCAAAGGAAAAGCAAAGAACACATGCAAGCCAACTGAGAACCCCAGATGTATTTTCTCAGCTTTCCTACCTACTAGGCTACAGAACTGGGCTTCTTAAACTAGCGGCGTTACAGCAGATAGGTAGACAGACACATGTACCATCAAGATACAACATTTTAGAGTCACTACCAAGCTCAGCCAAGGACATGTGACAGTCATTCATTATTATGTAACCTTGCATATGATCACCACAGTCAAACAGCACTCTGCTTTCCCTGCGCCTCCCAAAGTTTTACCATTACTCCAGTCATTTCTGTTTACAGACTTTTTCCAATAAGTAGTTCATCTTTCTTCCACTTCATTGGTATGATTTCTGATTTACAAGTACATTTTGAGCCCTATCAATTACTATTTTCCATCCATTTAATATGCACAAGGCTGACTGTACATTTGCTTATTTTCCTAGCTAAAATACCAGATGGCAGCAACTCAAACACTCTAAATACTTCCATTGTATTAATAACACTGCAGTTACCAACCAAAAGTGTTATCTCATTAAAAGAGATAAAGTGAGTTTAAGAAAATCTATTGTCTATAAATGCACATCAACTGGCATCAATTATCTTATAACTTCTTTTAATTTTGTAATGAGTCTTGCATCAGGCTTCTCGTTATCCTGCCTAGATTAATATTGGTCTGACAAGCCTATAATTATCCTGGTCATTGAATTTACCTATACTAAATACAGCACAGTATTATCTTATTTGCAGTCCTCTGGAACCTACCTAATATTCTGAGATTATTTGAAAATCAAAATTCTATTCATTTCTTCCCACTATGTATTTGTCTGGGAAGTATTCATGTCTCAACTTGTAAGGATTGTTTTTTTTAACAGATACATATAAAACCCAATATACACCTTAATTATTTCTATTACAGAGATACTGCCATCCCATTTTAAGAGTTGCTACCTTCTTTTTCTCTTTTTTATTTGCCTTATTCTCACATAAATGTATAAGTAATTTCTTCGGTCACTTCTTTTCAATAAAGATCACATGCAATTTTCTATCTATTTTTACCCTAAATTAGCAAAACACTTGTGCTGATGCACCATTTCAATCACACAGTGCAAGAAATTAAGGTCATTAACTTTTCATTTGAAGAATTGCAAGTGTATTTAATGGTGTAAAAAAAAAAAAATCAGTTCTTCAGTTATAAACTTACTTCCTTAAAAATAAGCAGACATAACGGGGCTTTGATGTACCAAGAAGTCACAACCTTAAGTTGCTAAAGTTTCCCCTGCCATCTGCACAAAGCCATAGCAAGAAAAAAACCAAACCCTGAAACATTTTCTTTCAAATTCTCATAAACTTGTTTTTCGCATTTCTTTTCACCAAGAGGTAAAGGTCTTTCATTAGCCAGATTAGACTAAGAACTGTTTTAATTTTTTTGTTGAAATTTTGATTAAAAAAACTGTGAACATGTATCCTAATTGCTTTGAGTGCAGGTGTTAACAAATTATCTTATTCTATTCTTAAGAAGATAAAAAAAGAGAGAAGGCTTAAGAAACACTCAGGCATTACACTACCAGATTTCAAATAGGTATCAACTATGATTTTGGTCCAGTTTAATTTAGACCTTCCTAACTGAGCTTATCAGGACAGTAACCTAAATACATCAGCAAGCACTTATTAAAAGGGACCTTTCTGACTTTACAATCAAAGTTACAAATAATGAAAAGAATTGGCTTTGTGAGAAAAGAACAGAAAAAAAAGGTTTTGGAGCTTTTCCAAATCAAAAAAGTTAACTTTGCTGTCAAATACAACGAAGTCATGAACTTGAAACCAAAGGCTAGTATATATTTGACTACATGGTTTCCCATTTACCTAGTATAGACAATTCCATGCATCGCAGCTTTAGCCCGAGATCTCCGTTTCATGGCATTTTGTCTCACTTTCACTACTTTCTATTTAATATGACCGAGTTCAGTTAGATAAGCAGCAGTTCACAATTCTTCTGTATTTGCTTTATCTTTATAGGTTTGCTTCGAGACAGACTGTTGTCTAGCAATAACTGTTCTCAATATCCCCAAAGCCCAGGCTTTCCCCTGCAAAACACTGTTTAGAAAATATTTTTTGGCACTCTGAAAGAATTAGAGGTTCTCATTTAAGTTTTATGACACAGAGGCCAGAAGCAGCATTAAAAATTTTAGGTCTAGAAGGGACATCCAAATGCCATCACAAATTCTAATCATATGCTGCTGGGGCACCTAGTTTTGTAAGCATAAGTGTCTTTTGGCAAGGAGAAAATCCTTTGGGTACACATCACAACCTTGTTCTCACATCTGGCATTTTCCAACTGGAGGGTCACTTTTCAGCTCCTGTGACTTCCTTGCTTACCTTTACCTAAGTCCTGTGAAAAATGTGGATACACCCTTGCCTCCTGATTGCACAAGAGAATGCAGAGAACACAAACATAGCCATACACAAAGATCAATCAGAGGCTACATTCAAATTTTTAATCAGCCTGGGAAAATTTTATTATAAAGTACACACCAGCTGGAACTTAAGAGTTACCTCCGTGTCTTCGTGCAGGGAAGCACTTGCTTAAGTGCTTAACACCAGCCTCATCTCGAAACAGTTATTTCAGCATCTCCATAACCCCTACAGACTTCAAAGTAGCAAACCCCACTACAGATGCACCCCATTCCCCAGTCATCTGAAAAAACATTTCCATGTCAGCACATGGGCTAATACTTTCAATAAGATAAGTTACATGCACATACCCAAGCAATCAGCAGAACCTGCATCCTTAGGACCTCCTGGCTTAGGTCTGGGTTTTGGCTGGTTCATTTCTCATCTGTGTCAGCACTGGAGGACCAGGAGCAACATCCAAGAGGAGTACCACTCTTATCAGTGATTATCATCAAGGACCAGCAATTTTCTGTTACTGTTTTTAAGTTACTTCTGGATTTCCTCCCCTTGCACAGTGTTTTTCACTGCTAGAGAGCATCACCAATGTACTAGTATTTACTTTTTTTTTTAAGTTATTTTAACTGAAATAGGCTTTTATTCTAAGTTTTTTTTTTCATTAGTCTTTAACTCATTTGGACAACATGGAAAGGATCAGTTGTGCCATATGAATTGAAGCTATCACTAACCATCGTATTTTCCTTCAGTAACCTGAATTTTCCTTCTTCACAGAATCACAAGGTTGGAAGAGACCTTTGAAGATCATCGTGTCCAACCATTCCCATCCTATGCTAAACCATATCCCTAAGTACCTCATCAACCCTTTTTTTGAACACATCCAGGGAAGGTGACTCAACCACCTCCCTGGGCAGCCTGTTACAGGCCCTGACAACTCTTTCAGTAAAAATTTTTTTTCTAATATCCAACCTCAACCACAGCTTCATGCCATTTCCCCTTGTTCTATCTCCTGTCACCTGGCTGAAGAGACCATCGCCCACCGCTCTACAACCTCCCTTCAGATAGTTGTAGGTGGTGATAAGGTCTCCCCTCAACCTCCTTTTCTCCAGGCTAAACATCCCCTCCTGGATTTTAACTTAATATTTGCATGAAAAACTTCTACCAGTTTTCTCCTGATCAGTATTAAAATGACCACAGTATATTTTTTTTGTCAAGCATGGCCAGACTTAAGCATGGATTTTGCTTATTTCTGTAGCGCTCCTACAACAGTAACTACTTCAAGTACTCCCTGCAACACAACAAAAAAACCCCAACCCTAAATGAAGTGTTAACAACACTTTTTTTTTCTCCTACACCTCCGTCTGCTGTGTTTTTCTCAAATCCTCAGGTCCTAACCTACGTGATTATGTAAGTTCAAGCAGATCTATTTTAGTTTGCCTTTTTTGAAATACATTTACAGTTCTGTGATTGCTGAAAAAAAAATTTTCAAAACTCAGTTCAAATGTTCCCACTCATCTATACACATACAGCCTTTCAAATCATCTGTTAAATCACCTGAAAAACATTGGGGTTTTTTACCTGAAAAATTAATTTCATGACTGGGGAACCTCAAGTGGAAGAACGACACAGGTTTTGCCAGCTGTAATTCCTTAAGCACAGCAGACAGCCTCAAAGTTTGACTTCATCTAGTCAAGGAGAATAGATACTCACAGGGTGGCTCAGTGTTGAAGAGGAGCACCTTGTAAACACTGAACTTAAATATTTTGGGTTTGCATGCTGGAAACTGGATGTTTGCCAGTTACACATGCTGCAGACTAGAAGTTATTATACAGCTACAGGCACATGACATATCTCTGCACACAGCACTGTGAAAGTTAGAAAGGATTTCACCTTTCCCCACCCAGTGTTTATGGTTTCTCAGAATAAATAAATACATAAAAAGTATTTTCTCCAGGAATCATACTATAATAAAATAACCAAATGCAAGAAAAAACATCAAATCTTTAAAAATTTTGAACTCAAATTTATAAATGTATTTGTGTATTCAAACTTTATAAATCTTGTTTTGTATGTACTATGACTCCATTTCACAGAATATAATGCAAAAATTGGTTTTTTCTTTGTTGTGGTTTATCTAAGATTCTTTGCAGCTAATTCTGTTACACATTCTAGTGATTAAAACTGGAGTCACAAGCTGCTTCTTCACTTTCATTAATGCCAAAGTACCTCAGGGTTTTATTCAGTACCAAGAATAGAAGATTTGCCAGGAACTTAATAGTCAAAAACATTTTCCAGGGTAGTCCAGGGACTTCATATCAAGAACACTCCATGAGGTGGACTCTGCCTGCTCCTCATTTAGGTCTAGTAGCAATTATAAAGCCATAACATTAGAATGTCCTTTTTATTTCCTCCTAATATTCATAATATTTAAGATACTGGGAAAAAAAAAGGAATGTAAATTCATGAAAGAAAACAAAATGCTTGTTTGATTTTCTTGTATCGCCTTTTCAGGTATACAAGCAAATCCTTCAGCGAGCATCCCTAAAAATACTAACTAAAGCTTCAAAAAAAAAAAAAAAAAAATACAGTTCCCCTGAACAGAATTTTGAAGGAAGAGGAAAGGTTAAGTTTCTTAAAGTCCACTTAGCTTATGTTTAGCTCACAGCACGGCAAGCATTCTACCTTAAAAACAAGCATGCAAGGAGAGAAGTAAAACAGCATGACCAAATGCGCATATTTTGTTGCCTGAATAATGATGAGGAGCTTCATTAATAAAAAAAGACTATGTAATTAAGAAAGATACCAATATTACTTCTAGGTTAAGTGGGATTGCCACAAAGCATTCCTCACTAAGGTGAAAGTAGCTCCTATTTTGGCTGAAATGCACATCTGCATGAAGGAAAGGAAATTGAAAATTTCTATCGAAAATGCACTTAAAAAACAACCCTGAGAATCACACTGCTATAAAGCCATTTTTTAATTAAGTGCTACACTTACATGAGCTCATTTTTGAAACCTCACATAAAGCTATTGTGTGAAAAGCCTTGAAGGTTTGCAAACGCAATAAAAACCCTTTGATAATCTGACCACCTTGATGGGATGAGAGTGCTTCCCTCAATGTACCTTTCAAAAAAATCCTTCCAGAAGCACATATCATCACAACACTGTTACAACAGAGCCAGTGCATTTTCTCACGTGTACAAAGATAAGCAGTGAGTTAAAAACCACTGTGCATGATCAGTGGCATGGCAAGTGATCTGCATATACAGATACGAAGGGCATGACTACCCCTCAAAGCCTGTAACCCCACTGATTTATGCAAGTGTAGCTCTACAGTTAACAGAGCACTGCCAATTGACAAAAGCTGGGGAACGAATCCCAAATCTGCATGGTCTTCCTTGCCAGTTCACAGCATCCTGCAGCCTTTATTTCTGTAAGCAATAATGACAACTGGAGGCATTCAATCCCATGTCATTTTGATACCATTTATTTCAAGTCCACTAGCCTGCTGCACTTGCCAAATCAAATTTGAAATGAGTTCAGAAAAAAATTGTCTGGAGTTTAATTCACAGATACAACAATACAACAAAAACCTTAACCGCATTGGGTGAAACACACACACCAACAATATTTTTAAAGTACCAAGAGAAACAGATTTAAGTTTAGAGCTGTGATATAAGGATTGAAATCTAGTTTACGGCAGCTGAAGTATTTGTTGCAGAAGTGTTCCTAACGAAACAATAGTCTGAGTACAAAGACATGGGTATCACTGGCCTTGACTAGTAGCTTCACTAGCACATTTCAGTAACAGTTGTTTAAAATATGGTGAAGTCTACATACATGTAAAGATCCAAGTGACAGCCTTTGGAATCATTACATGCTAAGTTACTGTCAAGTTTAGCAGCACAGAAGGACAATCTACTGAGTTTTTTGAAACTAAAGAAAAGAAAATCCCCGTGTAGCTTGCTAGGTCCTGGTACCACAACTCATATGATTACAGCAGGCTGATTAAGAAGTTTCCAGTCAACATCTGTACCAATAGAACAAGAGAAATGCAAATTGAAGTTTCCCATAGCAATACCATTTTACCACTGAAAACCTGTTGATAACTACTCAACACTGCAGTCTTTGAATCACTCTGAAAAATATCTGCAGGAACAAACTTTGTATGTGGAACTGTTCCGTTTCTTGGGTTAGAGAGGTTGTTGATCGTACTCCAAGTAGAAAAGCTGTTCCAGAATTAGGCTGATTTCAAGGTTATCAGCCTTTCCTCTGCAGATCGCACCTGGGAAGCTGGCACAGATCAAGCAATTTGCCAGTGTCTCAAACAAAAAAGAGGATCCACATCTGAGCCAGGCAACTGTGCCAGATCTCTCCAGACCGTCTTCTGTGCCTAGTTTGCCAGGCCACCTTTTCCTACCTAATCAATAAAGCCAATCACATAATCCGCAGAGAGAAAACATTTACTGAGAGTGCTGAAGTGAGACAGACATGCAGCCCCTTCATTTAAATTTCCAAGGATCGGAGCCCCCAGCACAGACCATTTACAAGAGCAATTTGGTAGGGCTCTGACATATTGGATCAGGAATGGCCCTGACAGATATTTTGCACCCCTGCAGACTGTGTTTGCTATAACATCTCAAACCAAAGTCAGACCTTTCCTCTGATGAATGCTGCTGCAAAGCCTTGCTTTCCCTTACAATGTCCTCAGCTTTGGAAGACTTGCTCATACTCAGATCTCTAACAATATTTAAATTAAGCAAAACATTTGAATCATCATAGAATCATAGAATGGCATGGGTTAAAAGGGACCCCAAGGATCATAAAGCTCCAACCCCCCTGCCACAGGCAGGGACACCAACCTCCGGGCCTGGATCTGCACAAGGTTGCCCAGGGCCCCATCCAACCTGGCCTTGAACACCTCCAGGGACGGGGCATCCACCACTCTCTGGGCAGCCTGTTCCAGCACCTCACCACTCTCTCTATAAAAAACTTCCCTCTAATATCTAATCTAAACCTTCCTTCCTTTAGTTTTAATCCATTCCCCCTTGTCCTGCCATTGTCTATCCTTTTAAAAAATTGATTCCCCTCCTGCTTATAAGCTCCCTTCAGGTACTGGAAGGCTGCAATGAGATTCCCCCCGCAGCCTTCCCTTCTCCAGGCTGGACAAGCCCAGCTCCCTCAGCCTCTCGTCATAGGGCAGGTGCTCCAGCCCTCTAATCATCTTTGTGGCCTCCTCTGAACCCTCTCCAACAGTTCCACGTCTTTCTTGTATTGGGGGCCCCAGATCTGGACACAGGACTCCAGGTGGGGCCTCACAAGGGCAGAGTAGAGAGGGACAGTCACTTCCCTGTCCCTGCTGGCCACCCCTCTTCTGATGGAGCCCAGGATACCATTGGCCTTGCAAGCTGCAAGAGCACACTGCTGGCTCATGTTGAGTTTCTCATCCACCAGAATCCCCCAGTCCTTCTCAGCAGGGCTACTCTCAAGAAGCTTTTCTCCCATTCTGTATCTATGTCTGGGATTCTTCCGGCCCAAGTGGAAGACCTTACACTTGGCAGTGTTGAACCTCATTAGGTTCACCCAGGCCCACCTTTCCAGCCTGTCAAGATCCCTCTGGATGGCTTCCTTTCCTTCTAGGGTGTCAACCACACCACTCAGCTTGGTGTCATCCGCAAACTTGCTGAGGGTGCATTCTATTCCATAATCCATATCATTGATAAAGATGTTAAAGAGAACTGGTCCCAAGACAGACCCCTGGGGGACACCACTTGTCACTGGCCTCCACCCGGACATAGAGCCATTGACCACCACCCTTTGGCTACGGTCTGTTAACCAGTTTCTTATCCACTGGATGGTCCACCCACCGAATCCACATCTCTCCAATTTAGAGATAAGGATGTGGTGGGGGACTGTGTCAAAGGCCTTGCACAAGTCCAGGTAGATGACATCAGTTGCCTTCCCTTTATCTACCGATGCTGTCACTCCATCATAGAAAGTCACCAGATTGGTAAAGCACAACCTTTGAATGTGGAGATCAGCCTCCTGTTCAGTCCTACTGAAGAATTAGTAACTTTTGAAATTTGCCACTTTAAGACATTTAGACACAGAATTAGTAAAAACACCACAACTAATATTGATCTGCATGGTTCATAAGTGACCTGTCATTTATGCCCACTATGAATCAATAACTGTTATCCTTTTGCTTTCCATCCTTAAAGTAGTTGAACTGCTCCAACATGTTTTGCTCATGTCAAATGTCAAAATGAATAGTGACTTTAGTTCAAACACATTTTCCAAACTTTGTAAGCTCTCTTTTCTCCTTCTTTCTGACCCTTCAGTCCTTTTTCTTACCCATATGTGTAAAAACAATATCAATAAATCCTCTACAGTACAGATAAGCCATCTCCCATTTTCTCCCTCAGCGTACCAATTGTCCTCTCTCGATATAAAAATCTGAAAATGTATTTTTATATAACATATGTCAGGATGGACTTTTGAACATGAAGTATATATAATATATAATATTCATGTCTAGTGTGTATATCCAAATATTCACATTCATATCTGTAATATATACATTATATATTATATATATTACATATATTCCAATGTAATATATACATTTTATATGTTATAGTGAATGCATACATTTAAAACCTACTTTATACTACAAGGTTTTACAGCTGCTGTTCAATGTCTGGTGCTCTGAAGTTTCACCAGGTCTGTAACTGTCACTGTCCCCAAAAATATATTCGTAATTCCTTCAGTAGCTTACTCCTTTTAAGGAATATGAGCAATTTAAAACACGTAGGTTTTCCAAGCTACCAAACACCGTATGTATTAAAGCATCTTATAAAAATATATATAAATAAATCAGTATTTGCCTGCATCAGCTGTTTTTTCCCCAGAATGATAAATTACAATCTTCAAATCCCATGCTGAGTCAGAGACTACCTTTTGATCCACTGCAGTATTCTTTTTCTGTCCTTATTCACTGAACTTCTTCAGCACTACTCTGTCATGCACACGGTTATGTTTATTTTTGAAACGTAGAGGAAGTTACCAATTAATGGCATCCTAGTTCATGATGCTTCAACAGATTCACTCAAGGTGTAATATGCTATTGGAGGGTAGTGACTCCCAGAAAGCACATTCTTGATTTACACAGAAGCACAGGCTGACCAAACAATGATAGACATAGCAGCTACCTTTGCTTAGGGTAAATGAAAAACCAATTTAACACTCATTCTTTAGTAGTAACCAAAATAAGCTTACCTACACTAACAACAAACAGCAAAGAACTGGAAATACTAAAAGAGAAAGGAAGTACAAAGGAGTTACATTTGCCCATGCCTCCAAAGCAGGTGAAAGGAGATGAACAGGGTCCACAGTGTGGATGACCTCAGAGGGGCACTAAAAGCATAAAGCTGTGAGAAAGCCATGAGACACTCCTGCCAGGTGACCAGGAAGTTTTTCTTTAATAAGAAAAGGTCAATTAGATTGTACATGTTTACATTCTTTGGATAAGGAGACTCAAAAACCACCAGCCTTGGTCACTATATTCTCCTCCCAACTAAAACACCTGGAAAAAACACTAATATCACCAATTTCTCAGACCGATTAATGTTATAGTACATAAGACAGCTGAAAAACAGGTCTACTTTCAAATCCATCCCTCATCTATGTTTCCACAGTGAAACAAATGTTTCTAAGACCAAGTTTAACAGAAACAGTACATTACTTTGATTACAGTATACATTAGACTAAGACAACTCTTACAAGCAGTCTTAGAGCTGATCCCAAACTGAAGGTGTAAACCCAAAATCAAGCCCTTTCCCTAAAGCACCAAGGAGAAAGAAAACAAAGATTCAACACACGCAAAACACTTATGTGCAAGTTTTTCATACATACATGAAAGCCTATGTAAACAAAAATGAAAAAGGTATGAAGAGGATATTAAAATAATTCCAGAAAATCTAATCAACTGCAGTATCTGATTTTTCTTCAGCCAAGATACCCATCAGTTTTGTAAACCCAAGCAAATATTTTGAATTTAAAAGCACAAGGGTATTTTAACATCCTTTACGCTAAGAAGGAATCTCTCCTGCTCTTTTTCCTACAAGATAAAAAGAACAAACCTGTCTATTGGCCTTCAAGGATTTGGGATGCTTAAACTTTTAGCAAGAATATCCATGAGAAAGATGACACCGTATTTCAAAGTAAGAATGCTTTAGTGGTATTTTTGTAACAAAGGTGTTCTACGAATGCAGTTATCAAAAAAATACAGCAGAGACACAACTTGTCCTGAAGCAAAGCATCCTTTTCTCTAATTAAAAACACGCTAGTAGAAAAAGAAAAAATCAGGTTTCTTGCCCATGAAGGACCCTGGTCACACATCTAACCTAGTCTGGGCTTACTGTAATATGCCACAGTCCTTGTGGATCCAACATCATTTGCAACTACTCTCAATTAAACTGATGACTGACAGGCTGCAGGCATCTAGTTTCCTACTCAGCCTCAAGCAAGTCTTTTTGCATTCAACAATATAATATAATTGTTAATTAATCAACTGCCTGCAAAGCAAAATGTATGATATACAATAGTTAAAAGACCTTTTAAGCATTCAAATCTTGTCACAAAGGTATTTCATGCGTGTTCAGAAACCAACAAAAAGTATTTGAATTTTTTTATATGAAGGGAGGTAGAACTTTCAAAGATTCGTCATTGTTTCTGAACAAAATGCTATTTTTAAATAAGAATTAGTCAAAATTAAATATTTCTCAAAGCAAGTAATATAGGCAACTTTGAAATAGCTTTAAGAGAAGGCTTGAAATATTTTCAGTAGTCAGATGCATTTCCTGATCAAATATTTTCTAATCAAGCAACTGGAATTCTATCATATCTTACATCTATTTAGCATATAATGGTAAAATATAATTGACTAGTTTGCTAACAAAAAAATCAAAGTATTAAAGCACAGTGGCTCCTAACAGTTAAGATAGTTGCTCACCATTATTTCCAAATCATTATATTTTCTCCAACTCAGGTTAAGAGTCTTCAGATCCTACTCACACAGCATGAGGTTCTCACATGAGAAATTCACATTTACATTAATCAGCTGTTGGGACTCTCTATCAAAAGAGGGGGTTTTGAGATTCTTTGGCAAAGGCTACCACTATTGACTATAAACTGATAAATACTAGATACGACTAATTAACCCTACACTTGGGATCATACTATCAGAGTAGTTAATTCTTTTTTTTTAAAAAAAGTATTTTTAGAGTATTACTTCCTGGAAGAAAACAAAGCTATCAGTTGAAGCCCAAGAATTTTTACAAGTCAAAATAATTCACACAAATAACTGAACTTAGGCAATGGAGTGTAATTAATTAATGTATTGCTGGATTAGTGTTTATTTGCTATAATTAATTATTCATTTTTAAAAGTAATTAACTCTATTTTGCAAAGTTTAAAATAAGGATAAAAACAAGTTATAGTTTATGAAAAAAGTAGCCCTCATCTTTTTGGGGTTCTTTTGGGTTTGGTGGGGTGGTTTGGGGTTGTGGGTTTTGTTTGGTTTTTTAATTATTTCTATTTAATCTTAACTGATTGTGCCCATTCTTCCTTGGGATCCTCATATGAGACCCTGCAAGTGAGAGGCAGCATAGCTTGCTTTCTTCAAACTGTAGGAGCAAGCAAACCCATGAGAGCTTAGGAACTTGCATGACCCCTCGATTTGCTTTCCAATGCTATGCAAGTCTCTGATTATTCAAATATACCCAGTCTATAAAGAGCAACATGTTTTCTTTACACAGGAAGTGACATTAACATCGCATTCGGCAAACAGAACCAGCAGGAGGTCTGGTGCTACTACAAATAAATCAGTAAGAAGAGCAACCAGTGTTTCTACAGTCCCAAGGACAAAGAGAGAAAGAGAGACCAAGCTTTTCAAAATGATTTACATTAAACTTAGGCAATCAACCCTCTGGGCAGCTTTGCAAAGTGAAGCCTAAAAATTCTTTTTATCTTAATCTTTCTTTAAAATTCTAGCCAGAGGAAGAAATTCAAGGGTACCTTTTCTGTAGAATAATGCCATCATTTATCATCCAGGCTGATATGCAAAGTGACATAGGATATGGAAAATCTCTTTAAAAGATATGGGATAAAATCCTGAACTCCTTGAAGTTTCTAACAAAATTTGCATGACCATTCATTGGACAAAGTTGCATCAGTGGTCCTTTTTCCAAACACTGTGATTACAATGTTTCAGATTGAAAGGAAGCCTCCTAAAATAGGAATGTGAAATTCTCGCAGTTATTTTTACATGTATTCTTTCTAAGACTCATTTTCTAGAGCACAGATTTATTTTTAATTTTTTTTTCCCTCCAAATGAAATATTCAAGATATACATTTTTCCAGGGCACACACATCTCTGAAGATAAAGACTGCCATACTTGGTACTTATAAAGCATGGTCAGGTGAAAATAAAATCAAAAGTATACACTACTGTAAAAAATATCATGATGTTTAACTATATATTCCTACAACCCACCTGCTTATACTTCCTACGCATATATCAAATGCTATTGAAATTACAGTCTTAAAGGAGCAGGACACGATCTGAATCTTGTTAAGCTATTAGAGCAAACTTAGCTCTTTATCCTCTATCTTCACTACTGCCCTGGTTCCAGCTAGGACAGAGTTAACTTCTTTGAGCAGCCAGCACCAGGACAACCTACATACTGGAGAACCCATTGAATATAAATTGATTATTAAATTTAGAGTATTCGACAACAATCCCAAAGACTTATTTATGAAGTTGAATAAAAGTAGAGGAAAGTTAGCAATGTAGAAGGGCACACAAGCACTTCTAAGTACCGGCATTACACTGAATGAAGGAAAAGGGCAAAAGCAGGAGACACAATGATAAACTACAAGAGAAATGATGAACTGAGCAGATCTTCGATCAAATTCCAAAAGCAAATGAGGAATGCACTCCTAGTGCAGCAAGCCACAAGACAGATATGCATAGGGAACAACTTGGGAGAAGGACAATGAATTTTTACAAAAATTCTCAAAAAAGAGATAGAAGATAAGTGGCTTGTCAAAAGAGAATTAAAAAGAGAAAATGAGAGCTTAATTATTGCCTCATAGGAATAGGCTACTCATGCGAGATAAGAAGAGGTAAGATGGATGATAAGAAAGATTTAAGTCTGGAATGTTAGATGCACAGCTGAGCCTCAGAGACTTATTAGTTATAAGTGGATGTACCAAGCTGGCCAGAGCTGAGCATGAAGTACAGCATGATAAAGTTGGCAGAGCTGTGCACTGCTTGCTTTGTAAAGAATGATCTACAAGCAGCACTACCATCTGCCAGACAAAGTTGGAGAACATACGAGGAAAATTTCATAATATTTTTACACTC
Source organism: Gallinula chloropus (assembly GCF_964237585.1). Lineage (NCBI taxonomy): Eukaryota > Metazoa > Chordata > Aves > Gruiformes > Rallidae > Gallinula > Gallinula chloropus. The sequence continues at coordinate 53,358,150 of NC_140088.1, read as the reverse complement.
CTGGTATTTTCCATGAATCATACACTATAAAACTGGTTAGAGTATGACAAAATATTTCACTGGAAATGCAAGGAAAGATTCTTTTAGACAAGAATTGAGAAAATCTTGGTCATAGAAAAATATGTACGGAATACTGATTTTTTTTTTTTTTATAATTGTTTAGGATCTTATGATGATGATCTCATTACATAAGCATGAGAAACAACAGATGATCAGTGCTCTGAAAATACAGATTTCTTTTTTCCCCGAAATCTCCAGTAAACATCACTTGACCACCTATTCAGGTGACAGAATTGTGAAAGCATCCACATATTGGCCCATATGGCTGCACTGCCAGCAAAGCAAATCCCAGCTCATCAAACCCCACAGGAAGAGTAAACTATGAAATCACTTATTGAAACAACCTATTAATTTATTTTACAAAATAGCATTTTCAAGCTCTAGAGTTAGACCTTTCTAAACAGCTCAATGTCCAAATGCAGAGCAGTAACAAGTCATTTCCCTCAGGTAATTTCTGAAGAAACCAGCAGAAAGAGGAATCAGTCAAATTTAAAAAATAGATGAGACAAGACCTAAACATTAAGCACAGGAATGTGTGAATAACAAAATGCAGAAATGGAAACTAATAAATTAGTAAACTTTGACTTAAAGTGACTAAAGTTCAAAGCAGTTAGCAGTAGCAACAGGTAACATATAATCACAGAATGGTTTGGGTTGCAGGCAACTTTAAAATCATCTTCTAACCCCCTGCTGTGGGCAGGGGACACCCTCCACTAAACCAGGTTACCCAAAGCCCCATCCAACCTGGTCTTGAATACTGCCAGGGAGGGGGCAGCTGCAGCTTCTCTGGGTACCCTGTGCCTCACCACCCTCACAAGGAAGAATTACTTCCTACTATCTAATCTAAATCCTTCTTCAGTTTAAAGCCATCACTTCTTGTCCTATCACTGAGTGCCCTTGTAAACAGTCCCTGCCCAGCTTTCCTGTAGCCCCTTTAGGAACTAGGGAGGCTGCTATAAGCTTTCTCCAGTCTTCTCTTCTCCAGGCTGAGCAAGTTCAACTGTCTCAGCCTGTCTTCATAGGAGAGGTGCTCCAGCCTTCTGATTGACTTCATGGACCTTCTATGGACTTGCTCCAACAGATCCATATCTGTCTTGCAGTGGGGACCTCACACCTGGATGCAGTACACCAGGTGGTGTCTCACCAGAGAGGAATAGAGGGAGAGAATCACCTTTCCATAACCTGCTGGTCACACTGCTTTTGATGCAGCCAAGGATATGGGTGGCTTCCTGGGCTGCAGGTGCACATTGCCAGCTCATGTTGAGCTTCTCATATGCCAACACCCTATCCCCAAGTCTTTCTCCTCAGGGTTGCTCTTAATCCATTGTCTGCCAAACCTGTAGTTGTGCTTGAGATTGTCCCAACCGATGTGCATGATGCCCTTGCACTTGGCCTTGAACCCATGAAAGTTGCAGGGGCTCACTTCTCAAGCCTGTCAATTTCCCTCTGGATGGCATCTCTTCCCTCCAGCATGTCAACTGCACCACACAGATTTATATCACCGTTAAACTTGCTGGGTGGGTACTGTATCCCACTATCCATGTCACCAAAGATGTTAAACAGAGCCAGTCTCAACACTGGTCCCTGAGGAACACCACTTGTCACTGGTCTCCACTTAGACATTGAGCCATTGACCTCAGCTCTTTGAGCATGGCTATCCAGCAAATTCCTTATTCACTTAGTGGTGCATCGTATCAATGTTTCTCCAATTTAGAGACAAAGATGTGTGTGAGAGCATCAAATGCTTTCCACTAGTCCAGGTAGATGACATCAGTTGCTCATCACTTACTCACTAGCACTTACCCAGAAATCCCATTGTAGAAGGCCAAGAAATCTGTCAAATACAATTTGCCATCAGCAAAGCCACATTGGCTGTCACTAATCACCTATGTATTTGCCAAGTGCCTTAGCATAGTTTGCAGGAGGATCTCCTCCATGACCTTTCCCGGCACAGAGGTGAGATTTACCAGCCTGCAGTTACCCAGGTCTTTCTTCTTTCCCTTTTAAGATATGAGCATTATGTTTCCTCTTCTCCAGTCAATGGGAAGTTCACTGGACTGAAAGGACTTCTCAAATATGATGGAGAGTGGCTTAGCAACTTAATGCACCAGTTCCCTCAGCACCCATGAATTCTGCATGCACACACTTAGATACTCCTGTGAAACATATTGCTGAGATCAACAGCTCTATTACAAACAAAGACTTTCTTTCATTTTAGAAAGAAAACACACTAAACAGTTAAACCCATATGAACATTTACAACACACTTTCAGCCCAAGTCAGCATTTAGACAGCATCTTAAGTTTGCACTCAAACCATTGCAGGGAATGCTGGAAGCTGCTAGCTAACAACAATACAAATTTTCTTCCCCCTTTCACTCTTCTCTTTAGCAGTGTGGCACTTGTGAAGCTGCCATTTGCTCCATTAGGATTCATTATTATGTACACAGAGCCTCCTACACAAAGATATTGCTATGTGCTACCTCAAAGTAAGCTAATAGCATTTTCAAAATGCAATTAGAACCTTTCAGGAGAAAGCTCAAGCTGTGTTTGGATAATATGAAGTTAACTCTCTACTACATTTCACAGACAGGCACAGCAAAGCTAATAAATTCTTCTCATGTCTTCAGATTATTAACACACCTACTGGCAATGTCAAGATGTTAGTTTAAAGAATTTCAAATATGAAAGTTCGATAATCTGGTTTACGACAGCTGACTGACAAAGCTAATTAACTGCCTGGAGAAGATTCTTTATAAATGAAGCAACTTCTGTCTGAACATATTTCCAAGAAGAACAAAATGTTCGTTTTGTCTTTCTTCTCCTTCATATTGTCTCCCTACTAGCCTTCTCCATCTCATCTAGACTTTCACAAAACTTCCTTGATGGTACTTACATATTGTTCTTCCTGTGATTTGGTGTTTTCTTATTTTCTGTGCCCTTTGCAGGTTCCTGATAGACACTTCTACTCCTCTCCTCCAGACCTTTTTGTTAAAAGGTATTTTTCAGGCACTCTACACAGCACTTTCACATCTCCCCTTGCATCCTGAGAGAGTTTCATGTTTGAGTATCTACAAGCTTTCCCCAGCCATGAGATTACTGCTTCACAACATCCACCTGCCTTGGGTATTTTACTCCTTCATATACCTTTCACCACACATCATTTCTGAAGAGAAATCCTGTTTGTACCCAACCCTAATGACACAGAAGAAAAACAGTGCTTTGGGGGTTCCACTACCACTACATGACTCAGAGAATGTCACAATTTGGAGAGAATACTTACGGGGAGGAAGATGACACTGTTAGCTCTAGCTATTACTGGCCTTTATTGTAACCAGGCGCTGTGCAAGCAGAGTATGTTGCTCTGCCAACACATCTCAGTCCTGGCCTGAAAGACATCATTACGCCCATTAGATAGTCTCTCTCCTTAGTGAGAAAAACCTATTCATTATACCAGATAATGGACCAGTTTTATTAAATGAACATACAGCTCAACCAACGAAATTACCTACTCCATTACATTCCTTACAAATGAAGGGCACTGACAGCACTGAGATTAGAAAATTCTTGCAAAACCCAAATAAAAACACCCACAACAGGAGGAAGAAATGTTTTATAAAGATGAGTAACGTGAGACTTTTGCTCCCCTCAGAACTCAGCACTAAGTACCTCTGCATTTGAGCATTACAGGCAGAGTAATAGCAGGACTGGTAATACTTATTTTTAGGCTGATGCTAAATGGTGCCTGTAAGACCGACCAGCAGCAGCAGATTATTTGTATCTGGAATTTTCTTTTGTCATCACCAGTTCATAAAAAATATAGATACTTTCCCACAGAAAGTAATTTATTGCCCAGATCTTTTTCTAACACCAACAGAACAGACTGAAAATATTAGTGCACTTCATCCTGAATACCAAAACAATGAGATATCAGATTAGCAGCAAGACTTGCATAAGCATTTGTAGGAAGTCTAGTTTCAAGTGTCTGATCCTTCTCAGTTGTCTCAGAATGAGGGTCATGTAGGGTCAACAGAGACATGTTTGTCCTGTGACCTGCTTCCTCAATTGCACCCTGCCCTTTTACTTGCTGACAGTATATTCAGAAACTATTCCAGTTTTCACACTGAATCATCAGCTTCAAGCAAGTGAGTGGCATTATGTCCATATTGCAGAACACCCTCAAGGAATAGGAGTGGGATAAAAAGACCAGTGACCATCCCCTGCTGAGTCTCACCTTGGTCATTTCCTTTTAAAAGAAAAAGCTTTGCTGATGATCCTACGATGTTTTCCCTCCTAACTTTGCTGTGGAAGACATATTGACATGTTTTTCCTCAAAACAAAGAAAGGAAAAATACTGCTAGTTTATAGGAAGCTAAATGAGACATAGAAACCAACTCATAATGCTGCAAAACAGATCTGACTAATTACCATTCTCTTTCCCCATTCTGCCCTCTTCAGAAGTCAGAGGTATTGACATCTGAAGCTCTACTTGGACTCAAAACTTAAATTCATAGAATGTATCAATTTACAATAATATATTTTGTTCAGCATCTAAAATCAATCTGAAATTACCACTTTCCTTTCTGAAGGAAGGATTTATGTTATCACATGAATCAGATCTGAAGACAATTCTTAACAGGCCAGCTGGGCATTAGGTTTTGAGGAAATACAACCACATGAACATATGTTTAAGTATGCATATATTATTGAATGATAATTGGTAAATAATCCTTATTAATGAGTATGTCAGGCTTCAGTCAGTGTTCAGTCATTTTTCCCCATCTCTCCTTAAAACTCACTGATTGGGCTTTACTTTTAAGGTCTATGCTAGCTAATTAGGGAATTTCAGTAATCTATTTTTAATATGTACCATCTTCTGTTCTTTTTAGTGCAGCCTTAAGATAGACTTTTATCTTTACTGCTGTGCACAGATCATCTGAAAATATAAGTTCTCTACTACATGACAACTCATAATGAGCCTTAATGAAGCTTGGGAACAGCTGTTAAAAACTCCAGTTGAATAGGTTTGCCCAAGCAGCAGTAGCTTAGGATGCTTCTCTTATAGCACTGTTGAGTCATCTGTTCACCATACATATAATGAGAAAAATCAAAAATTAAATACTAAAGCAGCTTAATCCTTTTTCCTTAGATATTTTATTTTAATCAGAGTTTTAATAAGTGCATTATGAACCATCATCTCTTAAGCCTTTCACCTTTTTAATTATATTCCTGCTCCGAACATCGACAAAAGCAAATGTTATTATGCAAATTTTGCTCCAAATTTGTGTCCTTACCAAGAGCATAAGAAACAGAGTTCAAACTCCATTTTTAATTATACTACAGATAAATGAGCTCCAAATTGTTAGAAATTACAAAAAGCTCTCACGATTTTACATGTTACCTAATCTACAAGTCAGAAGATTATATATTTGGGGTAGGATAAAGGATTTTAAGAACTATGAAGGTTAAACATGATTGAAACAATTTCCATTACTTTATATTGTTTGTCTTCTCTTACTGAACCTTCATCGCTTTGACAGTAAGTATACAACATACAGGACTTTCAATTTTTTTGTACTCATTTCTGATTACATGGATGTTTAGGTGCCCTCCAGCCCTCCAATTTATTTATTTTTTTAAACATAATTTACTCATCATTCAGTGTTCTGATTGAAGCAGAAGGGAGCAGTTCACTTTCATGTATCAACTGCAAAGAACTGTTTCATGAAACATCAGATTTTTTTTTTCCTCCAGTATCCTTGTTATCTGGTTTTGTTCCAGTAACACCTAAAGGCCTAATTCCCACTCTACTAGGAATGGTACAGCTGCAGAAAAGAGATAGTATAGCTCAAAGGCACATCGCTAAAGTCTAGAGCCAAGGGATGAATAAGAACTCAGATGACAGGAGATAGGAGGAGATAGATGATTACATTGAACCTGATAAGCAGAATCCACAGAACACCTGATAAACTTTTTCTTCTTCCTTCAATCAATGTTTCCCAATAAAAGTTTCAAAAAGTCAACACTGCCTGCCATTGCCAACATTTTAAATTATTTACATTGACCCAATAAAGCCAAAAACTACCCATAGGCAGTGGGCTTCAGATCTTTAGTTAATTTAATGGTTTAGTTGTTCTGTAGGGAAATGCCAAGAAATAAAAGATTCTTGATAGATCTGTATATGCTGAACAACAGGAAGTCTGCTGATGCCCTGGTCCAGCGAGTTTCACTGTTGACTGCAGTGGCACAAGAATTCATCATCTTCTTCACTGATTCCAAACTCTAGTATGATTTGACTGCCTTGTGCAGAGACTTGAAAATGTTCACTTGTGGAAGAACTGTTATTTGCTGAGTCTTTTCAGGGATCCAGTCTCATGGTTTGAAACGCTAGTGACACTGGCGGTTTATTTTTACGATTGTTTGCTTTGGTGGATACTACACAATTACCACAACTCCACTGACAAATAACAAATACGTAGCTGGAAAAAAATGGATTTGCACAGCTTAGACCTGAAGTTGACAGCTTATACACTGGCTTCCTTTCTAAATTGTGATCATCCTAACAACAGTGCTATTCAAAGCTCACTGCAAGCAAATAAAAATATTGCACTGTAACTCCCAAAAAGAAAAATGAAGACTGAGGCAATGATTCCTAGTTAGAAGGACCTTATCTGAAGTAATTGCACTGCAAATAGTGTAAAGCATCCTAGTTAGAATCTGATGCAAGACAGTTGGAGATTTGCAAGTTTCTGTAACATAGCGTTACACACCAGAGTCTTCTGCATAAAGCAGTAATCAAAAGCTGCTTGAACACCTTCATTTTCAGAAGGGAAGGGTAAAAATAGAATAAGGTTGGGGATTTTGAGGCAGCCACTTTCTCTCAAGTAGCCCTCATAGGTCACATTATCTGCATTTGGTCTGCGAATTCACTCCCAAGAGTCACATAATAAAGGGATAATGGTGGTAATGTTGTATAATGCAAAAGTTCTAAGTAAAACTAGCAAACCTTATTAGTAGCAATGGAAACCATACATGTGAAAAACAGCACAGTGACAGTGAAATTTTAGAGCAGCAAATAGAAGGGAAACAGTTCCAAAGTCATTCACAAATAGGCCTTTACATGCATGTGAAATGCCTATAAAAAGTACCCTGCACAACATGCAGAAAAGTCTTTACACACTACAACAGAACACGAGTATAAATCAGCCTCTCAAAGATGGATTTAAAAGTTCAGAAGTTATTTCATGAGAAATAAAAAAGAAAAAACTAAACACTTGGGGAAATCCACCTAATATCTCTAGTCTCAAAGCACAGTGGCTTTATCAGGTCTATCAGGCCATTAATCTAAGATGACACTTCGTGCCTTCAAGCATTATTCCCAAACAAGATATTTAGTCTTTCGAAAGAAAATTCACATTTTTGCATCTTAAGAAAAAAAAACGCAGCAGGAGCCTACTGGCTCACAACCTATTTTACACTACTGCTCTTTTGTTTCTTGTCTTATATAGGAAAGAGTCTGGATATCCTGATATATGCACATCAGTTATTGCAGAAGGAGAGAAGGGAGGAAGTTTGGAAGAGAGGAAGAGAGCAAAGAAGGAATTTTTCTGTCACATTCGATACAGGATTAGCTGGAGGATAGTGGAGGGACCATCTTACAATACTTCAAGCCCAACTCTGTACACAAGACTGCACAAATTCTATTTTGGCAGACTCCCGGACAAACAGACCATTCAGCAGAATCATTGCTCCTGGCTCAACAGGAAAAATCTTCTTAAGCAAGATGTTAAGCAAATAGCCTTCTCCCCTTTCTCTGAAAGGTTACTTATTTCAGAAGAGGGATTTTTTTTATATAGGATTATGTAAATAGCCTTCCAGAGCCAGTCTTCACATACACAGAGTATCACAATTACAATGGGGGACAGGGTTTCTCCCACTCTTTTATCCAGGAATTCATCAATGAGTATTAATCGTGCATGTAAGCAGTTACTCCAGGGAAAATAGGAATAAATTTCAGAAAAATATCTCATTTTTCTAGTCCTTAATAGGCAAGCCAGTGACAATAACTGCCTAAATCATACCTTAGATTTAAAAAAAAAGAGAGAGAAACAATAGAAGTATAAATTAAAGCAGAGAGGAAAATTCATCACTTAAGTGGCAATTCTTTAGTACATCACCTGATCTAAGCCATAAGCAGCTTCACAGCTTGTGCCAGATTATGTTGGGCAAGAGTTACCCGTATTTAAAAATGCAATGATGACTGCCAAATGAAAATAGGCTGAAAGTATCAAGCGTTATGTCCTATGGAACCTGCTTTGGCAGGGGGGATGGACCCGATGATCTCTTGAGGTCCCTTCCAACCCCTACGATTCCATGATCTCATCTGGCACCAGGAAGTCTCCTCCACCCTCTGAAATATCACAGTCTCGCTTGAAAAAACTGTACACCCTGAGCTACTGCACTGAGGCATAATAAAAATTTTTTTTTTCATTTAATATTTCAGTTTACTTTGAGGACAGAGGAAACCAGTGTTAAGGCAAATACTGAGTCTACTCGGATTCCTGTTTCTTTGGCCTAAACTGTACCTAATGAAATCTAACTTTAGCAGAGATATTCCATTACTTTGAGAAAAACATAGTTATTGCACTGGTAGGAATCATATAAAAGCAGAAATTGCTTGAATCTTAAGGAAGATATAAAAGATTAAAAATAGAAATAAAAGACTCTTTAATAATAATAATTTCAAAATGTACTGGTAAGGCCATGAATTCAAGCCTTGATTAAGCTCTGTAATTATATATTAGGTAAAGACCAAAGCATCAAAACTAAACAGTACCAGTTTGTACAACACAGTGTGCTTTAATGAATCCCTGGAGCTACTGTTTCAAATATTAGCAGTGTTTTTTTTTTTTTTTTTTTTAGTATAACCACTCAAATGGTACTGTATTTCTAGGTAGGCTTTACAAAAATGTGCTAATCTTTGCTGAGCATATCCAATTCATTCCAGCACTCCACTGATGTTATATAAAAGACATAATATATTCAAGTAACATTAAAATCGGTGCAGAAAATGACTAGCAGCTTCTTCGTTCCCATTCAGGCTTTTTTCACTTCTACATGTATTTAAGACTTACATATTTTTACTTCTTTGCTGCTCCATCCCATTTCTCTCTGAAATTAAACCAAAAAATCCTGCTTTTTCAAAACCACCATCTTCATTTCATAAATTCCCCCATTACTATATATTTCCTAAATAATATTTCCTAAATAATATTTTTCTAAGTGAAAATATTCATAAATAAATATTAACGGATAACAAAATTATGGCATTATTTCAACCAATTTTTTGGCGTTCTTGCTTTGTTTCCCCCTGATTCTAACAGCCTGCTTTATTGACAGTTTCAGCTGGCTGCATAACAGGATACAGCAGGAGATCAGTGCATGTATTGACATTCTCCACAATGCCTACTTATAAACAAATTCATAAAGCTTGTCTTGTTAAGTCAGATGAAGAAAACTTGGTAAGCACACCTAGTATTGCTCACATCTAAACACTGGTTTCTACAATTATTTAATTTCTTCATGAGTCCTAGCATAATGGAGAGAGCTACAGCATCAAAATATGGAGGCCACAACCCCAACACCAGCCACAGAGGGAAGCAGAGTACCACCAGACACACTGAACAGTGAAAAGCTAGGAGGATTGCCTTTATTCTGAGCTGGCATGCTTTTGTGCACCTGCAATCTAGTGCAAAAGGAGCAGCCAGCAAACCAAGCATTACTTCCAGACTGTGGCAGAAAGGTCTCCATAGTGACGACAACTACCAGAAACCCATGCCTAACAAGATACCCCTAGTCGATATCATGGTTAACTTTTCAGAGAGGGAACGCAAAAGTCTGAAAACACATTACTTCCACTTTTTCTACCAGTGCTTTCATTGGTGTTAGACAAGCCTACATCACAGCCCCACTATAAAACACACATCCTGACCAGCATTCTGAAGTAACGCTGAAAGGGTGAGCTCCTAGCGTGTTGTCAGCAAAATCAAGCACACTACTCTTCTCACATATGCAAGAACAATTAAAGTAAATGTATCTGAAACAGATGTGTGTGCATAAATATCTGGAAGCACTGCTGTTATCACCCACTACTTACCCAGAGATTGCCAGAACACATGTGCTAATTGTCCATGAAAATCAGAATATTTTGCCCGATCTGAATTTTCAGTTGATAGTCATATTGGCAAGAAAGGCATATTTTCAAGACCTCCTAACTATTCTTCCTAGTGGGAGATAAATAGTACTATGTGTTTTCACAGCCCATATTTTACATATGTTCATCACTCACAGACAGTGCAAGTATTTGATGCACATGCAGTACAAAGACAGGTAAAACAGTTAAAAACTTTTCAAATTTCTTTAATATCTCTGCTACCTATTTAGTGAGCCATTTCAGCATGCCTATAAACACTGTAGAATTCGCTTTGTGGCATAAATGCTTTTCAAACAAGGATAGTGTTACAGCAAACATTGCTGTTACTTATACTTCTACAAAAGTTATTCTATATCCTGTAGTCAGTGAAATCCTAGCACAAAGTGCTATAAGCCATGTAAATCTGCAAAATAGGTAGTTATAAAATAAGTCATTAATAGGGAAAATTTTCCAAATTTTTTTACTATTTATTTAGAAGAGGTACAGAAGAATACGCTTTCTAGTATAAATTATTCTTCAAAACTTAAATATCCTTTAATTTTGTGTCAATTACCTATTTTGTGTCCTGGCGAGGTTTTCTGTATTTGTTTGGGGTTTTTTTCCTTTCTTCTCTCAACAAGTCAACAGTGACTTGATTTGTTCAATAACATCTAACCAGGCATTAATGTGGAAAAATGCCTAATACTCATGTTTCATGCTGCAAAAAGTACCACACTTTCCTCTTCTGATGACTTTTCTTAGTTTTAAATAGTTTTATTTAGTTTTTAGTTTAAATAGTTTTAAATACAGTGGAAAAAAAAATCTTATCTTACTCAGTATGAACTATCTGAGTGATGCTACATGCGAATAAACAAGCCAAGGCTACCTTATCAACATACATCTAAAGATGCAAGTAAATACAAATAGCTAAGACTTCCAAATAAAAACATATTTGCAACATGTTTTCAGAGCAAGATATAGTTATGTCCCTAAAGAAACTGATATTCACTGTGTTTTTTTAATCTTCCCACATCCCAGAGTGGGGATACATTCATTCACCTTGAAGAGTCACTGACCAATGTTTTGTAGGTCTCACACACACTTAAAAATAATTGGATTATTTGTAGACATTAATGTCTTCAGCTACTTCTGACAGCTCTGTATGAGTACTGATATAAATTCAGAATGAAAGAAAAGCAGTCTCATATCAAAAGATCTTTAAGGATCAAGACTTTGGGGAAGGAAACAGAATTTACCAAAGAAGGAATCTTGTCTTCAGTTATCTATTAGAAGGATATGAAGAAGATGGCATCAGACTTTTCTCAGAGGTATGCAGTGAAAGCAAGAGACAATTGGAAAAGCTGCAACAAGAAAAACTCTGATAAAATATTACGAAAAGAACGCCCAGTAGAAGAGCAATGAAAAACTGGAGCAAGTTGCCAAGACAGGCCATGGAGAGCTTTACAGACATTGAAAGCCAAGAACCAGACCCTGAGAAACCTCATCTCAATTGAGGTTGGTTTAGTTTAGGTGTATTTGCTCCTCTGTGTGTGCATTAGAGCAGAGGTTCCTTTAAATACAAGATACCAAGATTCAACTTTAATACAAGATTTCTGCATGTAGGTAAAACCATATACAGATTCACTATCCCTTCTTTCCCGACCTTCTCTTAGTTTTTCAGCAAGTATTGGCAAATATGCAAAGAATTTACCCCTTTGTAATGTGCCTACTGTTAAATCTGCTGTAGGATGGCACAATTTCAGGATTAGAAAAAATAAAACTGAAAAAAGATGATTAAAAGTCTTATTATTCTACTTACATTTGAACAAAAATAGAAATAAAAATACTTCAGAGAAAAAAGGAATTGTTTTCCAGTGTGAAATGAAGCTTCTTCCCCTTTACCCTAAATTAGCATCAGTGAGACTTGTTTTTAAACACATACAGCATACTTCTGTAAGCTCTGGGGTCCTACACAGTAAAGTAAATATTTGGTTGCAGTGAGTGCTCTGCCTTCAGTTTTACATTTTGAAGGGGAGGGGTTTGAACCCACTGTCCTGTGATTGCCAGCCAGTGAAATTTAACCCGAATAAATCTGTTGAAAATTAAAAGATACCTATATTTTTGTTATATTCATGGTGAAAGTCTGAAAAGTAGAATAGAGTCTGGAGTGTTCAAAGGATTCCTCTACAGGTGGGAGGATTTTAACCTTTGGATGTGCTTTTATTACTCCTAAGACTTGAGTGCACTCTATGTAAGCACCCTTGTCTTCAGATCATTGCAGTACCATTTAACATCAATACATCATTAATGTTTCTTTACTTTTTGGTTTTGTTCACGTAAGACAAGGACCATTAGCCACAGACAGAACGTGTGTCAATAGAGGCATTAACACATGAAAGTCAGCACAATACTTGCACAGTGACTAACAAGTGTTTTTCCTTACCTATCACCTCAGTAGTATACTAAAACTTTCAAGATATCATTATTTATTTCTGGATGGAATTTTAACCAATATCAAAACAATTAAAACACAAATAATTAAAATCTCATTATCAAACACTGTCTACCTACGGTATGATTTTGCTGGTCCTGATGAAAAGAATGGCAATGCTTTAAACGATGGTTTTCTGAGGAACATGTTATTTGAAGCAACCAAGACAATCATATTGTCAATTACTGTAAAGCAATAGATAATTATTTAATCATACTGGGAATTAGCACCAAAGATATAATACAGTAACTGCATTAGCACATAATCCTTCTCGTCTTATATAATGATACCACTTACTTTTAACTTAAAACTATTTACCTGAAACTGATAGCACCTTGACAAGGAACAGTATAACACAGGCCATGGGCTTTTGCTTTCCAAACACATCCCTCCATATCTTTTCCCACAAAGGGCACAGTTTAATTTTAGGGATGGTATCAAAGGCTGAGACAGCTCCTGAAACTGAAGGGATATTGATAAAACGCAATCTGAATGCTGTTGGGATGCCCAGGATTTCCTCAAATAAAACAGCTGGGTTTTAAACCTCTAACACATTGAGCAAATTTTCCCTTGGAGAAGAAAACAAAAAAAAGTCTTGGCAACTGAACCTGGCACTATGTCATTCATTAACTGTGTTACAGCGGTTACATGCCCCAAAACCCTAATGATGCCCTCAATGCAAATAATGCAGGTTTGCCTTAAAATAATGAGCCAACTTAAATCTGGGTGCACTTCCAGGGAATCAATTAGAGCTAAGCCAATGCTAAATATGACCCACTGTACACCACTGACTTAAAATGGGCTATTTTATGTGCAATAGCTGCTGATTTTATGCTGACACTTTGCCAAGCAACCAACTTGGCAAAAATTGAAGTGGTCTTTAATCACAGTTTCAGTTAAATTACATTCTTCAGCAAAACATGCTCATGACAAACAATAAACTGACAGACACTAGCCTCTCAAATTCAAGGTACAGCTATTCAAACAGAGCTGTTGCCAAATAAACAAACTCATTTGAATTAAAAAAAAATATGGCCCAATAATGAACCTTTTCCTTTCCTGGAGGCATGCTGCCAAGTGCAGATATAAGACACAAAATTATGTACCTTTTCTAGAATAGGTCTTTTGTTTCAAACATAAACATCAATAATTTCAATTTAACAGAACTCATCTTTATAACTAAGTTATATAAAATTGTATCGTGATGACAAACATACAAGTAAAACATATTAAAAAGTTATGAAAAAAAGCAGATATTTTGGGGCTGTGTCACTAAAGGGTACTAAAAAGCTCTTGCTTAATTATACCAGCAGAGATCAATAGGATTGCACACTTCCTTAAAGCTAAGCATCTAATGAGCTTCTTTGTGATTCCAGGTGTGGGTAGGCACATTCCAAAGTTCTTTTATATGATATAAACAGAAATAAAATTTAAGCCACACTACTCAGAATGGATATGCTAAGAACAGGAAATCAAATATTTTCACTTCTCCAATTTCTAAAAACTTTACAAATGAGAACTTTTCACTTGACTTTCACCTGTTAACATACTTGATAAAAGTATCTGCTCAAAGCAATCCTATTCAAGGCACAGAGAATCCTATCTTCCAGCAGCAACACAGAATTATTATTTTTTTTTTAAGAGAAAGTTCTGTCTTGCATCTGGACACTTCACTTTGTCAGCTTTCATTTCTCAGGCTACAGTTGCAGACATCCTTCTCTTCCTCAAATGTTTGAGGCTTTATGGGGTAAAGTATCCAAAATAAGAGGTACAGAATAATGCCTTAAATTCTGGTAGCAGTAATGGGACTAAGGCAAGGCATTCCTTACTGTACTGCTGTGAAAGCGTGCTTTGGTAAGGTGCTACATGTTGTTATTAGAGCTCTCTTAATAAATATCATCAGTAGAGATACAGAAGCAATAAGTTACTCAATTTAAAATTCTATTTCAGGTCATTTATTTTATTTGTTGTTACTGGCTTTTATCTGTAAGACTGACAGACAAAAGAGTCATTTATATGATTTAGACACCTAGCCATCTCATTTTCACACTGTGTGCTCCAAGAAAAGGCTAAGAATTACATTCAATGTTGACAATTTATATTCAGCAGAGCCACTGTGTGACATCTCAATGTGTTGAGATATATCATACAGTTACCACTGTAGGCCACTTTAAAATTATCCTACTTTCCTTCATAACGCCATGTGGGGGGGGAGACATGCTGGCTTCTTTTTAAGTTCTTGAACCTTCTCACTCTAAAGCCCTCTGCTGAGTAAAAATATCTGGCAGTCTGCAGATTTCATTGTCATCTACTTTCAACACATCAATTTCCCCAGAGACACAAGTGGATTGATTTTTAAAGTTGGGGTTTTTTGTTGGTTTTTTTTTAAGCTACCTTATACTTCAATGGAGATGCTGAAGTAGCAGCAAAACCAGACACTTTCAAGCTACTATCACATGTAAAACTGTCTACAGGGTTCCATTTCCTTTATGCTTACTTAATAAGCTTCTCTCTTTTCCAAGAGTCTTAAAACACTAAAAAGACCTTTATTCTGAAAGTTCTATAGTAAGTAACCAGAAACCAATGGATGACCTTAGGAAAACAGACTTATTACCCAGATTTGTAGTAGACTAGATGATTTCTTCCTAATATGACTGGCTGCGAATAGTCCTCAAATATTTCCTCAAAATTTCCCTCCCTGAGCATTCACTCAGAAATTAAGGGTCATCTTTCTCATTCTACCCTGGTAAGCTTATATTGTCTTAGCATACCCAGAATTACAGTAAGAACCCAACATACGGTTTCTGAAGTGAAAAAATTCTTGTAGAAAAGCTGCGTTTACTGAAATAACATACATCAACATATTACACCAATATATTAGCCTATTTCTCTCAAATAAACACTGTGAAGTTTCATGAGCCAATCCAAAAGAACAGTCAGCAAAACTTTAAGGGGAAGCAAGTAGCTGAAAAGATCTATTTGATTTTAGCTTCCTTTCACTGTCAAATTAATAAATTATTTCAGTTCAGGAAATATAAAGAAAAGGTGAATTGCATTTTAATAAATACATCTCTCCATGTATATTCTGAATAAAATATCTTACCAAAAAATCTTTGACAGATCACGACATTGCCAGACCAGCACATTTTTCATTTGCATGACTTCGTTTGTGATCCTATCACCAGAAATGCATAAAAGATCACATGTAATTTTTGACAGCACCTTCCACAGCAAGACTTGTTAACCCATCTCTAGATTACAATTTTGCTAATAGGAGTTTTGAAAACACTACTTTGCAGTATTACACTTCCTTAAATGAAAGAAAGAGCTGATAGAAAGCAACACATGTATAACAACCATAGCCTAAGTACACAAAGGCTGTCTGATTTCTAATATTCCTGTAGGAATACAGCCAGGCACAAACAACCTCAATATGACTTGACTGAAGTCTTCAAGAGCAGTCAGACTCCCCCCAAAAATATCATTTTAGGCAGCAGCTGCACATGCTATCAACAACTACTTTCACACAACACAGTAAACCAAGGCCAAGCATAATTTTTTGCTTTGTTATTAACTGATTACTCCAGGGGATATATGAATGGGAACATTCCTCTATGAAAACTGGAGAGAAAAGTATGTAAATAACAAAAAGTAAAGGTAAGTGATCAACTTCCTGGTATAGAAAAGCAACCAGGCTGCCTAACAAATATTTAAAATCTGTTTTTTACATTGCAGGAAGAAAACACATTGTTAGTGTAATTTTACAATTGTTAGCTTTTACAAGATCAGTATGTACAATACAATTTACTATCATCATAACTGTTTATCTTTTCAGTCACAGAAGACTGATAGGTATTATTGAATCAAATATGCAATTTATAATTTAGCAGAAATCTATGGCAATACAAGTCCAGGACAATAGACTGTAGTGCCAAGAATTCACTAACATCAACACTTCCTCAGTTACAGTTTGCATGATCTGGAAATCACAAAGTCTTAAAGACTCTTTTAACTAATGATCATCATGTTGGATATCCAGAAAATCGCTATGGCATGTGTAGAAATGAGATTCATAAGAATCTTTACCCTCTTGGCAAAGAAACTAATTTAGTGATTATACTGCATGGTTAAAAACAACTCAACAAACACACACAAAAGCATAGTTAAAACGTCAACAAAATAGATTGATCCAAGTAATCATCATCCATATTCAGAATAGCATGAAAGACTTTTTCCTGAAGATAAAAGAAAGTTCCATGAATTCATTTTCAGCCTGCCATACTTATTAATTTCAGCATATTGCACCATGAATTATTCTTTCATAATCTCTACTAAAACAATTTGTCACTCATTTAGGTCTCAAGCCTTCTGAAAGCGACAGATCTTTTCTCCTACATCTCCGAGCACTATTGAAGGTATTTTTAAAAACATTGCAGTACTAGTTAAGCTGTTTTATACCTACACCATAAAGATTCACTAAGTAACTTTTTTCATTTGCGTTCACATTTCAAGTATTTCCCAGTCTTGGCTCAAAGACCTCATCTCCACTCAAAACATCATTAACTCTTAGAATCAGAGTCTGAAACTAGTCTTCCATAACATCATAAATGAACAGATATTTTCAAGTAGTTACACACAGACATCTCAGTTCAAAGGATCGGTTCATTCAAGTACAAAGCATATTAAAGTTCTTCATTTATTTATCTATACAATAGCCTCAGTAAGCATCATGACTAGCTCCTGATTTCACTTAAAGTCTTCACAGGTAACTGCACACATTAACCACATAGCAAGCTCAATGGAACACAGCACTGTGAGAGCGTATAGAGACAAACACTAGGAAGTTGAAGTCTAGTAAGTTCCAAGACTAACTTCTTAATTTTTACACAAGATTACTTTACACATACTATCAAAGACACTAGATTCTCATTCAGCAAGGAATTTCTACCATACTAATATTGTTCTACTATAGAAAACCTTATAGCCATCACCACTAAAGTCTCCTTAGAGAAAGGAGGAAAAATAAAACCCAAAGGAGAAAAGGACTAAAGTTGGTATGGGAAGCAGAACGGACTATTAGCATTTTACTAGAATAACCATTAGTACTTAATGCTTCAAAAAGTTTAAGTAATTACCTGTTGCATTACAGAGACTAAAAGGCTCTAAACTTTTTTTTAAAAAGGGTTTAGCATTTTTTCCTACTGAATCAAGTCCTACATTACGAAATCCAAAAACACTGGTTATTTTAAAGTAAGCACTGCACTCAACAATTCAAACAGAAGAGGCTAACATTTTCCAGTTACAAGATTTCTTAGAAAGCTGCTCATTTTTAAGGGAAAAAAAGTATTATGAGGATGTCTCCACTAGCAATACTCAGCTGCTCATCACAGTGTTAATTTGCCAAAGACTGAAAAAACAAGTTGCTCACTACACCACTTCTTAGGCAAGACTGAGAAATCTCTATCTCTAGATCAACAGTAATAAGCAGA
This sequence comes from Gallinula chloropus, assembly GCF_964237585.1. Classification (NCBI taxonomy): domain Eukaryota; kingdom Metazoa; phylum Chordata; class Aves; order Gruiformes; family Rallidae; genus Gallinula; species Gallinula chloropus. The sequence continues at coordinate 53,339,919 of NC_140088.1, read as the reverse complement.
ACGACCACAAATGTTTGTTGTACCATAGGCAGTTGCCTAACTCCACACCCAGAGAAAACATACCTTCACAATCAGATGGTCTGGGGATCAAGTCCTGTCACAATTTTTCCACTGTGAAAACTAAAAGAGCTCTGCTGAACAGGATGCCCTTCCACATCTACAAAACCAAACAGGCCTCCTTCCCCCGGAGACAAAAGCAAAACCTCCAGGCACAGAGGAAGAAAGGAAAAAAGGAAAGTAACTTCTAAGCCTTTCTTCCTCATATACAGTCACAAATGGTGCATGGCAGCCTCTCTTTGTCAGGAGCACTCAGTTTCACCTGAAGGCGATCCCACCAGAGCACTAAACTGATAATTGCTGGGTGAAACAAGTTATTTGCTTGAAATTAAGATGTAGACTATTACTTTCTAAGTTTAGCACATAGAACATGTTCTACCGAAGTCAAGTACTTGAAATCTTAGACTGAGTTTAGCTAATAAGATAATGTTCAAAGACCGGAAAAGAAAGGTAGTTTTCTGATTAACAAAAATTGCCCTAGTTTCAGCTGGAATAGAGTTCATTTTCTGTCTAGCAGCTGGCATAGCGCTGTGGTTTGGATTTAGGGTGAAAATAATGCAGATAACATACTGATGTTTTTAGTTGTTGCCAAGCAGTCAAGAACTTTCCAGATTTTCAGACTGCTCTACCAGTGAGAAGTCTGGGGAAGCACAAGAAACAGAGAGGGTGACACAGCCAGGACAGCTGACCCAAGCTGGCCAAAGGGATATTCCATACATGGAGTCATGCTCCATATGTAACTGGGGAGGCTGGCCAGGAGGCAGAGCAGATCAGGACCTCATCATAGAATTATAGAATAGTTAGGGCTGGAAAGGACCTTAAGGATCATCAAGTTCCAACCGCCCTGTCACAAACAGGGTCACCTCTCACTGGACCAGCTGCTCAAGGCCCTATCCAACATGGCCTTGAACACCTCCAGAGAAGGGGTATCCACCACCTCCCTGGGCAACATGTTCCAGTGCCTCACCACCCTTGTAATGAAGGATTTCTTCCTAATGTCTGACTTCAATCTACCCCCTTCCAATTTAAAACCATTCCCCCATGTGCTATCACTACATGCCCTTCTAAAAAAGTCCCTCCCCAGCTTTCTTGTAGGCCCCCTTCAGCCACTGGAAGGCTGCTATACCTTGATGAGCACTGGCTTCATTTGCTGAGAAACCGTGCTGTTCATCACTTGTTTTGTACATTATTAGAATGATTATATCTTCCTTTTCTGACCTATTAAATTGTCTTTATCTCAAACCATAAGTTTTCCTTTTTTTTTTTTTACCTTTTCATTCCCCCTCCCCTTATTTCTTCCCCACTCCACTGGGCAGGGGGGAAGGTGGTGAGCAAATAGCTGTGTGGCTATTTTAGCTGCTAGCCAGGTTGAACCACAAGAAAAATAAAAACACCTTTAACTACATAAGACAAGTTTTAAGGAAGCTCTTTCTGTTACTTATTTCTCTCTGTATCAGCCAAGCATACGTCAACTGGACAGTATTTAGTGTTACTGAGCTATGTTGTTACCTGCTGTAGTCAATAGCATTTCTTTCAATAACAGCCTTTTCATTCCACACGAAGTACACAAGCTCAGTCCCTCAATCTTCTTTTATCATTATTCAATTAGACCTAAATGAAAAATGCATACAATAACCTCCAATATCTTCCACTTTTCATATTTGTGATGTTCTTGCCTTTTCAGGAGTTACAGTACCCAAGCATGTACCCCCTTTTCCTGCTGACATTTTCATTAAATTTTATGTCTTGTCTCCTGAATAAACAAATCTCTAAGCATGCCTGGCATTCATTTTGGCAGACAATGTAATCAATGAAGTATTATAGCATTGCTAACCAGTATACCCCAGGAGCCAGTATACTCCAAGGAAAAAAAAAAGTTCACCCACAACTGACATGATTTCATCTGAAAGAAGTTACTTGGGACATTTCGTAAGATTTTAAACTTGAAACTTGTCTATTTGGTACATTCACTACAATGATGGCTATCGACAATATAGCAGCGTACCCAGCTAGCTTGTAAGTTGTTAAAATACATATATCAACTAAGTCCTAACATTAATATTACCGTAATTTTAACTGTACAACACTAACACTGGGTTAAAAATTTATGGCAATAGCCTTTGCCTTTTCCCCCTTCTTAGGGCAAGCAACTCTGCACATTTCAGAGTCAAAGGCCCCACAGAAAAGCTGAATAAACCTTTTGAACAGACATACCCAGGGACTGTCATTTTTAACAACATCCTTATGGGTTTCTACAGCTCAGCCAACACAAATAGGGGAACCTGAGATGGATGAGCCCCGGCTCCCCTAAGGAAACACCATCTCAGGAGTATAAGGGCAGCTCTCTTGTCTGTTTTGTAAGTATACAATACCCAGAGAACTAATAAACTCTGAACAGATTATTTAGTTGCACCCAACAGTGAAAACATTAGTACAGACCCTTTCTCTAGAGTAAGTGGACATTCGGGAACCCATTTTGCTGTTATCCTTAGCAACTTCTCCAAATTAAGCCATTAAAACAATCTGTGCTGCAAACAGTGAATTGACATGGAAGAGTTCAAAGAAAGCTACCTTCTTTCTTGCAAGTCCCTAGAACCCTATTAAACAGGGCTCAATGGATTTAATCCATTACATATTGCTCAGGACTTCTTTCGCAGAGGTGAAGCCTGAAAATTGAGGCACTTACACCTAGTTTTACAAAGAGCTCCCTGCAGAGAGACTTCTGCAGTCACCCTGGAGCCCTTATAGAAGAAAACTCTAATTAAGGGCCTAAAAACATGGCTAGATATCTAACCTGAGATATCTGCTTCAAAAAAAAACATTCCCCCTAAGAGCTTGTTTTGGAAACCTGTTCATAAATTTGCTTTAAATCTGTCCTAAAAAATACCACTTAGCATCTTTTACAGTGAGAAAGAGGTCACTAAAAAGGATTGTTATTAATCTTTCTCTTCCATGAGATGCTGCCAACATCACTAATGCTATTCATTTGCTCACAAATTTCATACTCATTACAGAATTTTAGATTTTTATTCTTCAGTACAGCTAGGAAAGAGATTACTCTGCTCAAGATCAGTGTAATTACAGAGAACCTGGCACATTTGGTATCCTTTTCTTTCCAGTTAAATCAGTCAATAGCCTCAAGTTGGACAATCATTATTTGGCAGTGTAATATCAGCAAAATCCACCCTTGCGCAGGTCTGGTAGAGCTCCTACAACTGGGTACTTACCAGATTGCTGACTTTGGGCATTCCAAAAACCAGCTTAATTTCTGTATGCTCTAGTGCCAGTTCTTTCCTTGGTTTGCCCAGTACTACTCTTGTGCACAAGCCATCTCTGCCTGCCATCTGTTTGTGTAAATGAGATTTTGCAGCACAACTCCCCAGCGCTGCATGTTCAGACCTGATCTTCCAGACTCATCAACAAGGACATCCTCTTCTGGTGCTGTGCTTTGGGTTATCAATTAATCATTTCAAAGACATATGACAGCTGAATCAAACAGTACACAAACCTTGTAAAGGTTTCAAACAAACAAACAAAAAAAATACTCTGCTACTGTGCTTTAAATAGTACAAGCAAGCAAAGCAATAAAACACTTCCACACATCTTATTTAGTATATGTTGGTAACTAACATGAAAAATCACATCCAGAAGGCAATTGGTTACCTAACTTCAAGGCAAATCAAGAAACTGTGATTTTTGATAAGGCAAACTTATAATAGGGCATCTATTTTTTGTTTCAAATTGGCCTTAAGTCACTTATAAAAACAGGACTTAGGTACATCATTATCACTGGATTCTACATGTAGTTCAGCCTGTAAGAGAAGTTAAGTCAAACCTTCGAAGGCATTTTAGGCATCTCCTTTCTATTGAGTCAGTGAGAGTATGGAGCCTATGTTGTTCAGTGCATGAGAGCCTCAGCACATTTCAGACACATGGGTTTTTAGAAGTTATTAAATAGAGATTGGCCATTTTAGAATCTTAGGCAGAGTGCATTAGAATAAATTATATGAAAGACTTCATGCAATGGGAAACGTCTCAATTTGTTTCATGGCAGTGCAGACCCATCATTGGGTGTTATAAAAAGAAGCAAGACTGTGAAGCATCTCATTAAATATCCTACACTATGTGTTTTTCCTGGAGCTTTCTCAGGTCAAGACACTATCGTATGGACAGCCTGAATGGGTAAAGCATTCCTGTTAGACTAATATCCAAGAAAACTGTTTTAAAAGGTGAGTTTTTAAGACCTTTGCCATTTTAGAAAAGTTGAAAGTCACAGGATTATCTACACTTTAGAAATTGTTTCAGTAATGTTTAAGGTTACTGAAAATGAGAATTTGGAAGGTATAATAATTACGAAGCATTCTACAGAATACATGAGGATGAAAATTGTTGCAACATAGGGTAGCATTTTCATCGGGAAGCTGTGTTTAATGGACTCAAGTCTGAAATATTGAAATCATATGAGATACCCTACTTTCATATTATTTCATGGCATCAGACCTAATCAATTCCCTTAACTTGATGAGTCCTATAGAATTACTGTCAAGCTATATTTGGCTGAGAGATCTGTTTATATGAGGCTGATTCGTAGTTTTGCTGCTAAGTAAAAAGATAAATCCATCTGCTGTCTTTCATCTCACCTTTTTATGAAAGCCTGAAAGATGAAGCCTGTAGCATTTTTTTTTTTAATCTTTCTTTAGCTGCTCCATTTTCAAGTATCAAACGAGGGTATTTCAGCACAGCTCACTGAAGTTTCTCTCCACTGAGGTTATAAAACATCATTAATTCTTAGATCTAAAAACCTACACATGCAAGATGGTCACATATTCAAATGCTCATCTGACTCCTGCTACAAACAAAGGTTGTGGTGTGAGAAGCATCATGAGCAGGCTCTTACTGTACGGAGTGAGTTTAACTTCACTCCAAAGAGGACAAGTTATTGGTGCAACTCAAGACCAGGCACACTGACACTGCTCAGAGGCAGCATAGCCACTCAACTCTACTAACCTATCAGTTGCTCCACCTTACAAGAGTCCTGGTAGTATTTACAAATCATCGTCATTTCTCATGGATGCTCAAGGTGATGCCTATCACCTTGTGCCCCCTGTTCAGACAAAGCTAACTAGAAATTCCACATTTGCTGTTCATTAAGAAGATACTAGCACTGACATAGTGACAGGGTTTTTGTGAAGTTTGGGGCTATATCACAGGATAAAATTTACAGTAACAGCTGGCAATAGGCTGCAGTTTAGAGTTCACGTTTTATTCAGAGAAGTGCAGAAGGTTTGGACATGAAGCAATAAATTCACAGCAATCCTGAATAGTATCATTAAATACTAGATTCTGGAGTAAAAAATAAAGCACATCTTGCATGATAAAGTGAAAGATTGCACCAGTGACTCATGAGTCATCACCTGTTGACATTTAATTTAACAGAACAGTGAGAACAAGAATGCTTATAGTGCTGGAAGCTGACACCAAAGAAACAGTGAATTTGAAAATTTATTCAAATAGTCAAACAAAAAAAATTATGGTGACTTCAGTGCAAAGTGACACAGTGTACTGCTATGATGGTATCCAATATTGTATATTAGAAGAATGGATCTACAGAGCTACACCACTAATTCACAACTTTGTGACCCTAGATACATGTTCTCTCTCTTATCTCCAGAAGTAAAAGGGGTAAAAGTCACTGTTCTGCCCAAAAAGGCCTTGGACAGACAACATTCCAAGGTGGTTTTGACAGAACAGCTGACTTAAATCCGCTTGACTTCTGGAGGCAGTTTTAAGACATAGTACTGTTGCAGTAAAAAGACTAGTGCTTTGTGACAGCAACAAGACTGATCTCCTGTGACATATGAAACCTGAAGTCCCAGTGACCCTAGAAGGCACTTAAAATGAAATGACATGAGCTCGCTTCAGCCTAGTTAAAACATACACATAATACTACACAATATACATCTTGGCTTTTTTTTTGCTGTTTGTTAACATTAGCTTGGAAGGGAGGTATAGAAAACATACCACGAAAAACCATGCTTTTTGTGACACTAAAGACTATTTTATAAATTGCACAACTCGGACAATGAATGAAACATACCTTTGTCAAGCATTTTGTCTCAAGGAGATTCATTAAAATTGCAGAGGAGACTCAAAAGTCACAATTTATTCTCTCCCCTGAATGGGACAAGGGTTGATGCAGCAGTTCCTTCACTGATTAGTTCTCATGCATTTCTTTTTCTGTTTATCACTCATAAAATACTCAGCAAGAACACAGTGCCACCTGAGGAGAGGGGAACCGGGCTGGTTCTCATGGTTCTCCTTACTATAAAATTCAAGAAGCAGCAATTTTTCAACAGAAGGGAGGGGATACAGAGGGAATCTTTTGTGATGATCTTAAAATACTACAGAAGAATCTTTTAGAGGATCATGCATTCACAGACCATTTCTAAGATGTTCCTACAGCCTAGCTTCAAGCTTTAGACACGGGGCGTACACCACTTGGGAGCGGAACAGGAGACGAGACACATGTCCTTCAAGTAATTCTAAATGCAGCAACCAGACTGTTGACACAGAAGGATCCTAAGATATCATTTCAGTGTTCTTGTTGGTAGGCTGACTTGCAAACAAATAAAAGCTTCTATTGAAAATCTAAATGTTGAGCTTCATAATTATCAAGGACTCATACCTTTGACTATTTTTAAGGCTTCTATCATGAGCAGTTTTGACTATTTTTAAGGCTTCTATCATGAGCAGTTTCCTCAGAGATAGATTTAATTTGTAAGAACTATGGGCCTGTCAGTGGACAAGTTATCATCACTAGTCTAGATACTGCTGGTCCCTCACTTTAGGAAGTTGTTTTTTCTTTTTCCTCAAGCACAAAAAGAGGGTCAAAAACCTTTCAGATTTCAGAAAAGAAAGAAGTCATTCCTTCCACTCTTGTTAGAACATTCACAGAGCACAATTTGTAGACAAAAAAAAATAAATGTCTGTGTTGTTCTTCAGGATGTTAACACAGCCACATTATAGCCAGATGGATGACTGATGCACTTAGGATGAAAAAAAGGTAACCAGAAAACTGTATTGGCTCTCTTTTTTGACCTCTACTAAACTGAGCAGGGTCTCAACTGGATACAGCACCTCCAAAGATATGTGCTCCCATTACCCTCCATTCTGCATTTCCAGTAGCAGCTAAAATAATCAGTTCTTGGCAAGGGTCACTGAAGTACAAGTTATAGCACTCAAAGACCATGGTGAATAGATCAAAGACTGAAATGACATCATCTGTGAATCCAGAACTGTACCACAACACACATACTTGCCCATGGGCTGCAAGAACTCTCTTTCTCATCTCCAGGACAGTGAAACTCATATTTCAATTGCTTTCCTAAAAAAAAACAGGGCATCTTACACATTTTTTTTTCTCCCCCAGTGTCGTGGTTTCACCCCGGCTGAGGGCCAAGATCCACGCAGCTGCCTGCTCCTTAAAGGAAAAGAGCAGGTTAAAGGGAAGGGGAGGGGGGGGGGTGAGAAGTAAGGGAAGGGAAAAGGAAGAGAAAGGGGCAAATAACCCCAAGATCAAGAAATTAAGAGGCCCTTGGGTTGGGATAAGGATAGTTTACTAAGATAACAGAAAGATACAATGTAACAATACTAACAGGACTTCAAAGCAAAATATATGAAGCTGATGATACACAATGCAGTTTCTCACCAAACCACACAACTCAGGCCGTGCCACCCAGAGCCGTCCCAGAACCCGACCGTCCCCCAAGAACCGCGCGTCCCGGAGCCGCCCCAGGCCTTCCTCCCATCAGCCCCCGATATCCTGGGCAGGACGTAACTGGCGTGGAATACTCTCTTTGGTCAGTTGGGTCACCTGTCCTGGCTTCGCCCCTCCTTTCTCATGAAGAGCTGAGAAAGTCTTTGACTGTCTGACAGCAACTAGAAACATCAGGGTGTTATCAGCAGTACTCCCATTTTACTCTCAAACACAGCATTCATCTGCTGTTACAAATGAAATTAACTCCATCCTGACCAAAACCAGGACACCCAGTTACTAGCTTAAAAGATTACGCTTTGCATGTGATGACCCCATTTGATCTTTCCCTTGTCTTTGTGCCATGCATCACACATAACCTAAATTAGGAACTATGTTTACTTGTGTTCATTCCTCGGTTTGCCAAGTGACAGGTTTATTGGCCATGTTAGTGATGTCACAGATTTTCTCTGTATTTCAGTCATCTGGAGTGACATTTGGAAAGGGCATTTTCTACCTAAAATCAATAGCTTCTCTAGCTGCTGTAATATTTCTTTTTGCTTAGAAATATTACTCAGAATATAAAAACCAATTGATTGTAGGCAGAAAATGTACTTGCCAATTACTGATGGAGAGGGAAAGAAATAGAGTGCCCTCTATCTTAAGTAGTTTCAGCTGGTGACACACCAGCACTAATCAACACATGTGTTTCAGAGGCACCAGAGCCTTCTCAAGCCAACACCCCTTTTTCCTTCTCCTAAATTCAAACCCAAACTGTGGCTTATTCCATTGAAAAGGCCAGGCTGGATGGGGCTTTGGGCAGCCTAGTTCAGCAGAGGGTGCCCCTGCCTATGGTACGGGAGTTGGGACTAGATGATCTTTAAGGTCCCTTTCTAACCCAAATCATTCAATGATTCTATCAAAACATGGACCCAGATTTCTAATCCTGGATTTTTCAGAGACCTACTTGCACAATATCTGCATCAGAATATGTTGTTGTATTAAGGTGGTGAAAACACAAGTTAACATTTCAGCACTGATTTCTTTTCTCCACTGTAATAGGTTTCAAGGAAGTCTCATAAATTTATGTAGTACCTCCGGGCATACAGTGCTCATTCTCATGTTCCCCAGCCATGCAGGGTGTGCATCAGATGATAACAGTAAAGCTAGAAGAAGAAAGGCCCAAAAAGGAGTTACATGGCTTCAACAAGCTTGATGTAATTAAAAGCCTAACAGCCAGATTCCTGAAGATGTTGGCATGAGCAACAGTTTTCTCAATGAAATTACATCTTCTCGCTTGTTTGTATACATACAAAAAAAGAAATCTTTGATAAGACTTATTTTGAGGTTCATACTTTAACATGTACCTCAGTGAGGTAGAAGTACAAATTCCAGTGACATTGGATTAGAGCAACTAACTCAAACTCTCTGAAATAACAGATGAGCACTTCTTGGTACAAAGATAGTATTGATGGTTGTTTTCCATGCAGTTTTCAGATCTTAAGACAAGCATGCTTTTCTGGGCAGGTGAGGGCATGTGATCCTGTTTTAGAGGGAATTCTGGATTCATCATTCAGAAACATTGCTTTTAATATATTTCTTCAAGACATGAAATCCAGAAACTAGTACAAAACTTAATTAAAAGGATCAATCTTTTGTTTCTTACATGTGTCTTATAAACCCTTTTGTTAGAAGGAAGCCCTTACTTTCATAAGTGTCCCAACAGCATTTCTTTGTCAGAAATTATATCCTTCTATACTCAGTTTAGTTAATTAGAGATATATAGGTAATACTTTCGATAAATCTGAGTCATCCTCAATATATGTTGACACCTTGAACTTATTTCCAAGTCTCTTCTATATGGGTTGTTTCCTTCTGAATTTCTGTATACTAATGTTTTATGTACATCTAGACATTTACTCAAATTGTGTGTCAAAAAGTGCTTTAGTGTGTTTTTAGTACCAGCAGAAATATTCTGAAAAAATATTTTAAACAGGAACTATTTTAAACCAGAGATAAAAGATGTCATGATTTGTTAAAGGAAAAAAATCCCTAAAACCAGAAAATGCTTTGGCCAGCTGCTTCTCGCAACTACTTCCCTCTTCCTTGCCCTGACATTACAGAGTTCTTAAAGCAGGTAGCACTTCCAGTTAGCACATTTAGTAGGTTATATAGATTTTAAAGGGATGGTTTGGAACATTCTAAATTCCAAGCCAGCATTACATAAAATTGGATGTTATACACTGGGCAATACTGAACTCCATTTGACATGCTACTTCAGCAAAGAATACATGTACAAATATGTCATCAAACAATATGTTAACACTGAGCCTATAGCTTTGTACTTCCACAGCATTTTCTTCTATCAGGAAAAGTTTTTCACCTTCCAGATGGGTTTCTAAGGTGATAAAGATACAAGGGCAAACAAACCCCCCCAAAACACAAAAAAGCCAACACAGTTGTGGTTGAACCATAAAGTTTTAGTTTCAAAGCTAAGTATATAAATTTAAGTGTTACTGGGACCATCAGAAAAAACTAATAGGCCTTTAAATAACACCTCTCCAGGACATGTTTTTGTTTCAGGATGACTTTTAGTATGATTAAACATGAAATATTGAGACTTGCCTTCCCTGGGAAACTTAATGGTGTTCATTCTGGCTATTAACAAATAAGTTAAATGATGTAATGTAGCTCACATCCAACTGACCAATGAAGATAGTGATGACTTGTGTTCAAAATTTACCATTCACTCAGGCATAAAAAAAATTATACAAGAGCACATTTAAGTAGGATGAAAAGAAATTATCCACTCTCCATATTAACTGATTTCTTGTAACTGTATTCAATTCTAAATATATCTAAATATTCAAATATGTCCTATTACATACTAGACTTCAATCATTTAAAATATTGTGCATAATAGGAGGAAAACTCTAGTAAGAACACTCAAATAGCTTAATTTGGACGAGTGGAAAAAAGAAAGAGAACATTGTCATAAAAAGGCTCAATCAGTCACTTTATGCTTCATCAACTTCTAGGTAGGTCTCCTTTACTAACATGGCAACCCACCAAAACTTGGTTTGCCCCAAATTAATTTTATGTCCATTTGGTCTGTTGCCGAGCAAAGAACTTAATAAACCTTATCAAACTGAAGGATTAAATGGATTGCCATCTTAGGCACCCCCTGTATCTCCATCTCTTTTTCTTAGCCATCCCACTTATCAGCTCTGCAGTGCATAACCACTGTCCAACAAGATAAGTGCAGTGATCAGTAGCTTCGCACTTGAGCCAGTTGGAATCTATCAGACTATCGCAGTTGAAGAGAAACAGTCATTCCTGCTTAGCCCACTATAAAAGATTTGTTGTTGCTTCTATTCTGATATGCTTTTGTTGTTCTAACTCCTAGCAAGACCCAGAAGTGTAAGCAGAAAAATCAATTGTTCCACAATTTTTTTCCCTCTCAGTTACATGGAAACAGGAATTATCAGTAATCCTTGAATGATTCTTTCTTCCAAAATTACACCTTTATTTTAGCGAATCAAATGCTTTGAGAATTTGGGGTATTCACATATACCTATCTGATTTTGCATAAAGCTCAGACTCTTCAAAAGGTGGGGATCATGCTCAGGAACAGCACTTGTGCTGCTAGATAGGACTAACTTCGGACACACCACTTATTCAAAAGAATTTTCCATGCTGTCATTGCCCTAAAGATTCTTTTCACGGTTTCAGTAACAGTGGCATCTGCAGAGGGGAGCTCCAGCCACTTGAAACTCATTAAAACATACTTGAGATTGACAATGAGTTGAAAACATCTGTCAGACTTGGCCAAGATTTCAATCAAGTGTGATGTTGCTGTGTTACTCTGCTACATTGACTTAATAAATGACTTGGCTGCTGTCAGTGCAAGGAAAGTTGGGTTCTAATTACGAGCCTGATTTTTTTTCTGTATCTTTCACGTAAAGATTCATACTCTACGTGACATGCACTAAAATTATCTTGCTGAATCCAGAAGCTGAGGTAAAGTAACACAGTCATACTTTTTACATGCTGTATCAGCTAATTATGACATGACATACATATCAAGAGTCTCCAGTAGTGACATGCTTCTCCCAAACAGCCCAAGAGTAAACAAGTGACTACAGGATGCTTTCAACCTCTGGGTTTTTTTTAGCCTCAAGTAATCCCAAACAACCCTGAGCAAAAAGCTTCTAAGAACTTAGTGTATTTTTTTAAAATAATGTCCAGAAAAACCTCTGAAAAATAACTTGTGTAACTGAAGCTAAAAACAAGTACTCTTAACTCAAGTTATGCCAAAGTAAAATATAAAAAGGTTGTATTACTATTTCAAATGGAATGGGAAAGAAGTAGCACACAGAAAATTCTTACCTCCAGAAAGACAATGTTTTCTTTCAGATTTAAATGAAGAGAATTCCAATCTGGGAATTAATGGGCTTCATTTTTTCTCTTTACTCTTTTAGTGTCCATTTCATCCAAAGATGTTACAAGGATTTCTTGAGCTCTCCTTTCTTGGGAACAGTCCCCATAAGCAGGATACTTGAAAAAAAAAAGAACAGTTTTACATCAAAGTAAGACCCTCAACAATATCAACACCTAAGAATCTAGAAAGATGTTATTTAGATTATATATAACTGTTATATGTAATGAGTATTCTGTACACTAAATCTGTAGGTACAGGAAGACCATATCAATGGAATGCTGATGTTGCTAGCAAACTGCATCACATTCATTTTACCATTCTGATACATACAAAGTATTCTCGTAGCTATTTCACTAAAATGATTATTTTATGAAAATTCTCTTCCAATCAGAAAATTTTATTAATTTGGGCAGATTTCAGCTTTTTTCTTTTAATGTAAAAAAAAAGATAAATTGTAAAAAGTAGTCAGACTTAGTAACTCCTCTGGGAAGTTCTCCTTTCACTATGTCCATTGCAAAGATTCAGCTGAACCCACAAGAACACATGAAGCACAATGAGAAGAGCTTTTAAATATCCTGCCCAAGCTGCATGCAGATACAAAGGAGTTTTAATTCAAGGTTGCATATGTTGGCTAGAGAGAATGAAAAGTCAACGCACAGAACTTGTTCTGTAAGAGTCAATCTGTCTTTCTCTCTTGGAAGCACTGACGTGTTCAGATTGTGTGTACACCAAAACTGTGTCTGCAAAGAGTGCCCTGTCACATGCATGGTTCTTCTGTAAGAGGCAGGCAGACACTCTGCTGGCTGCTGTACTCTTATTTTTAAAAATAAAATTCTTTGTTAGGAACGGCATTTGCTGACTGCATATTTTTTTTCACTTCATAGGAGCACCTCCATTTACAGTAAGGTACTACAACATAAAATGACATAATACACTCACATATTCTTTACATGTGTATTGAACAGTTGAAATACACAGTATTATTGCAACTAATTTTCTTTTTCATAATAACCACAATACAGGTGTTTACAACATGATACCCTGACAAAGCAAGTTGTTCTGCTCTAGAAATTTGTCCTGCTTTTTCTTTGTGATCTAAAGCTAGATGAAAAACTGCCGTTTCTTGGGTGGAGGGAAGGGGAGGATCAAGGGCCAAGTTCAGATGGTAGTAATAAGGTATGTTTAACATAAGTGCTACTCATACTTCAGAGACTCTTACTCTGTGAGCAAACTAACAAATCAGAGGATTACACACAGAGTAAGGTGAAACTCAGTTCAGGTAAAGATAACAAAAAAACCCTAATCTTTATAAAACTGCAACAAGGTTCTTTGAGGTTTTTTAGTCCCTAGGATTTAATAATAATATCCATTGACAGTTTAGTCATTGAAATCCTTGGTGGTATACCAGGCACTTTAACACTCATCCAGAGAATATGTCTGTTTCTGCCAATTCATAAATGCAAATTTATTTTAGACAAGGCATGAATAACCCACTCATTCATTTTCAAGTGCAATCAGATGAGAACACTTGTGTTAAGCAACTAGGCATATGTTATTATTTGTTACAGATCTCCTATAGCTACATTAATATCTATCCCTTCTTCGAAGAGGAACAGACAAGATGATTAAACAGGCGATGTAAATCTCAAGAGTACAGTCAGGAAATATATCTTCATTGCAAGAAATTCTCTAGAAGATCCTGTAAACTTGTATCATCTCATGGTCTCTAACAAGATGTTACTGATGATCACTTCTCAAAAACTGCCACTTGAAAAATACAGGTTAGGTTGCAAAGTCTCTCTCAAATATAGGAAAACCAAGTGGCTGAAACAGAACTGAAAGTCATTCATGCATCTCCAGCCTAGGGGAGACTAAATTGCTTAATATAGTTTCCCAATGAAATAGTATGCTTGGCTCTGTTTTCTTAAGAACACCGCATCAATGCCTGCAAATGTATTTGCTCTATACTCTTGTGGTCATCATACTGCAGATTATAGCTCTGCTGTAAACCTGTAGCCTCTCAAATTAAATGTGCTATACATTACTAGCTACCATATACCACATGTCTTTAGCATCACTTTGAATAAAGTTAACATCAATATTTTTAATTGTGCATTATTTTTATCAAATATATAAAGCAAGAAAATTAGTCTATCATTTGTTTAGCAGCAACCTATCATGTACTAAAGCATAGAGTTGTAATAAAAATAAGTACATCTTCACAGGCAGCTGAAGAAAAATGTCACAAATTCTGTCTCTATTCAAAGCCAACTTCAGAAAAGCCAACTCAGTTCTGGTTTGGCCATATCAAAAGGACAATGTCCTTGAGCTAAAGCACCACCCTTTTTTTCAAATTCACATTATCTTCCTTATCATCTTATATCATGCCTTGACTTTTATTGGCAAAATGTTCAGCTCCTAGAAACTACACCATTTTTTATCACCTAGCAGTGATTACTCTGAAAAGAATGAAGTGATCCCAGCAAGTATGAAAGAAATCCAAACCTGTCCTTTAGAAATTAAAAGAAAAACCCAAAACCATCACACCCCAAACAAAACAGCACGATGTACAATTTTTATAAAGAAAAATATACAGGAACCTTGACCTCGAAAAAATGCAGAAAACACCCATTATTTAGCAAAATAACTTATATTTTAATAAAGCTGAGTAATACACATTGCTGTATCACCTGAAAGAATGAGGTAAGATTCCCAAATTATGTCTATACAGGATGAAGCTCTCCTAAATACATCCAGACCTCCTAGTCTAAGGAGTATCAATTTTTAAATAAAGTTTATAGAGCATCTTGTGTCTGCTCTAGTATGAGTTTTACTCATCAAAAAGAAAACATCACAACCTATTTCAAAGTCATCCTTTGTACATGTTTTAATCTTAAAAAGAAAAGCTTTTGCTTTTGGATATTGGAGACTTTCTGCACAGCCCCTTTGTGCTTCAACACCTCTTACTGCTGCTGTGTAAACTAGTACCTTTAGCCTCATGCAGAAGTAAATTTAGCATCCTACAGCATCCCTAGGAATGAAAGGAACATCACGGTATGAGCCAGTGAATCACTTTCAAGGCAAACACAAGCCCATTTTTCATGTCTTTGTATTGTGTTGAAGTTTTTCAATGTCAAGTCAACCCTCCCTAATGACAACACATCTTCAATTAGAGATGCAAAAGCAGTTTGTATGCAATTGAAATCCTGAAAACCAGTAATCTTCTCATGAAAACCACAAACAATTGTTTCCTTTCTCATGCACCAGTACTCCTGATTTACCATCATTTTTATGTTACATTAATTGATCCTTAATTTCCAAGACAGGGTAAAAGACTGAGCATTATTGGCAGGGTTTAATGATTTGCTATTTAGTCCACACACAGAGTCAAAGCTTACACTTCCAGCAGTTCAAACTACATGACCAAATAATACTTATCTCTGCTAAATTCTTAATTTCTCTCATGGATTCCCACTCCACCCTCCTCAAGAAAACTTGCTCCTTTCTCATCTTTCCCATAAAAACTACATAGAACTGGCTTATGAGCATCTGAAGCTTGCAAACTTATGGTGAACAAATGTGTTACCATGCAGCAATTACTGGAGATATATATTTAACTCCAGCAGAATACCAGAAGAGGCAGTGCACTTTGATTTAAATATATAAGGTTGTGCTCACGTGAAGCCATCTCTTCAGTTGGTTAATTCACTACATCTCTTTTGCCTTCACAGAAGTTGTTCTGATTTATATCCCAAGCCTCCTCAGCACCATGCCACCAACAGTGGCCAGGTTGCATGTAAAGTTTAACAGCAGTGTAAGGACATTCATTGCTCACACCAACGGACTGGTGAATCACAAGTTTACTGTGATCAAGAACATGGACCTTGTCTTTTAGGTTACAGAGACAGTGCTTAGACACACAAACAAAACTGAAAATGAATAAGGAAGTGTCACAATTCAAAAAAAGCTGACACCTGCCAATGTGCTTTTAAAAAGAAACATTCTATTTAGCAAAAATGGTAGACTACTCATCTGTTCTGATGAGTACTCATTCAAAATCAGGACTCTATTCATTAAAACATCTCTTGGCTTTTTTTTTGTGGTAGAAAAATCAGAACTTCTGTTCCATTTTAAAATATAATTATTTTTAAACACTCCAAAAAGGTGGCATATTTAAATAATTTGCCATATCTTTGGTTTATATTCTCAGAATATTTTATGATTTTTCAGTGGTTTACTTTTTTTTAAGGACTCGGGGGGGGGGGGGGTTAATTAACATAATTTCTCTCTCCTCCCCTATATCTGCAGGACTTCATCAGTCACTGAGCTTCCAGAAGCCCTGGAAGAATCCAAAGTCTGAGAAGATATTGAAAGTACTTTGTGGTTTGCAGTGTATGCCATGACTGACTGGCAGTGAAGAAAGCACATAAGGAACCATCTTCTATGACGGTATTACTGTACTCAACCCACCAGCTGGCCACAAAGTCTTGTGTGCCTGTTTCACATGCTCCTAGATGCTAAGTTGAATTTAATATGAAATCTGTAAGTAGCTTGCAATTTCAATTTGAGTGTTTACTTTTAGATTTTTTTTTAATTCAAAACTGCAAATTTCTGGGAAACATTTTCATTTAGATGAAAGTGCAATTTGCAGAAGAAAACTGCCATAGTGAGCATTTTTGGATGTCTGCTTTAGAGCAAAAAACGACCAAAAAATTTCTTTATCATTTAAAAACAATCTTTCTTCTAGACTGAAATGCCAACTTACTTCAGAAGAAGCAAATTTCTTCATGGGAGGTCCTTCCAAAAGGAAACTTTTCAGACCATGACATATCCCCTCAACACCCTGCACTGCTCAGTGAGAAAGTAAAGGTGTAAAGATGAACTAGGAGCCAGTGAGCATCCACCAGAGCTCAAAGCCCCACCTGCCTCAAGATAACTGCAGGATTGGGACCATGAATTCCTCAAAAGAACCTGAAGCCAATATAACTGTTAAAAGCATATGATCCAAACCAAGAAAATCTTGGAAGGCTAAAGCCCACTTGGAAGTTGAGCTGGAAAGAGACATAAAGGATAACAAAAAGGGGTTTTTTAGATATGTGAATAGTAAGAGGATGACCAGGGCTAATGTAGGTCCCCTGCTGAACGAGGCGGATGTCCTGGTAACAGGGGATGATGAGAAGGCGGAGATACTGAATGTCTTTTTCACTTTCGTCTTCACTTCAAAGGCCCCCCGGGACCCACAGACACTGGATGAAAGAAGTAATGTTTGGGAAATGAAGAGCTTCCCTCTGGTTGAGGTGGGGGTGGTCCAGGAGCATCTCAAAGGGATTAATGTACACAAATCCATGGGCCTGGATGGGATGCATCCAAGTGTGCTGAGGGAGCTGGCGGAAGTGATTGCTGAGCCACTCTCTATCATCTTCAACAGGTCTTGGAGAACAGGAGAAGTGCCTGAAGACTGGAGGAGACCCAATGTCACTCCGGTCTTTAAAAAGGGCAAGAAGGAGGATCCCAGCAACTATAGGCCAGTCAGCCTCACCTCTGCCCCAGAAAGGTTATGAAACAGCTTGTTTTGGATGCCATCTCCAAGCAATTGGATGAGAAGGAGGTCATGAGGAGTAGGCAGCATGGATTAACCAAGGGCAAATCATGCTCAACCAATCTCATAGCCTTCTATGATGTCATCACCAGCTGGGTAGATGGAGGGAGAGCAGTGGATGTCATCTACCTTGACTTCAGCAAGGCTTTTGATACTGTCTCCCATGACATTCTGATAGCAAAGCTGAAAAAGCATGGGATAGATGAGTGGACAGTGAGGTGGGTTGAGAACTGGCTGTCGGACCGAGCTCAGAGGGTGGTGATCAGTGGAGCAGAGTCTGACTGGAGACCTGTGACTAGCAGTGTTCCCCAGGGATCAGTGTTGGGTCCAGTCCTGTTTAATATCTTCATTGACGACCTTGATGAGGGAATAGCATCCACCCTCAGCAAGTACGCCGATGATACAAAGCTGGGAGGAGTGGCTGACACGCAGGAACACTGCGCTGCCATCCAGTGAGACCTGGACAGGCTGGAGAGCTGGGCAGGGAGAAACCAGATGAGGTTCAATAAAAGCAAGTGTAAAGTCTTGCATCTGGGAAGGAACAACTGTTCGTTTCGGTACAGACTGGGGGATGGCCTACTGCAGAAGAGCTCTATGGAGAAGGACCTGGGGGTCCTGGTGGATGACAGGTTGGCCATGAGCCAGCAGTGTGCCCTGGTGACTAAGAGAGCCAATGGGATCCTGGGGTGTATCAGGAGGAGTGTGGCCAGCAGGTCAAAGGAGGTGATCCTTCCCCTCTACTCTGCCCTGGTCAGGCCCCACCTGGAGTATTGTGTCCAGTTCTGGGCTCCCTGAACAGGACAGGTATCTCCTTGAGAGAGTCCAAAGAAGGGCTACAAAGATGATTAAGGGCCTGGAACATCTCCCCTATGAGGAGAGGCTGAATAAGCTGGGGCTGTTCAGTCTGGAGAAGACTAAGGGGGCATCTAATTAATGTTTATAAATATCTTAGGCATGGAATGCAGGGTGAATTAGGCAGCCCCTTTTCGGTGGTCTGTGGAGACAGGACAAGGGGCAATGGCTGCAAGTTGGAGCACAGGAAGTTCCGCACCAACATGCGGAAGAACTTTTTCACAGTGAGGGTGACAGAACCCTGGGACAGGCTGTCCAGGGAGGTGGTGGAGTCTCCATCTCTGGAGATATTCAAGACCCGCCTGGACGCCTATCTGAGTGATATGTCCTAGGGAGCTGCTTTGGCAGGGGGGTTGGACCCAATGATCTCTCGAGGTCCCTTCCAACCCCTACAATTCTGTGATTCTGTGATCTCTCCACAGCTAGCCTGCAACCCATTTAGCTACATGGTCATCAAAATGCTAGAGAAAAAACCTTGTTGCCAATATAGTCAGGGTTCTCTTAATTTCATGCACTGTGACTCCAACAATTTCTTCATTTTGCATTTTATTTTTCTAAAATTGGCTTCATTTAAAGGCAAGGAAACCACATTTCATGCTCTTCAGTTTCATTAAAGATATACAAAAGCCCTTACCAATAGACGACTAGTCTAATTAAACCATTGTAGCAGAAGAAAATATTGAAATGATGAATCTGAAAGGATTTTGACATGCTTATTCTCTTGCACATCATTCCTTATGGTATATTGAAAAAGAGCTCCTCCCTTTCAAAAAAAAAAAGGTTTAGAATCATGTGATGAAATATGTAACACTCAACAAATGGACTACCTCACAAATTCTCTGAAGTGTGTCAGGGAAGAAGGTCACCCATCGATCACTTCTTCAGCAGCGTGAAAACATAATGTTACACCCTCAGAAAATCAACCTGCATCTGCTTGAAGAGAAAGTTATGGTTAAATCTCCTGCTTAAAACTCAGTCCATAGGAAATGGTATAAATACCATATAAATGAGACAAGATAAATTCAGCATTATTCAATACGTGCTGCTTAATCGGCACTTGAATTAAAGCACTGCTGAAATTAAGCAAAAAAAACCCCAAACCTGAGTATGATCCCTTTCCTCGGGAGCTGCAAAACAAGAAATTTCTTGAATCCTATCTTTCCAGAGGAACAAAAAGAAGGCTAATGACTGTTCTGAGTCTGACGCTGGGAACAGAATGAGGCAGGGGTTTATTTCACTTTTGAAGCACATGTAACTAGGGCTATGCTAAAAAGTTGGCTCAGAGTGAACTCAATTTTGTGATTAATTGCTCCAAGTTCCAACAATATTTTAGGGATCTCATGGTTACAGGACAAATACATATATGAAGAGTTCACTTCCACATGGGTTAGCTACCATTTCTGTGGCTGGTTTGGACCAAAGCAGCAGTTTATATTTATTCAAATCCTATTTCATAGTGGATAAGGACCTTTAGCAGCCCATTAGCATTCAAATCCAGTACAGATAATCACAGTCTGTTGGCTGTTGGATCAGATGAGGCTGACAAAGTACTTCAGCTGAATTCCCCACTGGTGAAGATCTCTATCACAGCTTTTTCTCTTCTGCTTTTCAGGTTGATCTGCAAAACAGCTTAAAACCAAAAATGTAATAAATTTTTAAAAAGGAGATACTCCTTTGTTACTTGTAGATCTGTCCAACAAAGTGAGACTACTATAAGCTGTCTATCAGGGAACCTCCTCCACCAACAGACCTTCAACCTTCAGTTCATTACACTACCTCCTCCCTCAAAGCCATAGTGCTTCAGGCTCCTATAGCTACAGCTTCCTGAAGAATCAGCCTTCAAGGGCCTTCTTACATGAAAAAAATAAAGACTGGGAATGCATATGAATATTCCCAGCCCTGACAAAGCCTGTGCAGCCCATAAGGTATCACGCTTACGTGTGGTTTCTGACACCCTAAGATTTCCTTCTAGCTCCAAGACAACAGAAAAACAGCATTAAGCCAGGCCATTAGGCTTCCTTACCCTCATGCCATGTTTTGTTTTCATTCCAGAAAGAAACACCTTTACAGACCTTTTAAGTTATCTTCTTAGCTACACAAAAGATGAGCAAAATTTGATATTAATTCTGTATCTTTTTTTTAATTCCTATTGACCTTGTCACTTGAGGTTAATGTCTAATAAAAAAACCCAGAAAACAATTTCGGATAATCCAAACCTCATTTATGAGAGGCAAGAGGCACAAGAGACCAGATTCCCAGGAAGGCAGAAAAACAAAATGGTGTTACTTTCATAGCCTGAAATAAAGTGAGAAACCTAATCTTCTACTCAGAAGATGGATTAGCAAATCTTGTCGATCTCACAAATATGTATCTAGTAAATTAAGAGTCATGAAATATTTTGTTATTTTAAATTAACTTTCGTTACTACTCTCCATACAATCCACTGGAAATACTGAAATACTAGAAAAATCCAGTAAACATACATTTCATAGCTCTAGCCTTACTATCAACAGCAATCAAAGCAGTGAAGACTGCAAATGCATTACTGACTGACTCTCGGGAGACTTGAATCTTTTCTCATAAATCACTTCTCTCCAGCTACCTGATCATTTGGATTTCAGAATAAAATGCATATTTTCAGAAAGGTTCTGCCTGACCTAAGTGGCTCACAAGTAAAACCATGAGAAGGCTTAAGCAGCAACTGCCACATGATGTCCTGGGTTTTATACATCTATTCAGGTGGATTGCCTGAAATGAACCATGACATCAGCTCATGAAGAAAGATTTTTAAGAAATTTACTATTGCAGAGGGCTAACTATTTTTTCTGCCCCCAACCTCCCCTACCTACTTGTAAGTTCTAGATTAAGATGTATTCATAATATATTTTAAGAAAATATTTGTTAAATCCACACATTAAAACCAAATAAATTAAAAGCTCACAGTATATGTATTTCTCACTTGCTTTCTCCATGTAAAACAATGGATTGCATACTATATACGCTGGGGGGAGAGTGGGTTCCCTAAAACATAACACACTGGGAAGCTGTGGTCTAACATACCTTGCCAATTTTGCCTGAAGCTGTTTCCATCAACAACAAAGAAAAGGAGCTATCATTGATTTCAACGGATGCTGGCTCAGATGCAAAGACAGTATACACAAACAAAGCTTTAGGGACTGGTTTTGATCACCCAGGGTTTTTTTTATTGTTGCTCATCTCTGCATTTCCTGATTTTGCTGAAATAAAGAACAGCTGTTCTCACAAGCTTACCAATTCAAAGCTGTGAAGACAAAAGCTGCATCCAAATTTCCTTTTTCTTTAATAGCATAGTATAGATCTTATTTTTCTCTCCATTGAATAAGATAAGTCCAAAAAAAGGGAGAGAGGGGGGCCAGTCTTATGATTCTGCTAGTTTGGGGAAAATTAATCTCCCTGCATATGTGTCTCCAGACACACTGACAGAATTTCTTGCTCCCCAGAAGAACAGATACTGTGGTGAGATAGTTCATACCCTGAGGACCATTCCCCAAAATTGCTCTAGAGTAATCACAGCGACAAGCCTGAGACAACTTCAGCAGAGCTGGCATTTTTTCTGGATGAAAAGATACACGTGTATTCTTCGCCACACATGACCCTTGCACTGTGTTACAATACACATACAGGTCAGTTCACAGGCACAGTACAACTGATGTGAATATCCTCTGTGGACATGTTCCAGTTTTCTGGATATTCAGCACTCCAAACAAATATCCCAAACCCTTTTTTTTCCTGCCTCAACAAAATCATTGGCAAAATAAGTGGATACAACTAGAAAAACATGAACAGAGTAAGGTGTAAGCTAAGCATGACCCCTCGCCACTACATAGGTTAGCATGTGCTATAAAACCTGTCCAGAAAGTTGGTCAAGTCTTTTGCTACAGCAACCACATCACTGGGACAGCCCTACATGCTACGTTGCCCTGGAAAGATACAGTAGCTACCCCAGTATTGGAACAGCTTGAATCAGACAAGGGCAAACACTGCACACACACACAGCTGCCATGTTTTCAAGTGAAACGCATCACTTTTGACTGTGCAACTGAAGAGTGTGCAGTGTATCTGCAGCCTCTGTACTCTCCAGTTAGCATGTCATCATACTATAGCCACTGCCATGACAAAAGTTACCGCATATCCTTAAAGTGGGATATAGTCTGCAGCTGAGGAACAGGAACTCCACATTTGATCCTTGCTCCCTTTGTAAACTGGAGAAAAGAAATTAGGCATTGTGCCTCAGTGCCTATTGCTCAAGGGTTGGGATGCTGTGCTTTTCAAACCAAAAGGACAAAGATTGCCAGCTGCATGTAGGTGGGGGCAGACAATTAGCGCACTACACATGCACAATCGTGGCTAGAAAGAGGTTTGTCTTTCTGACACAGCAGCAAACAAGGAAGCATGACTTCCAGGTCCAGCACTTTTTTCTTCCCTTCCCTGCTGCCAGACAGTGAAATGAGTCAAGGATGACAGCCATCAGGTAAGTTGCTACTTGCCTGCAAGTCAAGTGCCACACACAACTAGTTGGCAGCACAGTTTCCCACACACATTAAGGGCCCATTCATAATCCCAAATAATAATTTACCTCACAAGAGTTTGCTCATTATGTGCTTTGCCTGGCCCTTGTGCTCTTGTAAAACCTTCTTTGAGTAGGTAGGCATGAAATAATCTCCTGCTGTCTGTAGCACTGGCCTTTTTTTCTTTTCATGTGACTGCAAACAGAAACTCCTTATTCAAAAAGGAAAAGGTTATTAAACTCAGCAGAGTTATTTTTAAAAAGATAGAAATGAACTGTGACTGCAATCTTAAGTGTGAGTCTTGCCTTGAAAGCTGTTCAAAGCACAAAAGGCAAGCAGAAAGCACAGATTCAAGTCAGACCTGGCCATTTTCATGTACAGTCACCATTAAGCTGACAAGACAGTAATCTGCTACCTCATTTTGTTATGAATGGTCCTTTAATTTGGGGTTATTATTATTTTTATTAAAGCTTCCCTTAAAATGTATGCTCTCCTGAAATAAGTCTCCCATTTTTCCAAACAAGGCACACAACTCAAAAAGCATTTAACACGTTGATTCTACTTTACATCAGTGAGTTGCCCCACTGGTGTCAGGTTGACTCACATGAGTAACAGGAAGGTGGGTGAGTCTAAGCAGCACTGGAGCCCTATCTGATTAAATCTTCCTCTCCATAGCAGCACACCTGTAAAGCAGCATCACGGTTACAGCATGAAAAGTCAGCAGCTAGTAAGACAATGAATCAACACCACAAACCTCCGAAGACTAAGTTTTCATTTAACTGCTTGTTTTAAATAGACTGATGAATGATGGTTAAAAAATGGCACTGGCATTCTTTCTCACGGTCTCGTGCATGTAATGGCTGGACTGCCCAGCTACAATATTCCTTTTACACACAAAGGCTATTAAGTGCAGTCCAAACCTGAACTACTAATGCTATTCTCTATGCTAACATTTGCTTGGTGCATAAATTGCCACACCAATCTCCCGGCTACTGTGATGACAGTACAACACCTTGAAACAACAGAGTCCCAGGCTGGTCAGAATGATTATTAGCACCAGTCACACTCAATTGAAAATAAAACATATAAACTGTATTAAACTATTTTATTGGTAACCATCAAGAAATGAAATGAGCTAATTACTATTTCCTTTCTTTTCCCAGTGATCTGCAATCCCTGGATGAATGCTGTGTAAACCAGAAAGGTTTTTGTGGCCATCCTTTAGTAATTGACCTTTAGCTCTCCCCATTTCATTTGCCCTAAGTGTTAATTGACTTTGAAAAAGCAGTATATTATCCTTTTAGAAAAAAAAATCTGTGCCCGCCAACATCTTACAGCATCAAAGCCCTGTTAAATCATAGTGCAGTACAGCTGGAAATGAGTCTCCAGAAGAAATGGAAAGGGGGTGGGGGAAGGAAGCAGATCCATCATTGAAAGGGTTGCACTGCCATCTAGAGAGAATTTGCACCAGCCAATTTTCTGAAAGGGGCAATCAGGTTATTCGTCAAAATATTTCCACCCTGACTTTTTCCAGAGTGTGTGTGGGGGGGAGGGGGCGGGGGGGGTGAAAGTAGGGATTCCATTCAGGTTCACTGCATCTATACATTTTTAAAGCAACTTTGTAGTAATTTGTACTAAAAAAAAATAGCATATTGTGAAATCTAACCTACCATAAATCCTATGGAAATTATGGGAGATATATTTAAAGGCTCACTTATAGG
The DNA here is from genome assembly GCF_964237585.1 of Gallinula chloropus. Classification (NCBI taxonomy): domain Eukaryota; kingdom Metazoa; phylum Chordata; class Aves; order Gruiformes; family Rallidae; genus Gallinula; species Gallinula chloropus. The sequence goes on along the minus strand of NC_140088.1, from coordinate 53,314,949 downwards.
CTCTCCTACAACAAGGTATGATATCTGCACAGTTTTGTTTCCAAGAAGCTCCTTTGAAGAGGTAGGTGCTGTATCTTTGCAGAAGGGTGCTTCAGTCACAAACAATTTACATTTTGACAGACATGCTATGCTCCCAGCAGCTGCCTTTATGATATTGCTTGTCAGTTAGAAAGAAAGAATGTCCTGTTTCAGTCTATGACTTCTTCTCTCTTTCAGAAATACAAAATTGTCTTTTCCTGAGTGTTTTATATTCAGCAGCCTCACAGAGATCAAGTCAGACACAAAGCAGGAGGTACCCATGAAATGTGTTACCAGTATCAGACTACTTTAATCTGACTAATTTAATTTACTCTGCCTCTGTCCAAAGAGCAACCGAAGTCCATTTAGTGTACGTGATGGGTCAGCTGCTATGAAAACTGGAGGTACATTCCTCACCATCAGCACCTAATTCAGTTACATTCTCAAGACAGCCGATGCATGGGTACGCGGCTAACTGCATCCGAAACAAAAGAAATTCATTTGTAGCTTAAGGTACAGTCAGCAAGTAAAGAAACCGTGTCACTAATGCACCTCAAAAGGGAGAGTTCATTATTGCTGTCTCACAGAAGCACTCGCTGTGAGTTGTGTTCCTCTTGGTCTCCATCACTGTTATTTACTTGGTAATTGAAGAGCAGTGTGGGACTTGTAACAGCTAATGGGAACTCACAGGTTCCTCTGTCTTCTGACTCCCTGAAGATTTCAAAACCAAAACAAGCTTGAGGACTAAGGACTCCCAGTATGAATCTATTTGTAACTATTAAAATACTATCTGGATGTTTTTCATACCACACTGCAATTTTTATTTGACTCCTTTGTGAAATCCTATTGGGTTAAAATAACTCAAAATCAAGAAAATTAGTAAACTTGTTTGTGGCTGTCTCCTTTAGCTAGCCAGGGAGGTGCTCTGTGAAAGGGCAAGGTATTTCCCTGCTGTGGCAACAGCAGTGAATTAGTACTACCCAGAAGAACACAGTAGTTACACTCTGGCTAAGGATATGTAAAACAGGATGCATTATACAAATATGAAGGGCAATATCTGAATTATTTATACCCTTCATTTCTGACTGGAATGACAGATCAAAACAGAGTTATCAAGGAAATTAAGCCCAGAAAAAAATTCTTCATTTTCATTGATATACACTGAAATCAGAAACATTTGATTCACACTACCATGCACTCCTTGACATTAATCCTGACTGGGTGTTAAAACAGACCATTCTGAACACTCATTTTACATGGGCATGGGTCGCTACTCAGGGTGAAAGCAATGGAGAATCAAGCCTACAGAATCTGTCGTGCAAACGACAGGATTCGCTAAGACAAGAACTGGACTCAGCGAGGTAACTGGCCATCTTCTTATTTCTATTAATAGTAATACTGAAAATTTCAGTGTGAAAGAACATAGTAGCTTTGAGTGATGAGATTATGAGGACAGAGAATCCACCATTTCAATGGAGTATTAGGAAACACAGGATAAAAAAAGAATTAAAGGGATGACTGACTAGATACATCGCCCAGTCCAGATGTGTTGCAAAATGAGGGGGCATTGTTTCCATTCATTACTGTCAATGGACTTGCCAGGAGAAAAAACCCTGTTGCACCTTTAATACCTAATTTGCTCTTTTTGCTGACAAATGCAATTAAGCTGTGCAATTCAGGAACAGAACAGTAGGCATGAGAATAGTTACCGTGAAAGGACGAAGATTTAAACATGGCTAGACTGGACACTTTGCTGTTATCCCACTACTTATCTTGTCCACAGACCTTGAAGACAGACCTGAAATAATGACAAAGAGCTCATCTTATAACAATTAAGTGTTAAAACTGAATCAGGTAAATGTCAAAAGCCAGACAGCTGTAGACATAGGACTGCTTCTGATGAAGCAGAAACATAGGCTTTCTTCTTCTTTTTCTAAAAGCAAATAAATTCAGTCAATAATGCTTGCAACATGTAGATCAGCCCTTCATCCACTCTATTTTACCCCAGAAGTCGTTTTAGGTGTTATTGCCAACAGATAGTCCTGTTAATGTCAGGCACAAGTACATGAACTAGAAATAGAAGGGAAGATAACATTCATATTGTGAAAATGAAAGGATAGCATCTCTTTTGTGTCTGGAATTTATTGTGGAGTCAAAGGGCACTGAAGAAATTCCATTTGATTTGTACATGCCACTGGATATAATAGGATGGGCTTCATGAAGATATGAATCTCAGCTTTTTTTGAAGGCTCGCTTAAAATGTATTATTTTTCAAGGGATATAAATAAAACTCCTTTAAAGCCACTTACTTACAGTGTGACTATAATCAATTTACTTCACATCTTGATGCTTCCCTCCTCTCGCTTCCAGACTTGGCTTTTTTTATTGAAACTCTATACTTCTAAGGGTTGACTGCCCCTCACTTTTTTTTTTTGGTGAAATGACTGGTGCAATGAGACCAAGCACCCACACTAAAGGTAACTGTCATGTCAAGGTTCAGTCCATGTTCAAAATGGGATTCCCTAGAACACACTCATCCATACTAGCTGGTTTTGTGCACTTTAGCAAAAAGGCAGGGACATGTAGATCTCCCTCCTCCTTTCATAAACTTTCCCTATAGGTCCACTGACTAAAGGATCTCATTCCAAATGGAGGTTCAAGTGTAGGTTTCTTGTTAAATAATAAGAAAACATGACAGATGCTATGCTGCAACATGGTATTTTATAACTTAAGATATGTTTGGTTTTATATGAATTGTAAATATTTTGGCAAATAGGTTGGATCTGCTCTGGAGAATGCAAAGCCCGCAGTTTGATGTTGTTTGTCCAGTTTCTTCAGTGACCAATACCAAGGGGTTAAAACATTTGGAGTTAACAATTGCCCATCTTGCACAAGTGTCAGTGATTTGCCTTCTTGGTATAGAGTATCTCAAGTTTGATCCTGAAGATCATCATGCTTGCATGCAACCATGATACTTGATACCAAAGTCACAAAATCACATTCAGGGATAGCAAATACCATTATGTCAGGGTACTCATGTCATTCATCACTTCAGCAGCCTGAGGCAGGTGTTAATCAAACATAAATCACCATAGCACTATTGAGACTAGTCAAGCTTCACCAATTTTCACCCACTAAAAACCTGTCCTGTCATATAATGATATACAGAAGAGCCTCATAACATGAGACAAGTGTGAGCAAAGAGGCAGTAGATACAAATGCTTCAGAGCTCTCCTGTTCTTTATGAATAACCTCTAGGGATCATCTCTCTGATTTTTTTTGGCTTTTTAAAGGAGCTTACACAACTTCTTGGTCAGCGTGTTTCAGGCTTGACTGGAAGCAGTTTTTGGCTTCTAATGAAGAATGCTCTAAGATGTTTTGCAAATTGTTGCATGCTCACTTCAGTGCCTGTGATATAAGAGACAAGCAGCTCGAGTGGATAAAAATTAGCTAGTATACTGGAGCCAAAGGTACTTATAGCATGAAGCAGTTCCAAGCGGAAGGAGTTGAATTGTGGAATACTGTAACATTAGTATTGATTTTGTTTACTTTATAAACCTGAAAAGAGGAAAATGCAGTAAAAAGTGATGAAATGTGCTGATGATGTGAATAGAGTGAATCAGCAAACACACAATAGGGAAGCAATAAAATTCACAGGGACTTGGCTTGCCTAGAATCATGGGCAGATAAGTGGCTTATGCAATTCAATTTAGAAAAAGGTAAGATAATGAATCTACGGACAAAATAACAAGAAAAGGGAACTCTATCTTCAATGGACAGAGGTGACTGCTGAAAAGGTTTGCATTTTAACATTCTAAAGTAAAAAGTGGTATGCTATAAACTTAGGTTTTTCTAATAGAGCTGCCTTTCTGCCAGTCCTTTCCCCCCCCCTCCCTCTCCTAGGTAGTTGTTTCTTTCTGGTAAAAGGCACTGGCCAGAAAAGTGAGTTGAAAATAATGTGTGAAAATGATTCAACTTTTGGCCAATTGGCTCCTTTTTATATAAAAAAGAACAAGAAATAATACTTAAGAACATTGAAATTAAAGGAGATTATTCTAATACTGGGATAGATTAGGTATTATGAAAGTGACATTTATAATCACTGATTAATAAAATGAAACAGAATTGGGAAAGTAGGATGTGAAGAAGATGACAAGGAGAAATATACAAAATACTTATTTAGTAAGCTTGAGAAACAGGGTATACATTTGGGAAGCGGTGAGGAAGATTAACCACATCACTCTTACCAGCTTTACGGAAGCACAAATCCCTGGATATTGTTGTGAAACCCATAAACATACTGTTAAGAGGAAAAAGGAAAAATAAAAACCAAACCATGACATCTGAGACAGGATTTACTAAGGAACACAAAATCCCAGAGCTGTCAGGATTATTCCTGTAACTTTTGTACTACTGAGAGCTCCCAAGCACCGGTAACACCACTTCAAGCCCAAACCTGTGCAATGCCAGTAATAGGAAGAAGCCATTACTGATGAATATTTTACTCATTGGTAGTAGAGTTTTAGCTGCCAGAAGACTGATTTCCACTCAATTTAGCTTCCTGGTTTTGGGTGAAGAACTGTTCAAAGGAGATGATAGGGAAGATGGGGAAACAAAAGTAAGAAAATGTCACTAAGCCAAGGAAATAGAGAGTTAGCATGTTCCTTTCCTTCACAGTAGCCCCTTGGGAGAATAGCTTACCTGCACCATCCAACTTAAATCGGGATCCCACTCCAAGCTTGACAGGGAAGTTTTGAGTCCTCCTCTCCCACTCTGCAGGAAGCCATCCTAAATGCCTTATTGCCCAGTAATCTCTGATGAATTTCTGGTGGCCTTTTCTGTGGGAACGTTTCCACTTTACACATAATACCTGACTATTTGTCAGGGCAGAGACAAGTATTTTGTCTGTATCATTACACAGCTCAGAAGAAAAACAGTCGTTTCCATCCCAGTATATTGCAGCAGGCACTTCACAAGACTGAGATAAAAGCAAAAAAATGTAAGTCTGCCTCCTTATTCTTTCTCTCTTCCATTCAACTCAAATATTATAAAGGCTGAAAAACTTCCTGGAATTCTCCAACAGCAAGAGAACCGATATTCCTACGGTCAACATACCTGGTCTCTACGCCACACAAACAGCTACAGCAGACAGCATCCAGAAACATCTAAGAAGTATCTGAGCAGGTTTCTTCTCTCATACATGCTCTTGTCACTGGAAGAGGCAGCATACAAAACCAGATGCTACAAGCTCTACAATGCAATGAAACCAACTTGTAATAAATTACTATCAACAAATTACTCCAGTAATGTTCTAGACAGGGAAATATTTGGAAAAGAAAGAGCTAATGAAGGCTTAAGTCTGTTCTGCAGTTATTTTAGGGAAAAATAATAGTATTTTGTCCTTCAGTGACTCATTGGTCAAATATACACAACTTTGCATGTAAATGCAGACTCTGTTTTAACTTCCAACAGTGCAAAGTTTATCTGGACCAAAGAGACTGTACAAGGTATTTCCGTTATTAGCAGTAATGGTTTGTTGTTTTGCTTTCCCAAACAATTACAGTCAAACTGATCCTACAGTCCATGATGTTCTTGTAAAGACCTTCAGTATCACCTGACTGGCCATGAACCTGATCCAAACAGTGAAATTTGGCCGGCAATGCTACTGAGAGAACAGGAAGAAGAAAATCCCACTCATTGGTAAACACTGTGCTTACAGCCAAATTGTTCAAATCAGAATGACTACTCATAAAGTAGTTATAATAATAATAATGATAATAAATAAGTGAGAAAAGAGAGAGGAAAGTTCACATGGCAGGAAAATATTATCCTGCAGACAAGACACAAGCTCAGTTTCAAAGTGGCTCTCTTGTCCTTAGAAAAGCCACCCACTTGTCAACTAGTGCCTAACAAGAAAAGCCTCATTTAACCACCTTCAGTTTAAAGATATTTGTTTTGACATGCAAAATCAAATCACAGCAGCAGACAATCAAAGGAACAGGAGAAAAAACACCAGCTAATCTAATTCCATGGTTTTCATTGTGACAGTTAAATAGGTTACCATCTTTTATGCTCCTTTTAACATGTTTGATCTACATCTAGGACATTCCAATCCTCTCATTTAATCTATCATGACAGCATCAAAACAGGTATTACACTCCTATGTTAAAGAGGCCAAGTGTGAAAAATACCCCAAGACGCACGCTTCAGGTGCCATGTAGAAGTTTCACATGTTGTAAAATATTTCTGCTGAAGAATTATGCAAATGACTTTTGTTTTGCACAGCCACAAGGATTAATAGGTAGGCATTATACACACACAGAGAGTATCATAATTTATTTTTTTAATATTTTGTGGATAATTACACTACTGATCGAGGGTGCCTGAAATCAATGTAAGCTCAAAAGCAACCCTGTCAATCTGACAGCTGGACATTTCTTCAAACCTGAGAAAGAATCCCTAGGCCAAGTCAACTTTTGGAACTGCGTAAAGGCATGTTCCTGTAGGATGCAACACAGTGGCAGTGCTTAAAGGAGGGAACCTGATCAGTATTTAATAGACTGCCAACTGCAAGAGAGAACTCCAGCACATTTGCAAATGTGCCTGTAGCTAATGAGTGCATGTGCAGCTCAGAAGGGTTACAGATCTTCACATAAAACCCTGACCTAAAGCTAACATTCAATTTGAAATCAAATTACGGGGAGGGGGGATATTGTGTAAATAATTCATAAGAATTTTAATTGACATTTCTTTTCTGTGGCAACAAGCCTATTAGCATTTTGGGTGATTACCTGTTTTTTAATTGCTCTTTGGGTTATGGTTGTGCATTATATAAACTACACGGTCCTGATACGCTAGAACAATCTAATGACTAATTCTGCAATTGTACTCACAGTGACATAAGCAGTCTGACTTTCTTCAGTGGAATTATACCAGCAAAGGCAATTTACCAGTGAGAATGTATCGCACCATACCTTTATTCTGAGCCAAATTATGCCAACATTTTATGCACTCTGAAGTCCAGCTGGTTTCCACACCACTAATTACAGGGTTAGATATTATTTAATTCAAGAGCAGCTGATCTCAGTACTTTTTCAGATAGAACTGGTGTCACAGCAAGAGTGAAGGAACAGTATAGCATAATACATTTACACATATTCTCACCCACCCCAACTCCTTATAACAGTACTTTACTAGTATTATTAAGCCTATTCTCAAGCATCATCCCATGGAGATATTATAACCTACCAATCTCTCTTTCTTAGCCTGTGTTTAGCTTTTTTTCGATTTTAGAAAACACAGCGGTGGTAACTCAATTCTATCTAAGGATTCAACGTCAAAGCAGCTTGGGGAGAGGGAAAGTGTCACAAGCAGTAAAACCTTGGCCTTTGGATCAGATCCTATCAGTTCATCAGGTAAGTCTATTAGCTAGCCACTGGTGCTGACCATCTCATTTCAGGAGAAGCACGTCTGTGTAAATAAAGTTATACTCAGAGCATATCCTTAATGCACATCACCTTCACCTCCATTATAAATTCGTGTCTAGAGACAACAGGAAGCAATACTGGAAAAAGGTTTAAGGTGGGGTTTTTTGGGTGTTTGGTTTTGGTTTGAGATTTTTTTTGTGGAGGATGGTTTGGTTTTGGGGTTTTTTTTTCAAATGCAATCATGTGTGTTGACAGATTTCAAGCTCCTTCTGGAAACCTCTGCCAATGTTCTAGCACATTCCCTTCCGCTGCTCTACACAAGTCAGCACTGGGAAAAGCTGGTGAAAATGACAGCCCAGGAGATATTGGGTAATTATTCTGCGCAGTCATAGCTTCCAGAATCCCTTGAGTTCCCAAACACTCTCTCTTGTCAGGAAAAGTCATACCCCTAAAAAGACAAGGTCTATGCTGCTGTATTGGAAGATGTTCTTGTAGGGAGTATTATGTATGCACCAAAAGAAACAGCATAAGAAGCATTTATGGGAACACATAAATAATAAACAAAGCAAAAATAAAATGAACTGTGGAAGCTTAGAGTGAAGAATTGTCTTTCTCTGAGGACTCATAGCTTGGTGGATACGATGAGTCAGAAAAGACATTTATTTTTTGGCAAAATAATATCAACTGGTATTAATGCAGCGCTCTGTATCCAAAGTGATTCAAGTAACCTGACCAGTTCTACCTGTAGATTTATACACAGTGCCCCAATCTGTTATCTACAGGTAACTAAATCTGTAAGCAGCTCTAATTGCTAACAGGAAAACTCACATGCCTCAAGTTGGGCATGTGCTTAAATGTTGTCAAGAGTTGGGCCTAAATTACAAATTACATTCCTTATGCCTCTGTGATTGAGCATGGCAGCTGTTTTAGCTTCATGCATCAACACACCACAACTACTGAGGCAAGAGAGCGCCTGACCTCATGATACTACAGGGAGAATTGCAGGTAGAGTGATTAAAATTACTCAGACGGAATGAGTCTTAAAATATAAACCCTATAAATTATATAGTCCTGTTAATGCCACAGGGACAGACTATACAGCAACTTCCATACACCTTCCCTCATTTTCACACCACCACTTGTTCAGAAATAAAGTTCAAACCCTGACGTCACACAGAAGAGAAAGCAAAGGGGCAAACTTCCCACCAGAGCCTTGGTAAAGAAGGGAGAAAAGGAAAACCATTGGAAAAAGCATTGGGAAAAGCATTGGGAAAAGCATTTCTTTTAGCAACAGTATTAATTGTAGTAAAAGTGTAATTTTCTAAGCCTACCACCTCTAGACTAAAGGAAAGTACGGGACTGCCATCTGCTGGCACTGCCTTATAATGAAAGATGGCAGCAGAATACTTTTTTGGAAGTTCCTGGCCAAAATAACAGCACTGGCTTGAACCGCCAAGGCACGCCCTGCCTACAGCAACTGCATCAAACGCATCAGGAAATACAGAGATTATGATGTTTTCAGAGACGTACTGCAAGATGTAACAGGGACCAACACAATCTTATACAGAAAACCAAAAGCAAAGGGAAATTGCAGAAACACAGCAAATGTCTGCTTACATCTGCAGACCTGGAAGCAGGTTCTAGTCCAGCCAGTATACCAATTCAACACAAGATGAAACTCCAGCAACACAGAACAGCATTAATCAGCCTGAAGACTATTTTTGCCTTGTTTGTACATCTTTTGGTGTACACTTGTGCCGTGTAATCTCATGCCACACATCTCCACAGAAGTGAAGCCTTCAACTCTGATTTTTCCTGGAACTAAGGGTAACATCTCAGGAGTGTCAGCTTAAAGTTACTGTAAATTCATAAGGGTTTTTTGAATCAAAAAAGTTTCATACCAAGAAAATCAATACTGCATACATTTTATTGTAATATTCCCTAGGGTCTTCCCTTAACGATAAAACCATTTATGGCTAAAATTAAGTTGCCCAATTGTTCCATTACTTCCTCTTTCTCATTATGCTCTAAAACATCCATTCAGCATTTTTTTCCCCTCTACTAATGTAACAGAAACTCATCTGCTCAACGAGATTTATTGCTTGCTTTTTTTCCTGTGTTCACAAGAGATTGTTGTGCATTTTGCAGTAGGTCTTTATTATCTAGTAATGATGGCTTGCAAATTAAATTAGTTTTTAATGGCACAGTTAAATTCTGATTTATGTTTTGGAGCTTTGTTTAATTAATTTAGTTGTAATGTAATCGCTTTCTCGCTATTATCTCACATTACATAGGAAGAACAAAGGACTAGTGACTCCGCTCCTCATATTCAGTTGTTTTGGTTTTATTAAATCTCGTTACTAATTGCATTTCCCTGAGAAACTTTTTAAACTACCGTAGGCTTATCTGAAGGGAGGGGGAAGGTGGCAAACTGTGGTTGCTCGGGATTCAGAGCCTTGAAAGGGTCGAACAAAACACTTAGTGCAGCTCACTGACTGTACACACTGCTCCTTGACGCATACTCTTCAGAGGCATGACCAGTTGCTGCCCTACAGATTTTTGGTGAAAGCTATGTGCGAGAACAGGGCAGTAAAGAAAAAGTAACAGCTCCGTATATTGACTTTTTCAGCTGCAAAGGTCTGGCCTCAAACCAGTCTGTTACTAACAACCTTCATAAGAGCAATTTTGGAGGACTGAAATGAGCCTTAAGGAGGGATTGTACCTCCAGGTCTGCCTCAGAGTGATTTTTCTCCCCTGTATTCCCATTAGATCACGTTCCACCCCTTAAATCTTTGCTTTTGAGACAACAGTTTCTCACAGGCATGCCACCTGCTAAAAGCAGGATGTTAAAAGGAAAGTATACAATACATATCTGGTAAGAAATAGATCCTATATATCCAACATATTAGTTTTGAATCAATAAGTTTGATTTTGTCCACAAAGCTTCATGAACTAGTTAACCTCGCAAACAATCACATGTATTCTTAAAGGTCTTCCTTGCTGCCTTTACTTGTCTAAATAAATAATGTTAACTTGTTTTAGTTTAGTAGTATAAAACAACACACACAAGTCTATGCAAAACCAAAAACTTTGTCTTCTCTCATCTGTGTGTTGTGGCACTGTAAGCTGTTCAGGCCCGAAGAGCAAACATGTTCCAGATGCTAGAAGAGATCACGGACAAAAGCTTTAGAGGTCTGTTTCCTGCTAAGGTGACAACTCCCTGAATAGCCAATGCAGATCCCTACAAAGCTGCTACTCCACTTTCTAGCCTGTAAGATGGTAACAGCAGCTTTAACTAGAAATAAGGAAAATAAAAGAAAAGAATAAGAAAAAGAGAGTAGAAACTTTCTGGATAGACATTTTGGTACAGTTTCAATTTCAGCTCCAATGTCTTCTGACACACCATTCCTAGAAGTGACCCAGGAGAGCCTATCAAACGGAATTTACCCTCTGCAGTCTGCAACTCATAAACCAATAAAAGCTGTTTCTGGATGTTAGCAGCATAAGAGTAGGCGCTGAAATTAATTACAGGCCTATATTCAGTCCGGGGACAGCTGCATTATACAGGTGTACTGTTTTCTGATAATACAAACCTTCAGAGAATGGCTTTTGTGGTTTATTATGATAGGTGTAAATTCAGTTTTGCATGACCTTGCACGTTAAACGTGATTAATATGGCACCCAAAAAGAAAGTAATTTTTAGTACTGAGATGCAGTATAGAAAAAACTTAAGGGTTTTATCCTACTCTTGAATAATTACTACCAAAGCTATTCCTCATGGGAAGAATTTGCCTTTTTTTTAACTACATACCATATCTCTAAAAACCTTCAGATCCCTATGTCACTGTTCGCCTTTAATGGCGCTAGCAATAGATTAATAATTGTCCATAAACATTTAGTGACATTATTTTTAAACTTAAAATTCTCTCAGAAGCAAAAGAATACAAACCACGGCTGCGAACGTATTTTTTATTGAAGTTTCATAAGGGTAAAATACCTTTTCCGCAATGTATTCTTAAGATCCAGAAGACAACTTCCATTTAGTTGCTTTTGATAGCTTTAGCTTACATCTAATAGGCACTCATTTTCCAGTTCTAAACTGGTCTGAAAGTTTTTCACAATTAACAAAGCTATCCAAGTTGAATCTTCTGAAAAAAAAAGATTTTTTCTGTACAAAAGTTATAATTTATTCAAGCTCAAAATATTCCTCACCTGTTTGCTGCTGAATAAAAAATTGCCTGCTACAAGACAGTCATATAATCAGTATGACAGACCACTACAGATTTCAATTACTGTATCATGATCAGTGCCTAGAATAAAGAGGGAAATTTTGTAGAAGAAATCCATAGGAAATAAACTGGACTGACAACTGACTAGAATTCAATTTTGCTGAAGTGATACTGAAATAGGGAGAAGTAGCAGTACATTGATTAAGTTTCAAACTGCTGCATTACTAATACTGTCTCATGAACCTGTATGCTCTGTTATCACCATGGCAACATGATCATCAGAGCAATCCAGAGAGCATGCAACACTACAGACTGTTCATTTACATTTGTGATAGACGCTGAAAAGACTTAGGATTTAATAAGCCCAAATTTCCTCTAGTGCACAGAGGAAAATGAAGCCCAGAACCATAATTGAAGTTCATAACAGTTATAGGAAAGCAAAGTGGAAGATATTCTCAGTATTTTAAATACATAGGTTTATCCTAGATTTTATAGTAAGAATTTCCACCCTCCAAAATTCTTAGGACCCATTATTACTAGAAACAGTATACTGCTGTATCCAAACAGAAATGCTATTATTTTCATCTTAGTCACATCTATTCTGCAGCTAAAGTAGTCTTCAGATTCTGGACTTTAATCTTCACCTTTAAAATCTGAGTAGTTTGCTCAAAAATTCAGATTTCACTTCATACCAGACTTCAAATACTCCCTAATCTCTGGATATTTATATCTCAGTTATCATGATGCATACATAATAAAAGGCTACAAAGTTCTTTAAAAGATCAAAATGTACGTCACCACGCTCATAACTGAGCGAAGTATAACACAGGTTTGCATCAATACCCTGGACACCACCTGCATTTTCTCTCCTAGCTTGAACAGAGCTGCAACAATCACCCTTTAGTTGAAGGAGGACACTCAGACAGTCATCCCGTTTACAGCATGGTTCTATATAGAGGTACACCAGCACAAGCCACAGAGCTACAAATTAAAGTAGGAATAAGCAGCTAAGAAAAGGTATACAGGACTTACAGTATATAGTCTTCTTGGCATAGGCTATCAGACTTAGACATACAGTATTATAACATGCAAAAAAACCTGTTATACTGGTGGCTCTTTAGGTTTGAGCAAGCAATATTTCACTCTGAATAATGATAGAGAAAGGATTCAGGCAGACACAAGTGAACTTATTTGCAAAACCACATTTTGGAAAAAAACAACAACCCTAAGGAATTTATTTACAATTATGATTAAACATGTTTTTTTCTAAAGAAAATCCAACCAGAGTAGGGCAGTGAGCTGGGATGAAGATGTTGGCTGAATGACACAACTTCACAGGACATGATTATTTGAACACTACATTTTCACAGATCTTCCTGCAAATCATCTCTTTTGAGAGATTTATAATCACGGTACTGTAAAAGCTGTCTGTGGAGAAAACTTGAGAAAAAACAGTAAATAACTTTTTGAGATTTCAGAAAAATATATTTTAATAACATAAATTGTGTCTGCTAACCTAGACTTGTGTACTTTATGAAATGAAAATTACACAGACTTCTCCATCAGCCACTACACATAATGCTAACTAAATGCCTGCATTCAATTCACAGCAACGGGGACGAGGATGTCTGGCAAAATATGAAGTTCTCTGTTAGGGCAGGAGTGGAGCTCCACATGGGGAGGAGGAGAGGAGGATCATAAGAGAAAATGGTTTGCTCTGAGGTGTTTTATTTTTTTAATGGCAGTTATTCGCAACGCCTCATGAAACTGAAATACCACCATAAATCCCGGAGAAAGAGAGAGAAATTAAAAGGCATAGAAGCAAGTGAAGCAGTCAAGGGCACAAGACAAAGATATCAAATCAACTTCAGCACAACGTACATGGTATGTAAACAAAGATGGGCTTATACGGCATGTGTACATACATGGTAACACTGACAATTTAGCAGTTTATATATTAACTGGAATTCGAAGGCAGAGTAATCAGACATACCAAGTTTATCAAATCCATCAAATTGAACCCAAGCAAACACTCAAAAATAATACAAGTAGTAAAACCAGATTAGGCAGTAGTAAGCAGCAAACACTTAAATGTAATTCAGAGCCATTACAATGTACTCTTGTCTACAGTCATCAGTTCTGAACAACGCGGAAAAGTAAAATGCCATCATTTTCCAAATGTATAATTACAGCAGTTGACAAAGCTAATTGCAAAAGAGTATCACCAGCTCCAGTTCCCTGCAAACTAGAAACTTCATGGATAAGAATGTAATTATTATAATTTGTCAAGTTCCTGTGCCATCAGCTGCACTACCAACACAACACGTGTTGCAGAATGCCTGCAGAAACAGACCTTGAACCCAACTACTACAGTAAGGGAGATCATTTCTAGTACAAGCTGAGAGTACATGTGACAAAAATATTTACTAGAGGAAATCCAGCATGTAAACATACAATCTGAAGAAATGAAATTCAAGTCAGCGCCGGACTGTACTTGTAATTTCTTTTTGAACCAGCATATTTCTTGGCTTTTATCAGAACATCATGAACAACTCCTGTATTACTTCAACCAAAAGTCAGGGAAACATGAAAACAGAAAGCGATGCCATAAAATCAAATGCAAGATTGGCCACCTCACAGTTTTCTGGTTGGCCTAGAATGAATCAGAACCTTACGCCATAACACTCACTGCCATGACTCATGTTTACTGAAGTCTCCACTTCTTCCCACAAATGCTAAAATACAGGGAAAAATCTACTTCCTTACTGAGATGCTCTAAGCACTAAATATTACATTTATACTACTATATGGTTTTAAATAACATTGAAGACTGTATCTAAGCCTCCCCATGTAAGAAGATAAGAATTCACTGCCCTTTTATTCATTCACTTTCCCTGCTACAGCAAAACAGTGCCCCCTTTAAGAAAAGAGCCCAAAAAACATGCCATTAGATGCTCAAGGATTTTTAAAAAACTGAGTTACCTCAGTAAAATCAAAAAATAATGAAGTATTTTTTATTATACTAATCTTGCAGAACACATTAACAACTTGTGTCAAGGGTCTGACGCAACTTAGTACCAAAAATGCATTAAACACAACTGCCTTTGACTAATAGATATTTTATGTTAAAGGATAACTTCTAATTCTGCCAGGTGCAACCAGGCTGGTGAAGGGGCAGGAGGGCAAATCCTATGAGGAGCGGCTGAGGGAGCTGGGGGTGTTTAGCCTGGAGAAGAGGAGGCTGAGGGGAGACCTTATCACCACCTACAACTACCTAAAGGGAGGTTGTAGAGCAGTGGGTGATGGTCTCTTCAGCCAGGTGACAGGAGATAGAAGAAGGGGAAATGGCATGAAGCTGTGCCAGGGCAGATTGAGATTGGATATTAGAAAAAACCTTTTTTTACTGAAAGAGTTGTTGGGATGTGGAACAGGCTGCCCAGGGAGGGGGCTGAGTCACCGACCCTGGATGTGTTTTTAAAAAAGGGTAGATGAGGTACTTAGGGATATGGTTTAGCTTAGGACATGAACGGTTGGACTTCATGATCTTCAAAGTCTTTTCCAACCTTGTGATTCTGTGATTTTCTAAGCAGAAGGCTGGTAAACTAAACAGTTTCTTGAACAAGTCATTACTAGACTGATAAGAAAAGAACAAAGTACTGTATGGAAAAGGTGTAGTTTGCTGCCTGTACAATGTGTACAAATGACAGGGGATATCACAAAGCCTGTACCAGCTTGAAGGTGCCAAAGCAACAGGTTTCTCTAGTTTATATTCACAGACAACACCAAAAAGGGCAGGAAGTCATCTTTGCTGTAAATGCAGCAGTATTTTTATTTGTATTTGCAGTAATTGTACATCTAGGACATTTATGCAGTACCCAGTCATTTCATACATATCATTTTATTTATTTTTGGTAGCTGTACTGTGCATACACAAGTGTATGCGATAAAATGCAAGATGAATCCATGTTTTCATTTCTAGAGGAAGGTTTCACATGAAAAGCACTGTTGTTATTAAACTGTTACCTGAGTGTTCTTGTGCTTTCCAAGTGGCAAAAATTCCTATATTTGCCATTTTCTACAAAGATATGATGTTTGTTCTTAATTCTCAGTAGGCAGGTATCTCACCAACTTCAATGGGAACTTTGACATAGGATCACTCACAGTGATGTCATTATGACTCTGTCCTGAGATGTCAATTATTTCCTCAAGAAATAGATTCAGACATAGCACAGAGAAGAAAAATCTGTTAGAAAAGAAATAACTTGCATATACAACACTAAAATGGACCACAGTAAGAACTGAGAAAATAACCTTTCAAGGCAGAATGATATGTATTTTTGAAATAAAAGATGACCAGTACAAGTTCACTGAATAATCATCTGATGTTTAAAGCAGGAAGTGTAGTCCCTCTAAAGAAATCTGCTCCCCCCCCTCCTCCCCCTTCTTTCCAAAGCTTAAAGTGTTCAGTAAGATCCATTTTAGGAGAACGATAAATTACAGCAATTTGAGGGCAAAATATGGACAGGAAGGAGAAAAGAGTAGTCGCTCCTTTCCTACTTTCCTTCCATTTTCTGATATAGTAGTTAGTACACACTTTGGAGTAGTAAAGGGGACTCAAAGCAGGGATCACTTATTCTGAGTGCTCACCTAAAGGGGAAAAAAAATAAGAGAAAAAAAAAAAAGGACTTCCAGCTGAACACTCTAAAGGGCATTTACTAGCAACAATGATTTCAACTCTACCCCTTCAGGCTTCAGTGGAAAAAGGACCAAACAGCCCTGTAGTCACACTCTTCCTCTAGTATTGTTTCCCCTGCCTGCTCATGTCCCAAAATCCACACGGATCTCTATTTACTTGCACATTTTAAGTTGCAACAGCTGTTTTATTTTGCCCTATACTACCAGTCTTCCCATAGAAATATTTACAAATGATAATTCAAAAGTTCTCAAGCCATACCCCATAAAATCTAACGTGTAACATCAGGTAACAATTTAAATACATGTTCTGTAATAGCTCCAAATTTTTATTTACACTACACGTATTTTTCCCTACTGAGTTCTAATCCTCAAATGTTAATGTAAATTCAGACTTCTCATATAAGAAGTTGAAGGGTTTTCAAATATTTTACTAGTTCTTACATACTGATTTTAGTTTTTTCCACAATGTAACTATCCATTTAGAGTCTGGTCTGAATTTCAGGAGTCAGCAGGATGATTCTTGTTGATTTCAGCCATCATCTGAGCAAACCAAACCAAGGTAGCATTACTTAGAACCTGAAACACAAGTAGGGCATTGTCTAATGAAAATCATTTAAAGGATGGACTGTGTGAAATAATTACTAACAAAATAGCTGATATTTGATTCTAGTTTACAATCAGTTAAACAGGAAGTCCTAGAAACACCAAACTCAACAGATGGTATTTAGGTAGCCACTTGACTGATCCACAACTGTCAGCCTTTTTCCCTTGTGTTTTGTCTCTTAAATCCACATATTCCTCTCTACCTTGCAGAAGTTTTCAGAGCTAACCTTTTCTGTCTGTTGGTTAGAGGGCGGTCTTCACCTCCAGGAATTACTACAATGTGAATCAAAAAAATACTAGACACCAATTTTTGAAATGCACATGGAGTAAAAATGCTTTTCCAGCTGATTCTGAAATAATTTATTCTGTCTGCATTAAGACCTAGCCTTTAGGGATAGTCCCCATAAAACAAGGAGGAAAAACAACTGATATTCTATATCTTCCATCAGATTTCATAGGATTTTCATGATCAACATAATTAGAATTTCCTTTTTAGTACACAACAATCAAAGTGATTTTAAGGAAGAATCTCTCCTTGACCAAAATCCTAGACATGTTCAGCTCAGCTGCTGCCTTATTTCAAACAGTAGTAGCGGTAGTGTTTGTGTGTATATATATATATGCCCCCCACAACACAAATACAATTATTTGCTTTAATGACAACTTGGTGACAGATACTGGTGCCAGTACTCCAGTATAAATCCACACTATTAAATATCTTTCCTCAGCCTGACACTTCGAGCTTTACACCCAGAATCTTTATGCTGACATGCAGCATATTATATGCAAATGGAATCCCACCTTATCTATTTTGTTAAAACTAATGGCTATCACACAGACAGATCAATCCTCAGCACCTTATCCCCCTTTCAGGGACCTATTCTTCTACAGATTCACATTTCTCAATGATCAAGACCTCAAGGTAGAGGCATTATCCTTTTTTCTTCTTTGAGTATAAAGGACGTGACAATTCCTGGTGTTACAAAGACAACAGTAGTGTCCTGATTGCATTAGTTTGCCACTGTTTTCCTAGAGTAGAATGAGCCCCTCAGGAAAAAATACGTTATTTTTTGAGGAAGGAAGGAATAGAGTGAGTTTTAACCATATTTGATATTGGCCTGTTTGCCCCGTAACATCATTTCAGAAAACTCTGGATTTGATTTGGGCTGAGGTTATGCTTCTATGGTTGAATTTTCTCTTTTATAATTTAGATTTTCTTGGGTTTCAGATTTACAAATATAGTTTCTTTCACGCATAAATGGTACAGCAATCACTGCTCCCTCAATGTCTATTCTTCCCTTTTTCCTTCTGAAAGGCCAGAATTATTTTAAACCAAGTTGTCATTTCTGCTTCATACCAACCATTGTTTTCCATTTTTGGAATGTAGAAAGTTTTCTGTTCTATAACTTTGAGTAACAAATACTGTAGTGCTTTATTTGAATTTCTGAGAACTCACTTTACTATTGGAGTAGAAAATATTCTAATATTTCATTATTTTATTCAAATTAGATATATGTCTTTTTTTCCTGGAAGCTTCACATATCTCCAGCATAGTAATCATCCTAAGCAGCATTTACGAATGGAAGTGGCTGCTTGCACATGGCATTGACTGTACATGACATATCAAGGTCTTTTTTTTTCATTACTTCAATAATTTAGAGGAATCCACTAGTTCACCCAGTACGATTAAGTTATGCAACTCACCTCGAATATTCCTTTGAAGAAAGTCACACAGCCTTGTACACCATTGCTTGTAGTAAACACTTCTTTAAAACACATGGATCATTGACTAGGGGCTCATTCTCACTGAGTGCCAGCAAGGGAACCCAGGGCAGTAGAAGTGCACAGGACAGTGACAGCTTATCTGTAATAGATAGATCTGTTTAATCCAACTGTATAATACAGCTCTACTGAAATCCAGTGAATTTCACCACTGGAGTATAAACCAGTTTTGGTGAGGCAGAAACCTTTAAAGTCTGACAGCTGGAGTTTCCCCTCCATTTTCACTCTTGTTTCGTCCCCTCTGAAGTATTCAGTTCCATTTATGAACTAATTAGGGGATAAAGCAGTTCTTAATAGGGCACAGAACTAGGTGCCACCAGGAGATGCAGATTCAGTTCTGTCACTTTTCAGTTCTGAAGTCCACAGCAGCAAAATCTTTCTACAGACTGTGGAAAAATTAAAATACAATAAAACAAAACAAAGCCCTCTATTTAAACTCTAGTATTTTTGCCCAGATAAACCTCAGCAAGTCTTTTCTCATCAGGCCACATGTTGCTTGGATAGGAAGAAGACACTACACTGAATCCATAAGACAAGAAGAATAAAACCTTCCAAAATAAAATAATATTAAAAAATACCATAAAACTAAGGGGGGGTAGTAACTCCAGAGTTTACTCAGTGATATGCTTTTTGGATAAAGCATATTATACCTGCTTACTATGCCCAATTGAAGAGCAGTAGCTTCAATAATTCTCAGTTAACAACTACTTTTATGTGAAAATCAGTTTTTGAAGCAAAAGACACCAAGCTTGAATTTCCATGCTCTGCTCAGAGAACTAGCTGAGTAACGGAGTTACTAGGCTCTGGACTATGTGGCATTGTGTTTGGTGTAGAGTGACACCTTTCAGACTGGTGGGCTTAGGTTTAGTATCGTATTATAACTTACTTCTCTGTAAGCCCAGCACTGCAACGTCAATAAAGACAAAATTTCCTATGCAAAGATTCCAGTAATCAGCTCATTGTCATCTCCATCACAGATGCAAAACATATGCTACAAAGCTACAACATCTTACCACTTCTGTCTGCTGAATTTTACATTTGCTAATGACTGCTACAGAAACAGGTGCTGCTGTAAAGCCATGGGAAAGCACCAAATTAGCCATATGACTATGGCAGTAATGCAAAGTTGTCCACAAGAGGGGAGGACTTCAAAGTAAAAACATGTGTAATTCATTTTCTTCGCAGACTATTCTCTGGTGACATTTGTACAGACCTCCATGTGTTAGCAATCTATGTGTGATGTTTGGCAATTGGTTCGAAAGCAGGTTTTACTCTGCTGAGTGACAGCAGCAGCAGTGATTAAATGATGCTGGAATGTAAGGACCTGCTGAGCTTCCCCTGACAGAGAGCAGCCAAGCCACCATACTTGGGAACTTTAGGGTGCTTTTGTGGGGTTTTTTTCTTGTTTTGCTTGCCAACTTGTGATTTGTTCTGTTTGACTTACCTCCCCTTTCCTTAAGACTGTCACTATCTATGACAAGCTAATTATGATATATTCATTTCTGAATACTTTTAGAGCGATGTCCCAGAATGTCAAATAATGTTGTAATAGAGATGAGAAGAAAACAGCAGGTGCTTTGACATCTAATTTAGCTGAAGCTGCCAGCCTGAAATAAGAGAAGAAATGAACATACAACACATACCACGCATATATTTATGAAATCTCTATGTACCTGCATAGCAGAGAACTTGAATTAACCTAGCCAAAAGATTTCACTGTTGTTCTGTATCCCTTACGTACCATATACTTAGAGAGGAGGAGGAATGCAGTTTGGAACATCCATCTTCTCTGCAACTATTAACCTGCAGAGACTCATCAGAAGTGAAACTAGGGCTCAATACCAAGATATTCCCATCACATTCAATAGCATCTGAAGCTGTTCCACATCTCACAGAAGAGGTATCATACTTTTCAAGGTCTCCTGTTAGATAAGCATCAGAGAAAAAACTTTTATAAACATTACTGGCACAATCTTGAACAATCCTGCCTAACCTGTCTAGGAAGTCTTGATAGAAGAATAAGCTTTATGCTTTCTATGTTTTTAAGTCATTCCTAATGAAACTATGAATTAAAATGCAAGTTCATTCAGATTTTATCTGACCCCTAAATCTCAAGTAATTTGTTGAGAAAAGTCCTTCTCTGTTCACTAAATCGCAAGCTCAGGACAGAAGCAATATGAGCGGGTTTTCCAGAGACAGAGGAAGCTGTAATAGGAAAGGTTTT
Source organism: Gallinula chloropus (assembly GCF_964237585.1). Lineage (NCBI taxonomy): Eukaryota > Metazoa > Chordata > Aves > Gruiformes > Rallidae > Gallinula > Gallinula chloropus. The sequence goes on along the minus strand of NC_140088.1, from coordinate 53,293,971 downwards.
AGGCAGCAAGAGAAATGTCTTCTTACCACTCACATCGCTTTTAGCTATCTTCTAATACTACTTGCATTACTTTGACATTTTAATGTTTTTTTATCCCAGCTTTAGGACTATGACTATACACAAGTCGCCTACTGCCTCTCCCTCCAGACAGGTATGCAAGAGATCCATGTAAGCTATAAAAGCCTCACAAAGGGTTTTAATTCCCAAAGCAATTTTGTCTTGGGTCTCAGCTTCCTTGGAAACTGATGGGACTTCAGGGCGGTCCAAACAATCTCACTGGAACTTAGTCAAAAGCCTTCACCAGAAACTTGGCCAGACATTAAGCATGAGGCTATACCATTTTTATCTTAAGAGGATTCTTTTTTTCAGACACTGTTTTTCCACATGTATCCTTAGTTTCTTGCAGCTGAGGTTTAATGCACATCTCCAGTGGAAGTAGTTTAGAATGGTTTGGATTTTACTAGGTACGTTTCTTCTGGTAAATATTAATTTTCTTATGCTATTATATACCTACATATTATACGTAGCCTTCTGAGGAAAGCAAGATTGCCTGCTTTCCCACTTGGACTCTGAGAGCAAGATTTACAAGCAACCTAATCTAGGAGCTTATTACTCCCAGCTTACGTAGCATTAACAGACACAGGTAGAGGAGTTAAAACATTCTTTAGCTGTGACTTTTTTTGTCTCTCTCCATCCGCTTTATAGGAGTTTAGAAGCTCAAGTCAAGCATCTGTAAATTACGTGGCTTACCAGTACTGGCTATGCAGAAATCAGCTGAAATCTAGAAAACCTGAAGACAACAGAATGATTAGATATTAACTCTGCTTTGCTATAGTTCCTCTTCCTATATATGCATATTGTTTTATACACTAGCATACAGTGTTAGGGTATCTCAAAATACATCTAAAAGCAACCAGTCTAAGACCAGCATTCTTTTCCACTTTTGACACCTGCCCAATATGTGGCTAATTTTCTATGACTACAGAAACTAACACAATAATTTTGAAGGAGGAAAAAAAATCATGTAACCAACAATATTCTTTTTGGCTCCTTAATGTGAAAGATGCCACCCACAGCTACTGCCTTCTATAGGTGCAGACTCCTTAACTCCCAGGAGGTGAAGGACAGAGGCCTGCACAGCTCTACAGACATTCTGAGAGCACTGAAAGTAAACTCTTCAGACAGCAGGCAACCCTGCATTAGGTAAGTAAACCTTCAAAGCCAGTAAGGATGTTGGAGAAAATCATATCACTGTTCTTGAATTAGAACTGTCCCACAACAGAAGTTTCTATCCTCTTGAGCTGAAGTTTCTTCCATCCCAGGAGAAAACCAAAACCACACTGCCTATTCACCAGCCACACCACGAGCCCTGAAAACAAGATTGCAGAGAGATGTTTCAGTACAAATTTACTTCAACTCTCCTGTGAAAAAAATACTTCATTTATATGCCATTCAGCCCTTCTAAGGTTTGGTAAGGATAGTAAAATAAGCTACAGGCAAGAATGAAGTACTATATACTGCACACTAGGTGAGAAGCACTTTGGCTTTTTTTTGTTAGCTCTCAATATTCAATGGCAGCAATAACACCATTCATCATTTAAACTATCATGGTCTCTTTCACAAAAAAAAAAATATATATAAAATAGTGTCTTATTAACAACACTAAGATCTCTTCAGGTGCTCTGCCATCTCTGAAGTATGCAAGCATATGAGGAATGGGAAGAAGAGACATTAATTATTGAACTGAGAATGGAGGAACATAGTCCTCGTGAAAGTCAAAAGACATCTGGGAAACTGGACTTTCTTGTAAAACACTTCTGAGACTGATGTACTCATAGATCAAGTGCTTATGCTTTCTTTAAAGCAGCTGAATGAATACCAGAGAAGTCCTACATTTAACAGTACTGCCTGCAAGACCTCAAAACCGACAACTTTATTTGCCACTGCAAATTGCTAACTTAGCAATCCTAGCCCTCAGGTATGGTAGTCACTTGTTTCCAGTACAAAAAGCACAGCTGGCTTAGCACATATGAAACTGAATGTATAAACACATCTCAAATTCAAGCATATGCCCTATGTGGCTCTTCAACAGACCTGTATCAAGTCGGTACTTTCATGTTTGAGTAATTTAAACACGGAAAAAGTTTAAATACCTTTAGATTTTTCATAGCGCTGTGCATGAGTACTGAAAAAAGCAATTGTAACAAAGATCCTAGCATAACACAAAGATTAAGTATTTCCAACAGTATAATGGCCAAAACCTACATTTTTATACCTGGCACTACACATTCTTTATAACACTAGCAATACCTGTAGCAAATTGTGCTTATTAGCCAGAAGCCTAGGGCTATCGTGGTCACCTCAATAAATTAATGCTGCATGTAGAGCTCAAGTCAAAATGTAAAGCTGGGCTAATGTGAAATGTGCAAAGCCCTTTCTGCAATAAGCAATATATTTTAACAGGCAGCTGACACACCAGTGTTCCATGATCCAGGTTGACTGCTGGTGTCCAAATCATTGGTCTCAAGCTTTAAAGCTATGGGGTGTAATTTCCACTTCTAAAATGGGTACCCTGTGGGGTGAATCTGTCTGGACAGAGGATTAGACAACCTTCACAACATCTCTGCTAGAATCCAAGCTAGCTGTCAGTATAAATGTGCCTATTATGTAAAAATACTCTAAGTGTAGCATCTTAACTCCCAGGTAAGATGCCAGCCCTAAGCAAGGACCATCATGACAGTATCTAAACTAGTACATATAGAAGCATTAAATTCTCCAGTCTAGAGGCATACCCTAGATGCAACCACTCCACATGCTGCAGCGAAACTTGCACTTTGATCCTTGCAGGAGAGAAACTCAGGAACACATGCTGGAGGACAAAAGAGCAGCGCTCCAGGTTTTTCACTGGGCATTTCAGGATCAGGACCCTTGGACACAGTAAAGAATGCATCTGTCCCTCACCATAAGTGCAGTATTAAAAAAAACAAGGTAGGGATTTTACTTCATGCAAGACAAACCAGGCAGAATGTTCCTCTTCCTTTCAGACACTGTTAAGATTTATCAATCACACGTACATTTTTAGATGGAGGGCAGTTTTATACTTGGCTTTCTCTGCATGAGTTAAAACTAGCTAAACACTACAGAACAGTTAAACTGTCATCTTAAATAAGTCTATTTTCTGTCTTCCTTGTTCCTCTTGCTTATGTACCTATATATAAGGATAAATACATATATACACAGAGATGGATGGATGGATGGATGGATGGATGGATGGATGGATGGATAGGAAAAAAAAAATGAAATTCCATTTAATACTTTTCTGATTATCCTTGCAGCTTCTGGAAGGTTTCCTCTCTGGGAGAGCTTTAACAGCTCTATCCTTCCTCCCAGAATAGTTGGGTAGTTCAGTTTGCTTCTGACAACAGTGTGCTGTTCCATAATCAGAGCTAATTGAGAATCAGGCAGAGACCTGCTTCCTTCAAAACCTAATAGGTCAGAGTTGCTTAATATAGCAGACCACAATAACCTGTTCACAACCATCCTTTGCAAGAAAATCCTTTAAAGGCATAAAAGGATAGAAAAAGTTCTCAAAAAACGCCCTGCCAGCAACTCTTTCTATTTTCTGGTGAGCTCTAAAACCTTCATAAACACATCTATGACAATGTCTTGGAAATATACACGTCCCTCTGACGAGTCAGGTAAATTAAAATTTAAAATTGTTATGAAATTGTGGAATCTTTTGCTGAGAGGATCTCAAATTCTCAAACTGAAAGTTCCTCCAGTCCCTGATGTTCTACAGAGTTTTGCTATAGGTTTTTCATGAAGAAATCGTAATCTCCTACAAAGTGATTGTCCCAACAAAAGCTTGAAAGCAGAAGTCCTTACATGAGCCTGAGTTACACAAAAAGAAATCACAAACAGAATTTCATAGCAAACTCCCAGATGTGCCCCAGAATGCACACAAAATAGTTTTATAGTTGCTTAAAAATCCCACTCTCCTCAACTGGCACAGTGACTAGGTAGGACCAATTAACCCAAAGCATTTACACTAAGTGAAAATATTCTTTCAGACTACACTTAACTTTGGATCCAGATCAATATCCAGAATAATTAAACAAAAAAATAAAACAAAACCATAAAATAAATAAAAAGCAACAAAAACATCCACATCACTGAAATCCTCAGTCACAAAGCTAAGCAAGGAGAACAGCTGAAAGTCCAATGTACTGTCTTAACAGCACAAATCACTAAGAGATCATGGCCCAGGTTTGGATCACAAAACAAATTTAACTGACAGAATAACCAAAGGAGGGTTTCAGCATCCTGCTCTGTCACTTCAGTCCATGTATTGCACTGTCAAAAGAAGGTTTTATGATGAAAACGTTCAGCAACTTCAGCAGCTTTCACTAAGGGCTCACTATATCCGTCCTCAACCTTATGCCTTCTCACTTTTCTAATACAACCTATTTGCCTATTTCACAGAAACTGTTCAATGAGATCGTGGTTTTAACAACTTTTTCCACAATAATTCCCAAGTCTTTTTCTTGATCACTGTGCTGGATGATTGTTCCACTTAGCAGGTATTCCCCAGATTATTTAGTTCTTTCAACTTTAATTATCTGACACTTCTCTACATTGAACTCTATTTGCCATCTGCTGGCCTAGTCTCAAGTGAAACAATTGCTTCTAATTTTGATTGTGTTACTCTACATTATTTTCTCTGCCTCTAATCCTGGTATATGCAATCTTGGAGGTTTTGTTTTCAATATTCTTTTTTCCAGTCAGCTTCATAAGTGTCAAGAGATATGGCTCAGCCAGCTCAGAAAAGAATTAAATGCTTTTGGCGGGGGGGTGGGGGGGATGGCAGGGGAATTGCTTTGTTTCCATATGAATATGTGTACTTCAGTAATTCAAAAAACATAAAAGAACTTGATGCTTTATGCAATATAAGAGATATTTATTGCCATAAATAACCTGAGTGCTATATGCTCCTCTCCCAAGGAAAGGCCTAAATGTCAGGGCTTAGAATAAATTTTTGCAACATCCTGGAGACTCCTCTGTGTTGCTGAAAACTATTTATTCTTAAAATCGGACTTAAACTGACCTGCGTATTAGTTGATTTCAGCTCCCTATTGCATGTTTTGCTGTTACTTGTTGGCAACTAACAGCTGTATTTTGTGCTTTGCAGAACCAAAGCCTATGACATCTAGTTAGTTTTCCCACTGGCTTCAGTATTCTTTGGCTCAGGCTTGTCTAGTGTTTTCTTCCCAGAAAAGTCCAGTTACTTCAATTCCAGATAGAAACATAACTTCCTAACATTTAACTTTTACAGAAGATAAGTTTGAATCCCAAAGGGTTAACTACAGTTTTTTAAATCAGCAATTGGTTTTATGTCTTTAAAAATCTGCAGAAGGAAATTTAATGATCACACAGGGCAAGTAGTAGCATAGAACAAGAATCTGCATCGCAAATCATTAGACTGACCAGATCACCCTTAGTTTTATTCCACATTAGAATATTTTTCAGCATACCCCTGTAAGTGGACTTTATCTGTAGCCTATCTGAAGGCCGAGAGGTTAACTCACATTCAGATTAAAAGTCATTAATTTTCTGCCTCAGGAATTTGGTAATGAGTAATTTAAATTTCTTTTTATATCAGCAGAAATATGATCAAACAATTTTTTTACCTGCTGAGCAGAAGGTTTTGATTTTCTCTGCCACCATAATGATATCCTTTAAGAAGGACAAAGAATCAGGTCTTCTGATAATCAGATATTCTGATTGCAAAGTCAGTTAGAAAAGCAGTACCTTGAATTCAGGTCCCACTAAGGAAGGGTGGGTCTTTTTCCAGTATTTCTAAGTGGTTTTGTCTATTTTGACTATATATACCCATACACACACACATATATATCTCTCCAAGTTTGACTGAAGCAACCTACTTTAGCCAAACGTCCTTTGAGGTCCCTTCCAGTCTGCATTCTCTGATTCAAAAACCCTGGAAATGGATCCAGTCACACACATCAGAAGTCTTCCTAAAGAAAGATGCAACAAATCCTGAGGGTGAATGGCACAAGAGACATCCGAAATCTAGCAGATGATAGAATTTAATTTCATAAAATATTATAAAAGCTTTAAAATAACTAGTATTTCCAGATTTTTGTAAAATGTGTATTGTGTTTAAGAGTGTTAATTTAAACAGAAAATCTTGTTTTCAGAATCGAGATTTTTGCACGCTCACACCCTTCACTTCTGCAGTGGACTGCTCCATCTGAACAGTTAGGCTTGGAATGCATCTACCTAAGTGGTCTAATAGACTGAGCTCTCTCTTTAAAATAGCAGCCTGGTCTACCAATCATACTTTAGAAACTCAACTCAGGTTACCCTTGGGGGCTGAACCCTTCCTGTTTTATTTCCTGCTATGATGAAGCAGATGCTCATTTCTAGTTTATGAAGGGTTCTGCTTAGCTCAGTGACAGCATTGATTATGTCTAAAATTATCAATTATCTAGTATTATTGCTTATAAAGTGGCATCCTCTTCATACAGATTCACAGAAAACTCCCCCAGTATGGCTGTTCTGTTTGTTGCCACAAAATTAGTCTTTTACTTGAACACTGCCTTTGGAAAAACCTCAGAGGAATCAGTTATACACAAACACATTTTAACTAGGCTTTGGGAAAAAAAAAAAAAAAACAACACAGAAGTGTTTATGCTCTATTGGCCCTCTTAGCAGGGGCTTAAATTATGAACAGGAACCTCTGCCCTCACGGCACAAAAGAGTTGGCACAGAAGCTTCTCTGCCTACTACTGCTCTCCCTTATCCCTCAGTCACCACTGGCATGGTTCTCCTGTGGAGGAGAGCAAGTGAGGGCAGTCAGTGCTATTTCTAAAGCAGCTTTAATTCTCCATCAGTTTCCTGCCAAGAAATCTGCAGGGTCAACAGGGAACATTGTTAAGGAGTCACAATTTTTGTTGCTTGGGTTTTCAGCTTTATTGAAGCTCAAGCTTTGTTAAACATTCATAATACCTCAAGAAATATACTGTAAGCACTGATAAGGGACATCTGTACTATACAGAACATTCCTCTCGTTTCACTAATAATGAATTCAACTGTAACTTTAAGAGGTATGTCCTTGTATTTGCTAAGAGGTGTGGTTATCCAAGTCCTGGTGCTTTTTTTTTTTTTCTTCTCAAAGAACTCCCTATCTTACTAGTTCCAGATTATTTGCTTCTACTTGATTGATGCAATAAGATTTCACATTTCATCTAGCAGCATTAGCCCTCAACACTCAGTCTTCTTAGACAAATAAGGGGAACTCTTCCCCTTTCAATGAATTGTATATTAATTTTTTTTTTAAATATATAAATGAGGCTTATCACACAAAGAGATTATGTGAAGCAAATTTCTTTAGTATCTTCTTCAGCATCACTTAATACTTTTTTAGTCATCACGGTTATAGTTATATCTCAATGACCTGGATGCATCATCACCATGGTGTCAGCTAGTGTCAAGAGTAAGACATTCAGCTTCCATCTCATCCTGTTGTTTATCTCCATAGGCAATAAATGTCATACCTACCTACCTATTAGTGTTAGGCACATAGAGAGTTTCAAATACAAGATCCATGATGGCTTTCTGTAAATGCCTTCATTGTATAGAATCTTTACTAGGGTAATATACAGTCTTTATAAGACTCACTGCAAAATTAAACCACACCTCAAAGTCACTCTGCAAAATCTCCTAGCATCCCCATCAAGCTCTGGTAAATACTATGGATTTCCACTGATTTACAGGTTACGTTTAGAGAAGGGATTGCCATTCAGCGTGAATCCTACAGCACTCAGATTCAGATTCATCACACTTAACTGAGGTACAAAGGTAGGTGTGCAATAACCAAAGGTCCCTCTATAATCATTAGAAACAGACACTTTCAGAAAGCAATTCAGATTTTCAAAGGAATGAATGGCTTTTGCAGTGCATTTACCTCCTTGAAGTGACCCCAGAGCGAGCTTGAGACAACCACCTTCTAATTTTAGGCATGTCAGTAAAGTGCTACAAGTGAAGTGGCTGGAAGCCCCAAGCTGTTTCTGATTAAACTAGGTAAAAAGAGAAGAGGTGCACACGTTTCTCTCTCAGAATCAAATACGGAACAGAATTAAGGGACCAAATGTAAGGACCTTACCCAGCTGATATCATTTACATGTTAACAGCTATTAACTGTACAACTGCCAACTAGTCCATTCTAATGTCATCTAGAGCTCCTATATTCTTTCTAGAGCTCTTCATATGAGTGCCTACGTTACCATCATTCTTAACTTACATCCAAACGTAGGTGTTGAAATTAAGCACCCAACAGTAAAATGGGCCCTTATTCTTACTTTAAAACTCTTACACATAGGACTTGCATGTAAAAATAGCAATGGCTTGGCCACGCGTTCCTTCAGGCCATGCTGAACGAGATCAAATGTAGTTAACAGTAATAAAATCATCACAGGTTGTAATGCCACTTGATGTTCATAGCAAAGTGAACTCACTAAGAAGAAAAAGCGGTGGTGTGTCTAGTCCCTTGTAAGGAAACAGAACCATTATTATGTCAGCCAAGCTTCATTAGCAAAACAGCAGCATTTGTGAGTCAGAGCAGCACTAGCAGAGAGCAGGCTAGCCTATTTGATCCATTTTGAAATCCATTTCTATTAGCCTTCAACTGCTATTTTCAACAGTACAATGTTTCAACCATTACCATAACACAAAATCACCTTCTTCAATGTATAATTGAAACATTCAATAAACGAGGTATTTTGGCAAGTAATGAAAAGCAGGGCACTATATACAACAGTAAATATTTGACTGGTTCTTCAAAAGAGAATTGCAGCATTTCAATATTTACTTTCACTCAGAAGTGTTGATGATTTCCCTGCTGAGCAATAAAAGAGGAAAATTAAAAGTGCCTTTGTAATCACTTGATCTTTCTTCTATAAAATAATATTTGCCAAAATATTTTCTGTATTCCTATTGTTTGTGAATTAGAAAAATGTAAGCTTGTAAATATATTTGGAAGTGTTACTGCTTTAAAACACCATCTCAAACTTTGATTTTCCTATCTGCTCTCTGCCCTAAAGCGAATAGCAATTTCTCACTGTGACAAGATGGATCTGGCATCCTTAAGCTATATCAGCATGAACTACCATCAGCACTTGCAGAGCATCTATCTCAGATTATATACAGTTCCTAACACATTTATGCTACAATGGCAATTATAAAAGTAATATTGGCTGCCTGCAGATGGTTATTTGATCCATAACAAAAATGAGTCCCCTTATTGTTTATTATCACTGGTGTAAAATCCATCCTGAGCAGAAGACAGATAACAGATATCCCTTTAACTATGTAGTCTCTTGAGAATAAATCATCAGTTATACACTGTGATAAGAATGCCCCAAAATGTTACTTAAATTTTGATCATTCAAAACATTTGAAATAAATCTTACCTAAAGTAGTAACAATAGCCTGCCTGCCCACTCCTTTCTTCAGAATTAAACGTGTATTTAACACAACTAGGTATCATTCACGAGAGAAAAAGTCACTTCATTCGCTGGCTCCCACCTAGCAGGCACTCAGTTGGTACCAATTTATGAATCTTGTCTCCATCCTCACCAGGCAAAATAACTCTATTATGTAGCGCGCTGTTCCTAAGACTGGTAGTGTGATACAATTTATTTTCTTTTAAGGATTCTATCTGACACTTATTTTGAAATACTATCCATATAAATGTATATATTAAAATATATATATATAAAGGGGCCTCTATGAATAAAGGGCCAAATCCTTAGCTGTGCCTGAAAGCAGCTCCCCAGCATTGACCTTATTTATCTACCTTTAGTTTTTTATGATGAAACATAAACAGAGAGGTCTGATTTTTATAATTTCAACTACCTTAAGCTATACCAGTAGGCTAAGCAAGCCCTCTAGGCTCTCCTTAAGTCAACAGTGAGAAACAGGCATCTCCAGAGGGCATTTCATCTCATCCCAAAAGAAGTGTTATGATACAGAATTGCTGTCATCTATCCATTCACTATTGAATAAGTGAGTTACCTGTTTTTTTTAGATAAGTAAAAATGAAAGTCATCTCAGAGAGTGTCTTTGTGCAAAGTAACACACAGCTCAATAAACGCAAATCAGAACTGGCATTTATGGAATAGTGTCTACAGCCAAACAGTAATTCCTGGCCTAATTGCAGGACAATGGCAACAGTGTTTGAGAACAGCAAATATGTTACAATTAATTAAAGCTATGTTCCAGATAATCAAGTTCCATTATAAATAAAAATCTATATAAACATAACAATATTGTCTTCTCTTATCAAAACACTAGTTAGAAAACTTTAGGAAGGAAAACCTGTCCTTTTTTTAAAGAATATATGGCTGAAAAACATTATCCCATCATTCACCTGAGGATTCTGGATTTTATGGATAACTACAAAACGAGGAAAACGTTGTCAAGCTTATTTTTGTATTTTCTGCTTTTGTCAGCTTGTGTAACTTCCATCCTTTTTTGCACAGCTCTTAATGTATTAAAAATAATGAATAAAGGAGACTAACAGAAGTAGTCAAATATGACAATATAATTAAATTACTCTGCATCCAGAAATCTCTTGCTTTTCAAATCTACGAGTTAAATATATGCCAATTCAATTTCTTTAAACACTTGACAGGACCTATTTTCTATGAGATTTCTTGCTAACAGGCTTTCAGTCACATTAAGTGCTCACAAACTGCACAGAAGTTGTGTTTTACTGCACAGGCCTAATTGAGCTGTCTGGGCTAAAGTAGCTGAACGTTACAGAAATGTTTATTATAGAAGCCCACTTACTTCCAAACCAAAAAGTGTATTCCTGTACTTTTGAGTGTAATTTATCCTAGAAAAAAAAAAGGGGGGGGGGGGGGGGGAAGCAAGAGGTCTTTTATCACCCTCTCATTTCAGTGAATTATGCTTATGGAGTTCTTCAACTGAAAATCTGGTTTCACTCCAAACTGCAAGAGAGCAAGGTCTCAAATACCTTTCAGTTGGCTCTCTATGTGACCAAGATGGATAACTTAGTTTTTTTATAACATTCAGCAGCAAGCTCATACCTCAGCAGCACTCGATGAATAAGGAAATTATATATTTTTGTTTTCAATAAACATCTTGAGCACATTTGCCTTTCTCCAATAAATTTATTTCATATTTGTTTCTCTGGGTGTTTTTTTTTTTTTTTTTGAGCATCTATCCATCCATTTTAAGTTAAAAGTCCCATTAAAAAACACAAAATACAAGTAAAAGATACAGAAACACTAATGCCCACATTCCTAGTGGAATGCAACTGAAATGTTGCATAAGCCCCAAATTCCTCTCTCTCATCTATCCCATACACCTTCCTCATGGTAGCAAAGAAGGCAAAGGATGGAAATAAATGTGTCTCAAGCAAGAGACTAAAATTCATCACTGCTACAAAGCAGGGATATCCAATTTATTGGATGTAAGCTGTAGCAAGAGGACTTTCATACAGGACCCAGTGATGACAGTTTCCCCATGAGTGCACTGGATCACCTGATCCTCTCTTGAGCTCTCCCTTAAAGCCATAGTGCACAGACCATGATCTCCTGGCTGTTCGGACAGTTGTCCTGGTTTTGGTCAGGATGGAGTTAAGTTCATTTGTAGCAGCTGATGGAATGCTGTGTTTGAGAGTTAAAATGAAAGCAGTGCTGATAACACCCTGATGTTGTTAGTTGCTGTCAGACAGTCAAGGACTTTCTCAGGTCTTCATGAGAAAGGAGGGGCGAAGCCAGGACAGGTGACCCAACTGACCAAAGAGAGTATTCCACGCCAATTACGTCCTGCCCAGGATATCGGGGGGGCTGACGGGAGGAAGAACAGGGGCGGCTCCGGGACACGCGGTTCTTGGGGGATGGTCGGGCTCCGGGACAGCTCTGGGTGGCACGGCCTGAGTTGTGTGGTTCGGTGAGAAACTGCATTGTGTATCAACAGCTTCATATATTTTTGCTCTAGAGTCCTGTTAGCATTGTTATATTTTATCTTTCTGTTATCTTAGTAAACTATCCTTATCCCAACCCACGGGCCTCTTAGTTTCTTGGTTTTGGTGTTACTTGCCCCTTCCTTTCCCTTCCCTTGCCTCTCACCCCCCCTTCCCTTTTCCCATGCTCTTTTCCTTTAAGGAGCAGGCAGCTGCGTGGATCTCGGCTCTCAGCTGGGGTAAAACCACAACAACAGGGTAAAATCACCACATGTGATCCCACAGCTATGGCCACAACAGATCAGCAGAATCTACTAATTTGATCCTTGCGTCACAAAATTGTGCTTGCACCTCACCAACTCAGTAGATTTAGATTGCCTTGGAGAAGACATGTCAATCTAAAAGAGAACCTTTAATGCTAGACTTGACCTGCTTTCCTTTCTTCCTGAATATCAACAGATTTTTAATAAATAAATAATAACAAACAAAATTGCAACATCAGTTTAGTGGACTCCTCAAGGCTACAGAAAACTTTGGTTTAAATCCAGTCTTTGTCTCGGTCTAGCCCCACTTATGCAAGCTTACCACCAACAAAAACAACCCAAGATATTTCAACCTGACAAGACAAAGGAGGAAAGAATACAAATGAGGAGCAGAGACTGAGAATTGCATTCATTTGACTGTAACCAAAACGTCTCAAAATGAAGTAGTAATAAACCAATATTTTCGTAGGCTCCCTTCCCAACATGTCATCAGTGTAATTACAGGCAGGGATATTAGATCACAAAATGGAAAGGAGGTTGATACAAGGCCATAAAAATAAAGTCTCTGTTCTCCAGTCAAATCTTCTTCCCCCCCGTGTATTACCCTGCTTTTCCAACTAATTCATTTTATTTCATTTACTTTTCTCAAGTGTCCTCTCATTATAATTCAGTGTCTACACTAGACCTGCACCTTGACAGACTGTTTTTTCCCCACACACACACCCCCCATGTCCATGCTTGGCGAGCATTTAATAGTAATTAAAGATTTCTCTAGTCTGTTCCAAGGGTATGCAGACAATCAACAAGCAGTGACTTTGATTGATAGTCACTATCATGAAAACTGGAGGATGAAACTTTTGAGTGAATTTGCTTGAAAAGAAGCCCTGTAGATAATATTCTCCAGACTACAACCGAGACGTAATTTTACCACATGCCAGTGTTACTTAGAAAAATGGTACAGACTACTAGAGATTGGCACAATAAGATTTCTGAATTTCTCTGTGGTCTCATTTGCCCTGGGTCATCTCACCTCCTCAATATTACTTCAGACTCTTTAGTGGTATGACATATCAACAGAAAATCAATAGCAATAAAACCACAGTGAAGCAACCTTCATTGCTGAGAAATTACGAGAGAAAGTGAATCTCATGGACTTCAAAATGGTGATGAGATGACACAAAACGACAGCAATGGTAAAATGGTAAAAGGGCAAGAACAACTAAAGTGTATCCTTGGGTCATCATTGTAAAACATTAGTTCTGTATACCTTTACTTGATTTAGTGCTGGTTAAACAAGAACTACAGTACCACAAAAGCTAGTAAGTCATTGCCTCCGATGACAGCCTTTGCACCTGTGCTTCACCAAACAATAGAAGTCCCGTAAATTACCTACACAAGCAAGTAGTGACTATAGAGCACGCCTGTGAGAATCTTCTTCAAATCCCATTTCAGCACACTGATTAGGTTCATTTCACTTGCAGTGTTATTCAAGCCCACACGAACACTTCCTGGTACACACTATCCTTCTGCACAGATTAATTTTTTTTCTAGGATCAAGTTAATATCACTACTGCTTCTTGCAGTAACAGAGATGCTATTGTTTCTGACTTTTGAAGTAGTGGTGCCAGTACCTCTTTGACAGCAGTCTGGAACTTCTATACCAGTTTCTAAAGGAAAGGTAGCAGCTAGAGAGTGATGTTATAGGAAACCCTAGGCACTTCTATCTGAGGATAAATGGATTGGTTTTATATATGAGAGTGAAGTGACAGGAAAACCTTTAAAACTATTTGACTTGGCATTGAATGTCTTGGGTTTTTCTTTTGCTTAAGATAAATTACACCATTTTTTCATGCTGATGAAATTTACTTAGAGCAGAATACAAATATTAGATTATGTGCCATCATCAAGGAGAGAAATTCCACTGACATGACTAGACCTCTACCTACAGCAGCAGGGACCAATGTCATAGGGTCTTCATAGTATGCAGATGAACGCAAAATAAGTAACCACCTGGGTTGCATCTCAAATTCCAACCTGGAAATGTTTAACAAAACTCTGAGGTTTGTTGTTGCCAGCAAATGAAGTGACTTTATACAGGTTTAAAAAAGTTTCAAAAAGGGAGAAAACATGAAAGAAGTCTGCTTCAAATATCGAGATGTGAGTTAACTCAGCAGATTTAAAAGCTTTTGAAGTTGAAAACTAACATTAATCCCACCTTTAAACAAATGAAAAGAGAAAAAAATGAAGCAACTGAATTCATGCAGAGGATGGCCACTAGTAATAGAGAAAAACATTGCTGATGTGTTCAATGCTTATTGCCGAGTTCTATTTATTAACGCACAATATAGCATGACTTTACATCTGAGACAGACTTGGTCATTTTCTCCTCTCCTTTGAAGGCTAGAGTAGAAATATATTATAAATTCTGCCATAAGAGATCTTGCAGTAGAATCCACTACAAGAACTCTTTTCTGAAAAAAAAAAAAAAGCAGGCAAGTTCAAAGCAGCATGACAATCCATGGGGGAAGGCAGAAGTCACATTCGATTCATGTCACAATCTTCAGCCACTACTACAGAAATTGTCTCCCTTAAAGGCAGGCTTTGCCTTTACATAAATACCAGCAGCATCCTTTACCCTGAATGTTTAAGCAATCACTCAGTTCTACCCTGAACTCATGCCATGGAACCCAGTAAAGAAACAAGACTTAACTCAATAACTCTGCAAGGCGGCAAAGAACTGAGTTCAGTGCTTCTATGTCCGAGACCTGTTACGACATTTTTTAGCTGGGAAGAATCTCCTAAGCACTAAAGATACACCTACATACACACAGCACTGGTCTAGATCAGGTAAAGAGCAACAGAAAAATGAGCAGTAAATTCAAGCTGTGGTCTATCAAGAACATGGTTGAACGCTCCTATCAACCAGATTTAGTAACCATAGCTATCACCTTCTACCAAGGAGGTCATACCAAATCCACAAATGTAAAGAAATACAGTACCCATAAGTATTACCTGATTCTAAGTTCATCTTCAGCTGGTTCACATCTATCATCAATGTGCTTCATCCAACCCCTAGTAACCTTCATAGCAGTAGTATTTTTGCATGAGATAAAGAATAAGCAGAAATGCCTAACATCCACATATTAAGGCATGTAAATTCTTGACATATAATTTACCTAAGCATTCACAACCTAGATTCTTCAACAGGCTAGAAAGCCATGAGACAGAGGAATTATCCAGGCTAAGCATCAGACCAGAATAGGGCTCTGCCATCACCACTATTCTGGCCAGAAGCTCTAATTTCACCTAAGAGGCCACTTCTCCCAGCTGTGGACTCCTAGAGTTGACAAGTCGTAACATATTACGGCCTTAATATAAGCATGTCTGCTGATAGTGTATTTCTCAACAATACAGATTTGACCAGATTCTTCCCACTCACAGAAACTGATGACAGCCACAATCAGTACAAGTGGAGAAAATTTGAACGCATGTCTTAAAAAGACCATACAAATGGGTTTCATCAGCCGGAGTACAGCAATAGGAGGTCATTATCCAAGAAATACCGCAAGAGCATTGTAGTAATGAGACTGTAATGAGAACAACTTGTAGAAATGGTATAAAGACTGTTCACTCTCATTTTGGTCTGTATTACTAAAAATATTTTCAGTAACTTGGTTTGTTTTTAAGATAGCTCTACACATCAGGCCTCAGGTTCAGGAGCATAATGCTTCAAAGTCTCTGAAAACTGCAAATACACTGCAAAGAATTTACAATCCTCATTTCAACAGCAATCCACCATTATACTTGCATAATTGATAGACCATTCTAATGATTTCTCAATTTCCTGCTAAAATCTAGCTTGACTAGGTTTCCATTCACAAATGAAATAAATACCCACAGAAAACACAGATTGTTAGGAAGACCATAACTGATATAGCTTATCATTGTCTTAGCTCTAACAGTCCTGCTAGCCTCTAACAATCATTCTTTCTATGAAGTGTCTGATTCATCACTATCAGGGAGGAAACCAGATACAGAAAAAAGTAGGAAGCCTAAAGAATTAAGAAAATATGCAATTACTATTTGCTAAACATAATAAGGATTATGACTAGCTCAACGCAGAAAGGAGGCCAAATATGGAGGAAAAAAGTATACACATCTATCAGTCATGAATTCAAAGATCAGACAGACAGCTACATTCCCACAGCTTAATGAGTTACTAATTAGTTGAGCAAGTCACAGTGTACCCACATGACTTTGGCCAGCTATGAATGAAAAAGGTTAGCTGAAGCAAATAAATTTAAATTTACACTTGTGTCATACTGAAAACATGCAAGAAAGTAGTTACTATAGCTGAGCTGATGCATATGAAGTTAAGTTAAATGTCTGAGGTCTTAATAAGGAAAAAGACAAACACTTGGTTCACAAAGGAGAGCAAGCGTTTAACAGCATAAGATAATGGGACCAAAAAGTAAATAAATATCAGAACTCACATTGTTAACAGTGGATATGTTTTCTTGCAGGACCCATAACATAAGTGAATTAAATAAAGGCTGTACCATTGCTCCCTTTACAAGCTACCGCTTAATCAGACATTATGCCTTAAATAGCTTAATCTGTTTATTTAAGAGTTTATATTGGCATCCTCTGCTCAATTTTAAAATGAAACTCGAACATTTATGGGGTGCATTTCAAATGCATTATTCATTCATCTTCAACAATTTATTTTCCTTTACAGAACACCATCAAGAACAGAACAACTTACACCAAATCTAATTTTTAAGACTCCTTTTCAGTACAATGCCTATCTTATATTTGCATTCCTGCTCATCACTTCAAGATGTCTGTAAGGGTGAAAGGATTTCCCAGACATTACATGTGCACCCAGGGCACACCTGGCTTAATGTAAAATAATTGATCAGGGAGATGGCTTACTGCTGGAAAGAACTCTAGGTCTGAGTAACAAAGGAAAAAAGCAAAACACAAAAGCAAGACTTCATACTGGTATATATTTGTCTTCTCAAATTAAATAATTATAAGTTTTTTATAAATATTTACCATATTAGTAAAGCCTGGTACGTTCTCCAGTGTCCCTGGCACACATCAGAAGTTCAGGAGAGGGCTGTATTTTTCATAGGCAGATAGGTAAAGTGAGAACAGAGAAATTGTTCCATTATTGCCTACATTGTGTCTGCAAATAAACAGATCCATGCTATAAAGCCTTCTCTTTTAACAAAGCATGCTAAGCATTTGCAAAAGGTTACACTACATTCTTTAAAAAAAAAAAAAAATCCCATTTAGATCGATCTAAAATGAACTTTCCTGCATTAGACTGCTAACTTGTAGAACATTCTGTCTACAGCTTTCATTGAATTCACCCAACAGTACTTTGACAAACAAGTTTAACATTGAAACCAACAGTTGCAATCTGGCAGCCAAGAGTTTTCTCTCTTTCATTTTAATAATGTTTCTGCCAGCACTCACTGTTCTTGTTATTCAAGGTACAGCAGCCATAACTCATGTCTCCAGGGCATTATTGTATGTATACTTTGGAGTAAAGAGGGCTCTTAGGATGTCTAATATTATGTCCTTTGCAATCTGTTATTAGACTATGAATCACCTTGCCAGTTAATCATACGATTATGAATACTGCTGAAGACATGAAAACCAAGAGGGATTGAAATGCATATATTTCCAGATTAAGAAAAGCTGTTTCAGAAATACAGGCAGACTAGTGGTGATACGTTCTGAACTGCATCGGATTGGTGCACAAAACTGAAAAAAATTTAATCAAAAGGGCTTTTTGGCTTAGTTGCTTGCAATGATACTGGAAAAGAGAGGGAAAGAACATGTAAACTTCCATCTTCTGCTAAAAATGGAGATGTAAAAGGAGGAATTCAGTGAATTTGGATGAAACCAAATACAATTAAAAAACAATAAATACATCAACCCTCTATTTACCTGCACTGTCATTTTGAGCTAGAAGAGGCTGATGCATTTAGTTAGTTATCATCAGTACTGCATAGCATCACTAATCTCTTGCCTGTTTATGCTTTAAGAAGTCGTTTTACTGTCCTCCCGCGTGCTTTGCTGCCACCTCCAGGATGCTGTGCTTATAAGACTGGAAGTTTAAAAAAAAACCACTTAATGTACTGAAAGTTACTTTGCTCCGAGACGCAATATTTTAAGTTGTAAGCATGGCTTTAATTTCATTTAAATAAAAAGTCCCCCAAAAATCTGTTTGCAGACACCATCCACAGCATGGGTGCCATGACGGCTTACAGATGCAAAAGCTGCAGGCTGCTTGTTAGAAAAATAAAACGGTGCTTTAAAATAATAGCCTATTTAGCATAATGCTAAATTACAGAGGAAACCCTATAAGAAGATATTTATGCCATACTTTCATTCCAAATGAGTCTTTTGTGATTGTTACTCTACCTAATTCCAGTAAAAGAAAGAGTAAACAGGCAGTTCTTAAAATGGAAGTATTTGATAGGGTGGGATTTTTCTTTTTTTCCCAATTGTTTTAAGTCATTCAAGGCACTCCACGAGTCCCTTAGAAGGAGTAATAACTGCAATGAAAAAAAGGTTCTAAAGCCTGTAGAACAAGAACTTACTGGTGGTATCTTTCTTCCTCATTTACTACCAAGAAGATCAAGTTCAAGTAGATTGAGTAACAGGTATCTCTAAGGAATTCATATGTCCAGAAACTGTAATGAAGTAGTAAGTTTCACAGGGCAGTCGGACATGATGGACAATGGATAAAAAGTCCTAAAACAATTGTCTTAACATTGAAGTGAAATTGCTTAAAACGCTGTATAATTAGTCATATCTACTTAAGTCATTAACAACAGCAATTCTCTTACACATAAATCCTTTCATTCCTCTTTTTAGCCACATTCCCTTGAATATTTCCTGACATACCAATGTATTAATTCTGTACTGTACTTGACTCTCTCAAGTGCATACTATGTACCTTCAGTGGATCACAGTCCCAGAACTACACCCACATTGATAATGTCCTTTACCTCTCTATCTGAACATCAAGCCATTTCTAAAACGTATGATTTGCCTCTTCTACACTCTATTTCCAAGGTCGCTGTTTGCCAATACAAATGTATTGGACCCATAAAAAATGCACAGAATAGGTGTTCACTAAACTACATGTACCTTTGGAATTCAGAAGTCTCTATTATTTTTTCCTCTATTTGAGATACAACTCATTTGCTTTCCAAACTGATAAGCATTTGAAGCAGCTATTAATTTGTACACAGCTATTATAATACTTCTATATAGTTAGAAAGAGTAGTTTGAGAGGAAGACAGGACAAGCACTCTGGTAGAAAATTTGTATGTAACTTGATAAAGTTTGACCTGTAATCCAGAACACAGTGCATATGTCAATATTTCAGAATACTTCAGAACTACTAAATAAGTTATTCCCAAATAAAAGTATTGCATTCTCAGTAAGGACTTGGCTGCCTGGAAAATTCATCTGTAGTTGCTTGAATTTAAATAGTCAACTACTCTGGGACCTTGGACTAACACGGTCATTTCTCATAAATCCTTTTAAAAGACATCATAATAGATATTCTGTTGTATTAGCCATCCCAAAGAACTAAAACTTAACACAAATTAATTTTGTTCTAGAGAGGAACCTGTGGTAACTCACAGCATCTCAGCACCTCATCAACATCACATATTAGTAATCATCATTTGGACAATGGTTTAAGTGTCTGCTAGGAGAAATTTGAGCATTCAGGTACTAAGGATCTTTTGGATTGTTTTCTTCTGCCTTTTTTTGTTTGCTTTTTACATGCTCTGTAAATTCCAGGATTTACATTTTAAAATGTCTGCATTTCCAAGGAAAGCTAAAAATTCGAATTAAAATGGTAAAGAAACTGGGAATTCCTGAGATGAGGTAATTTTGTTATTCATACCAACTCCTTTCTTATATAGATCAGAAATAAGACGTTCATATAGTTTACATATCTGAATTTAAGTTTTAAAACACATTTCTAGAATACATTAACTCCATTATTGTTATAGTACCATTTTTCCCCCTATAGCAGTAAATTGGATCACATCTTTCTCACTACTGTTAACTTGCTTTGGTTCCATGTAAACATAATCCCAATTAGATGTTCATCACATACACACTTCTGTCAATATTCACTATGGTTCTTCAGCAGAAGCCATCGATATGACCTACACTATTTTCTAACTGACAGGTCATGCATCAGCCACATGCTGTTTATTTGTTAGCTACATTGATTTAAATGCTTTCTTATGCTTTCACTTGCATATCCAAGAGGGGGAGAATATTAGGATGTTAGGATGCAATGAACTACTCAAAGCGAACACACCATGAGATGAGCGTCCATGTCTCAAAGAGCAAGAGAAAATTAAATACTGTAAGTATATCAAGCTGCTTTTGCCATGATGATTAAAGGGTAACAAGCTTTCAGGCATATATATCCCTGAAAGAGTTCATACACTCCACTTACCATGGCAGCATCATCAATGTCTTTTTCACCTAAACCTTGTCTCATTTTTTAAAACACAGAACTGCAAACTTTATCATTTATGCTGATGCTGTTACAGCTAATGTAGATGGGAAAATGGAGTTCATGTCTCCAGTGTGGAGAATGAACCACAATTTCTGACCCCTTTAAACCAGACAGAATTAAGCCTCTTCCTCATCACATGAGGTTGAGTGGAAACAGTATTGTTTCATGCTAAAAGGAGGATTTTATAGTCTTTTTGAGATTACAGCAACTACAAAAAAAGCAAGGTGGTGTAATTTGTAATTTCACTCCATGACTGCAAAGGGATCAGATTTCCTGTATTCTCTAAATATATGCAGAAAATTCATGACATGGAAGAAAACAAAAAAATAAAAAAATCTCAATCACGACAAGCCACAAAGGAAAAAATTAAATTAGTGACCACTGTGGGCACAGTCTGTGTCCTATTTCAGAATAAATCTTATTGAGATGAGAGTCCCAAGACAGTCCCATTTAAACTAATTTGGCATAAAATACCACTCAACACAACGGTGGCAATGTCTAGTCTCAACTGTCTCCTGCAATTTACTTTTAATCTATCACGTTCCTCACCTTCTGTGCAATTTCATGGCAGAAAAATAATACTTCCAAGTCTACTTTAAAATAGTGTTTCTGATTACAGACCATTAGTTGTAAAGACATTGAAGTACCTTATTGCTTCTATTGAAATGTAAATATTTGTGATTTTTAACATCTTGCTATTCAAAGCAAAGTGAGGTATTCATTTACCACACTTTATTCAGAACACACTGAGTAATATTTACAGTCAACATTTTATTTTTTCTCCAAGGAAAGTAATTTCTTTCCTTGGTTCAATAATCATTGTCTTTCAAGCATTGCTATCACTAGTGCAACTAAATACCCTGGCATCTTTTTCAGAAATTATAACAACTGCAGGAAAAAGGTAAGATATTTCAATTACAAAAGCACATTGTAAATAATAAATTGGGTAGTTTATAACTGCTGTGCCTCAGAAGGAACTGAAGGCAGGATCTTTAAAATAATTACCATTATTTTCTGCCTACCTTTTGTTCCAAGACCTTCATCAGTAATAGGTTAGTTCTTCCCAGTCCCCATCCCCTCCCCGCATCCAGCCTCCACAGTACGAGTTAGACAGGCCAGTACGGCAAAGGCTAAAATATAAGTGGTGGCCATTCCCCATTTCTCTCTACTCACCTCGTTCAGCAAAGAGAGTAGACACAGCAGAGATCAGAAAAGGGGCAGCAAAGAAAAACAATCATGCAGACTGCACTGAAGATCACTTACCCACTTACTCCCAGGCACTCTGGCCCTCAGCAACCGTGCAAGTCAATGATGAATATTCCAGTAAGACCATGCTGTTCGAGTAAACAGTTGTGTCTAACCTTTAGCTGATAGAAAATGATGCAGTATTCTATTATCTTCACAGACAAATGATTTATTGGTATACTTCATATTCCTCAAAGCCGTTTCAGCTATTACACTTCACAACTGTACTTAATTTCTAATTCTATGTGCCATTTTATGTCTGGACAGTAACACCAGGGATCCTTAATTGCTAAATGTATGTTGGACTAGTCCGTTTTTTCCCCAATACATGCTCCCTTAGGCATGCTTCTACAACTACTTCACTATGATGTTTAAAGGCTGATCTCGAAGTCCTGAAGCGTTTTTCATAGCAGATGCTTTACTTTCATCTTGTCCTCCCCTCCAAGATAACAACCAAACGAACCAGGAAATCCTCTGTCAATATTCTGTTACACTACCATGCAGCTTAGCATATTTCACACCAAAGCATTTCAGGCTACTTCTAGGTTGTTGCTAGCTGACTACAAGTAACCAACTTTAGATATTTATTCCAACTTATTTCCCAGTCATTTTTTAAAGGATCAACAAGGCTTAATTTTTCAAAAGTTCTCCAGAATTCCCACTGTATTCCAGAAAGTCTAATGATTTGCATAGAAGTCATTAGAGAAGGGGAAAATGTTTTATATCCAAGTATTGTTTATGCACTGGACAAGCTTTACTGCCTAGTATCATTCTGTTCTCAGAGATAATGCAAAGACTTTTCTTTTCTTTTCTTGAACTTAGCTACAATTAAAAAATATTCTGATACATACATAATATAAAAATCTAGATATATTACATAACAGAACTCAAGAACTGAAGCACCTCCATTAGGAATTTTCAAATATTAACAATATAAAAGCAATTCCTTAGTCCAAAATAATGAAAGCTGTTTTCCATCAAAAGTTATTTCTGATATCTACAGAAGATCTGTGTATTTGTGCTTCATATTCATATCTAGATAACCATGAATGGAATATACATGGCCTGAGCTCCGTCCTCTCAGTAAATCAGCTTCTGCTAAGCTGAAGTGGAAATACTAAAATTCACAATTGACTGTTTCAACAGTAGTTAGAGAATTTTTTCAAGCTTCCAGCAGTAACCTGGAGTGCAAAGACACTTCTGTAGTGTTTAAGAATCTCCTCTTTCCTTCAGTACTACTTGCATGGCTGCTAGCACAGTTGCCTCTTCACAAGAGTCATGTTTAAGTAAGGCTCAGCATCAGCTATTACAAAATGTAATCCTAAATATAATCACTAGATTAATGCAGTGTCTCTTTCACTATGTTTAATTTATATCTCCTAGTTTATATTCAGATTTGCCTGTACCTACCTGTTCAATCACACCACTTCTCATTCTGCAAGATCATTTGCAGGGACTTCATTCTACTTCCATAATACACAGCATGATCTCTTGTCTAAGCTCAAGCTATTCTGAGTCTGGAAAAATTCTAGTGTGGATAAAGGTAGAGTATCTTAAATAAAAGAAAAAAAAAGTAAAAAAAGGAAAAAATGTAACAATGTCATCAGAAGGCAAATTATCATTATTATTACTCCTTACACTTCTGCATTCTAAGTCTTTTCCATTCCTTCCCTGTTTTTTAGTCCAATCTCCAGTGTACCACGCATTAAAGTCCAGTTGCTCCCAGAATTGGAAACACAGTAAACATTAACCTCAACTCATTTTCAGCTCTAAAGCAGACTAACCTGCCCTCTACTGCTTGTGCAGACTTCATTCAAAAGAGGTATTACAGTTGGAGATTAGGGGAGCAGGTAGGAAGCACTGATATTTTTAAAAACCCTGCTAGGTAACACCAAAAATAAATATAAAAGACACCCCATCAACCACATTCCCTTTTTACTGCATTACATACCTAAAAATGATAACGTCTGAAGAGCTGTTAAAGGAAAATTTCTGTATTTCCAAATCTTTCAGTTCTTAAGGGATGCTATTAAAGGAAACTCAAGTTTCATTTTACTTTAGTAAGCTTTCAAATATTTCTGAAAGACATCTATAAAGAAGTGAGCCTTCCAAATCTCCTTTCCACCAAAAATAACAAAGTATTGTGCAATTGTGGGAAACAAGCTCTCCATGAACTAGAAGTCCCCCTCTCTTCTTGGCCTTTGCTCACTGATTTCTGTTTTTCTGTACTGCAGGGGTTAGCTAGTGTTGTAAGTCCTGAGCCTTAGCTGATTACACCTAGAGGTCACTACTACTTACAGAATCAAAATCAAATCTGCAGAACATTCCAGTAGAACTTCTGAACCAGTTTTTGCCTTGGCCTCAATAATTCACGACTGCATTAGACGTAACTTGTATGAAAGACTGTCCTGTGTGAACAGATTACTATGTTCTTATGTCATATTCTCTGTTCACTCAATTTAAGTGACAGACTTGCCAAGTCTGTGTCAGTCTCACTGGATCTGGGAATACGCATATTCACCAACATATAACCTACAGAAAGACACCATGGCACAACCTTCTCCTTTCTGTTATACTGAATCTGTTCCATATTAGAGAAGAACCAGTGAAGTACCTGAGTTCTTGTGAAATTTTCATTAAGCAAAATATGGAGCCTTTGTTGCTTATGAACCCTTTCTAGAATGAAACTACAGTCAGCTGTTCACACAGACTTCAGATTTAAGGTATAGGACAATTTTTTTGTTCTTGTTTTAATTTTCTATCATTTTATTTTATAAGCTAAATGTATATTCATAGTGATTTTCAAAGATCAAAATTTGTTGATGGTACAGCGATATTTATATATGAATCAGCTTTCAGCCCAGAAAATAGTTATAGGTGCACTTACATTTAACAATGCTGGACATGGATTACACAGAATTATTCTCATGAGTTTCACAAAGCTACTGTACACATTGTTTTAAACTTAGTGGGAAGCTCATGAGATCTCAACTTCTCCGTACCATAACGTAATAGAAGGCAAGGTACAAAATTAAGAGACAGCTTGATGATACCCAAGGTCCCCCTAAGGATAAGCAAGCTATTTTGTTGCTGAGGTCCACAGCAGCATGCCAATCAGTGTTTATGAACTTGCATACCCTTCGTAAAAACGCAGTTTTGCAGTTAATGAGCCATTGATATATATACTTCAGAGATGCATAAAATTAGAACTAAAGCAGGCTGCTGACCTAATAAACCTTCCATTAGAACTCTTTCAGGTATCATTTTTATCAAAGTCATGATGAAACCAAGACCTAGGGAACACCCACTGATTTCAAGGTAGAGTCCTACTCAATTCCATAGTGAACCCTTCAGCAGGATAATTGATGCTACCAAAGCATGAATTCAAAACTCTGTGTTTGACAACAGCCTGAGTAGGCACTGAGATAAGATCACTGTTTCACTGCCAGGGTTTCCACGTAGTCCTCAGGAACTCAAGAGAACTGGCAATAAAATTGCTCTTTATACAAGAGACAAGTGCAGTAAAAGACTGACCTTGGATCGCCAGATATTTTCAAAGATATCTTGTTGCCATTTTCATGAGCACTAAATTTGGTTAAATGGAATGGAGTTTATTGAAGTGATTATTAAATTAGCAGTGAAGTGATGATGGTACCCGAGAGTCTTGCGTTCAAGACCCTACCTAACCAGCAATAGAGGGTTTAACTCAAATCTAGTCTAGTATGAACTTGCAAATAAAATAAATTTAATGATAATAAAATAAGCTCAAAGATTTATTTTCTTATTAAGTATATTTGCAGGACTTTCAGAGAAAGGACATTATATAAAGGAGCACTAAGATGAAAATTGAGTCTTTTGATGAATTAAAGACAACTAAACACTGCTTCCTTTTGATCACAACTGGGTCGATGTCACAAACCTAACAAATAACTATGAAGTCTGGTGTAGGAGTTTTAAGACATACGTTATTTTTTCCACTTCAGATTCCTTAATCTTGAGTACTTACAAGCACATTCAATTCCATTGTAAAAGAATCATCATTATTTATCATAACCCAATAAATATTGCAATACACAAATAATGGCATCTAGTTTTTTCTAACTTTTCTGTGTTAAAAGCGAGAAATGTGCAACCCTACTAAGAGAAATGTCTTATATCAAAGTACACACAACAGCTCTGCACACACAAAAAGTCAGAAGAGGACAAAGAAATTTAAATTCAGAATTTTGGAAGCCTATATAGTCTCTATTTAAGTATCTTCTATGCTGCTCAGGTTCAACTCATTTAATAAACTCAACAGCTTAAAGCTTAAGCGATTAAAGAAAGGACACGTAGTAAGAAAAGACATATTAAAAGTAAAAGCCATACTCAGATGTAGCCACGTTAAAAAATAGAAAAAATTGTAATGAGCCCTACGCTTAGGAGAGAGCATTGTGCAGTTAATTTAAGTAATGAACCTTTCAAGTGAAATGATGTAGTGTCACAACTCATTTGCATCCCACTTAAAGTGTAATTAAGTTTCCCTGACAGCATGGCTTATGGCTGAAAGAACAGACCTGGCTGCTAAATTAATCCAGAATCCCTCTAGTTAATAACACTCTGCAAAGAAAAATTAACACACTTTCATTTAAAGTTCCTAAACTTAGATTTAAAGCAACACTATAAGGAATTTTAGAGAATGATTTTGAAGACTTCAAGCCGTAATCAAATCGCACAACTGACTTGAAGGTGGTTGTTTCAAACCCAAGACAGTTTGACCCCAACCACAGTGCACAAGATAATGCAGCAACATGTCTAAACATCTTCCCATTTTTCTATTATTCTCAGAAAATGCACCTTTGCACTGCAGGACCTCCATGACCAGGGGAGTATTCTCAACTACAGGGAGATAAAAGGTCACAGTGAAAAGGTGCTCCTAACTACAGCAAAATGGGTGATCATCAGCTGATTCATTACTTTCAATTATACTGATGACTGATATTTTTGATAGAACAGTAACATCCAGCAATCCTCAGTAACACTGTCATCTTACTTGCAGTTATATTCCTGTGTGCGTTTAACAGCGACGAACCTACAGAGTCTCTTCTTTATTCTGAAAATCTCATTAGAGACAGTTCCATTTCTGCAACTGGAAAGAATCCAATTTTAGCAGCTCCACAAGATCATTCCCAAGAGTCACTCTGAAATACATTACATGAAAATCTGCAAAGTCAGAAACTTGATCCAAAAGGAACAGGTACACAGTGGCTATAATTAAACTGTAGCCATTACAAAGGGCTTATTCCTTTCCTACAAGAGGATTAGTTATAACAGCTTTTGTGATTACCAAGTATGACTAACTGAAAAACAAAAATCATGTACTGCAAAGTGTTTTGATGTTCTGGAGAACAATTTTACTCAACAGTTGAAGAAAATGAAAGCTGGAAGAAGTTATTTTCTGTGTAACTAAATGTTCCAACTAGTCACAAAAAAACATGGTATTACAGTTGGTAGTAATAGAATGCGACCAACTGAGTCTCTGAATTTGAGAGATTAAGCTACAGTTTTATAATACGAATGCCATCGCTACTTAGAAGATTGGTCAAAATAACTTCAAATATTTTCAGTTAAGGGGATGTTTCAGCAAAGCACACTGCACCCAGGAAAGGAATTTTAAAGCACCTCTACGGTCATAATTTATACCAATGAAAAAGCTAAGTAGTACTTGAACTGTAGTCCCTTAGATGATAGATCTTGCTCATCTGCCTGAATGTGACTTTCAACATAAGACAACATAGTTTTAGTAATCTGTACCAGATGTTTGTTTTCAAGTAGTTTTAGTCATTACTTGACAGTAGGAACTGATTAATCTATATCCACAATACTACAGCAGCTGGTTCACAGATCTCTCCCAGATTCCACTTTTGACCTGACATTTTTAAATACACCAAATGTTAACTAATGGGGAAAACAAGGAGCAGGAAAACAGCATGAAAGCAAATGTTAGGAGTTCCATTGATAATTTACACTTAAAAATTTAATTCTTTTAGATGTGATATATCCATCATTCATAGTGTTTTGCTTTCATATGGAGCCACTTGCAAGTCTAACACATTACTCAAGGTCACACACATATCACAGATAAAACTGAAACCTGTGGCAAAGACAGTTGTGCTTTAAATACAATGAGATTTTGAGTTGGTTTTGCAAGTAATTATCAAGAGTTTATTGGTGTTAAATGAACTAGCATTTTATAACAATTGTATAGTAATGCTGTATAATTTTCAGAATATGAATGTCGCTATATTCCCACCAATCAGGTCATTAAACACTAAAATATTACTTTCTTTAAAGCAGCAGATAAATACCCTGTTTTGGCAGGGACAGAGCAATTTCTAATTCCTTTTCTGCAATAGTGAACATGAAGACATGTTCTAACATAGGTTAAACAGAGACCACCCAGGGTTCTTCGGGTAACCAGAAAATTCTGAAGCACTACAGAACCATCAATCCTGAAATGAAGCAGAAGCTGCTACAGTAGGTTTTTTTCCCCCTCTATCAACATCCTGCTTAAGTTGTGAATTCAGAGCCACTGGGACTTGAGCTCTGAATTCAATGCATTCCCTTACAGAAGCAATATAGCTGAATACATTCTCTGCAACTTATTCGTATACAGCCATTACATTTCCTCTCGAACATTTACACTTAATAATTGTATGCAAATAATCATGTAACATGGGATGCTCCATATTCTCATTAGCTGAAAAAAAAAAACCTTACTGTAGACAACTGTCCAGATGACATTCCATTCTGGATTTAATCCAAAACCCATTCAAGTCAAAAGTAAAAACTTATTTCTAGACTTCAGTGGCCTCAGAGCCCAATCTTGCTTTATGGGCAAAACAACCTATTCATACTCACAAATCAGCCCCTGACCCGGTTCAATTTCTTCTTAAAGTATTGGATAAATTGCTTGTATGTTCTTCCAATCATATATCCATAGATAACACAGAATTCATTATTCTCAGGTAGCAAATACTTTCAATCAATAAATGACACATCATTCCAACTGCTGCACCTTATATCCACATTTTATAGCAGATCAATCCCTTCCCAGGGTATTTAAAAGAAAATCATTAGTATTTCAACCTCATTTATAACATGACATTGGCAAAGAACTTTGAACTAAAGCATTTTCAAATACTCCAAAATATTTTCATTATTTGAACAAGGATCTCAAACTTTCTCTACTGTTCCATGATTATTTATTATTCAGGGATTACTCAACTGATTCCCCAACAAAAGTTTCAACATACAAGCTTAAGAAATACAGAATATTACCTGTGGAAAAAAAATAGTTGAATGCTATCATTGCAAGCATTAAAATGAACATTGAATTAGACACTGATTGTGATTAAGAGCATTCTTTCTGCAAAGTGCTATATCAAAAGCATACTTAGAGATTGCCCTGGGTTTGGTAGGATAGAGTTAATTTTCTTTGTAGTAGCTGCTACATTCCAGGAAACTGCTTGTAGGAAGTAGGTCCTACTTATGTAATGAAGAACTCTTAGTTCATAATAAAGATTTATGTATGTAATTTGCATGTTTGTGGGTGTTTTCAAAATAACATGGCTCTGTAACTGTCAAGGGCTCTGATCTTGTTGGAAAGAAGCATCCACAATTCCTAGAATACTAGGATTGCACTTCTTGCCTATCAGAAGCTTGCAGATGCTGCTCAGCAAATCTCAGAATCAGGCCAAAATTTGATTCATACTACAGATGCTTATATACTTCAATCCATATTCAAATCACTACAGCAAGGCAATTCCAGCAAAGTTTTCCAGGAACAAGAGTTAATTTAACATAACTAGAAATGGGATTTCAAGGTACAACCACATCATTTACCATAGATTCTCTCCTGCAACTTGTGTGAACTTCAGTATGGGCTTTCTGGATTCAGTTTCATATTTTACTTGCACTGAAGACTGCTTGATTCCAACTGGAGATCCTGTGCTGTATAGTGGTACTAATTGCAATTTATGGCCAGACCTATCTAATCAGAAATATTGATGTTCCAGTTGGCAGGTGGCATCAGTTGATTTCTCAAAAAAAATAATGCTTCTACTGTGCATCATCTAGCACCCAGCCTTTCAGACATACACATCACTTCAGATTCTGACAACTTTTAACCATTAAATACAAAAATAACCTTCAATACCAGTGCTAATGGAGCTTAAACATGAAAAGCTTTGGACTACCTTCTGCTTCCAATAACTAAGATGCAAATGCAAGCTCATAGGCCTTCCTGAAAGCTGATACTACATGTGCAAAGAAACAGTTAACCTCACCATATTCCTGTTATCTCCATTCGTGTTAAACAGATGACTGATACTCAGCTCAGTCTGACAGCAATTACAAGCTCCTTAACTGTCACTCTCCTAACAAGACCTAAGATTCTGAAGTGATTTCTAATGCAGATAGAAGGGCTCAGGGAACATAGAACACAAATTCAGTGGAAACGAGGCTTCACAAAACAGCTTGTAACTAGTATGTTCTAATTAGATGCTGAAAGACACACAACCATCCACAATTAATTCTATTGATAATATGGCTTAGGGAACATCACACCCAAGTTCGAAAAGAGCACAAGTGCCCAAAAAAATGCAAAAAAGGGTGGCTCCCCTTATGTGGCCTGCTGAAAAATAAAAATCTTACTTTGTATAATACCCAGACCACAGGAAGGCTGGAGAGGGACTCTATCAGGGAGTGTAGTGATAGGACAAGGGTAATGGATTTACACTGCAAGAGTAGATTTAGATTAGATGTTAAGAAGAAATTCTTTACTGTAAGGGTGGCAAGACAATGGTACAGGCTGCCCAGAGAAGCTGTGGCAGCCCCCTCCCTAGCAGCGTTCAAGGCCAGGTTGGATGGGAGTCTGGGCAACCTGGGCTAGTGGAGGGTGTCCCTGCCCATGGCTGGGGGTTGGGACTAGATGGGCTATGAGGCCCCTTCCAACCCAGTCTGTGAGTCTATGACTTTAAACAATCCAGTCCTTACGAGCACAGTTACATTGGATCTGCTGAAAAGACGACAATTAGTAGTTCTAATTAACTGGCCATTAACTTGTGACTCTAAATGCCTGATTTTAAGAGCAGTATATTTCTTAGATTTAAAGCATTATTAATCAATTGGCACCATCTTTTTTATTGTATTAACTTTCTAAGAGTGGAAAAAAGTACAGAAGATGTTTCATGAACTCTGAACAGAGCAGACCATTCTTCTGAATAAAGTCCAATTTTTAAGGGCTGAAATGGCAAAACCAATGTTTTTAACTCTAAATGTTGATACAGGAGCTAAACAGAAAAGGAGAAGTTGCACAGATCTTTGGACAAAGTTACACTTTAAGGATATTATTCTGGTCTTTCTAATCAGAAAAAAACTAATGGATTTCAGCAGAAAACAGACATTGTTGAAAACTATGGAGGGCTTTCAGAATACATGGAAGGGGAAGCTGTTAAAAACCAAAGAGGAGAAGTCAGCATGTTGTATTTCAGCGAACATAAAATTGGGTGAATACAGTAAATGCTTGTGATATAATTTGTGAAACAGTCCCCATTTTAACAGATAAATTACACATAATCTAAGCAACACTATCCTGATTTTAAGTACTTCAGGCATTGCAGACTCAGGAGGATGAGAATCAAAATAAAGACTTGGCATTGTGATACTAACACATGCAGAATGTGATTACTTTTCCCTATATAATTTACTAAGCCTGCTAATTAATCTGGAGAGCCTCACCCAAGCATCAAATCTACAGATTAACTGAGATGGAAAGCAGTCAATTTAATTCTCTATTAAAGCTACCTAAACAGGTGCAGAAATAAAAAAATAAGTTTCCACTTCCCATTAACTCGAATATTTTTAAGTCCTGAATGCTAAATCTTAACACCACAGAGATGCAACATGTGGAAACAGACTCCTGCCTGAAAGAGCTTCCAGTATACAAAAACAGTCTTTCCTTTAAAGAAAAGAAGTGCCTTATATTTGCCATTACCTCAAACTGTAGTAGTTATCCCTTTTGTTCATGTCTATGTTCCTTTCTTTACGTCAATACACAGTCAAATAAAGTTTATTTTGGTTTAGGGTTTTTGCATGTGTTTTAGTGGTGTTCTCACCCCTCCTAGAGAGAGGATCTAGGGTCAAGGTTGGGTGGGGAAAAGGCTTCTTTGCTTCTTCATAGAGTTGTATATACTGACTTACCTGGTGGCTGAAAAAATTCCACTGGAAGCACCAAAAAGATATCAAGCCAGAGGCAATGGCAAGACTTTTAAGTAGCAGCCCACATTCAACTTTCAAAGCCATCTTTCACCCCAAAAACTCCACTAATGACCATCTCATCAACAGTATCTGAGTAGATATAATACAGTCACCATTTCCTAGCAAAAGAACAGTATTACAACATGATCTGACAGATTTTGAACTATGAGATCCCTTAAACGAAGAATTTACTCTCTTCCTCTCTACACAAATTATTGCAACTATAAAAATAAAATCAAATAAGATAGTCAGCTCTATTCAGTAGTACAAGAAAACACTGATTAACACTAGTTTAAGCAGTGATTTGTGATATACAGACTGGTATCTCCTTACCTATTGTCCTCAAGGCAAAAGAGCCTATAGAAGTGATTGAAGGGATCCATCGCAGAATAATAAAGGAGCATAAAAAGCCACTGTGACATAACTAGGCAAGAGTTCAGGGATAACCAAGTACTCTGCAGCCTTATATACTTCATAGTTAGTCTCTTGTCTTTGACTGCATGTTCCTATACCACATTGAATTACATATACCACATGAACTACCACATTTATTCTGTACTCTCATTTCACACAAGGGACAGAACGCAGGGAACGAATCTTTAAACAGCAAAATTTTGCTATTTATTGAGACAACAGGAAGAACATACAAAAAAAAAAAAAAAAGGTCATCGAAAGCTAACTTTCCATAACTCACCACTAAATGTAATCCTGTCCTGCCCCACATTCCACTACTACAATTTTATTCTTCATGTTGAAGTCTCCCATACAGGTTAAAAAGCAATAGCAATAAGAGGCTAGTTATGGCATAGTCCACCAGACTACAAAAGACAAATTCCGCATGGCTTTCATGATCTTCTAAAGGCAGCAGAACGTGAAAGCATTGCTGAATCCAAAAAGAGTTTCCTGTAACAGCCACAATTTTTGCATTTTTCCCACTGTCCCTATCTCCATTTCTTCTTTTTCCTCAGTGATCTTTCCCTTGACTTCCACGGACTTTTTGCCAGGCCAAGTCTTCTCTCCTACCTTCCCTTAGTTCTCCAGTCATGTATCCCCAGCCATCCCCTTTTATTTTCTTGTCAGTTGCTTTCACATTTTAGAACCTTCTCCTAGAATTAGTCTTCCTTTGTAGCTCCATGTCCCACCCAGCATTTCCCATTCCCTTTTCATTTCATGGTTCCTACTCAACCCACAATAGCTAAGACTGAGCTTCCCAATTTCCTGATTTGTAGCATCTTTCTTCCACTTCTCAGTACCTTGGTTCAGCATGGTATTTTGAGAACATCAGCAAGAACAGTTGCTTTGCTCTTCAGTTGTAACACACAGTTTTAATGCAATTTGGAAGTAATGAGAAACAACTGCACGGAATTACAAAACAATTCCAGACCTATGTATTTCCAGATATAAAATAGATAGTGTTTCAGACCATGAATTCATCTAGCCCAGTGGCCTTTATGCATAAGTAGATGCCTAAGAAGAGTAAGAACAGGAAGTGAAGACTTACTACACTCCCAACGTCCAATTGTTTTCAGTTAAGGAGGATTTCTTGAATATACACTCAAAAACCTCCACTTTATATTTCTTCCAAGTACCTTTCCCAGTCTCCCACTGGGCCCACAGAAACTTCTCAAAGCCACAGTGGCAGCATAATGGTCTGAAAAGTGCCACCTTCCTCTGCTGCAAGTGGTTCTCAATACATTCGTAGTACGGTCCATCCTCCTTTTACTAGGAAAAGTCAAGCAGCATCCAGCTTCTCTTTGCTGCTACATGCATCCAACTCTACACAGTAATTTTTAGCCCTCTACCACATCCTCAAACTACCTCTTCTCCAAGCTGAAGACAGCCCTAGCCTAACCAGTAGATGCTCATAACAAAAGAGCATTCCTTATCACATGATCTGTCATTGTGAAACAGAAAGAGCACTTAACATTGAAGGAGTTAAAGCCTAGCAATTCTACCAGCCAGTGATGTATTCCCAATCCCTGCAGAATCTTCAGAGAACTCCTCTGTCAAGATACAAAAAGCTCTTTTGAAGACATACAGAATAGTTTCTGAAAAGCTGTTGCAGACATTACAAAAGACTCCTCCTGACAAGAATTCAGACCTCCCACCAAGTCTCAAGATTGTGTTCTAGAAGTTGTAAGAATTTAAGGAAGTACAAGACCAGAGTTTTGTATTCTGACATTACTAACTACCTTCCTCTAAAACAGCTAAGTATTCTGCTGAAATTAATAAAAGTTTTGAAGTAAATGCCTGGCATAAGAGCTTACAGACCACTCCATTAACATTTTGGAAAACAATACATAACTTTAAAACAGGAACCAATTATTTAAAGTGCCAGACACAATTAAATATAAACACATGACTTGTAGAAGCTGTAAAGCACTGAGAAAGAATAATTTTCCAAGATGTTTAATTTGCTGATGGAAGCAAACTCAGCAGTAAGGAAGTGAACCAATTACATTGCCTAGACTTAGAGAGATGAATAATTTTATGACAGCTACTACTGGCATCAAGATATAAACTTCATTGCCTGCAGTGACTGAGTTCAAGAGAGAACTCATGGAATAAAAAACAAAATTAAATTGGCTAAAAATGTGTTCTACAGAGGGGAGTTCTTTATTTTTAAAAGTTGACATCTGAAAATTCCTTTTTTCCTCCTGTTTCATATTTCAAGAAAACCACTAGTCTAGGTTGGATTAAAACAGCAGTAAAGGCACAGTAATTTAGATTTGATTTCAGAGCTATTTCAGCATAATCCAGTTAGTTCTGTTTTACCATGTGTAAGAATATACTTGTATCTGCAATTGAACTACAGAATTGGCAGAGGGTATTTGTACACATACTCAGTAGTCTATAGCATTATTTTTGAAAATGAATCATGAACAGATTTTGATAAGTTTGCAACAAATAAGTTTTTCCTGAATCATCACTTAAACCCCTCCCACAGACCACAAAACTAAGGCTTTTGCTTATTTTAAACCAGAAGAAAGAAAACAAGCATTCCCAAACAACATTCTCAGATAGAACTAGTTTCTAGAATTTAATTCTCCTGATAATACTGATACTAATTTCAACAGATAGACAAGTAGATGGAAAAAGGCACAATTACAATACACTTTAACTGTTGCATTGATCTCAGTGGGACTATTTGTATGAGCATGTGTATAGCTGTTTACACAACCAGTGTAAATAAGGGTTCTATAATCAGGCTTAAAGCACTTCCCAGTACTTTCACTGAAGCACTGTTCAGAGACACTATCGTAAACTCAAGCACTCAGTGAAAGCAAAAGCAAGGAATCATCAATAAAATAAATGCAGGTTAACTATCAAACTTCAATAGCATTGCAGTAAACATACCATAATTAAATGCAGTGAAGTCCACTTTACAGATAGCTTTTTGGCAGCATGAAAGAATTGTTTTAAATTTTACATGCAGCAAACGATGCACTGCACTCTAAGTATTTTACATGGCCAGAATTTAAAATACAACAAACATTCTGTTCTGAGCCTTTTCAGGGGCACAAAATGCCTCAGACTGGGGAAAAAAGGAACAGCAAGCAACAGAGTACTTACCATTACATTCATCAGTATTGTACCATCATACTACTGGGCAGTACAAGTAACAACCAATTTGCATTACTAATGAGTTAATGAGAACAGGTATTACAGTAGCTATACTTGTCATGGCAAATGAAACATACATAATCCAGTACAAAGTTAGAGCTTACTAACACCTGATCTGGCATATTAGAGAAAAATTATTAAAAAGCATATAAAGACATCAGCAAAATTTTACTCCCACCCTGCGCCTTTGCATAAACTGCCCTCACTGTGCAGTGTCACTAGATGTAGTGTTAGATTCTATCACCACCATACCTGACAGCCTGGTGTTATTCCATTTTTGCATTTGAGACACACATGATCTCTGTCAGTAGGACACACTACCACTAAAGGTTTCTTTAAATAAAACTTGCTTTTTGCATTTGTGTCGAAGAATAATTTTCTGTCTCTCCAAAGCTACAGTTTTTGAATTGTTTCACACTCTCCTCTAAGTTTCACACCACTAAAGCCTCACCCTTGAAGAGATACACCACCTCTTATAAACCAGGTGGTATTAAACAAAACAAACAAAAAATATTAATTCAGAATTGAATAGAGAATTTTTGGAAAGTTTGCCAAAGACCATCCAAAACGTTTGAAAGAATCTTCAAGTTAATTACAAATCACAACACTTATATTACAGACACCTCAGAATTTATCTTCTGGGATTTTTGTCTCAGAGTTCTTTGTAGAACTACCATAAGGGACATTAGAATTTAGCTACACAACATTCTTTTGATAAAGAGGTCTCAAAAATCAAAATAAGCCATCACTGAAATGTCTTTTTTCTAAAATCAAGGATATATAGTAAGAAGGAATAGATCCAGTAAGGAATGGTAGCACCAGGGCAGTTTTGATATCCTTCTTCTTCCACCTAGTGGCAAGAAGCATAAAAAACAAGGTCTTCTGGAGCGCAGGCATGAGGTATTTTCAAACACAAACTCTATTATAAAGATTCACTGACATAAAAAGGATTGAGCATTACCTAAGTAACAGAAAAATATTTATTATCTCAATTTGAATTTAAATTAAGACCAGTGTTTTCAAACATTCTGCTTCTCTTTAGGACCAACATCTTCACAACAGGACATACTGAATTAGAAAATGGATTAAATCACAAGTGCATTTTCAGAGGCAATGGCAAATTGACATCACATCCTCATGCTTTCAGCTAACCCTGGCATTAAACTTGGGGAAAGTCCATCCCTTGTCCTTTGTGTGGGAACTTCTCCTGAAAAAAGCTGAAATAATAGGAATGGGTGATTTATTTCCTCAAGTTTGAAACGGAACAAACCAAAAAGCAGCATTGAAAACATGCTGGGATATTTATCGTTTCTGATACATTAGCAGCAGGATTAACAAAACATGACTCCTCATACACTTAGATTTTATCTTGAGTTTAGGAGACAGAATGTCTGTATAACACTAGTCTACAAAATCTAAGATCACCGCTGTGACAGCACCTCACAACCCTTCAGTTCCACACGTTTCCTAGTTCGCTGATCAAAGTCTAAAGTTAAGAGGCTATATGTATTACAGCTGAAGTTAAGCATGCATCAACTGCTTCAAGTACTGAGCACTACAACCACAGGATAGTATCTCCTTTTCCTCAGTTTGGGGTGCTGTGAGGAACTGTCTCCCATTTGTGTCCACACATTTTGCAAGAATACAGTATGTTCTGTGACTATCTGTTCCCCTGTTATTCAGCCTCATTTCCCAAGGAATTCTCACTAAATAGTTGTCATTACACAACATTATCTAAAGCCTTCGTGGAGCTAAAAAGATACAAAACAAAACCAAGCAAGCTACAGATACTGTGCATACCTCACTGGGTATTCACCCATTCCTAAAGTAATAGAATTCCTGCATCTTAGACTTAGCATGTCACACGACTGTCACATTTTTAAAAATTTAAAAAAATCTGTTTCTAAGAGAGCAATAGATAAGAAGTAGTCATAGGGTTGAAGTGCTTAAATCCGTTTAGAAGTGAAATGGATTTGTGGATGGAGTGCTTGCATGTTCTATGCTTTCTATCATTCAGCTCTGCATTTTATCAAATAGATATCCTACATAAATAACCAGTGTGATGACTTATCTGAATTATTCTTGATAAGTCCAATATACAGAATGAGCACAATGCTGAATGCCCACATAAATGCACAAATGTATATACACACGTGCACTTAGCTAGACTGGATTGAATCTCATTCCTTTCAGACAAGGGTTAACAATTAATCAGCATGTACTGAAATGAAATTCACGTATTTCCTCATGTCATTAAAAAAAAAAAAAAAAGAAAGAGAAGCAGCAACTGAAGACAGGCTACAACTGGACCCCACAGTGTAACACAACGCCTGGTTTAAAGCAAATTGAAGCAAGCAACCTACAAACTAGCTAGTTATCTCAATGACCACTGATACCCCTCCTGAGAGCTTTAAGTGATGCTAGCAAGGATTGTACCATCCATTGATATGCTATGAATTCCACATGCCAGTACACTGTGCTTCCATCTAAAATATGCCTGCTGTAGACTCCCTCCTCTACCAAGGGATTAATTTAACTTTAAACCTTTAGAAATAAGTCAGCACACAGGTTCTAGCTCTGCACTCCATGAGCCCACATGGAAATCTTCTGATGAAAGCTAGTACTTCGCATTCAAAACTACTCTAAACGCTTAGAAACATACAAATGAACAAAGTGACAGCAGGGTGGAGTAGCATGTGCCTCGAATAAAGCCTGTATGATAATTCTCATTTTCAGAAGCATCTAGCATTACAATTTGTACTGCAGAGACAATTTTACTTTAAATTACTTATTACGGAAAGTAATGTATTTGTCTCAGTTTATAATTTTCATCCCAAGTCAAATGTGAAATACTCAGTTTGAAGTTGGAATGAATGAGATGAAGCCTTTGAATAAATTTGATTTACTGTCCTTTGCATATAAAACATTGTCACATGATAAAAACCTTTGTCAGAATAGTAAGCTAATTTTGAATCTCTGTAGATGCTTTTTTTGACAGTTTCAAGCAATTTCTAGAAGTTTAGTGTACTTTTTTTGCTTTTGACTGAAATTTCAAAAGCAGCTTTAAGATATCAGTACCTGGAAGATGATTGAGTATTTCAGATTGATGTAATTCTTTCAAAAACTGTACATGGGTTGAAGGTAGAACCTGAAAATTAAATGTACAATACTTACAATTTTCAATAGATGGCACTTTATAGCAAGGAATCCATAATGTCTAATTAAAAGAGCAAAAACAATTGGATGGCTGAGTGCATTGACATGCCAAAGTTTGCATCTGAAAAAGCCTACTACACTTAAATTTGAAAGTACAGTTCTACAAAACTGAAAGTACGAAGTGAGAACATAAAATCAAACAAAATCTCTGGAGTAATATTCTCTCTCATATTAATCACACTGAGATGTTCTTCACAAAGCCAGGAAATTCTTTTCTTCTCAGGTAGAATTTACAGTTAGAATAAAATTTAAAGATCACACACAATCAGAATCATAGGGGTTGGATGGGAACTTGAGAGATCATTGGGTCCAACCCCCCTGCCAAAGCAGCTCCCT
This sequence comes from Gallinula chloropus, assembly GCF_964237585.1. Classification (NCBI taxonomy): domain Eukaryota; kingdom Metazoa; phylum Chordata; class Aves; order Gruiformes; family Rallidae; genus Gallinula; species Gallinula chloropus. Next base: position 53,254,409 of record NC_140088.1, on the reverse strand, counting down.
AGCTCATATTGCACAAATCGGTGTCCAGACGGGGCTCGAATATCTCCAGACCACCCTGGGCAGCCTATTCCAGTGCTCTGTCATCCTCACTGTGAAAAAGTTCTTCCACATGTTGGTGCGGAACCTCCTGTGCTCTAACTCGCAGCCATTGTTTGCAAAGAAAACACAGTTATTACTGCAAGCAAACTCAGAAGAAAACAGAGAATCCCTTTTAGTAGTATGACTTAAGAGTACAGTCTTGTGCAAAGTTTTATACATATTTTGATATCCAAAGCTACAAAGTATATTTTTAGAACTATTTATGAGCTAAACAAGAAAGGCCTGGGAGCACTGCTGCCTCAGTTATAATCCAAGTTACACTTCTAAACTGTCTGCCAATATTACCAGAGTACAAGGTGCTTACTGATGAGAGTCAAAAACAGCAAACTGAAAGTGACATTTAAAGAAATCCATGCGGACTTAACAGTTATCTTCAGCTATCAGTAGCTACAAGATCAAAAGTCACTCTTCTCAGAGATGTACAGATTGAACAAAAGGCAGTGGGCACAAGTTGTGTCATGGAAAATGGCAATTTAGAGAAGGTTTCATAACAGAACTAGTTGAGTATTGAAACAGGCTACCCAGAACATTTGAAGCTTCATTTTCAGTTATTTAAAACTTGGCAAGGCCTTGAGAAAATTCATCAGCTTCAACAATAGCCCTACTTTAAGCAGCATGTTAAGGTACAGGAACACCAGTCCCTTCCAGGAACTTGTAGGATTCTAAATTTTTCAGCAGAAAACACTACACAAAAGGATAAGACAAATCTATATCCACCAGGAAAAACTTCTGAAAGACACTCCCTCAATTATGACTAAGCCATATTCTCTTAGACTCCCAAAACAATTCTTCTCACAGGACTGAGTACCACGTCTTGGTTTGAATCATCATTCCAAAAAGTTTGATTTTGAAGTTACCAATTTTTCAGATTTAGGATAAGCTAGTGGGTAAGCTTCCCATTTACTAAATTTATTTATACATGATCAATTCAGCAGCCACAATCATGCTGGACAAAAAAGAAACATCTTATTTTTAAGTCTTGTGCATACTTACAGGGTAGATGTTACCACTTAACAGTATTCAGTAATGTTAAAAATATTCATGCCCATCTGTAGAAAATCTAGGCACATACAATTAGAGTATTTCCAAGTCACATGCAAACAAAATTATCATACATCTGAGCTGAATCCTTAAGGTGATGTGACAAGGTATTGGAAAAAGCTTTTGTAGGCACACAACCATACCTAAAGGTTTTACTAAACATTATTTGTCCCAGAAGCTTTTCCTGGAATACATGAAAAGCTTTTTAATTCCATCCTCTGTACCTAAATATCACTAGAAAATCCACACTGAATTTGAAGCACAGAGGTCTCCTAATCAAATAATACAGTTTAAGTTTCCTCTGAAGCACTGTGCAAGGAAAAATTATAGGAAGGTATAGGAAAGGGTAGTGTAATACCTCCACAGCACCTTGCAGTGCAAGCACTGGGCCACAAAATACCATGACGGTTATAGCCTTTTGTGCTCCTGAAGGTGTTCCTTCTACTGACTGCAATTATAAAAATTAGACACATGATCTCATTTAACAGCCAAGAAAAAAACCCCAGCAACAGTGAATACAGCAACTACAGAAAACTGAAAGAATCCAAGCCAGGTGTTGGCCTTGTCAGGCTTAGGTCTCTTATTTTTCCTCTTCTATTGGTAGGAACAGATTCATCTATTGCACAGATGAAGAACTCCATACCCAGGTGAACTGAAACACAAGTCACTGCATACTTCGTACACTTTGAATCAACGAGCCCAGACACTTTGGAGTTGATTTTAAGATTGATCAGTGATTTTTGTGTCAACGACAGCCTTACTAATCTGGTATTTACAAACTCTGCTCAAAAAGCAGAAATTGTTTCCATACAACTTCATCCAACCTTAATGCTATAAAAATGCATGCCTCAATCCATTTAATTAGTGAGAAATTTCCATATATCTGATTCAGGCTGCTTCCAATCTTCTCCCATTAGTCCTTTCAGGTTCAATTCTTTGAAAAATTCCAGGCGATGACTGCAAAGAGAGGACAAATAAGAGTTGTAAGTGTCACAGTTTGTATCTGAATTAAAGGCAGCATCCTTAAGTTTAATTAATCTTTCTTTTTATGTTTTCTTACACAGGAAATGTTAGCAGCACTCCATACGTTCATCTTCCAAAATCTGAGATTAATGAATAAAAAGACACTACCGTGTTTCTAAAAAATCCTGCACTGGAAAAGACAGGGCAAAATCCTCATGTTCATACCTATGAACAAGCATGTCACAGCATCAAGTGAAGTTAACATAATGCTCACCTTTTAAACTCCCTCAACTTACATTGCCTGGAATTGCAGTCAGAGCAAGAGCACAGCTACATCCTTCTTTAAAACTCATCCACACTTCAAAAAATTTGAAATTTCTAACACCTGACCAACTGAAAAACTGTATCACAGGGTTACCCTTTCCTTACAGAAAGGGGGAAGGACAGATAGGATAATGAAGCCAGCAAACATATTTTGTTTTCCTGCAGGATTAGAAGTCTTGTTTTCTTTTAAACATTATGAATTAGTTCTCGCTAAGAATTTCTCCTTTAGGCTACCACATGGACACTGAAGCCAATTGCTAATTAGTACTTATATTAAACAACTGCCAAACATTAGACAGTATATCTGACACTGTAATAATCGTTTTTAAGGGAGTCTCTTCTTAGGAAGCAATTTGTAACAGTAAAGACAAGCTAAGAGCAATCTCTTTGGATAAATGCATCTGCTACCTATGTCTGAAAACATCAGTGTTTTTTTAAGAAAGGCACTACAGAAGAAATAATCCCCTTCTGAGAAATATTACAGGCATTCTCCACTTTGCCACAGAAAAATAAAAGTATCTGTTTCTTACAGAACACAGATGTAAATGTATTTTATTAGTAATAGCTTCAATCTTTATTAATAAAGACATGCCACACTTTTCTTAAACAAAAGAGGTTAACTTAGCTAAAATATACCTTACCAATCTGTCACTGTATGTTGGGTAACAAGTTGCATAAGAACTACAGCATACCCTCTAGAACTAGTTCTCACACAAAGTACCCAGAAGTAGCAGTTTTTAATCAAATCATCTCAACCTCACAGTAAAAGAAAATAAACAGGCCAAAAGCACAATTAAAAAAAAATAATCAAGATATTCTAGTTTTTCTACTGATACTGGGTATTCTTTTATAATACTTTCCAATTTAGTATACCTTTTCAATTTTTTTCACGACACAGAGCCATTTGTAGAGGTGAGGCTGTTTAGAACAGCAGAGGATAAGCAGAAGAGATTTACTGGAAATTTATCTAGTGAAGTTAACACCAAACGGCATTTTCCTTGTCTCCAGCATGTCCTGAAAAGTAGAACAACCTATCTATGATTTAGCTAAGGAAGGTGATAAAACAGATGCCAGTGGTGTTGAATGCATCACTTTCTACACACCTAGGGGACAACATAGAAATCAAGCACTAATTACAGCTATCTGCCACAGTGTTTCATACAAAGTACAGCACCAATGGATCTGGGGCTAAGCAGTATAATTAAAAATACTAGAGGCACTCAATTTGAAAGCCAGATTAGGTTTTTATGCATTCCAAGCATAATGTAACATTATTACAAAAGAGCTAATTTCACGCTTACAAATCCGGTTTCTGTCCTTCCTGCAGTTGATGTCGAGGCACAGGATAAAGTGCTTCATATTTTCTGTCTTCTCCTGAGCCATGAATTGCAAATGCATTGAACTTCTTAGTGCACGGTGGAAAATAATTCCAAGGAAGGTGAGCTTTACCCTCCCACTTGTTTTTTGTTCTCGTCACCTCAAACTCTAAAGGAAGTTCTTCCTGTTAAGGGAGTGAAAAACAAAAAAAAAAACAAGACAAAATAAGAGGTGATATGACCTTCCAATCAGGCAACAGGTACCAAAAGCACAATTAGTTTTTCTGTATATTATGAATGTATTTAACCACTTACTTTCCATACTTGTCTTCTGCCTGAAAGCAGCAGCACTAGGTGTTGCCCATGTCTGTCAAAAATATCAGACCACAATTTTCTTTAAATGATGCCAAGGTATTGGTGTACTGCAAAGCAGTACAGTAAAATATAAACATTTCCCATATTTCTGTACAATTCTGTACCCAGTCTTCCTCATACATTTATCTTACAAGCATTAGAACTGGACATGTTTCAGAGTGCTGTACTTACGGACAAAGTTCAACTTCTAAATACTTTTCAGTTCTGTCATTCAAGAAAAATGCTTCTACAACTAAAAAAAAAAGCTGTCAGTATTTTATACTAATCATACCCCACTAAAACTATTCTGTTAGCATGATTTTTGGCCTGTGCCATGCCAGAGTTTGTCTAGATGTGTACCTGCTAGCGACTGTTTCCTAACTATTTGCGATGCTGTGTCATAACTGTAACATCAATAAATTTTTAGTTTTAATGCCTATCATCATAAAATCAGTACAGTGCTTCATAATGCTTTTTATTAACTTAACTCCAGCTTTAGAAACACTAATCTTGATGCAGCAGAAAAGTGGCAGGGGTACTAACTAATACTGTCAATGCAGTAAGAAAAGCATCAGCATGCTGCTATTTCACCTAGTATGCTTGCTGTGAACAAAGCTGACCAAGACAGAGTGATCCTAGTCAATCACACTCACAGTATGCACTCCAGGTAGAGCACTTCAGTACAAGAGTCTTGAGTTTGCTGGTAGCCTCACGATAAAGAGCACCAGAGACAAGAAAACATACGATGGGAAAGGAACAGAACAGTAAGAATGATGAAAGAATAAGCAGCACAGTTGCTCACCACCCAGAACCAATGCTCCACTAGTTCCCAAGCCAAACTGCCTCCCTGCCAAAACCGCCCCACCCCCAGTTATATATGGAGCATGATATCATATGGTATGGAACATCCCTTTGACTAGTTTCAGTCAGCTATCCTGTCTGTGTCCCCTCCCAGCCTCTTGTGCGCCCCTCGCCTTCTAGTTGGCAGGGCAGTATGGAAAGCTGGAAAGACTTTGACTTCACATCAACACTACAACTACCTAGCAACAACTAAAACCATCAGTGTGTTATCAACAGTATTCTCACACTAAATCAAAACCAGAGCACTATACCAGCTACCAGGAAGAAAATTAATTCTATCCTCGCTAAAACCAGGACAAGTGCCTGTGCTGTCATCAGGAAGAGTCAATCTCATAATTCCTGAAATCAATCTAGCTCCTTGCACTCCATTTCTTTATGGCCACTGAGCAACAGAATGTATTTACTTCTTTCACCAGCCACCTTCCAGCCAGCAGTGTTAGAAAAATCAATCCATTGCCAAACATAAGAACATTGTTCTTGGTATCAGTTTGGGGTGGTTTACAGCTGAATGTAGTATGTGGCTTATGGTTACTTAAGGAGCTGTGTAAGGGTAAGGCAGATATTATAACCTTGTGCTTTCCCAGTATTCTTCCACAGATTTATTTTTCTTAATTTACATTTCAGATCTGATCTTAAAAGCAGTGCTGTGACCAAAGACACGGAATTGAATCATACATCATACACTCAACCAGTTTGCAAAAAATAACCATCATAGACTCTTAAAGACAGGCATATTAACTACAGAAGAACATCAGTGCCTACACAAATATTTACAGCAGAAAAGTTATACTTACCCTCATACTCCCACAGTCGACTAAATGGTTTCCCTGGCTCTCCAAGTGGTGCTGGAGGATCATTAAAGAAGGGAGCATTAACTTCCATTAGCAGTCCTTCATTGCCTGGCTTCAGCACGATTGTTACTGGCTCATGACTCACAGGTAAACCATCCCACGTGTGTTTAATTGTAAATTCCATCTTCTTTTACTACATAAATGAGAAAGGACATTTCTGTCAAAGAATACCTCAGGTTCCATTCCAGCATCAACAACACAGTTCACTTCCCTAAGAAAAAGCACCTTCTCACAAATTCAATCATCAAATCATGTTTTTAGACATCAAAAGAGCTGGGATAGTTTAACTTTATTAAGCAACTTAAATTATATCAATGTTTTTCATAGATTTTTATATCTGCATGGTTACAAATTATTCTGAACAGTCTTACCAAGCTTAAAGCATCTCAACTATGTATCTAAACAGCTTCCACAACCATCAGAAATATTTACCAAGAGAACAGATAAACAAAACAAAGTCTCCACTACAAGATCTTAGAAAGTTTGTTAATATGAGAATAATCGAGAAAAATCTTCCATGAATCTGAGAACATTATTTCATCTCTACCCAGACACCCATTTTCTTGGGACTCACAGAAAAGTGAGCGTAATTTACCACATGCTACATCTGATAGCAAAAGGCGTATCACGTAAGATAAAACATAACCACATGCATCGTACTGCCTATATGCCACAGCCTAGCGCTTACAACATATTAACTGCATCTGATAACCCTCTGCTAGCTACACTAACCAGTTTCCATTCTCTAATGTTTATGCAGAAAAGCACCAGACTTCTTCTCTTGAAGTTCAAGTTGGTACAATAATTAGAATGTTTGGTAAGATATATTAATGATCAAGGAGATGATGATGTGGCAAAACAGGTGTGACAGATTAGAGAAAAATTGAAGCAATAAATTGAGTAACTAAATGCCTTAATTTAAGAAGTCCAGTAGACAGGAAAGTCAACTACATATATAACTTTTGACAAGATTTTTAATAAAATGAAAGCTAGTTAAATTCTGGCCAGCATTTTAACTGCATGATATGCTAGACAAGCATCACATGTGTTTTATAGAAGACACCTGAGATAGCCCTAGAAACTATCAACAGCTGTTGAAACATATTCAGTGGACTATTGAGCCTTAAACTTATCTAGAAAATATGAATCCATAGGAAACATAGGCAAGCATGGGTTGTAATTTTCTAAGGAGCCAACACTGAGCAGCATCAGCATGAAGTATCCACAAACAGTAAGACCCTTCCCAGTGTTCTTTTCAAATGAAAAATATTCCTGTAAACAGAGTGCACATGCCTTATGTACATGGCAGATGTACACACCATACATACACTTAGGATGAAAGGAAACAAGATAGAATTTCACAAGCAGGATCACTTACTCAAAAGAATAAGGTTCACAAATATATGGGTGCATCTAAGACAGTTTTATAAAGTGTTATGAACCCATGTTATACTACATTATTAAACTAGCTTTATGCACTCAGAAGTCAACTCTTCCTTCTATTACTCTATTTGGAGTTTGTGCTAATACATTTAGCTATTTGCATTCACTGGTCAGAGCAAATACTTGAAATGCTAATTTGAATAAATTGTCAGATTTCTCTAGTATTTTAAAATAACATAAAGTTCAAATAAAAGTAGCCTAGGAAGATCTTAAAATCCAGGGAGATTTACAGGACGAGCGATTTCGATTTCTGAGGGAAGCAGGCAACATGAAGCATTTCCTCGTGCACAACATGTCAAAGGTTCTATCAGGAAGAGTCACAACATGGCAATTAAAAAGAAATTCCACGAAAAAAAAAAAAAAACCCCAAACAAAAATCCCCAGCAGCTTTACATTCTTATTTACACCTCCATGAGCAGCAGATTACGTTTTGGTAAAAAACCTGACTCCTGCAGGGCCAGTTTACAGCGTATGGAAACCAACATGCTGAATGCTCAGCCCATCGCTGTAAACTATTACTGCTCTTGATTAGAAGAGCGTGCAATTTTTAAAAGAAACAAAGTAATAAGGGAAATTACACCACAGTTATTAGCTCTCATTAGAGAGATACATAGCTCTCAGGTCTTAAAGGGCATCAGATCTACGATTTTCCAAATGAACAGCCCTTTCATGTGAGTGTCACGTTTATCGCGCCACCCGGTGCCGTAGGCCAGCCCCAGGCTGCGGCTGAGCACCGCGGGCCGCTCGCTCACCCCTCCCCGGGGGACAGGGAAAGCCCCACGGGATGGGACAAGGGCAGCTCGCTCTCACAGCACCACGGAAGGGAAAGCAATAACATAGCCCGTGACAAAATACGCGCCCGGTGACACCATTGAGTACTTTAGCGAGGTGATAACGCAGAGCGCCAGGCCTGCCTACCCCAGAAACTATTCAAAGCCCCACCACACACGGACCGCCCCGGAGCCGCACGGACCCGCCCCTCACAGCCCCTTTTGTGGAGGAGCGATTTCAGGTGGGGTGGAAACAGACCGGGATAACTCTGCTCACCTGGGCTGGCTGCTTGGGCAGGGTAACTCTGGCCCGGACGGAACCAGGACACACGGACTTAGGGAAGTCCATTACCAGCATGCTTTTCGATTACAGTAAAAGCAGCGGCGCAAATTTAAATTAAAGCAACAAGAGGAGGCCATTAAGTTATCTTTTAACGCTACACCTCTGCTAGCTGTTAGCAGAGACGCAAATGCTAAACGAGACGGTACTTTGCAGCAAGTACTTTCTCAGCTATCCAGGAGCACTAAGCCTACGCAGCCCCAGGCTGATCCTCATCAGCGAGGGGAAGCTCCTGCTGCTCGCCCCTCGCACCGCCTCACGGCTACAGCTCTCCCCACCAAAATCCACAGCCTCCCTCCCACACTCTGCTGGCGTGAATAACGAGGACAAGACAGAGGAAACAATTACACTGCTGTTTGTCTTCGTTGCTCCACGAGCACAGAGGAACAGCTAGAAGCCGCGTAACAGGCGGAAGCTTTTACCACAGTTAAGACTCCATCGCCAGACACAGACATGGGCTGAAAACTGCTCCAGGTTTCGCTTACCCCCTACTGCCCCAGCCGCTACCGGCGGCAGCGGCACTTCCCAAGGAGAAACACCTATCTTTAACCTATAAGCCGCTCAGAAAAGTTTGACGAGCCGCTCCTTACGTCTCAGGAGCGAACTTCTTCCCGCTGGTCCTCCCCCAGAAGCTCCACCGCGCACGCGTACACCCCCCTCCCTCTCCGCCTGCCGCTGGAGCGCTTCTCTGTCACGTGGTCTAGGCGCCGTCTGGGGCCGAGCTGGTCGGTAAGGGAAGAGCTGAGGTGTATGGGGCTCACAGCGTGGGTAGGTGGGCACGAGTCGGTCCCCGGCACGGGCAGGTCCTGTCCCGGCCCTTAGCCGTTACGGGGGCGTGGCGCAAGGGCGCTTGCGGGCCGTTAGCGGCGGCAGGGGCCCTTTACCTCTCAGGCGGCTGGCTGGGTTGCTGCGCTGCGCTGGGCTGAGGGTAAGAGGCTGGTTCAGAGGGGAAGCTCCCACTCTGGGAAGCGGTTGCTGCCCCCGCTCCATCCAGCTGCGGCTTTACTTAATGAAAGAAGTGCGAGCTCGTGGGTGAGGGGAAACGCGTTCTCAGCGCCTGGAAGTTACTGCATCCGACCCTCTCCCGAAGAGCCCTCCCCTTCCCTGTCCGCCGGCGGAGCTTTGCCTCGCACCGAGGGGCGGAGAGCGGCTGAAATAACCAGCTTTTCCCCCGGGGCGAACCCTCAGCGGCGGCGAGGCGTTCCACTGGAACCATGGCCGCTAAGTCCGGCAGCGGGGGAGAGACAGGTAAGGTCTTTGCGAACGGTCGACTTCGCGATCTGCTCCTGACGCATCGCTTGATCAATCACCGGTTGACTCAGGTGTTGCCCCGGGGCCATTGGAAGGATGGAGCAGAGGAATCTAGGCACTGCCTCTTCGAGCTGGTGTCTGCTTTTATAGAGGCTAGAAGCCCTTTTGCCTGTGGTTGTAGCAGTGAAGATTTATATTCTGTCTCTCTTAATTTAAAAATAGTTTTGATGCTGTTATTTGTTAGATGAAGTTGTGATAATGCTTCTCTGGTAAAACAAAAAAACGTATTTCCTATGTTTGGCTTACAAGACAGCTTTTCTTGCCTTTCAGTTGTAGGTTTCATATAAGATTTGCTTTACAGATTAAAGCACTCTTATTTAAACTTATATAACTTAATACTTTTAACATCATCTTAATATGACTCACTTGGGTGGGAAAAATCCCAGACGTAAGATACAGACTGGGAGAAGAGCTCCTTGAGAGTAGCCCTGCTGAGGAGGACTTGGGGATTCTGGTGGATGAGAAACTTAACATGAGCCAGCAGTGTGCTCTTGCAGCTCGCAAGGCCAATGGTATCCTGGGCTCCATCAGAAGAGGGGTGGCCAGCAGGGACAGGGAGGTGATTGTTGCTCTCTACTCTGCCCTCGTGAGTGCCCATCTGGAGTACTGTGTCCAGATCTGGGGCCCACAATACAAGAAAGATGCCGAACTGTTGGAGAGGGTTCAGAGGAGGCCACAAAGATGATTAGAGGGCTGGAGCACCTCACCTACGAAGAAAGGCTGAGGGAGCTGGGCTTGTTCAGCTGCCCCTTGTTCAGGGGCAGCTCATTGCAGCCTTCCAGTACCTGAAGGGAGCTTATAAACAGGAGGAGAATCAACTTTTTTAAAGGGTAGATAATGGTGGACCAGGGGGAATGGATTAAAACTAAAGGAGGGAAGGTTTAGATCAGATATTAGGGAGACAGAGAGAGTGGTGAGGTTCTGGAACAGGCTGCCCAGAGAGGTGGTGGATGCCCTGTCCCTGAAGGTGATCAAGGCCAGGTTGGATGGGGCCCCAGGCAACCTTGTGTAGATTCAGGCCTGGAGGTTGTTGGCCCTGCCTGTGGCAAGGGGGTTGGAACTCTGTGATCCTTGGGGTTCCTTCCAACCCAGACCATTCTATGAGTACGCTTTAATTACTATCAGCAAAATAATGGCAAAAATTGATTCTGCACAATATAGAATGAATTGATGTGTAGTCCTGGGAATGTTATTGTTCTTGTCACTAGTTAGTGTTGTAGGAAAATTTGATAGCACAGTAGGAAGTAGGGCAAGATTGCTGTACATCACTCAAAATTTCAATTGATGCTAAACTTGGCATGACAGCTTTGGGTGGCCGAGGGTGAAAGAACAGGTCTTCTTGATTCCAAGGACCTTAGTAGCGTAAAAATTTCTGCCAACAGATTCATCCCAACTCAAAAGTCTGTATGTTTATCAACTTTGCATGATTATTATACTGTGGTGAGAACATGTCATGGATTTTTAAGTATTGGTGTTTTGCTTTTTGCCTTGGGTATTTAATTTGGTGTACCTTATTTTATAAGCCTTTAGGCTCTGTACAGAGCTCAGACTGAATTCACTGTGAAGTGGTAACAGTTGTCTTTTTTATCAAGGAGTTTCAATCTCTTTTTAAAAACCTTCATATGTTTTGAAAGGTGCTGAATGGCAATTTGGAATTGTGGCTTATATGCCATCTGAGAGATATTTGAGGCCTACTCTCATTCATGGATTGCTGTTTCTCTTGTTTCAAGAATATGAAATCAAAGTTCTAAAATGCAGAATGTGTGTCATACGCTTAAGAAGGGATTCTCTAAGCACTACTGTATTTAGCTGTGTGGAATAAATATTTTTTGTGTTCACATGAAGGTTTGCAGAATGAAGTGCTAGTCTCTGGTACTGATCAATTATAAATTGAGCTTTATCTGACTGCTTTTTGTGCTGTCAGCAACCAGCCCTGCAAATAATAATTCATTCACTCCATTGCATGTTTTTGAGATAAGCTACTAAATATATAGAACTTTCATTACCAGAATGTGTTTAATGATTCACTGTCAAAGGTACGTCTGTTGTATCTTTTGTACCTCTGGGCTCTCATGTTTGCAGGCCGCTTTGGCTAGCAAGGGCAGCTACTTTCCCTTTCTAGTTCTTTGGCATCCTTTTGCTATCACCTCCTTTCTACCCCCTCTGTCTTCTTCCTATATCCTCCTATAGCTTAGAACCAGAAAAAGAATCATGGAACATTTATCAAGAAAAATAGGCAAGAAGTTTTTTTAAATAGAAGTGTATGCATTACCTGCTTGGCTTCCCTTTTCTTTCTCTTTACATATCCGTTACAAAGGTGTCACTCAGTTTCTTATACGATAGACAACTTGGAAGAGACCTACAATAATCATGTAGTCCAACTGCCTGACCTATTCAGGACTGACCAAAAATTAAAGCATGCAACTAAGGGCATTTTCCAAATGTCCTTTAAACACTGGCAGGCTTGGGGCATCAACAAACTCTAGGAAGCCTGTTCTGGTGTTTGACCACTCTCAGTAAATGTTTCTTAATGTCTAGGTTAAAGCTCCCATGGTGCAGGTTTCAACTGTTCCCACATGTCCTATCACTGGATCCCAGGGAGAAGAGATCAGCACCTCCTCTGCACTTCCCTTAAGAAGCAGTGGAGAGCAATGAGGTCGCCCGTTAGTCTTGTCTCTAGACAAGCCCGGAATCCTTAGCCACTCATCATAGAACATCCCTTCCAGCCCTTTGACCAGTTTTGTTGCCCTCTTCTGGGTGCATTTAAGGACCTTCATGTCATTTGTAAATGGTGGAGCCCAGGACTGCATGCAGTACTCTGGGGAGATCATACTAATGCTGAATACAGTGGGATAATCACCTCTTTTGACCACGTGGTTTTGCTGTGGTTTTATTAGATCAAAGAACACTCCATGAACAAGTGGAAAGAGCTGTTATTTCTCCCTTTCAGCCTCCTGCTGGTTCATTAATTTGTAGTACAAGTAATCTCTGAAATGCCAATAGACAGACTTAGATGAGTAAGGAAGAGTGATGCCTTTGTTGATGTTCCCAGCTCGGCAGTGTGAAATTTCATAATTCATTATGCTTTGCTTTTATCAGAAAAAGCAAATACTGACAGACTGCCATTTCTTCATTCTTGTCTAGGTTTCTTCAGAATGTACTTGAACGCTCAGATCCATTTATCAGTGAATGTCTCTTGAGCTAAGTTTGTTGAAAATTTATTGAGAACAGCAGGGCTGAGTTCCGAACAAGAGTTAGTAGTCAAACATCCAGCTAATTTAATTGGACACACAATGTGATTTGTTGCACTTAGACTTAATGAATCATTAAAATGTGTTAGTGGGTTTTTTGGGCAGAAATTTCATTTTCTAAATAAAATCAGAAGGAATTAATACACAGTCTTTGTAGGCTTTTCCAAGTCCTATTTTCATTAAAATAATTGTGCTAAATTGAAGAATTTATGAAGCATGCTGTATGCCTTCAAAGCGCTACACTGTTAAATATAACTCTGACTGCCAGTCACATTTATTTAGATAATGGCCCTTGCTGTAGGTATGATTTTTAAACTTTGTGTTATATAGGTCAGAGATTAAATATGTCTCTTGGACAGAATGAAACAGACGAGTCTTTGAGAGCTACCACTGAGCAGGTATGTGAGTTTGGGGATGGGTGTAGTAAGAAATTTTGTGATGAGGTTTGGAGACGATACCTTTGCATACACAGAGCACAGCCCACTTTGATGTGGCCTGGCCTTTCTTTGGGTCTATCACACAACTCTAGAGTTGCTTGTTTTTCCAAGCAGTAGCAGAACAACACTGTTGTAACAGTGAATTCTGGTATTTTTAGTGCATCTTCAGAAGTTTGTCATATGCAGGAGAATCTATCCCTAAAATAATCCTTGTTTTCTACTTTAGTAGACTTTTTCATTCTATAGAGTTCTCTTTTCTAAGAGATTGGTCTTGTGTGAGGATTACCTTTTGTGCTGGGTACTATAAGCCTGTCTGAAAGCCTGTACAGAAACTAGCATCTGCACTTTCCTGATGCCGAGATGCATGGAAACGAACTTAGCTCTTACACAAACTTATGATCGCTCTTTCAAGAGCAAGATGATTCACCCTCAAATGAAATTATGCTTTATATCTGAGCATTTCCACAGGAAAAAAATATATAATTTTTTTTAACTGAACCAGTGCTCAAGGATTTATTTTTTTAACATAAACCAGGAAGCGATCATGTGGGATATTGTGTATGACTACAGTACAGGCAGAACAACAGCTTTGGATAGCATATAAAAATTTAAAACTAAATGCAGTCATGTGCAGGTACTAATATATAAGTGTACCGTTACAGAGAAATGCTCCTGTTGGTATTGGCATGTCAACATCCAGGACAGTGGACCAAAGGTAACTGATTCCAAATGATAAGCTGGATTACTACAAAGTATTCAAAAGAAATTGCCATGTGCTTTTAGAAGTGTAATTATCCAGGTGAACCTGATTGTATGTGCATGTGTTCCCAAATCTGAGAAGTTGTGAATGGAGCTCCTGTAGCAGTTGTTTTTTAGATACTATTCTGATTATTTGTTAAATAAAATACATTGTTTCATAATAATTGCCACTTCTGCCTGTCCTTTCTTGTTAGCTTTATTTGTTATCTCTCCAGACTAATAGAGACGTTTCGGAATTACTGTCTAAAGAAGGATATCCCTGCCTATGGCACAGGGTTGGAACTAGATCATATTTAAGGTCCCTTTCAGCCCAAACCAGTCTGTGGTTCTATGATTGATTCTAATGAAAAATATATTAGGAAGGAAAGATCATGTAGGTAGAAATACATTAGTTTACATAATTTTGTAGGCTGCTTTATTGCCGCATGTGAAAACAGTGATGAAGTCTAGTCTTTGAGCACTTAGGATTCTATAGATGAAATACTAATGTTGTATTAATGGTCATATATAATGTCCCATGTTCTGGTTCTGTTAAATGGAAAATTTCCTGTTAATGAACATACTTTAAAAGTAGTAATTCAGTTTGTTCATTTGATTCTGGTGAATGTCAAGCTTGGAAATAAGTGTCTGTTTCGTTCTTTTCTCTAGATTAATAGTTCTGTAAAACTAGTGAATTATCAGAACAATAAGCATTTACAAAATCTGTTCTAAGCATGTTTTTCAACTTCTTAGGTTATCAACTCTAATCACAGAGTATGGTAAAGACATGGAAGAAATGAATGAACAGCTGCAGCTTTATCAGGTATGGATGTCCCAAACATTTCAGTACTGTGTTCTTGGTGTTTTATAGTGTTAATACCTGGGCGATTAGGTTTTTGTCAATAAATGAAAGTATGCTTGTACCATACTTCACAAAGTTGACAGATTTTTGTGAGATTGTCCAAATTGCAGAGCCTACTGTGTGTTTGGAGAAGTAGTGTTGTGAAGTTCAACATGCATGTTCTATTTTTCTAGATGTTCTGATATGATTGTACATACTTTCCTAGGTGACACTCAGATGAGGCAGCTGTTTCCCCCTTTCCTCACAATTTGATCTTGGCCATGCAGTCCAGCTCAGTCCTGCAAGTGTAGATACACCCAGCCTTCTTCATTCCTAATAATTTTTCCCATTCAAATAATTCTTTAAACGTTTATTATCACAGAAGCTGAGGTGGAGGCAGACTATCCTTATATGAACCACAGAAGCATAAATCTTTGTAATGCTTTGTATGATCACCAAACAGCAAATATGTCTGTTTAGTATTCAAAAGTTGTGGCATACAGAAAGAATTTTTTACTTGTGATCTAAATGCAAATTTTATATTTTGGTTTTGGTTTAATGCACTTAATTCGTTTGATCTGACCACTGTAATGATTCTGCAAATGCAGTCTTCAAGGTTGCCCGATTGCAGAAGGCACTATGGTTTTGTTGTTAACAAAACATTCTATTTGACTCAACTGAAGTTTCTGCTCAGGTAATTCCTACGCTCTTATCTCAAATGCTTACCTCATAAAAGATGAGAATTATCCACTGTGTCCCTAGAAGAACTCAAGTTGTTTAAGAATCAATTTGTAAGACCTGTAAGAATTTGAAAAGATAAGTTTAATGCTCATGACTTCTGAATTTTCAGGTGTAGCAGGACTTAGCAGCTTCAAAATGCAAGTGGCATACTGTGACTTCACTTAGAAAAGAAAGTGGCTTTGATTTACTGCCTTATGCTGAACTAAATTGTCTATCTTCTAAATTGTCTGTATCAATCAGAATTAGAAGATGAAAAAAATACCAACGTTTATGGCACTTAATGAATGCTTACTTCTACATGTTTTTGTGTTAGGCACAAATGAATGAGATGAGACTAAAGATTGAACAAGTCACCAATGAAAATGAAAGGTAAAAAATTGTACTGTCCTGTTGCTACTGCTGGTTTTCTTGATCTCTAAACCATAAAAAGATTTTCTTCTAGGACCTTGAAATCTTCTGAATCTATTTAAGAGTGGAAGATCTCACATTCACAAGCTTACTGTTAGAGTCTTTAAGCACTTAATACAGATTACAGCACCAGGCTTACGAGAACTACATATTGAACTATTTTTAAATGGCTGTTTACAAAGCATAATTTAATGATTTAAATATGACTTTGAAGGAAGTACTATGTACATGTTGAAGGTATATTTCAGTTGTTCAAAAAGAAATACTTTGCACAACTTAGATCTTTGAATTTCAGGCTGCATGCAGAGTTGAAAGATGTTCTTGAGAGTCGACTTGAGGATCTTCCTTTCATACCGATGGGAACTGATATTCCTGATGATGAAGGAATATTGAGAAGCCTTCAAGAACAGCTGACAAATCAAGTGTGTGAGATGAAATATTTGTATTCTTAAGCCCCAGCAGATGAGGAGAAGCTATTCCATTGTGCCTTGGCAAATAAGGGGAAGCTGTTCTGTTTCTTCATTCAGAATTAATTTGTTCTGAGTTCTTGAGAGTGTTTTAAGGCCCTATTGACTTCCTGTAGCTGAAGAAACAAGTATTTATGGTTTCTACTTAAAAACTTGGAGGAGCTTCTCTCCTAGGTTCATATAGGAAGTTCTTAATATTAATTGGTGCATGTAACATTATCTAGGTGCCTCAATTTTTATATTGAATTCCTGATGAGGAAATTACTGAAATGCTTCGTTTAATTCAAGGTTTTAGAGTTACTTGTCATTTATATCACATTACACTGTTTTTGATTAAAGAAGGCAAGGATATGTGGGATGTAGCAAATGATATTTACATCTGAAATACTAAGGAGGCTTTTTTTTAAGCTTATTACAATGTTACATCAATCCTGTTGCATATGGAAGTTAAATTGACAGTTACATTTTAGTATTTGAATATTATGCTTACTGTGGGCCTACATTAAACACCTGTAAAAATTAGAACTGTTAAAAGAATCTGGAAATCTTGCCGTTCACTTGTGGGTGGAATATCAACTTGTAAGCATCTGTTTTTCTGCATATTAACTTGGTGTTTTGTCTATGCAGTTGTAATGTGAGCAGAGGAAAGTACTGAAAACGGCATTTCTTTAAAGTGGAAGTTAAAATTTCACTTTTTAGAGAATGATAGAGGAAGGTAAATGGGCTGTAACAGAATATTGAATTCTAATCATTTTTCTGTAACCTAGGAAAAAGAACAAGCAATAGAACACTGGCAGACTGTGTTAAAGGACCGTGATCAGCTCCAGCAACAGTACAAAGAACGTAAGACTAAAACACAGATTCACATAGCTGAAAGGCAAAAGCAGAAGGTAATTCTCCTTTATAGTTTTGTTAATTTTGGAATGACTTTCTTCAGAGATTCTGTGTCTGTGTAGTTAGACTGAAGTGAGGCGGTTCTACCTGTACTGTTAATTATTTTCCATAGTAGTCTAAAGCTTGAGTGATCAGATGTGATCACGGACTCGTCCACTAAATGTACTGTTAACAATTGGAAAAGTTATTTATTTTAAATATATGGACAGGAACATGAGGAATGCACTATTGGTACATATATGTATGTGTTTGCAGACAAGATATGTATGTGCATATAAATAACTATGTTTGAATTGTATGGTTGGAAGTTCAGTACAGTTCAGCATCTGAAAAAGCTGATAAAGATTTCTGAATTCTAAGGTGTAAGTCTTCTGTGTTTTCTCCTATGTCTGAATCCTGAATTTTGTCTGTAAGGTCACAGTGGGATAGCGGAAAAATTAGTCTCCCTTTCTTGTTGTCATTACTAAAGGAGCCTGTGTAAACAGATAAAATATCAAGTGCGTATTCTTCTACTGCTAGCCTCTGTTTAGAAGCTTGTTTCTCTTTTGTTCCTGGGGAAGGCCTTTCAGGAAATCTTAGTTCAGAAAAGAAATTGGTTTGCTCTGAGAAGCTATATAGATGCTCAGTGTGTGAGGAGTAGATATGCCTGTATGTACCTCACTACAGATATTTTGACATCTGCAAAGAGGTTACAAATTTCTAACACTTGATTTCCACTTTCAAGTACACATTAGGCTCCTGGGTAGACATACAGCTCCCCTATATAACAGAATTTATTTTTTTACTAATTCTTGTTCTTTTGTGATATTAAATCCACCTCAGCAATATGGTTTTTTTTCAAGAAATAGGAAATAGATCTGTACAGCTATTGTGCTCTGTCAGTTTTCATAGTTATTTCACATAATAGTTATGAGGACTCTTACCTGCATGTAGTTCAAACTTATTGCTCCTGTTATTATTTCTTGTGTTGAATTATTAGTTACTGGTATATAAGCATACAGAGTCTTTGATAACTGTTGGAGGGTTTAGGGCTGTCAGATTTCCCTAAATTCTTGGTGGGTTTTAATGCCGTTGTAAAAATAATGATGTTGAGCTGCCTTTTATTCTTAAATGCTACTCCTACAGAAAAAAGACTTCAGTTAAAAGCAAAAGTAAATTAAAACTTTTAATGGAGAAGCAGAAAACAGCTGTCAGGGGAATGGAAATAGGTATGGCCAACTAGGATTAGAATCATAGACTATCCTGAGTTGGAAGAGATCCATAAGGATAATAGAGTCCAACTCCTGGCTCCACACAGGGCCAGCCAAGTCAGAGCATGGGACTGAGAGCATCATCCAGACACTTCTTGAACTCACTCAAGCTTGGTGCTGTGACCACTTCCCTAGGGAGCCTGTTCCAGTACGTGACCACCCTCTCAATAAAGAACCTCTTTCTGATATCCAACCTAATCCTCCCCTGTCTCAACTTCATACTGTTTGCTCGAGTTCTATCACTGGTCACCAGAGAGGAGATCGGGGGCTACCCTTTCAGTCCCCCTAGTCAGGAAGCTATAGACTGTGATGAGGTCTCCCCTCAGCCTTGTCTTCTCCAAGCTGTACAAACCATGGAACTTCAGCCCCTCTTCATAAGACTTCTCCTCCAGACCTTTCACCATGCTTGTTGCCCTCCTGTGGACTCCCTCCAATGTTTTTATGTCCCTCTTGTAATGTGACATTCAAAACCGCTCACAGTACTCAAGGTGAGGCCACACTAGTGCAGTGTAGAGTGGGATTAGATTCTGTGAATTAGAATTGACAGAAAGCAAAGAGTAAAGATGGTATCATTGTAAGGGTTTAAGTAGAGGAGTTGTTGCAGTAGTTTTCTGGCGAATGTTTGGTCTTGAGGCTGTGAAACAACACAACTAGGAGATCTTTCAGCTCAGGGACTTGACTCCTCCTCTCTGTGCTCTGAAGATACTTGGCATGCTGCAGATGATTTAATTAATTTTTTTTGTATGTGTCTTATGCTAGTTTTCCTAGGAACACATCACATTCAGAAGAGGGGAGTCAAACAGTCTTTTTATATGGGTACACAAAATATCTTATATGGTAAAGAGCAAATTCAGTGCAGGCATTTTTTAACTAAGGAGTATGTGTCTGTGCAAATACAATTACTTAACAAAAATGCTTATAGTAACATTGTAGTATGTATGGCTCTTTAAAGGCACTACTCATTATGCTTTCATATTTTGAAAGAAATTGTGTATGAGTTTTAGAAGATGATTGGTAAGTCAAATTCAGATAATTTTTTCCATAGCAAATGTAATTTGCCAGATTACTAGGTTAACAGGTAAAAGCAAGCTAATAAAAATCTATGAAGGCATATTGAATTTCCTGCAGCATGTATATGGTTTTTTTAAAAAATGTTTTCTGTTGTCTATGTAGCTCTCATAATTGTACTTTATGAATATAATGTAAGGAGCTCTGAATTCTCTTTTTAGGGTGAACTGACTGGCTTTCAACAGTTGACTCAGAAACTGCATATAGCCAATGAGAAAGTAGAGTTGGTAAGTAAAACCTGCTGAAAAGTGGCCTAGTAAATTACAGGACTTTTCCCCTACTAGACTCTGAAAGTATAAAAGAAAAGCAAAAAGTCTGTCATACATACCTGGTTGGAAGAGAACTTCTGCCACTCAGCTTTGCAAACTTCTTTAGGGACCAGTCAAAAGTCAAGTAGTAATGGCTTTTTTCCTGAATTCCAAACACCAGGTCAGGGTGGTTGAGAGGTTAACTCATAATATTAGGTGAGCTCTTTCTTCAAGAAGTCGGTGGGAAGCTTACACCAAGGACTTTAGTATGTGGCAAGTGTACTTAGGAGAAATTTATTTAAAATATAACCTCTTACGTAGGCTCTGCCTCGTATTTATTAATTCATAGTTGGGCACAGCTGGCTTCAGTGTCTGTTGTTGACCATTTCAAGGATTATTTCTGAGCTCTAAGGATCTTCTAGTGCTTCACCAATATTCTTAGATTGTGAGACTCCTTAATCTCTAAATTTTAGCCAAGGGCTTCTGAGATTGACAAATAATTTTAATATGATAGAAAAATAAAGGTAATCCTTTTGTTTACATTAACAAAAAAAAATCCCCATTTGGCAAAGTGTATTGCCAAACACATAAAAGTATCATAGGATAAAGTAGTATGCCCTTTCCTGAACTAACAAATTGAAAAATAGGAAGTGAAGAGACAGAAATTGGTCAGGCTTTTATTGTAGTGAAACAGCTGTGTTTCCTGGGTGTGCTCAGTTAGAGTTGCTCAGCATGTTCTGGAAATGGGATTCCGTATTGAGGCAACAGTGTTCATTACTGATGTTAAACTATGTAGAGTAGTGAAAACTGCAGTAAACTGCAGAAATTTGCAGGAATATCTCAAGATGTTGAGCCTCTAAATTTTATCTGATGTTTCATTGGTATTAATAAAAGAAAAATAATGCATGTGGGCAAGAAGGAGCTTTTACTTTGGGTATGGTATGCTGTGATGGCCTGAAATGAACTGCTGGCTGTCAGAATACATCATTTAGAAGTAGGAAGTGCCTGAAAACAATTCTTAACAGTAGTCAAAAAAGCAAGAAGAATGTGTTGTATACTACAGAAATGCCCTGTAACAATTCTAAACATATAGCATTTTCAGTACAATAAGGAACATGTTACAAGCTTCCTTACTTTGCAGAACAATCAACAGTTCCTGAAAACTATATCACTACAGAATGCGGAACTAGAGCAGCTACGAAAACAACTAAGGTATAAACCAGACATTTTTAAAAATTATTTAGTATCTTTTCTATAGCTTTTTGTAACCTGCTGCTGTATCACTGGCCTTGTTTGTGCTGCAAACTGACTTGATGTGTGCATCGTATGTGTTAGTTAATGTTGTTTGGTTCAGCTGTTTCCCAAAATAATCATCATTGGATCTTTGAGTAAAAAGGAACAAAGTCACAACAAAACTGACTCTGGAGATAAGTTTCTATTAGCATACAATTTGTTCAAAATTTTGTTGCACTGTTCCTTATCATGCCTAAAAGTTGAATGTTCAAAGTAGTCTCAAGTTTAAATGTTCTTAACAAAATTTCCATTTGCTGTTTCTCAGTAAAGTGCTCTAACCCATGGGCACTGTTGAGTTTAGAGGTAAGAGAAGTGTTAATTATATTCATGAAGTATATCAAGGAAAATGAAGAAAAAAAGCTTCAACAACTTCATCATTATTTGTATTTATGGCTGTAGTTAGGTCAGTGCCAGTTTACTCTGTTACCTGTCTGAATTAGTGATGGTTGAGGTCAACCCATTATTTAATTTCAGCAAATAGTGGATTCATAGACTGACAATGAAAAGGAATGGCTTTGTTACCATACTCCTATTTTGTATAACAGTACCTAAAGCTTTTAAAAATAAACCTTTAAGTTTATAAAATTAAATGTATATAATGTACTTAAATTTCAGGTTAATCATTAAATTTTCCTTAGATTTTAGTGATTTTTTTTTTATTACTGGCTGGTTTTTAAATACTGAAAGTATGAATTTAGACTTCCATCTAAGTATCCAAAGGGCTAGAGTGGTGATCTTCATTCTCATTTTCAGAACACTGTCTTTCTGATTTAGTATGTTCATGTTGGGGAAGACCGCGCCATGCGTGTCTTAAATCAATCAAAGCAGCTAATTGTCTGCCATTAATCAATGGACAAACAGTAGCTTCTACGTTAATGATCAGTATTAGTACTATACAGGTAGACTGTGATATGAGGCATTTGCAGTATATTAATAAATACACACAAATCTATAAATAGCCTTCTGTAATTGATCCACGAAGTAATGATCTCTCGCACTCTTTCCTGTTAGACCTTACGTAGGTTCACACACCCTCTCTCACAGGAAGCATGGATTAAAAGTGTGTGCACATGTGCACAGATGCTCTATTTTTGGGAAGTACTTGTTGTCCCATCTGCAACACCCCTCCTGCTGAAGGTGTAGGTGCTCCAGCTTTATGGTTACTTAGGCTGCTTCCTGAAGTCTGCTAGTTGTGCCCTGCTGAGGAAGCAGCCCTGGAGTTCCCATACACAAGCCTGATTCCTTGGTCCCCGTTTAGTATTTCATTTGTGCTGTCAGTTGGCTGCAGGCTGTTCCTGGTTGTAATGGAGTTGGGGTTTTTTTCCTTATAATAATTGAAATGTAATTCATAGGCTGCTTTCCTTTTACAGGCAAGCCAAAACAGATGAGCAGGAAGCAAACACTAAGGTTGTTGAAATGGTCAGATTGACAAAGAAGCTTCAAGGCCAATTGGAGAGGAAGGTATTCTTGACAAAGCAATAATTTTCTATTGAAATTGAATGGCTAATCAGTCATCTGAATGCTGACATTAAATTATGTGTAAGTTGTTCTCTAACTGGTTTAATGTTAGTATATCTTTATTTTGTTCAAGGAAGTTCAGATGATGTCTGGGTAATAGATATATTCTTTCTAGGAAGAAGAGGCGATATCAGCCCACCAAAGAGAAATAGCATCTGAGAAACACCTGCAAGAAATGCAGTGTAATATAAAAGAATTAGAAAAAAGGTAAAGAGAGCTCATTGGGTGTTAACAGGATATATGAACATTAGATAAAGTACTATCTTCTTTTAGTATCTGGCTTTTATTCTAAACAGTTCTGTTTTTACAAACTTTTTCTTGTCTGTTCTATCCTGCAACCTTTCAGAACAACTTCCTAGTTCATTTTCTTTAAAATGACATAATGGGCTACTTGATGTTCTTGACTGTAGAGAAGAAATGAGCTATATATTTTTCATTCCAGCATATAAATTCTAGTTACTCAAGTCTGATTAGCTTAGGTGGAAGTCCAAAGAAAAGTATTCATGCACAAATTTGAAAATGTTTATTAAAACTAGCTGGTTTTTGAAGTGTTAAGTACGGTTTAGTTTCAGGTCTTTGGCAATCTTTATACAAAAAAGATTTATTTAATAAAACTGTTAAAAGTACACTTTGTAGCAATAAATGCTAGGAACAAAAGTAGTGAAATTTTAATTCCAACACTACCTACTGGAAGATCTAGGACTCAGTCAGGTTCTTTCGTGGGGGTTATTCTTTCTCCCCCACTTCACAGTCTAAGGCTATCACAGTTACCTGAGCACAGTGATTTTGATTCAAGTATTGTGAATCATTGTTGAGTTATTAACATTAGTCAAAAGACCTGATAATTAAGAATAATTGATAAACTTATTGAAATAATTGTGTGACTATTCATCTTCCCGTCTTAGTCGCAGCCTTGTGAGCATGATTAGGAGGCTATTCAATATCTCACATAATTACTAGGGAACCAATCTTGTGACTCTGTGTTCAAGCACTGCCTTGAGTTGTGCAGACTTGTGTGGCTACCCCTACTTGATGAATATCACTTGCCTAAGGATTGTGCAGGCTGTAAGCTTATTTTAGAATGTCTAAAGGAATTAGTTAATTTTATTATTTTCTGTGGGGTTTTGGTTGTGCAAAGATTGGGGGTGGGTTTTCTTGTGTTTTATTACAAACATGTAATAAATGCTTGAAAAGGCAACTCCAGTGTTGCCAAAAGTGCTGACTATGGATAATTGTAGCTGTGCACTTTATTGAACCAGCAGCATTTGTAGAACTTCCTTAGACTTGTTTTGAGGATACCTCTGAGACTCTTGCCCTTTCTCATACCTGCCAATACTGACAATCATAATTAAACAGTAAGAATTTCTGAGCTGTTGCAAAATTACCAGTCCTGTTCTAATGGTATAGCTGCAACTTCATTGCCCACATCCAATTATTCCATTTTCTCCACAGAGGAAAACTTTATTCCTTCTGGGGTTGTTCTATTCTGGTTTAATATAGAACATGTTCAGTGATGTGTCCCAGGCTAGCAACATTCTTGTAAGGATCTTCTGAGATTAGATAGCTGAGTTAACTCCTTTAATTCTGTTTCTTACCAGGACTCAATAATATTAAGCTCAAAGACTCTGTCCAAAACCAAGCAGAAATCTAGGAATGAAGTTTTGGCAATTTAGGAATAAATACTCCTATTTGCTTTGTTTGAAAGTTTTACTGTCTTAAGCATCTTATTGTTAAAGTGCAGTATAATTATTACTCTCTTGCAGATTTTCTGTTACTCTCAAAGATGCTGAACAGCTGAGAACAGAAAGAACAGCCCTGGAGAAACAAATTGGAGAGCTTCAGGCAAAGTGTGTTAATATAGAAAGGGAGAAATATGATGCTGTTGAAAAAGTGAAAGATTGCATACAGTTCTTAGAAGAAGCTAACTTACAAAAAAATCAGGTAAGGCAATGGATAATTGATAATTCTCAGATACTAGAATATTTTCATTGTTTACAGCTGTGAAGTCCCTGATTATGTATTCTGAGAGGCATACATGCATACACAACCAAGCTTCTTTTATGTCTGTGTTGTAGTTTTACGTGGCTGGGTTCTGGTGGAAAGGGGTAGTTGCAGGGGTGGCTGCCCCACGCTGGAGCAGGTGGAGAAATACAGGAGATACTGTGACCTGCATTGGAGCAAGCCCCTGCCAGCACTTGCAGCCCATGGAGAGAGACAGAGACACAGAGATGAGTGAGAGTGATCCATGCCAGAGCAGGTTTCCTGGAGGAGGGGGGAGCTCGTGACCCTGTGGAGGACCAGGCTGGAGCAGTTTCAGCTTGAGTGACTGAGAG
Source organism: Gallinula chloropus (assembly GCF_964237585.1). NCBI lineage: Eukaryota > Metazoa > Chordata > Aves > Gruiformes > Rallidae > Gallinula > Gallinula chloropus. The sequence continues at coordinate 53,229,249 of NC_140088.1, read as the reverse complement.
AAGTTGTATGATTTATGACTGTGCCCCATAGAAGTGACCCACGCCGGGGCAGCTGGTGAAGACTTGAAGCTCTGTGGGAAAGGAGTCATGTTGGAGAAGTTCATGAAGGACTGTCTCCTGTGGGTGGGACCCCACGGTGCAGCAGGGGAAGGGTGTGAGGAATGAATGCCCCCCTGGCTAAGAAGGAAACCAACTTCTGAGGAACTGACTATGATAATACTGAACTTGAACCTGAATTTTCCAAAAATTTTTATAGAGTTTCTTACCAAATACTTTTGAACAAATTGGGCTGTTGCAAAAAAGGAAGCTCCTGTTAGGAATTTATAACCTAGGAACAGTGAGGAAAGAACTAAAATTAAAGGAGCATATTTGTTGTATGATGGACATAGGTCATCAAGAGAGCAAGTTTTGGTTCAGATCTTAATTATTCAGAAGAACTCTACAAAATTGACTGAGTAATGAGTGCATGAAGTCTGCAGTCAGGAAAAAATGAAAAGGCATTTAATTAGTGTATAAAACAGCAGAATAAATTCAGATGTGCTATACTGGTGCTGAATTTAGTTTTACCAGTCAAAAAAACTGATTAGGGTGTAATGTGGATGTCTCTTAAGAATGCAGCCATGCAATCCTCAGTGGTACTCGATACAATTAATAGAATGAGAGTTAAAAATAAAGATGTCTTTAAACACAGTGCAGTCTCATGAGAAGTTTTGATCAGCCCATTTCAGGCAAGGCACAGGTGAATCCAGAAAAAGTTCTGAAAAAACAGGGTCTACTCCAGCAAGTCTTGCTGTGTCTGTTGATAAAAAAACCAGCCTGTTAGCAGGGTTCTTAACTTTCCTGAAGTATCTGCTGTTTGCCTTTGTTGGAGATAGAACACAGAGTTTGGTTAACTTTTGTGTAAGGTAGGGTCTGTGTTTTAATTCTAAGCTTGTTTGTGTCACCTTTTTAGAAATCTAATGAATTTTGTTTGCTGGAAAGACATAACTTTAATGCACATCTGATGGCTGTAGCCATTTTTTTTTCAGAGTTTAAAACCCTGTAAACACTCTCTTGTTTTAAAATTATTGGTAAGAAGCATAAATCACTTTTCCAATCTGCTAAGTCCTAATACGTCAGAGCAGTGTTACAACATCATCTTTCATCCAAAAGTAGTTTAGCAGATCATTTGATACCACTTACTATAAACTCACATGAAGTTGACAGAAAGAAGTGGCCCAGTAAAAATTGTTGTGATGTAAATTGCATGTCTAAGATAGTAACTGAACTGTTACAGATCAATAAGTGACTTGGAAGTAGCAGTTTAGATTAATGCTATGTAATAAACTGTAATTATCCATCCATCAACAATTTTATATTCTGTAATCTTTTCAGACCAGCATTTCTTACTGTATTTTAACATCAGTAGCTTCTTTGCATCCTCTGGTGGAAGGGTTCTTTGCTGCAGCTTTTTCTGTAATTCTCACTGTTCTTATATGCTGAAGAGCCTTTTGGTTCATTGTTATCCACACATTCCTTAGCGTCTTATAAATTTTTATTCCTTTACTTTGAGTTTTATGGGAGGTGAGCGATGTAGTATAGTAATCACAAAAACACTTAGCTGTATGTAGGAGTGTGTGTGAATGTGTGTACAGGTATTCAGTTTTCCAACAGAGACCTTTCTATGTGTCATTGTTGAAAAATCTGAAAATCCCCATAAGTCCCAATAGAAAAAGGCATCTACTGACAGTAACTTTTTGTGTTGTTCTGATTTACAAGAATGTGCATTTAATGCAAAATGTTCTCACTGTTCTTGTTTCCATGTTGGGTCTTGGTGTCAGCTAATCTATAAAGGAAAAAAGGTTTTTTGAAAAGTAACTACATGTGGTTTGTTCTCTCAGTGCTAAATACTATGTCACCACTGAAATGTTATCAGTAGTATTTCAGTTTTATTTTGTTTTCTAGGCACTCTTTGGGGTGACACAAAAGGAAGAGGAAATCCAAAGAATGAAAGATGAAATGGCTAAACTTGCAGAAGATACTGCTGCAGCAATTAGAAAGGCAGTAAGTTAGGATATTTAGAAAGAATATGGAGATTTTTGGTTTTCCTTCGCATGAAAAGCTATTGATGGTGCACAATCATCACGAGCAGTTTCCTTACAACTATTTTGATAATATACGTAGCAAGGCAACATGCCTAAACTATTGTACTCTTCAGCTTTATTGTCTAGACATATATTCTTCTGAATTAAATGCTATTATTAAATCTCTCAAGAAACAAAAGTGTTGATGTCTGTGCAGACACAGGTCAGACAAGGCTGCACTGTGAATATGTAAAGAATGGCACTGTGAATATGTAAATAACGGCACTACAGTTTCAAAGATTCTGTTCAGTAGCAGGTCAGCTGACTGTGTGTTGTATTGGTATTTGCTTTATGATACACAGCCTTGTCTTGGAAGTTGCTGATGGAAGCTCATCATATACATTCAGATGATAGGACCTGTTGAAAGTAATTCTATCAGGCTTTTGGCATCTCAGTACTTAAAAATGTTCCCCTGTTTAGGCAAGTAAGACTCTTCTCCCATGTACAGCTAACAGTCAAAAGGCTCATTTTCATAGCACACTTAGAAACTAGAATTCGGTAGAGAAATGACTAAAAAAAATCTGTAATCTCTTTATTATTTTTGTTGTTATTGTTTCAAGCAGCTGAAAAATCAAAGTTCTTCTGATAAAAGACTAGTCGCAGAATGAATTTTAATGTTGTGTCCCATCTGCAGTTAAAATGCAGACTAATCTACCTCGAGGTCCTTAGTAATTATCTGCATGTCAGACACTTGCTTTATTCTAAGGCAAACTCCAGAGGCAGTAAAGACTTGTTACAGCCTTGTGATTATCTCATTTGTAAGTTTTCAGTGGTGTAATTGACATTGCCTCCTTTCACTTTCTTCACTATGGCACAATGTGTATAGGTACTGTGTAGGGATGAAAGGATTCTTTTTCTTTCCAGTTCATTTATTTTGAAAGATTTCAGGTCCATATGGCCTAAATTTTCAGAACCTTTACAATGAGGATATGGATGTTTTGTACCTTCTATTTGGTGGTTTCCTGAAAGATTGAAAAAACTTGTGTGGATTACTTAAAACCTCAATATTTAATGTTGTACATGGTGTGGAGAAGGTGCAAGAGTTGAAGAGCAACTAGGATAAGCACTCTAGTTTTGATAATTATTCTAATCAGAACATAGAAGTTTAGAAGTGCCCTATTCATTATTTTGAAATAATCTCAGTAAAGTCAATCTATCAAAACCATGAAAAGTAAATTTTTGAGCTATGAGTTGTCATGTTTCTCCAGGTATTAACAAATACTTTTTTTAACGTGATCTAAAAATATCTGTTTACACAAATTGCAAATATCTTGCACTTTGTGGACAACAGCTTTTCTGACAGTCTCAATGTTCTTTTTGTAAGGCCATGTTCTGATGTCTTTCTGGGTTTTTTTTTTTCCCTAAACACCCTCAGTTTAAGTAGTATGGATTGATAATAAACATTCTTCTAACATTTATGTAACCAGATTTTTCAGTTATTGCAGTACCTTATATTTCTGTATTTTTATGAACAGGATGGAAAAATAGTGAGTGAGATTAATTTTTTACATTTTTTTTTTCCCAGGTAGACACCACAAAGAAGCAATATAATGTGCAGATTTCTCGACTAACAGAAGAACTTTCAGCTCTTCAGATGGTAGGGTGGTGACTGATAAAAAGTATTTTTGATAGCAAAATATTTGAGACTCCTAGGTTTTCTTTATCAGTTAAAATGCTAGATTCAGGTAAAAGTAAGTCAAGTAAAATACCAGTAATGAATAGCTATGTAGGACTGTTCTTTATTACTGTATAGCACTTTGTCCTGTGTGTCTCCACACATCAGCGTAACGTGCAGTGTTTTTCATGTTACTTGACAAAAGCAACCTTGTACAGTGTCTTTGCAGTTGGTGTGGAGATTGAGATTTAGGTGTATTGGATATTTGCTTTAAAATTTCATTTTTAATGTGCGGGTTTGCCTTATATGTTCACAAACATAGGTTTTACTAAAAATCTTCAATGGCTCTGCATGCCATACACAGTTCTGCAAATCCACACACTTCTTGAGTTTATTCCTTGAGTTATTTATATTTTTAGTATAGTACACAAGCATCTTGACAGTGAGATTCTGTTTCTCTAAAAAACAGTTCCTGTGCAATGGCTTTTCTTGAGTATCCTGGTTTCTTTCAGGGATAAATAAAGCATGGGAAAAGCCAAATACTGCGTATTTGTATTTGAGTGTGTAGCAGTGGAATATCTAGACGTTTGCTAATTGAAAGTCTATGCATCACAGTTGTCTTATTCTTGAATGAACCAGAAACTTGTAACGAATACTGTGGGAGACCAAAAGAACTTGGTGCATATTACCTATTCATGGATTAAATTATATTAGTCTGTACAGTGAATAAGACTGATCCTATAGACAAAATGAGCAGGTAAATATAAACAAATACATACACATCAGCAGTAAGAATTGTATTTACAATGCCTTGGTTTTGGCTTTGGCATTTTTTTAATGTTTCTTTTTTATTACTTTTACTATATTTTTTTTTAATTACTTTTTATAATAGGAATGTGGAGAAAGACAGGATCAGATTGATCGAGCCATTAGGGAAAAGAGAGCAGTGCAACAAGAACTTGAAAAGGTAAGGCGATTGCATGCATTTTTACATTACGTTTAGGATCTCTTTTCGAATGGAAATGTTACACTGATTTTTCCTTTTTCTCATGTTTTTTTTTTTTTTCCCCATAATGTCCCTTACCTTATTTTTTTAGTAGATTTTCTAAATTGTAAATTTTTCTGTTGTTTTATTTGTTCTATTTTAAAGTTGTAATCATAAACTGAGAGGGTTCTTTGAAAAGTGTAAAAAGTAAAAGGAGAGTTGTTTGACACAGTCCAAAAGAAACATAGTACATCCTACAGTTAAACTTAAGCTCACTAGACAGAAAACTAAATGAATGCCAGAATCATTTTCCTGAAGTAGCAGCATCAATGGTAGGAATTCAGTTTTGTTTTAAATCACTGGAAAATAGAACACAATGAGGAGTAAGTAGCCTCCTTGTCTGTAATACCCTGCCAATCACCAGTGCAAAGTAAAAATGGTCTTATATGTAAGTTTATTCTTCAGATTTACAGGGAAGACAGAGGACATGAATCTGACAATAGAAAACTAGAGCAAATGCATCAGAAATACTTACTTGCAGAAACTGCAAAAAATGACCTACAGCTACGGCTACAGACAACACAAAATAAACTAAAGCAGCTGGAAATGAAGTAAGTATTGGATGTTACGGAAACTAGAATGGAAAGCAATAGAAATTATTTCTATTTAAATTGTTGATTATGCATTATGTTTTTGTCTTTTTAACCAGTAGTAGGAATAGTATCAATATACCATGATTCTGAAGGCGGTTCATAACATGCTATGGAATAAAAGACTTTCCTTACAAGATAAGAACTGCAAGCAGTTGTTTGACACAAAAAAAAAAGATAATAGGAGTATATTATTTGGAATCTTACTGCATTTTTAAATCCTGCTTGTGGGAAAAGTTAATCTATGAAATATATAGCCAGAATGTATTACTTCATAAATTCATGTACAGTATATCTCCTAGTGCATCAGAACACCATTTACATAGCTTAAATGTTGTTTCTGTGTTCAAAGCTAATAGACATCATTGAAGGTCCAGTAATACACTGGTTAAAAAGTACAATGTGATACACAGTTTTAGACCAAGTTGTTCTTTTCAGCACAAAACCCGTAGTATTCTCTAGAAGCTTGAGTATTTCTGGGTTCTGATGATCATAATTCATCTCACTTCACCAGAGTAATCTTCAGTTGGGAAACTGGAAATGTTATAAAAATTCAAATCTTCTGTTTGACGTTATCATTTCCTGAAATTGCTACAATATTAGATTGGTTTTATGAATTCCATCATCTCGATAAAATTCTTTGCTGACTTGTGCATCTTTCTAGCTGTCGAGCTTATTAAACATGCTGAGCTGATAAACAACTTTCAGAAGGAAACAGGGGAACAGCTGTACTGGATCAGACCTTTTCTCTAGTAAATAGTAGTTCAACTCTTGAGTTCCAACAAGACTTTTCTTCTTTTTAAGCTCTGAGGAGGAGAAATCTCGTTGCCAGGAAGTTATCTGTCAATTGCAAAGCATTCTGGATTCAGAAAGAGAAAAGAGTGTGTTTGTCAGTGATCAAAGGCTAAAACTTCAACAAGAGAATGAACAATTGCAAAAAGAAATGGAGGACTTGAGAAAACTGGCCAGAGAGGCTCAAAACAAAGCTAAAATAAAGGTGGTGTATATATGTTATTTTTATTTTAACATTAAGACTGGTATTTGCTTAAGGCAGCAGTTCTAAGAGAAAATTATTGAAAGCTTTAAATTAAGGGTGAAAGTTTCAACGATACTTCCTGGTTTCTGCTTAAAAGTATTTTGTTGTAGCATTGTGTCCTCAGAATCTATTGGGTAACTCAATCTCTGCCAGTGAAATTGTATTTTAATATGTATTAAATTCTGCTTGATATGAAAGGCCAAAATGTTCTTAGCTTTTTGTAAGATTAATAGATTAAATAATAACACATTCCTCTTAAAGTGATTTCACTTACTCCAATTCCAGTTCTTCATTTATCTACTGTCTGTAATGTATTAGGAATCTCTGTACAACTTTCAGTCCAGAGTGTTCCTCTACTTGTATGTATATGTGCTGTCAGAGTGATGTGTAACTAATAAATAATTAGTTGTCAAACACTGGTTCTGCATTTTTTTGGTCAGAGAACATTTTTCCATGTGAATAGATAATTAGTTGAAAAATAGATCTTCTTTTTGAATGTGTTCCATTAAATACACCTGAACAGACTGCAGGTGGGATAATGAATTAACAGTAACTTCAACAGATTCGTGGTACCTTTGGGTTCTGGAGGAACAGCTTTGATGTTTGATGTTCTTTCTAAACATGTGAAGCTGGTACTTTTGCCCTCTGCTCTTAACTCCATGTGTATAAAGATATTGAAAAGGAATCTGAGAACCCACAGGAATGAAAAATACTTCCGCAAGAAGTTTACAAATTCAGTGTCCACTTTGCACTACAAGATAGAGGGAAGTGGTCAAACTTAATAGGAAGTCTTGTTCCCACTCCAAAACCCTTTGGTGAACTGTAGTTTAAAAACAGGATCAGAGTCTTGGAACAGATAAGTAGTGGTTATAAAGCATATACCAGATTTCTGTCTTATTTTTAAATCAGACAAGCTTTTATTTTAGTCACAGCTAAGATTTATTACTTGCTTTCATTTTCCTCTGATATACAAAGGATTTTTAGAAGCAGTTAAGAAACTCCTAACATGTTTTAGCTAGATGAAAAAGGAAGAATGTGTTTCTGTGGAAAAAACACAAGGTACAGAAAGATAGAGTATTTACAAAAATAAACATACACAGCTGATTATCCTTTATTGTCAGTTGTACCATTTGCTTAAATTGGCTTTGGAACATGTATCTATTTGAGTATATAATTACAAGTTTAATTATTGTATGTTACATGCTTTCAACAAATGTTTATAGAGAAACTGAAGTGTTTAAAAAAAAAAAAAGTCAAAAGTGAGAGACTTGATTGTACCCAATTTGTACTTTTCTAGATAAGCACAATGGAGCATGAGTATGCTGTGAAAGAACAGGGATATGAAACTCAACTTAAAGTAATGGAAGACACCAATCGGAAGTCTACTGATGAACTCAGGCGTCTGCTTGTAGCTCAGCAAAAAATAACAAAAAGATGGAAAGAAGAAACAAAAAATCTCACTGAAATTACAGAAGCCAGGATTGGCAAGCTAAAGTAAGTGCAATTTTGTTTGTCTTTGGGAATTGGTTACAGTTTTAGTTACTGCTTGGTTTGTGTGAGTAGACCTGTGGTGAAAAGAAGAAGAGCAAACCATCCACACTAGATGACGTGCTCCCAGGAAAACAAGAAACAGTGTCCTAAGAAGAACTTTGATGTTCATTGTGAAGTTAGCACTGAAGTAAAATGTTTTGAAATTGATGTGTGTAAATTTTGTAATGACAAAAAGTAAATAGATTATATTACTTATAATTATCTCTCTGAAAGTATTGCAGGCTTAATTTTAGACAATATTAGATTTGTATTGTGAAAAACCTCAATGGTTATTCAGAACAGTCACCATAAAATCCATTTTGGAATGAGTCTCTAGACTGCTTAAATGAGCTACAAAAAAACCTACTGAGATGCACATCTAATGTTCTCTTTTGAGCAGCTGTTGCCATAAATGAGGATCCAAATGGGTTGTGTGATTGCCCTAAGTGCAAATATAATATAAACTTTACTCTTCTCTTAATTCATAGAGGTTGCCAGATAACTAGTTGATACTTTAATTCCCAGCACAGAGTATAAAAATATTTTGAAAGGACATAGTAACAGGGGCATCACACAAAATAGACATAGATTACATACTTTTCCTAGATGTTGGGGAATTTAAGTACCTGTGGTGCCTGTGAGCCAATACACAGACATCAGCTGGTTTAGAGAAGACAGTGATGTTACTGGAAATGAGTGAGTAGAGAAGGAAGTATTCCAGTGAAAAGTTAGCCATTTGTAAGTTATGTCTGAAATAAAATCTACAGACTTACTTTTGTTTAAAATACATACCACTATCAATAGTTTCTACATGGATATTAAAATATTAAGAACCTACATGGATCAGTTTATAAAATAAGCAGATAAGGCATTTACGTTTACATTCCTTTTCAGCGTGTGACACATTGTGCAGTGTTAAAGTGCAAGTGAGTGATTTGTGCAGGGGATTTTCTGGTGTTTCTTCCATCTCAGGTTCCTGACGTGTTGTGTTTAACTGGCAGGTAACAGGCAAACTGTGCCTAGTTGCGACCTGACACACTCACTCTGGTTAGCCAGCTTGCTGGTGCTTGTAGGAGGCCAAGTTTTAAACAAGCTTGCTGTCATCAGGGGCCAAGATATGTATTTACCTTGTACTTTAGCTGATTTCTAAGCTCAAGAAACTCTCTTAAATCAAGTAGACTATTAATTAGAGATGAATTTAGCCTGATATTTTTATGGAGCTTCCCAGAAGTTTATGTCCTCAAGATCTCTTCCTCTTCAAAATTGGTTGAAGATGGGAGGAAACTGACAGACAGGTACACAGTAACTTCTAAACTAGGATGGCTGATTCCATAATTCTAATTACTTCAAAATTAAATTTGTTAGGGAAGAATGTAACATTATAGATCTCCTCATATTTTAGGAAGTGTGTTCAGTGGGGTTTAGAAGAAAAAATCAGAGTATGTAGCTTTGTTAATTTGTGAAATTTGAAACGACCCTTTCACTTTAAAGAGCAGGGTACATTCCTGTATAGTTCTTTGCTCAGATTGATTTATTTTTTTTTTTTTAAAAAAAAAAGCTATCACATTAAACAAGGAAGCAAACTACTTTCCCAAGTAAAATTGAAAACCTGTAAAGTCTAGCTTTTATTTCCTTTGGAGTAATAGTTGGGGGGGTTGTGTGGGTTTTTTTTATTCTAATGATTTACATATTCTCACCGCAAACCATAATGTTTCCAGCATCCTATGCACTTTTTGGAGTCACTGTTTTTTAAGCATAGCTTGATATTTCTAGTTGTCAGAATGCCAACGGTGTGAGTGGAATTAGAACCCAAGTTTCTAAATCTGAGCAAGGAAAGTAACTTTCTGGAAATATTGCCTACGTCCCTGCAAGTGTTCAAGGCCAGGTTGGATGGGGCCCTGGGCAACCTTGTGTAGATCCAGGCCTGGAGGTTGTTGGCCCTGCGTGAGGCAGGGGGGTTGGAACTCTATGATCCTTGGGGTCCCTTCCAACCCATGACATTCTATGAACAGACTGATACTACTGGGTAAGCAGTACCTGTTGAATGAAAGGCTCTGTTTGAAAGGCCTCTTGAGTCTAATGCAGGAAATGGTATCACCAAGCATTGTAGCAGGGTCTAAGCGAGAGGCTGATGTTCACCCCACTTTCTTACATAAATACATCTTTAAGTTTCTGTGGTTCTGAGAGAATTAAGCTGTGACTTTGTAAAGAAAACTTAGTACTTTCCTTAATAACTTCATCTTGTCATGACTGAGCAGCAAGGCTAGGGTATTAGATGAAGATCTCAGTATACCCTTTTTTGGTTTAAAAAGATCTCTCCAGGTTTAGCAGCATCTTAAGAGTTATTTGGTGTGTTCTGAGGAGAGTCTGAGACATGCCTTGGCACATCCTGTACTGTTTGATGTATTGGATTCTTGTAAACATGTGAGCAAATACAGAGATTGTGTTGGTGACGTGTAGCAGAATTTCAATTTTTAATAAGAATTACTAATCTTACAACATACTGGAGTGCTTTGTAAGTGAATGTTTTTCAGGAAGTTACAAACTTCCTAACAAAGTCATACACATGTATACCAGGGAGGTAGCTTACATAAAGGCATTTTATATTGCATTTCACCAGACATTTGCTGTTAATGCAGCTCTCGTAAGCACTGAGTCAGTGTCCTGTTTGTTAGTGTAGGTGTTTCCCATTCCTTTGCCTTAAATTCATGATGTGTTGCTGGGTTTCAGTTCTGTCCTCATTACCTTCATTTTCCATGTGAAGGTGTCTGAAACATTTTGGCTTCTTCACTACCTTCCCAGCAGCAGCTGATAACTTTCCCCTATTTTGTGCTGCTCATCTTTCATTTTCTAAGTCTCTGGTGTTTTGTTAGTGAGATGCAATACATAGGCATAAAGGAAGCATTAAATAAATACTTCTGATAAATGAAGCAACATCAGTGAAGGTTAGGTGATTTTTTAATTTAAAAAAAAGGAGGGGGGAAAATAATTTTGCAACCTGTAACAATAGAGCAGAGTGTTTTGGTTTGTTTTTTTAAATAATAGGTCAGCAAAAAAACCCTGTAAATAAAGATGTTGATAAACTGATACTTCCAGGCTTCACTGAAAATTATTCTGAAATTCACTATAAATTATTCTGTGCTTTCTTTTGGGTCTGAGTTCAAGTTAAACAAGTAATGGTTACCTATAAAACTGAGGTTGGAATGCAAAACATGGTGTAGAAGCAGTAGGCAATACATTGAATATTTGTAGACTGAATTCTACCAATTTCTTCGTAAAAATACATTACAGTCTCCATTTATGAGAAGAGTTTTCTGCACTTTAAGCATCTTAAGATGCTGTACACATTGAGAAAGAATCTATTGGTGACAGACCTCACCTTCACCTTGCAAAAGGGTAAGGAACCACTTTTGCTTATGGCAAAAGTCAATCTTGAAGGTAACTAAGGTCAGTGGTCTTTGTGACATAAGTCATGTTTTCAAATAAGAACATTAAAACATCGCTCTTGGCAGCATGACTAACCACTCATGACTAGTGTTTATTCTCTTTATTCTTGCAAACATTAGTCTGGCAGAATACGAAATGAAGTTATTCTGAGTTTTGCTTCCATTTTAGATGTACTTTGAAATCTAATGACAGCTACTGAAATGAACTTAGACAGCAAATATTTACAATTATAAAAGTTATGCAAATGAATGACTGCTGGTAAAGCTTGTAAAAAAAGTGGTGTGGTACTCATGTTTGCTTAAAGATGAATTGTCCCAAGGTACTTGTATTGAATTTAGGTTGTCTCTTTCTCTAAGAACGTATACATAAAAACATGTTTTTAATCTATATATGTTTACAGATGCATACAAAACTGTCATCTTCAGATTATGTTTTGGGGAATTTTGTATTTCAAGCTAAGGTGAATGTACTGTACTGGGTTTGAGTAGTGTGGAGTTAATTGTCTTTATAGTAGCCTGTGTGGTGCTGTGTTTAGATTTATGACCAAAATGCTATTGATAACACAGAAGTCTTTTAGCTGTTGGTAAACAGGGCCACTACAGTATCACAGTCTTCTCTGTTTCTCACGCTTCTGCCCCACTTAGGATGCTGGGGGTGCACAGGTAGCTGGTAGGAAACACACAGCCAGGACAGCTTGAACCCAACTGAACGAAGCAATATTCCATACCATACAGCATCGTGTTCACCCTATCAGCTGGGTGGATGGTGTTCCAAAGTAGCTGTGGTTTGGTTGTTACGCTAGTGAGAAGTGACTGCTTTGGCAATCGCTTTTGGCAATTTTTAATTTTCTTTCACTTACCTATCTGTCTTTCTCTTGACCCATGAGGGTTTTTTCATACTTGTACCCTTCCAGTTCGCTCCCTCTTTCCTCTGGGGTTGAGTGAGTAACTGTGTGGGGGCTTACCTACCAGCTGCATCAGTCCACCTCAAGACTGAAGGACGGATGCAGCTTTTGAGATGGAAATGCATATTAGCATGTCATTTCAGCAAAATAGGTTTGGTTACTTCCAACAGGCCAGCATTTTGACAGTTGCAGCTCTGGTAGGCTCTGAGACTGAACCAACAATTCAGTTCTGACCAGGAATAACCAGTAGAATTAAGTAAACTTCTGGCAAAACGTCATTTTTCATGTTCTTACAGTGGTTTAGATGGGAAACAGTAAGAAGAGAAATACAGAAATATTATTAAAATAGCAAACTTATTTCTAAGGGGTTTGTTGGGGTTTTTTTTTGTAACACAGAGCTTTTAAGTCTTGATGAATCATTTAATGATTATATGTTCATTCGTTTAGTGACACTTACTTGAGCGTCTATTTGATTAATTTTTTTTTATCCCCCTGTATCTGGCACGCTATTTTAAGTAATCTAAATAACCAAATTAGAATTAGGTTTAATATTTTTAAAGTCACTTTGACATTCAGTGATACTTCTGCACAAATTTCTGTGGAGTTCGATAAGTAGAAGCAAGCCATGTTGTTCCTGCTGTTGCTGATCTACAGGGTGTAGAGCTTCCAGTTCTGAAGTTGCAAGCTCTAAGATTGCTGTCAGATTGAATGTCCCAAAAACTCAAGGTACTTGGGTGATCTGCCTTTGACAGCTGTGGTAAAAAACCAGTATCGGGAGTTTACAGCTTCTTTTAACTTTCTTGTCTTCATTTAAAACAATTTACTTTTGAAAGAAATTATTAATATATACACATACTCTTAAAATTCCCTGGTTTCACTGAAGTGCTATAATCTAGAAAAACAGGTCCTGTGCTAATATTTGAAGGGAAGAATCTGGCTAGGACTGTTCTTATTACCTTACAGCATAGTATGTAAAACTAGGTAGTTCTTCAGGCTTAAGTTGAGAAGAATAAGTGACAGCAGAGATAAAAAGTGAAATCAGTAATACCAGAGGAATATTTAGGAAACTTGTAAATTGGAAGAAAACAAGCTTTAGTAACAACAGAATATAGGATAGTTTGAGAAGGGGGTGAGAGAGAAAGTTCTGGTAACAGAATTTAAGCAGAAAATGGAGTAATCGAATCTGTCAGAATTTACTAAAATAAAATGGAAGACTGTATCCCTGTTTAAAAAAAGGGGGTACATTATGTATTGATTCTCTAAATCCACTTTGATCTGTCTTACTTAACTAGGTTAAACAAAAAGAGTTTGTAGTACAAGCAGATAGTTAATCCCTTCTAATTGGCATGTCAGTATTTTTCATAGATTGTTGTTGTTGTTGTTGTTCTAATCCTGAAAATGCAGAAGAGAATTTGTGTAAACTGAGCAAAAGTTTGGCAAATAACCAGTGGTACCAGGCTCCTCCCCAGTAGCCAATGCCAAAAGCACATTTTTGTTGAACATTATTCTGGTCAGACCAGGGATTACAACAAGATTCACGTTGAAAAGCGTATGTCATGTTCAGTCAAAAGCCTGAGTTATCCACAGAGTGCCCTTCAGTGGAGTAGATCCTGAAAACTGCAGATGAGAAAAAGGTAGATCTTGTAACCTGAGCAACAGGAAATTGACAAAGTTCTCTCAACTTTCCTCTGTTATTTTGAGCTGTTAGGCATGTGGATGATTGTTCAGTTAAGGTATAGTTTAGCCTGAGTTAGGAGTACTAATAGGTAAACACAAGTCTGTTCACTTTTTAGAAGTATAAACTGAATCTACAAAACAAACAGTATATGAGAAAGTTTATAACCCTTGGCTTAAATGATGAAGTATTTACTTTCAGGTAACAGTGGATTTAAGGATCTTTACAAATCTTAACTCTCTAATAATAATTAAAAAATAATACTAATACACAGTATGTGAACAAATTGGTAAGTAACATGAAATGTATGCCATTTAGTGGGGGAGGAATCAAAAACATTTGTTCTAACATAAACCTGTTATATTTGAAAAAATGTAAGGAAATATTAATTTGAATTGTAATTGTCTGTATTTAGAAAAAGGGAATCCTTGAACATACAGGTTTTATATTTAAATACTTTACTTAGCTGAAGTCATCTGATGGCAGCTATTTGGGGTGTCTTTGTTCCAGTTTCTGCTTCTGAAACATTTCTGTGGCACAGTTAAGAGTCCCTGACTCATCGGTAGCCATGTGTTTTTCTGAACTCTCAGTTTTATCTTTTCTGTAATTGAAAAGAATCTGCCTTTTTTGGTGCCCATATATATGAGGTGTTGACCAGGATTGCCTTCTCCTCCTCTCTACATCCGGTACAGCACACTGAGTGAATTGCACAGCATCTTGAGATGAAGAACTTTCCTCCATGTCTAAAACATTATTCTTGGCTGCACTTCCATAATGTTTGGCAGCCATAGCTGCTTATTTTAAGATGTTCATTAAAGAAAAAAAATTAAAAGGATGAGAGACAGCTGCAGGTACTGGCAGCATACAAAATTCATAATTACTAAGAGTAACTGAAGCATATTATAGTATAATTCAACCAAAAAAACAGCTGGCACATGCTGTATTTGTCATATGAGAGCTTTGCAGAGTGTACTTGCTACAGCTGGCAGATTTATCACCTGTCTGCCAAAATGCTAAAAGCTCACCTTTTGTTTCCTACTCACTTAACAAAGACAATATGGAGTAGGGACTCATTTGATTATTCAGCGTAAGTGTTACTGCTCAATTTTAATATTAAAATCTCATCATGTGTGTGAGAGGGAGGGTTAACAATCAGAGTGAATTCACTGCCTAGCTCAATAGCCATCGCGTTTCCCTGTGCTTATGAGGTTAAACTGTGGGGGTTTTAATACATGCGCAGTGTGATCTCATTATAAAAATAATTTCTTGATACACAGCTGCATATGAGCATGTAAACTCTGGTTATGGCCTGTGCTGCTAAGAACGCTAATTCCGAGTAGAGAAGACAGATTGTTTTCATTAACTGAGAATTTTAATTTAGAAAACTAATCTATTTGGATAGTCTACTGAGGTGATGTAATAATAAAGGTGGTGTGTCAGAATGTAAGAATTTCCTTGTTTTCAAAGCTTTTTTTTACTAGTGTAGTTAAACCTGAGCAAAAGGACTCTATACATTGTAGAGAGCAGTGTTTGAATAGTTTACGAAGGAGTTTATTTTGAAAAGTTATGTATGTAAAGATATGACAGGGATTGTATAAAAATTGCTTAGTTAATAAGATCGATTACAAAAGCTGAATTTTTAAAACCCAGCTGTTCAGTAGGGCACCTGTATTGAAAATACTTGATCTTGGGGCGTGGTATTGACAAACTGCAGTAACAGTGTTAGGTATTAACATACTGTCTTGATCCTTTTAATCCATCTTCTTATTTTATATAAAGCTGTTCATATGTGGTAACATAGGCATAATTGAGAAATAATTTTAAATGTTTAAACATCATTTAAATATCTGCTTAGGTACTGTCATTTTTATAGCAGCAAGTAAACACAGTTCAACAGCTTTTGATGATACCTACCTGGAATTAGTTAAAGGGGTTGGTTGACAACAAGGGAGTGGAAACTACCAGCCAGGTGTACTGCAACCTTACATTAGCAGAAAGATTGCAACCTGGTATCTCAAGTGTCGTAGAGCAATTTTTCAGATAAAATACTAAGTTGTTTTTTTTTTTTTTTTTAAGAGGAAATATTTGTTGACACCTAAATGCCATCATTTAAATATCAGGCGATTTTTAAGATAGAGATGTGAGGTCCAAATATCTCCTATCTCACCTCCATTTCCCCAGAAAGAATTCAGGCTTTAACTTCATTTATAGTTCACGTAGTTTCAATAATCGGCAGAGCACCTGAAGGTTAAGTATCAGCTTTCTGAGCATTGTCATGAAGGTGATTGCATTTCAGCATATTTTCAACTTGGGAAAGGAAGGTAAAATGAGAATAGATTTGAAGATTTCTTTTCATAAATACGTTTGAGCCTCAACACAGAAGATGAAAACAGTGTCAAGAATCTTGATCACACCTCTTTTTTCTCTTTTTTTCCTCTTTTTTTCCTTTTTTTTAATGTCTGTTCCTGGTGGAGTAGAGACAGGTCAAAGGCTAGACCAGACTATTTAGTTCTGCATTTTTCTCCAGTTAAAATTAACGAAGTTCAGAGATTTTTCCATCTTTGCTCATCCCTCTTCAAGTGGCTTGTGATGACAGAAGGCAAGAACTATTTCCTTTGAGCACAAACTCAAAGATGTCTGCAGTAACCTAGATATTTTTGTCTTTGGTGCTATCAAATTCAGGATCACTGAAATTCATTGAGTATAAAAGTAAAAACCAGCCTGAAGAAGGTGACGTTTTCCTATTCGTCATGAAGCATTATATTGTTAACTGTCTCAGATATAGAATGGGTTGGGTTTTGGTTCTTCGAAGCCCCTTCAAAGATGTCCCCATTGAAGTCTGGTTATGGGATATTGATTAGAGTGTTAATCTAAAAAATCAATATACTGTGAAATGCAGCTTATATTTATAGCATAGTTGATAACATGCATGCAAAATACCATACCAATAAGCAGAAAGGAAAAAAAAGTAAAATGTCAAGTGCTCTTGACAAAGTCCTGCTGCTTCAAACAAATACATCTCATACCTCTGCCATTGTAGTTTTGAGTACACATCAAGAAGTGCTAGCTGTGTAGGGCTTTTGAAATCATTGTTTAAGAGCAACGCTTAATTAAAAATACACAATAAGGCCCTCTAAGGCAATGAAGTACCTATGAAATTATATTCCAATAACTGATGCACTACTGTGTGTTAATCAGCATCTTTTCTTCTGATTTACAGAAGTGAGCTGAAGCAACACAAACTTCATAGCCGGGAGCTCATTTCTCAGCTGGAAGTGGCAAATGAAAAGGCAGCTGAGGTAAGATAGTGACTGGTATAACAACTACTTTCAGCTACAACCTGATATGCACACACACTAGGACATTAACAGAAACCTGTTTAGGTGAGCTATGTTTCTGATTTAGGAAAAACTAAGGAATTTTCAGAGTTGTAGTCATAACTGGAAAATCCCCGCTGTTTCTGCTGACTGATGTGTTCCAATGGCAAGACGACAAACTAACTTTAATCTCCAATTACAAGAAAACATGAGGAGTGGCCATCTTTCAGGGTTACCAGTGTAGCAATGTTAGATAATTTGGGAAATGTTTCCAAAGTCACTTACGCCTATGTATGCCTGCATACCTCTACAGAGGAGTAGGCATTGTCTTATGGATAATGTAGCATATACAGAGATACCAAATTCTCTGCACACTCTGGGTATAATGGAATTTACACTGTATGTGCATATATGCATATAGATAAAATAATTATCCATTAAAGATTAAGGGCAAGGTGGGTTTGGAATGTGCATTGTTCAATAATTAATGGACACTTTAGAAAACAGCTGTCCTGTCAGCCTCATAAATCTGAGATAACATCCGGTTGTCTCCAGGATCAGTCCTTCTGTGGTTTTTTTTCTATGATGGCGTAGTATTTAGGGGAATGAAATGGGGCTGATGCAAGAATAGATTTCTTTAAGTAAAGCATCATTAAGAAAGACTTTATGCGTACGATTTGATGAAGAGAAGAAATCTGTAGCAAGTTCATCATCTTACCTAGCATATTATTTTTCCCTTTATGTACAACTAAAACATTTACATTGTAAGATTATGTAAATTAAATTACCTGGGTTAAAATACCACCTTGTATGCATCTTACTTAAAGATGGTGAAACAAGTAAAACTTCCTCTGCAGATTACTCATGACTGGAAAAGTCATACGATACCACACGTGAGCTGGAATTCTCTGTAATGTATCAGCAGCACATCTTCAGTCTTGTGAGCAGTAAACAGTTCTGCTTGTTTTAAGCTTTTTCACTTCGGTGTGTATGGATCCAGTAAAAACAACTTTGCATTTGTAATGAGATATTTTGTTTACACAGGATAAAATATTAATTATGAAATATCAAGAATGCATCAATAAACTTCAAAGTCGACTGAGCCAGGCTGAGCAGAGGGCAGCTACAGCATCTCAAAAGGTACAAAAATAACAAAACCCATGTTATCTAAGTGCATGTCAGAAATCCCATTGAATATTACAAACATAGCTTGTATCATTCCTGATGCAGAGATGATCATTACATGTGATATTACTAATATAATTGTAACAATGAGTTTGTATTTCGGATGCATCATCGCAAAACTGATGCATATTCAATTAAATGCCACCTTCTGACAGGATGCTTAAATGACAGTATAGATTTGTTTATGGAAACAAATTTGATGCAAATTAAACTTGTGTGGTTCAAAATACGTGAACGAAGGTGTATGATCATTCCATGTTCAGAAATGGCAGCAAGTTAATAGATACTTAAAAAAAGCCTCTTTAAATAACTGCAGCTCCTGTTCACAGAAAGCAGGCTGTTTTAGCTTGGTGTAACCCACTTCAGCAGTCCCAACCTATGGCTGGATGTGATAGAGCGAATGTTGTGTTCCTACACCTGTCTGCTGGGGACTGTGATTTAAAACAATGCATGACTTCATTCAGCTGATAGTAACAGAACTGCGTTTATAGAAATTGCTGGGCAGAATAGCTTGTTTGTGGGGTTTTGGTGTCTTTCAGCCAAAGAAGTTCCCTGATCTAATTAATTGTGTGGCCACACAAAGAGTGCGGGGAAATGGTGTGTGGTGGGTGCAGGATGGAGTTGATAGTGTGGACCTGTGTAGCGTTCATCAAATTGCATTCTTGAGTTGCTTCTGCCATGTCATGTGAACTCCCAGAGCTGTTAACTTCTTGTCTGTCCACTTGCATTGGCCTCCAGTAATGGTGTCCCAAGAGGTTTTTGAGTGTTGGGAAGAAACTCTTTCCTGTGAGGGTGGTGAGGCACTGGCACAGGCTGCCCAGAGAAGCTGTGGCTGCCCCCCCGGCGGTGTTCAAGGCCACGTTGGATGGGGCTTTTGGCAGCCAGGGCTAGCAGAGGGTGTCCCTGCCCATGGCAGGGGGTTGGGACTAGATGGACGATGAGGTCCTTTTCAGTCCAAACCAGACTGGGATTCTGTAAGTACATCCCTCTGCAGTTATTGTCACTTAGGTCTAACGGGTTGAAAATTATACAGACAGAATAGGAAATACTTGGCTTTTTTTCTAGGCCGTGGGAAGAGGGGAAGGGAGGGATGGTGCATGTATCTCACTGTAGTGAACATTTCAGTAATCCTGAAAACTTCAGGCAAGGTGTGTCAGAGCCATTTATGTGTCTAAGACCTCCTTGTGCACCATTGTGATCGCTTAATAAGCTGAATTGTTGCTGCCTTGTATTTCCATTTCCCTTACAACTCAGCTCCTGCTTTGAGCAGTACTGGTCAATATTTCTAGACATTAATGATTTGGGGAGGGAAGGCTTTCCTCTCTTCAGAGAGAGAAACTTTGGCCTTTAATCATCTAAACCCTGTGGTACCTGTAATTCGGTATTTTCTCTGCTGGCAGGTGGGGCTTTTTCCATCCATCATTCTGTTTGAGCTAGACATCCCATGGCAGGAGGGGGTGTCACACTCTGGGTTCACTTATTTACCAAGCAAACTTGTGACTCGGGCTGGTTTCCTTTTAAGTAAAGGTGGTCTTTGCATGTCCTAATTTTTACAGTCATTCAGGAAACACATTTACAAGTTGTTGCTTTTTTAAATGTGGGTGATCCCACGTGAGTTACAGAGAGAGGAAATGTTTAGTTGATCTAAATTATCCCATTGGGACAAATGGCATTTCTTCTCAGCAGCAGTGAAGATATGGGCATAGCTGCCAAGCTACCCTAACGTAAGCTGTGTTTCCTGGCTGTAAATGCTCTCTGTTATGACAACATCTACCCCGCTGGTGAAGATCTGCTCTGAAAGAGTGACTTGGTTTTTTTAACCTCTTCTTTGTTACATGGATCTGTTCAGCTCTAATAGTTCTGCAGTGCATGGTTGTGTCACCTTTCAAGCGAGTAAATTTCTAGCCTTAGTGCCCATATATAGAAAGAGGTCTTGCTGTTCCTGAAAACATCAATAATTAATTGTTTCTTAGCAGTCTCCCCCTGAAAGGTAACAAAGATATTTGCTGAGAACCTTAGCAGCTAAATTGCTGTCCAGCTCTTATTGCTGGTCTTCAGAACTGTCTTGCCCTCTTCAGACTTGGCAGAGGTTGCTGCTGGTGTGGCTTCTTTGTAGTGATTTCAGAACAACTGTACCAAGCCCTGTCCTCTCCACAAAGTAGATATAGCAGTGCCATCCCACTAATGGCTGGCAAAAAGAGGTCTCCAGGAGTGCTGCTATAGGAATGTCTGTCCACTGAATCCAAAGAATCCAAGTGTTTATTTCTCTTCTTACTGTCAGAAGACTGAATGTTCATCTGTGTGCTTCCTCAGACTCAGAATGGTAACTCTTCTCCGTATTCTGCTGAATGTTGAAGGCTACTTGCTGACCCAAGTGTGCATTCTTGTTACATTATCTGGCTTACTGTAAAAGGAAATCAAATATAGGCTGGAGCTGGGCTATCAGGGAGTCTAGAAATTACAGTTCACAGATTATAAATTTAAACTTATTTTTAAATAGTAATTCAATAAGAAACAAAAATTCAGGGATGCTTTTGCACAGGTTTAAAATATGTGTATTCTATGTAGATGTCTTTCAAGTATACTCCTGCTACTTAAACTTTTATCATCTTGAATGCTTTGGGACCTGAAACAAAAGCAGTAATCTGTTGAATGAATTGTAAAGTCTACTGTTTACCCGAAGTTCCCACTTACCTATGCTTGTTCCCTCTCCTTTATGACTCCTTCCATATTGAACTTTTACTGATACTTGGATCTTACAAAATTTAGATTAACTATCTGCTTGGTTTTAATTTCAGCTCAGCCTGATAACTATGCAAAAGAATAAAGCTGCTTCCCTGAAAGGTCT
This sequence comes from Gallinula chloropus, assembly GCF_964237585.1. Taxonomy (NCBI): domain Eukaryota; kingdom Metazoa; phylum Chordata; class Aves; order Gruiformes; family Rallidae; genus Gallinula; species Gallinula chloropus. Next base: position 53,207,934 of record NC_140088.1, on the reverse strand, counting down.
GGAATATATATGAACACATTTCTTGTTCATTCACACCATGGTGGAGTTAAGAAGATTGCTGCAGAAACTTCATATTGGAGTGTTCAAGTCAAATGCAGAGCAAGGCTTGTACAACTTAGATAAACATTTTCTGATTTATTCGAGTAAGGAGGAGTGGATGAAGATACTGCATCTGTATGCATAGTAAAGATTGGAAGAAGACTGCAAGATGATGTTCTTGAAGTCATTCAGTGGAACAGACGAAACAGCCTGATACAGTGCCATGGTGTATTGGCCTTCTTTGGTCTAAAACCCACCATCTCCAACGTGACAAGATTTGTGTGCAGGGACTCAGTAACATTGTAGTGAAATTCGTGAACAGCTTTACTCACAGTCAATACCTTTCATTTTTCTTTTTAGTGCAGTAACTTAGGAACGTTTTGAAGCGAATTGTGCTAACAGTTGTTGTTCTTACAGTAGGCATTACAGCTGTGAAATGCCTCAGTTTCAGTTTTAAGAATTTGGTTCGCTGTGTTTTGATGCCCCAGGGAAACAGTTAATAAAGAAATTGCTCCTATGGCTATTGATACAGTGTGTTTCTAAGGACCGTTACCTTTCCTCCATTGTGCTGCTTCTTCCTAATTACTGTTTTACCGCTGTTCCCTGCCTTTCTGTGGATCTGCTCTCTCGGTTTGTATGTGTCTGGGAACTTGAGTTCCCCACCCCTTCAGTTTGCACAAAGCTGAAGTCAGCCAGCTAGGCAGCCTCCATGCGTTTTGAAGTGTTGGAATTCTACAGCTGCCAGTATGCAGGAATCCTCTTGCGTAGACGTTTGGCTGTCATGGATTGTAGAGAAACTCCATCTATATAGTTCTAAATTCAGGACTGGACTGTTTTCTCTTTCAGCATCTATTACTGTAAATATTTGATTGGTGTTAACTGATTTTGAAGTGTTGCCATCTTGGATTTAAGTGCTGTAATTTCTTGTCCTTCCTCGTTCATGCAAAGAGTGTAATTCTGGTTTATGAACCCTAATTCAGCTGGTGGCTGGATAGCCCTTACCTGTGCATAACGACTGCAGTTTTGGGCTAACAAACCCATAGGTCTGCCACACTGGGTCTTCACCGTATTTGCTTTTTAGAGGACAGACCTGGGTCGATCACCACATGGAAATAAGAGTCTGCACCACCTTCTGAAAACCTGTTTTTCAAGTAGAGCCTGCAAGATGGATGCAACCTCAAGAACAAATTCTGCTTACCTGAGAGGAAGTTACTGTAGTTGTACACCCTTCTTTACTAGGGCTTTCTCAGTTTGATATATTCCTGTAGCTGTTGCACACTCGCACTTTGCCAAAAGACTTCAAAGATTTTTTCAAAGCACTGTGGATACATTTTCCAGAAGCTGTGAACGTCTGTTGTGATAAGATTTTCATCAGTCAACAGTGTGTATGATAGAGGGAGGTAAGTAAGAACCAAGCACCTTATTTTCATTTGCATAATGCACATCTGAGATGGTGACAGACCACCTGGAAGATCTTCTGTGAGCTATTAATCCCATTCACTCCTTGGAGGTTCTAGCTGAAACGTGAAACCTGCCTGAAAATGGCAGCTAAGTGGGAGGTTTTAAACAACAGTATTTTTGTGTGTTCCTTTAGACACAGAAGGGCACCTGCTTGGTTCCCTTTTAATTACGGGTACATTCACTTCACTTGAGGTGCAGCTCTTTTGTAATGGTTATTTGCCAGAGTATGAATTGCAATGATGACACAAGCACCTAATAATAAAGTTAAGGGGTAGCAGAGCAATTGCAGCAGATGACACACTGAAGAAACATCTCCCACTTTAATCTGCCTGCCCAATCCTCTGAGCAGCTAAAAACTGATTAAATCTGTCTGAACCACAAAAGGGAATGTGGTCAAGTGAAGTGAGTCTTTTCATTGCCCTCGGTGTCTAGGGGAGGCTGCTGGAGCAGTGCTTGCAATTGGACTTTCATGTTGAGGCCAAGTTTGAGGTTTGCTGGTTAGGTGAGTTTTGCTCCTTCCCTCACGACACTAGATTGTTCCGTGGAATTGAGGAGCAGGCTTTGCAACCAGGCCTTGGCTGCCTTACATTTGTTTCCATCTGTGAGTTTCCTGTCACTCTTACATGGAAAAGTTTTGTTGCCCCGCCCCCTTCCTTCTCCGCCCCAAAACCAGGTTTTGAGTGTTTGGGAGATTCCCCAGTGCGACAGTAATGCTTCCCATTGAGTAAAACTGAGCTCTTGATTATTCAGGAAAAAGTTCTAGGTGAACAGTTGCTTCCATTCACAGGTGAGAGAAGCTGACAATGAAGGTACTACAGGTTTCGCTTTGTGTCTTAAGAGCCCTGTACCTTGCAGAAAGGCTGTTGTCAGCAGGGGATGGGATGGAATGGGATGGGATGGGATGGGATGGGATGGGATGGGATGGGATGGGATGGGATAAAAATTATTTACCCAGAGCTGGCTTTCTGTCAGCACTGCTTGACTACAGAGGTGTTTGTAGTGTAAGCATCTAATCAGTGTGCTTATCTTGAAGAGCTACAGGTACAAATCCTCACGTTCCTCTTCCAGTGGAAGATGATGGACTTTGGAAGGACACTGTATATCAGCAACCTGAACTATTTGAGGTAAGAAGACCTCAAGTAAAAAGGGTATGATGTGTTGATGGGGCAGACACAGCTGTCAGTAACAAGGCCCTGTAACATTCCTCAAAAAGAAGGAAGAGCTTTCTCTTGCAACTGCAGTGTGAATTCTGATACCGGTGATAATCCAAATTAAATGCTTATTTTAACCCAGTTGTTCAGATCATTGCAGTGAAGTTTATGTAAGAACCCAGATGAAACTACTGCAAATTCTAAAACGCTGCTGGCAAGGGTACTGCAAAAATGTACAGCATTTATTCACATACAGACAAAAAGGCACAATTCTACCGAATATTTTAACAAAAAATACAGCTGTCTTCAACTAGGTCTTTATAAATACTTCAAAAAAGGGAGAAAATAAATACGGGATTGGGCCATGTAATATAAAATAGTCATCTCTACATATACTTTTTATTTCTGTTTCTCTTCATGCACCTTTTTTTAATTAATTTCAGCTGAATGGACACCAAAGCTAGGCACATAGTGAAAAATCTTCTGTACAAGGTTTTACAAATGTAATGACAATTTTCTCAGATTTCTGGAATTAAGATTTATACACAACACGTATAACCCTTCATTTAGATTCGTGTGAGTTTGTAACCTAACAAATGGCATTCCAGGCAGCTTTACAGAAGTTCATCTAGCCTACAGATTGACAGAACACACCAATCATAATCAAAGATCTCTTGGTCAGTCTGCACAAGGAAAGGTAACGCTTAAAACAGAAATTCAGCAAATGGTTCTATCCTGGTAAAATACAGGGGTGGGGTTGTACTGTCACTGCTGGATTCTGACACCTCTTCTGCTGAGCGCTAAGCACGGGGGACAAAACTAACCTACACAGCTGGTCATACACTGCAGTCGTCTTACAGCTTTTTTGGTTTTGGTTCAGCTTAACTGGAAACACTACAAAGCTTACTAACCTAAACTGGGAGCAAAACAGGTAAGGCATTAACTCTGCACAACCTTAACATTCGTAATAGTGCAAACGAACAAGGTACCCCTTCCAAACTGCTGGGAGGTTTAACGTTTACTTAGAATCAAAATTTAGACTATTCCATCTATGGCTTGACAAACAATTCCCTCTATGGTCACGTGCTTCTCTCTTCCAGTAAATAGCAGTGCCTGTCTGGAAAGCATAGAAGAACTTACCTGCATTTACCTTTTATCTGGCAGCTGCTATTTGATCAAATAAGTGCTCTTCTCTTAACGTGTCCCAAGAGTGACTACAGCATTTCAGATTCACCAGTGCCCCGTGTGACCTTCACCTCTGTAAGTAATGCAGTTAATCCAACTCCTTGGGACCAGCAATGGTTTTTTTAAAAGTACGTACACTCTTACACAGAATTCCCCTTCTGTAACCGAATCCCAAAAGGTACCGAAAGGTTAAGACAGTTCTGAGTTTTGTAACAGATGACAGGGATGCACTGAAATACTTAAATAACTGATAACTTGCATAGCAAGATAGGTGTTAATAAGCCTTTTCATTATTATTATTATCGTTGAATCCTCTGGAAGACTCAAGTTATGGCAGAGAGTTATGGCAGAGTTGTTGTGTTTGAAATGGTCCCTGCTCAAGAGACAAGGGTCCAACATTAAAAAGTGAGCCGATGTGATAACGGCTGGCTGGGCATTGAGACAGGGGGTTCTTCATGCCTCTCTGTCTGTAACACATTGCTGCTTCAACTTTTTCACCAGTACATACCTGACTGACTGAACATCTATGCAGAATTCCAAAAGGTACAGGGTCCTAACACGCCACTGTTATGTGCGCACTCGGTACTAAACGGTATCCTAACAACCTGTTAATATTATTGCTCATAGCTTACTAGTTATTGCCATTTGCAATTATCAAAAAAGTACACCATCAGAATATGAGTTCCCTCTTCCATCAAATCTAGTCTGGAATAGAATGAAATATTTTTTCTTCATTTGACTGTAAAGAGCTAATCACAATTTATTGCCTTTCCATTTTCTTCTATTTAAAAATATATATTCATGTCCACTTTAAAGCAACCCTTTAGTGTCCTAAGCCTGGCTTTCCCCATACATACCATTAGTGCATACCTGGTGGCCTTTGGGAAAACCTACTGATTAGTGCCTTAGAAACTTGTTTTTTGAATTGTCATCGTACTCCTGGAGGCAGGTGACTGACGGAACGGTGATGGGTTATTCCACGGGGTGCAGTACCCTACAAGCCTGACCCCTCTCAGAACTGGGCCCTCTGAGCATCCGCTGTGCTCAGTCTGAGTCTTCTCAAGCTGTTGCATTGTGAGGCAGCTGCAGCCCTGACCTTGACCCTTCCTCCCCTCCAGTATAACCTCTGTTACCTCTGGCCATCTCCTAGGTGTATTTACATGTAAACTCTGGAGTTTACAGAGGGTTTTGAGCTGCCACCTACACAGGAACTGGAGCAGAGGCCAGAGAAGTGCCACCATCCACGGAAAGTGTCCACTTTACCAGGGTTCAGCAGTGCAGTATGGTTACACAACCATCTTTGATTCATTACACACTAGTTAAATTAAGAGCTTGTGCTTTTCCAGAAGGCAGGGAAGGGGAGTAAAATTTTATCAGTGCTTTTTAGCTTAAAAGGGATGAATGTGGCCTACTTCCCCCTACCCACCCTAGCCCCTCCTAAGCGGGTTTTATGAGTTATTTTAGTGTTCATCAAATCCTGTTTTAGTAGTGATGTTACTTCTCTGCTTAATCAGGAAAGTTACAAATAAAGGCGATTCAAGCTTCTCACAGATTGGGGAGGGGAGGGGAAGGGGCAAATAAACCAGCTTTAAGTGCATGTAAACATGTTTATACAGCTCAGGAATAATGGGTTATCAATTTGTCAGTCTGTAGCCATGTCTGAGAACTCTCCTCTCTCACACCAATAAATAATGTGGAGTTGACTTGTAGGCAGTGACTCTTCCGACTGAGGAGCTGACAGGGTGTCATGTATCAGTCAGGATGCCAGGATGCTTCTCCTAATAATGTCTGTCCTTCTGCTGATAGTGCTGTTTGGACTGAGCCTCTGCTGCCTGCACTTTTTTTCAGCCACTTCAGGCTCTGAGTCGCTCATTTCAGCATCGGGCAAGTAACCGTCATTCTCGCTGTCAGGCTTGAGCTTGTTTTTTGCCCTGTCCTGCGCTGAAACTCTGCTCATGCCCAGGTAGGGGTAGCTGGAGTTCTGGCGGCAGGTCTCCTCCAGGCTCTCGCCCTGCTGTTGTCTCTCCCCCTTCTTTGGAATACGGAATCCGCCCCAGTTTTTCACTGGGCTCGTGGGTGTCGTAGGCACTTTAACTACTGTCTGATGAGAGTTTACTTTGACAAGACCCCCATTGCATTTAGGCACTATATCCCTCCGTGTGCCAGGTGCTGGCCTACCACTGGAGTGGTTCACAGCCCTTCTATTTTCTGATTGCCTCTGAGAGAGTTCTGTGGGTCTCAGTGGTTTGTGGTGGTGTTTAGAAGTCTTTTCCTTCAGTTCCACCTTCATACCCTCACACTGTGGACGATTGTCTCTTCTCTTCCTGTGGTCAGGTATCACCATGCCGTTCTTCTGCTGTGCTGATACCATCCGTGTTTCTGCAAAGGTCTTGTCAAAATTTAAAAAGCCACCTGGAGTCACACCACCTTCCCTCTGGCTGGGCTGCCTCAGCATGGGCTTGCTGTCGTTCCCAGAGCTGGCTCTCACTCTGTCTCTCTTGTGTGGTTTTTTCAAAGCGTGGGTTAGAGACGTGCCCATCTGCTTCCTGAAGAATGCAGAATGCCATTTCAAGTCCTCTATCTTAGGGGCATCGGGGCCCAAAGATGGACTGTTGAACAACACCGTGTTTTCCATTGAGGAGAATGAGGAAGGCACACCTAAAGGTAAACAAAGGAAGTTACAGTCAAGCAATTCCATGTCTGGCCGAGTACCACTTTCGAATGTATCTATTTTAACTCAGTTCCTCACACCTGATTCTTTCTTCTGTGTGGACAGGTATCTGGTTGCCTATCCAGCACCTTCACAGCATCATTACATGGCTGTGGCATGGTTTCACACTGCACTGCTATGTGTTGTTTACTTTCCTATAGCCATGCTGTATCTAACTGCACACGTAGCACAAGTAAATCCTACCACTGCTGTATCCACTAAGACAAACTCAGAGGAGGAAAGAGCAACCAGCAAGTGGATCTGATTGAGTCTAAAATACAACTTATTACTTACTGAATACTTTAAGGATAATCTAATTCATGCAGTCACATTGAAGTTAATTGTCTTTCTGAGAAATGACTACTGTCAATGAGAAAAAAAATAGTGTTTTAAACCAGAGTGCTACCTTTTTAAACTTCCTTCTTTAAACTGCCATCTAAGGTGCAAACCAGCACATACTGAACACTAAAGCAGTGGCACTAATAACTCGTAGGCTCAGGTATTGTATGGCACCTGGATGTCAGCCATGGTCTCCCTGTCACAAGGAGTCATTAACAGACTCACACCAGGAAGGATCAGAAGCAGCAAGCCAGTCTCCTCCCCACGGAGGAGACAACAGACCTAGCCCTTTCCATAGCTGTGTCCCCACCACAACAGCTCTTTTCTCTTCCCAGCTGCTGATGCCTGGTGGACTACACACAGTTTTAATGAGAATAAATGAGGTCCCGCTTGTCCTTCAAAGCAAGCCATTAGCCTGTAACCAACCTTTCAGTGCCTGAGCTCCCGTGTGAAGAAGGTAACACTGAACATACCTGAAACTCTTTCTTGTTCCACCTGTTTTGCGTAGATATTAAATATCTGTTCTTGAACTTTGCAAACAGACCTCTTGATTTTTTCCCTTCGGGTCACCATGTAAGTGAGATTACGCACCTGGAAGAAATCAAGTTGAGTGTTAGAGGAATTGTGTTTCTATAGTGTCGTCAATCGGCTTTGAATTCCTTCAGCACAAGTACTATACACCAGTTAAATGAGTTAGTTAATGTATTTAATGTTCTTCACCACACTTCTTAGAAGAGTCTTAAATGCCACGTAATTGACAGATTATTCCATCAGATATGGGAGGCCTACAGCCCAAAAGTAACTTCTGTGAACATCTGTTCAGAGCTATATGTAGATACAGGAAGTCTAGAGGAATGCTTAAATACGCTGGCTATCTGGCCTAGCACCTATTGCTGCCTAGTGTTTGGGGGGCAGCAGAAAAGTCTACTAAACTCACAGCATGAGAATGTGGGAACTATTCACCAGTACCAGTCTTCCTGACTGGCACTGCAGTAGGGTGGATCGAAGGGAAGGCAGGCCAGTCTATTCACATCATAGCACAAGGGAGGTAACAGTAATGACATCATTGATGTGACCATCTCAGGTGTTTTTAGAAGAAAAATGCATTTCTTCCCATAAAATGTGACTGATCCAGACAGCTGCAGCAGTTTCACAACCACCACCATCCTCCTAGAGCTTAGAAATCATTTCTGTCCCAGGTGAGAAAATGGCTGGAAAGTATCTGTGGGAGTTCCCAAGGCTCCTCGCTCAGTTCCATGCAGCTGCATGTGGTGTGGTGCCCTGTCAATGACAACCTGTCGCTGCTCTCCCAGCCGTTAAGGAGGTGACACTCCAAACACGTGACTGGTTTTGCTACAGTCCTGCTCTATTTAAGGCTCCTAGTCCCAGGCCAGCCGGTACTTTAGGTAACTGTCACTTCTCTGCAGGGTTCACCTACACGGAACCCACCACAGCCCAGGGCCTTCTGCTCTCTGCCTTCCCTCCTCTGAGCTGCGCCATGTCCGCAGAAGTACCTGTTCCAGCAGGTGAACTTCATGATATGATTTCAAAATCTGGTTCCAGCTGAATGACACCATCCACAGCATCATTCACAACAAACCTACCCAACTTTATCTTGGATGGATGATGAGAGGGAACAATGGAATAATAAAAATACTAGAAATCCCACTAGAACACTGTATCCTCTTTTGACACCATGCTACAACACCAGAAAAGATCCATACAGAGTAATTAAAGATCCAGGGAACACGGTGCCAAACTCAACTTGTGTAACAAAGAGAAAATTAAATCTTGAGTGCACAGAGTAGAAACAGAAGGCACAAGGTCACAGCTCTGAGCTAAAGAAGGGTCATGTCTTCAAAGGTGAAACTAGAAAACAAACTGCAGTAATTAATTAGAAGAGGAATTAGCCACCGTGATCCTTTCCAAAGGTTGGAGTAGATGCATGAGCAGGTGCTGACCCGACATAGCACCAGATACTGCTCTGGAAGAGGCTCTAGTTCACTCACAGGTTACCAAGACTGAGGCAGGCCCCCCCCAGGTTCCACACCCAGCCTGCCCCCACAAGCTATATGCTTGTATGGGTGTGGCAAACTACCACCATTTCATTGCTCTTTCTGGCTCATCTTAAACACTCTAGTTAGTTCCCAAACAACCCAAAAATGAAGGAATTCAAGTCTTTACAGGATCAGATGTAGTTAGAATGCAAAGCTGATCCTACTGAACTGTTCTTTAACCATTCAAAACCTGAGTGGAGGACTGTGTGCCTCCCAGACCTACTACACCAATAGTCCAGGGAAATGTGTCAGTGGAAAACATCTGCTCCAAATCAAGGTGAGTGTTACAGTCTTTTCCTTCTTGTACACCAGATGAAAGGAGCAGAAAAAGCCTTGAAAGGCTACAAAAGCTCCTGCTGGGGGTTGCAGTACAGTTCCCAGCCATCAGCATTAATCAGTAAAAAAGCATAAGCAGAAATAGGACAATCCAGTTTGGAGATGGATGCTACAAGTCAAGACCTGCTGCCCTGTGAGCTGACCCTGTGTTTGACAAGGGTAATTAGTGCAGCCACTGTGCTCTGCAGAAACCGAGTGGTAACAGTGGGCTTTTCTGAGCGTACAACTCTGCGCCTGCATGCAGGGAGCAACTGCGAGCATCGTTCAGAACCTCGGCTCACAAAGGCCAGCACACCTCACCCACGCAGCGCAGGGGCTTACCCGCTCTAGATCCTGCCGGAGGTGTGTGAAGAGCTGCAGTCTTCTGAACAGAACATCCTGTTCCTGTTTAGCCAGGTTGTCCTCTTCATCCTTCTTTGGGGTTATCAAAGGCTTATTGAAGTTAGCTTTTCTCTTCAGCTTCCAGTACTGGTAAAGGAATTCAACTGGCTCCTCGGGCAGCCGCAGTGCTTTAGCCACTTCCAGCGACTCAACGAACGTATAGAACTCATCCTCCAGCTGCTGGAGCTTTTGCTTGCGGAGGCTGACTCTGTGGGCCTCCTCCTGGTTCTGATCCATGCTGTGGAAAGGGTCAATCTGGGCAGGAAGAGAGTTGTCCTGAATTCCGTTCCCATTCTCCTGACCTGGGCTTTCACTGAAAGTCTCATCCTCTGGTTTCTTGCTGGAGCTGTGCTTGGGACAGTAAGACTTAAATTTCACCTCGTCGTTCTCCGCCAGAATGGTCTTCATCTCCAAGCCACGGTCAAACGCACAGGTGACGTGAAAGGCTGTTCTGCAGTTCTTCACTGAACACTACAGAAATTAAATTAAAATTAGTCAGATATAAATTTAAGAAGTCACACTGCCTAAAACTATTCGAGCAGCAAGGACTGCTTTGGAACACCAACCCTGTTACCGCGCTCTGCTCCTAAGCCGCAAGTACGTTCTTGCTTTCTTTTAATTAGGTTTATGATGTTGTGGTTTCAGGCCAGGCATGGATCCCACGTCCCAGTGGGACTGGCCTGGTTAACCCCTCCCTAGCCCAATCGCGCCATTCAATAACCAGCAAGTCCCCAAGAGAAGCGTTCTCACCTTCAGCGGGGCCGCTCACATAAGGCAGTGTTACGCTAAGGAAACGGGTCCCCTTTTGACTGTGCCAGCAGTGGAGGCCGGGGAGGGGGTGGCAGCTGGGTGGCTCCAGGCCAGGCTGGTACTTTTAAGGAAAAGTCTTTCCCAGCACCCAGCCCCATGCTACCCAAAGGCCTCTGCCAAGGGGTTTTTTTTTCTTGTTATCCCAATTCTAGAGACATTAAATGACAAACATTAAATCCCTGGCAATTGCTACTTCACTGACTACAGCCTCACTGCACCTGGGAGATAAGAAGAACAGGAAATTCCATTTTTTTGTCATTTTTCTTCCCTTCCAGTGACCCCAGCCATCACTGAGTGATGGGCAGTCACTACGCTGATTCAGCACCTCATTTCGAATGATAAGTAACTTTCTCTTGCAAAATGCTGTGATAGCGACTGCCAGCCACACAAAGAAAGGTTCACACACACACACACTTACACACACATATATGCATATACACAGATGCATCCATAAGTATTTGTATCAAGCCACACCTCTGCCTCCAGTGCCAAGAATGAGAAGTGGAAATAAGCATTAGTGCTATTAGCTAGGAGAGAAGCACATGATGCTTAACCCAAGTCATGTAACCTTACAGAGGAACACACTGCACGAGCGTGTTGATAGGGTGCTTTGTAAAGAACCAAATTTCATTCTCTGGGTTTTCCTGCTGAGGCATATAAAGATGCAGCAGAGATTCAACAGTTTCAAATGAACATCATTTAGTAAGATCAACATATAAAAGGAATTTAAAAAAAAAATACCAGGGCACCTTCTGCCCTCTTCTCTCTTGCTGACAACAGGGCAAAAAGAGCCCAAGTGGAACACCAGACAGTACAGAAGAGTATATGCCGTAGCCACAGTTGCCAAGCTGCTACCATCTAGAATCATCAGCTCGTATGTTTTACTGGGAAAAGAGGGGAAAGCCTGTCTCATGGGAAGGAAAGCTGCTCAACTCGGGAGAACACGCAGTCTCACTTTTCCCACCTTAGGGCAGCTGCTCTCTGCCCAGCCTGATGCATACATCCAGCTGCTGGCTTTTCTAATTCTTGTGCACAACTCATACCCTCTCTGGAGGCTTGTGCTCTCTGCTCCTCCAGTTAATGCTACTTCACTTCTCTAACGTTCTTCTCTGCTGCAGACAAGTTCATTGCACAAATCTAAATAATCAATGGTACCAAGATTCACGCAACTCTTGTAAAAAAATTGCAGTTTTGCCTGACATTTTGTCTGTCCCTTCTAATTCCAAATGTACAACTGTCTGGAGTGGCAGCCATCACGCCTGCATGTCATCCTGTGTCGCCATGAGAAGCAGAGAAGTGGTATCAGAAGAAATGTGGAAGGACAGCCTGCCCCTGCACACTAACATACATAAATACTCCAGCATTCAACTTCAACTACTCAAAGTTACCTGTCAGAACAGGTCTGGAGAAAGGACAGAACATTTTCAGGTCCGTAACAGCAGCCAAGAGAAAGAGGTATTACAATTGCAAAGTTATATGCTGTGGACAGAATTATTTTCTCTGATTAGCATTTACTATTTTATATATTCTTTAAATGGAAACAGACTGATCGGTCTCACTGGAACTGCTGCTGCATTGCTGGTTTACGATGTTTTCTAGAACCACAACACATGACTCGGAGCAGAGGGGAAAAGGAAATGGACAAAATCTAGTTTTTAAGAAGTGTAGGACTTCAGCACTTCGTGTGTCTTCATGCTGGTCTCTCCATCCTGGGTCCTGTAACATTATGCTAGCCACACAACAGAAAGAGCTCTGCTTCTTCAGGCTTCTTATGAGACAGCAGTGTCTTGCTATCTCTCAGGCAGCTTCCCGAGGATCATGTTGAAGAAGCACTTTGAAGGTGAACAGCATTACCACACTTTCACTTTAATCTTTTTCAGCACAATCACAGCACTCTTCCAAGTGGGTCACCTGTCCTTGTTCTCTCTCATCATTTGTTCTCCAGCCAGGTACATTAAAGTTGTGTCTCAGGAAATCTCCTCCTTCAAAAATCAGGGGCTTGGTAATGTGCTTCCTCCATCTCTTTAGATTTTGAAATTGCTCTTAAAATTACTTAACACTTCTGAGTGATTTTTGCACCGTGCAGGGTCTGGAAGGGCTTTACCACTAACAAGCCAACATAAACATGCACATGAAACCACACTGCCCATTCTGAAGTGCTCAGGTGTGGATCAGCTCAAGAAAGGCTGAATCCCTGGCTAACTGGAACAGCAGAGAGAACTTACGATGTGTGCAAGGAGACCAGCTGGCACTGGCCCCAGATTGGGAGTTGTTGGTATGAAACAAATGGCTGTACAGCCTTGGCTCCATAGCTTGCTTACTGCGTACGGAAACCAGTTGTTTTGGAACTAGAACTATGAAGACTAGACAGCTGGCTTGGTTTTTCCCTCTCGCTGTTTCGAGCAGTCATCATCCCTGAGCTCAAGGGAGTACCAGAAGCCAGAACATGACACTGCTGCAAAGCACTGTGAACCAGGAAACTCACATCCAGGGGTTTTTTTCCCCCACTTTGAAACACAAGGAGCTCCAAAACCTACCCACCACCAGTGAAGGAAACGGGGTCAGTTCCCTCAAGTTGTAGCTTGCCTGAATCTCAGGGCAGACCAGCCAAAAACCCACTTCTTCCCTACTGCTCAAAAAGCATAATAACTAAATGCTCATATATTCTCAGCAGCTTCAAAGCCAGAGAAACAGTAAAACAGCTACAGAAAAAACAGTCACAGCCAAAACAGTCCAACAGTCAGTTGTACCTCAAATTAGGAATTCACTTCCAAAGAGTTCAGTGAGAGCTGGGCATGCTCAGCACCTGAAATATTCACGCTGTTATAGGAAACGCTCAGCTCCCACTCAAGTACCAAACTTGTCTCAGAAGTTGCTCAATAGGGACTAGCAGACAGGTTTCAGCACAGAAGCTGGGGGTTTCCCTCTGCTTAACAGCACTTGAGGTTTTTTCAGAGTACTAATAAATGTATCAGCATATCTACAAATTCAAGTCTTACGTGATGACCTGGCTATATTATTACCATTTTACCATAAAGTGTAAGAGCACACTAACATTCAGAAGCACTTTATGTGCAACTAAGTCCATCGTAACCAACAGGAAACCACCGAAGGCTTACTTGTGGGATACACATTTTGTGTATCCACTAAAAACTGACAAGACACACGGACATTTGTGCAATGAAATTACCTGTATAGAAGCTCCAACTTTTTCATTACAAAGGCTGCACACTAGTGCCCATCTACTGCTGGGAATGTGAGAAACCTTTGTAATGGGCTCCATTTTTTCTGGGCTTCCAATGCTCACCTAAGAGAAAAAAGGTTAAAAAACACAGTGACCATTACACTGTGACTTGAAAAGGGAAATAATTTTATCAAAGAAATCAAATTCCTTGTATGCCCATGCAAAATCAGCATGTTTCAAGTTCCTCAGTTTATAAGGAACTAAAAAAAAAATTCAAGTGTCTTGTTTAAATCATCAGCTCCTCACCGCATGAACAAAACAGTTTCAAGATGAAGCCCACCAATTTATAGTTAGCGTACAGGACGACTACTTTGATTATGTGAACTCATAGGAATTCTCTCACATCCAAACCTTCCTGATTCACCTTTCATGTTCCGTTTGCAAAATAAAACGATGCTGTGTGTGCTTGTTAAATGAGCGTTGCCAGCAGCAAAGGCCTCATTTTTCGAGGCCTAATTTTGGTTGACAAAATTGGTTGTCATTACTTTCTTTGCAGATGCTGCTTCATCCTGGCAGATTGTACATCTACGGGAAAGTCTTTTATACTGTCTTGCTAACAAGTACCATATACACGCTACACTCAGTGTAGCGATGCACATGAGGTTGAGCAGTGTTTGTAACAGATTTCTTCTCTGCCAGAATCACTGCAGCCACGAACTCCCGGATTTTTAGCACCTACCTCTGGAATCCACAGAGCACAGCTAACATGGACCCACTTGGTGCCACTCCGGGTCGGCTTCATGGCACCACCCTTCTTGGGACACAGCAAACACTTGGGCTGAACGCCGAGCGCGCAGGTCCTGCACAGCCAGCTGCCTTCTGGCACCTTCAGGATCCCGTAACACGCCTGCATTCCCATTCACAGAAAAGGGAAAGAAGGCAAAGGAAAAACATGCATTTCTGTTACTTTTTAGGTGGTTACATGTAGCCAAATACTCTATGATAAACCAAACTGCTTAAAGCTGGGAAGGCAGGACAGGAATAAGGCGGCATCTGCCATGGAAACAGATATGTGAAGAAGGCTTAACTGCCACAAGAAGGTGACACATAACAGTGCTTCATTAGCTCTGTTCAGGTCAGTAGGTTCTCAATTAAATTAAAATTACTCTAATAAAGTCCTACCTGTGTCCCTGCTCGTTGCCTGCAGTTATTTTTTCCTCTCCCTGCTGAGCCTAAGTTGCTGACCCTAAAGGCATATTAGCCCCAGAAGTGTGCAGAAAGAGGAGAAGAACAGAGCAAGAGAAGTGACCTTGTGAGAACGTACAGCACCGCAACCCTGGGGAGGCTATTCCTCACCTCCAGACTTCCTCCACACATACAGAATACCACTTCCAGCCTTCTTAGCAGGACATTTCTGGAATTAGGCGTAACAATTCTCCTCAATTGCCTGATTTCTGAATTCATCCTACTTGTTCAACAGTGAACTCAACAGATCAACATCTGTCCCTGGAAAAACTCCAACCTATTATCATTAATGGTTGGAGAAGGTTTCTGTCACCACCACTGCACTCCCCCCCCCTACAGTGCCCTGGTTGCCATACCTGATGCACACAGATATTGCATTTGTCACAAAACACCATTTCATTGCCGTCTTCTCCATCTGGAGACTGACAGACATCACAGACAACATCTTCATCATATTCAATCCCAAGTCCTTCTTCTGTCTCAATAGCATGATTCATGTTATCATAGCAGCGTTGCTCAAACTCCTCGATGACCCTTTCCATCGTGTACTCGTCCAGCTCAGGCATCCCTGCGGAACAGGAGTTGCTACTTACCGAAAGAGCAATCATCAACACGTAACTGCAGCTTCGTTTTTCAAAAGGTGAGTAGATGTAGCTGACCCCCACACAAACACCTTTTTTTCCTAGACAATCAAGTCTATTCCAGCATAATTTAGGGAAACTGGGGGGACAGGGGGAAGTCAAGTAAGTCTCTATTAAACTGTATTAAATTAATAGAAATGCCATATCCAAACCAGTCTTTCAAAATGCCAAGACAAACTTTCATAAACTGATACTGGCTTCCTGGCCCTGTTCCCATTTCCCTTCTGGGACAGCACTGTCTATGGCTTTTGCTTCAACACTGCATCCTGGATATTTACTCTTTGGTGAAAGGTATGAGTGTCTTTGGGAACAGAAGTGATGGGGGCAGAGGGGGAAAAGCAGTGACAAAACCTGCCATGATACTTGCAGCAAAACTGTGGGTTTCTAGTAATGATTGTTGGGTTTTTACGAGTTCCAACCTAATACCGTGCAACCTCAACTAACATCTCTATCAGACCCTGCTATGCCAATAAGTTTGTTTTAAAAAGTGAAGAACCCAGTTGTAATAAATGCAACACCAAATCTGGGACAATAAATAAATGCAGCATCAGATCGGGGATATGGTCTTTTCAAACGGCATCCATCAGATAACGCCACAGCTAGAGGCTGATTACATGATAGATAGTACTCTATGATCTGACTTAGTTCGTTAGATTAAATTACTATTATAGACCTGAAAAATATCTGCGATAGAAGCAGCAAGAAAAATATCAAAAAGAGCACAGTGCTTCCCCCTCTGGCTTCCACCTCTCACTTGCCGTGACAATAAGCTGGTATGACAGTAACCTCTACTACAAAACCATGCCAGACAACCGTGACACCAAGAAAGCCGTGCTACCGCAAGCAGGCTCCTTCCTCTTGCAAAGGCATTTTAGCACACCAATCTCCATAGCTTAAATCACCGCAGTGAAGCACAGGCTGAGCATATCCGTGTTTGGTCTGTTTCCCAATACTGAACGCTTACTGTGACATACTGAAGATGGCAACCTCGTGATGTGTGTTTTAACAAGCAAATCCTCCCTTAGGCTCTCCCTGTGAATAAAACTGAACCACAAATTCCACAAAATGAAGAAAAAAAGAAATCTTTCACTCCCCTGTATGAGAAGACAGACAAAATTACTTCTAGCTTCCCTTACTGAAAGGTAAACCCTTGCAACAGAGGTAACGCATCCCATACTACCCAAACTGAGCAGCTGAAAGGTAGCAAGAGGGAACATCCAAAATCCCGCTGATGAGAGAGTGAATTTTGCCCTACAGCCCACAAATACTGCACCAGCAAAAGCAAGTGATACCAGGTTTTAGACCACTTTGGAACAAAATTCTAACCTCACGGTTGCTATCGCTTTATAAAAACCCCTTAGAGGTATGTTCCTCACAGTGCATTTGTAAGGGTTAAAAAAAGGGAACCGAGGGTCCACAGCTTCAGTGTAAACGTTTACACTCATACATTTTCAGTACCTGAAGCATTCCAACAGGTATCAAGGGAAACACCAGGAATTTATAGCTGCAGGGACACCATAAAGGAAGCGCTACAATTGCAGCGCAGGGAATATTCCACTTTTCAAATGCCCATCAGTAGTATCTGTAGAGTGCAGCATCTGACAGAGCACCCCAGCATGTATTTCAAGACCCCCAAAGGCCTGGTGCTGACAGCAGCCTCTTCTTCCTTCCACACAGAGTAGAACTGAGCCAGTGAAGATTTAGAGTAAACAGATTACAAGAAACCCCAACACACCCCAACACCGAAGATCAGCTCCGTTACATTCTGGCTGCTCAGCGTTTCATGTGCAACCTGTGCTTTTGGAGGTGACACTGGTGTAGCAGAATGGTGACCACAAGGCTTCATGCACAGGTACAAATCTGCGGTGAAGAGCCTCTCTTCTGCATTCTATCACCAATGCTACACCCCAGTGTAACACTGCAGTAGCCCTCCCTTGATTTTGGCAAAAGACAGACAGAGGACATTATCTGCACTAGATAGGTGGCTATCAGTTTCAATTTTTCTTTGAAGAAAGCCATGGGGACTTGCTGCCACTGTTTCCTTGCAGGTAACTGGAAAGGTAACCCAAACACCTGAATCACTGACTGTTTTTAAACCATCTAAGCCCAACACTAAACCTGAGCAGGTCTGACTTGAAATCTAGAAAAAAAGGCTTGTGTAAGAGACCACATCAAGGCTGGGTCATCTGTTTCTTCCATATCTGTGCTTAAAAAGGAGAAACTCTTAAAGGGTTGTACATGGTCAGTCTGTGGCTTGCTGGGTCTTGAGCCATCCACGTGTGGGCTACAGCCAGGCAAAGCCCATATGACTAAACCCTACCGCAAAGCAGGGAACCACCGCAATGCGAAACCAAAAATCAACGGTGTGCACCGGCATGTCCACAGCTCTTCCATCTGGCACAGCAACTACTCCCTTATCTGAACAGTGTGGTAAAAGTTCTCTGCTGACTTACATCCTCAATTCCATTGAAGTCCTCTCCTGAAACACATGCCAAAGAAGTGTCCCTGTTCTTGCTCTGCTACCCTACCCCTTCCCACACAAGTCATCCCGCAGAAAAGGAAATGTTTCTCCTCTTGTGACAGCTCCTATTCCTGCTTTAGCACTAGAGAACATGGTCACAGCAAAGATTGGGAGGCTCCTCCAATAAATCACTGTGAAAATTCCTTACTATCTCATTCCATGCACAGTTCAGCTGATGTTAGGTCATTTAAAACTTCCAAAACACCTTGTCTACCTCCTTCACGCTGAATACCACTAGCTAAAGAGAGGCTACAGATATGTGATGCAGAGAAAAATAAAGCCATATATACATACATAACCAGAAGAACTACCTGAACAGACTATCTGATGTTCTCTTCAAGGACCGTCACAGCAAAATAGGAACTCGGTGAGAATTCCCTTGTGAAATGGAAAGCAGCAAGGGAAGAAGCCATGTTACCAGATTCTGACATGGTCTAAGCAGTTATGAAAGCATGAATTTTAGGGCTTAATAACATCAGGTCGGGTTCCCTGTGGCTGCTCTTCATACCTCTATCATCACAGTGCTCTCCTTAAAAGTGTTCTTAATTCTTAAATCTTTAATTTTTTTTTAAACAAAACAAACCACGTAACGAACACACAAGCACTCATTGCTCACCCATTTCTTTGAACTCTTCATTGGCAAGCTGCAACCATGCTACATCCATGTCATTGAGATCGTAGCGACACATGCTGTCTGCTAAGGTTCGAATGTCAACATAGCCTAGCTCCGAAGGCTCGGAACCTGACGAAATGATGTACTTCCTGGGACGTGTAAATGTGACGGCTTTCGTCTCGGACACAATCCTGGAACAGACAGACAAGCAGACATCAGGTACGCTGGGTTGCTGAGAGGCTTGTATCCAGAGGATTCAAATTGCCTCGTCCTAAGTGACTATCATCAGCATCATCTAACCATCTAAGCAGTCACCCTGCACCGCTGAGATGGGAAAACATTACCATGCACTTGTGTAACACATTGGCGGCATTCTGAGCAGCTGTCCAGAAACCCAATTCGTTACCACAACGGACAGATTAGGGGATAGAGCTGTGTTTGCTTTTACCTGAAATTCAGGCTCTTTTAAAGCTAAAGTAGGAACACTGTATTTGTGGGGTGTTAGTTGCCACATACATGATGTTAAATTTGATTATAAGGCGCTTTTTTAAAAATTTATCTGTTTACCTACAATACCAAGATCAAGAAAATTCAAGGAAAAACTCAAGAAAAAATCTCCTGCTACATCTGAAGTTTTCTTTCTTACAGGACGTTTCCTCTGCATCTTTTGTCATGTATGTGTGTGTAGCTATGGAACTGCCATCTTTATGAAACTCAGAAGACCCTTCCAGAGAGAATAAGTAATTGGTACTAGCTAAGAACAGCCATCACAGCAAGATAACTATCAGCCCACCTACAGCACAGTTCTCTCAGTAGAGGACACTGCACCTTCTCTTAGTTAAGTGCAAACACTCAAGTTCAGTTTGGATGAAACCCACTTCAGAGTGTGACACTGGCACCTTTGGGAGCAACAGGCCACGCTGTCAAATGACTGCTTTCCGCAGCACCTGCGGTGTTTTTACACATGTTTTGCTCCTTCCCCTGCAAGGGAGGAGAAAGCATCATTCCATGTGGACACAACTTTCAACGGGGAACAGCCCAAGTTCCACAACAAGGAGAACATCCTCCATCCTATTTTGCCCCCAGCTGAGGTCCAACACGTGAACTCCTATCGGAAGTTAACTCCTGAACTGCTGCTACTGTGTACTACTGCTACACACAGTACTCAGGCAATACTCTACCCATTTCAGTCTCCTGCAGAGCCCTAGATCTTCCCTTCACCTAGCTTATTCAGGCAACAATCTGAGAAATGGTGGGCAATAACAAAGTGATCAATTTGAGGCTTCCAAGGTACAAGAGACTGTGGAAGGATATGAATCTGAGTGACCGTGCCAGTCTAACTGCATTACGCTAACTGCTCCTGGTCATACTGCACAGAACTGCATCTCACAGAGCATTTGCTTCAAACTGGGCACTGCTCTCTGCATCTTTTGTACCATAAATTCCTTTCTGAGTCTACCTCCATGTGGAAATTATAACCTCTGGGCAGCACCCTGCACATGCTGTCTAAATACCACTGTAGTGGCATGGAAGAAGTAAGCACAAATGCTTTGGTTTCAAAACCACCTCCACCTCTCTCCTTCTGTTACAGAAAGTAGTTAAAAAAAAAAAAAAAGAACAAACACTTACTGCACACCAAAACCCAACTGTATCATCCATGCTTAGTGACCCACCACAGCTTTGCTCCTTTCCCCAGCCCTCTGAACCTACTCTTGCTGCCCTGACCAGTCGCTAACAGGCCAAAACCTTTTAATCTTAGCTCTGTACCTCATTAGCATCAGCTCTCTGCTCCCTGTCTCACTTCTGTTCTAAACAGCTACTACGTGATGATTTCTGATTCAATCTACAGAACACCTCCCTCACCTCCCAAGGCAAGGCTCAGAACAGCTCCAGCACCCCAGCATTACCACGGCAGGGCAACAGGGCAATAAGCAGGCATCAGAGGGCCATTCTGACCGGCAGACACTCACCAGTAGGGCCGTACAAGTCAGCTCAGCCACTAACTAGAGCAGTGCCCCCTGTGCTGATACCTACAACTGTGGATGCCACCATTCCCTATCTCCTTCAGTCTTAAACTCAAAGCAACATCTCTGTTGGCCACTGGCAGAGAAAAGCTCTCTGTCAGAGAGCATGTGGACCTGATATGGTCAGGGTGTGTGGGGATCCCCTCGAAGGTTTCCCTTGGCTCAAGTCCCAAGGTCTCCTGGCCCTTCTACAGCCTTGGGAGACACCTGACAGAGAAAGCAGCAAGAAGACAGTATGAGCACACATTTATGCAGGGATGGGGTGACATCAGTGTGCAGCAGGTCATCAACACTGCAGAAAAATGTAGGTTCTAAACCACACACCAGAGGGGAAAATGCCAAGTTCTCCTTGGAGCTCCAGGTCCAGTCCTTCAGGAGAAGGAAAGGGTTACCTGAGGTGCAGGTAAGCTCCTCACCACACAGACCTAGGGGGCTGTGCAGCGGCCTGCAGGCTGCTGCACAAAGCACAGAAGTGCTTACAAATATTCCTGCAGTGTTAACGCTGGCAGAAGCAGACCTAACAGCAGCAGTGCAGCATCACCCAGAAATGTTTTGCTGTATGTCAGAGACTGGGTTGTTCTGACCTCACCAGCACTGCTGGGTCATTTGGTGACGCCTTATGAGCCAACCTGGACTTACTCAAAGTGACCTAGTACTATTAAATGACAATAACCCTTGCTCTTCCCACCTTCTTCAGTCCAAACTAAGCTTAAAATAGATGGGCTACAGCATGCTCCTGCCTTTACAAATTGTAATGTTTAATCTGAAATAGAAAACAATATCTATGTGTAACAAAGAAGGTAAGGAAAATAAGGGTTTCTTGAATAAGAGCTAGAAAAGTTCACATCAATGTATTCAGTAACATGCACATCTGGATAGCTCTTAAAACAGCTGGAACGGTGTACAACAAAATTTCCTAAGTTAGTAAATGAAACAACAAAAAAAAACCAAAGTGAAACCAAAATAAATGCTGCATTTTGTCTCTCCCTTAAATCTGGCTTGTCTAACTGTTCCTTGAAAGGAACCTACGGCTTGGAAGTAAGCACAAGAAGCATCAAACAAGAGCTCTCCCAGCAATGCTGAGTGAAGTTCAGTCTGGGCTTAAAAATAGAAGCTATTTTTAAGGTTCTGTCATCACACTTTATAGTAATGTAATGCCAGAAATGATTCTCTGACAGTCAGAGAACAGACCTGAGTCTTGACCTCTCTGGCCACTGAAAAAGCTGAGGCAGGTTGCTCTTCATCTCTGAGAACCAAGACCTTTCTAGCTAGGTACTGTGGAATAAAGGTCAAGAAGCCAAGGCAAAGTAGACATAAGCTGCTAAGATAAACATGTGTATTTGTTTACATTCCTCCAAACTATACCTGGCTACTGGTTCTGGGATGGTCCCTGGGCTAACTGGCACCTGAACTCCCTTTTCCCACTCCTGCCTCCAGGGATCTGCCAGCACATAGTATTCATCAGGGTTCAGCTGGAAGGAGTCATGTAACTTCATGGCAGTGATCAGGTCCGTTCTGAACACCTGCAAAGAGAGTGACCAAGAAAGAAAAATAGAGACACTGACATTTGATATTTACACTCTATGATTCACAGCTTCAGGGTAACCATGGAGCACAGCGTGTAACAAGGTCACTGTATCAACAGTGAACTCACCTAGCCCACTGCAGGACAGAAGTTGGGCTTCATCGCAGGGAAGGGGTGGCTGAAGGTGCAAATACTGGCACAGAACAACTTTCAGCTAACTGCACTACAAGTCCTGGCACTCCCCCTGCACTGGACACATGATGTTGAAAGGTGCTACCTACTTTTTACCCCCATTCTGACTGCAGTGAAAGCTGCAGGAGCACTGTGTCTTACAAAACAGCAGCACAAGGAAGATTTACTTTTACTTTAAGCTCTTTTTTTCTCTGTTTTTCCTTTTTTTTTTCTCCTTAATTATTGGATCTCTGACTAATCCAAAGACATTCTAGAAATTCCCTGTGGTAGAAAACAAGGCGTTACCATACCATGACCAGTCACAAGAGGAAATTCTAAGATGACGACTCTTTGTGCAAGTATTTAAAAATAACAACCCAAGTATTTAAAATAATAACCCAAAAGGTCAAGCAAAATAAGGCCCCAACTGGAATTCTGGTGGCAGTTCGGTACAGGCGCTTGTCATCTGAGCAGCTACAGACACCTCTGCATCATTGCTGCAAGTTTACTTTGCCTTTGCAATGGTGCCCACCTCTAAAATAAGTGGGATATTTGGCAACTTTGGGGTCAGCAGCCACCAACAAGCAGCGATGCTGTCTCCAACAGGCCAGTGAATTACAGTGAGAGGAATTCATTCCTGCAGCGTGCCTGCTTGTGGGGTACTGTTGCGACAGCTTCAGCCTGGTTTGCCACTACCTGTCAGCACTGCAGAAAGCAAAGGCTGCTATCACAGGCATCAGAACTACACGCCTGCACTTGTCTCACCTACTCCAGCTCTCCCCACCCTGCTCTCCCCGTCAGGCGAGGCTGCTCTCTACCACAACTGTACTCAGCAGTCCTCACCTTGGCAACCACAAATTTTTAACTGCTCAATGCCACGTTCAAAGGAAGGGGTTAACAAGCAACCAGGTGATAGAAAATAGGCACCCCCAGGACAAGAAAAAGGCAGGTAACATCTTGAGAAAAGTCCCTCTGCAGACTCCTTAGCTTGTGGTAGACAGAGTCAACACCCACCCAGCCCCATGTCACAGGGTTGTAATAGAAAAGAGAGATTACCAGGGCAGTACTCACAGTTACTCTTCTGGGGCTGCTTGTGGGACAAAGTGACATGACCTTCCAGTCTCCCACCCAGTCCCAAACCAATGGTGACACTGGCTGGTTGGTGTTAGCTCCAGCCAACCCTTGCATACAGCTGAAGAAGAACCAGATCTATACAAAGTGCTAACAAGGCAAGCCTCTCCCCAGGACAGCCATTTGTCATGCACTATTCACACACCTGAAATCGCAACAGAGTCCCTAGGGTTCTGGGGAAGTATTTTAGGGAAACGGTGAACCTGATGGTTAATTATACTCCTAAGAGTATTTCAAAGTGTGATTTGCCTTATACCACACTGCACATCTTGAAACCTCTGCACCCTCCCAACACACACATACTACCCACTTCTGTCTCAGTATGTTTCCGTTTCCACTCTGGTTTTGTCATAAAAATAGCACAAAATCATGGCTTTTTCTTAACACTTCTCTTGACATGTTCAGAAAAGCTGCCAACGTTTAAAAATAAAGAATAGTATTACCACCTTAAGGAAAGAGTGAATACAGGTACTGAAATAGAGCTAAATGCTTAAAACAATTAAATTACAAGTCCTGTGAGGGTCCAATCAAGAAGTGAGAAAAGCCCCAACTGGCTCACAAAGCAAGAAAGGCACAGCAGGCCAGGAGATTCCGCACTTCAAAGTGATTTGAACTAAAGCTATCAAATGGCAAACAAAAAGAAGACTAAAAATGTCAAACAGGACACAAAGAGCCAAAGTAACTCGGGCTCTCAGATACATTTGTGGCAAAACTCCCTCAAAAAGCAAATCTAATGCAGCACCTGACAGCCAAGAAAGTTCTTCCCAGGCCAGTGGCCCTGTGACACCATTCTTTCTGCTCTAATTTCTGATGCAATCAGACTGCCCGGAGCAAAGCAGAGCTTACAGAAGTGCTGGCTCTCAGAAGCACTGAACACTTCAAAGCTAAAGGGTGAAACCCTGGCCACGCTGAAGTCAATGGGAATTTTGCCATCAACTTCAATGAGACCAGGATTTCACCCGGGGAGATTAGCAAGTGTCACTTTTCTGCCAGCACACTTATCATCAGAATACTGTGCTGTGGCAAGCAGAGACAATGCAAATGGAGGGAGGGAGAGGGAGGAAAAGCCTGCGGAACAAAGCTAAAGGGAACTATGAGAAGTCCATCCAGAGTCCATCTGAGAAAACAAGAGAAACCAGCACAAACCTGCAAAGATTCTGACAGCAAATGCCAAGAAAGGGATTGGAGAAAACAGAAGCACACAAAAAACAACAGCAAGCTTCATAATTATCTCTGATTCTTTCTTGATAGCCTTTCATGCTGTAGTTTTTCCTTTGCTATTTCTCAAAACTGGGTCTAAGGGGCTACTTCTAAGGGACATACGAAAGATAACTAAGGAAAGGAAGCCTACTGCCAGCAAGAATAAATTCACCAGAGGTCTCCACATTCACACACAAAAAAAAAACCCGAAAAAGACTTTAACAGCCAACAATCAAAAGAGAAGGTTAAAAAACTCCAGTAGTAGGTCTAGTTCACACTGAACAATGAATGGGATTCTTGTGAAAACCTTTCTCTGGGACTGACGTATGCTGTCATCAGGGAGGTTGAGAAAAAACATGTTTTATTAATGTCAGTCATTCATTAATGGATCAGAAATACATGTATTGGGCAATAAGTTAAATGAAGACATTGCACCTCCCAAAGCACATGCTTTCTCTGCAGCCTCTACAAAGCCCACACTGTAGTATTTGCCTGAAGACAGGGAGATTCAGCCAGAGTACTTCCAAAGAACTGGATCTCATCTGTGTTTTACTAACAGTTGATCCACCTTGGAAAGTTTAAAGGTTTATCCCTCCCTTGTCAGGATTTCCTCAGAGCACTGTACAAGACAGAACTGTCAAGAAGCAGATTTCTAGTTTGACAAGCACTTGAACAAAGATCACATACCAAGATTCAAAGCCAACTATAAAATAAATGCACCTAAAGTAACACAAATGAAGCTACAAAGAAACCCTCATGCCTAAAATACTAGCAGAAAGACTCAGCAACTGTGTTGAATGGTGTCAGACCTTAACAAAATTCACAGATGGAAAAGGGTGCTGGCAGTGTCTGTGCCACCAACTGAACTCTCTAATCTCCTGGCAAATAAAAAAGAAGGGGGAGTTGGGGGGGAGGTGTCACCTAAAACGTAGCAAAAAGGAAAGAAAATGTGCATCAGAAGACACGGATCCCCTAGCAGTACATGTATACAGCTCTGTATCTGACAGATCTAACAACATGCGAATCGAATTCCAGAAATACCTCAGAAGGTTTTCGATCTTCATGTCTGGAACACAAATTCCTCCGACGTCGAGATCTGGAATGCTGGGACCAGGTGGACAGACCTAGGATACAGAAATGATTATCTGCAGACACCACTGCCATCTAACAACAAAAGCCTTTGCTCTCTCTGTACACCCAAGGCAGCCAGCTGACCTCAACAGGACTACAAGGAGCAAGGCGAGCCAGAGTCAGGCTTCTGCGACAAACCCCCAAAACGCGCTTTCACAATGAAACGGGAATAAGTCAGTCAGCTGTAAACTTCCACCATCACTCTCCTGGTTTGGTTTACAACTTTGTACTGATACATGCATGTATTGGCTGCACTGCACTTACCAGCCTTCCACTCAGTGTTTGAAGGAAACTGCTTCATAACACGCTTTCCCCTGAGCATCAACAAACCGCTTTTTGCAGATTAATAACTGACCAGGAGGTCTGTCGACAGCCTGAGATGGACTCTCTGAAGCTCACGTATAGATGCCCTAAATATCTGTATCAGTTACCCAGTTTTTTACCTCAGTAAGCCTTTTTAAAATGAAGCACAGTGCCATGTGGAGCCCACAAAATAAGCTGCTGTCTCTTCTCCTGAGCAAATCTCCCAGTGTGGCTGTACAATTTTTGTCTGCATAATTATTCATTACGTTCCAAACAAATTATACCCTTTTTGCCTTGAAACCTTTTGACAGAGTCTCTGTCAGCTTTCAGAAATACCGTAACAGGAGAAAAAAGAGAGAATCTACCTTCGATTGACAAAGAGTGCTTTGACACCGGAGTATATTATACCTGTGCAAATCAACTCATGTTCATTCAATAAGGCTTACAGACATGGCAGGTATTTTCCACTACCAACAGCACTAATGAAAAAAATAAAAAGCCAATAAATCCTTACGGGTTGAGGAGAAAAAGGTCTATGTGATAGGGAAACTAAGACCTACACATTCAACTCTGAAGGATGAACACAGATTTTGCAACTCTAGACATTAATTGTAGACAAATTCCACAGAATCAATGTGAAGGCCTTCCCATACTGCTCAGTTCTTCACTGCCTGTGCACGTAGATGGTGGAAGTAAGAAGTCTAAGGCTACAGTCTATAGAAGCAACATCACCTCACAACATCCAGCAGAAATCTCTTGGGGATCAGCAAACACTGCTCAAAACCAGACTGCATAGCATGGCGTAAGTTCTCTATTAAAAGTGTTTTTCAAAGTGAACACACACACTCACACCCCATAGTGACCAACTTCCTTACTGATCTGTGTGGACAACCAGACTCCAAAGACCATTTAACTACCATTTCATTTTTTAACTACCCTTCCATTTAAACTTTCTCCTGAAAACTAAAGCAGAAACAAAAGCAGCAGCATAAACTCCTTCTGTGGATCCTTTCAGCCCATACCCAAACTCAACCTAAAAAAGTCAAGCGGGGAATAACTGAGCACACATGAAGTGTCAGATGTACAGCTAAAATTTACAACAGGATTTGTCCCACTATACTATAACACAAACAGTAACATTCTAACATCCAGACAGATGTGATTCACCAAGAGACTCAGTAGAAGTCACAGACCACATACATACCCACACAGATCAGTATTCAGTTCTCACGGGTTCTGCAATTCCCCTCGGCAATGCATTAATATCTGCCCAACTATCTGCCGCTGAAGTATGCGGATAGCTAGAGCACTACCCCAGCCAGACAGGCACTTTCAAGTTCTCATTCGTTTGTGGATCCGAGCGCTTTGCACGCTGTCGGACCTGGAGGAGGAAGCCCAAGTACAAGATAAGGAACTAAGAACAACAAGCCACATTGGCAAAGTGGTGTTTGATTCTGAAGTTGAGAAGAGCTGTTGAGTCTGGAGGCTTTAATACAGTTGTTTCCAAGTGCTGCATGCACCTGGCAAAATTAGAGCAGCAGCAGCATGATCTACTTCAGGATCTTTACCCGTGTGCTCTGCTGACAACTTACCATAAACAGACAAGGAAGCAAGCATAAGGGCTTTTTTTTTTAGTGTGGGTACTGAAAGACATTATCTCCAGGTCTCTCTCCCGCGACATAGAAGCTACAAAGGTGAGGAGTAAAATAATCCCATCCATATCTCCTATCTCCAGTTCTTTACTGTGCCACCTGCAGATGCTATACATCAAAGCAGTACCTTACAAACATACTTCTATTTTAGACACAGTCATGTGCATGCTAAGCTTAGGCCACTGAATTAATCAGCTACTCCACGCAACGTGAAAGGTCAACAACACCAAAACTACAGAATTTTCAATTACTTTTTTGAAGTGCTATACAAAAGCATGCAATGTTAAATTTACATGCATAAGGGACAGCTCCACCACTGCCAGCATTCCTCAGGATATATTATAATGAGTATTTTTTTCCATGCCAACTAACTTCCTGCAATGAGTAAGAGAAAAGACCGTTTCTTACAGAGTTCTGTAATAGCTGTTTCCTTGTACGTTGTGCTGGTTCCAGCCAGAGTAGAGTTAATTTCCATCACAATAACAGGCCTTCATCATAATCACTGGCTGTGGTTTGGATTCGTGCTGGAAATAGCATTGATGACACAGGGATGTTTTCGTTCCTACTAAGCAGTGCTCACACAGAGCTAAGGTCAGCAAGTAGGCTAGGGGTGCACAAGAAGTTGTGAGGGGACACAGCTGGGACAGCTAGTTACCCAAAGGGATATTCCATACCATATGGCGTTATGCTCAGCATACTTGCTGAGGAAGGAGGAAGGTGGGGATGTTCGGAGTGATGGCATTTGTCTTCCCACTTAACAGCTAGGTGTGATGGAGCCCTGCTTTCCTGAGGATGGCTGCTGGTGGGAAGCGGGGAAATAATTCCTGGTTTTGCTTTGCTTGTACACACAGCTTTTGCTTTACCTATTAAACTGTCTTTATTTCAACCCACCAGTTTTCTCACTTTCACTCTTCTGATTCTCTCCCACAACCCGCCAGGGGAGAGTGAGCGAGCGGTTGGTGTGGTTCTTAGCTGCTGGCTGGGGTTAAACCACACACAGGAAAATCAGTGAATGCACAGTGAAAACACACGATGCTTTTACTAAGTTACTGAAGAGAGTTGTATTTTTCTGAGCAGTGCAAACTGACTGTACGTTACACTAGGAGAAAAAGGCAGAGGCATGACTCATCATGGGGCTGTGATTTTACTACCCACTAAGATCCATAACTGTAGCTACCAGGTGACCTTCAATTCAGAACTTCACTTCTGTAGGGACAACAGTTACTCACCGAATAAACAAACCCCAACTACAAGGCATGCATTCACAAACTCAACCAACCACCACAACTTGCACAGAAGTGCAGGAAATGGAAAGACACAGGCAAATGACAGTAAAATATCCAGCCCTTAACAGCCTTAAATTTAACTGCTTTTGAAATCTCCAATAAGAGTTCCAACTCTGCTTCCACTAAAGTTAACAGCAAAGTGTCAGTGCCTTCAACAGTGTCAGCACCAGGTTACTGAATTACCTGAAGCTGCTTTCATTAATAAGCAATCCACCCACTATTAGTATACCAATAGCAGCAAAGAAGCAAAGTCAAGGACATTATCTGTCTTTTAAACATCGATGTCCTCATATTCATTCAGAAGAAGGACCTTACTGAAAGAGAAAGGTTCTCAGGCAACTGCAGCCACTTCACTGATTAATGGCCTAATTTTTACATCTAAATACATTAAGTAAGAATCACTCCTGGATCACATGGAAGGAACAATCTACTGTGGTCAAAACAAACACAGGATCGAAAACAGCTCTTCCGTATTATAAAAGCACATGAAGTTAATTGAGTTCTTCTAGAAAGACTCCAGACACTTTTCACAGAAACTATGCTCTCATGTTAAGTATCCAAAATGACTACGTTCATCACCAGGTTTCTGAATACTAGCCGTCATCCCAAACTGGATTAGGATCACCAAGACCAGAAAAATAAAGATCAAGACAGAGGTAAACCCTGCTTTGGTATAATAACATGAAAAAACCCATAAGGGAAGTCTGAATCACTGGGATTTGGAAGATGTAAAACTTTAAGATAACATTATTTACATCATTTGAGACATTAGTTCTACAGCAGATGGAAAATTAATTAGATGTTAAGAACACCCATGCTACCAAAAGCCACATGAGTAACAGTGAACTTGAAAAGCACACAACTCCCAAGCATGAAGCTGAACACATACAAAGCATGCATCTCTATCATCAATAGACACGAGAGATAAGGCATCCCATTAGCTGTCCATCCCGTTAGATTACTGTGCAAGTTAAAGATGAACATAGTTGCCTAGCTGGCACCATCATTCTATGACCATTCAGATTCTTTAACAGTTAGGATCCTTTCAGCTGGCCTAGGTGGTTGTATGTTTTAAAAGACTTTCGTCCCTTTGGAAGGGATGGGAGAACAATGGGAGGAGGATCACACTCGTACTACATGTCACAGTTTTCCCTTTGCACTTATCCACTTACAGACAAAAAACAAAAAGAAATACCACACAAGTGATTTGGAGGAAGAGAGGCAAAGCTGTAACTCACAACTAGTGCTGGAAAGGTAACTTCCAAGACTTGAGTAGTTATGTTTTCTGTTCCCCATGGCTATTATATACGCCTTACACTGTAAATACAGTGGGTTTATAATACCACTACAGGGTGTATATAACACATACGCCTCCTGATAATAAAAGAAAGCAATCAAGGAGTGTGAATTCTTCTTCCGTATTTGTGAGGACTACACACTTCCCCAAAAGGAAAAACAATCTGTTTTAACTGTATCAATTTATTAAATGATCTGTCAAGAATATGTTTTGATTCCAAAAATGCCCATCAAAACAGAAAATTCCTCAGGACCAACAAAGCAATTCAAGCCCTAAGGGGACTCGACCCCACAGCTAATACACTACTCAGCATGAGCAGAAAAGGCTCAGCTATTTGGTATCATGTGCAAGGCTGTTGTAAAGCCACCGGCAAGGCACCCAGCTGTGTCCCAGGAGAACTACCTGCTGCTACAGCCTCTGAATACTTCAAAGCCTCAGATCACCGGGCTCCTGAAAGCACTTCTCCCACCGTAAATACACTCCCGCTACACCATTACACCAGGCAGCACAACAGAGCAAAACAGCCCCGACACAGATGTATGGCTGGCTGTCACTTCTGCTTAACACTGGCATTTCCAGATGTCTGTACCGTTGCTCAACTCACTGCAAGACCAACTAGGTGCTGCTAACACTGTCAGAAAGATCTGCAGCCTGGACAGCAAACATAGATGCTCAGAGTCTTCCCCATTTACTGCCTGGACCACAACTCTCTAGTTTTTATGTCACTTAGACATAACTCCACATGTGTAGATGAAAATTCCAGCACAAATCAAACCAAAGCAGACTGTTCTAAAGGCAATTTTCAGTGATATTAGGTATAGAAAGAGCTGTCTGTCAAAAGGTCTTCAGGCCTTATCAGAGAGAAAAAAGTGTGTGCGTAAATACAAGCTATGACATCGTTTCACATAGCCAAATCCCACTTCTCATGTATCTATTGCTGGAGGATTTGCCCATCTATCTTCCTTATCTTTATATAATAGTGTATTTTTATACAATAATCTAATTCAAGACCAAAACAGAAAAAACAACAGTCTTTAATCTCTTGTCAACACTGATCCCACTCAAAATGTAGTGTTGTTTGACAACTACCCAACTGCAGCTGACGAACAATGCAGGGACCCATATGATCTCTGCAGTGCTTTACAACAACACTGCACAATTGCTCAGTTATCCGACACACATAATGAACAGTCTTCACAGCACCCTGCCACAGCAGTTCAATACAAGTTCCCTACTATGATCCCCTTTCTCAGTAGCACACCGTCGGGTTTCACACACATAGCCCTGCCTAGGTCACTTTTCTAACAGCAAGGAATTCCCAGACCCTCATTGTTTAATCACAAGACCCAAGTGCCACTCCAGCTCCCTAGTCCAAGGCTTCCCACTGGAGCAGCATTTTACCATAACTGCATACCTAGTTTTAGCACAAGTTTAACACAGGTTATCAAAGTCAAATTGAACACCTCCCACGCTAGCATCCGTAGGCTGAAACCTACACTAATGATGTTGTCTTGTAAAGAAAAAAAATCTGCCTCTCCAAAATTGACAGTGATGATTACATGATGTCCCTTCCTGAAATGTGATATCCTATTAGCCCAGATACGTCCTTCAAATCACTCTTCCGAAGCATTCAAAAGTGTAACAGCCTCACCAAAAGTCACCTGACCCCCATGAGCTGAACCTTCAGGTAAGATGCTAGTTCTGACCACTTGTCATCACTATACGCCACAGCCCTTTTTCAAAAGCACTGAAGCGACCACTAAGCTTGCTGCTTTGCCCAAATTCTGGCACTGTGTCTACAGTACCTTCTGTTGCTTGATCACCATCCCTCACCTACCAGTCCGTTCAACTGAAAACTGAAAAATGTTCTTCACCTCCTTTTCACAGATTGCTGCAGAGTTGCACACACTACTAAGTAATTGCCATATTCCAGGCCGTCAGCAGCTGCAATTCCATGGTAAATGACATACACACCTAAGGTTATGTACTCAGCAACCTTTGTGAATGCACTCTGGGATCCATCTCAAATACAATGGGAATCCACTGGGATGAAAAGCCCTTTCAAAACCTAAGATCACCACCACTAAGTCAGAGCAATGGATATTGGCAAAATATGTTTAACTTTTAAAATAACATTTGTTTAGCGATGACAGAATAAGGGCCCATCTAAATTACAAAACTATATTCCATAATCCTGCAGTATTAAATCTTTCATTTCTCAGAACTCATGTGAAACCTTGTAAATCTTAGAAGTATTTTTCACCTGCAAGTATCTTCAGTTCTCCTTCCATATGCTACATGTAGGAGCATGATAAATTGATAACCCTTCTAAGTATAAATGAAGAGGCATCATGGGAGCAAGTGAAGTGTGAAGACAGTCATGCTCTGAATTCCTTCCTCATGGAAAACAGTGACCAAACTCCCTGTGATACCAAGAAGCGCCTGGGTTTCACCCAACCTCCCTGCAACTGTCTAAGATTCAGATCTTGCCTCAAACACAATCTGTCCATGCGTCCAAGAAATCTGTGCAAAAGGAGTACCCTGAAGCTATAAATGCAAACTATTCCACTGTACTTTATCTCACCAGAAAACAAAGCACATAGGATATTCAGCACAAACCACTTCTACAGACCAATGAGGCTAAAATGTCAGGTCAAAAATGCTGTACAGGAAAGATAAAATGTCTGCAGTAGCTAACTTTTAATTAGTCTAAGACCTGGAATCATAAAGAGAAGGAATTTTTGCAATGGAGGAGCAAGCTGGAATACAATGTAACAAAAACTGCTTTGAAAGGATCAAAGCCCTAGCCTGCCATGAAGATAACAAGAAAGCAATTGACTTGGAGGTAAACATCGCTAATTTACTTAATAAAGGTTTTGAAGAAGACAGCATATACATCACAAGGCTTTTATAATGGGCCTGGCTAATATTAACGTCTATTATAGATGCTGTAATACATCATCTGGAAAGGGATAGAAACTAAAAAGCTGCCAAGTGACAGAAAAGGATTACTTTGAGGTGCCAATAATCTTAAACCCTTCTCCGAGCCTCTCCCAATATCACTCCTCTCTATTTAGACAGAAGTTCAAAATCCAGAACTATGCCTGCAGCCATTTTTTATTCAATTATATTTCATAGATAAAATGTCCAGAAGTGGCCTATCATTTCAGATAATGAAGTCTCTGCTGAGATATCCAGGGACTAACTCCAACACCAACGTGCAGAACTTCCGCTGACACCTCTTGCTCAGTGCTCCAAATATGCTATTTCGGCCTTGTGGCTAAATAAGGATTTAAACTCTGATTTTAAGGGGACACAGCTCAACGATTTCCAGTAGTTAGGCTGAAGGACAGAAGCACTTTTGAGGGCTTGAAGTCTGCAGTGAGCTTTTGGGAAAGAATCAAGTCAAGAGTGTAAAACAAGTGATGAAAAAAGCAAAGGTTCTGCCTTTAAGCTGCAAGACTTTAAAATACCACAAATAATATATAACCACCCACACTAAAATAATGTACATAAATCAGGAAATACATGTATGTACTCTAGGACTTCAGTTAAGTGTTGTTCTGTTCTGCATTTCACCCCTAAATGAAAATGATTCCTCCTTCTTCCATCTTGCAAAAGGAGAGCACCTTTTTCTTCCTCTGAAGCACTACAGATACGCCTGTATCTTCAGTGTAATTATTAGTGCTTGGAGTATGAGGTTTGTTTTCCTGTCACCTTGTGACTAGCACTGAAACTGATTCAGTTCAGTGATTTAATGGACAGCAATCTTTGTATGTTGGTATTTTTTGTTTTGGTTTGGGTTTTTTTAAGATAAATTTCATTATTATTACCTTATAAGTATTCGGGTTCCTGAGTTTAATAAAATAAAATGTGTATTTCTTCATGCCAAAATATTTTCCAGGTGGCACTAGCCTACACACTGGAGTCTACCCCAGACAAGCACCATCACTCAGGTTACTCCAACATCTATCCAGCAACACTCGTGATGAATCTCAGATGCCTGATCACACAGTCTACAAATGTACAGCAGAAAGCTTCAAACTGAAGAAATCCAACAGCTGGAGCCCCAATCCTCACTCCGTGAGATGAGGGAGAGCAGCGCAGAGCTCTAAGCTGAAGGACTATTGAGTTCAGTATGATGGGAATGCAAGAAGCACACTGGAGGGTCAAGAGGTGCTGCTGACTGAAGGGAAGCAGATGTTTGGCAATAGGATTCCAACTAAGT
The DNA here is from genome assembly GCF_964237585.1 of Gallinula chloropus. Classification (NCBI taxonomy): domain Eukaryota; kingdom Metazoa; phylum Chordata; class Aves; order Gruiformes; family Rallidae; genus Gallinula; species Gallinula chloropus. The sequence continues at coordinate 53,173,313 of NC_140088.1, read as the reverse complement.
GTTGATTAAAATTTCAACTTTTCAATTAGAAGACGGCTGTTTGAAGTGCTCAGAATAGCCTATTTAATTGTTTTCTGCCTCTGGAAACTCTGAGAAGGAAAAATAGCTAGTGAAAAAACTTAAAGCCCAAAGCAGAGCCCAGAATTTAATGAAATTTTTATATTTTATTTCCTTAGATGACAAAATTTGCTTACCCTTCTTAACAACAGTATCGGCACAAGTGAATCAAGAGACACTACTGACAGATAATACAGAAATTACCCTAGTGAGAGTCATCAGTAACTCTACTTAACAAAAGATTAAAGGAACGTGAAACCTGTAAGGGGAGATGCTTGACTTTCAAAGGTAGTTGCAGGGAACTACTGGTATCTCCTACAACAGGAAAAATGGAGGGAAAGGACCTGAACATCGGACATTGTTCTTAGGTAAGTGTGAACGACAAAGCTGGAGATGCTGACCCTGCATTAAGCGCTATCTCAGTTTCTGGGTATTAACCCTTATCTTTTTGAACACGTCCCTGTTACTTCACAAGGGGAAAAAACACAATTAAGTCAAGAAAAAAAAGGGTAATGAAAGGGAAGCAGTATGTATTTCAAATGATGCTTGAAAATACTTTCAAAATTTCACTGCCTTTTGCAATGTAATTTATTCAAAAAGTAGTAATTCATACTAATTAAGCTTTAAAATAGATTATAAAAGGGCAAAGGTTTTTCTTTTGCTAACTCAATTTTCTTAGATCTTGATCTAAGAAACAGATAAAAAAATACCAGTTTTTGGACAACATAATTCAGGGAGTCAACAGCCCTATTCCAGATAGTTATCTATCAAAGGACATTACAAACAAGCAGCATAATCAGCAACAGATAAGTCAACTGTATCTATTTTAGAACTTCAATTCCAAGATTACCTGCTTCCTATTTTATTTGCTAAAGCCTACAACATAAGGCATATGAAGGGATCAAAGAGTAAAAAAAAAAAACAAACAAAACAGGTAAGAGTGAAAACAAACACTGTTATCACAATGAAATGCTATTATATCAAGCTGCTAGAATGAAAAAAAGGGTAAAGCAAAATTCTAACGAACAACAGCATATTTGATGCTGTCTCTTTTACAAGTAGAAACACATCTTGGTTTTGGCAAAGTACACATCACCTTTGAGGAAATACACTGACTTCCATTTTCGTAACCTCAAGTTAACTTTTAACCAAGAAACGCCAGGCCTGATTTGGGACTTCTTTCTTCCAAAATCCCACAACTATCCATAGCTCTCCAAAACCAAGGACAAAGCCTGCATCTCTTTATTAATAGATTTTACTCAATCCTTCCTTGGACTAACTCCTGATCAGCGTGCTAGTTCTCACCTCCTCCAATCCTTTTATGACTCCCTCACTTCACCAACAGGTTTCCTCAGGTTGTTTTAAGGTGCAGGTTTGGCCATACCTAAGCAGACCCATGCAGCACAGACACATCTAAGCACTGCATGCAGGTGAGGTAGTCACCTGTGCTGGGCCACAGCACAGAAGCACAGGGCTATGTTCTCTGAGTAAAGTTTTCAAAAGCACCTAGAAAACCCCCCTGATCATTTTCAGTTAAATTTCAGACTGAAATGTCACAATATACTTCAGATTTCAAGACATGCATCCAGACACATCAAATTAAAACCTCTCTCTGACAACTGACTAAGCTGCATTATTGTCAAGTACAATCAACTTGCTTGTTTTGGCAAATAAAACACCCTGGCGTATTTCCCAAACTGCCATTTTACCTTCCCCCTCCTCCCCCCCTTTTTTTTTTCCTGTTTAAATGAAAGACTATGAATCCCTGGAACCCAAGCACAAGATACAGATATATATATATATACACACACACCCCATACAGATTTCAGTATTGGTTATGTCAGCAGATAAACAGTTTAAAAAAAAAAAAAAACCACCACCAAAAAACCAACAACCAAAAACCACCACACAACCGTTCTGTATCCAATTTACTGATTTACTGAATGCAAATACTCAAAAGCCATTCCTCAAAGATGATAATCTTTAAAAAAAGTAACAGCTTTTATGCACCATCAATCTTTCTACATACATTTGAAGCCATAGACCTTTCTATTGCATAGGAGAGTATGAGGACACTGAAGCAAATTTAAAATCCTAATGCAAACTTCTATTAAACACTAAGCTCTGGACAATGCTAGCTTATGTTGCCATGCAAATTCTGTCCCTGTGGTGATAAATTATGTTGCTAGCAAAGTTTTTAAAGATGACAACCAACTTGTTCTCTGGTTTTATCTTACTAAGGCTGTGTAGTCAATACAGTGCAGGATACTGTTCACCTGTGCTCAGAATGACTGAGTTTGAAAATAGATCCTTACAATACACATTTCTACCGGTCCAACCAATATGCAAAAATGCCTCTGTCACATAGGACACCACATTAAAATGTGTTTTCAAACTCATAACCTACTGCACTCTACAACAAAGGAGCACTTACTGCCATTGTCATCAGAATCCTCACTGCTGCTAGGAAGCCGACGTCGTTTCATGATCTCCACGGGAAACAGCAGGCAGCCTGCAAAGCAATGAGACAGCACTTAACCCAAGATAATAATACACAGTCATCAAGTTGTGTTTCTGATGGCATTTGAGGATTTACAGCACACAAAGGAAAACAAACAACTTTAAACAGCATCTGAAATATGAACAGTGAGTATCTCAAGGATACTTCCTTAGGCATCACATGAGCAGGTGAGCAAAACTAGAGTATCAATGTCAACCCCACCAACACTTTCACCCCAAAACAAAAGTGTATTTTGCTCTGAAAGGTCTGAAAAAATCACTAACTGCAGTCAGCCTGCTTAACTTCCCCTGCCCGTTCTGATTTGCAATACAATAATGGTTTTACTGCTTGTGTAAATATTTATTTTGGCTAATATGTTTTTGGAAGCATTTTACTCCTCTTTAAAGTGCCAGATTTATAAAATCAAAGATAAAGTCATCCACTTATATACATAAAAAAGAAACATCGTTGTCAGTAGCAAGCCAAGTTTTTCTGGATTAACTAAACATGCATCATCTATGCCCTGCAAAGCACCACCCTCTCAGGTAAGAGAGTCACTTCCTCCAGTGGGCACGTTTCTGGCGCCACATTTAACACTAAGTGTTCCTCAAGACTCAGACCACCAATTGATCACACAAAAGCTCCTCCAAACTGCCAAACTTCTACCAGTATTGAGTTCCACTGCACATGAACCAGCCATGTGAAGGCAAAAAGTTCAGTATCTTTTAACTGCTATTCACAGGGCATTTCTATTTTTGCCTGTATTTTCTGTGAAATTAAACCAAATTCAGAAAAATTTAGGAAGCTGTAAATAGCCAGTCAGCATTTACATGTAAAAAGCTATTAAAAAGTCTAAGTTGAAAAGCAGAAAAAACATGACAAGACAAGTGCAAAAAGGCATATCCACCGTAAGTTAAACTGACAAGGACTCTAGATGCACATCAAACCCCCTGAGTCTTTGCTTACCACTTATCAATCATGATATCAACAAGGTCTGGGTGTTCTGCTAGCAGCAAAACCCTTGTACATACCTCTGGGGCACAGATTTGGAAATGAGACGACAAAATACTTTTTTGCTTCTAGGTAGGTGCAGAAAAGCTGACCTCATTTTCATGGGAGTTGAGATTTCCTAGAAATGTTTCACCAAAACTCCTCTCACTGACTCTTCAGTATATAGTTAACTACTTCAACTTTCTTGGCCAAAACCATGTCTCACTGTAGTAAACTAAAGATCACTTTCAACTTTTTAAAGATTAATTCCCAAAATGAGGAAACCCAAAAAGCGTCATCAAAGCCTGACACTATTTTCCAAAAAGCACAAAAGTATCTTCTCTTCCAAAAGTGATTCATATAAAAGAAACAGACATTTTCTTGAGGGAATTCATCTTACCACTAGCATCAGCTGAACAAATGTGAGACACTTACATGGAACCTAACATAGTTGTAAGAGCCCAAGCATTGCAAGATTGCCTCCGTTTTCATATTACACACGCAAACAAGAGCTGGGAGGAAGCCTCCCTCCCAGAATGACTTTCCAGAGGGGGATTTAATACGGCTGGTCTTCAAAACACTAACAGTTTTGAGCTGCAAACTTTGCTCACCAACTGTAAAGAGAAATTGAACAGTTCATCTCACCAAGACTTTTTGTCATCATTTCACAGAGGAAAAGTGCACATATAATGTGTGATGCCAGAGAATAAACAACCATAAATGACAACCTCTTAGAGTGCTAGAAGAATTCTTTGAAATAATTGCTTTGAAGCAGACCAGAACTGTGTGTGTACGGCAGACGGAAATGCTGCCAATGAATAAATACACAGACCAGCCTGGACCATCAAAATCAACTGAATCTGGTGGAAGTGTAGTAGATCCTGAGCCAAGTTCTTACACAGTCACTTAATAAAGACAGAAAGCCAACTTTCAGATCCAAAACAGGCTAAGACAGAACTAAAAAAAAAGAATCAATTAGCTGCTACAGGGTCAAAAACAGGGGGATAGATCTCTCTCTTGTAAGGCACCACTTGTAGTTTTCACATGCTTTACCTGTAACTGATAAGAAATACTAGCAATAGCAATGTGAAAGAACACACTCACCTAGAATGGAAGTGTCTCCCATAAAGAAGCAAAGAGGATATGGAAAAAAATACAAAAAAAAAGTTCTCAGAAATGTAACTTGTTTATTCCTGATCAAAAGCTTCATTTGTTGGTTCACTCCCACCTGGTCTGAAAAGTACTATGCACCATAAACTAAAACAAAAGAGCATATATACACCAAGACACACTCATGGGCCTGCAGTCAACATGAAAATCTGGAATTCTGTTCCTCAACGTCTTTTTGGATAAGTATATTTTGCATTCATCTTCTCATAGCTATTATTTCTGCAAATTCACAAAATAAGGTAAGACCTGGAAGCTTCTCTCCTGCCTACCATATCTCTCTGAGAAACAAACTAAACATATTTGTTGCTATTTAAAGGAGTGAGTGGTGCTCACACTTCCAATCTGAACACTCTCCACAGTTCTTCAGGAAATAAGAGAAGCCAGAACAGAAGCCACTTCCCCAGAGTACAGTGTTAGGTAAGGCAGCTGATTTCCTTGTCCACTCTAGTCAGGTTTCTTAAGTTGGCCACACTGAAAAGCCTGTGTACTCAAAAGTAACATAAAAAGAAACACCCCATTTGATGAAGCTTCTAGGAGGTTCCTTTATAGGTGAACGTAGAGAAAAAAAGAGGAAAGAAAAGAAAAAAAAAGTTAAAATCCAGAGATCTCATTTTCCCTACCTTGGTACCTAGCTTCAGTTCATGGGGAGCTACATCACAGCTGGAAAAGCAGTACTTGGATTCTGAAAGCAAGTCTCCAACCTCCTAAGATTAACCCCCTAGAATTTTTTGTCATTAGAAGTAATAAACCAGCTTTTTTTCAACTTCTAAAATAATTTTAAACTGTTCCCACCAGATGTTCATATCCACAGTTGAGAACACACATTCTGGAGATAACACAAGAGCAGCTAATAATTATAACCACACAGATTGAAATGCCGCTGCTCTTAAGGATATCACAGTGCATCTGCTTCAAAGACTATCAGTGATGGTGACCTCAAAGTCACACAAGAACTGCATTAAAAATAAACACAGATCGTGGGTAGTGATGGTTAGGGGCAGACTGAAGGTGCACGCTTTTCCCATTCAACCGCAGACACGTGCATTTTCCCAGTGTGCTTACAGAATACTGTGAATTCAAGCAATACTTTTTTTTAATCTTTATGTATATATAGAGAGAGTGTGTAACTCATTCTTCAGGGGAAGAGTGAAGAACACCTCAACTAAAAATGAGGTGTTTTTACACTGATAAAGGCAGAATGGAAATACTATCAGCCTTTCAGTAAAATTACCTCACTCTCTTTGCTAATCTTCGATTTGAGTGCTAGCCATAGTACTTCTCTCTGAAATTCTCACCCTTCAGAACCAGGAAACGTTTTTTCACTCAACTTCATTCTGACATACACAATATACTCAGGTGCATATACAATGTCTGATCCAACCCTGACCTCATTAAAACATATCCTGAAACTAAAGGAGGTCTGTCAATTCCAACAGGTCAGAAGTAAAGGCAGGTTCATCAAGATTGATTGTACCACAGCTAGTCAAGCTTAAAAGTACAAATGGGCAATCATCACTAGGCCTGTAAGCAAAGAGAATTCACACATAAGGATAAACAGGGTGAAACATTTAAGTCAAGCTTTAGGATTATGAGTAGTAAAAAGTATGCACTCAGGCTCCAACACCTGCAGGACAGGAAGAGGCCACCCAGGCTCCTGAGCTCAATTCCCAACAACTGCATGCAACCACGTAATAGCTGTTTCCACAAAACATTCACTGCACCCGCACATGGCACAAAACAACTTCCCAACCCCCTTCACAAAATGAATGCTTCTCTGAAGCAAGAAATCAACCAACCGAGCAGTGCCCTTGAACCCTGTATCTTCTATCACAGACGTTCCCACAGCTGTCCTAAGTCCTTCCACCAGCCCCAAGAGGGCGTTTGCCCATACACTACTGTTCACCTGCAGAGCAAGCCCGACACTTGATAAGCTGCACCAGAGACCAGCTGCAACAGAAGCTGCTGCATCACGCAGCCACACGTGTCCCGAGTGTTCAGTGACAATTCCTAACAACCCAGCAACTTCTGTACACCACTTCATCTTCATGTGAAGACCATCCTTTCAGAAATTAAACTGACCAACACACAGCACACTGACTTATTTTCCTGATGTTTACCCATTTATTGAGGGGGGGTGGGGGTGGAGAGCACTCAAACAAATCACAGATTCACAGAATCATAGGGGTTGGAAGGGACCTCCACATATCATCGGGTCCAAGCCCCCTGCCAAAGCAGGCTCCCTAGGATAGGTAGGCATCCATACAGGTCTTGAATATCTCCAGAGAAGGAGACTCCACACCCCCCAGAGCAGCCTATCCCAGGGCTCTGTCACCCTCACTGCAAAAGAGTTGTTCCACATATTGGTGAGGAACTTCCTCCAACTTGAAGCCATTGCCCCTTGTACTGCCTCCACAGACCACTGAAAAGCAGCTGGCTATTCCCCCTTGTGTCCCACACTTGAGATATTTAAAAACATTAGTAAGATCCCCTCTCAGTCTTCTTTTCTCAAGGCTGAACAGCCCCAGTTCACTCAGCCTTTAAATGTCACACTTCAGCCAAACACAGTTATAGCAATAGCCATGACCCTGCTGGCAGTGTTACCCCATTTCCATGTGGATAAAGCATCTAAGAGCGCTTTGTGCAACCACGCCACTGCAACAAGTGGCATAGATGGGGCATGGGCCATGATTTTTTTAGTCACCAAGCACCCACTGATGAGCTTGCCACACCAGGGCAGTACTGGTGAGACTGGCACAGCTTGCAACGTGCTCTGCTCCAGAAGCTGAAGGCACTGTGCTTCACAGAGAGACACCACCAGAGGCTTTTCCACCATGCTGGCTCTGAAAGCCAAGCTCTGGATTTTACTTACTGACTAGGTATAAACTTCAAACATGCAAATGTAACTCCAGACAACTGTTCAGGTTGTTTTTAAAGGCAAGAATACAACGCCTGAATGTTTCTTCTGGCTACTGCTTTTTTGGAGAGTACTCTAAGCCCTCTCGGAAATACTTGTCAGATGCTATGCCAGTGAAAGGACTAGATGCTAATCCAACATAATCAATGTCAAGCCACAAAACAGCATTCAGATTTACATATTCTTGTGGAGGTGAGCAACAAACAGCTAACTCTACACAAATAACTAGATACAGTTAGAAATACAGACATCTCTGCCTACTTCTCAGTAGGCACTTCTGCTGGCAGATGTGTGGCAACCGGTTAGCATCAGCAGCAAGAAGCAGTACACCAAATTCACTATTTTCACCAGTCTACATTATCATGCTCCTCTGTTCTTCATAACAAACACCACACTAGACAGGAATACAAAGATTCTTCCTTTTCTCCCACACTGAAGTCTCAGGAATCACGCTGATGGGTGGGGGGGAGGGGGGTGGGAACCCAAATCACAGCAGAAATCCAGACATTACTCCAAAAAATTGGCATGGCAGCGTGGACACATGTACACACATACAGAACACTCCACAAAACTTTTGAGGCTACAACTATGCAGTTAAGAACACCATATACTTTTTCACTCCGTTTGACCCCCAAGTAGAGAGATGATCAAAGAGAAAGATGTGAAGTGTGTCGGTCTTTGTTATGCAAATAGCTACACAGAACCAGTTTTCTTAGAATAATTATACACGAAAAAAATCTACATCCTCAGGTCAAAGGTTTTACACAGCATGATTCTTCAGAAGTATTTTTAAGGACTGTTTAAAACCTCTGGGTAAAAAGAGTGCATAATTCCAACTCTGACAGACAATTAACTATAACCACGTTAACGGGTGTCACTACAATAAACTGCACTGAACAGCTGCAGAGACAGAATGGGGAGAAAGCAGAATTATGACAGATGTACACCCTGAAGACAAACTGAAGAACTGGCTCTTCCTGAAAGTAGCCCACTAACTGCAATGAAACTAAGACCAAATTATCTCTAGGACGCAAAAAATTGCTTCAAAATGTTTATTGTACAAATGGAAGTGTGACATAGCCTTAAACAAGTGGCTAGGAGATGCTACTGTACTCTTTTCAAATAGTTTATGAGACCACCCTAGACTTCACCAACCTAACACAGCAAGGAAAAAGAAACTTAAATCCGGAGAAAAAGAAAAAAGAAAAAAGAATCCTCCAAGACTCATGAAAGACATAACCATGTTCCGAGACCACGAGTACTATCCACAAGGAATATTTCTATTGACTTCAGCACACCTATTCAAAGTTTCACAAGAAACGACAGAATTTGGGCATATTAGCCCAACACTTCTCAGCATCCACATGTTCATTTATGCACCTGTGCAAGTCATCTCATAAAGTTTCCTCTTGATCTGGGCAGTGGCAGCAAATTATTTCCAAACTGTGCTGGTGAAACTCACTGTTTAAAATCCAGCACAATGATAAATCGGGTTCCGCAAATTAATCCAACCCATGCAGTTCCCATCTTCCATCTAGAAAAAGCTGTCAGCTTGCTCAGCTCCAGCTGAAAACAGGAGCGCAAAACAGCGGGACTAATCACACAGAGGAAACATTTGAGGGAAGATTGGGAGTTTTTGGTTTGGTTTTTTTTTTACTATATTCTGTGAAGTGGGAATGAAACCGGAGAAGCTGGAAGGGAAATCTGCAGCTGTGAGGGGAAAGGAGAGCTTATTATTGTTATTTTATTTTAAACATATGTATTAAGCATAGCTCAAAAGCAGGGAGTGAGTGGTATCTGAAACCAGAGGGAAAATCCTGCCACTAAAAACGATCAACCCTTGCTGTTTCAACAATATCCCACTGAGTGTGAGAAACCTCTAGAAATAGAATCATAACAAGCATATTTTGGCATAACTTTTATTAAGGTTTTAGGTTTGCAAGTGTGGGCAGCACTTGACTTACTTAAAAGACAGCGCCTGCTTAAAAAGGAAATTATTCCAAATCACGGATAAATCTTTCCCTAAAAAGAAAAAGCGGGACTAGCATAAAAACATCTTCCTACTGTAACATCAAAATGTCAACCACAGCGGGCTGCTAAACGCTAATAATTTCTAATACTACCTACCAGCTACCAACAAGTCTTCTATTTCCAACATGCGTGTGCAGCCACACAAACCAGCCGCGTTTGCCTGTCACACACGGACAGGTCTCACTAGACAGCCGACGGGTCTCAAGATGCCCCCGGGTTTCACCTACGGGTGAATCCCACCAAGTTTATTAGAATAAAGCTATTAGCTGGAGGAAACGAAAGCGAGCGGGGGAGAAGTCAGAGGCCCGCACTGCTCCCGGGCTTTTTCAGGGCGCCTCGCAGGTGAATGGTGCCTCAGCCGAGCCAAAACGCCGAGCCAACGGCTGCCAACTCGGGGCCGCCTTTCCAGAGGGCGGGAGACAGGGCTTGAAGAGCCAATTCAAAAGCGGCGCCTCATGCCGGCCGGGTGCCGCTCGGGGCGGCCCTCCCCCTCCGGCCGCGCCCCCGCCTCAGCTCCCGACCCGGGCGGCTGCCCACCCCCGCGCGGCGCCTCGGACGCCCGCCGGCCGTTAATGCCCGCGCGCAGGGCTTGAGGCGCCACCGAGACACGGCCAGCGGCGGGGAGAGGAGACGGAGCCGCCTCCGCCCCGGCACCGCCAGGCTACACCTCCCCCGCGGGGGGTGGCACCTTCCCGGGCAGCGGCACGGCCGCCGATTCCCATTTGAAACGGCCCGGCTCGCCCCCTCCTCCTCCTCCTCCTCCCGGCTCCCTTTCCTGCTCCTCCCCGCCGCCGGCCGCACCAATCCGCTCGGCCCCGGCCGCAAATCAAACTTGGTGCCCCCGGCTCCGCTCCCTCTCCCCCCAGCCGCTTGTCACTACTGAAAACGGCCAAAGCACCTTCCCACCCACGCCCCCACCCCCACCACCTCCGCGCTGCGACGGAGGGAGCGCGGAGGGAGGGGGACGGGACGGCGTTTTGGCGGATTGAGCAGCAGCAGCACAGAGGAGACTTGAGCTCATTTTCTGTGTCTGTCTCTCCTCCCACTCCCAGACAGTTCTGGAAACTGTGTATCACCTCTTGTCACAGGAAACCAACCAGCAGGCGGTGCAAACAAACAAACACCCTTTGCCTCCACCCTCCCCAAAATAACGTACGCCCCATCGCTAATGAACTGGCGAGCGCGAAGGGAAAGGGAAAAGGGGAAAGGGAAAGGGGGGGGGGAGAAGGAAAAACACATCCTCCAAGCAAGGCGACTACCCGAGCCCAGGGACAGGCAGGGTGGCAGCAGCATCAGGGCGGCTTTGTCTAATTTCAGCAAGTGGAATAATCGGTGGAGCTGCACTCGCCTCCTCCGGGAGGCGGAGGACGGATCGTTACACAAAAATAACGCGGTTATCTGGCACACCGCAGCCCAGACCCATCTTACTTGCCAGGCCCCTGGGGAAGAGCGAGATCGTGTCGCTACCCTGACTGCCACCCGAGCAACTGCAGGCGTTTGCCGCCGCTCCCCCGCGTTTGTCGTTCAGTTACGTTACGTTCGCGTTTCGACACCGTCTGTGACGTTTCCGTTCCCCCGTCAACAAACTCCGGCACAGCCACGCCGATTCACCCCGGCGCGCCGCAGCTGCCCCAGGCAGCCGGCATAGCAACGTCTTGCCTTGCCCCGGGGCACCCACGGAGCGCCAAGCCGCGGGAGAGGGACCCGCCCCCCACGCTGCACCTTGTCGAAGTTTGCACCGCGCCCCCCCCCGCCCCGTGTCCGCTCCTGCCGGCGTCCCGCTCTCGCCCTCTCCAGCTCCTCGACCCGGGGCGAGGGTACGGCGCTGCGGGGCCGCCGTGCACCTGCTGCCCGGCTCGCCCGGCGGCAGGGATGCCGTCCCCCCTCACCCGAGCAGCCCCGCACGCCACCCCCGCGCACAAGCTCTCAAACACGTGCACATGAGGGCTCCGGCAAGTTGCTGCTCTCCAGCAGCAGGCACCGTGCGCTCGCCCCAGGGAGCCGGGGGAGGGGGGGGGGGGCAGGTAGGGGTGTCACACGATACCGGAGCACCTATGACAGGCCTCCGCTCTCCCCTTCCAGCGGAACACCCACCGGTGCCCCGGCGCACACGCTCCTGCGACCACCAAGCACACGACTAACCGGCTGTGGCGCTCCCGCTCCGAAAGGCAACTTCTGATTAATTTCACCGCTGAGCAGTTTTTATGCTTTCTAAGCATTTTTCTTCCCTCCCCACAAGCGAAAGCCGACTGGGGGTGGGGGGGGATATCAGCGTAACTGCAAAGCTGCTTCTGCACATCAACACCTCCTCCCCCGCGCCCTCGCTCCTCGCCCGAGGCGATGGGTCTCACGGACATGTGGGTGACACGGTGACAGACACTGGCCGTGGCTTCCCCCCCCCCCCCCCCGCCCCCTTTCCTACACATCAGAAATCTCAGCAGGACCTGCGCTCTGCCGTTGCCATCTGTCTACCAAGTTGCTCCCACGCTTCCTACTTTCCACGGAGAGTGATGCCCAGCGATGCCCCCCCACGAGGCGCCCCCCACCCCCCACCCCATCCCCAGCGTAGCCTGCGGCGACGCCCGGGGCCGGGAGCGCGGCACGCCGTCAGCTCACTTGGCCGCCGCACCTTCAAAGCTACGCGGTCCTTACTTGGCGCGCCGCAGCCCGCAGCGGAACAACACATATCCACACACACAAAAAAAAAAGCCGCCCGCCGCTGCCGGCACCGGCCCGCCGCGCCGAGCGGCGGCACAACCTCCCCTCCCTCCTCCCACCCGCCCGCCCCAGCCCGGCACAAGTTGCTTGTGGGATAGCGGAGCCGCAACTCGGCCGCCTCCCCTCGCCCCGTACTGAGCCGCACGGCTCTTGGCGCCATGTTAATGACGTACTATCTTATTTCCACTAGGCAGCGACCTTCGGCACGAAACTGCTCTCTCGCCGCCTCCGGAGCGACAAAAAAACCATCAAATATGGCTGTGCTGGCGGCTCCCCCGGCTGGCGCTGCGGCGGCGGGGCGGCGGCCGGCACGGTTACCTGCTGGCGGCGGCGGCGGGGCGGCGGCGAGGCGGCGGTGGCGAGGGCGGGCAGCGCGGCCGGGCTCCCCCTGCGCGGAGGGCTCGGGGCCGCCTCATGAGTTCGGCGCGGCGCCGGGGAGCGGGCGCGGAGAGCGGCTCCCTGCGCCGCACGCACACACCCGCACTCACTCTCTTTCGCACACACAGAGACTCCCTCTGACTGACGTTTGTACTTGTTATGGAGGAAGGACTCCGTGAATCAAACTCGTTTCTGGGTCACTGCTGCCACAGGGGGGAGCTACTTTAATCCCCTGCCAAAACTGGAAGGCGAGGGAAAGGCGCGGGAGGAGGGGGGGGAGAATAATAATAACGTAGCGCCGGGGTGGAGAGGCGGCGGCGGCGGCCCTAGGGGAGTCGCCGTTAACTCTTCGCGGGCCTGGCCGGAGCCGCTCAGCGGCACAGGAGTCTCCCGACAGCCGGGCCGGGTCTCTCCTCCGTCTCCCCTTCTACCACGGCGGTGGGCGGCTGCCCTAGGAGCGGCAGCCCGAGGAGCTCCTCACTCCCAACTGCGCAGACTTGGACGGAGCCCCGGCTCCTGCCGCGTCCTCGCCTGTAGTCAGTCAAACGGACTCGAAAACGAAGGTGGGAAGCGACGCTGCGAGGCCGGCAGCTGGGCGGTCATACCTGTCGGCACCCAGATCCCGCCGGTGGCACCGCCGGCGTTACCCCGCGACAATTAATCTCTGCCTTTCCAAAAACATTTAAGCCGATTTCGCAACCGGCAGTCACAAGGCTGCGCAGGCTCCCCGTGCGACACACGCTTTTTCAGGCAGGCAGAGAAACTGAGGCACGTAAGAGTTAAGCGTTGCGGCCGCATACGCGGCGCGTAATTGCCAGGGCAGGAATAAAACGGCAGGCGCCCTATTCTCAGCCCCCAGCGTTATCCCTGCGGCTCCCTAACTTTGATGCTGCTCAGGGACTAGAAAAGAGCTAGCGCATGCTGCGGTTTCAGTTCACATCTTTCTAGCAGGAAACGAAATTACCTTAAATTGGCACCAAATTACATACTAAACTTACCATTATCAGAAAGGGGGGGGGACAAAGTATGTTTGAATGCGGGTTTCTTTATTTTCCACGTAAATCGCTTTACCTCACGCCATGCACCTGTGTTCCCTGAGTGAAGGAGAAAAACCGCTTTTGAGGAGAATTCCTGAGCGTACAAAGTGTGAGGCAATAGCTACCGTGGCAAAGATTGAACGTAATCTGAGAGAATTAAGGCGATCTGTGGAAAATAATCCCGATAGTATGCAAATACAAATTAATTCGGCCTCCACAGCAATATCAGTCTGCCAAAGAATCACACCTTAGTTCAGCCGAGGAATTGGGTCGTTACTCATGCATGCAAACCCAGTCATTTCTCCTGCTGTCTCACCCACCAACCTACCCAATAACAAAACAGCTCTTACATTGCTACTCATCCTAAAAAGTTGTGGCTCACAACAAAAATACCTTCCCCCCGCCCCCCAAGATATTTTTTTCACAGAAAATATAGTCTGGAGTTTAAAGATGCTTCAGGCTGTTTTAGAGGCTGACTTGATTCCCCTTTGTTTCTACATGAAAATAAGAAAACATGCACATGTTCTCTACATTCTCCTGCACTTACCTTGGCACGCAGACCAGAAAAGATACCTGCTAGCATGGATTTGTACACATCAGCAGTCTACAGAGAAGGAGCTCCACCGCTGTCATTCATATTTGCGGGATCAAGGCCTTAGCTTCTTGCCATTCATGGTATAGCTCTCAGGTACCTGTGATCATCTCTGCGATACACCCGATGTCATCATCTGATGATTTACTTCCAGAATTGCATTCGTACACCCGTCACCTTACCCCTGAGCTCCCAGGAACCTACCCCCGTGTGCTCATTATCATACTGCCAAAGGAGTCAGTGACTGGAGACTGTTGATCCGCATTATCTAAAGAGCGCGTATGTGCTGTGCTTTTATGTAAACCCCTACAGAGATGAGGGTCTGCAGGTTCCTCGGGAGCTCATGGAGTACTTAGAATCACAGAATGCTTTGGGTTGGAAGGGACCTCAAAGATCATGCAGTTCCAACCCCCCTGCCATGGGCAAGGACACCCTTCACTAGATAAATACACAAAAAGTAATCAAGATTAGCAGAGCTATTGTCACTTGACATTTCCTCTACAGAACTACATTCTACTGAATGAATCCGAATTACTGGGGTTTAAATACTCTCCCTTGTGAAAGACTGAAGGATTGCTGGAAATGCTGTTTGTCCCTGTGAATTCTTTCCAAGAAAGTTCAGAACTGGCTTTAGAGAAAACCTTAAATGTCAACATGCTCTAATTTCTCAACAGGAATGATAGAAGCTTTCCTGTCTCAAACTCCTCAAATCCAAGGCAGTTTTTGTTTTTCTTTAATTACTTTTCCTTTGCATATACAGCCAAGTTTTAAGTTACATCTTGTATTTTAGGAAACACTTCCCTTGGAAGCCAGGCAAGGCCATACATGTAAGAACAGAACATGAATGTCTGCAGAGTGGTGGCCCATGTTCTAACATTTTTAGTTGCTGCTTTATCTAAATTACTGTAGGAAAGTCAACAACCAGGAGCCTCTGTGCTGTAAATGAGCTAGTTGATCCTTATGGGAAAGTAACATAACTGGAACAAAGGTGCCTCTTTGTCTCTGCGTGCAGTGTATCACCGAAACTGCTCTGGGCTAATGTACTCACACATTTTACAAGGAAATATTGAAAGATTGAAGGGCTAGTAGCTGGAAGAATAATTTTGGACATTAATGGAAAACACTTCATGAAGAAAAGGTTACATCCTGTACTACTTCAACGCTACAGGTATAAAGTTGTGTGCTAATACAGCTATGGTGGAACAGGAAAGAATATAACAGAGCATACCAGAGTAAGTATTGTAAATACAAAAAAGTACTTTTGAAATTAAAAAAATAAGAGAGACTTATATATGATCTAAATAAAGCAATTAATTGTTCACTGCAGTATCAGCTTTAGCAGCTTAAGACGCTGCTATGACTCCTGCCTGAGAATCCCAGCAGCAGACATGGGAAGGGACACTATCGGTGGTCCTCGCTTGCTTCTCTACAAACCCAGGGCCCAGCTCAACCCGCCAGAGCAGGTGGGCTGCCGACAAAGAACAGGAGGGTGGCGAACACAAGCTGCCCGGGGCGAAGAGAGAAATCCAAACTCCGCGTTGAACATCTGACCGCGGTCTGACGCAAATAGGAACCGCGGTACTTTTCTGCTACCTCCCCTGGCTAAATTTCAAAATAATGGGTAAAATTCTGCTGGAGGTAGAGCCAGTAGAAGTTTTGCCATGGGCATCATTGGGACCACAATCTCAGCCTTCATCCCTAACAGATAACACCCTCAGCAAAGCAGGCATTTTGTCATACCAAATGATGTCCTAAGGGCTGTGCCTCTGTCAGTCATCTTTATATCAGCCCATTAACACCCATTCCAGGAGCACTAAGGGAACATGTATCAGGCTTGGACTTTGGCTTTGTACTAACACACAACTTCCCCACGTTGTCTCATCAGACAGAGTCACTCATAATATTAAATTTTACTTAAGAAACTAAACGATCAAAACATTTAACGTCACCTTCTTGACTGCTAGTTCTGAGCTGACACACAAAGCCACAGAAAAGATGTGGCTTTTCAGCATTTTCCTAACCTTTTATGGCAATCTGTTGCCACAGTAGTGTCTGATAAAATGTTTTTACTTACCTTTCTTCTTTCCTTTTTTTAAATTTGGTAATACTCCTTTTACACCTGGAATCTTTTCCATTAATTCTTGCAGAGTCTCCACACATGAAGGTAGACCCGGTGAAGCTGAGTTTCTCCCCAGTGTTAACCTTAGCCCAAGTATCACTTAGAACTCAAAACCATTCTTTTGCTCTTGTGGCTCTGTTTAAGAGCTTCTACTTCCATTTTCTCCTTGGTTTTTTATTGTGAAGATTAGAAATTTCAGGGGAAGAACACAGTAAAGATCCAAACCAGCACTATCAGGACTTTAGCTTTTGCTTAATCTTCAGGAATAAGAACTTCCAGACAGCTTCCACATCTACAGATGTCTGTATTGCAGAGATATACACTTGGGCCAAATCCTGTTGAGGTCCGCTTTGTGTCCCATTGGTCTACTATCATAAGCAAGGGGAAAGAAATACTTTGACTCATGCATATGTAAATCTATACCACTTACAAACTGCATAAAACATGGTATTTTTAACTCCTGCAGAAATAAACCTTGCTCACCAGGCTCTGTATGGACCATAGAGGAACACAGTTGTCAAGGTTTTGTCTAGTCCATATCCATAATTTATGACAACATGGGGCCGGCTACTTCACTAAATTATGCACAAAAAAAAAAAAAATTAGTGCTTTTTTCTTCCTTCTTGCCCACAAGCATTTAATTTTGGTGTGTCTGGATTTGGGAGCTCAAAAAGACTAAGTTCAAGGCACATGGTATTGCCTTTCACTCCAAAGGTGAGGTTCACAGCTAGCAGGATCACTTGTGGAAATGATTTGCAGATTCACAAGCCACAGTCCAAAGATGTGCTTTCTCCTGTGCCTACAAGTCCCAGTCCTCTACCTTACAGTTTCTTTGTTTTGCTGAAATGCAGTTGTTGTGAAAGGTCACCAACTGGGTGTGTGAGCCAGTGCTCCACTCAGTAGTTGTGCCATTAAGTGATGAGGAAGGAGAAGGATGAAAACGTATTGTTAGAGCTGAACTTTGTATTTAACAGGCTACCAAACAGGGTGCTTGCAACAGAGACACTGGTGTAGCCGATTTAATCACAAAACTGGAGAAGAAGAGATTATAATGGTCATTTTACGTGTGGGTAGGCAGGGGCATACAAAGGTTAAATCACTCACACAAGTCACATGGTAAGTCAGCATTAAGACCCAGAATAGAAACGTAAAGTCATGCCTCTCAGTCCAAGGTTTCTAATGATTAAACTATACCCTCTCCTTTGGCCTGGCCTGCAGCACATAATGCAGTACAAAGTATACCTCCACGGCATTTTGCACATGGGTAGCTTGAACTATTGTCAAACACCATCATTGCACAGATACGCAACCCTGGCATTGTATATTCACCTGAACGTGACATGGGAACAGGTATGGCCAATAGGTAACATTTACTAAATTCCAAAAGCTAAAAGTACAGCCACCGAAATCAAGTGTTTCCAAGTTATTCTACCTGGAAAGCGGAAGCTGGCAGGAAACAAGTAGAACAAGAGCCTCAGAGGGAAAAACTAGGAGGCGGCAGTTAACTTGCAGATTTGCGAGTTAAGTGGGATGAAGTTGATGCATCACCTTTAACGTAAACAACACAATTTTGTACATGATGAGAGAAGTAATTAGCATCCAGGGTAATGCCCTAAGTACAGGAAGAATGGATTGTGAAAACCTCAGGCAAGTGAGAGTTTAGCAGCAAACACATCAAATCTCACTTGAAGTATATACACGTGCCTATCTGGCAGCTCATCAAGCAACATTAGACTGGCTAATCTAAACGAACTCCAATATTAAATTGTGTTTGTGCAGGCAGAAATCATGTAGTGAAAGAAAGGTGCTGTGACAAGATTCGCAGAAGAGTTCAAAAGAAACTGATTGCAGATTTTCTGATTGCAGAGTGCGCCCTGATAAACAGTTACAGAAAGCGGAGTAGTGGTGCCAGGCTACTGGGGAGGTGCAACAAAAAACAGTTTCTTTTTCAGTAACAAACTAGCACCAAAATAACTTCAATACATAAATAAATACATTTTTAAAAAGGCAACTTCAAGTCTGGATCCTTAAGAGTCAGAAAAATATTAAGCGCTTTTTTTTTTTTTAAAAAAAAAAAAAGAAAGATCAGCTGTTGAAATTGCTCTGAGCAGCTTGTGGCAATGTTTCTGGAAAGCACAGAAACCTTGGAAGTAGCTTCCCATGTGGCCTTTCTGGATTCCACTCAGTACTTTATGGAATTGCCCCAGAGTTGCTTCTATTTGTGGTCTCTCCTCAGACAGCCTCTTGCAAACGCGATGACACACACGGTTCATTGAATTTAAAGCTGTTTCCAGACCATGAAACTGAGTTCTGCTGCAAGGGCCGAGAGAGTGTACACCCTCCATGACAGAAAACAGGTCCAGGATGCTTAGACGTAAGTTACAATATAGAGGAGATATTCTGTTTATCCTCAATATGTCAGCCTCCTCAGTTTTGACAAAGGGCAAGCTTTCTCCCTAAACAGTTAGAGGTCCGCTGATTGCAAATGCAGTTGCTCTGAAACCTACTTAAAATGCATTAGTAACTTGAGCTCAAGAGTACACAGGTATAAGGGTGTGAAGAAGCCACTGCTTCTCAGTAAAAATGCCAGTCAAACAAATACACAACTGTTGTTTACTTCAGCTATTTTACTTTTGCAATTATATGCTTTAGAAATCAAGTTATTCAGTGTTTGGTGCATAGGAAAGATGATTGAGGAAACTAAATTAAACATCTTTTTCTAGTAGCAATATTGATTGCTGAGTTTTTCTACAACTTTTACTCCATAAGTAAGCACAAAAAAAACCACCTTAGAAAGTTTTAATCAGCATAAATGTAATAAAAACTGCCTCACATACTTCCATTTCACTGTTATATACATTCAGAGGTTTGACACTACCAAACAGGACTCGAAACAAGAGGCTCGGAATATCCAGCACAAAGGAAACTTTACAAATTAGGGGAAGTTGAGCCCTTCTCTAGGCTGCCTCATTCCATCTCACACTCACCCCAACCCCCCCCCCCCCCAAAAAAAGGAGAGGGGTACTGGGATAAACAAGTCAGTTTATCCCATATACCAGTGGGCCACATAACTGCAAATAGCCCTAGCTGACTGTCTCTGTATCCGGCAGGCATTAATATAGACCCAAAACAATGCAGTCCACACTGTTACGCTTGGACTTTGCTAAGAGTTTACCCAGAGTACACACCCAGTAAAAAAAAACCCAAAACCCTCAGAAACATAAGAAACGCTGCAGTACCCTTATCAGGTAGAGAATTATTATCTACTTTGCCAATAAGGCACCAAAACATAATGGCATAGATACACAGAGGAAAACTGCCCCTGGCAAAGCGAAGAGACTGATCTCCTGATTCAGCCCGAAGGCATTACAGCAGCGTCATCCTTCAGGGCTGCCTGAAACACACTCAATTCAAGAGGTCAGCTATCCTTAGCACTGCATTTGCACGCTGGATGCGTCTAACCCCAAATTTCTGGTTCAGGCTCTAGGAGGGCAGTGAGAGTTACACTGCACAGTAAATACATTCAAGTGCACGTTATGCAAGTGCTCAGGCTGTACACAACCCTCCAGTTATTTCATATCATTTATAACAGTAATTCTAAAGTCACTCTTTTTTTCTCCTTTAAGTGGACAAAGAAGTTTATTGCTTAATTAGAAATTACAGCTTCTTTGTTACTACCCAAAGCTGACACCGCCACAGATACACTTAACTAAGCACACAGTGAAGAATGAAGAGAACTTGGAAATCCAATCATTACTCTGGCTCCTGTGAACTTTGCTTCACTAAGCAAAAAAACCCGCAGCAAACAAAATAGTCTCTGACCTTCCAGAACAACATTAAAAAAAAAAAACAAAGGTCTGATCTGCTTATGTGGGCAGATTTTGGCACAGGATAAAACATCTATATTTGTTTGCTCCTCAAATTGCACAAGTCAGAAGAGAATCTCGGTTTTATCCCAGACGTGCTTTTAAACCATGGCGTGTTTATGTTTCTTTGACAATCTGAGGCAGGTTATGTTCTTGTCATGGAAGTGCAAGTACTGGGGCAAAGCAAGCATGCCAACAGCCTGTAACCTGGTATCTCTACAGGAGGAACAGGCACATCCTGCAGCAAGCACGCTTATCCTTACGTAACTGCCAAAACCACAGCTCCAGCCTCCTCGGCTTCTCAAATATTCAGCCAACCCCTAGCAGCAATTCTGCCCTCGGCCAGAGCTAAAGGTGAGCCCACAGTGTCTCAGATCTCTTCTGGAAAAGGGCCCGACTACTTAAAGGAGCTGGGCAGCCTTCAGCCACAGTGCACAAAGAGGAGGCGGGGGGGAAGTTTACGGAAGGTAAGTTCAGGAAAGTCTGGAAGAGCGCCAGCCCCATAGCAGGCAGTCCCATGCCAGAGTACAGCTTGTACTGGCTCTCTGGTGTAGTGCTCTGGATCAATAACATCTGTAATAAAGCACATACTGACTGGACAGATGCACAGAAGGAGCATAAGGATCCTTCCTCTCCCAAAATGCTGGTGGTACAGTGTACAGCAATGCTTTGGCGCTGCCTGTGACATCTCAATCTTCATTTCATGCTTTTCAAAGAGCTGCTCCTAGTGGTTCTTTGGGGTTCCTCACGTTTTTTCAGGGAATTAAGCATCTTTCATGACAGCCTTAATAAAGCAGTGCAAGTATTGTGCACTCCGTAGCACTTGATGCACACCTCAGACACCCTAGGTAGCATGTGTGCAGGAGTTCGATTTCAGCAAAGGAAATCAGTGACAGCAAAAAGGTCCCAAACCTCTGGCAACATAACGAGAGACTGAGATCACCATTGCGTGACCATCACCCTGTCATTTCATGTGAACAGAATGAAGTAGCACTGAAAACGTGCATGCCTGTCATCTGCTGTCCCTAGCAAGGGAGCCCCATTAGCCAAGCTGGTTACCCTTCAGAAGACAACTAACCTCTGCTGGTTAAATGCTTTAAATGTGTTTAAAGTTGCCTAACATGCACTAACACCCTGAATTCGGTATTTTTCCATGAACAAATAGCAGCCCAGCAAAATCAAGCTACAACACACAAACCAAATCTGTTTCTACTATGTACGCACATGGATGTTTTGTTTTTGTAGATATCTCAAAGTCAGGGGGATCTCCAAGCCCAGCAAAGGAAAGATGACACTGATACTTGTCTTACCTTAAAAATTCCTTCCATGTACCTGCAGTTTGTAAGCAACTCTTAAAACCACAAGCATAAGTTCAAATTCTCTTTTCACTGTGAATGAGTGTTTATATGGCACTAGCTTTCATGAAGCTAGGATTTTTCCTAGCTCATGTTTTATAGGTACAGAGAATTATATCAAGCAGTTGACATTTGAACCGCACGATACATTCTAGTAAATTGATGTATCAACCACAACACACTGTACTCTAATCAAAGAACACAGCCCTCTACCTGAACATCAAATGAGGGATTAGTTGACAGAGGGTTTAAAAGCTGCACGTCATTTCCAGCGTGTGCACCAAATGAAATCATACTTCTCAAGGTGTTTGCTACGCTAATCCTGTTTACATGTCATAGCACAAAACCAGGCACATTCAACCCTGTGAAAATTCAGGTTGGGTCTGAAAGGTGTTTAAGACAAGGAAAGCCAAAAATGTGCTAGGTTACTGAGGCTAGGTTTCAAAGGACTTTGATGCCCAAGGCTAAAAACATAGTTCAGCAAATTCTTGTTCAGTTGTCCAGCTCTGGAATAGTCTAAACTTAGTACCTCCCTGCATGATTGCAACATTCCTTGAAGATCTGTAGCTCTAATTTTTTTTGGCATGATCTGAACTGCTTCAGCTTGCATAACGAGGTCATAGCTTCAGTCTCAGCCCAATGAAGCCAGATGTGACTATCTAGAGCTACCTATTGGTTAGATGCTTCCACTTTTTCCAAACTGAATTTTGCAACACTGCTGCAGAGCCAAAGGATCTGCTTGTTCTCATCCTGCTTCATGACTTGCATGTGCTCGGTTGCACAATGCCTCCACTTGAATAAAAACAATGGAAGACACAAACGTCAGGCCAAGTCTTGGGCTAAATCATCATATCTCATGTCTTTGTACTTACGAATTGTGTTCCAAATATACTACATTTTCAAAACTCCAGGGAAAAAAAAAAATCAGTGCTTGACTCATTTCTTTAAAACAACGCTAATACTACTTAGTCTGAGACTGGCATAAGATGTTTGCCAGTTACTCTACAGACACAGGGCACCAACTAATATATCTGATTTTTTTTTTTTTTTATTTCTATCCTCCATTAATGATACCAGTAAGTTTAGCTTACGCTTTGCTATAAATCATATTGTTCCAGGTACAGGAAAATATCCTGTATATGTAGGCCACAGCTCGCAAACGTAAACAAATAAGACATTTTCTAAGTAATTAAATATACTACGCTGCTTGACAGTGACAACAAACCACAGGGGTTTCCTCAAGAAAGAAGCGCCAACACTTTTGCAAGCGAAGTGAAGTTGCAATTTACTTTTTTTCCTTTGCACTGGGGTTACGTCACTTATCTCTTGGGCACAGATGACACTAATAACCATGTGCCCGGAATCTAGCTAAATTATCAGTTTCCTTTAAATAGTTTGAGGGAGGAAAACAAGCAAGAATGCTGCACGGGAAAGTAGGAAGGCTTGGGTCTTAAGCCTAAAAGTTAAAAAGTTTAAAAAGTTCTTTCAGTTTAGCTTCCAAATTTTGTTCTAGGGGTTTTCATATACAAAATTGCATCATTTGTGTGTGCAGACTTGGTAGCTGCATACACAGCTACCCAGACGGCACACAATGTGGGCACTGAAAGCTGACAAGTTTTACCTATTCAGCCCAAGCATTTTGAGCAATCTCCACCCTTTAGGAGACCACTCAAAGATACTTAATTTAACCTTGAAGTCATTGATCCTCATGAGGAACGTTATGTTTTCCAGTTACATTACACAGAAGCGTGCAAACCCAAATGTTTGTAAGCCAAATTCGGAAGAGGACACCTTAATCCCTTGACTCCCATAAAATGCATCACGCTTCACAAGTTGTCCGTCTCATATAGTTGCTATGTAGGAGACTTGGAAAAGATCAAGTAGCTGAGGCTTCAAAAAGACAAAAACGTTCATTCTATTAAATTTTAGGTTGCAGAATGCCCTGCACCACTGAATTAACTGTTGATACTGAAACCTCCAGCAGGTGAATCCTCCATGTCTCTACAACCACCCTTTAAAATGAAAAAGGTACCTGCCATCTATCTACCCACAAGACAGGGTCCTGTCCACAAGGCTTCAGCTAAACATTCAGGTCCTATTCAGGATCTGAAATTCATAGCCAAATGCAGGTAGCACCAAGAGCATTCTAAGAGTTTTCCAGCAAAATGTAATTACTTCATTTTAATAGGTAAACATGATGAGCTCCACAAACGACTGCTGAGGCATTAGAGATCATTAGTCCCACAGAGAAAGCACTAACATCCTGCAGTATCAAATTGTTTATCGCTAATTCACAGAGACTGAATTCACAAATACATTTCTATCACTTTGTAGTTGGTTAATTAATTACATATATTAAGCAAATTAAACTGAAGGATGCAGCAAGTACTCCCGGGGCAACCAATGGCTATGTCACCAGAAATCTGTTTCTCTTCCATTCAGAGAAGTCTCTGCAATTTTCTTTTTCCCTTTAGTGACAGAGAGGATCATAAAAAGATGAAAGCTGTGATCTCACTAGCACAGCAGAAATCAAGAGAGACTTCCATTGCACTGAGATCAGCGAGATAACTCCGAGCAAAGAGCTTCATACACATGTGCACAAGTGAACTAGCAGCCCAAATTTTGGGGACTCCTCAGATCGCAATCAGAACATCCCAGTGCAGTTTTCATTATGATAAGAGAAGCAGCAGCCCAAAGATAGCGATAAAGCACCTAAGTATTTGCAAATACCTTTCTAAACTTCGTATGTGGAGTCTTCTAGAAAAGTATGATTTATAAAAACTAACACTTAAACAGTTTAATTTTTAATATATCAGATTAACACTAATGGCTACAATAATTACTGATTTGTTATCCTTACGTAAAATGGTGTTAGAGGCAATTGTAAGCTCATGGTTAACAAGCTTTTGCATTAAGCTGTTCTGCTAATTAATTTCTTCTTTTCTTGTACAGAGTAAGACAAAAGAAAAATCAGTATCCAAACCTCAAGTGTTTAAAAAAGCAGAATGTTATTTTGCTCAAAAACAAAGCAAAGACAAAAACAACAAAACATTCGTCCAGTACTTTCAGTACCATAGAGGCTGCTATAAAGTAAGTTAACTGCCTGCCAGGGACACCGGTACTTCCACAAACACTGTTTCCTCCACATTTAGGTCCAGAGTCATCAACTGAACTATTATCATAACTAAAAGCAGGCCACTCCATAAGTCTCTATCAGACTAGGTGCTTATGTGTCACATGCGTTACCAATATACTTTTAAGTGATATTTTTTAAAAAACATTGTACTGATTATTTAATTTAAAATGTTTAGGAGATAGTTCTCCTTTTGATTTTAGTCGTTAACACACACGTTCAGTCCTTGCACCATCTGTGTACATACATGCTTCCAGTCACACAAACAACAGAACATGAATATGAACCTATACAGAGTCAGTGTATTTAAAATGTATATCCATTTTTCTTAATTAACAAAGAAGAAAATACAGATTTTTTTCTGATTATTCAATTTTTTTTTTATATTATTGGAGCCTTATTTGGATTTAGAAAGAAAAAAAATTATTTGCATTACTTTTTCCTGTGCTAAACAAACAACAAAAACCCCACACCAAACCTAAAGGGAGCATACATAAAGGGCATTCCACAGCTATTTTGAGGTAGATGATAAACCACAAGGTGTCCTTTGGTGGAAGCACAGAATGTATAATCCAGAGTTTGGAATGTCCTCGTTTCCTGATGCTTTCCCATTTTTTTGTCTGTGTAAGTACTGCTGACTGCCACTTTTCACAGGGAGAGGCAACCTTATTCTTTACTGACTAATTCTTCTGTTCTAGAATTACAGTAGCAGTTCTGAAAGGAACCAGACATAAAATAGCCAGGTTGAGGGTTAATGCCTCTCCCCATCTTATTTACCCTGATTTTGGGGACATAATTTTTAGAGTCTTCTTGGAATACTCTTGTGAAATGTTAAATTTTCCCCATGATACAAGGTCAAAGCACTTCTGTACTCGTTGATGCCAGCCTTCCTACCTTGGATCAAAGGTCAAATGGATCAAACAAATCCTATGCAACTAAAAGAAAAACAGAAGCTGATGATCAGAACTGCTGAACATTTGAACTCTCTCACTCCCAGTCCACGTGACCCATGTACTGGTTTTACTTTAATGTCCAAATATATGCCATGATTACACTAAACCTTTCCTGAATGAACAAAAAATCCAAAGCCAGTACACAAACTAAAGAATCTCTTTGATACAGACCACAGCAATAATATTTTCAGGAGAAAATTGTTTATTAGATATACCAAGCTCCAAGTATCTAAGAAAATAATCTGCAATTTGATTTCTTTCTTCAAAGCAGGAGCTGGCTATGCAAATTTTCCTGGAAAATGCACTAGCTTGAACCCAAAATCTGACAAGCCATCTTTGCCTGTGCATAGGTAGCTAAAGCATAGCAGCATTTTACTAATATATGTAGAATCTACATGGTCAAAATAAATAGCACTTTTCAAAGAATTGCTGCACCAGAAATCGCAGCCTGGATCTGACTGCCAAAACACAAATTATTTGTTCCCTCAAGGTCACTCTGAGCTGACAGAGTTTCTGCATCAAAATGCTTCATCAAAATCGAGAAGAACCTGTCTTGTGTTTTTTCTTTCATTTTAATGCTTGTTATTTCCTCTTCTCCAGCTCCTCACAGATACTACTTTATGTTGTTTCCATTCCTGGCAGCTGTTCTTCCCAGCAGCTGCAACACCAGCAAGAGACAGGAGTCACTCAGACTCTTGGCCATGCAAAAGCATCACACTGGTGGTCCCTTGGTTACTAAATGCACCACGGACCATGGTTAGTTGAGCAAGAGCACCCTCTTTCTGAAGCAGTATTTGTGCCAGAAGGCCTTGGTAGTTTTCACAGTGGGCAAGTACCCTGGGACTGAATGAGATTTGGACTTCTCCAGCCAGCTCAGCGCTATAAACACGTCACAGTCTGGAACAGCTGTCCAGACATTCATCAAGCTGTTGGGTTTCAGCCCTCCATATTTAGTCTTCGTGTGTCTAGCCTTGCCTGAACAGGCTTAAGTATTCTCTCTTTCTTTGGCATCTTTGGTACCTTTCCAGAGCACTCACTAGCTCTCTATCAGTCACTTTTTCATGAGACTTCCAGTCCAACCGCTGTTCTGAATCAACCGACGCTAACCTTCCCCAAAACAGGCATTTTTCTACATCTGTGCCTCAGGACATTCCGATTCTCAGCTCATTTCTTTAGGAGGCACATGGCTACTTTGGAGCAACCATTTAGGAAGGGCAAAAAAGCCTACAGCCAAGATGTCTGTTTAGTATTAAAGTACTTTAAGGAAGCTTTGGTGGGACTGTGGTAGGAAAAGTAAAGTTAGAAGAAAAAGTTGCACTTCTCAGACATTTTTTCTTTGAAAGAAAAGCAATTGTCTGTAGCAGTATGGACACAGATGTTTTCAGATACAGAAATAAAATACAGATGCTGGAGACTAAGTGAATTTCATATCTTTATATGGGTCCAGATTGTCTCAAGAAGAATGAGAATCAGATTCAACTTTTAATTTCACATGTACACAGTCACTAAAGCACAGAGGGCTTCAAGTTGTAAATTCATTCATCATTATGTCTAAGAGTGGGACATATCCTGGTAAGTCTGACCATTTAACATTCATCCCCCTTTAAACTTAGAGGATATAACAAGTCAGTGTAATTAAACAGGAATTCTGACATATTGAGCCATTGCCATCTCTTCTCTGTAAATTGAACCCAGACTCCTGGCCCAGGAGTTTAGATTTCTGTGGTCTGAGGCTGAGCTCTGCAAAGCACAGAGGTAAGACCTTGGCTCAGCTCTGTGGACAAATTATTGTTGAGCTGTGAGAGTATGCAAGCTAAAACAATGTGAGATAAGAAGCAGTGAGAGTAGCAAGAAGCAAAAACAAAGACTAAAGTGAATTTTTTTAGTTAGAAGTGGTAACTCAAGGGCACAGGAGACAAATGCTAACATGAAAAGCTATAAACCCCCCCAAAAATAAGTCAGAAGTCAGCAAAGTCAATGAACAGTTTACTCCAAGAAGCAGCAGAGGCCAATGCTTCCCTGACTCGTCAGATGTTTGCCTTAGGGGTGGTGCACACATTTCTGGCTGGTCTAATAGAATGTCATTCTTATCAGTGTGCTAGCTAATAAATAATCATTGGGTACACATTGGTTCTATACACCTCCACTAGCAAGCCTGTCACCATAGGAAAGATCTTGATGCTATCAACTTGGATACCTATTTTGATACCAACAGGCATTGCTATTTATTGATTTCAATATCCGTTGGCATTGCTACCCACTGATGTCTGCTGATTTCAAAACACTGCTGTTGACAGGCACTGATACCTATATGCATCATTACCTTTAAATGTCAATAGGTATCAACAGTCATCAATACCTATAATTTTTAATGCTGATTTCACTATTTATCAAGAAGCACTGATACCTACCAGTAAGTATAGTTACCTTTTGTATAGTACCTTTTGATTTTGAAACCAAATTTCAATATTAGTACGTATCAAAAGCTATTTCAATACCAATTGAGGCATTCAAATTAAAAGGAACCAATACCTTTTAATAACAACATCTGTCAATATTATCCTTGCTATGAGTAGGTATCAATAGCTACCAATTTAAATACTGATTTTGGTATCATTAGGCTTTGATACTTATGGTATCAACAGGTATCAGAAAGTAAGTATTAATACTTATCAATTTCTATACTGATTTTTAAATCAATAGGCATCAATAGGTATTGACAGGCATCCATATCTATCAATTCAAGAGATAATGATTTCAATATTAACCTATACTTACTGATTTTGATGCTGATTTTGGTATCAGTTGGCATCTATACCTGTCAATATTGACACATTTCAATAGCAATACCACTTAATCTTGATAATTTTAATACCTGTTGATAGATAGGTATTGATAGACTGGTTTAGATAAGCATTGACACTTAGCAATACTAATACCTATCAACAGACATACATACTTACAGCAGTCATCAGTAGACTTCAATACTAATTGATAGGCATCAATACCAGTTTATGTTTATACTTATCAGTATCAATCAGTTTCAATACCTGGGTATCTTAAGAGGCATCGATTCATATGGATTTTTATATTCTGGCAAAGAGCTATATGAAGTTTTAATATATAGATTTTAGGTGGTATTATTTGGTATGAAGCTTGTTTGATTTTCCTCTACTATACTTTCCAAAGCAAAATACTGAAGAAAAAAAAGCATATCATCCTTTAAGATATTACATTCACAGCCAGGTCTGCAAAATCCTGCACTGCAAGAGTCAGTGAGCATGTGCAAAGCTGCAGGCACAAATGTGGAGGTCATTTATTAATAACTGCTCCTTGATATTTAGACAGAGAAAAAAATATAATAGTCTTGCTATTTCATTATTTCTGGGAATTCTGAGTACTTACTGCTCAAATTCATCTGGTTTTCTTGGAAGGCAGTTCTCTTTAAACCAGGTAAGTTTCCCTTAAACTCTCCAGATAGTTCAGTTTCAGCCTCCGGAGGAGTACTTCCTTCTTTCAGTTTTGCAGCTGCAGTTCTGTTTAGATATCTCCCTACAGCCCTGGGTCCTCTGACATTCCCCCAGCTTTATTCCTGAAGGCTGATAACACAGCCAGCCGCATCAGCATTTTCACTTTCAGCACCAGCCTCCTTTCTCAGTCCCACACACGCACCTCCAAACCCAGCAGGGCGAGGCAGACTCACTCCCACAGAGCTGCCTGAGAAGCGACAGTGCCACATGGAAAGACAGTTGGATTTACTGGCATTGTTTCTCATTTTCAATATTTTGTCAACTCTGGGTTTTGGGTTTAAATTTGCTTATGTGACGACAGGAAAGCTGATAGCTACAAAAGACACTGCTTGCTCTCGTTATCATCACATGGCTCAGCGTGGCAACCCAGGTATCAACATGTGTGGTGTCACGGCACCTCCCAAAAAGGCAGGTTTTCAAAGTTCACCTCTTGTCTGCTGGAGAAGGCTGGGATTCCCAGACTAACGCTTCTTGCTGATGGTAAATGTCACCATGGTATCGCATTACTATAACTAGTTTAAAGAAGTCTGACATTTAAAAGATACCAACTTAGAAATTGCCTCCCAACTACACTACTGAGGAAGTACTGAGCAGCAAGGAAAAACCCACTCTCCAGCAATCCAGACAATCCTCCTCTAGCACTTTTAGTTTTTCCCCAGGGCATTCCCCACGCAAAGAGTGACTTTGCCCAAATCCCCTTACCTTAAAAACATTAACAACCTTACAGGAGCAGATCTGATGACTGATGGTGAATCAGGTAAGTCAGGATGAATGTAATACACTGTACCAACACCTCCCACACCAAACGCGAAAATGGAAAGTAAGACTGGTCTCCACCCTTAGGTAATGCACACCTATATAGATGATATCCCAGCATCTGTGCAGTTGTTTCATTAAGAAAACCATCACGAAATGACTGAGGTTTTTAATAAAATCTGGCATGACTTTCATGAGTTGTAATAGATCCCTTTAGGAGTATTTAGGTACAGGAACAGGGGGGTGCACTTGGCAAACAAAATGAGTTAAAGATTAAATGGCTAAAAGGATGGAGGGGAAGCACCTGAAGTTTTAGGTCATTTCACATCAGGAAGTAACTTCACCCAAAGTGAGTGGTTCAGCAGAGCTGTGAGGTTGGCACCAAAATGCCTCCTGTCTCCATCGGATTTGGTTTAGGAGAATTACTTTGGATCAGAACCTGACGTAGGGCCAAAACATCTTCACAAAATTGTTCAAAACTTTCTGAAGCAATGGTTTTCCAGGGTTTCTCTGGCATTCCTGCTGATGCATGAGTCTGCCGACACCTCCACCCCATACTGGCAAAGGTATGGTGCTACATGAACTCAGCAGCCTGTTTGGAGTGAAGGCACGACAGCACACAACAGCCACCAAATCGCCTTTCCCACCCGAGAGGCTTCTGACTGCCTGCGAGCTGTTTGCTGAAACCAGGAGCTAACGCAGCTCCCAGCCTCCTAAAAGGAGAGGCATGACTCCGCCGCACAGCACTTCCACACGGGGACTCCCCACCTGCAGAAAGCTGCAGCAGCAGGACGGCATCCGTGCAGCAACCCTTCAGGGGCCAGCTGAGGATGGGTGACACAGCAGCTTCTGCTAGTTGAGACACACGGGGCAGAGAGGGGTTACTGCAACCGACCAGCACCTCAGCCAATAACTGCTTTGGATTGCAGGTAAAGAGAAACTTCCCAAGAGTACTTACTCCTGCATTTGTGGGTCTGGGACAGGCTCCACAGAGTTACTGCCCTGTGGGCAGGCTCATCTGTAGCAGTTGGGGAAAGAAAGAGGCTGTGCTGTAGGCTCTCAGCACAGAAGTCTAGGAGAGCTCTGCTTTTGCAGCAGGCACTAAACACAGCTCCCCAATATCAGGGCTGAGCTAAGCACTCACACCGACTTGGGACTGGAGAGGTAACTTCTGAGATAGCTGCTGCCCAGAAGAATTTTTCTACTGCTGAAGATGGAAGTGTTTTAAAGGTGTAATGGCCTTAGACTGGCAGCATGTACTGTTTCGCTGTGGCTCTGAGCCTGATGCCTACCAGAAAGGTCAGGCATCAACTGCTCCCCACCCCAGAGCAACATCCAGAAAAAGCAGCACACTTTGTGGGGCTGGAATCCAGAGCATTGCCACAAGGTGTACATGAAACACAGAATGAGGTATTTCTTAGCCTGCCCCTGCAAGAGTCTTCTATGGGGAACAAGGATCTCAAAAGCACACATCAGAGCTGGCACTCTCCTCCGGATCCTCCTACATGGTCTGTTCTTTCCTAGGGGGTATTAGAGTCCAGATATGACACCAACTTGCCGGCATACTCCCAAGAACAGATCTTTTCAAGGTCCTGATAAAGAGTAAACATCTGCTCTGGTGTTCCCAAGCATGGATGTTGTTACTGACCTTCAAGGACTCTACTTTCATTTTTTCTATCTGGTTGAATTCCCCATTGCTTGCCAGTCTCCTCTATCCAAAGGCATCATGAGATTAAGGACTTCCAGGTAGATAGCAGGATTATTTGATGGCACTAAAATCCCAACCCTTGCACAATTCAAAGACTGACAGTTCCTTGGGGTCTCAAGTTGCAGGTCTCTGAATTTTTTGAAGTAAAACAGGTAACTATAAACTTGGCAGAAGGCTGTAAACAACATTGAAAAGCCATTATGGAGAGTGAAAGCAATGAAAAGAAATAAGAATTCAGCAGGGGAGGGCAGAGAAAGATGGGCAGTTACAGGTGGAAAAGGATTTCAAATCTGGATATAGATGCATGAGGAAGAAGCACCAGAATTGTACAAAAGATCAGTCAGCAGCAAACAGGAAAGTGTTCCTGGCATTTAGCTCCTTACAGAGCACCAGAACTAATGTGGGGGTGTGTGGGAGCCTTTGACGTTAAAATCCTTATCTTGATCCTTCTGTACTGGGTCCCAGAGGATCTCATGGTGGCAAAACCCAAACTGGAGTATAGACCCTAAGTAATTCCAAACAACACTGGAGCATATTTGGACATGAACTTCCAGTTTTGATTTCTCCTAGAGGGATCTAGTTGATCCCAAACCACTTTGAGAATTGAATCAATATGCAGTAAAAATTGGGACAAAGGCTTCATTTAAAAACCATACTCTTATTTAAAATCCAGCTGCTAATAAAGACGCAGCTTTAGTCTTCCCATTACTGCTGTAAACCTAGGCCAGGTATTTTCTCTCCTCTCTTTTTATTTTTAAATTGGTAATTATTTTCTTGCACTTCTATCTGGAGAACCCTGTGACATTTACAAACATTCTTGTCCACCACTAAATGAACTGCACCAGTTGTCTAGCTACCAAACATCCCTCCTCCCCAATCACAACACGTCTCCAAATACCAGTTTAACCTTATAGTCCAAGGATTAAGTAGATGCAGGATCTGATGTAAAAATTATGGTTTCTATTGAAAAGCATGTAAAGACTGAAATTAGGGATTCAACTCCCTTTGTACTGGTCAACACATAAATGCGGTATCCAATCCATTGAGTCCCCATGCTTTCAGAATAAAAAGTAACAGCACCTGTCAAAATTGCAGGGGTTTGTATCACAGCACTTGAATTGTTTAGGAGAGTTAGGTGGAGCCTGTTAGTTTTTCAGCTTGCTCTCAGAGTCAGGGTTGAAGGACATATACTGGGCAACATAAGTAAACTTAGAAAATCATTGCCTGCGCTCTGCATATTTTCAACACATATTAAGACTATTCCAGCTTTTTTTTGTCTTCAGGTTTCTTTACACAAACTAAAACCCAATCACTATAAATCCCAAGGACTGTGAAATCTAACCTACATCTTCAGTTTTGTAGTGTTAAACTAGAAAGGGTCACATGCAACGTCTGACTTACGTAGTCAGACCACATATGCAGCTACCTAAGTGCTGCAAAGCTCTCCGAGGGCACAGGGTTCTAGAAAAAGAGCAAAGAGTGGGCATCCCCAAAGAATTTCCCTGCCAAGAACACACCTTCCCAAAACCACACACCATTGGTCACAGCTCTTGTGCATGTATCAGCTGAGAAAGCCTTTAATTGCAAAGCACTACTTATCTTCTGGTGGATTTAAGAGCCTCTGGAAAACAAAACCAGCAAACTGCAATTCAGCAGCTAAGAATAACACACAAAAAATCTTTCTCTGAGTGGAGCTGAAAAGCTCACATAAATTTCAGTGTCCTCGAGACACCGCAACTGCACCCGAGGTCATTTCCAGCTGCTGTTGGCCCCACTGGGAACATCTTTAACTACTGTTCTCTAGGCTGTAGTTATTCATACTTTCTATGTCAATAAATCATGGCACTCATGTGGTCAGCCAGAAGTTGCTGTGGCCTGGGAGCCCAGTCTCATTATCATACTGGGATCTAATACAGTATAGATAACCAGCCCAGAACAGGCCAAAACACACGAAGTGAGTCTTGCCTAGAGTATTTTGTCCAGTATCATATCCAATAACTTCATTTTTATAAACCCTACTTACAATTACATACAAACCAGTATTTTCAAGGTTTGTTGAACACAAAGGAGACATTGACTGTAGCTGTAATACCTTTTTCAATAGCTCACTTTAAATTATGCATCTTCTTTATTGATCTAAGCAAGTCCCAGGAATCTTGAAGGAAGATTAAAGAATTGATGAAATTAACCTCTCGGCCCTCCTGGACTCTCTATCTGCTTTACCCACTCCTAACTTAGGATCTACACATCTACATCTACAAGGTATTTTTGCAAATACACTGCTTCCAGCCCTACTTGGGACTTCACTATTGCCATTGTACTTGCCCATTCATCTGCATCATGTTCCTAATGTGTTTGCCTTTCTTGCTGAACAACTCCTTTAGAGGGAAAGTTCAGATTTGCAGTTGATGCTTATGAGGACTATCTGGCAGAATGCGGCTCACAGCTTAAGATATTGCACTTCTATTAAGCTCCCTACATAAAAATGTTTAGGTCACCCCATGGGAAAAGGCACTGTGAAAGATACTACATACATACATACACATGAAGACAAAGCTGCATCATTTACAGACATCAGAATTGCAGGGTTCCTTCCTGTGAGGAGTATACCATGAGAGCACTACTTAGAGATAAGGTCTGGCTTATTTTGCAGCCTTGGAAATTTCTGGACTGAAGCACCACATGTGTTTTTCAATTCTTTGTTCAACAATACACTTTTTTAAATAAACTTGAAATTAAAAAAGGAGATGGAAGAAAAAAACCCTACAAGGCACTTGTAGCTTTTGAAACACTGTATCTATTTAATATTAGAGTTACTTCAAATACTGTGAGCCATCTGGAACATTATGGCTCTGTCTTGACTGCCAGAAATGGGTTTCTTTTGTTTATTCACTAGTAGAGACAGTTTCTATTCTACAGAGAGTCTTTAGTCTTATCACAAAACAAACCAGATAGTCAGCTATGAGCAAATAAGTGCAGTGAACCCTGTCCTTAAGTACCCCACAGCAACAGCCTGCCTCCCTTGGGATGTCACAGGAGGTAGTTCATCTACTACAGGTAGGCAAAGCCTGAAATCCCATTGTTGCTGGTGTTAGCATCAGGTTTTCCTTTAGTTTCTTTTTCTGCAAAGGCAAAGCCCAGTACTTGAGACTTGTCATTCCTAGTCAATTTGTTGGAGAAAATACAGACCCTATAGAGAAAGAAAAGGGTATCTTAATGCACATGTAATTCAGCATAAAAACAAACGATGTCTTAGCTCTCAAGAAAGCATCTAAAACTACATGCTAATATAATACACAATGCAAACACCTCTGTGGTATGGGTATAGCATCTTTGCTACTCAAATTTAAAGCAAACAAAAGCTTATAAGCTGTGGGTTTTGAGGTTCTTATGTCTTTCATTACTAGAAAGCAAGCACAGAACAAAACTCTCTTGGAAAAAAAAAAAAGAATAAAAAAATCCCCACACCACCTCAAAACCATCTACCAAAGAAACAAAAAAAGCCACAATTGAAACAGAACCTTTTTGGTACCCTTAACCAGACACAAAATGGAGCTGCCTTCTTTCATAACGCAAGTTGCCATCTGTTTGAGTGAGACAACCCCATCCTGCCCCTACGCGTTCTCATGCTCACAGTGTAACCTGCGGCTAGCAGCATCCTCAAGGCCAGATCTGATAACTACCAGAGCCCAGAGGAAATCTGTCTCAGCACTAGAAAAGAAATCATCCCATTTTAAAGCAGATGTTTGTTCTTATCATTGTTTGCTTGTAAAGCAATAAAGTAACTTACTCTTGCCTAATCAATCTTAACTGTTAAGAAAAGAAAACATTTGCTTTAGACATGATCTTTATTGCTAAGCTATTTTAGTGTCTCTCTCTCTCCCCTCCCTCCTCCCTTTTTGAGGATATAAGAACAATAAGTGTGCTTTATTTTCACACTATGGGGAAGCTTCTCCTGGGAAAAGTGGAAGAAAAAGACTAAACAAAGACAAAAATCAGAACAACTTCCTTTTCCCTTTTCCTTCGCTCCTGTCCAGTAACAGCCCTACAGTAAATTTTTGTACATGTATTTCATTTTCTCTTTAAACCTCACAGCCTTATACATAGAAATTTAATAAATTACTGTATCTAAAACCCCTTTGGTGTTCTATTTAAATTTGCATCTGAGGGATAAAAAAGCAGCAGCCAGTGGATTTCTGTTCCAATGCAGAAAGAGGTTAACAACTACAATCTGATCAGGTTTTTTCTCTGCCATTAGACCACCAGAAGTTACATCTGGCTGGTCTCAGCTACAGCCTGTCCCTTCCAGATGAACTGTGTGTCCAATTCAAAAGCCACCTACAAGGCAAGATAGCATCTGTATCCATTTCTTATCAAATGGATCTTCGATCCTTTTTTTGACCTTTTCTTGCCATGGCATTCAAGGAGCTTATTATTGCTGATTAAATTGTTAAAGTATTTGGGAAATTTGCCTTAAAGTATTTGAGAAAAAGTGTGCATCTATAAAAAACAATCCAACAAACAACAAGTTTGTACCAGACTGAGCTCTAGGGCAGTAACACCACTAAAAGAAGGCAGATGTGCACTCTCTGCTGTGCCCCCCCCCACCGTTCCCAGTTTGGGAACTTGCACCCCCACCCCCCTATAAACTAGTTCTAGCTTATTGACTTTCAGGGCACACTAAAAGGCCCATTTGTTTTCCCTAGCTGCAAGAAGACTGGAAGGACCCTTGGTGAGAGAACATAAAACCGGCTCCATTCTCGGTTACAACAGTAGAGATTTGTATGTTAATAACAGGAAAACCGAGGGAGAGGAGTCTCCAGAGGAGCCTGTGTGTAAAACTATTCCCAAAGTGTGTCAGACACAAACCCAGACACTTAATTCCTAAACGATTAGTTAGCAAGAAAGAAATCCATGTTGGTGCCTACATAAAGAGAGGTTCTGTTCTGTTCAGAGGCACACAGCACGTACAGAACCATGCTGGCCCAGCAGTCATTTGCACAGGACATCGTGTTTGGCTTGGTCTTTTGGATTTGATCAGGCAGGAAGATAAAACAGTACAAATCATTAAACTAATTTAGTCCATGTGCTCAACTTAAGAGTACCACAGGTCTGCATTTGCCTATACTAAGTTTTCCAGTGCTCCAGTCTCTCTCATAACTGGTACACTCCTTCAGCCACATGAGGTTTTAAGTGTGACAACACGACTTAGCTTCATTATTTCAGCCAAATTCATCATCTTTTCTCCACTATAAGCTGAATGGGCATGTAATTAACTGCAGGTGGGGGAGGCAGGAAGATGAAGCAAGATGTTCTATTTAAAAGCATTTCTTGATGATCTCTCTAAGTCCCTTCCAACCTCTACAATTCTGTGATTCTGTGATTCTTTGTGTATCAATGTGAATACGAGAAGTTTGGAATGATTTACCAATCAGTGAAAACTCCTGATAATGTCCCAGCCATAAGTGGGCAGAACCCTAATAATTTTAGTGAGAAACCAAAGTGGAATGGGAAGAAACAGTCACCATACCGTTGCTGAGGGAGCACATGAAAACCAAGTAGTGACAAGCAGAGCAGAGGGACTTCAGCAGTTACAAGAGGCGTCACGGCAGGCGAGCTAACAGAAAACATGGAATCACAGGGAAATTCACACACAAGATCACTACACCTTCATGAAATAAAAAAAAAGCAAGCATAAAACGTGATTTTTAAAAGCAACAGCACTGAGGAAAGAACCTGTGGGAAGCAAAAGTGCAATGAAAGAAAGGAATGTAATTCACAGTTAAATAAATTTTCGTTTTGAAAACAAAGATTTTTTAGAAGATAAATTCTATACATTACTTTCCCCACCCTCACCCCTACCCCCAGTTCTTGAGACTCATTATTTTAAATATGTTTATTAGCTGGTATGTAGTTGGAAAAAATCATGCACATATTATGCTCTAGAGAAAGAAGTGAATGAGAGGTAATTGCTGCAAACTTTCATCACAGATGAAGGTACTATAAAGACTTTCCCTCAAGGAGGCACATCAATGAGTGCCTAGGATGAAAGGCATGATAGGAAAACAGCAAAACGGATACTTGTTCTGCCTGAAAAAATGGGTGGAAGAATTTGCAAAGCTAGTCTTACAGACTTATTTTCCACATCTAAATTAAAAATTGTAGTAGAAAGTCCTTCTTTCAGTTAAATCACAATCCAAAAATATCTCATTTAACAACACAGTTCCTCTAGTGGTTTCTGTTTAGATATGAATGCAGATTATCTCTCCTGGGTCAGTACCAAAAAGAAAGAATCAGAATCATCACAGAGGAATGTGATATACTGAATAATTACAAATGCTCAATTGACAGCACTAAACTACAAGCATAGGGGGCTTTAATTATTCAAGTAGACCAGAAAAATGTATTCCCCTTCTAAAGCAAACCTTTCCAAAACGTCAAAACCATGACTAGCATGGTGGTAAGAGGCTGAAGTTGAATTAGTCAGAGCTACAACGGCAATATCAAAGTTCATCTTCGAGAAATGATGTCTGACCTTATCAAGTAATGACCAGCAGAGTTCCTTACTGAGGGTGAAGTTACACCTCTCCAAACCACATATTTTATCATCTACTTGTACACTAGCTCGTCCACACAGCTGTCCATTTTAAATCCACCTGCTGTTTTAGCCGCTTTTGGTGCGACAGCCCATGTGCAATAAAGGCTGAATTGAGTCTACAGGATAAAGAAGAGTGAAAACCACACCAGCACCAAGTATTCTGAAATTAAAGGTAAAGCAAGCTGCTTGCTCTTAAACAAATGCTGTTACTTCATACCCTACTTCAGAAACCTTGTGGCAGGAAGAGAAAGGAAAATTATTTGTAGTAGACACATGACGCAACGCGCTGCATGATGTAACTTAAACTGTATTATATGTAGGATGTTGCTACACTCAGTCTGGCAAATATCTCCATGTTAACAGGCCCCACCAGTATCTGACGGCCACAAAGGTCAGGATGAGAACATCCCATTGTAGGATCCATTGTTTTCCTGTGAACTGTGCCTTGTCTATCAAATTAGTCACCTAAAGAAATGAAACAGTTACTTGGTTAAATGACTGTTTCCCTTGGCTCTTAGACAAAATGTATTACATCTCCAGGCATGTGATCAAATGATTGAGAGATTGACCTAAATTTACTTACTCTGCTAAACAACCAAAGGAACAAAAGGAATTACGCCTCACTGCCTACTGTCAGCTGCAAGGAATATCTATCAGTCTGTAACTGCAGATGAAATGCAGTTTTGTAGTTCTCTGCACCAGCTTCTTGGAGCAATTGCATTTCAAGTGACAAAAAACATTTCAGGGAGTTTAGGGTGCCTTTCTTTTGTTGTGTTTCCACCCACCTTCCCCTCACCCTCAAGCTTTATGTCAACTGCTCTTGCACTTTTGGGACCCTAAAATGATACGCTTTAGAGGTGCCTTGACATCAACATAGCTACGCTTGTGTGGAATTTCCACTTAAAACAGATGCACTTTGAATCCTTACAAAAACACCAGTCTCAAAACAGCAGAAGTACAAACAGAACACAGTCTCACACATTTGATAATGCAGACTAAAAACACATGCACTTTTCAGAAATAAGCTTTCTCTAGGTAGAGGGGGGCATTCTGAAATTTCATCAACTCCCTTGATTTGTGAAGCACCTGCTAGAAAGCTATTAGCATGCAGTCATTTGAAAACAGGTTGAATTCTTTTATCATGTTGTCATTTAAAAGAAAGCTGGCAAAATAATGCATTCAGTTAACAGGGCTGGGTATTGCCAATTGAAATTCAAATATTTTGGGCACCCGACTCCCTTTAATTCTTTTATAAATAGATTTTCATATGCTGGTAGCAACAGTTTTTCAGTCCACAACACCCTTGAATGTGTGGCTCGTGGCCATTTTGCGAAGCAGCGGGGAATGAGAAATGGGGCTAAGGGAGTGATCTACATCATCAGAAGAGTACTTATGTGCAAGGCAGAAAACATACATGGTGTGTCTATTCAGTCTCCTTCAACGCAAAGTAACTTGCATTTTTGAAGGGATAAAACAAGTACTGTGGAAGAGACACTGGTGTGTAGCACACCTAGATGCCACCGTTCAGTGAAGCCCAAAAACTAATACGAGTAGGAACCAATTCCACCAAGAGCAGCAGAACCAAGTTCCAGTCTATGGGGTCAAGGGGTCTGGCCCGTTTTAACAGAAGCATTGGTACCATGGTATGAGCAAAGCCCATCAGAAGAGATCACTGCAGGACTAGAGGCTTTGTCAAGTGATGCTACCAGCAGCACAAGGGGAAAAGAGCATTGAAAGGGTGCCTAGAGAAGCTGCGGCTGTCAGGGTTCAAGGCCAGGTTGGATTGGGCTTCAGGTAACCTGGGCTAGCAGAGGGTGTCCTTAGTCATGGCAAAGGGGTGTGAAACTAGATGATATTAGGGCTCCGTCCAACCCAAACCAGTCTATGAGTTACTGCTTGCTTTTGAGCACAGTGCCCATGCTGACTCACCTGGATAACTGCATACAAGTGTAAAATTCTGAGCTTAAGTGACTGTGTGTGCAAAGGTCATTTTGTATACTGGTTTTCTCAAGTGCAGCTCTGCTGTCTGGTCTGCTACCACATTTAAATATATGAGATGCACTCTGTATTGAAAGCTTTTTAACTTGACAGAAATATAACATAAAGTAAGTTTTACATACATTCCTCTCTTCACCTACTCACCATCAAGCATCTCTCAGTTCCAGCTTCCTCTTGGCATCCCTCACCATGCTCAACAGAAAGAGTTTATTCCTGATTATTCCTTTAACCTCTTTTCTCTCACAAAAACTATTACCTAAAGCTTAGTGGTGGCTCTTGAAAGTACGTAGGATTCTTTTTTTATGCTTTCTTCTTTATTTTTCCATGAACATACATTTTTACTTTTTTTTTTCCCCTCCCCTAAGATCTAAAGGAAAAGGATTAAGGAAGGAGCAAGTTTACTCCCAGTCCTAGGCACAGCCCAGCTTTATTTCACAGGATCGAGCAAGAGGACATTCAACAAAAGGCAGGGTGAGGGGAAGAGGCACACATGCTGACACACTGACAGTATGTTGACAAACTTCCTTCAGCATCAAAAGGCTTCCTTCTTTTTGCAATTCGTTTAAAGCTCTTGCTCAAGGTTTTTTGAACAAATGGGGCACTGGCAGTCCCTCAAGGATTAATTTTCAAAAATTATAGCTCCCAAAAAAAGCACTGCTTACAGATAAACATTTACTTCTGTGACTCAAACAAGCACTGCCACCCACCCACCCACACCCACCCCCTCCACACACATAGCCACATTGCAGATTCTGGAGAGGATGAGCATTAGAGCCCACATTATATTATCTACAGCTAGTGTGGCTCAAAAATGTCTCAATCAAAATTAGTTTTCTTTCTAGAGAACAGCGTGATGCAGTGAATGTTTATCTGATGTTTCAGGTTATTCAGCCTGGATAATAATTCCTTGCTGCCGGCACAGCGCAGGTCTCTCCACCCGCCCCAAGCCCCACATTCCCCCTTATCCCCCCGCCCCATGATGCAAATCTACACTCTTCATATACCAAATAAAGAACTGCAATCAGAGACAAGGCAGTTGCCTGCAGCTGAGCTGACAGTGACAAACTTCAGGTTATACAAAAGATCTCCTTACAAGCTATGCCAAACAGTATTACAAGCCAAGCCAGCAATCTGAACCAGCAGCCCTCTAGTTCTCGCTGCCTGGGCTATATTCCTACCTTCAGCAAAAAATCCTTCAGGGCAGCAAGAACAGCAGTAAACCTGTCATTAACAGCCACAGTACTGTCACATCAGCGACTCTCCCATGTCAGCTACAATCTTTAGCTCAGCTGTTTGCCTCTTTGGGGAGAACTTTCCTTGGCTGTCAGGAAATAAAACATGTGCATTGGTCCTTCATAAGCATACACAAGCACTCCAGGGCACAAATAAACAAAACAGTCCCATTCTTTGGGAAATTATGTTGATTTTTTAAAAGAAGCCAAAAGATACCTCTGTGAATAGTCCTATATGTGAACTTACATGTAAATATGTCATGTAGAATAAGCCGCTGCCACTCATTTCCTTTCTCTGCACCAGCACTGGAAAACAGATTGTCTTTACCACATGCTTGCTACAGAACTGTGTTTCCAAAACACATAGCTGAAGTCCTTGAATCACAGCCAAATAATTGGCTTAAACCCTAGAAACCTACAGATCATTACCTTGGGCACTGGGATCTAGGAGCACAAAAAAAAAGATCTCTTTCTTCATGTCTCACCACACTTTGCAGCCCTGTGGACATCAGTTGAAAACAACTACCACAAATAGGGGAGCATACCTGTTCAATACACAATGCAAGGTGCTATCTATTAGATAATAGCATCTGAAGAGAAAGAAATTTTATAAAAGTAACTTTTTGTTACAGCCAAAGCATTTATAGGAGAGCTGAGTTTTTGCAGTGCCAAGCTAACAGCATTCTGATAAAGTGACACAAGTTTCAGGAAAACCTGGAGCATCAAGCAAGAGCTTTGAGGCCATTGAAATTTCTGGAGCTTATTCATATCTCCAGCCACCTAAAATACAGCTGCTAAGACGTATCACATGGGAAAGAGCAGAGAAGTAACATCAGTATCAGAATCTACTTGGTAGTGTGGTTAAGAGGCAGAAGAAACAAAAAGTAAAAACACCTTCAAGTTACAATCCTGAACAGTACTAAAGTCCACAGAAAATCATATCAGAGCATATGTTGGAAGACTTGATTACCCAAGTACACTCAGAAATACAAATTAATCTAATGCAATACTTAAAACTATTAAATCCTCCTGTGAGTACTCTCATTCAGAACTATGGTGGATTTAATGTTGTTCATCTTGAAGTCATTTTCAAGAGTAACTACTTGGAAGACTAGACTTCTCATCAACTGTAAGCCCCATTCTTGCATTTACATAGTAAACTCAAGAGGAACCAATGTGTGACAGACTACAGCAGTGCTGTGCACCTGAATATAAAGTCCTGAAGAAACAATATATACAAACAAACGCTGCTGTTCATCACCCAAACAACAGAGGGGCACGTGACTCCCCACTGGCTTTCCACAGCATAGCAAACCAAATTCAAAGCCTCAGTCCTTAAGAGCAATCAATGATCTAAGTAGAGCACATACAAATAAGTGATATACTGGAGACTATGAAGCTAAACAGCTTCCTTCCCAAAAGCAACTCACCTGTGCAGGAGACAGAGACATACAAGAGCCAACCAAGGCTGTGCAAGTAGCTTCTCACAGGTACCAAAGCCTGTGCCAAGTCCAGGGACCTAACAGCAGCAAAGACAGGGTTTAAATGCACATATATGGCAAACAAGACACTCTGTTCCTGCCTGTGGGAAAGAATGAAAGAAAGCAATAGCCGTAAATTAACATAATATAGTAAGATAGTCAGGTGATCAATGCAGACCCTTGTAGTGAGTAGACTCACTTAAAAGGGCTTTTTCAGCCCAGTCCTGGTAGCTGGCTGATTTCTTCTACATCTCTCAGCAGAAGATGCTTATGTAGTAAAACAGACCATCAGTAAACCAGAACAGGATTGGGTAGACTTGGTCAGGACCTTGTAAGAGAAATGCTAATTTGATACAATGGGAGCCAGAATACAAAGCTGAAGAAGAAATTCAGAGATAAACTAAACTATATAAAAGGTGAGTTTCCACAATCAACACCACCACCAAAAAACTCCACAACAAAACCCAGACCTATTCAGTGCTGACAAAATAGAGATTTTGACTATGAAGTAAGCATTGTGACCTTCACAACAAAGCAGTGCTATGAGCCACACACTGGACCTGTGTGTACAATGAAGTACATCATCACTTGCTTGACATTCACAAAATAATCTGTATTCTATACCTACAAGTTAATTACAAATGATAATCCACAAATAAGGTATATAATCAATGTTTTGTCACACAATAAATGTTTTTAGAAGTGTCTGAGCTTTGTCAGTTCCTTAAATTACAATTACTTTTAAATAACTACTTTAGCAAAGCTTTACTAGTGACGAGTTGTACAGAAGACAAACCACAGAAAGTTCTACAATGATCCGTGACAGCTTTACCACTCACATCACTCTAAGAAACCTTACAAAAAATCCCAAGCCTTCTGAGAAGTTCTCTTTGTTAGATTTGCTTGGCTTCACTTCATTTCAGTTCAAAGGCTGGAAAGGTAGCTTCTCCCTTCACATCCCTCTTCTCCCCCCAC
Source organism: Gallinula chloropus (assembly GCF_964237585.1). Taxonomy (NCBI): domain Eukaryota; kingdom Metazoa; phylum Chordata; class Aves; order Gruiformes; family Rallidae; genus Gallinula; species Gallinula chloropus. Next base: position 53,129,222 of record NC_140088.1, on the reverse strand, counting down.
ATCAGCTGCAGTAGCCACTCTGGTGACAACACAAACCCAGAACTGCGAGTCTGTGTCTAAATACGCCACAAGATTCCCGTGTCTGTTGGCAAGTATGAGATGCAGCTAAAACGTATTTGAAAGAATGTTTAAAAAACACTCAATTTTTAAGCACGAATTTAAACTCCTATTTTCTTCCTATATTGCACCCCAAACCCCTCTAAACACACCGCACAGTGCCCAGACACCCAACCACCTCGTTTCTGAGCCATCTCATCTACAAATGGATTATTTTCTTTTTGCTGAGACAGCCTGAACTTTTAGGATCCTGCTAAAAACATACTTGCTAAAAACTACCTCTTCTACAACATACATTTCACTCATGAATGAGCTCAATGGTGCTAGCAGCAGGTGTTGTGGGAGAAAATAGTCTAGAAGATCCCCTGCTGTCCTTTGTATTCTTAAGGTCTCACTCAAGTATACATCTGGAACAGCTTCAAACTGTACGAGCAGAACATAGTTATTTGTTTGCTTTACACATATTTCAAGACTGAGAACAAACAGTTGTCACAATGGGCAACTTCAGATAAGTGAGTTTGCCACATTTCCTTGCTCCTCTCATGATTATACTCAAGACAAAGAGTTCTGCTTAAATGAAAGGTCTCTGTTTTGAATCCCCTATGGAGAAACTCTTTGCTTCTCCTCCCTCAAGAAAAAATTGTACGATCTCTCTAAGAAAATTCTTTCTCTGCATCTGGACTTCCTCAGTAACTGAATTAAAAAATCAGTGGTTTAAATGCAGAGTAGAGTAAGGATACTATAGGTCAAGTACTCAGTTACCTACTGCCAGAAGCAACCAGCTCCTTTTATACTATACTAAAAGGTTTTGAAAGTCGACAGAACTGAGGATTTAACCAGAGTACATTAGATACATAGCTAGCATCCAGGACAAAATTTTCTGAGTATGAAAGTAGATTATTTTCTTTTAATTGTGAAGCACGAGTCTGTAATCTTTTAGAACAGGATAATTGTTTGGCAGAGAGAAAAAACCACCTCAGATAGCTTGTATCTCTTTGCATGCCAAGTTTGGGCCTCTTATGGTACAAAATGGATCAACTGTAAATGCTTTCTTTTATTTGTCTGTCAACAACTCCTCACTCCTTTTATTTTCAGTCTCTTGATTTTCATTTCACAGGGATAATTTGATTTGTACAAAAAAATACAGTTTATATTGATCCAAGATGCTCACATCTGTAACATGATATTAACAGGATCATTCCAACATGGAGAATACATAGAAAACACGGCAACCGAAATATTTTCTGATAGCAAGTAAAAAACCATGCAACCCAACACGCAAGGCTTTGTCACGTAAAAGTATTTTACAATATCATTGGTGGACCAAACATGATAAGAAGCAGTGAGAGACACATCAGCTTTGTTTCCAAATGTGATTCTTAGATAAAAAGAAACCGAAAAGGCTGTCTGCACTCATCTGTCACGTACAAGACACACGCATTTGCAAGGAATTCCTCATTCATTTTATGACAAGAAACTGATACACCTAGAAGACGATGTATAGAGAGCATATAGATATGGAATAGATGTACAGCAGAAACAAAATGAGTACAGGCTCTCTCACATACTGCGCTGTGGCCTGAAGAAAGTTCTTACATATAATTAAAGTCTCGATTCTCATATATCTTTATTGATTTTGTCTCTTGTCAGGGAAGGGAGGTGAGGTGCTGGAACAGGCTGCCCAGAGAAGTAGTAGATTCCCCGTCCCTGGAGGTGTTCAAGGCCAGGTTGGATGGGGCCCTGGGCAGCCTTGTGTAGATCCAGGCCTGGAGGTTGGTGGCTCTGCCTGTGGCAGGGGGGTTGGAGCTCTATGATCCTTGGGGTCCCTTCCAACCCAGACCATTCTATGATTCTATGATTCTAAGGGAGCAAGACTGCCCACTTACCTATTTGTATGTTGTGGAAACTCGTAACACCTCAGATAATTATATTAATGTACACCAAACAGCACATGGCTTAGATCTATACAAAATAGTGGTCTAGTGAATGCCATCTTCAAATCTTTGCAAGGGAATTTTAAACTAGTGAAGAAAACAGACCATTATTTCTTTCAACTCCTTCCAATCAATACAAGTCACTACAAAATATCACTAGAATCCTCACCTAAAGAAACTGCCTCTTGAATGCACTCACTACTTAAAGGAAGCTGGAAAAGTTTGGTTTAAGAGATGAAAGAAATGAAAAGCTGACAGGCAAGAAGGAGGACGGGCTGAAAAAAGCAGCTCATGCTACTCCCCAGCAATTCTAAAGAATACTTTAAAGGAACACTCCCTACATGTCACATGCTATCGAGACGCCAGAAGGAATACAACACTATGAATCACATATGGATGAATCACTTATGGATGAAGATACCACAGCTATTGATAAAGATCCCAGATCCTGTTACCTATTAATCAGTTCATTTCTAGATCCACATGCCCAAGAGACACACTTGAGAAAGATGAAGACTGAAGCCTATGATATTATCTAACCCTAATAACGTTAGCTTTGAAGAGCTCACCAAAGTCTTAGGGAGGTTTTCAGTCTTTCACTACAGAAGAGCAATGTCAATATACTGACCATCACAGTTGCTGCCCACAGGGAGCAAAGCCACTAGAACCAGAAGAGAAAGAGTCTGAAGGCTCACAAAAAGGCTAGTCTATCATGGAGTGATGTCAAAGGGAGAAAGAAAAGGAGCACTCCTTGTGATTCCCATGTTCTCAAGTCAGCAGTGGAAGAATGAATCAAGTCTTGCCTGCAGGTGTTGTTCTGGTCATTGGCAGTCAATGTTCAAGTCAGATTGGTGGCTTGTACCACAATCAAGAGTCCTCAACAAATATGCTGAGGTACTCTGGCTTTACCTGAATCCTGATCAGATAGCTTCAAAAGGTAAGTAGAATTCTTAAACCTGCGTTACTCATCCAGTAAAAATACACATGTATGACTTGTGTGTGCATGTGTACAAGGCTATTTTAAGCAGAGAAAGAAATCTGCATCTGGATTCATCCTTTGGCTATTCTGTTACTTTTTCCCCTCATCAGTCACATCAATGAATGCCATACATACATGAATCCCACACAGCATAATCTGCAAGACACTTAATTCATCCAGAGTCTCAATTAGACTTCTGTTTGCTCTGTTTCTGAATTGGGAAAAATACACATATGGGAATAGGTAAGGCTTGAAAAGGGGTTCCTGGAAGTTTTATGTAGCTTCATAATTCCATAGAATCAAAGCGGATTCTTTTCCAGGTCAGACCAAGGAGTTTCTGGTTACTGTAATAGAAATTATGGAGCAAGTTATGGTGACTATTCAGGTTTTAAAAACCTTCCTAGTATTAATCAGCCAATAAACCAAGAAGGAAGTTGCTCTGTTGTTTTGTTATTTAAATAACCAGACCTTTCTTGAATTATTGGTTCACAAACACTTATATATCTGAAGAGTCATATACACTCCTTATCTTCATGGAAGTAAAACACAAAGATAATTTCACCACTCTTTCTCTCTTCCCTTAAAAAGAAAAAAATTAAAAGCTTAAGAATTCCCTTAACCAAAAAAAAACCCCAAACAACCTAGCTTAAGTAAATTCTGAGCACCAATTCTCAGATCCACTACTGCAATAGAAAGGAAGTCGATATTTTGACCCAAAAAGCCAGATTTTTAATTAGTACAAACCTCAAAGTTCAAAATTCATCTTACATGAATCACTGTTGAAGTAAATTTAGTATACATCAGCAGCACAGCACCCCTTCCTACAAACAAGGGGAGAACAAAGGGAATCTGGATTCTGAATAGGTTCCATGCTATCATTTTTTTGCTCATAGTTAGTCTCAGAAGTAGAAACATTAGCATTGACTGACATAATCAACATTTAGTCAGGTTTTTCTACTGCAAGATAAATTAGTCTGTTTTGATATGTTCTTCCTACACAAAGCTGCATATTTCCTTCTTGCTTGATGGAGAAATTGGAATTGGCTCTTAAATGACAACTGACTTCAGCAATGTTAAGAATGCCTTCATTCAGTTATTCATATTATTGAGATTGAAGGTTTTTGTGGCATAATTGTTGCTGTTCCAGATACATTATAACAAAAAAAAAATTTCTCTGTTCTCTCTTTCTTAAACAAATCACTAAAAAAAAATTCATTGTAAGATTAATGCAACGCTGAAGGAGATAAATTTCTAACAAACAGGAAAATTTCAGTGTTAATTATCAGCATGAATTGAAATAAGGTTCCTCCTTAGGAGGTTTATATTCAGAGTTTTCAGCATAAAAGGGAATCACTTTCCTTCTTATCTTATATATTATGCTAATTAATTTACCTCAAATAAAGCGGGAGGATGGTATTTCCCCAGTGTTTCCTCTCCTTGTATGTTTCCTTGCATGGATTTTCATTTGAAACCACATGTTTTGTGCAATATTTGAAAAGGAAGGCTCCATTTGGCTGAGAGTTAGGGACTGACTTTGTTTTGTTTTGATTTGGGACTGACTCAGGAGCACACTTTAATTATGATCCTTTGAGTATCCACTAAAATAGCGGAAAATGCTCCAGAGTGATAGAGAAAAAGCTCTCCAAAGCAACAGGTGAGGTGTGTCACATTTACAAAAAGAAAAGCTGGTTTAGGTTCCCTAGTTCCTAGTTCCCTAGTTCCTCACCCCACAAGGGCAGAACAGTCACTTACATGTGCTTTCTGGAGCTTTATTTTTGGCAACTTTTATTTGGTTTGGGTGCTGGGTGGGTTTTTTTGGTTGGTTGGGGTATTTTTTGGGGGGGGGGCTGCGTTTTTATTGTTTTGCTTTGGGTTTTTTTTACCCACGACTGAGGAAATGCTACACTACAAATAAATAGCAAAGCGTGCATGCCTTAACACGCCATTTTCTTCTGTGATCTGAATACCACAGGTATTTGCTTAACTTCCTTCATTTTCCAGGCCCTTCGGGGATTGCTGTATGTAACTGGATTACAGGTTTTCTTCTTCACCTTCAGAGATCATTTTTTTATCTAGCTTTGCTTCCTTCCTATTCTGTGTGTTTAATTTTCTGTTTACCTTTATGTATATAGATATATACCTCCACCCTATATTCTCTCTCTCAGAAGCATATGTGCTGGTTGAAACATCCGCCAGAGGCGGGCGCAGGCCTCAGCCTCACCTACAGAGCTGAACCTTATGAAACAAATGTAAGCACACCATTTGTGCATTATAACCACATCCTGATGTTACTCCTTCCAACATATGCAAAGCAATGGATTTTAAAAGTGATTTACAAAGGATATGACCAGAACAGAAACCTAGTACAAAAAAACCAAAGGGAGCTCAAAACAGCCTCAATAATTTTGGACATCCTTACATTATAAGGGAATGAATCAAAACAGAGTTCTTATGCAAGACTTCACTAAAGATAATTATCTTGATATTGATCTTCCCTGCCTTCTAACTTCTTTTTTTATGCCAAGCTTTTCCAAAGAAAGAGAGCTCACAGGCTCTCTCTCACTCTAGTAATTTCTGAATCGATAGGCTAATTTCCTCAAAGATAGTGATTTTCATCAAATGTTATGATATGAGGTAGCTACACTACAGAGGGAGAGAATCAACGCCTCAACAGAGAGAGAAGCTGTAACTTGCATTGCAGCCTTATGAGACACCAGAAAACGCCTGCATAGCAGAGGCACAGACATTGTTCTATCTGTCAAAAAAGCTTCAGGTGCATCTCACCTCTTCACTGCTCCCAAAACCTCCAGCTGCTCAGGCAAATTTGTAAGAAACCAGGGTTTATTTGTTTTGCTGCTGCTGCAGTGACTTGACTGAAAACTGCTTTCATAATTTTTATAAAGGCAGTTCAATTAACTTAAACACCTGATGAGCTGGTCTAATCACCTGATTTAGTTATTCTAAAGTCCTTTTATTCCCTACTGCAGCATTTATCTGTGCTTTGGAGACACAGGTGGCATTCATCACATCCACAAGACAACTATGACAGGAACAATTCCTCCTATGGAAGACTTATGAAACATTCCTTAAAACCATCCATGCATCATAACATAAAAGTTTATGGAAAAAAATTACCATGTAATTTAAGCACATGACAATTATGATAGATTGCATAAGGTGACACAGATGTCTCCCTCCAGGTTATCTTTTGCCAGATGTCTCAGCAGATTTGAGCAGTAAGAGGTATGCAAAACTTACAAGTTTATTTAGTAGTCACAGTCATTTTTAACTTGTCTGCTATTGCTAATGTTGGTAGAACCAAAAAACCATGAAAGATTTTTAGAATGGAAAGGAAGACTTACAATAGCCCCAAGTATCTGCTTGTCAACCACACTGTTCTAGTTTTTGGCAAACTGAGAATATGTTGTCTAAGAAATTATTTATCGTCTTGTTTGAGAATTAAGTTTAACAGTAAAGATGGACACACACCAAAAGAAAAACCAACCCCACGGGTTGCTGCATAAAAGACAGTGTGATTCCAAATCCCACACCCTGCACTGGGAATTCTGTCAGTGTGCAGGGTGTAAAACCAACATTATGCTTTGGGTAAATAATTTCTACTCCATACTGCTTTAAGAGAATTGCATGCTGATGATTTTTCCCCCATAATTCAGAGTATAGTTTAGCAAATGAATTAAAGCTTTCAATCCTGATGTGGAGTTGCACAGGAGAGCAATAATGAAATCACCATTATTAGGTGAGTCTTCCCCCCACATGCCTCATACACAAGAACGAGCATGCTATTTGTTGAATTTGGTTGGGGTTTGGAACAGCTTTGATGATTCTAGTAATATTCAGCTCAAATTAGCATCCCAGAGTCTCTTAACCAGTTTTGTTGAACTAAAAATTGAACATAATACTAGCAAGCACCAATATGCTAAAAGAGCGAGGCTGCTACGCGTCACATCCTTGTATCAGACACCTAAAAAGCTTTCCTTTTACCACTTAATTACAGCTGTAATCTACTACTTAATTACATGCTACCACAGACCACTCTTGATGGGTTTTGCTTAGATTTATTTATGGGTATTTTTGAGAAAGTTTTCCATAAAAGTAGGGTACGAATTAAAGCTGCCCTACCAGATTTGACAAGGAGGAGAAGCATTACTCTATTGTATACCTGAAGCGTACAATACCTGCAGGCAAAGTTCAGAAGAACAATTTATCAAAATTTGTGAAAAGAACACAAACACTGATTACACTTTAAGGTCAGCTGGTCACTCTTTAACTTTCAAGCACTTAATTTTGCAGCACTGTCTGTGCTAGAAAACAATACGTAAGGTTTTGTGGATACTTTGGGAAGCAGAGTTGCTTCAATAAGCAGCCTGAATTCCATGTCTTATGGATTCCTCATTACTTGTTTTAAAACAACATCCTTAAAAGCATTTGTCCTCCAATCTTGAATGTGTATCTGCAACTTCAGGTTCCCTTTGGGAGGTCATTTGGGGCAGGAGAATTAACAGTGTACAGCTATGAGACATTCTCTCTTGAAATAACAATTCTAATTGTCATGCTCACTGAAAGATATTAATTGATCTACTCTTGTTTCTTGTTTCCAAAGGGAAAAACTTAAAAGACAGGTAGGACTCTGCACTGGCTAAGGACACAAGGACATTGAATGGCTCTCAGTTTCAACTAACTGAAGACTGCATTTACCTTGTAAATCAGTTAATTTCTATTGTGCCAGGCTAAGCCATTGAACACAGAGATCACCTCAGAATTAACCTGCCTGTATGTAATAAGGGGGAAAACGCAATAAACATTACCTGAATTGCAGGAAAACCCTCCTCTCTAGAAGTGACTCCTAAATGCTTGGCAAGCATATGGGAGGAAGAAGTGTGAGAGCACAAGCCCTGATCCCATTCCTGCCCTAGATCCTACTAAATGTGCCACACCCACTCCTATGACGTGCATATAATGACACACAGTTCACAGAGGATCTCTGTCATTGCTCCTCCAGATTTCTCCCACTCATCCCCTCCAAAAAACCCAGCCCTTACAGGCTTTATACTCCGTTTCATAGACCTACCAGCGGTCACCCTCAGAAAACACATGGATCTGACCCCAGAACTTCGTCCTGTGTAATGGATTTACATGTTCTTATTTATTGGAATCTTTCATGTCCTTCCTCCTTAATTCTGACATTTAAAGGCAGACGAAGGAATAACATAGGTTTCTCTTCAGTATCTACCTGGAATCCCAGTGGCTGTTAATGGCACAGGCATTAAGATAATAGTTTTGAGTATTTAACACTGCAGACATTTAATGAACTCTGGGTTTTCAACAACTCATTCTGCATCATTTTCCTTCCTTTAAAGCAACCAACCACAATGCATGTGTCCTTGCTTTGTGCAAATACACACACAAAAATCTCATAGGAGCTGTTTGTTTTGAATTACTCAGCTATCTTGCACAGAGAAGCAGAGTCTGCATCAGAGCGAAGTCAAAACACCAGCCCAGATTATCACCATACTGTGATCTCACGGTGGCTGAGCCGCACTCTATCACAGAGCAGAATGTCCTATTCCAAATTACAACTGAAATGTCTGGTTTTTCTTTACTGATACCAGGCTTTCCCTTGGTAGGCGGTGAAATACATGGCTTCTGAACCTATGTGGTCCTTATCGTTGTTTTCAGCCAAGGCATTCTTTGCAGTTCCAGAAGGGAAAATAAGTCTGCAAATATTTATACACCATGGGCACACCTAAGAGCCACCGTTCTGAGTGTCTAGTGCTTCAAATGCTGTTCTGTATCTTTCGTAGTCTCTCTTCCCTCTGGCTTGTAAGGTTTTAATTTTAGATTCAGATAGTTTAAGTTACACTGCACCTAATTTCTTATTAGGTGCAGTAATCTCTCTCCTCCCATTAAGAAAAAGAAGAAACACTTACATTACACACATTTCCAATTCTGTGCACTATATGCTAATGTTAGCTGAACTATGGTGCAAATCTGCTAAAACAGCATGTTATTTTAGTTGTACAGTAGTAAGATTTTAATTAAAAACATCCAATTACCATATAGTTTCTTGCTAATTGGGTGTTTAACCTTAATTTTTAGGAAAGGAGGATTTTGTGATATTCCTACAGAAGCGCACATAGACATACACAGTCTAAATAACTTCTGTAGCCATTGGGCAGTTTCAGTCAAACTGACCTTGTCCATTATCAGAGGGAAGGCACGGGGGAGAGGTGTATCATGAATAATGCCATCTCAAAAGAAGCTTTAGACTCTGTCAGATGACAGAGGACTTAACCACTGAGTGCTATTGCCATGACTAAGTCTTCCTGCTGCCCACAGTTAACTCTGCGTGCCAGCACTGCTGAAGATGGGGGGCGGGGGGGGAATGGTCACAATCCATTGGAGCAAATTTTATTTTCTTCTGGTTATATTTACTCTCTGCTAGGTAACAAGGGTAAGGGAAAGAAGAGCAGGTAGAAGAGGGAAGGGAGGCTATTAAACTCAAGTGCTGAATTTTGGAGTAGGTGAGACACTTATTAGTACAGTGCCACTCCAAAGAATCTCCTCTGAAAGATGGTTCACAGCACAAAGTTCTGCAGGAGTCTCTCTCTCCAGTAGCCTAAAGAGAAAGGTAACCCCTGAAATTGTGTGGCTGAAGTTATATGGTGACTTTATATGGTGATTATGACTTATATTTGCAGAAATAACTTTTATCCAAGTCCAATCTTGGAATATAAACATGGACTCAGTCAAGTACTTCAGCATATAGTACACTACATCAACTAAAAAATCAGGTCCAGGCATGAAAACATACTCAATGGACCTATTTTATGGATGTAAAGCCTAAGAACAAGATTTTTGCAAGGAAGAGTTGAACTTTATGCCCAGAACCCTTACAGTAACTATGCCTGCCATTTTCCCAAAGAACAAAATTTCATCTGTACTGGAGTCTCCAGAACAAAAAGCCACACGCAAAAAAAGAGGACTACAGCTTTTCCTGCAACTACAGTTAGACACAGCTTGCCACTGTTAGAACTAACCAAGACTTCAGAAAAAAAAACATATCCAGTGTGTTGGGGAAACAGCTAAAGTTTGATATTAGCTCATTTGAATCTCTGCCAGCATCTTAACATTTGGATACATATTTGAAACTTACTTAGATATCAAATCAAACAGGTGTACCATACAGATTTTCACGCATAACCTCCTTCTCAGCAATGACATTTTGTCTGAATAGCCTTAGATTTTACTAATTACTCTCTCACAGCTTAAAAGCAGGAAAGGTACGAGGAAGAGGCAGAGGCACTTTGCCATTCAGCTGAATTCAAATAGCACCCAAAGTACTTACACACTTTAAGAGGTTCCAAACCTAAATCTCTACTGTCAAAGTGATTATTTCATATTGAATTTACTGCATATGGCCTGCTGTTCCATACAAATGGCCACACTAAGCCAGACTTTGGGACAACAGCCAGTGGCAGATACATGGAGAAAGAGCACAAGAGCAGGGCAAGCATGAAGCGACACTACACCAGCATTCCTCTGTTCTTCGCAAACTTTCTGAGCCGTGGAGGACATCTTCACATTCAGAAGGTGCTCATGGGCTTCCTATTTGTCTCATCATTTCTGAACCCAAACATTCTTTAGGCTTTCGTATTGCCACACGGCAACAAGTTCCCCAGAACCGTTTTCTTTCCTGGACACATCCAGCTTCCTATCTGACCATTCCAGGCTCCCCTGATCTTTGCAGTATGAGGAAGTGCCAATACTCATTCCTTAATCACCTTTTTCCAAGCCACCCCAGATTTTAGAGTCTTCCATCACAATGAACTAGCCCAAAGACAGGAAGCAATTCAGCATAGTAGAGCAGCATTTTGCAAGTGCTAATTAACCCAGTTTAAATTTTTTAAGTAGCAGTCTGAGCTAAGTAAAACAAACATGTTTCACACACATTCTGCTGGCCATCTTTTTTCCTAGTTTCCACTCTCCCAGAAAGCTGTCATAAAAGGCTCCCTCCCTGGAGTCGTGCCCTGTTTTAGCTCCACTCCTCTTTCTTTCTCCAGACTGCAACACACAGAAACAACTTCTGCAGTTCCTCTTCTCTAGCTCTCATGTGCCTGGCTTCTGCCCAATAATTTTACAGCAAGGAAAGCCCCCATTTAACTCTTTTCTGAGCCTCCAACTTCCCGATTTCTTCCTCTTGGAACATCTTTCTCTCTGTCCTAAAGTCTTTGAATCTCAGAAGTGAGGAATAATATTGAAAAGAAAAATACATCCGGGGAGGGGAGCGTGTATTTATACGGTCAAAGATATCAGACAACTATTTTAATGACCCTACAAATCAAACATAACTGAAAAAAAATCAAGGTACATGTCATATGGAGACATTGTGAAGAACATAAATCAGTCCTAAGTAGTGTGGAAAAATGGGAGTTGTGCTTGGAGTAAGCTAATGAGGTCAATACTATCACTTCCTACGTTCAGAATTCAGGACTGGAAAAGTTGTTCTTATCTGTTGGGAGTCAAGACCTTCTTAACCGAGTATTAAAAGTCATAAAACTGCTTCTCAAATTGCACTACTAGCGTACAGCTTGCTTTTTGTTATAAATTCCACAGTCAAATTCTCCAGTTCAGTATTTAATGGCATTAAGTGGGAAGACATCAGTGCAAAGTTCACAAATTTCCATCAGACCTATTCTGAAGGTAAGGATTCTATGAGAACAGAGGCTGTAAAACACTAGCAAAAGTATGTCATTTTTTTATAACTTTGTGACCTTTGTTACAAAAAGGCTTCTGAAATGGTAATCTTATTTCACTAGTAAGGAAACAATTTCATTTTCTTTTTAATTTTCTTTCTTCTCCCCCACAGTTTTGACATTCACCCTGCACTGCTCAACCACACAACACGTGCCCACACATTTGAAACAGAAAATCTAAGCATGTTTCCAAGCTCTGCTACAGCAACTAACTTTACAGAACTGAAGCCCAACTCTGATTGTCTACTGGAATTCTCTGAAAACATTATCTAAATTCAATCTGCCAAAGTTTGTAGAAGCAATAAGCTACCCATGCTTGGGTCATATGCAAAAAGAAAAGAACATACGATCAATTTACAAAGCTAACGAGGATCATGCAAAGTCAGAAACATCCAAGTGCTTTCAGGCATGGAGGAACCTGACCTATACAATGTCATACTGATTTTGGACTTTTACAAAGACATTATCTGTATAATTCTGAACAGAACGATTCAGCTTAAAACCTTCTTAATCACCCTTAAATACTGATGTTTTGGCTGTAGCAAAAACGCATCCAACTCCACTCAATGTCTGTTACCTAGATCCATATTCTCCTAGACTGACCATGATAAAGAATCATTTCTTGTAGAGCCGAGTGAAACAAGCAGAAGCTGCTGCTTTCCAACCACCCTGCAGCAGTGTTCTAACACAGACACTCACACACCCTGCCTTCAGCGAGGACTACACAAGCTTGGGACCTCAAAGGCTTGTAGTTTAACAAAATCCGGTTTGGGCTCAAGCAAGAGCACTGGCCTTGCTGACCTGAGGTAGGTTTAAGTCAGTGTTAAAGGCTCTGAAGATCCATTGCCAGTTTTCACTCACTAATGACTGCACATCACTTAAACATGTTGCTCTAGCAGCTCGACAAGAAGCGGGTATGTTCTATATTGCACTTGCTGTAAGCTATACACACTGGGCACTAAACAGTATGACCAGAAATCTTGCAGGATTTAATTTATAGCCTTGCATGTTGTAAGCCCCTTGGGACAGGAAACTCATGTTTTATATCTCTATAAAACTACATGCATACCTATGACACTGTATAAATAACAGACCATCAGATTAAAAACATCTGTAGACACTCTGGCTGATCTGTTGTCTTTCTGCCTGCTGTCTCTCTGTAATTTCTGATGGCAGACAAGCCATTTCACACAACAGGATTGCTAGCAGTGCTGATGCAGCTACGTATAAATCTGTAGCAACATGTTAACATCAGACCTGATGAACAGAGAAATTAAAAAGCAATAATAATCATCTGTCCTTCAGGCATGATCTCCTGACAGGTTACTCCTTGATTTTTGTTTACTTTTTTGCCAAGACAAGATAGGAAACATGGATGACTCAGGCAAAACAGTTTTGGAAACGTGGTAGGAGGCAGCAAGAACAACATTTCTTAGATTCAGAACTAAGTCTGTTGTGATACAACTTTTCTCTGGCTGCCCAGAACTGTCAACATCTATTCATCTATTGTAAATTGCTTCTGTGAAAGCAAAAATAATGTACATCCACAACATGGTGACAGTCACAGAAGATATAAAGAGCTTCACACACTGTGCAAGTATTGAGTACAGAAATAATGCTAAAAGGGAGGCAGACTGTTATTGATACCAAGCAGGGAAGGGAACAACTACATTTCCAAGAGACAGGCAAAGAGAAATCCTAAATTTAGAACAAAATTCAGAACTGAAGCCAAGATACTGTCACCACCAAAGCTGCATGAACATCTCTCAGAAAATCCTTCAAGAACGTTAAACTCAGCTCCTTTGAGTTTAGAAGGCAGAAGCAAAAATCAATTCCCTTCACGTGAATCTTCTAGGTGTCCTTCAAATCACTATCTAGAATTTAAAATTTAAACACTGTTCTCTCTGCCCAGCTATGTACTTTTCTAAATTGATTATAAGCCTTTCACTTTGACTCTATAGTCAAACCTTTGGCAGCTGGTCACACAGTAGATCTGCTGAACTGAATGAGCCTGGTATGGCTTTGCAGTGCACCTCAAGCTACTTTCACAAGAGACAAGCCTTAATTTAAAGTTGCTCCATCTAATAGATTCCACTTTTGCAGTGAGGAATTAAGAACAGTTTCAAAGACAGAGGAAGCCTGAAACTGTATGAAAAAGGTTTTCTTCAGAATTAGATGATCCGAAGATAGCCAGTCAGATCATTTCACATGCAATGGCTTTCCTCCACCTTTCACATTATTCTCTCAGCCCTAAGTACACTTTATCTTGCCCATTTTCTGTTCTCGTTCCTGCAAGTAATGACGTAGTGATGATACTTTCTACAGTCGTATTCAAAAGCATGGTGTTTTCTATTTAACTTTTACCACTCCTTTTCAAATAAACACTTTGAAACACAAGAAAAATAATGTCTTCTGCTAAGAGAGAGGTGGGCACATACGTATGAAGATGTACATATAGAATCCACGTAACTTGCAAACACAGAGTATGTTAAACCTCTACATTGATACAATTTTTGTCTTCCATGTCACAGGCCTGGGCACCAGAGACTTTCAACTCTGCAAAGACAACGGGATGCTCAGTTTGATCGGGACATTCACTTACTAAACTTCACCCCCAAAAACCTGAGATTGTATAAAAATGAAATTAGCCTCTGATCAAACTGTACTCCTGCCTGCTTCACAGGAGGGTGCCAGGCCAGCTTGCTAGTCAGGGCTTTGCAGGTGTGAGACATCTGTTGCAGCTGGCAGCATTTTGCACACTGCTGCATGGCTGCAGGTGTACTTAAACACATCTTCCTTAACCTCCTCCCTGTGCCCAGGAAGGGACTGACAAGAAAACGAAGTCAGAATCTATATTGCCTACTTTACGAGACTTTTATTAAAACCCACGAACTGCAACTGTAAAGCATCTTAATGATTAAGGGCAGAGTCAGGTTACTGCTTGCACCGGCAGAAAGGATAGCATCTCTGTCATGTTGCTCCCGCCGCTGCGTAACTGCAGTAACTGAAGAAGGAAAAAACCTAAGTAGCTTTGAAAACATCAAAATCCAAGAGAAACCTAAATTCTAATCCCACAGCACAACACAACCCTTCCAGCTACACAGGGCTGCAATGCTTACAAAAATCAGATTGTGCTTTTAAAATGTAGTTCATATTGGGAGTACTATATATTTGGAAGAATTGCAGGCCATTAACTCCAGGGCTACCGGTCTCTACAGATTCATCCGAGATGTGCTGCTGGTTTGCTCGTATACCATTTTGTTTCTTTTTCAAACTCTAGAGAAAAGAAAGCTCACAATTTAGAATAAAGTTCTCAAGCATGCCAGAAACAGTTCCCACAAATAGTTCAGCTGTTCTGTAGCAAAAACCTTATTTATAAGATGCGCAAGTTTCTCTTTGGAAGTCGGGAATTCAGGCAAATAGATCTTGTCCCTTTTTTAGGACTTCAAGATTTATCTCCATGAGAAGCACAAGCATGTGTTCATTCATTCAGACTGACAGTATCAGATCCGTCTCTCAGCTTTCTCTAGAGTCTAGGGGCCCTTCCTGCCCTGCATGAAGTTAAAACCCTTCATGCTTTTTTCTTTCTTGAACACACACGGTGAAGAAGAGCAGCAGCTGTGAAGTTCTTGGCCAAAATCGGAAACAGTTCCTACTAGACTTGGACAGCAGAAAGGGAAATCAAAATGGAACACCGCCACCCCACATACACACAGCCCCCCACATACACACAGCCCACAAAGACTTTTTTGTCAAAAGATACAGAAAAATAAAACTATTACCAAAAAATAAATGAAGTTTTTCCAGAAAACTACTTAGTGAAGAGCAGAGCAAAAGCATATTTGGGGCAGGGGGACACTTACAGAAGAGCTAAGCATTCATTCCAACCTTCTGCTACCTTGATTTTTGTTTTGACTGATACAGTAATATAAGTGAAGGCTGAAGAAAAACATTGTATCAGCCATCAGTCTTTCCCCTTCCACTTCAAAATTTTCTGCTTTGCTTCCTATTTTGAAGGGAATTAACTCCAAAAGTCCTCTCTCAAATCAAGCTTTTCAGCTAGGGCTTCTTACCAATTGTCCCAAATAAGGGGAGGATGAAGACAAATCAGAAATGTGATTATATACTCTTCCAAAACTATCTTCCCTGTTCTTTCCCATTACTCACTTAGAAAGGCCTTCTCAGTCAGATCTTCAAGTCACCCAGACCAGTTAAATACATGTATTCAGTCAGGCATCCATCCAATCACTAATGGAGCTACAGTCACTTTAAACAGCTAAAAAAATTCGACTCCCTGCACCTTTACTTTTGAAGTTCTCAATAAAGGAATCCTTTTTATACACAGAGGACTTGAGGTATGGAATGATTGCTACATCACTTCCCTTTTGCCTTGGTGCTTCAGCAGACCAGCTCTACCCTGCACTGCGTCAGTATTTTCTGTCATCTTGTCATTCTTCATGTGACTTGACATAGATCATCTGCTAGCATTATTAATCCAGGAATGCACATTTAGCTGGTGAAAGGTTTCTGCCTTCTTCTAGAACACCAAAAGGTTGTTGTCTAAGCAGAGAAAACAAACCAAAAAAAAAAAAAGAAAAGTGTGTCCTAAGGATGAGTTTCATTTCCCACAGACAAAATACATAATCAATCCCATTCTACATTTGTAGAGTCTAAACATACAAAATGCCACAAAAATGCATAGAAAACTTTAACACATACTCACTATTAGCAATAATGATGAAAAACATCTGCATATGAGGGTACATGACATGAAACACAAGGAGTCATGTAAACAATGCTCTATGATTTATCCTAATACTGGGAATTGCAGGATGAAGGCTTTTAATCAGATGGCCTCTAGCAACAGCCCTGTTGCCTGGGAAGTAAACACACACATAAATGTTTTTGATAAAGGCATGATACAGCTTGTATCATAAAACAAACCTTCCTTTTGCATCTCTGTTTCACAAAATACGTTTACACGCACGTAGCTGTGATGAATGCAAAGTTACAGGAGCTTTGGTAGTTTGGCTCTGCTTGTACTTGTAATTCACTTGGCCCATTTGTGTGTCTAAATTTACCTACCAACTTGCAGAACACAGAGAAAGGCAAACACCAAAACTTTACTGAGAATATAAGCACTTCCCAATTAACCATTTCTATGAAAGAAGCATAATGAGCTTTTTGAGATACAAATCTGTCTTTATTTTCTTTCATGTTATACATAGCATGAAGCTACCATCAATAAATCTTAAGAGGGGAAAACAAGTAAACGGAGCAGTGGATTCAATTTTAGTTTTTACCCTCTGTACTTTTAGCAAAGGAAGAGGGAATTCTTGGATATAGAGTGGCAATGTTTGAGGGAGACATTTGTTCTATCCTTATTTCGCAGCACTGTCAGAAGAGCAAAAGCTTGACACCACCCAGTTCCCTCATGCTTCCCAGTTAAGGAGACTGTAACTGCTCAGCTGCAATTAAGCCATAGAGCAGAGACTGGTAGACTTGCACAGAGCATTAATTGCTGGGATCTTTAACGACAAGCTGCCACATAAAGCATAGGACAACACAAACTTAAGTCTCACGTCAACTAACAAGGAAGTACTGAGGGTGAGCAGACAAGCCCTTAGCGCGAAAAATAATTGGTGAGATGAAAAGATATTCGTGTGTACTGTAAGCGTATGGGAAGGAGAGGTGAGTACCGGCACCTGAGCTTATGGCTTCCCACTGGAAATGCAACATCTTGATAAGCAGCATTGTATTACTGGCTGTGATGTGTCACATTTTGTTTAATCCTAAACCTAGTCCAAATGTTCCACTTTTTAGATCCCAAAACAGTTTTAAGCTCTCACCTTTAAAGGTAAGGAAGATGCCCCAATTTCTGCAAAAGGGTGACAATGAGAAGTTTTGGAAGATCCAAAATATCCTGATTCTTCAACACTCCATCAGGAGCAGAACCGATGGATTTAACTGCTCTTCACTATGTCAGGGAGACCCATGATTCCTAGTGTGGCACCACTGTTTCCTAAAACAAAGGCAGATGAGCTTTACTATTGAGTTTTGGCATGGAGAGGAGACTCTACCCAAACAGCTTCACCTGGAAGGAAACAGCTCAGAAGCCACATTAAGAAGAAAACTATGCCTGAATTACTGACATGTTCTGGTCAAGAACAAGTGGATTTTAAACATGGGTTATTTATTGAAAGTGTTTTAAAGCTCCAAATTGTGAAACTGTCTCTGTTTATGTGCTGCACTGAAGAAAGTCAGACTTGGCACATGTTTCTCATTAACTGCACTAAAGCAGCTCAGTTTCCCTAGAAATCCCCAGTTTCTCCTCTGCAATAGGGTAATCTAGAAGGCCCCTAATTTTAGCTCTTCAGTCTGCAAGTGTAGCACATACATAAGTAGCTCTGAGTGAATGCTGCTGAAATATCTATGATTATGTGGCATGCTAAAGCAAATTGGCTTTCTTGGCATATACAACATCATTAAAATCTTCAGAATAATGTCTAAAAGCAAGGAAGTCTCACAGATATTTGTATAATGCATTTCACACATGAAGCAATCATAGAGCCACCTTAAACATCTGTCAGTGCAGTCAAGTGACACTGTGTTCTCAAGATCCCAGTCACATAACTCGTTTCAAACTGGTCATACCGAGGAGCTAGTCCCTCTGCAACCCAACGGGTCGTCTAAGCACAAAGACCAGGCCAACGTCCGCACATCTGCAGAGCAACCCTAGAATCTGGAGACAAGCAGTTTTTTAAATTTGGTATTACTTCTGAACAGGAAGAAGGGGAATGGGCCAAATACATGACACAGTTTATCTGCACTCATTATAAGAAAAATCATATTTATGAAAGTAGTGCTGGACGCTCTCCTCTGATTTTCTCATTTTCAGGGAGATTAAATCACTTTTGAACTGTTCGTTTGTTTGTTGAGAACAGCTTTCAAGATGAGGTAATTAAAGGAAACCTATCAATTTAGGATATATTTTCAAGTTAATAATGTTGACATACTGTTCAAATAAACCTCCAATTTACTACAATCTGTTTTTAGACAAGCCCTCCATTTTAACCTCCAAATGGAAGGAAAAACTAAGTGACTTTCCTCATCTCACTTAATAGAGAACATATGTTCAATGATAATACTGCAGGCTTGTTCTGAGAGGCTGTTCTTCCTCTGACAGAGACGCAGTGAGCTCGCGTAGTAACACTGAGACACGATGAAAGTACACGTTTGCCATAAATCTCGGGCACTGGAGAGGTCACTCCAGAAACAAAAAGAGACTGCTGATCAGAGAAGCACGTACACACACACAAACACAAGTGCCCTGGCCACAGGTGAAAACAGAACGGGTGTACCTCCTGTCAGCTGGAAGGGTCGCAGCTAAGATTCAGCTCAATCCTAGTATTTTTTGGTTTTGGAGGGTGGGGAGTGGTAGTGAAGGGACAGAGAGAGGATGGGAATAAAGAAGGGCTCTCTACCATCATAAACCACAAGAAACTGTTCTGAAACTGGTTTCAACTACAAGCTCTCTGAAATAATTTCAGATGGAAATGCTACAGTAACATCAACAGCAACATGCATTTATTTTATAAATATTTTATATATAAATACAGTGGCCTTGGAAGGAAAATTAACCTTCTTTTATAGACTAAAAAGTTGAGACCTGGAGAAACAGGCAACAATGCAAGTTATAAAAAGCCTGAAAAAATTACCAGTGGTCTGTCTTTAAATCATGGGGCATTCACTGGAAGAAGTGATTTTCTGCACAGCCTACCAGTCTCCGAAAACAACAGAAAAAGGGTGTGATGCAAGTCAACCATGAGAAGCACTTTTGGTTTTAAGTAAATGTGGGATGAAAAATAAAGAGTCATGAGCTTTCCTTGCAAGAAAGAACTAAGTTTACGTTTATAAAATGGTACCAGGAGAAATAGCTTTTTACTCAACAGTTCAGTGATTTAGACATTCATACAGGCTCGAAACCTTTCTTTGACAAAGGTCTGAACCACAAGCTCCCAGTCTTCTGTTGCTGCTGTTGCCATGCATATCCTAAACATTTATCAAGACACAAAGATCAATGACAGGCTGTCTACAAAGGAACCTTCAGCATGGATGCCACAAGGGAAACCCTTCAGATGCATTTAACTTCCATTTGAAACACAGGCCTAAGCCAGAGCCCAAAATTTCTACAGCATTTATACACGATCTCTTGCTCCAGTACAGGCTTGGTGCTCACTGCAGATCACGTCAAAGGAGGATGTTTAACCTCATGCCACCCTTTGTGCAGGGATAACCACAGCTGCAGTCTGTATGAATTGTGCCTGCTCAGACCAATTCCTCAGCCACATAAATTCTGATGCTTCAAGTGACAGCATATGACAGATGAGCAATCCTGAGCTCCCTCTGAGTAAAGCAGAGGTTCAGAAACAAAGCAGGCAGAATGCTTCATTCTACATTCCCAGGTAAACATTTTCTACAACAGGTTCCCCAAAGGTTACAACCTAAAATGTAGAAATTGGACCACTGAAATGCAAGCTTGATGGATAGCACACAAAAAAGAGGTCATCCACATGTTCCGAAAGGCACTTGCAGATTTTCCAAAGGCTCACTATACTTTCATGGCATGTTCTATTTTTTTTTTTTTCATGTGCAGGTATATTACAAAATAATTTGATGTGTAAGGTGG
Organism: Gallinula chloropus; assembly: GCF_964237585.1. Lineage (NCBI taxonomy): Eukaryota > Metazoa > Chordata > Aves > Gruiformes > Rallidae > Gallinula > Gallinula chloropus. The sequence goes on along the minus strand of NC_140088.1, from coordinate 53,108,789 downwards.
TTTTGTCTGCCCTGATGCTTGGAAATCCTCACAGATCAGGGCACAAGTCGCCTGGGCTCAAAACCAAAGCTTGGAGTATCAAAGTGTGGAGGAGATTACCTGTAGCATCAGAACATAGGCAGAAATTTCTCCAGTCAGAATGAGTTATGAAGGAACAGTCTGTAAGCCCCAGCTGGTTTGTAACAGACAGGTCTTCAAAAATACAAACTTATGTACTATTAAGCCATAGCCCAAAGAGTTCACAAATGTGAAACCTTGATGCACATAGATTTTAAAGTAGTTTTTTTTAATTTTGCATAAATGCCACCAAAAATACCACAGGTTGGCTTGAAATAAAATTGCCATAAGCCACCTTACATTTTTATAGCTCAAAAGACTTGCTTTTTTTCTCTCTCATCCATTTGGGAGAGCTTCTTGTTTTAGCAGAACTGTTTGCACTCTGTCCCTATAAAATGGATCAGTCTGCCATCTGTAGATTTTACACAGCTCAAGGCAAATAAGGTTAGGAGTAAGAGAGAAACTTAGCCAGCTTTGTCTGCCACTACATGCAAGTTGAAAAGCTATTTATTCATTTTTTTTTCTAGTTCTGAAGTAATATTTTAAGGTTTGTAGACAATAAAATCCTGGGCAGTCAGCAATTTAGATGTAGATGTTTTATGTATGAGTCCTTGTCTATATTCAACCTCCAACATACAGTGAGCAACAGAAAGCATGAAGCGATATGTAAGCAAACAATAATCTGTCTGCAGAAGTTACGTGCAGACAAACACCATCTCCCATTATCAGAAGTACTAAGCAGGCATTTTTGAGTATTTTGCATTCACAGAGAGGTCCCAGGTTACTTTAATTGCTGGACTCAAATGTTCCCAGGATCCAGGAGCTTCCCATTCCAGAGCCTGCTCTCCCTTAGGAGCCAGTCACATACTTAGTCTAGCAAGTTTCAGACCATTGTTCAAATTACATCACACCATTTTGTAAAAAGAGTAATTGCAGAGATGAGGAGAGCACTGCAGATTGAACCAAGAATGCTGATGTGTCTGATGTCCCCCAAGAAATTGTAGATGCCCCCTCCCTGGCAATGTTCAGGGCCAGGTTGGATGTGACTTTGGGAAACCTGGGCTAGCAGAGGGTGTTCCTGCCCACAGCAGGGGCTTGGGACTAGGTGAGTTTTGATGTCCTTTCCAATCCAAACCATTCTATAATTCACAAAGTTTTTCTATCCATTTTTTTCAGGATACTTGACTATATCGTAATTAATATCTGAAGTACAAATAAGTTCATGAGACTTTAAGGATATTTATTACGATTTATAATAGTAAAAATTGTGAAATTATAAAAAAACCCCACCACCAAAACCCAGTCTTTGAAGACCTGAGGCCCAATGCTCACAGATATGTGTTCAAGCTTACAATATTTTATACCTGATAGTTAAAATGGAAATTAAGATACTCCAGAAGAGAAATAGAGTAAACATACAGCTGGTATTCCAATCTGATTTTTAAAAAACTGCCAGTATAACGCGAAGCAGCACATTTTCCAAATGCTGTTTACATCCTGGTATCTTCATCTTTTAGCTGACCATTAGGAATTACTCAAACACATTAAAGTTTGCAATACTCTTTTGAAAGCTGCTTAATGGTCATTACTAGGAATTATCCACATAGCTCATTCCAACGTTTGCCAAAAACCTTTACGTTTTTGTTTTTAAAACTAACATCATCAGGAATAAATTATAAACTTCAGCTTCACTGTTGCACAACAGCAAAATTAACCTGAATTTTCTCATCCATCTTGCAATGTCTAGTAAAGCAAAGCTGCTGGATGAGCCAGCTGCAGGCTCCTCTGACTTACAGACCCAGAAGAAAACTCACTTCCTCTTGCAATGAGTCCCTCTTGCCTTTCTCATTTTAGCAGTCCCAATGTAACCACAGGTTATTCTCTGCTCTCAAGTCAAGATTTGGCTCCTTGACATTGAGTCACACTACATAGTCTATTTGTCTTTAACAAGATTACCACTTGATTATCTCTTTGGAAGGCAACTGATCAATCAATCAATCCTAATGAAATCACTTAGACAAAGGATCTAGCACCCAAATGTATGCATACAAAATTGAATTTCACGTTTACCTTCAAGTCCTTTTATATATTTTCAGTAAGGAATCTATGGATGATAATAGCTTGTTAGGTGCCAACAGCTTCATTACAAAATATCCATCACCTTTATCGTTTCTTCGGACCGATGCCTCTAGTAAGACTGATTGAAATATGGACAGCAGAACTAGAAGAGACTGATGTCCTACTGCTTCAGCACTCATAACTGAATTCTCCCATGTCTACAAAAGCACTAACCTGACAGAAGTAATCAGAGCATTCATACCACTGCTGCCACCTACAGATTATCTGATAGCTAATGAGGGTTGAACTGACAGTACCGTATTTTCCTAATGAGAGTACCAATAGATAGGTGAGTAGGAGAGATGGATTGTATTTTCATGAAGCCACTTGAAATCGAGCGGCTTAAAGATTGATCTCCATTGTCAGCTTTGGCTGCAATTAATCAATGGCTTCAAAAGTTGCTAGGTGAGGCACAAACACCAAGAGATTACACTCTTGGTCTCATTTCCTATAGAAACAAGGCTTGCAATGTTCAGTTTGTTATCACATATACACCTGCCAAGCAGGCTTTATCTGTTAGACAATTATCACAAAGTGCAACATTTCTGTACTTTAGGAGAACCTTGTGAAATGGTAACAAGAAATCTTACCGGGCCCTATATAGAGCAATAACAGCCAACTGTTGAATTCCTTGCTCTAAGGGATTTCATTCCCCTCCATAAGATTACTGAAGATGCTACAGACTGACTGTCCTGCAAATATTTGCAGTCTTCCCCCTCAGTTGACAGAAATCTTACAGGTTACCACCAACATGGTTGTTATCCTAGGGCAAATCTTATTCCAGGCCAGCAAACTGGCTTTTTCAAATGCCTCAACTTCAAACACCATTTAAAAAAACCCCAACAAAATCTACTGAATAATAAAGGAAACCACACATTGTGTGAAAACCTTACAGTATGAAAGCAGCATATGCCTAATTAGCTGAAGTAAAATGAATCAGATTCTCACTATAGCTGAATGCTGCTGCAGAAAGAATGGTAGAAGGTAGAGTGGTGACACATGACTTAACAGATACTTCTCAGGTGTTGAACATAGATCTTCTTAAAGACAATAAAATATCCTGTTTATTGTCTGAATCTCTCTTTAGAATTTTAACACCTCAGTAACCATTTCTTTCTATCCTAAACCTAAATTCCTCTGGCATATTGTACTTGGAACCATTACATTCCTCTGTGAGTAGTATTACCCATTTTTGAAAACAATCCACATCCACTTAGTGCAGTTTTAATTTAATAAACATAAGAATCAAGTACTGAATCTGAAAGACGTCCTCTTTTAATTCGTTTAGACACTTCGTTCTACTAGTCCCTTACACCTTCATTCTTGCTTTTCTCCTTTTAAACACATCCGTGGCATTTCTCTGAGCCCCCAGAAAGCTGCCTTCTTTGCAAGCTGCAAAGCAGATTTCAGTTCTGCAGAAAGCTGTAAAGCTTGCTGGCAGCAGCGTCCGGTGTCCCCAGGCATTACCTGGAGCCAGATGGTCCCGTACCCTGAAGCACAAGGCAGATGAGTCTCAGAGAGCCTTTTCACTGAGTTTCTCCTCCACTATTTTGGACTGCATGCCCTGGCTCATTTTAGCACATTTCTGAGGGCTGCTTGGGAAGCCTGACATTTACTAAGCTCCTGGTGCACAGAGGTTTCAATTAGTTTATCTCCCTTTCTCCAACCGACAGCAGCTAATCTGGCTAACCAGCTTCAGAATCTCAGGCAAACTTCATCCAGCCTTATCCTCAAGAAGCTACTTCGTGTCTTTGCCATGACAGGAAGCTTCATCAGACTAGGAGTCAAGTTTTGTCCTGCTACTGATGGTTCTGCAGCCATTTGTTAGTGATATATTTAACGAGGTCAGCATAACTCAGCATAATGTACTCCTAAATATATTTAATATCGATTTCCTCCACTTCACTAGCAAAGTAATGTTGGACAGACCACAAAAATATTAATTTCTTTTTGGGGGCATTTTTCTCTTCCTATGGTTGATTCCAACAGAAAGATTAAGAAGATTTAATCTGTCATCTCTAAAGATGTATTTTGCATCCAGGTGTTCTACTGTTTCTGCCTCCTGGTATCCCCTGTCACTTTCTTCACACTATAAAACCTGGCTCTGAGCTCCTTACAGCTATTTGCTTCAGCACTAAACTCTGTGTTCAGCATTTGCCTTTCCTTTCAGGTGCTGCCAGTGAGGAATCTACTTCGCCTTGGTGGCAGGCCAAATCAGTGCTCATCCAATTGACTATGAGGGTGTTTTAAGTTTAGAACTGCTTTCCTCAAATACTTACAGAAGTGTTTTTTCCCAGGAAACCTTATCATTAATTTCATAGTTTCTGGCTAAAACATGTCAGCTATCATCTGTTCACAAGCCTGCACAAAACGCACTCCCTCTTTGATGCAGATGGTATTATATTCTTTTTATCAGCTTTTGTATAACGTTCCCCAAGTTTCAACAAGATGAAGTTAACTGACCAATGTATTTCAGTGTCTCCTAGGCACAACAGCAGCATAACTGGGAAGAAACTTCCTTACAAGACATCCCAATCTACGTGCCCCTTACCAGGCAGCCTAAGGTTTTCTAAGTTTTCTACAAGGCTACATTAAACAGTAACCAAAAAAACCCCCCAAAACAAAACAACCAAAAAAACCCCAAAACCAAACAACAACATCTAAACCGCAGAAGAGACAACCCACAGGCACATCTTGTTTCTTTCATCCCACAACTGAACTCCAAAATGGAAAAGGCACATTGGATCATTTGGAAATACTAATACTAGCATGCAGAGTTTTCTTTAAATATAATCACAAACATTTTTTATTTGTGAGTAGTGAAAATAACATTCTAATAATTCGGGAAATCCAGATGATACCAAACCAACAGTAATTTCGATTTTGATGCTCTTCATGCATTCAGTGGTTTCTGTATCTCACTGTGTGTTAACATAAAACATGAATTAGAAATACACAGTGCAACAAAATCAGCTTTCTGAAACATTCTCTTTTAATTTCTCAAGTATATATCACAAGTTACCTGTTATGTATTTTTAACATAAGTGATGAGTGTTCTCTCTTTATTTACTCATTCCAATGTATTTAATTAGCAGCACTGAGAGAGGTTCGCCTGCATAGGAAATGTACATTGAGATCTGTTCTTAATAAAAACAGAATAAGCTTCCAAAGCTCTGCAATAAATTGTTCTGAATGCACACTCTCCTTTTCCCCAAATATCTATGCTTTACCTCTTCCCAGTCTCTTTTAACTGCCCTCTCCTTCCATCTTATAGCTTACTCTTAAATATTTTTTAAATGATTTCCTAGTAAAAAAGCACAGTCTAATATTTCACAGGTGCACTCATGCTCTCCAGGGTAAATGGCTCACCCTGTCATCACCATGGTCAACACATTCCTCACAATCACATTATCAGCTGCTTGTGTTGTTCCTGTCCTTATGGGGTGGATTGGGAATGCACAGAACTGCCGTGTGAAAGATTTCCAGGTGCAAGGTTATAGCTTTGCATCTGTTTTTCTTCTCACGAGAGATTTTTTTTTTCCCCCCTGCAATCTTTGTAGGATTTCCAAGTGCTCTTATTATGTTATCACTTGCATATGAAATATACACAGCCTTGTAAAAGCAGACTAAACACAAAGCAGAGTGAAAGCAACACTGGAGATTACAAGATTAAGGCATTTTTACCAGGGTTTCATTAATTTAAACACCATAAATAAATTAGTTCATGTTTCACTGTGATTATGCTCTCCTGCATTCTCAGCTATCCTTTGCTGTCTTTTAAATTTCAGTTACTTATCTCCAAACCTCCTTTTACTTAAAACTTGAGAGCTATCTTTCTTACAGAACATCAGAGTAAGGGGAAACCATCATTTAGAAATTATTTGGTGATTCATATAGAGAGTTCTGTAACAACACTGCCAGTTCTAAGTTTCATTAAAAAAAACCCTCATAGCTCATCTCTCCAGAACTTCAGTGGCAGTTGGGTCCACATCTGGACATCGCACCTTTAAACAAGATGGAAAACAAAAGATCTAGCCATTACTGAACTTTAAAGAAGGCACATCTGCACTCAAACATGCAGTTTTTCACAAACGACAAGCTTAAAGTCTGGAAAACTGGAAACACTGTAGTAGTACTTTCATGGAAGACATGACCTTGCAAGCAGTGATTCTTATTTTCCACTACATATCTGGGTACGTAAGAGTTTTGCTTTGTCTACAAAATTGTTACTGATTTTCACATGAATTTTTCTGATTATATATAAACTTTATCATCTCGGGAGATACCATGACCGAAAAACACCTTTTGGTCCACCTGCTCTGACTCCAAGACTGCACATTACCTAAAAGCTGAGGAAAGTTTGAACCATTCCAAAGCATACTTCCAGCAGTAGCTTAAAGATATTCTAGATCACAAGTGAATAAGGGAGAATGACACTGCAAGTGCAGATGCAATCCGAGGTTAAGTTTGTTTATACAGTTGGGGAAGTTGTCACAGAAGGTTAAGACTGAAATCTTGAAGTTTTTAGAAGAAGGTAAACTGATTCCACATTAACAGCAATATATTTATGTACCTCTTTTCAAACCTTATGCATTTACTACAAATGAAAGTGATTTTTGTTCCAGATGAGCCTACTTTTAAAGGGTTCCTCCCCATTTATTTCATTAGCCTCTCAACAGCATGAACTGCAGGGTTCTATGGCTAAATAGATAAATGACAATTTCATGACATGAGGCTTTGTCACTGAGATTTTACAGAACACTGCAGGCTACCCCCATTACCTGTCCCATCTATAACATAGTGCATTTAATTACCTGTTACTGATTCTTCGCTGTGTGAGGTAGGTGAGTATAGTGCATTGGCCTTCTTTAACATCTCCAAACACTTTCATTTTCCAGAATTCATTTACATATTGAAGTTTAAAGGTGAAGATTGTGAAATTCTCTCATAAGCAGACCAGAATTCCTGATCAAATTCCTTTGGAAACTCAGTGTATACATTAAACTCTCTTCAGTGAATATTGTAGACAAGCAAAGGATTTATTCATAGGTAGCAATCCTTGAATTTCTTGTCACTCAACTAAACAGTACACTGATCTTTAGTATCTGCTGTGCTACAAAACAAGATTCAGTTAGAATCAGATCATGTCAAAACTGGACTCCACAAGATTTACATTCTGCCAGACAGCATACAATAGTCTTGTTACAGCTAACACACAAGCCAACTTCCAATGAATGCATTCTTATAAAATGTTCTGAAATTCTATTACATTCACCCTGCTTTGGATTTCAGACTCTGCTAGTGCTCCCTGGCAAATAGCTTGCTGTTATAATATCAACTGTGCTACTTTTACAGTAGATTATACGTCCATATTTTCACCACAGTTCAGAGGAAAACTTGTAGGAAGCCATAGTCACAGAAAAAAACATGCTCAGAGAGGCCCTTTTTCTTCCAGGGCTGATAAAGCTTGATCAAGACTCAGTATCAGTGAAGAAGATACTGGATAAAAGAGCCAGCTAACTTCAAAAAATATTTAAATGCAACTATTAAAAGTTTTATACTTTGAATTGTAACTACAAATATATTTTGAAGCATCCTCAATATTAGAGTCGTTTGAAAGCAAAGAGTAAAAGGGACTACATTCTTAAAGGGAGTATTTTCAATAACAAAGCTTAGTAATTTAGTTGCAAATTAAAATCGATGTAAAATAAGAGTACTGTAAACCTTGGAAGAACATGTTCTATGTATAAGGAGAATATTACAAGAAAGTAGTGGAGCATCTACATACAAAATTGAAATTAACTTCAACGTGGGACTTTTGAATAGCTTTCCAAAGCACATGTAAGTAATATTAAACCCCACTTTATATCTCCTATGGATACAAGCCATTAGAGAACAATTTCTTGCAATATACTTACAAACTAAATCTCTTACAGAGTAATTTTGTTCATTTTGCCTACATTTCACCATCCGAGTAACAACTCTGAGACCTAACAACAAGAAGCACAACAACAGCTAGTTGATACTAGTTTAGTTCTCCCCATGAAAGAGTTTTGCTAGTCAATCATGTAACATGCTGCTTCCTTACTAAGGATGACTTTAGTTTCACACACAGGACAATTTACTACACCCTGAAGAAAAAATATTATACATCATACTGCATTGCATTATGTCAAACTAACCTACTTTGATTTTGAGGTTGTCCAGGGTATACTCTTGTTTCCACAATGCATCCTTTAGAGACCCCATTGAGTTGATCAAAGATTCTGAAAAAGAAATCAAAAGGGCTAAGCTATCCTCCAAAAATGGATGAACAAAGCTAGGTAGTCCACTAATCACACAGAAGGAATGGGAAGGGGAGCTATCCCAGTGACCCCTGAAGGCAGCCAATAAGACAAGGACACAGCAGGAGCTGGGCCATTAAGGTTTCAATCTTTCTCACTTGCACTGAGCTGGAAGAACTCCCTGAAAAAGGCTGTAGGATTAGGGAAAAGCCTAGGACAGGTTAGAAGTATCTTTCAGATCAAAAAATTGCTATGTTTGGCTGAGACCAGGTTGTACATTAATGTACAGCCTGTGTGGATTAATTAGATTGGAACAGAATAAGTTCTCTCAAATAGAGGATAGAGTCTCAGCAGAAAGATATGCTCCCTCAGAGATGACTTGAGATGGGTTATGAGCTTGCTCTAGGAGTATAAGCTTTTGGGACCCTGCTCTCTGGATGCCCAAAGCTTAGTGGGAGTTTTGCTGGGTTACGGGAAAGGACATGGTAAGGTGTGTTTCCGGTGGGATATGCCACCATTGCTTTACAGTAGCTGAAGGTTCATGTGCTTGATTTAGAGGTGATGACTAGAAAGATGCTTCTGCTTGGAAGCAGCACATGCCACATGCCGGTGGTAGGTTGGAGAAGCTGTTTTGGAGGTAAAGGACTAGGTGACAGCAGAGATATTTCATAAGGCAAACAAAACATCCACTGCAACCTTTGTTCCAGTCCTCATGGGAAGCGCGGTCTGGAGGTACTCAAGCTCGTTCCGAGTTGAAATAAGGGGCTTGGGGACACAGCCTGATGCTGTGCTCCTGTACCTGTTCTCACACTATTACTTTTTTATAGAAGCTCTTCCATTATCAGCATTTCATTTTCCATTATCTGTTGCACCAGATAACACAAAATTGGTAATATTCTTGATGATTAGTAACTATGTACAAAAAAAACCCAGCCCCCAGTCACTGTGAAGTTGACTGCTTTCTCTTATATGGGGAAGTTCCTGAATTAGATAGTGCAAGTTAGTTGATGTAAACACCCTGTTTTTCCCCCCCTTCCCTTCTCTGCTACAGGTACTGTTTCCAGTATGGCACCATAAAACGGCCCATCATCAAATAAGGAGTTTTCAACCACCACAAGGTACTTTTATGCCTGTTTCTGTAGAAATCCATAAAAATCTATATGGCTGTAATATTGTCATTGCCAGCATATCAGCAGCTGTTTACAGTTTATGAGAAATGTTTGTTTTATAAATTATTGCTGCAAAATCATCTCAAGGTAGCACTCCTACTGCTTTCATTTTAGAGAGGTATTTCGCAGTGCAGACAAAGAGCAACAGAAACCAAAGCTAGTAAGTTCAACATGAAGCTGAAAGAGGACAAGATGATTTTACTAATATGCCTAATTAAATCTGCGAGGGCGCACAGCTCATATCTCATCCCAGTGAGCTTAATAAAACTTGTTGAATAAACAATATATATAAAAGGTAGTTGAGAAAAACTAATATTTGTTTATTTCAATCCAGTTTGACATAAATTTTAAGGTTAACTGCTACAAATTTTACCTGCTACTTCTCAGTGAGATGCTTTCAAATTCATCTGCAACAGTTATCACTGTATCTATTTACGAGCACAAACCATATACACCAGGGAAAGAGATGGGTTAGAGAATGGAACATTCTCAAATAATTAAGAATGGTGACTCTAGCTCCCTAGTGCTTTAGGAGACAATGCTGCTGCTGATAACAAGGCAACTATGTTGTGACTAAAAAAATTAAATTACCTTCAGGATTTTCAGTTTGTCATCTCTGAGCATTTTTTTCCACAGGAGTTCTTGTGACCGTGGAAGAAATAAAACCAAGATTTCATTTCTATGGATCACATCACGTATGATCATTCTAAGGTTCTTGCCTATCAAAGGAAAATAATAAAACTCTGCAAATACCAGTTGATGTTAGTAGAAGTATTTTATATTACACTTTTCTTCATCAGTAAATAGAATTTCTATCAATAATTTAAATTCATCATAAATTGGGATAAATTCATAATCTCACGGGCACGTAGCCCATTACAGTTCTGTGGATAGTAGGTAATTTACACATGCTTCTAAAACTACATTCTCTTAGTCTAGGGATAAAATCTGTACAAATCATACTAGGATTCCTGAGACAAGGAAAAAAGCAAAACCAAAGCTCATCCATGTCTCACTGAAAAGAAACAATTGAAGATGATTTGCCTTCTGATCACATTCACGGTCTTCTTCTGAATCTGCTCCAACACCCCCATGTCTTGCCTGTATTGGCGACCCAAAGAGCTGGATGCAATTCTGCAGGTGGGGTCTCATCAGAAGAGTAGATGGGGAGATCACCTCCCTTGACCTGCTGGCCACCCTCTTTATGATGCAGCCCAGGATACAGTTGTCTTTCTGGGATGCAAGCTCACATTGCTGGGTCATGTTGAGCCTGTCATCCACCAGCACCCCCAAGTTCTTCTCCTTAGGGCTGCTCTCAATCCATCCTCTGTCCAGCCTGTAGTTGTGCTTGGGATTGTGTCAACCCATGTGCAGGACCTTGCACTTGGGTTGAACTTTGCATGGGCTCATCTCTTAAACCTGTCAAGGTCCCTCTGGGTGGCATCCCTTCCCTCAAGCATGTCAACTGCACCACACAGCTTGGTGTCATTAGCAAACTTGCTGAGGGTGCACTTGACCCCACTGCTTTGTAGACCTCTTGCACAGTCAGTAAGGAAGTTTTAGGAACCACCACAATCCCAGCTAACACCTCAACATTTTAATTATTGGTTTCTTCATGGTCTTTTCATTGTTAAGCAAGCAAACACCCACTTGTTTGTAAAACAATTTTATAGTGAATCGCTTTCACCAAAAAAAATAGTACACTATGGTACCTGTACAGCTAAGGTATAAATCAAAGCCTACCCTGTGCTTAAGCACTTCAGTCAAAAGAAAGTATGGAAATATGGCTTTGGCATATTTGTGCATTTCAGAATCTGTCTGTATTTTATAACTGCAAATGCCTGACTCTAGCTGTCTCCCCAGTTCCATATGCTTACTTGTACTATTCTGGTCTAATGCAAAAAAATAGGTTAGTCACCAAGAAAAGAATCTGGATGTAGAACATCCAATTCTAAAAGGTATGATTGATACAAAAAGACTCTCACAACCAAAAACTGTTACACCTTTTAAGAAAATCTATTTCTACTAAAAATATATATATATTACTGAATAGATTACTGAGAAGGATTCATTGTTGGTCTTTTCAGAAGCAGAGAACATTTTTTTCTCCAGCTTTTTTTTTTAATTGCAAAAAATTCCTATCTACCTGTTACAGGAGGGAATTATTCCATGAGCTCAGTATATTTAGCTTAGATTCTGGGTAGCAATTATAATCTTAAATAGTTACTAGACAGGCAAAACTATCACAAAAGTTAGAAGGAGTCTTGCTCTAATCAATGGGAAGGGAGTATGGCTTCAGCACTTGCAGAAGTGCCAAGGGCAACAGCAAGTGCTGGCATGGAGATGAAACTTTTATGCATACAGGACGCAGCAAGGTCTGTAGGAGAGAACTACATGAGCCATGAGTTTGCACAAGACAAGGGGGTGGGGTGGTATTAAAGCTGTATTTGTAAGGCAGGACATTATTCTAAGAAGTTAGTATTTTCCTGACTACTGAGCGTGCAGAAAAGATGGGGATCATGTGTCCCCAGTTTATCTTCTTAATCATAAGTCTTTTATTTGGGTTACAAATTAAGTATCAGATTCCTCCTTCTTGGCATAATTCAGGAAGTTCAGGTTCTGCCACCAGAATCATACAAAACTTAATGCTGAAAATTACCAACATGTGTAAAATGCTGCCATTTTTTCAGGCAGTCTGTTAAAGATACTACCCAGCTATCTGTGGCAGTGTGACTGTGAAAATAAAAGACTTACCATTAACTAAGCATCCTAGGGTTTAGACTGGGAAAAACTGCGAACATTTTAATAAAGACATCTTCTCCCAAATCTGTAAAAAAATTCCCATCTAATCTGCTAAACAGTAAGGTGTCTGAAACACAGACTGCATAGATCTCTACTTTTTGAGCCCCCCCTCCCTCAACTAAACAGGATGTTATATGTGTTAATTTAAGTCTATGCAGACATGAGAGGAAGACTACTGCTTCATGAGCAAATGTAATTCCAGCAATGCAGAGTTCCAAGAAGCTGACTGGAAAATGTTGACGCTGGATTCAATTAACCAAGAACAATAATGCTCTAGAGCTGAGGGGGGGGGAAGGTTAAAAAAAAAAACCACGATTTTCTCACAAACTGTCTGTCAGAGCCAGTAAGTTTGAGAATGATCTGTAAATCTGTTTCTCTTTCCTGGGTGCTCTGAGATTTACATACAATGTGGAAGCGCCACTAGAAATCAGGGCAGATCAGTAGTGGCCTCTGTACCTCCAATCAGTTATTGAGATGTGGTTTGGGGGGGGAGGGGGGCACGGCAGGAAAACTGATTCCATTTGAAAGTGTGTTATCAGTAATACTTTTAAAGCATTAGACTTGCAGAATCATATTGTGATGATCCCACGTAACTAATAACCTGGTGGATGCACAAGAAATCTTTTCATGGCATAGAAGGGCTTGTGGCTGCCATGCCCTCTGTGGTCTGAGCGCGCAGAGATTTGGCCACAAACTGCAAGTCACCAATAAAGGAAGCAGAAGGCAGCACGATCATAATGCAGTCAGTCTCTGCTTTCAAAGCAAGGCTGAAGAATGTGAAGGAGGAGAAATCTACTACATCCTTACTACATGATAGAGTATGCCTCAAAAAGTGGAGATACATCTACAGATGTATTAGGCACAACCTCTTTGGTATAGGGATTTCCTTCTCAAGGGAGTGTAGCTCTTCACTGCCTCCTGTGAAATATTAGTAGAATAAATGACCAGAGTAGAGCATAGAATTCTTCCCAGAGAGAAATCACAATGTGAAAGCACACCGCTTCTGAGTTGTCAGGTATTCCTGACAACACCAAGCACTGTGTGGTGAAATCAGCTGTAATGAAGAAGTATGCGTAACCCTTAGAAATTGATACCTGGAATTTTATTGAAATAAGACATTTCATATGTAAATTTACAACTACTCATACTAATTGCAAAATCATGTCAGACCTGTAAAAGTGAAAAGCCTTAACCTTTGGAATAAGTTCTGCTTTATTGTCATGACTTATAAGTCCTACATACCGGAGAGCAGACTGTTTCTGAGAGTTTATCTGTAGCTTTTGTCAAAGGTAGGATTCACTCTAATAGGTAGATATCCATGGGAATACACAGTGCCAATGCTCTAATTCCACAATGCCCTGAAGTATATGCTCAAAATCAAATATGAGTTTTGCACAGTGGAATAAATTTATACATGCGCTTACACTTAGGTGTGTACTTCAGGGATTTGATGAATATAAACCTAGATACTTTAGCTTATCAAAGATGCTTTTTATTTCAGCAGATTGGCAGTAAGAACTTTAACTGAACAGATTCTTTAAACTTTTCTGCATGTGGGATATGTTTCTATGTAGATCTGTATCAAGACAGATATTTTCCCGTCTTAAGTATGGCAGGAATATGAAATATTGTCCTGTTAAGCTATATTCTTAATTCATTTCTTCAGACTACCATAAGAATATTAATTGAAGTTGAAGATGTTTCAAGAGGAAAACATATGCGTTCAAATTCTAGGTAGAAAAATATCAGGAAATAATCATCTTTCAATTAAAAACAGTGAAGTATTGCTCTCTTCAGGGGAATGTCAAGATTTAGTGACTCAAAGGGTATGCGTTAATATATTAAAGCAAAGCTACCTAACATAAATCACACCTATACAAAGAGCTACATAAACAACTTGTTAATTATTGCAGGGAACAACAGTAAAGCAGAAATCTGTAAAAACAGTGTGTCTGAAACATTTCACTGAATCAACATATTTACTGTCTCTTAATGATCTCTGAATAACATGTTTAGTTTACAACAAATAAATGATATATGTATGTCAGCAAATACAATTTAATTATTACCTTTGCACTCCCCAAATTAGCGTCATAGAAAAATGGAAAATCACCACAGAAAAATCTATATGTGGATAGATTAATTTCATTGTATTCGCTGTTAACACCTGTAAGCTAGTTTCTCCACTGATACAAATTGGTACAGTTCCACTAATTTCAAGAAACTATGTTTTTTGCCAGCTGAGCAGCTAGCCTTGTTCTTTTTTGCTTCATTTTGTGTCAATAACCAGATGGAGGCAATTTAAAAATACAGTTATGAGACTTCTTAGAGAAATTATTAACATTGCATTATAACATACTTGGATTTTTTAAACTTAACTGTAAGATCTGGCATGGAAGTAATTAGATACCAGACTTTGAGTTAACTCACTGGTTTTGGATATTGCAGCAGATAGGCCTTTCCACAAAAACTGCCCCATCACCTCAGCGATTCAGAAATGCCCTTCACATACTGAAGCATTTCCTACAACCTTTGTTTTCACAGTTCAGTTTCTGTTCCTCTCCAGCTGAAGTAACAGTTAACATCTGGATTGTAGCGTGGCTGCATTGTCCTCAGAAGATACAAATTCTTGGATAAAAGTAGGAAAAGCTCAAAACTATTCTCAATAGTGAGGGAGGAACTAATAAGTCAAGGAACATGACATTTTTTATTAAGCACCATGGTCTAAGTTTCTTCAGGAACCAGCTTTAATAATTTGGTTGTACATTGCTCTGAAGGGATTAATATTATTTACTTATAAGCATGGCTTGGAGCAAGACCACTAACACATCCTGTGCTCTTTCATCAGCACTGCATCTGATTTTGGCTACACATAATTCAGAAGAATCATCACAGAGTGATTGCCCAAGTAGCAATGTGCCTCCAAGCACACGCAAGGGAAAACTCTACCAAACATAAAAAATAGCTTTTAATATCACAGTACACCTTTTGAGATGCTTCCCTAAACTAATTCAGAAAAGCAGATGAGCATTTCTGCCTGTTTGTTCAGAAAATTATAGCAAATTCCACGTCATATATAAGAAGAGTAAGCTGGGACCATCTTCACTATTAATCACTGCTGTCCATATAGATTTCATTTCCTATTCTCTATGTTTTGTTAAACATTTGATGGTATTCCCGACTGTTCACTGTTGAATCAGAGAACAGCAAACTTTTAAGAAAATAGCATAGTTACAATGCTTCTAAATTGTGCATCAAGATAGAAATAATATATTCAAATGTAAGTGTTCCTAGTGTGTCATTGGTAAGACTGATCTTTATTTAAGTTATAATAATTCCAAAATGCTTTCTAGAAATACATATTTTTTAAGGTACATCAGCTTCAAACTCTTAAAGAATCTTTCAACAATGCTGATAATGAACTAGTATCAACCGTTCTGAAAACTGAGTAAAAGCAACATTTGTCTCTATTTTTAATGTTTATTTTTCTGGTTACCAGGATTCATGCCTACTGGAGTTCAACAACAGATTTAAGAATATACACTTTTAGCCTCTTCAGGACGTAATCCTAAGTAACTGATCTCCCATTGTCAGTCAGAATTCAAGAAGGAATTTTCTGTTTAAATTACATAACAAAGAGTAAAAATTTATTCATCCAGTTGAGGGTGTTTGGCATTTTGTGTACCATCATGAGCACAAAATCTGAACGTGCATATATTATAACAGCACCAAAAAAAAAAACCCAATCCTGTTTGTACAGGACTTCAGTATCCCCTTTTACCATAAAGCAAGAAATCCTCTTTCAAGATTTTAGCTTGAAAAACAAGATATGAAAAACCTGAAAAAAAGTTCAAAAGCAAATGGAGTGTAGACAGTAAAAGAGTAAATGCAGAAGATAACAAGGATACACCGTAATACAAAAGGAGGAGAAGAAAGTTCTCTTTGAGTTAATAACTATTTCCAACATTAGGAGGAGGAAGTCACTGGTCTCAACTCAGAAGGAAGAAATCAGCTGTGGTTGATTAGCTAACAACTGCCTCATTTACATAAACTTAATGTACTGCAGAGATTCTCTCTAGTGATTAACTAGTTGGATCTACTGCTGATCATAAAAAGGTTTTCCTTGATACCTGATAAGCTAGAAAATATGGTTTATAGATTACAACTTGTGGAATTTTCCGTATTAGATAGCCAGAAATGAAAGAGATGTTGTCAGGTCAAAAGTAATGGCTGGTGAGAACTGCAGCTCCTCCGTATTCACACTGAAGACACACCCTAAGCAGAGTCCCTGAGGGCTGCAGCATGACACTACAGTAGGCAGTTTCCTAATAAAGGCCATAGCTGCTACCTGAGCAAAACAAGAGTCCTGAATACTTCATGACATTACAAATAAATAGATCGATATGGAGTTATAACACTGAAACACTATGTTAATGCACAGCACGTGGAAAATAGGAAAAGATGCAGAAGAGCAGCATTGTAGTCCTCCAGATTTAGAACAGGCATTAATGGAGCGAGTTCAGTTTCAACAATGAAACATTCTGAGATGAAGATGAAAATACTTGTTTGGCTTGAGCCAATATGAGAGCTTAGCACCACCAGAAAGGTAAGACCCTGCTTTTCTTCCCTTGCTTTCATTCCCAGTCGCAGGACCTTCACCATTCATGTTTTGCCCTGAAGCTCACTGAATGATCAGGCATAAATAATTAAAAAAAAAAAAAAAAATCAAAAAGTGGACTTTCAAGCCAGATCATTTCAGTGATTTTGTTTACAACACTTCCTAAAAAATATTTACTGGCAGAACCAAGGAGGCAGACAATTCGAACACATGACTGGAAACAAGCCATCAAGGAAGGAGACACAATTTCTGAAGTTGGCTTTCTTGGGGAAACTAATGTCTGGCAAGAGGGCTGCTTTAGCATCCACGTATTTTCAGACAGTGCAGAGCTCAGTTACTTCACCGGTGGCATACCTCAGTGCCCGCTAATTATCCATTTCTGCAAGGTAAACTTCACTAGTGACTCTTTCCAACATTGCTTACACTGTGAGTTTTCACACAATGCCTGAGCCAATGTAACATCTTGCTGCTGCTTGAAGTGACAGTCTTGCCTCCTTCGTTCACGTCTTCCTTTCTTGTACCGGTTACAGCACAGCTCACTCACGTGAGCCCTGTCAGAGGTGTTCCAGCTCCCCCCCAAATCACAGAGAACTATTCGCTTTTTCTCTGGACTGGTTTTCTCTGGTTTAGTGAGTGGAAGTGGCTTACTGTAGGATCAGACAAACACCAAGGCCAGCATCAGGGAAGAAACAGGAATGTATGGCCAGAAGGGGGGAAATGGAATTGACCCTTTCACTAGTGACAAATCACTAAACCAGTTGAACCTCAGAACAAGAACAAAGCCTTACCCTGACTCTAGATAATAACCAACAGCTCTGTTACTGCTGGCTTTAATATTTGGCCCAACAGCTGAATTTAGCAGTTTTTTTCAAAGAAAGTCTTGTCACCGTCCCTATTTTCTGGTTATAAAGGGTATAACCAAAGAAGAATTGCAGTTCTCAGTAAGAGAAGCCCACTGTCTTGGCAATGAACGCAATACCCCTGCACCATGACAGGCAGTACTAGGGGGGAATGGAGTTTGTGTCTTCTATAGCACTGTTAGTTGTAAATGCAGCGAGACAGCTAAGAATGTGCTTTCGGGACTGACATCAATGCTGTATCAGATGCCCCTCTGTTCCCACGGAGCAGCTTATCATCCCCAAGTGCCTCCTAGGACACACAAACCTCCACTCGCACCAGATGTGTGGTGGCTCAGTTCTCTTCACGTCCTTTCATAGGAAAAAGTGGCAACACTCCTGGCCATGGAGAAGGAAGAGGAAAGATTTCCATTAAAGCAAGACAACCACAGAGGTAGTACAGACCCAACCCTGTGAGAAGGCCAAAGAAGGAACACAGAAAAGGCAGGGGCCAAGGCATGGTTACACTCACAGACAGAGCGCACAAACTGATAGAGCACAGCAAAATCCAGCGCCACAGATAGAAACCTGGCATTTGAGGAACTAAGAACTGTATCACATGCACTTAGAATTGCAGTATTACCATACATCACCATATGCCATAACTACCCACTGCTAATAGCAAGAATCCTTCGCTTGTTTTTTTTTCCAAGCATGAAAAAGGGATCCATTATTGGCTGGATTCTGTCTGAAGGCCGTGGGAGGATAACAGCCAAAGGAAGTAAAACACAACTGTTGCCATCTTAAAGCCTGCAGTTTTACTTCCATTACAACATGACTTCTCCAAGCATAAAGAATAAACCTGTCTGAATTATACCCTGCAGATACTTCTCTAGATACAAGACAATTTTACATGAGCTGTCTCATGGATTTTTCTTACGTAAAAAAGGATCAAGAAAAGTCTTAGTCTTGTTACATTTTTCTATGGATCCAGGATGATGCCAATTAAGCCACAATCATAACTGTCTGACTTTATGATCTTGCAACATGCCATGTGAGGCTACAGTAAAAGATACAGCTAGCAGCCCTGAATGCAGGGGTGTCTGTGAGGAGAAAGTTGCTCAAACGAGTAGTTTTTAGACCTGTTATATTATTTTATTTCATGTAGTCTTGTATATGTCTCGAAAAGCTAAATGTAGCCACAAAGGGATTTATTTTCTTTTAAGGACATCGTTTCCTTGGGTACACTTGAAGAAGGATGTCGAGCACTTCGGAATGAGCACTGGATAGCTCTGAGGGCTCCAGGCACTCAGCAGCGCATGGAGCACTGCCACCTTTTGGTCATTTTCTGCAAAAAAAAACCCACTTCCCTTGTTTTCTAAATCCTCACTAATGTGGAAGGAACATAATTTCTTTTGTAAAGCCCTTCTGTCCCGCTTCTTTTACCTGAGGAGTATGGAGAGCAGTATTTGGAAGGATATTTAATATCCTTTGTTGAACTTGATCACTAGGTCATTTTCTTGGTTTGCGGGCAGTCTCTTTTTACAATCCCAAGAAGGCTTTGTGCCTGATTAAGGTGAAATAAAACCACATTATTAGAGTTTTATTCAGACTCGCAACAATGCTGCTGTATGTGGCTGCAATCTTCAGATACTGTTATCCTGGGCAGAGATATTAAATATGTCCTCCTTTAAAACAGGTGTCACAAATAATAATAACCAATAACCCTGCTCTAAACCACAAGACTGGAAACCAATATCCTAAGAAACTGACAACTTTCAGTATGACACAAAAAGCCACCGGCATCCATTCACTCCAACAGGTATTTAATGAAATGGTTCTTTTTGCTATTGTGAAAAAGAGCCACATCTTGCATTCCTCTGAAGTCAACAGGAATTCTGAATAAAAAGACCTGGGTAGAATCTTTTCAGATTGTACCTGCTACTTCCCTGTGTGATTTACTGAATTTCACTTCATTTCTTATCCACATGCAAGCTTTACACACAATTCTTTTTTCTAGGGAGAAGACAAAATGCCAGTTCTCAAAGTGGCCACTTCTCTTCATCTCAGGAGTTACAACATTTTTAGTAGGGCCTGTAGCAATAGGACAAGGGGTAATGGTTTTTAACTAAAGAAGGGTAAATTCAGACTAGATATAAGGAAGAGATTTTTTACTGCAAAGGGTGATGAAGCACTGGCACGGCTTGCCCAGAGAGGTGTAGATGCCTCATCCCTGAAAACATTCAAGGTCAGGTTGGATGGGGCGCTGAGGAACCTGATCTAGTTGAAGATGTCCTTGCTCATTGCAGGGGGGGTTGGACTAGATAGTTCCATCCAACCCAAACTGTTCTATGATTCTGTGATAACACATCAGGGCCTAGGGGAGAAACTGGGGATTTTCAGACTGGTAAGAAGCAGATGTAGGTCATTTCAATATCTGTTCTTTCTCCCTGCAGCCAGAAAAAGATTGTCCATCTGAGGATTCCCCAGGGAACAGAACTTTTTTTTTTTTAGTTTAGTGACAAGCATTTTTGCAAAATTTTCTTTTCTCAGAGGGTAAAAGGTCAGTGATTACTCTGACCACTGCATTAGACCCATACTGTTACATTTGCAAAGCTATGCTTGTGTTGGAAACACAAATCCTGTTATTGTTACAGGATTAGCACACATAACTTTCCAAATGCTGTTTTGAAAATGAAGCCAAGGAATATTATGTGTGTGTATTTTCTGGAATTAATGTAGGCTGTGATTATTAGCCAGTCTTACAACAGCACTGTGACACACACACGCACCTTTTGATGTGTATCTAGAGACACTCATTCAGACCTACCTGGACTTCTTCAGTTGTTGGACACTTCTTTTAGAAAAGGAATGATAAGACATCAGTTTCAGCCTACCTCTTCCTTTGCTACAGATAAATACATTTATTCTTTATGCTGCAAACACTTTTTCTTGCCTTTTTTCCTTAGGATTAAATAAAAACTTAAAAAATTAGTAACATAATCATTGTTTTTCTTACTTCCATTAGACACTTCAAAAGTGCACTGCAGCAATAGAATCAACCTGGTGCTGGTATTACCAATTTCCCAGTTCCTGGAAACTGATTAAACTTTTTTCTCCTGTTCTGAACTGAAGCAGGTTTATAATCTCATTACACTGTACAATTCCCTCAGGTGAGAACTAGTTTTCTCCTCCTGTTCCTGCACAGCATCAATTGCAATCTAAGTGATAATGTCTAACTATAAATGCTTTAAATTGCCCTTCGCTTGTGTATCAACTTTTAAACAGGATGTGGCTTCTAACCATTGTTTTAACCACTAAAAATCATTAATAAAAGTCTTGGCAAGGAAATAGGAGAAAAGAATGTATCTTCTAATAGAGTTTCTGAAACCCGGTTACACAAAGATCTGGCATACACGGCCTACCCAGCACTACCAAATCTAAAGTGGCTCCAGACATCCCAGGGACATATCGCTGGGCACCTGGCAGAGTCTGAGAAAAGCAGAAAGCCTACAATCTGGGTACCACATAAGTAGGCATTTTCAGCATAATAATTTTGGCCTTAAATGCCTAATTTAGGATTTGGTGTGCTACAGGATTAATTACGTATCCTGATTTGGATTTTAATTCCTGACATGGTTGTTATCCTTTTTTCCATTTATCCATTAAAGTAGGAAGCCAGCTGGTGTTGGTGTCCTGTGTATCAAGCAGGGCAAGAGGGCCTCGTCGCGAGACTAATTCAGTTACCTGTGGTGAATTCTTCCTCTGAATTGGGTGGCAGAAACCTTTTTCTCCCAATGATTACGGAAGATCCTAGGGAAGCTGAGCACCTAATACAGGCATTTGTCTCAGAGTGCCTTGAATTAGGCAGTGTGAAAAGCAGCCCAAGCTCCAAAGTGATACCTCCGTTGCATGGGTAACCCAGCAACATACTGTTTTTACAAGAGCAAGTAAATTATGGCAGTGATCTTCTCTGATAGCATCACGCTTACATCTTATACAGAGCTGACATGCAGTCAATACAAAACAGCACTTCTCCCACAAGCCACATTTCAAGACTAAATCTATCACTGACCTTAGCTTTCATCTTCCCCTTTTGTCAAAATTTTCTAGAATTTAAATATATAATCCAACTAGAAAGAACAGAGATTATTTCTTCAGTAAGTAATGATAATTTCTCTTGTGTTGGTGTGGTATGAATACAGACAGCATCCTAAAGTCTTACAGTCACTGGTGTAATAAAGTTCTTTTTTTTTTTGTCATGATTAAACATCAAATAGTTTTAAAGAACCCTTTTATAAAATTTGAATTTCAAATGCTTATTCCACTGCTGAAAATCTTGTATTATGTTCAGACAGCTGATCTATAAATCCTCCCAATCCTTAAACTGTACTGGCCAAAGTACTATCATTCATTAGATAAGGAGAGTGACTACCTCATTTAAAATGAATCCTGGTAGATGACAGGCAGTGGAGGGAATAATTTCTAGTGTGACATGAGCCAGAAATGCAGTTACCTAAAGGAAATAGCATTGAGAGGTAGTAGACATTAGACAGGGAAAATGCCTGCATGATGATGACTGTGAAGGAGGCCATTCAGAGCTTCTACACAAGCAATATTTCTTACATAGTCCTGGCTACAATCCAAGACTATATACTCACACACACATATATATACGTATAAAAAATACACAGTCCACCCTGGTACATAGTTTAAAACGCAGAGTACAAATCCTTACATATATCAACCCAACAGTAACGGACTACTTACTATGAAGGTCCTCTGTTATATGTTACAAGGAACAGTATTATTTTACTGTGTGGTTTAAATACATTTGGTGTTGGGATGTACAGAAAATTGATGGTGCAAATCTGGATCTTATGTCTCATTTGGCAAGAAGTGGACATTTCTAAGGGTTTTAATCCTCTGAGGACAAAGCAACAATTCGGTTCCAATTCTTGCAAGTTATACACATGCCTAAGTTCTTGCACACATTATAAAAAAGGCATTGGGAATGTTAACATGACTAGATTTGAGGCATGCCCATAGGGCTGGAAGAACTATGGCCTTAGTACGTACATGGATAGAGTTAATTTTATGGCAAAATGGAGAAGGGGGGTCTGTAAGAACTAGACATGTTCTCCATAGAACCTGGAATAAAATTAAGGACCTTAAATTGAACAAAAGCTTCAAAGTGATACTGAAGTATAAATAATATTAGCTGTCAGGGTTGCTTCAGTCTGGTATTGTTTAAGGTTTCACTTTTTCAATGTTCGTAGTCGATCTTCACCTTAAAAAACACAAGAACAAAAATAGCAAACTCGCTACATATTTTCTAGGTAAGTAAAACCTTTCAGAAATGAAGCAGATGTTTTGCAATTATTCTCTCTCTTTTAGTTCTAGTGCATAACAGAACAAATTAGCAACAACTTATGGATATCCATGACTGCATTATGGCCCCTATCTGTATAAATGCCACGATCAACATGGATATGTTGGGATGGAATGCTGGTGCATTGTACAGCCTGGCCTAACAAAGGGTTCTTTCAAGTTCGCAACAGCAATCATAGATAAGGTTTCTAGAAGGGAATGGGCTCAGATGCATTTGAACAATTTTCCTTTCAGCAAGGTGGAACCACCCTCTCCAGGTAGTTACTCTGGAGTATGCCACTGCTACACAAAGGAGTGCTTGTGCAGGGTACACAAAGGCCTGTCTGCCCCCATGTTGTGGATCGCACTTTTGAGATCTTATTTTACAACAGCAAGTTGGAAGGACTGGAGAAGGAGAAAGGACAATATATTTCAGGAGAGCAAAAAGTAAAGTCTTCAGACTACCTTGAATAAAGGCTTGAACATTTTTCCTTCACTTAAAAAAAATAAATGCTAAACCATACTTCAATAATACAAAGCAAAAAACCCAAACCCACAGGGGTTCATACAGTGAGATACTTCTATCACACTAAGCTAAAGTGACTTCATTGGCGTGATGTGTCCTTCCAGTGCATAGTTAAGGCAGGAATAAAAAGCTGAGTTCAAATTCAGTCCAGAAACAAGAGGGAAATGCTTTCAGTTATATTTTGCTACTGTCCAGAACAGTTCTGTTGGCATTCAGGATGCATCCATGAGTTATAAGATACGGGGTGCCTCTTGTTAATTGTTCGGATGCATTTCAGCCCAGAGTGCAGCAATAAGGTCAAGAGAAGTTTAGAATTTATTACAGAGAAAAGATTGCTGCTGTGGGACCTCTCTGGCATCAAGCCCCGGAGAGCAGAAAGCAGCCCCCCATAACTGCTGGTCTACACAATCTCCATTGTTCTCTCAGGTTTCACAGCTGCAAAGGTTGCTTCCTCTTCCAGAAAGCAAGAGCTCTCCTCCCTGCAAAGCTGCACAGCAGCTACATGTCAGGAAGGATTTTTTCTGGTTTTGTCTTATTTGGGGGGGTTAGGGGTTCTAACCTTGTACCTCTTCACTGCTTACATCACCCTGCCCTAGAACCAATTAATGTGGCCTGAATAGTCCAGCGGGTCTCAGATGGCCAGGGCTTGATAAGGTATTTCCTCTCTGTGTGCTCATCTTGGTAACAATTATCTGAAGGGTGCACCTCCTTTTTTTATTTAATCAAAACACAACTTTTGCCTGATACATAGGAGCTTTAAGATGGGTCAAGAACGTGTGAATTAAGTATTTTAAAGCTCTAACTGATTAACCATGTTCCTTGGAGACATTCTTGTTATTTCATGCCCCAAAGGATCCTTGACCTAACAGTTTCCTTTAACAGAGGGAGCTTAGGCTAAACATGTTTCCCAAACTTTTTACTAACTCGACGCCTCTGCACACTGGAATTCCCCCAAGCGTCCTACCGGGAATCTCCTGCAGTTCCCAGCACAAGGAAACGAGGTGCTGGAACAAACCTCCGGAGTTTACAAGGGGCTCCATCCGTGCTATGCAAGGAGAGCTGCAGACCCGGGGTCCAGCAGCACCCTGCTGTAGCGTAGTGCCATCTGGTGGACACCAGCGGTCCCCAGCATCGCACACCAGAGGCGGCGAGGAAGGTGCATCTGAACGCGGGGAGGGAACAAACAGGTCGTTTCTACAAGAAACGTTTCCATCTGCTATGGTCCTCAAGCACTAGAGCACTAAAAGCAACTTGTAGGCATCTGATTACCTAATTGCCACTGCGTGTGTTTGTCCTTGAGTGCTGTCATGGTCTTTTCAGGAAACACATTGCTGAAATCCAGGTGTGACTGCCCCAGCAAGCTCAACCACAAAATAGCTGAAGATTTGGCCCAAAATCGTACATGAGTAATCCTAAGTAACAAAGGCAGTTGAAAAAAAACAAACCCCAACACTGAAATAAATGAGATCACAGAATGGCAGGGGTTGGAAGGGACCCCAAGGATCACAGAGTTCCAACCTCCCTGCCACAGGCAGAGCCACCAACTTCTAGACCTGGATCTACACAAGGTTGCCCAGGGCCCCATCCAACTGACCTTGAACACCTCCAGGGATGGGGCATCCACCACCTCTCTGGGCAGCCTGTTCCAGCACCTCACCACTCTCTGTAAAGAACTTCCTCCTAATATCTTATCTAAACCTTCCCTGCTTTAGCTTAAATCCATTCCCCCTTGTCCTGCCATTGTCTGCCCTTTTAAAAAGCTGATTCCCCTCCTGTTTATATGCTCCCTTCTGAAATCTGAAAGGTTAATAAAGTCCTTCCCTATAACATTGTGTACTAATATTTGTACATATTGTTTCATATTTAAAGTAGTTTAAAATAATCCATTTACCCACAAAACACCTCTGTAAGCTAGGTAACAGAAAAACAGAGAAAAAAAATACTTGTTTTACTTCACAAATTTGGTGGTCTGAGAAAGACAGTATGCCATTGGGGGGGGTCCTGATGAAGTGCTTTGGTATCGTTTCCACTCCAAAGGGAAGTGAAACCATTTTGATTTATAATGATTTAAAAATCACAGACTTTCATTGGAAAGCTAATCTTTCATGCTTCTGAATCCCACTTCGGATGTGCATAGGCATTATTTTGTAAGTCCAGTAAGATTTTAGTTTCTTTATTTCCCAAAATAAAAGTGTCACCAACTTGCAACTACTAAACAGTGTACAGTGTGAATCTAACCTTTTTCAATAATGTCATTTAAAAAAAAAAAGCCACCAAAAAAACCTATCCAGATTAAAAACTACTTTATTTTCCTGATTAGATCACAATCTCCTCCTCAGCATCAGTTAAATTTTTTCCTGACATGACTGGAACCTCTTTTGCTAAAGGAAATGTATCTGCCTTTATTAGATTAGGATTTGGCAGTAAACTCTGAAATATTATAGTCTGTCATATCAGATGACACCAGGGCTTAAAACTTTTCACATTCCTTTAGTTACACATTCTAGTGGAGTTCTGCACAAATTCTCACATCTGAATTTTAAAGCAGCCTGGGTTTTGCTTTCTGCCTGGTGCTGAATGAGCACAAAGAACTCTGGCATTTTTCTTTTGCTGGAAAAACTCTGTTATTTTTAAGTAGAAAAAAATGAACTTGGCTTACTTCCATCATGGATGAATGTGTTGCAATAAAATTCAATTTCTTGAGAGAAGGTGCCCACAGTCCCCATAAAACACAGGAAATTTAGGCATTCAAATCAGTAAATTTAATGGTCTGACACCTAGGCTACCAGTAAAAGATGCAAAAAAAAAAAAAAAGGAGGATGTAGTATTTGCCACCCATAAGACATTACGGCCCTATTCTTACTTGGGATTCTCAGCCAATGGCTCCCTCAGCTGGTGTCTATGCTCCATCAGCCCTTTCGCATAAGACAGAGGATCCACAGTGCTTCACAATTTCAAATCCTTACTAACTTCATGGTTAAAGCATTTGCTTTTGTAGGGAAAGGCACATCTTTGAATTCCTGCTCAGGATGAACTGAAGCCTTTTGTTCTTACACGACTGAGACTGACACAGGCTACCTGTTTTTAAGGATAAATGATCAATACTGTTGCCTCCTCTCCCTCTGTCCCCAAAGTAGCAAACAAGAAATTCAAATCCTCTGCTGTAGGAAAGGGCTCCAACTACTGTGTTTGGGGAGGCCAACAAACTTCATGTCTTGTTCCTACCTGACTTCTGTGTAGATGAGTCTAGATCCAGCTGCCATTTGGAAAAAACCCAAAAAGCAAAAAAAAAAAAACCAAGCAAAGCAAAACAAACCCCTCAAACTCACAGTCCCTCATGTAACATTTCCAAGATTCCTTAATCTGTAATTTAATTTCAAGCAGGTTTTGTTGGCATACCTTGTAAACACACTCAGTTCCTTAATTTCTCACAAAAACACAGACGTGAGGAGGGTTTCTTTTCCTCTTTCTTTTAAATGGAAAGACTAGCTTCTCAGACACAGTAAGATTTTAAAATGCTACTCCAATCTTAGAATATATAGCTGACATTGACAGAATGTTTTATGATGTGATCCCTCTCTCCTACTCTCAGCTAAGATTAATAAAGTCCTCACCTCCCCTTTGGCCTCCAGATCTTATTCCAGCAGGAAATCACACCTTAAAGTAAGTGATCCTGCCAGATACTTCATCGATTCTCATTAACAGTGAAAGTGGAAGGCATGTTCCATCACAGATCTTCCCAAATGTGTTGAAGTGAAACAAGGGAAAGAAAAAAAATTTGTTGTGTTCATCTACCCATTTAAGTATCATCTGCTGTTATAATTAGTACTTTATTTCTAGACAATACAGATGTACGAATTTGACTTACCCTTAAGTTCTTAGGAGTTTCTTTTTGTATGCGTATTCCTGTATCACCAGTCAAATAACTTAAATTATTTCATTAAGACCTATATTTTAAATTTCTGGGCATTATTACACTGCACAGAACAATGTACAATGCATTTCTCTGAAAGGCACCCAATTCCAGAAATATTATCGTAATCAACATAATGGTTTTTGAAAGCAATTTTGGGGCAGGGGGGGAGGGCAACTGCAGTGAACCAGAAAAAAATCTTGCCAAAGATGAGCTAAGATGCTTGGAGGGTTCCATTAACCAGTTCTCTTCAGGCTGGGCCTAGTGATGGGTCTGTATTCAAGGGCATGTGTGACTGTCAATTTTAAGCATGGTATGACAATGCAGCCATGTGTTCCATCGACTTTTTGCATTACTCTGGAAAGTGATATCAAATCTGTACTTTATAGGCTTTTTCCCCTTTTCTTAAACAGAAACATTTCCAGGATATAACTGATTTATTGTTCTATACTGTGAGTTATTATTCTAGATTTCCAAGGGGAAAGGACTGGTATTTTTGCCTTCAAGATTGCTCTAAGAAAACACCTGCATTTAGAATAAGAAATTTTATAGAGCTATGAGATATTGTCCAGGATACAAGTGGAAATATTAAGAGTTATATCCCATCTGAGGCTGAAACCACTGTATTTTAAATTTCTTCTTCGCTCTTGCACACATGGAATATGTTTAATATAATTCTCAATGCCTGTAGACTTCTTTAAAGCCTAACTGAGATAAATTTACTGTCAGAAGAAGGAACTGTGTATTCACACAGGAGTAATTACTTTTAGGCTTATTCCATGTTTTAGCCTGAAACCTAGTGAGCATTTTGATTGCCACCACAGAGAATCTGACATGAAGAGATCGCCTCTAATTGTAATCCCATAACCTCTAACTTACTTTTAACTTAGCTCTAGCTGTTATTATGATTAGGCTACAAAAAGAACTGGAAGATCAATTGTGAATGGCACCAGAAAAGTAAACTCCTTTTATTTCTCTTCCCTTCATACACTCTAGCAACACAGATGCGATGTTATCAACTAAACAAATTCAGCAAGAGACGTGGTATCTGATACTATCAACCCAAACAGTCCAGCGTATTTTCTCAAGCCAAATTCAGTACTAAAAAGCAGTGTCCAACACAGTGACTCAGACCCACTCCAGTGAGAGGACTTTTGTCACGCAAATGCACCTGAAGTCCAAGAGATTTTTAGGTTCCAACAAAACAGAGCAATATAGCCAACCTTATGCATTCGTGTGCCCCTAGAAATCACAGCTGAGCCACACTGCGCCTCATTTTTGCTGGGGCAACATATTTTAGTAACAGCATTACAAAATATTCTGTAGTTTTATAGAGCTTTAAAAGGATAGGGAGGGATGGTACTGCAGAATAATCACGTCCTCCTAATGGCAGTTGTCCTTACCTAATTTTTCAGATTTGAGATAAGAACATGTTATGGGATTTTGATAGATTTTTGGGTTATTAAGCATTTGCAGATAAGAGACACCTAACAAAGGCAATTCTGCCTGGATGTCTTTGCTGGTTTACAGATTCCTGTATTTCTGACTAGCTTTTGATCCAGGCAGACACTGCCTTTTTGGTCTAGACCTTTAACTTCTGAAACAAATTATGCTGTTTACATGCTCAAAGCTCCTTCAGACTAGCTGTAGAAAATATACAACATCCTTCAGCATGATCACAAATGATTTATTATTACTATGCTGCATAATATGAAAAATAGAAATTTCTATAGAAACAAGGTTTTTATTTGCTGTGACTGAGTTTAAGCCTGATAGCTTTGGCTAAAACACAGGACATGCTGTTATTTTGTCTTTTTCATTCAGATCAGAACTCTTCCTCCTCTGGGTCAGAAGCAAATACAGTTGGGCACTGTCACTCCAATTCTGCCTTCAGGTTTCAGAGTCATCTGCATGGCAATTTACAAAATACACCATTTTTTATTGCTGAAGCCTATGGATTATTTTTCAGGAACAGTTTAGGGGGGTTGGGGTTTTTTTTCTGAACATCATTGACTGAGGTTGATCCTTCTTTGTTACTATGGATTGTCATTGTACAAAAAACTTGGATTCTTAGCCTTAAAAATTATTTTCTTTTGCACTGTCATAAAAATAGATCACCCTGTTATTCTTTAGTGCATAATATATATTCATTCTCTTCCTAACTTGCCTTCCTAAATCCGTACTATATTAACATGCTTTCTGGTTTTATACTTCAATCTATATACCACCAGTATTTTAAAGCCCAAGACTGTTCTTCATACTATCCAATTACAACAGCATTACAGCCTGGAAATAAAGTAAACTATATTGAGTAAGTTCAGAATTCCTGTTTGAGCTACATCTATGAAGCATGATTGTATGCAGCTGTCTGTGGCAACGATAGAGTAAGATACCTTGTATATGTTTACACTTTCACTTTAGTGTCTAAGTTTGATTTCTCCATTTAATACCACTGGCTTTCTCTTGCTATTTTATAAAGGAGCCCTGCTTCACAGAGAATAGAAAAACAGCAAAACCAAGCAGGACACTAAATTAATCTCAGGGTTCTGCTGACATCAGAAACCACTCAAGCTTTGCTCGAGAGACTCTTCATGTATTTATAACCCTGTAGTTTACAGTTTCCTTCCATTTATTCCATACAAGGATGACCTACCAAATATATGCATGACAGCCAATATAGACCCCTTATATGCCAACAGTGAGCTGTCTGATGTTAGGACCCACACTCCAATCAAGTGTGAACATATCCTGGACAAGATTATTTATCCTGCTGCAAAGACAATAGGAGCTGCCTGCTAAGTACCATCCTTAAAAACAAAACCCTTGGAAAGTGAAGCTGGCAAGATAAAAGTAGCTTAAGAGCTACTTGAGAGATGGCAAGAACATTTGGGTTTTGCTCAAGCAGCGCTGGCTTTCTTCAGAAATACATTTCATTGTTCATAGATTTCTGCTGAGCCCCAGGGTGTAAGGTTTTGGGCCACATACTCAGCCTTTCCTCAAAGTCAGGCAAAAGTATCACTTAATGAGAGATGCTACATGTTAGAAACGACAAAGGTCCTAAAAACAGGACTCTCGGTAGACACGTTAGTGAAGCAGTAATCTATTATACATTCTTGCAAGAGCGGGTCCAACAAAGTAGGCACACTTTTGGTCAGTGCCTGCAGCCTTTTTATACCATACATCTATACATATTCATCACCTGTCCCGCTTCCTATTAAGATGAGTTCTAAGAAGTGGTTTCCATAAACTCCTCCCAATTGCGTCTGCGCATTGTCCTGTGGTAGTGGTCGTCGGGGGTCTCAGCGATGAAGGTTCCAGTCTTCCTCAGGTTGAACCTTTCACCTCCTTCCTCTGTTTAACTGTGGATTTTACAGGCTCAACCCAGGCGCCCCATCCACAGCAGTACACAATATAATACACATGGCATGTCTGGGACATTCCCGCTTCCATTGGTGAAGAAAATTAAAATGTATGAGTCCTTTTGTCTGGGACAACTGCTTACTGGCAAGTACTTGTCTTTACCTTAACTTTCCTGGCAACTGACATGACCCTGGGCTGAAGGAAGTCAACGCTCCATACAGGTTTCAGATTGCGCATGTTAATTTTGTAGCTCCTGAAAAGGCAACTCCACTCCTGGTCAAAATGACCCCACATCGTTTTGCCTGTTTTGTCTGTCTGCCTTGATGTGGTAATTTGTGCCCCATTATCAATCAACATGGTCGAAGCCTGTTCCTTGAGCCTGATTTCCTTCAGTTCCAGCCCCATGTCCTCAGTCACGATTTAACCCCTTATCTCATTGTCCAGGATCATCTGTATCTTTTAGCAGAGCTATGTACTCAAATTGAACCCTTAGAGAACAGTATTCCCCCTTATTTTATGTGCTATCCTAAATTCCTTACACAGGATCTCTGATGAGGCAGCCTGAGTCCTTTAAGTCAGTAAAGAATACAGTAACATTTTTCAGTTTGCAAAAGCAACATTTCTTAGCACTTTCCACACTACACAACTGCTACCTGCTCATGTGATCTTATGTTTCTGTTATGACATTGGTCACAGTAGCCTTGTTCGCCTCCTAGTGACTCCATAGATGGCCTTTCTATTCTTCTTTTCATCATTCTGAGTAGTTCCTGCCCTTTTTGAAAGCCATTACCAGCAAGCACTGGTAAGTACTTTACTTACAAGGGCATTATGTAAGTAATGAGGCTACTAAACGTCTTAATCGCTTTCTGGTAACATGCAGAACATGAAGCAAGACACAACACTGTGCCTACAGTGAAATCCATATATTGGGTTCTTTGGCTAAAAGGTGATTGATCTGATTAGCCAGGGATGTTTCTGGCATGCATGCTTGTATGAGCCTGCTCTGTTTGCCTTATGTCTCAATGGTAAAAATCTTCCCTTACTTACATACAAGTAGAATAATTTTCTAATCTTATCCATACAACAGTATGGGATTATTCATGTTGAGTAACAGCTTGTTCTTAAACTGGCTTTACAGAACTATTTCTGTTAACACCTTTTCAAAGGTAAAATAGGACTTAGAACAGCAGTAAATCAAATGCCACTGGACCAGTCTGTACTTTGTTAGGACTACGATTTTTCTAGTTTATTCATGAGATTAAATCACTGTTTAGTTAAAACAATCCCACTTCCTTTCAATTGCTATCTGCCTCTTCCTGCTTCAAAGCTATCTTAGATGCTCTGGAACTTCCAGTTGTACCTAGGTGACTCTCTGAAAGGCACAAAGTTACCCACCAAAAACAAAATTAAAGCATTACGGTAAGGAGTATATGGCAGCTGGGAGCCAAAATTTAAGAAGACAAAAATAACAATTAAGGAAGGAAACACAAGCTTTCTTAGGTGGTGTGAGTTTTTGGAGGATGCATATTCCAAATTACAGTCTGAATGTAAGCCCTGACCCAGCCCTTAATCAGATGGCCCACAAGAATACTACTTTTAGTGGTGCCCTGAACAGCAACAAGCCTTTGAACAAATTCAGAAGGAAATAGTTTACACAATAGCCCTTGGGCCAGTCCAGGCAGTACCAGATGTCAGGAATGTGCTTTATGCCATAGCCAGGGAAAATGGCCCTACCTGGAGTCTCCAGCAGGAAGCACCAAAGGAGACTCAAGGTCAACCCCTGGGGTTTTGGAGCCAGGGATACAGAGGATGCAGGGACCACTGCACTCCAGCTGAAAAAGATCCATTGGCAGCATATGAAAGAGTTTGGGCTGCTTCAAAAGCGATTGGTAGCGAAGCACAACTCCTCTTAGCTTCCACCACTGTAAGCATACAGTGCTTGCCTTGGTGGTTTATAGGAGTATGACATAAACAATCTGTCAAGCTTCTCCATATTTATATTTCAACCATCATTCTCCATACCAGGGAATGCTGCACGGAGCCGGGCCAGGCGTCGCGTTCTGGGCAGTGAGCAAATTGCACTGTGTACGACCTGCTTTGCATATTATTGTATTAGTATTGTTGTTGTTTTTCTCTTCTTGTTGCTGTGCTATTAAACTGTCCTTATTCCATCCCAAGAGTTTTACCTTTTTCTTCCAGCTCCTCTCCCCTTCCCTCCGAGCAGAGGGAGGAGTGGATGAGAGACTGTGTGGTATTTAGTTGCTGGCTGGGACTAAACCATGACACCCTAGTTTTAAAAAAAGAAACAACAAAAAACCCAAACCTAAAAGCAGAGTGTCTATAGCAGAACAGATTTGATGTGCATTACAATCTACAAAATGTTGACATTCTTATTGTTACAGAAAGAAATGTAATATTTTAACTTTAGATGTTACTATCAAAGCCATGTATCTTTTTGGAGACAAACTGTAAGAGTTTACAACCACAGCAACCTCAGTAGCAGCAACTCTAAACTGAAAATAAACAAATATCTGAAACATATAAAAACCTCAAAAGCAATATAAAGGCAACTGTTATGCCACAGCATGCAATAGTTACTACATAGTTATTTTGACACGTACAAAGTACCTACCATGATAAGATCTTAGTCACACTTCTGAAATTTTCTAGGGTAAAATGTATTTGTGTAGATTGAAAAAAAAAAAAGTGCTTAAAATTTAAGAAAAGTTGGACTTAGGCTGGTGTTATAAATGTTGTTCTCTCTTTATGCCTTCTCAACCTATGCACTAGCTGAAGCAGGACACCCCTACCTAGGCAAATAATAGTCTATCATGTAATTGTACACTGTATCATAATGTATTCGCTCCAGAAGGCAAAATTAAAGACGCATTTACTTTCATGGGAAGAAAAAAGCAAGTAATGATGGTGAAGATTTTGGAAGCCTGCATTCGTCAAGAACACAGAATTAAAAGGCCTATAGCAAATGGACTTTTTCTAACTGGTAAAAGAATTGCATTTGTATTCCCCACAGTTACAACTCCAGCACTGGTAGTAGTAATGGAAATGATGTCAGAAGTAGGGCTCAAGGCACTGAGGTTCAAATTGCTGTCATCACTAAGGGGAAATGCTACATCTAATCGTAGATTCTCAAACAATCACCCAGCTTGTTTTAGTCTGATGATCCATCAAGATTCAATCCTGGATACTAGGATTTTCTAGAAATAGTCTCTGTATAAATTCTTAATGTGACATCTGGAACATACTGTTCCGATCGTGTCCTCTTTACTTTCAGGTTTTTTAATTACTTTTTGTAGTATCTTATGGCATTTAACAAGGAACATATTTAATGATCAGAAAATGTAATTTCACATAGGTTCACGTTAGTAGAAAGACAACCATGCTGAGATCTAAAAGGACAACTCTCACAAGAGCTTGTATTCACAATTACCTTAGTTATCTCTGTTTCATAATAGAAATAGGCTAAAGCTTTTCACTCAGCAGGTTTCCGTTCCTCGTTGTAGTACATGATTAATTCAAACACTAATAAATTATCATCAGCTTTTCTCTTGATGCTGTTGCTGCAGTAACAAATCAATTCTGAGTATTATTCAAAACGCACTGTACAGATACAGACCTACTTATCAGCAAAGGCTGGTAGCATTCCAATTGTACATTTTGGTTCATGTTTATTTCCAGTAATAGCATTAACTACACTACTCAATAAGTTAAATTGCACTAAATTGGAAATTACCTTCTAAAATATGCAATTGCCACACGCAGCCACTGGATGGACTTATGGAGCCAGTGAATATTTTTTAATTGTAGACAAGATGCATAACCATGTAAGCAACTGGGAAGAACGTTCCCTTCTGGGCAGTAAGAGAACTTTTCTGTAGAAAAGGTTTGAGTCCAGAAAGCAAAGTACAAGGAGGGATTTTAGTGCCTTCCCTTCAATCAATCCATCCTTATTTTTCAACAAAACTAGTTTCAGAAAAAAATAGGCTGTGTATATGAACCAATGCGATGAGAAAATCAGTTTGTCCAAGAACACACTGGTTAGTTCTAGTTCCAGTGATTATTTGTCATCAAAGTTTTAGGGTGAAAGCACTGAAAAGAAGCTAGGGGTTTGGGTTTTTTTTGGTAATTCAGTTTGCAAACAAAAGCAGATCATAATTATTTAAAATTCTGCTTAATTTTTAAATGCATGCTACTTTGAAAAGCTTGTACTGGTTAAGAATAAGTTAAGAAAGTATTTGCTTAAGCTATCTTACCTCCTTCTGGATCAGGAACCATATGAAAGCTTGAATCACTGCATAGTAAGAGTAAAACAAGCCCTACAGTAAGTAAGAGTATGATCATCCATGAATATAAAAATTTTATTTCCTTTTTTATTACAGCTGGCTGTTGCAATTACTTCTGAGTATATTGTGTGTGTTATATTTAAGTATAGTACAATCTCTTCAATGCACTTTTTTAGACCAGTTACCATTTTGGTGCATACAGCAGTGATAATATATATATATACACACACACACACACACCCACCATGTTTTGCTGTTGTGCAGCTAAGAGCATCAGTTACAGTAGGAAAACTCAGTAAATTCACCCCAAAGAAAGTCCAAATGAATAGGGTTGCTGAGGAGAAACCTATGTGAAGTTGAGGAATTAAAGTATACATGTATAAGCCATGGAAAAAGAAGAGCTGTTGCATACATCTCCTGTACCTGCTGTTCTAAATCTGTAGGCAGTGACAGTGAATGACACAGCCCCTTCAACTCCCCCTCTGCAGATGCACCCAGCCACAGATCTACATGTGGATCACATGGTTTTAGCATTTTATGTGACTGCCATCACCTTATTCTCCCCCAAACAATTTAGAATGGCACCAAACCTAACTATAGCTGAGGTTACTCTGCATGCCTGAAATTCTTTTGTCCTTGTACTGTGAAGGTCATATGCAGAGCCTGCAGTGAGTGAACGTCCTCTGACTATTTAATTGCATGGGATAGTCCTACTGGGTACCTCTTATAGCCAGGGTGCATGAGATACAGTTAAAAAAAGCATGTGAGTGGGGAAGGAAGGCTGGGTCAGGTTCAGTGCTACTCTGTCTATTGTTTTCGGTCCTCTTCTGGAACAAAACATGAAAGGAAACTACAGACCTATCTTACCTAACAACCTCTTCCTGACCCTAATCCAATTCTTTGCCATGCACAACAGCAACTCTGTGGACAAAATAATACCCGCCAAAAAAATATCTCTGGATCTCACCAATATTTTGCTGCTTTTTATCATATTCTGTAAATTCCTGTTTTGGTTTTAGAAAAGCAAAGAAAGCCTGATGTAGGGCCAAAACCAAACTAACTTAGCAGCCACATTTAAACTTTAACACCATTCTAAGTCAGCAGCTGATACCTATAAATTAATTACCTGCAATGATCACACAGGCCTTGGAATAGAATGGAATGACACCTCTTAGAACTATAGTAATCATGGTGCCCATCACTGGGCATGAAAGGTATGGACCACGTCTCTGGCTCCTGAATGCCATATGCTGCCCTGACCTCAGATGGGGGAATACCATCTGGCATAGAAGCCCTGCAATTTGGCACTACAGACTGCAGGCTCCTCTCTTTCCCTCCTCGCTTGCCACCCCACCTCTCTGACAATTACAAAAACAGTGATCTTGCAGGAATGAAGTCAGGCTACAAAACTGAGTCAGAGACTAGGAATGGGGCTAGCAGCTCTAGAGACTGCCTGATACTTATCATTGCCCAAAAGCAAAATTGTGACAAATTAGGTTCTCCTGTACCTCTCACTACATGAGAACCTCTCCCTGTTCTCCCCGACAACATACATGTGTGATGTCACAGGTGTGCACCTCCATGCTAAAATCCTCCCAGAAAACGTCATATCTCAGCCAAGAATGCTTCCCTCTGTGAAGCCCCTGAGCACAACTTGCTATTCTTGGCTTGTTCCGACCTCCTTTCATTTCCTGACCTTGTTCTGGAACTAGCTGTCGGTCCACTTATAATCACACCAGACCAACCAAACAGCAGTCTTCTCATACCACTGCTGATTTAGAAAGTCTCTGCTAAGCTGCTATAGTGGGAATCTTCCACCGTAGAGAGATGAGGTCATAGACTTCCTTCCAGGGTAGGTGGCACCACGAGCTGCCAGCTCCAGCCTGGGACAGTGAACTGGGTGGGGTAGCATCCTAATTTTGCAGAGGGCAACATAGACAGAGCCTATGGAATTACTAGTACCACTAATCTAACCACCTACATAAGCAAATCAAGTGAATCATCTACCTTACTGGTCTATCAAGCCTCAGACACACAGATGATACTGGATATATAATGGTAGACTGGCTCACATGAATCAGATTTTTAAAGTGCTTCTAAATTACATGTTACAATCCAAGTTACTTAAAGACACATGCTCAGTTTGGGAGTGGTCCTCCTTCAGACGGAACATTGAAGGAATTTATTATTCTAAATGAATCACTGAATAGAAAATTGCTTATTCCTACACATAGAATATTTGTCTGAAGTTCTAAAAGCAAAGATTTACAGGTTAATCTCATTATCCTACCACTTGTCAAACTTTTCAATCTACTCCAGTCAAGAAATACAAAGTAAACATCTATACCTACAATGTTGCTTTTAATTAAAGCTCTGCCAGGCAATTAGTTGGTAGATTCACAATGACAAAACTGATGCAAAGCTCTGAATCTTCTCTTCCACAGATTGTTTGTTAAATCGCTTTATTTGTGTTGGATACATCACTAAAATCATTCAAATTACTTTCCAATCTGTTCCTGTTACTGTACACCTGAAAGTGTAATAGCAAATCTGTCCTATTACAGCCAAATGACAAATATCAGAAAAAACATTGCCAAGACTGCCTGGTTTGTGTTGAGGCCTGTGGATTCCCACCTGTTCTGTGCAATGCCACTGCGTATATTATGTCACAGCACAGGCTAAGCACAGCTTGGAACACTGCAAGTGTGGGTGACATATGACATTCAATATGAATTCCCTTCACTTAATTACCATAACATTCGTTCTTTGACACACATGTTCTTAAAATTTAGAAAACTGGCTTTAATTTTTGGGGCATTCATGCGTGCCATTCAGAAGAAGTAACAGGATTACAGTACTCACATTGCTCAACCCCGGCATTTGAAGTGTCCAAACCCTGTGCCAAATTATTTTCTGCATACCCAAAGTGCTTCCATATACTCTTGCTGATAGGTATTTCTTATCTCCTGACATTTCAGTGTTGATTTCAGAGTAGTTTTTTTTAAAGGCATAAAGACTATCAGCACATGTTTCCATGTGTTCTGGAACCTCTTCCTACACCATTCAGAGTTTAACTTCCGACACCACACACATAACCTTTGCTCACCAAAAGCAAATATCCATGCAAATATGAAGGAAGAAGGAATTTGAAAGGAAAAATAATCATTTGCAATTCCTGAACAACAGATTAAACAAAACAAAACAAAATCAATAAACTTTCTATCTTGGAGAACACCTGCTTTCATTTATATACAGTCAAATTCCAAAGCCAGAAGTTGGTAGCAACAGACTTCTCTCCCCATTAGCAAACGCGTATCCAGACCTGACCAATTAAGTTCATAGGCACGCTCAGTGAAACAAGTCCCGATCCAGGGGTAACCCTACCCTTATTGTGCTTCAGTGCTTTAAAACTCCTTGTACTATGTCCCAGCTATCCATGCCTGACTTTGATCTTCACTGCTTTATAATAAGGTATGTCTTTTTATAAATTAGTTCTTTATTTAAACTTAGGAAAATGAGATGAGAAAGCGTGTTAGGCAGTGCACTTCTCACTCCAAAAAGCAAGTCTCACACTGCTTGCTAACATGCAGGCTGCACACCACAAATGCACCCTTGTTAGACAACCAATCCAACCCTAATGAGGGAATGGATTCCCTCAAAAGGAGAAGAACAGTGCAGGGTATTAATTTCAC
Source organism: Gallinula chloropus (assembly GCF_964237585.1). NCBI lineage: Eukaryota > Metazoa > Chordata > Aves > Gruiformes > Rallidae > Gallinula > Gallinula chloropus. The sequence continues at coordinate 53,069,743 of NC_140088.1, read as the reverse complement.
GTACCAATATGCATACTAAATTTCAGGCACTAGTATACATTTTCCTTATCCATGATAGAGAGCCTCTGGATGAGCAGAGAGCTAATGGTGACTCTGAAAATCAAAGGAATGGTGTTTATAGGTACACTTCAGACAAAGATTGATGGAAATGGATGCCACAATTACATGGGGAAGACGTATGTTCATGTGTGGGGTAACTAAAAAGGAAAACAGTGGTCTAGCACAAATTAGTAAACTGTTAGTAATAATAGAACAAAGAAGCATAACGTGATCTTTTTTGTAATATTTTGTTCTTGCATTAAGGAGTTTGGTGATTTCTATATATAGAAGGATTCTGTAGCAGCTCCACGAAGATAAACTGCAGTGGCAATGTTATTTAATCTAAAAATAGAAAAATGCTTCTCCCTAGAAATACCTACAGACTGTAACTGTGGTTTCACAAGCAGCTTAAAGCAATCTAAGCTTGCACAGACAGGGAAAGCAGCTGTCCTGTCCTCTCTTCAATCCCTGGCTGTAAGCTTTTGCCCTCCCCTTGCTAGGGCATGATGCCTCACTGTAAAACAACACCACCCCATCACATAGTCATTCAGTCCCCTGAACAAAGCTACCTTACATCTGGCCAGCTCAGACAGCACTCAAACTCAGTGACAATTTGTACAGAGGTCTTAGGTAGCATTTAGGTTCCATATTAACAAGATGTGAGTGAGTCTGGGATCCAGAGATCTATTTTCATGCTTAAATTCCTGACACAGTGGATGCCTGCATACCTCAAAATGAAATCCAAGGCAACTAGTGAGCTGATCAGGAAGCTGTTTGAAGACACTGTTGGAGTGAGTACCCACCTACAGAGGGTACAGAGGGAAGTCTCAGTGCAGGACTGAAGCTTCCATCTACTTCTGTCTCACTATGCAGAATTTCCTAAAGTAAGTCAAGACAGATCATTTCCTCTGCTAATGTGATCTAGCAGAGCAGAACACCATGGCAGTAACACCCAGATTTAGAAAATGGTATTAGTCCTTGGTCAGATGTAGGAAATTTGGCCTAATACCTTCTATGGCCATATGCAGTTAAACACATACCTCTCTGAGGCATGCTCTGGTCATCAGGCTAACATTGGACTGGAGAAAAGTAATGGTCAGGCTCTTGTGGTATTTGAAGTTTTGTCACTTGAAAAGGGAATGTCAGGCTCATTGGACACGATAGGAAATGTGGCACCAATTCCTTCAATGGGAAAAGAAACAGCAAGAACACATGTTAATGACATGATGACCAACTGTTAAGTATGGGAAACACAGCTCAGCATCAGAATGGAAGGGGAAAAGGAGATTTAGCTGTCTTACAAGTAAGTGACTGTCAATTTAAACCAAAACAAAACAACTCAACCAAAACTACAGCTACACCTTATAAAACTGTAAGACTCCAATCATTTTTCATGCCTCCAGAAGGAAGGTGCATGTGTCACACATTAATTTACTTCACTAAGCCTGCAGTATCTACTGCAAGGTAGTATCCTCCCTTCCATGTCTGCAAAGGTATGTGAATAATGATGAACAATGACAGGTATTCCTAAAACATAGCTTATATGACTGTCTTTTCATTATCTCAACCAGAATGCCTCCAGGTCAAGTAGCAGAGATGCATGCCATAGCACCACCTGTCAGACTTTTCAAAAAGGTACAGACATTCCACCATTCCTATTTTTGAGTTCTTCTTTCCTGAACTGTACAAAAGAGCGATGAGGCTACAGAACAATTTCTTCTTTTCCTCTCCTCTGGACTGAAACAATTGCCTTCCATTTTTAAGATGCTTCCAACTGTTAATACCAAGGAGCACAAAATACATATTGCTGTTATAAAGACTGGTAACAAGGAGACATCTTAAAGTGTCATGCTATGGGCCTTCTCTCATCTTTCCACATACACCATATGCAGAACTTTAATCCTCAGCCTTAAAACTACTTAAAGCAACCTGAAGCTGAAGGCTATTTCAGGTTCTGCTAAAACCAGGACCACTGCTGCTCTTACACTAAGAGCCTTTTTGTGAATTGACAGTCAGGTCACCCAAATTCTCACTTTAAAAAGCAGAAGAATCAGCTGCCCTCACATCAACACAGAACACCTCACTTAGATGAATACCCCAGTGCAAATCAATAGAGAGTGTCCTGGTTTCACCTGGGATAAAGTTAATTTTCTTCCTAGCAGCTGCCATAGTGCTGTGGTTTAGATTTAGGATGAGAATAATGTTGATAAGTTATTAATATTTTAGTTGTTGCCAAGCAGTCAAGGACCTTCCAGCTTCAGAATGGCCTGCCAACGAGAAGGCCAGAGGTGCCCAAGAAGCTGGGAGGGGACACAGCCAGTACAGCTGGCCCAAACTGGCCAAAGGGATATCCCATACCATATGATGTCACAGTCAGTATATAACTGGAGTTGGCCAGGAGGCAGCACAGCTCAGAAACTACCTAAGCATCAGCTTTGGGTGGTGAGAGATTGTACTGCGTTTGGTTTGTATAGTCATTCTTAAGAATTATTGTTAGTGTTGTTGTCCTCCTTTTCTATACTATTAAACTGTCTTTAACTCAACCCACAAGTTTTACCTTTTTTTTTTTTCCTCCTTTTCAATTCTCTCCCCTGTCCCACTGGAGAGGCCAGGGGGGAGCAGAGAATGAGCAAATGACTGTGTGGTTGTTTTAGCTGCCAGCCAGGTTAAGCCACAACAGAGAGAATACAGAAGGAAAAGGTAAGTATTACACACAAAGTCTGCTGATGAGCAGATCTGTATTGGAAAGACAATCATAAACTGCCTGTTCTACCTAAAGGCTGCATTCAGTAACAAAGCTTTACTTCCTTTTGTTTCCAAGAATGAAGATCAGTTGCAGTATGTTATTCCTAATCCACTTTCACAACATAGAGTAAGGAGATATTTAAACAGGCAGACCAGCTGTATCAGCTGCTCTTTGAAGCAGTCTATAAAAAAAGGAATTGCAGCTACCATAATGTGGTAACAACTGTATTCCAGGCTGTAAAACGTCTGGAATTTAATCAGTTTCAACTCTGCAGAGTGTTTGCATACATGGGTCAGTTCACAGTTCTCTGCTCCCGGGACAGACCAAGACAGCATAGCTTGTCCCCCTTTGCAGCTGGAAGAGGAACAGGCTTTCTAAATGAGTACAGCTTTTCTACCTATCTTCTTAGCAAAATCAGCATTAAGGGACAACTTGGGACTCAACATTTGGTCACCGATTACAGCTGTAAACAGCTACTGAGCCTGATGCAGCTCTCCTGTATTTAATGAGGTAATTTGTGTATTTCAGAGCACTACATCCGAAATGTAGGCTTACAGCCCAACCACCAGGATATGAGGAAAAAGCCAGACAAAGAACACCCCAAATTTAGCAGGTATGGCTAAAGTACAAGGCAGGACACGGCAAGTTGTTTGTCGTATCTGAGAGATGCTTTACAGGTCTAAGTCTGAGAAAGAAGTGGAGACTGCTGAGGGTGGCCAGGTGGCTGAGAAGTCCTATGGCACCCTAACAGCTGCTGAGAGGTTATTCATGACACCCCAGCATCTTAGAACCAGGGAACTGTAATCTGTTTTAGCTGGGCAGAAGGAAGTAAGGGGACCTGTTTTCTTCTGAATCTGCTGCTCTTGTGAGGGCATCATTCTGGTTATTCTATCTGAGTTCTACTTCAGACTAGAGAGAGAAGTAGATATAATCAGCTATATGTGGGAGTCCTGCAGTTCAGAAATCTTCTATTTCCTGCAGCACCGCTAGAGGTGTAGAAAATTTCGGTAAGATGTGAGATTTTATGATTGTATTAGGAAATACCTAAGCACCACTGAAGACACACATTATATAAATGGGACAGAATAGAACTACTCACAACTCATTGTAGGAGCAGCAGAAGGGACAAATTACAACTGAGGCAGGGAGGTCTGTAGTCTTGTCAGACCAAAAGAAGATTATTCCTTCTCCCCATCTCATTTTGTACAGATGGAAGAACAGAATTTATGTACCCATGAAGCCCAACTGGGCTTCTTTAAATTAGAAATGTCTCTAATAGCAGAAATGGAACTCCTGATTTTATAGGTAAGAGTAATTTTTGAATGTTCTTGTACTGAACAACCTTTTTGTAAAACATATGAAATAGCTTTTATGAAATGAAAAACAGAGTATGAAGGGCCCACAGTGGAAGTATTGAATTTTAAAACTCTAGTTGCACTTCTATTTCCAAGTTTAATTATCAAAACCTGCTAAGATCCTACTAGAAGGAACAAAACTTCTTTTAATACTAACCCAAAACCTCTCTTTTAGTAATTCTTTTCCTTAAAAGAAGAGGCTTTTTTCTCTTCTTCTCATGTGTGCAGCCTTTAATTAGTCTGTTCAGACACAAGCAGTATTAGCTAGACTGTCACAATTACCCACATTTGGTAGCTAATTACTCCTTGAATAGTCTTAAGGCTACCAGCAATTTTAGTACAATTGGCAGCCTGGGGCCCCTAGGAGCTGTTCCAGCAACCAAGAATAGCTGTAACCGAGAGGCGGGCCAGCCATGACCCTTTCTCCTCAGCCACAACCTAACATATCTACCGCGCCAAAGGCAAGAGCAAGGCAGAAATGAAAATATTCCCAAGTGGTTAAATGCACGCTCTTTATGGTCTTTTTAAACTAATGGAGTAGCATAAAGGGACTGCGGGGAAATGGAAAATAGGACCTTTAAATGCTAAAGCATCGGCAGGAGTACTAACGATTCTTCAGTTTTGCAATGTGCCATTAAAACGACGGTTCAAAACACTTGTATGGGATCCGATTCTGACACGAGACTTTCATTCAAGTGCAGTTCTTTTCACCAGTGCCTCATATTGCAGTAATTTATATCGCTGTCAAGTGGGTCTAAAATGCTGACTTGATTTAGTGACGCTTCGTATGCGTTTTACACAGGTAGAAACTGCTTCACAAGGGATGCAGCAGTGTCAGTGATTTCAGTGAAACGATTCCTGCTGTACACTTGTGTGACATTGGTGGCAGACTAAAATTACCATTAAAATTTAAGTGAGAACATCCGCTTTAAATACACTATTAATTCAGATTATATTCCATGAATCCAAGAGTGTTGCTTTGCAAATTCAGCAGTAATGGGTTTGCAAAGAGCGAGGGAGTCCTCTTAAAAAAACTACACAGGCGGCATCCCTAGGAGTTTCTGCAGCTACATCCTCACTGAAGAATTAGCTCATTACCTCTGCTTTCCCTAGTCCATTCAATTTAGGCCAGTGCACCCATAATAAAAAATTGTTAGTTATCCATCCGATTCTCAAAGGGAACTGACTCTTTGTGCATGGCACAATCACTTGATCTGGTGCCAGAGACGATCTGGTGCCAGCACCTGATGTACACAAGTTTGAGGAAAGAGTAGAATCAGCTTTTTTCTACTGGCTGCCTGTTGTTACTCTGGATTAAGCATATAGAATCACAGAATCATAGGGGTTGGATCTCAAGAGATCATCAGGTCCACCACCCCCACCCCCCCCCGCCAAAGCAGGTTCCTTAGGACAGAGACAAGGATAGTAAATGTGCATTTACTGTTCCTTAGGACAGACAAGTATAGTAAAACTGCACCTCATTCAGGGCCCCTCTGGACACTATTTTCTACTGAACTGTGGAGACCACGAGAACTGTCAGAAGATGTCACAAGTTTATTAGCCCTCAAGTTAGTAGGTATCCACAGTGCAGAGTTAGCAACTACATACTTTTAATTTAACCTTTAGCTTATCAGTGCTTATGAGCTAACTGATAGAAGTATATATACCTATGGATGCGTCAGCATTGCTGAGGTTGACTGCAAGATGGACACTGGACTCTGAGCAACAGCAACAGCTTAGCTGTCAGCAGTAGCACCAAAGCTGTAAGTTTGAAGACACATTGCCTTTGGCAGCTAATATTGACTTAAGGTACTTCCAACAATTTTTCCTTCCTGCCTGCCCACCGTGTTGACAGCCATATGACTTTCAATGACACAACTGTCTGTAAGGCCACACTGCAGATCAGGACCAGGGAATTAAACAAGTATTAAAGAAAAATTCTGCAAAAAAAGCATAGTTAGGGAGTTTAACCTAAATTAAGTCTCAGGATTCAGTTCCCAAACATACACGTAAACAGGTGCATTAGCACAGCTGAAAGGGTGTCAGGAACAAGCAGGTGGCAGTTGAGGTGGGTCCTGGGAATGCCTCGAAACAGGTTGCTGCTGAGAAGTGTGCATAGCACAGTACCTTTACTGTGTCCATACTGCACTGCAAACCTACCTATAAATTAAGGTATCAGTAATTCTTTCCCAGTGTTTGTGAGGGAATTTGCCTGCCCTGCTGGGAACAGAGCAGGGATTGAACAAACTGCAGCGTTCTTAGCACCTGATTGCAAATCACCAGCTTAAAGGAAAACAAAAGTAAAACCTATTAAATTTGGGTTCCACTGAAGTACACATGCAAACCTTGACCCTCCTGACTAACTATAGCAAAAGATACTCCTCAGCTCAGTTCCTCAGTGGAAGCTACACTAAGACCACGTCCACAGCACTGCACAAAAACCTCTCTGGCTTTAAGAAACCAAGTGGTTTCCCAAACTAACTCATGAGCGTCCCAACTCATGATTTCCTGCCCTTTATGCTTCCCTAACATCAGAGTCCACGACTGGAAGAAGAGACAAGAGCAAAAGATTCCGAAGAAGAGATAAAATTACTTTCTGAAATAGTCCTGATCATGGATTGGATAGTAGGACAGATGGACTATAGGACAGAAAATCATGGGGGGGGGGGGGGGGGGGGGGGGGGGGGGAAGGGGGACAAAAATCATAATGAGGTTGGTCAAACACTGCAGCAGGTTGGCTAAGAGATCTATTGACTCTCCATCCTTGGAGATATTCAGAACTCAGCAGAACAAGGCCCTGATCAACATAATCTCAAATGGCCCCGTTCTGAACCAAGATTGGACTAAGTGACCTCAGGAATCCCTTCAAACTAAATGATCTTGTGACCAAGGAACACCATATGCATGACACTGATGAGGCTCTAAACACTAACAGGCAACATGGCTTAAAATGGGTAATGCTCAGGACAGCAGTCAAAACAAACCCTCAGCCTATCCTTTCTATCACCTATTTATTTTTCTGCAGTCAGAAACGCAGAAATTTCTTTGTCTATCATCCATCAGCAAATCCTAAATTAGGTGTGCTATTATCATTGCTATGCAATGAGATTTAAGCACACTGGGAGTTAACAGCATAACAATTATAACAATTGTATGCAATTATAAATTGTGTTGTGTAAAACATTTCTACGTATTTTGCCTTACTATTTCAATGTAAGGTGTTTTGGGCTTTCATTAATATATATCTGAAAAAGGCTAATTAGGTTTTTAATCATCAAAAATGCATTGGTAAAGTTTTATAGACATTATTGTATAATGACATATTATTTTTAGTGTGATCTTATTCATACATGTTTTGATGACAGGGCATGTTCTCTGAAGGCTGGTATGATTGGCATGGGAGCAGAAAGAGTGATTAGTTCACTGCAGAAACTACCAGTAAATGAGCTGGCTCTTACAGGTCACCATTTGAAGTCACCATCATTTTAAGCATGTGTTGAACGAGCAGTCGCCTGGGACGCTGAAGAAGGATCTTGGAATGGAAGAGGGGGAAAATGTGGCTTCCTGGTTTACTGCTGGGAAAGAAACTGTCATTTGGAGCATGTAGGGATGACAGTAACTCAAACAGAGGTATGCAGCATTCACAAGAGCTAATCCACGTTACATTAAGAGCACTAAAATGCGGGAATGAAGAAATACTATGTGAACACAAGGCCACATTTACACCAATATCTTACCAATTACAATGGTAAGAACCATGGTTCTTAAACTCTTCTACAGTGCAATACAGCCAGACTATTTCTTTGACAAAAGACCAGCCAACAATAAAGACTGTTGGGAGGAAGGTAGAATCATAGAATCACTTGGGTTAGAGAACTTCAAGATCACCCAGTCCAACCACAGCCTATCCATGACGAGTCCACCTCTAGACCATGTCTCCAAGCACAACACCTACATGCCTTCTAAATACCTCCAGGGATGGTGACTCCACCACTTCCCTGGACAGCCTGTTGACTTGACTACCCTTTCAGTAAAGAAGTTCTTCCTGGTATCTAACTTAAATCTCCCCTGGGGGCAATTTGAAACCCTATCACTTGTTACCTGAGAGAAGAGACGGACCCCCAGCTCTCTACACCCTCCTTGCAGGTAGTTGTAGAGAGCGACAAGGTCTCCCCTCAACCTCCTTTTCTTAAGACTTAGAAGCCCCAGTTCCCTCCGCTGCTCCTCACAGGACTTGTGCTCCAGACCTTTCACCAGCAGTTGCCCTAAGCCAGGAAGGCAAGCAGCAAGGCAGCTGAACACAGGACTACAGTACAGACCTGGAGGATCAAGTTTCAAGTTTTTCTGCACCAAAGATCCCATGGAGACATGCTTATAGGAGCATTCCTCAGTCACACCACATTAACTATCCTCTTCCACATTGTCTGTATCCCAAACAGAAGAGAAAGTCGTCAAGGTCTGTTAAAAAGATCCTATTTAGTCTGAATTCTGATAAAGGCCCAGCATGTATCAGCTCTCTTCTCTGATATCTCCAAAGTCTTTTGCTCTAATGTGATGTTGCACGAAGCCTGCCTGTGACCCAGTTCAATTCACAGCTTCCCTCAAAAAGTTCAATTTCTAGTTTTTCTTGCACTTTTACCTCTTCCATAAAGCAAGATGACTCAGGACCTCAACGCAGCACTTACGAGACACCTAAAGTCCCAAGTGCATTATAATCACACACAAGATGGCTGTCATTTCTCTTGCAGGTAGAACTCAAAGACACAAATCAGATTTTGGATTAAGTATTTACATATGTAGCAGACTGCTATGTATCATCAGAACTTAAATTAGTATATTTAACCAACTTTCTCCTGGAAGCATTTTCTATAGAGGAACTTTTACGAAGCATTGCTGTTTGCAAAATTCAACCCCAGAACATGCTTTAAGTTATTCAGTCATATACACTTAGTACTTGCACATTGTGTCACGTGATCGTAGTTAAAATAGCACTGCTAGTACAGATCACACTGGAACAGCCCTAAACCCAAGCCTGTGTCTTGAGTAAATGATGCAAGTGCTTTGTACGAATTGAATAGTGGCACACTCCCAAAAGTCCTCCACAGGAAACTGTATTGAAAATACCAATCTCTCTGTACAATCTGGTCCCATTCTGAGAACAAACATAAGCTTTTAAGAGGTGGTAGTGGTAGAAGAAATAGTAGTAGGAGAATGCTAAATGATGCTTCAGCTGTGCCAAGGATGATTTTGCAAAGTTCGCTGAAAACATATGAAGAGACACGAAACAGTTCTTCAACTTCTAGAAAGGAACTTCTATGTTCTCCTGAAGTGCTGTCTTAGCAGAATCACAACTCCTAACCAAGATCTGTATAATAGGAATTAGTGCTGAATCTGAGGTGTGCAATGTTTACACTAGATGGGATTGCTATTTCTCGGTGATTCACATTTTTAGGGGTCTTGTACCTGGAAAAGCCTTCTTAGCACAACCCTGTCAGGTAGAATATTTTTATTAATGTTATTGTACCAGCACAATTGGTACTGAAGTAGTCATACAAGAGCAAAGCTGATTCACAGCCCCAGTATATCCTGTACTTTTCAGAAGTATCTCTATGCTCATGTGACTGTATCTTCTTCAGGATACCTTTTGCTTCTTTAATTATTCCCCAAAATGGAGGCACAAGTATACTCTTACCTTGAGGTTGTCAGGAACAATCCTTCTTTCAGTTTATCCCAAGCTGCCAAACTCTTCTGCCAGGTCTGCTGCAAGTTCCCAGCTCCATTTGTCTCCATACACTACGTAGTTTGGAGAGGAAAAAAATATCGGTGGCAGTGCCAGCTTTTATAATCCCTGCTATTCTTCACTTAAATCACTTCCATGGACTAGTCCACACCAAAACAATTGCTGTTTTAGCCTAGCAAAGACTGCAGTGCAGGTGTAGCCTGCATGAGTAGCCAGGGTTTCCTGAACAATGCCAAGCAGTACTGTCACTGAACGTTGAATCGCAGTCCGTTACAATCCCTGGCCAAAGACAGACAATACTGTAAGTGACAAAAGTAAATTCATACCTTCTAATGGAATTTAAATGACAGTCAACAAAATCCAACCAAATATGACGTTCCTTCAACCAACTTTATAGCCACGTTTGTAAAACCTGTATAAACCTACTGATGGATTTGGCCCTTTGATGCACGAAATCTCAAAAATCATCTGGTTCCCACTGTAATGTTACTGCTTACTACCTTCAGTAACTAGTAGCTATCAGTAACTAGTGTCATGACAATTCATCTTTCAAATGAAATGCCAAGGATCCATAACATGACACAGTTTTCTTCTTAAAAGAAGAAACATGGCAGAAAGCACAACATCAAATCCCTTTCCTTTCATAATACTGGCCCAAACATAAGCCCATAATTTCAATAATTATGTTCCTAATTCTCATTACAACTCTTTTCCCTGTTTCATTATTCATATTTATACATGAGTACACTTAAGATTTCTACACAAATCACATTCTGAAACATTTCTGTATTTGCCTAAGGTGTAAAAATTTGAATCTGTGACTCTCCCCTTCTTTCCCTCTGAGGAAAAAATTGCCAGTCTATTTACAGCTGATCAGATATAGACATGCTCTGACTTGAAAAACATTTGTCTAAGGACTACGTAGAGTTTACAACACATTAGGGTGGTAGGCTATCATTCTGTGAAAGAGTAAATAGCTTGAAGAAATAATTTTGTCCCAGGAGAGTTCCTATCAGATGAGATACTGTCTGTTTGTATCACTCTAACTTCATGTTGGATCGGGCATACTTTATCCTCCTCGGCTGACAGAAAGCTGGCATAAAATCGGAATAAACACTGTAACATATGCTCCGGCTGATTTGATACAAATGCGGTCGTGTGCACATGCCAATATAGATCAAATCTTTACTGCCAGGAAATCCAGCAGGCACAGATTTTATATTACTTAATGCAGAACCATAGCCTCATACTGCTTCATTTTTTCTGAAGATTAATTGATTTTTAATTATTTTATTATGGGCACAAATAAAAAGATACTGGTTTGTTTGAAGTATCTCTGACAAATACTTGCATGGAGTGAGCCTACTGTAGCATAATGGTTCTCCAAACATGACCTCCAGACAGCACAAATGTCTCTTTCATAACACTGGCATACATGATTTAGTATCTTTATGGTCTAAACAAAAATTAATTTATTCAAGGCAAGAGAAGCTGTAACATCTTGCTGTAAACAAGATGTGGGACTCACAATCTCTCTGTGCCACCGCCATCAGAGACCCGCTCACATACAATGTAGAAATGTTTGTGCTATTTTTCTCCTCTCTGCAGCCACTAACAGTGCTGAAACAAAGAAAACAGGCTACTCTGATTTTCAACAGGAAACAGTCCTGCACAAGCTTTGTGCTGTGTCTGAACTCTCACGTGCACCTTGCTCTGCCTGCATAGCTAAGCCCCCACTCAGCACAAATGACAACAAGTACCTGGTTGCTGTTACCACTGGAGGAAGACTTTCATCCCTAAAGACTGTTTCTGCAAGACTGCAGTGAACACAGATGTCACAGGAAAGTTCCCAAATCCTTATTTGTGTTAAGTCTGTGTTAAGGACAACCCCCCTCTCTGACTCTCTCCAGGCTGTTTCTAACGCCTCTCCAGCTTCCAATTCTAACCCGCTGACTTTTAAATTATAATTCTATATTGCTTCTTTGAAGCACGTATGTCCCATGTCGACTGCGCCTAGCCCTGGTCATTATTCAAAATGGAAAGGAGGAGATAGGGGTGCAAAGAGATAAAATATGGATACATACACACTAAGCCTGCTTTTCCAGTGTCTTGTGTTTTATTTAGTCATACACACCCCTGCCAGGTAAACGCGAAATGCAGGTCAAGGGTTACTATTTTTATCTGTTATTATTATTATTATTATTATATACTTACTTTCAAAAGGGATAAGAGTGAAAGATTTGCAAGGTTGCACTTGTTGCTGCAGTATCTAGAAATTTGCCAGGAATGTGTTTAGTAAAGTGTATATTTAACAGCAGGGTGAGCGTTAAAAGACTTCAGTCCCTTCCTACTCAACTTCCCTCTCCTTGGGTAGCGCAGGCTAGTTTGGCAAGCACGATCCTGCTCATATGATACAGTAGCAACCGTGTGACTGAGCAGCTCTGTCAGCTCAGTGTAGCTGCACCTGACCCCTGACTAATGTTACCATCATCTACCATATGCTTGGTGGTCTTCATATGAGTCTCTTCCAAGGGGAGGGAAGTAGAACACATGCACTGCAGTGTTCTGCTTACACAGCATTTTGTTTTGTTTGGTGCTTTCTTTTTCTGGCAGTAGAGAATAAAGGTTTGCATCTTTATAACATATAAATAAAAGACGAATTGGAATTAGAGAATTAGTTAGTATTACCCATCCTGAAAATGTTCCCTGGGTTCACCTTTTCTAGAATACTTCAGTAACAATTAAACCTGTCTGCTTAACAGGTTTACTTACTGGTTGATTTACTCTTCTTTAAAAGATGATGGCATAAAGAGCTGTTTCTTTACAATTAAGTGGACAACCAGCATCTAAATAAACAAATTTATTAATATTAGAAGCATATCAAAGGAAATGTTTAAGAACAATGCTACCAAACCTCCAGTTGGCTAACAAAAAGTGGATTTTGACTGCTACTACTAAAGCGAAAGAGAAATCTGTGAAAATAAAGTGTATAAATGCATTGATATAATTTTTATGTGCTATCCTATACAGGCTATTGCTCAGAGACCTCACGATTAGTCTTTATGGAATCTGCACATAAACTTTGGATGCTGGAAACTATTCATTACCCTTCTAACATGGGCCTTCTTTCCCCAGTTTTTACCATGCCATTAATTTGTCAGAGTTTCTTAAACCTTGCTCCTGTCGTACCTGCAGCAAGCCTCAGAATTTGGTGTTCCTCATTTGCATCTTTGCAGCGACGTCACTGGCAACAAGATCCACTTCTTTTTTGCTCTCTGTAGCAATGGCTTTGCTCAGTGTCCTAACTGGCTCTCCCATACATGAGAGAACCTGAAAAATTACAGAAATAATTTATTAATCAGACATATGAAATAAAAACATTGCCTAGCTTCTTTGTGATAAAGGCCCCAGTTTACAAACTTTAACACAATGGCTACACTGCCTTTTTCAGCAAGGAGAAGGTATTCTGTTCATGGAGAGGAATTTCTTCAGCCAATGAAAAGAAAATTTTGTAGATGCTGGTGACAATAAAATGTCTCAGTGAGTGTAAATAAAAGAAGTAGCACTGCAAAATTATAATAAGGCTGTAAGTATTATTTATCAGAAAGTGGCAAAGGTTACTGAGGAGTTGATGGTGTAATTGCTGCTACATGATAAATATAATTTGGCTGTATTCTGCAACTTCCTCCCCTTTCCTCATCAGAAATAGAAAAATAGAAAAAGAAAGGGCACAACTGGAAAAACATGGACTTTGCACCAGAGTACTCCAGCGATTTACTCTTCGTTATCAACGCTTGCCAAAGAACAGGAGCTATGTATGAAGTTTTCACACATCCCCCTCCAAAAAAAACAACTTTGGTGACTTTGAACTCTGACACATTTTGTCCAACGAAGAGGCCTGCTACCAGTAGCCTAGTTATGACTTAACTCTATCTCAGTTTCCCATTTTGTGTGAATGATGTACTTATACAGACTATAACAACAAGCTAAGAAAACAAAGGCACCTAATCGTATGAATGTTCATGTATATATATTTAAAACCATTAAGTCACTACTATGACACATTTACACTTGATTGTGTATTTACCATTTCCCCCTTCAATAATGATGTGGACTTTGGGATAGAGGAGAGGCAACAAACTCCTGCACAAGCTGTTTAAATGGCTTTTGTCATTAACAGAAGCTAATCTCTCTAGGAAAATCAATGCTGTAACAGATGTATTAGCTTGAAACACTGATTTCTTCCCTTTGAACCTGTGAATTCATTGCCAAAATCTCTTAGACTATCTAGCGATCATTTCTGAAATTAACCCAAAACTGGGACATGTCTTCTACTTCCCACCACTACTTATCGAACACAGGTCTGCATCTAGGGTTAGCTAGGGGTCATTATCTGTGTCTCTGAAGAGTAGCCTGGAAGAGTTTGTAAAAAAAATTTGTGAATTAAGATTGAATAGAATATAAAATGCCTCAGAGACTTAGAATCTCAGAATATCCTCAATTGGAAAGGACCCAATAAGGATCATCAAGTCCAACTCCTGGCTCCATACAGAGCCAGCCAAGTCAGAGCATGGGACTGAGTGCATTGTCCAGACTTAATGGAACTGAGAAGGGCAGGCAGGCAGGACAAAGAGATACAAGAGTGTAAACCAGGAGGAATGCCAGTAGTGGCCTATGTCTGTTTATTATCTTTAACTCACAGCTAGCAGTGTTGTGCATCAACACTAACACTTATAGAGAGAACAGCAGCTGAGGCAGACACCTATGGACTACCTCGCAGATGATGTGTTGAACCAAGGAAGCTACCATATGACTTTCTAACTGAAGTGATAGCATGCTACAGAAAAAGAAAAGGTACACATAAACACAGTGTTATCTCAGAATACCAACACAGTTAAAATGCAACAAAAGCATCAACTAAAATTGGGCTAAATCAGCATTAGGTTTAAAACTAAATGAAAGTGTGTATGTTAGTGGTATTTCCTATGGTGGAAACAAACCAACCAACCCAGCTGTTCTTAAATCCAAGACAAGGTTGCTAATATTATTACATTTGTGAAATTAAGGCCACTGGAACAGCTCTCATTGACTTCATAGGATTTGTTTGTATCACTGCACAGATAAGCATAATCCTGTTATTTAAGTGCTGGGTTTGCCAGTGCTGTAGTAAAATACACAGAGCACAATTCTGCCCAGTATGCCAAAGGCCATACCAGTATGATCAGGAACTGAGTGGGAAGAATGTAAACACTAAAATTACTTGGAATTGCATTAAAGAGTTCAAAGTATTTTCTGACTTTACCTCCACATTTTATATACACTATTTCATTATATATAGTGCCATACACTACCAGCACTAAGGCAAGCATACCCATACCCGAGCTCGTGAACTACAATATGCCAGCAGAAAGTCTGCCTCCCAACCCTCCAGAGAGGCCTTATCCCCAAACCTGCTTGCTGTGCTCTTATGTCCATGTCACCTGCTATTTTTGTCTTCTTTGCATTCCTTTATGGGAACCTCCTAAAGAATACTCTTCTGCAGCTCTTACCTAGCATCTGTACTGTCTGCAGACGTACCCCACAATAGAGTGAGGTGATGCAATCTAACAATAAGTCTGGGCATACAGTACCGGTCCTATAAGCATCTAGAGTTAAATACTGAAACTTACTTGGAGCAGGAGTGTGCCCTATTTGTATTGGAGATCTACCTTCTTCCTTACAGATGGGGATGCCAACGACCTGCCTCAGTACCTTCTCTGCTGTGATATTTGAAAAATGGAGATAGGTCTACATGTAGTGCTTAAAATAAATGTGAAATAAAGATACGTTAAGGAATATAAGCAGATACTATTTTGAAATAAGACATCAATTGCATTGGCCTCAACAGTAAGCATTTCCAAGCTTTATCACCTTAAAAAAAAATCATCAGTGCATCCCATACATTAAGCTGGGTTTAAAAATACACACAAATCAATGGGGCAGATTGATTGTTCTTTTATTTCAAATTTACTGAGACATCCCCACACTCCTTCGCACACAGCTGACCTCCTAATCTGTCCTGAACATAGTCTGTCTTGCTGTAACGAGATGTTTCTTCAGCTTCAAAAATCAATGGAAAAATAAACTTCAACTATGATAGCGGCTTGTATCAGAGTTCAATTTCTTTCTGTAAAGTTGTTCTCTCACTGTACTTTTCACTTCTTTCTAGAAACCATAATAAGCAGTGCTTGAAAAGAAAAAGTGAAGAACATAACTCAGAGTTGAAGCATTCACCTCCTAATGGAAAAGTAATTTAGAAGCATCCTACTTGCTTCTCACTAAAAAAAAATATAAAAAAATATAGAATTATTTCCTGTGTGAGCAAACAAAGCAAGTGGCAACAGATCTATTTGTGAAATTCTTAGGACAGAACTGCAACAGTCAGTCATTGAAGAATAAAATGCATACAGATGTAGAAAAATATTGAACATCTAACACTAGTGAGCAAATAACTTTAAAAGATACTACTGCTTCTTTTTTTTTTATTCTTGTTGCTAGAACAAATCATGGCAGATGTAGCAGAGAGACTGCCATGAAAGCTGATGGCTATTAGCGTCCAAAGGCTAGAGGACAAACAAATAACAATCGATGAGTTTGCATAAGAATATAGTGAAATTATTAATTTTCCAGGTATTCGTCAAATTCTGTTTGGTTAAAAAAAAAACAAACTATAAAATTAAACACTCAAGAATAACAAAACCCATAAGATTAGCAATTAGAAACCTGGCAGTATACTTCCCTGTTTTTCCAGGGTTCGCTAATCTCTTTGTGGGAAACGGTGATATGCAAGTATTGCAACTGTGTTTGCTCTTCAGATCAAATCCATACGAATGATCTAGCTGTGCATTCATTTCAGAATTTGGAAAATCATCAATTAGGTCAAATTAAGATTCGTTCACACCAAAAGAACCACCAAGAAACACACAGAATGTACAGTGGCAGCAACTCAGTACTGCTAAGAGACTTTGGGGCACCCTTTGCCAGTTGTAGGTTTATAGAACATAACTTTCATACTCTTGGGGGACAGAATTTTGTCTTGGCAAAGGCAGGCAAGGAAAGAACACTGGAGAAAGCCACACTGGGGGAACCGGTTTTTTCTATCACTTCTCTGGCAGGTAAAGCTAACAGCAGAGTCACAAAATGTGACTGAAGCTGAAACTAGTCTGCCCCAAAACAGGAAGATATTTGCCTGTCATACCTGAGTTAGCAGATGAGTGCCTGACTTCTAATGATCTTGTTCTGGTACTGATGGTGGGTGCAGCTGCACCCGGATCTTAACTTCCTCAGCACTTGGTATCTGGGCTTGTCTGAGGTGTACCACTACCAAGAGGGCAAACAGCTAGTGCTGCTCCAGTTCAGAACCTGTATATTTTCAGTTGTTTCTCTCTAATAGGTGTGGAAATGTTCTGATCCAGGTATACTTAGTATTTGCCTATTTTCTAGTGTTTAAGTTATTGCAAGTAAAATCTTCTAAGCTTTCATTTCCTTAGGGCAGGTTCCTGGAACTCCTCTTGGTTTCCAGCTTTTATCAGGGGATCAAAAGTAGCCACCATTTTCCTGTGCTAGATCAAGGCTCACAGAAATAAATCTACGTATTATAGCCAAGTGCAGGTAGCGATAGAATCTCGTACTGGGGCAACCAGAACAGACAAATGAAGGTTAGAACACTTCCAGTAGTTATGCTGATTTTGGAAATAAATCCTTCCAGAATACAGCAGGACCATGTGCTTCCAAAGAAACGCCTGGAATAATCTAGGCAGCCTGTATGAATGTAGAGATAAGATCGTGGTAGGCAAAAGGGTGAAAGTACTTCTTACCCCTTGTACTTGTTTTCTGAACCGATCTTTAAAACACAAAGGAGATTAAAAGAACGTAGTAGGATGTTGTGGAAGATCTAAATTAAACTCAGGAGGGAAGGAAATCCAGAGGTAGGAGTACAGCTCAGTCTTTTCCTGACCTGCACCGCAGCTGTGCCCAGACAATCCAAACATAGCATGATTCTGTGATAAAAGCTCTTGCTAACCACAGGCTGTGACTTGTTGAGATAAAAAGGACTTTCTCAATAGAGTTCACTCATACGTATATTAAATACAGCTTGCTTGGTTAAGAGGAATAGTAGTAGTATTTTAATTGCAGGTCTGTAACTGGCAAGAATTTCATCACATCTTCTCACAGAGGTAGTCATTACTGCACTGGCTCAGAGCGCAGATTAAACACCTAATCATTACACAGGGTGTTGAAAAACGTAGAACTTTATGTAAATGCTAAATACCATCAGTGTTATTTTCCATTGGGCTGAGTCCCTTGTACCTGCCTACCGGCCTTCCTGAAGAACATTCCAAGCTTTCCAGCTTTTGTGCCTGAATTACGCAATTGTGAGTTATTCTTCAGGCTGATGCGTGGAAGCATCCTTACCTAATAACCTCACAGTTACGTGGAACGGCAGCGTTTCTCAAGTCCGAAGTACACCTTGTATCACATTCCAACCCCAGGGAGAGCAGCTGAGCCCGGCTTACGTTACACATGGGTAGAGAAGCTCTTCAGTATCACCTCACCAGAGACCATTTTGCTTGGGGACACAATCACCAGAGGAGAGGAGCAGAAAAGGCTGAACTCTGCCCGTGTCTCTGCCCGTTCTACACAGAGCGTCACCCTACTGACACGATCTACAGACAACCACCCTCTCCTTGGAAATAAGTAATAAAAACAGTAAAAAATTCTAAAAAACAGTAAAAAAACAATAAAAAATTCTAAAACCAGTAAAAAATTCTAAAGGCTTTACATCTCTCTCCACACGTACCTGAGCAAACCCCCTGCCAGGCAGGGCTGTACTTAACAAGCTATATACTAGAGCTACTCGTGTGCTGTCCCTGCTCCGCTTCACAGCACAAGGGGTAACGCACGCGTACCGGCCTCCTGCCAGCCGTCACCACGTCTCCCAGCAGTGAGAAATGGGAAGGTGTGAGGTGCACCTAGCAGCCCCTTGAGCTACCTTCGCAGGTTCTCCTCCGGGCCTGGCACTCCCCTCACCCCGGATGCACGCCCGCGTCCGCTCAAGCGGAGAGCGAAGCCGCCTCCGCGCCACAGCCCTCGGCAGACGTGTCGCTTACTCAGCGCCCGCCGAAAGGGCGCTTCGCAACGTGGCCGCACCACGGCGGCCAACACCGCCGGCCTTCGACCCTATTGCCCGCGGCGGAGGCCACGCGTCTCCTGCCACCCGCCCTGCGGCCCCAACGCGCTGCTCCGCCGCACTCAGGGGCGGGCAGCTGGCGCGCCGAGCTCGGCCGCCCGCAGCGCCCCCCTCCCACCGCACCACCTCCTCCCCGCGCTCTGCTGCTACTATCGCAGGTGGCGGTGCCCGCTCGCTCCCGCGAGGGGAAGCGGAGCGGCAGCTGAGGCCAGGCAAAAGCCGCACTGGCGGTGGCGGCACCTCACAGCGCCCCACTTCGCTCCAGCTCCCGCCAACACCACCTGCCCGCGGCGGGGGAAAAAAAGGTGGGGGTGGGGGGGGCGGGGAAGCGGAACGGACGACTGGCCGCGCAGGCGCGCTGCGGTAGCGCCACCTCTCGCGAGCCGAGGGACGTCGGGCTGGCGGAGCGTGTCCGTTCCCAATTCTCCCGCGGGGCCCGAGCCTGCCGAGGGGCGGCGCCGCCTCGCCGCTGCACCAATGGGAAGCGGGGGAGCGGCGGTTGGGGGCGGGGCGCAGCGGCGGCGGCCCCGCGTCTCTCTGGGCGCGAGCGGGGCGGAGCCGTTGCGCGGGCGGGCGCTGGCCTGGCAGTGATGGCGGACGATGGGGATGGGAAGCTAAGGACTGAGGGGAGCAGCGACGGCGGCCTAGGGGGCGGGGGCGCGGGGGAACCGCCGGCCGGCGCGGCCGCGGCGGTGGGCGGTGAGATGCTGCTGAACGTGGGTTTGCTGGCGCTGGTGCTGCTGGCGGCCTACCGGCTGTACCTGCGCTGGGGGACGCGAAGCGGGCCGGGGGGCGCGGCCCGGCAGAGCCAGGCCGCCGCTCTGCCGCGGATGAAGCGGCGGGATTTCTCCCTGGAGCAGCTGCGCGAGTTCGACGGGGCCCGTAACCCCCGCATCCTCCTGGCTGTCAACGGCAAAGTCTTCGACGTGACCAAAGGCAGCAAGTTCTACGGGCCCGGTGAGGGGCCGGGGGGGAGGCTGTGTGTGTGAGGAAGTGGTGGTGGTGGGGGGGGTCGTTCGGCGGGGGCGGCCCTCCCGCCGTGCCGGGCGGGGGCCCCGCGCCTCCCCTCGGCTGCTCGTCGCGTTTCGGGTGGCGCTGGCGGGGAGGCGGGGGCGGCGCTGGAGGCGGACGGCGGGGATCTGCCGCGGCGGGCGTGCCCTGCCGCCGGGGGCTCCTTGCCGACGGCGCCCGGGCCTCACCCCACCTGGAGGGAGCGAGGGGGGGAGGTGGGTTTCGGGGAGGCCTCGCAGCGTTTCAGCGCAGGGGGCCTTCCTCAGGCCCCCGGGGTTATCTCGGGCGGCCAGCCCCTGTGGTCCTTGTCCGCACGCGTGATAGTGCCGCCGGCTGTCCGTGCCGCTGTCAGATGGGAGGCAGCCGTGCAGACCGCCCCCCGGCCCCGGTCGCTGCACCCACAGCCCCCGCCGAGGCCGGCCTGCCCGCCCGCACGGGGCCCGGCGGTAGTTTTTAAGTAGGCAAAGCAGAACGGGCCTGGGTTCTCTTCAGGCATCGTCACACATCTGTGTTCCCAGTTGTCTAGATTTGGATGTGTAACGTTTAATTTTTTATTTTTTTTTTCCTCCCCTCCTGTCTTTTCTAGTAGGTTTCCTAAGTGGAACCAAGCAAGTGCTTCCTTCATGCTCCTATGGTTCAGGAAAGGAAAAAAAAAAAAAACCAACCCAAACCAAAAAAAGCTGATTACTTATTTAGGTGCACATGCCCCACTGAGTGTGGATTTTAGTCAGGATAGAGACAAGCAGCGAGAGCTGGCGGACTGGTGTGTTGCTACCATTGAGAAAAGTGCAGAAATTAACCCAGTCTCTTAAGTAGGACAGACGGTGCAGTTCCTTGGAGCAGAAATGTGTACTCCAAAGGCTCAGAAAAGTATGCTTGGAAAGCAATGTTACATCTTTTATGCACGCTGAAGATTGGGAAACCGCAGCGTGTTTTCTTGTTATAAACACTGCTCTTAATAATGAGGTGGATAATCTTACTAGTGAGTACTCTCGTTCACATCTGGTGCCAAAGGAAATGAGGGTTATGCCTGATGATCATTTTCTTCCCTAAACAATGGTGGTTTGGAAAACTTGATGTAATCAAATTATGCAGAAGTTTTCATAGTAGGTATGGGAAGTGTTCTTGAATTGAAGGGTGGAGGAGAGAGAGGATACTTCCCTCCGCCCCGGAAATAGTTCAAGTTAAGTAATTATAATTACTGTTTTTTAATAATTGCTGGTTACAATAAGAAAAATACAGAACTGGCATGCTACAAGTCTTTCATTCTTACCAGGGAAGTGACAAGCAGTTCTACAATTGAACTGGGCTAGTATTTTGTAACTCTTGCTACCCTCAAAAGTATGTGATGCCAGCTCAGCTACCAGTCGCAGAAATGGGGACTGCCATAATGGAATTGAAATGCTGTTCTAACTGAGTACTGTGAACGTGAACAGTCCAATCTAAACTACCATATGCCATGTCTGTCTTAGTTTATTGACCGGTCAAGCTGAGAAAAGGCAGTCTGGTGTGCTGCAGCTTTCATGACACCTAATCGGGTTAGTTCTTTGTGTCTCTAAATTTAGGGGGTTTTAAACCAAGACCTGGTTATATACAGATACAAAATGCAGGTGATATGTATGCTACATGGAACATAGAACACCAGTAAGTTGACAGATTGCTTAATAAATTACTCCGTAAAATAATACTGAACCATAATCTAAGCATTCACTTTAATTCTTCTGTGTATCAAATATAAACTTTCCACTGTAGATACACCATCACTGGTTCCCATTTTCAACCTGCGAGGTCTATTATTGTGAGGAAACTAAAGCTTTATGTTCTAGGACATCAGTCTGCATTTTTGTTGATAACTGGCAGCAGCTGGGTTTCCTAAAGCAGTGCTTCCAGCTTTTTGTGGAAAGGGACAAAGGCTTTTTTCCTTTTTTTTTTTTTTTCTTTTTTTTCCCTGTAGTGAAAGATTACCTTTTTGTAACAGAACTGACATCATCTTTGTCTATCAGATCTCTATTACTTAGGACTGTGCACATGAGGATGGTGATGCTCAACCTCTGCATCATCGGCTATGTGATTTCTGCCGAATAACCCTTTTTTTGAGTCATGCTGATGTGGTTTCCCCCTACAGATGCATGTTGGGGAATATTTCCTTGCAACTGTCTTGTGGCGGAAAAGAAAACCAACAAACTAGTAGGTGGTTTTCAGGCTTTCAAAGATCTGAGAAGAGTTAAGGGCAAAAGTCTTCTACAGCTGGTTGAGACCTTTTCAGAAAGACTTCGGTCAGGGCAGCCAGAAAACCACAGCAATTCTCTTGGTAATTTTATGCCTCATAGTTGGGAGTATAGCAAAAGAATTGGAAAGCACACCAACAAAGCAATGCCCAAATGTTGGTGAACTGAAGAAACAGTTGAGGGCACTGGCTTTGCTGACATCAGCAGGGTTGTACTATGAGCCTTTTGTACTTCATTGAGGTACTGACGTGAAATAGTGCTTCAGCTTTAAAGGCAGCAAAAGGCATGGGCTGAGGGCTCACTGTCAAATCTTAAGGATGCCTTGACTGCTGGGTTAATGTTGAATATTGTGACTGTCTCAGGAGGCTTCTGATGCCTTGAAATAAAGCTTCGTCAGTGTAGTTTGGATGCAAAGGTGTTCCTTATTTTTCTACTTATAGCAGAAGGCTAAAAATGCACAGAATTGTCATCTGTCAGGTCTTGGCCCAGCAGTTGAAATTCCATTAAAATTCCCACCAAACTTCTGCTTTTGTTAGAAGTGCTCCTGTTTTTAAGTTTCCATCCACTGATTATTCCTCTTACGCCATGGTCTGTTTTGCAGAAGAGCCCTTTACATACATATAGTTAAGGTATTTTTAAAATTCAGTAGGCTGTTGTAGTTCATAATTTCAGACAGCCATGATTGAAAACATCAGTTTGTTGAACATTTAATTGAAATATTTAACCTTTTTGTTTGGTTGGTTTATTTTTCTCATGTTGTCTTCATTAAGATTTCTACAATTTATCTCATTGGTATATGTTAGTCTTTCATATGTCTAATGTGTTTTAGCTAAGAGCTAAATAGTTACCGTATCACACAGTTAACTGCCTGTGCCTCCAAAAATCACTTTGCTTGCATTGAACTCTAACTTAAAATGTTATTTGCCAAGTTATTTTCCATAATGCTGCTTCTTGGGATGGTCCTCTGTCCTGCAAGTGTACCCATCATTTCAGTATTTCACTTTTAGTTGTATTAAATACCACCTCTGCATCCAAGTAAGTGTCCTAGCATGCTTTGCTTGGTCATTAATTTTAATTATTTACCTTTTCCTTTATCACCTGTACACTCTAAAAGATATAAACAATTAGCAGCCCACTATCAAAACATAGCATGTAACCAGACTGAATTTCAGAGAAGCTGTTTTGGGCTGATTTCCCCATTTGTAATCACACCTCATGACTTTGAGTCTACTGACTGATACCCTTAGTGTGTGCTGTGTTGTTGGGTTTATGTCCTTATCAGGAGAGACAGTTTTTACTGCTTCGTGTATCTCAACATCTAATTTCACGTTTGTTTGCATTGAGATTCTTGGTAGCATATTGGTCAGTAGAAGGGCATAGTAAGCGTTAAAGTAATGTTAGCAAATCCTAAAATTTAGCATATAAATTGGCATGATAATGCTGTAAACAAGCTTTGATTAGCATTGAACACTTTGTGCAGTTATGAAAAATATATGGCTTTGAGGATGACAAAGCAAGATTGTATGCGATCCAGTGTATACAACTGTTCCACGTCACTTCTTGGTACTTAATGTTTCATGATTTTAAAAAAATCAATCTCCTGACTTTCCTTTGCTGCAATACGTTGCCACTGTCAAGTCATCTCTCATCCCACTCTTGTCTTTCAAGGTGTCCTGAGGATTTCTGCTTCCCAGTTTGCCAAGAGGAATAGATTAGGTAGTAGTGGTTCCTCCCACAGAAATTTCCATCATAGTTCTTCTTGCATGAGGGGAGGATTACCTTTATTTCATGTTGTAAATCCAGTTAAGGACTGTGATTTTTGATGTTAAATGCTTCCAAAAATTCTGTAGTAAATAGCTGTCTTTTTTTTCTCATCATGTGTATAAAAATAAACTGATGCTGTTAGACTTCCCTTGCAGTCGAGCTGTAAACTTCATTGTGTCTCTGTTTAAAAGATGGCAGCGATGCTTTTCAGTACAGCTGTTACAGGGGTATGGTTAGAGAGAAATGTTGCAGGAGAGACACAGACACAGAGAATTCTGTTAAGGGTGTCCTTATCTTGGAACACAACAGGCTTAGGGTTTACAGATAAGTACCGAGGATAAAACTGGGGGAGAAGTGCTTCCTGTAAGGTGTGTATCTTGTCTGTGTTTTTGATGTCTGTCAGCTCTTTGGTGTCTGTGTAATGGAGGTGTTTCTCACCCCAGGATTCGGCTTTTCAGAGAAACAATGTTTCTGGATAAAGAAGCTTAAGTTCCTGCCTGAAGTAGCAAAACTAAAAAGGTACATAGGTGCATATTGGCAAGATACTGTTTCTGTGCCTCTGATCAAAGCGAGTAGTGCCCTTGCGACTAGGATGAAGCAAGGGGTGCTTCTAACCCCCCAGTCTGTGTTCACGGAGGGCAAGGGCCAGTAAAGTGGTTTTGTGTGGGAAGATGCATCACTCTGTCTCCTGCTCTGCTTCTGCTTTGTGTATCTGTCTGGTCTCTCTTCATCAGTTTTCATTTTCTTTTTTAATAACCTGGATAAATTCCTTAAAACTTGGGCAACCATGTGTTTGATAAAAGGTCTGTAAAAATCTTCAGTTCCTATTTAAATCATTCAGCTTCCAGTTACCTGAGGTTTGAGGGGCCAGATCAAGCAAGTAAGCTCAAAGCAAGATATTTTAAGATGTGATAGTGGTATCATTTTTTAATGACATACAGATGTTAAATCCAGTATATAGCAGTGTATCTGTCTTGCATTTCATCAAAAGGCCTGGGTAGCATTGCATGGCCAGAGCATTATTCACTGAAGCAAGGTGTGGGATCTCAGTCTTCCTCGGGTATGGAGCTGTCTTCCAGGAATCTCATGACTACTGAGGTACAGGCTCTCCTAGCAGCGCTCAGTCTGCCCCATTAATTGAAATTGGGTCATTGGTTCTTGCACTTTTTTTTCCACAGAGTTAAAAAGAAAGCAAGCAACAGAGAGAATGAGGCCCTCTGGTCTTGTGCTTAAGAAATCAGGTTTAGGCTCCTCTTCTTAAGCAGTTCCCATCTTAGCACATAGACTTTGTGAATTGCTCTCCTAAGAACACTTATTTTCCATGCAGGTTGTAACTTAAAATTGACCCACATCTTTCACTTCGCGTAAATTGGGAGCAGTAAAGTTAAAATGATGTCCCCTTGAATTGCCCGTGATGTTATTAGAAAGCTGCTTTCAAGCTGCATCTCAGAATGGCTTTGTCTAATTTGTAGCATTTTCATTCCCTCATAAAAGATGCAGTACTGACCAAACACATGTCATGATTCAGATGGAAAATTTTAGACAGTGGAGATTCTGCTTTGGGGTGGAAAAGGTAGACAAGTGGTAGAATAGCACAGTTGTCATAATTCTGTGGTCTGTCTCCCCTTGTTCCTTGAAGTTACATTAAAGGAGAGATTAGTGTTTATTCTTGTCTGCAGGTGAAGAAATGTTGTCCATAAATTTCTAAGCTTCAGACAAAACTGGGGTTTATGTCCAGTGGCTGCATGGAGCCCACAGATGCAAAGAGCACCTGGCATGCCTTGTGTATTTGGTGACTGCTTGGAAATGCTTTTTGACTTCTTGAAGGAACCAGAGTTGTTTTAAAACACTTGTTAACTTGTGTGGCTTCTTCAGGGAACTTGTATGGGCCTGTGAGAATGAATACAGTTCTTAAATTACAAATCACTCCATTAGGTAGAGAGTCCACGTGGTGAAGTCCCTGTGCTGACACTTGGAGCAATCCAAAGTTCAGTGTACAGTGTTCATCTTCATTACTAGTACACTAACCTAAATGTTCAGGTAGCCTCTTCAGTAATCTAAGAATATCTGCTTAGAAGTCGAACGCCGGCACAGGTTTTGCAGGGGAAGCTATTGGCCAAACTGTTTGCAAATGGAAACCCATGCTGCTCCAGGATCTGTTCTGGGCCAGGTGACTAGAAGCATCCAAATAAAATCCTCAGTTTGGGCAGCTTCATATCTCACATTTTTAAACAATGTCCCTTAATGTTAAATTTATTTTTCCTCAACTGCTGTTTTAGATTGTCTACAAAGAGAAATTGGATCTTCATTTGAGAAGCAGAACAGGGCTAGGAGAGGCAGAAATCCTGCACCAGGTATTGGAAAGATACTTTTACTGGCTGAAGAGGCGTTGATTTTGCCTATTCGCAAGCAGCCCGGTTCATTTGTGAGTAAAGATGGCTATCAGGCTGGAATAAGATGTCACATTCATCAAGGCAGCCAGATTTTCACCTGGATTCTAAAGAAAGCATTTGCAGTGGTAGCAGGTGGTGGGTAGCAGTATTTTGCATGTGTTGTAGCTTAGGGAAGGGCATATTTTATACCAGGTTGGGTTGGAAGGTAAATGAGGATGTTATACAGGGAAAAGGCAGTGTATAAATGTGGTGTAGATGTGAAGATACGTAGGCAAATATGTAGTCTTGATAACTGTGTGGTCTCAGCACTAAAATAAACAGAGGCTCTGAAGCAAAGTGTTTCAATATGTGAAAGCAATGATGGGAAGACAGGGAATAAAGTTTTCCTTCATGTGAAGCTGTGTGTAGCTAAGGAACATGTAGCGGACATGTTTTAATGGGTTTTGACACCTCCCCAACTTACCTTTTGTTGATGTGAGATGTCAGATAGGAGTGGGAGGAGAACATTTTTAAGAAATATTTGACTGTGAAATAGCTAATTGCAGGGTATAGCAAAAGAAAACCACTGGAATTTTGTGATAGTCTCAAAAAAAAAAAATCAGTTTGGTATACATACCCATGGTACTTGCATCTCTCTTTGCAGGCTCTTCAGTACGTGTATCATGTCGTGGTGCCATCAATTATTTAGAACAGGAGCCAGCCTAAATAGGTAGGCAGACAAAAGGAAAGAAGGACTAGGGGTAGGGCTTGCAGAGTAAATTGGACCTGGTTGTGAAAGAACTCTGTGGGATACTTCTAGGACTGTGCTCGAGTTGCTGCCTCAGAATCATGTTCTTGAAGCATAGTTCCTCCCTGGGGTTCTCTGTGCTGGGACCTTCCGGGACACTTCTCAAAGCCCAGCAAAATCTGATAGGCAAAATACCTTGTTAAGACTGTTGCACCAGTATTTATATAACAGGGAGTAACAGCCTGGGACTTAGAGCAAAACACCAGACCTGTATATTCTATATTCATATAAAATTCTGTATTTGATCTCTGTGTGAAAGTATCTGAATGGAAGCTTTAAATCTTGAAGTAGGTTGCTCATACAGAGAGATCTCAACTTCTGCTTTAGCAGCCCTCTGACTAAAGCAAAGCTGGGCTTCCACTTTAAAAAAAAAAAAAACCATCATTCAATATTTGCCTTTTAGTAAAGGATTAAAGGATGGGATGTATCTGAAGTGACATTTGCAGAACTGGAATTTGAGATGCTCTCTACCAAGTCCAAAAGCTGGTTTTTACTACTTAGCATTCTGCTAAGCATGGCCATGGCTTGATGGTTTTTCTGCGACTCCTGAATGCTTCTGCAGTAAATATGCTGAAATGTTAACTTTGTAGTTGAATTTTAGAAAGGAAAAAGTTGGTATGATAGCATCTGACATTACTATATATTTGCAGAAATTCTGCATGTTGATGCAAACCAATACATTGAAAAAGCATTTGTGCTTTCTGCTAGGTATGTTACCTAGATGTGAGGGTGTTCAGGGCTTGATACTGGTCAGTATAATATAATTCTCTTTTTAATGGCAATAATTGGGAGTCCAGCTGGTGAACCAAGAGGTGGCACCTCAGCAGGTGCTGTAAAACCACTCAATGCAGGGTAGAAGGGAAGGGGAACAGCAAGTTTCTCTAACTCTGGGTAGCCAGAATCTTGAAAACGTGGAAATATTTGTTTTAAACACTTCAGAGAAAGGAAAAACTAGGGACAAAAACTGTTGGTGGGGAGGTAAAGTGGCAGTTTATAATCGCTCCTAAACATTTACTGATTGTGTGTTGTCTTTGTAAGAGCTGTTTTTAGCTCCTGTGCCCATCATGCAGAACATCAAAAACTAGAGACCACTGGAATGACAGCGATTCTGGAGTGAAGCAAGAGGTTTTGCTTGAAGGAGCTCTGAGTTACGTTGCAGATGCTGGCCGTCACTGCCTCTTACGCTCTTTCATGGGAAGTGACTGAGCAGGCATGATGCATAGGTTAAATAACATGGCATAGGATTGACTTCAGTCTCTGAATCCAGTTTTTCAAATGAACATCTAATTTAGGATACAAATAGGAAAAATGGGAGTTCACAAGACCCCTTGACGTCATTTCTCTTAATTTCATGGTATAGTCCCTGATCCCTGGGGTAGTTATTGGGAGTGCCCTTCCTGGCCCTAAATATGTGTAAGGATGGCCATAGAGATGCTGTTGTTACTCATCATGGTTGTCTCTTACAGCCAGATTTGTATAGTACAAGCTTCTGGTTGATAGTTCCTTCTCTGATGTGTACCTCTTGTGAAATTTTGCTCTTAAATCAGTTGGTTTCTTTCCAGAGAGACAAGGGAATTGTCTTTGGCACATAAGACACCCTTCTGTTCTCAGGTTTGACTGTTAAGCAACTTACAATGCCAAGCACTGGGGTGGAGAGACGACATCAGTTCTGGTGAGGACATAGTTTCTTCTAATCCATATGGTGCTCAGGTTCCCTGCCTCAGGAGTCCTTCCCGCTGCATT
Organism: Gallinula chloropus; assembly: GCF_964237585.1. NCBI lineage: Eukaryota > Metazoa > Chordata > Aves > Gruiformes > Rallidae > Gallinula > Gallinula chloropus. The sequence goes on along the minus strand of NC_140088.1, from coordinate 53,040,708 downwards.
CAGCCTCTGTCTCAACCCTGAAGTCAATGCCCGGCAAGAGCAGATAGGTGTGGTGGCTGGAGCAAGCGGCCTGGGAGGAAACCAGCCTCTCTGAATGATACCCGGTGGCTCGTCCTGGTGCAGAAGAGGTCTGAGGTGCTACAGCAGGCAATAGAGGGGGTAAAGGACAGTGTGTTCCCACTTGCTTGTGTTCATTCTTGCCCGCTGGTGCTGCCTTTTCTTCAGGCTGACAGCCACTGTCGTCTTCTGAGAGGTAAGACAGAGAAGGGTTCTGGTGTGTTTTCCTTGAAGTAGCGACCACTCTTTATAACGCCTGTTGTGTAGCTGCTGCAGATAGTGCAGAACATTCTGAAGTGTGATGTTTTTTGGGTTTTTTTTTTAATCTAAGCTGAAATAAGGTAACTGGTTTTAAGGCAAGAAACCAAGATAATGATGTGCTTCAAGTCCTTCAGATTAATTAAAATATGGGAAAGCTGGATACCAACCTTGTCCCAAAAGTTTTTTGTTTGCACATCATCCAGTTCTCTTGATAATAATATTTATTTGACAATCATTGCTCCAGATTTTATTGTTCTGCTTTGCATCAGTCAGAAAGCACAGAGGAAGTAATTGCTTTACCACCTTGTCATGAAGATTTGTGCTGGTTTCCAGAACAATACAGTATAGGTGTATGGGTGATCTGCTGCCCCAAAATGTGAGGTTATTTCCCCAAGCATGAGATATGTGTCAAAAGATAAACTGTCGAGTGTGTAGAAAGTTGTGGCGGTTCTAAAAGTGAAATTATTTATTACTCTTAAGTTCTATTTATTGATAAAATTTATTGGGTTTCTAATAAAGATGTCTATGCAGTTTGCTTCTATTCATGCCAGAACTTGTAAATGCTCTGTTTTGCTTAATAGAAGTGTGTTTCTTTTGAATTCCAGCCTCTCATCCCTTTGGAATTTACATCAAGTGACTTGCACCAAGTAACAGGGTTTTTTTCCAGATATCCCTTCAAAGCTATTTTCCTGGTTCTGCTTTTCTCAGCAGACTTTATCTCCTAGTGATACCTAGGAATTGCAGTGCTGTTGAATGTCAAAGAGCCATGGCCTTGGAACTACTGCAGAAACTTAATGTATGGCTTCAGCAGACTATAAAGAACTTGAGATTGGTCACCGTAAACAAAAGCTTGAAGGTATCGATTTTGTCTTTTTATTTTCAGAGGGTCCATATGGAATATTTGCTGGCAGAGATGCCTCCAGGGGACTAGCAACTTTCTGTCTAGATAAAGATGCACTCAGAGATGAATATGATGACCTATCGGACTTAAATGCTGTACAGATGGAAAGTGTAAGAGAGTGGGAAATGCAGTTTAAAGGTAAATCCTCAAATCAGCAGCTCATCTTTTGCTTAAGGAAATGTTTTTAATAAAAATGATCGATTTGGGCTCAGGGGCAGCTTTTGAAGAGATGTTGACTGTAACATTAACTAATGCCGTGTAACTTTCTTGGGAGAAGAGCAGGGATTTCAGGCCTTTGTTCCATAGAGACAATTCCATGATATCCCGCTGTTGCATTATGCCTGTTCTCACTCTTCAGTGGAGAAATTCACTCTCAAATCAAGTGCAGTGGAGTTTAGCTGATGGAATTCCTGCTCCCAGGTTGCTGCCTTTGGATGCTGTGGAATTAAGATTAGGATCAAGAGTTGGTTTGGCACGAAAGGTTGAACAAGTTTGTCCTGAAATGATTTCTCCCAAGTATGGAAGTGGTGCCTCTGGAGGGGAGGGGGGGAATAATTTCTCACATGAAGGGAACTCCAAACAGGCTGAGGGAAGTCATGCCGGTTTTAGTAGCAGTGTTTTCAGCCATTGTGTGATGGAGCTTGCCCGAGGAGCTGTGGGAGAATTGATAGAAAGTACTGAGAGTAGAGAAAGAAGTGAGCAGCAGTGGGAGCAAGACTGGTGTAAGATGCTGAGCTTGCTGATAAATTGCCATCCACTGCAGTGATATGGGTTCCAAATCTTGGTGTCCAAGGGAAAAGTGAATGTGGGGCGGTGCAGGCTAACTAGCGACTGCAGCTGTATCAGATTGTAATGGAATCATACGTCTTTTTCAGAAAAATACGACTACGTAGGTAGACTCCTAAAGCCAGGGGAAGAACCATCAGAATACACAGATGAGGAAGATACCAAGGATCACACTAAACAGGAATGAACTTTGTAAACAACCAAAGTCAGGGGCCTTCGGAACTGCAACCTCTTACTCCCCGTCACAGAATGTCCTGCATCTTTGGGCACAGTTCATCTGCTGCGAAAAACATTCAACAGGTTTTGTACAAGGAAAATAATATATTCACAAGTGAAGATTTGAATACTAGACATTATTTGTGCTGCCAGACCTTTTGTTGCAGTTTATTTGTAATGTCTGGTTAGGCTTCATTAGTGAAGAGGGGCCAGGGGTTTAAAGGCAAAACCGCTATTCCTTTTTATCAGTAAGCTGAAGCCTTCAAATAGTATATATTACAGGTTCTCTAAGAGACACGAGTCTTCAAGCGCAGTGGAAGGTTTGAATCTTGTTTCATGTGTGTCTTCTCCTTCAGCATTAAAGAAAGACGTACTCATATGCATCAGTGTCAGTAGGTTAGGCTACTGAAACTGGTGTTGCAATGTGAATTTCCAATTTTGTTTTCTACGTGGGCGTTAGTAGCCCTGGCAGAATACTTCAGTTCTCTAAGAGAAGTCCGTGTTGATTAGGATGGGGGTAAAATTCATCCTTTTCTCAAAAGGATCAGGTAAAACTCTTTCCTCTGCAACAACTATTATCTGAAGCCTGCCTCTCCCCCCTTTTCCCATCCTCTAATTCAAATCAAATATTAATCGTGCCTTATTTCGCTTACATAGACTTGAATTGTTTTAAGGGACAGCCCCAAAATTTTGGTTTCATAGTCACTACGAGCAGCATTGAGACTGAAGTTAGAATGTTCTGTTGACTGGAAAACGATGTCATTCTGTGTATAGAATGTAAAAGAGGAATACTCAGTGTTACTGCCATATGTTAATACTACATATACTTAAATTAGCATTGTGATGGCCAAATGCATACTCCCGTGCTTCTTTTTAAGTAATTACAAACACACACAAGTCACCCTTCCTCCTCTTCCAGAAGCCGCCTAACTTTTGGGAGCACAGCCTTCACACCCCTGTAGAGCGAAGGGGCCTGCGCGCGTGTGTATGTGTGCGTGTTTGTCTGAATGCAAGACTTGGGAGGGATTGTTTCTGCAGATATTGTAAATACGAGTTCCGTTTTAATAAAGCATGTACAATACCAAACGTGTGCTGTCCGACTGTACGTGGAAGCTGTTCAGCAGAGCTGGAACAGGACGGGATGCCAAGTAAAGGGAAGACGTCTCGGGATGTGAAACATCCGCTGCTGTTAACACTGTTCCCTGTCCTCGGGCTGTCGCTTTTTCCTTTCAACTCCCAGCTTTTGAAGAATCTGGAAGACTTATTCTCAGGTAAGTGGTATTTAAGGAAATAAGCCTATGCCAGCACATTTATGGTGGGGCATAAAACAAGAGATGGAAATAGAGGAGAAGCATTTTAGGAAATTGTGTAATACATCTTGTGGGACAAGACCACCGGAGATCTCCACATGGGTATCGCTCAGCATCTTGTAGAAATGTCACCGTCTGTTCTGCTAAATCCATAACGGTGACAGTATTAAGTTCATGACTTGCAGCTTTATGGCTTACATCTGTACCTCTCTCTGCAGCCTACACCTGCAGTAAGCCTGCATAACAGGTTTCTGTGTCTACCTTCTGTTGAACCAGCTACTGTGAAATTCCAGGGACCACTTCCTTTTTGTTACTACTTAAGAGAGATTTATATCGATGGGAGTGAAACTAATAAACAAATCCTCCACTGAACGATGTGTAACTCCCATGTCCTGGCAGGCAGGTTGAATCCTCTCCCTTGTGTATCCAGGCTCAGAACAAGAGAGTTTTATCGCAGGACTAACAGAGCTGGTGCCATTTTTCCATGTAAGTGAGGTTACACTCGTGGGTTCTTGGAGAGGCTGAACCTAACCCAGCTGGCTGTTGGCTGTTCAGCTCCTGACTCCACTCCAGTGAGGCACTGGTGGTCTCTGCTCAGGTCACACCCCGAGCTGAGTAGTGGCAGAAGCAGTGTACAGGCTTTGCCTACAGTGTCTGCTTAGTGTCCCAACTGCTGAAATGCTGGGCATGCTGGTGGTGTAACCACAGAAGGGTCCTTCAGATACAACAGTGGGAGCTACCAAGGGATGAGGGAAGGCGTTCTTGCATAGGACAGGAGCTAGGAGTATTTAAGCACCGGTTCTTCATTGAGATGGTTCATTAGGGAGATTTTTTTTTTCTCTTTAAACTAAATCTCACTATAAAAAGTTTTGCACCAGACTGCATTTACAGTATGCCTTTCATGCTTAGCCTTCGTGCTACTTACTGCAGCAAGGTCTGTGGAGCAGAAAAGGCTTAGCTAACCCAGGAGGGCAGCCAGATAAACTTTTCCCCAGGCTTCCACACAAAAATAGATGTGTTATGTTTTGCAGCTTCTGTACAGAGCAGTGGCTGGAGGTTCTTAACGCTTACACTCCGCTCCTTACAGCCCTTCAACCCTGTGCCAGCTGCAGCCGCAGCTGTTTGTCACGTTCGTGTCTGGCAGATGGAGAACCGTAGTTCTGCGTCCGCCATCGCTTCCTAACCCAGGCACAGCTGCTCCTTTCCCTCGCTGCGCGTACCTCACTCGCAGTGAAGTTACGCCAAGTTCTGTTGTTTGAGGTGGGGTTTGTGCTGGTCGTTAACAATTGTTTTAAAAGAACAATGCTCAGATTTTTACTTGTGTGATTAAGGTTTGAACAGCAGAGCGACTGACGACCGCTAAAGGATGCCTTTGCTTTGCAGCAACTTAATGGTAACCGAATAAAACGAAGTTGTCATCCCATGGCAGCACTAAGTCTTGATCCTGTATGTCGATGTGTAGCAGGCCAGAATTAGCCTCGTTCATCCTGCATGCAGTGTCACTAGTGATCTGAGTATCTCAAGTGTGGGACACAGAGGGGAAATGGCCGGCCTCTTCTCAGTGGTCTGTGGGGACAGGACAAGGGGCAATGGCCTCAAGTTGGAGCACAAGAAGTTCCGCACGAACATGCAGAACTTTTTCGTGGTGAGGGTGACAGAGCCCTGGGACAGGCTGCCCAGGGGGTGTGGAGTCACCTTCTCTGGAGATATTCAAGACCCATCTGGATGCCTCCCTGTGTGACCTTTCCTAAGGACCCTGCCTTGGCAGGGGGTTTGGGCCCGATGATCTCTGGAGGTTCCTACCATACTGTGATTCTGTGAAGCTGACAAGCCAAAACAGTCCTTCAGAGCATGCTGTAGCTTTCATTTTTATAAAAGGTTGATACAAGAATAATGTAGAACAGACCCATCAAAACTTGAGCACAATTAATGCAATGTTTTTGTGGAGGTGTTCTTCCTTTTGACCAAGTGATTGCTCACTGTTAACTGAAAGAACAGGCTGTTTGATACTGACAGTGTGTTAAATTTTGTTTAAGCAATATAAAAGGCTTAAATGGAGTACTTCAGAAACAAAACATTTCCAGTTTTAATACATTGGACTTGTTTTCATCGGCTAGGATGAGCGTTAAACTAGCTTGAGTAGTCATTTGTTTTGACACTTCCACCTCATCTGTGCCTCGCTTCCCCCAGAAATGCTTTATTATTATAGCAGGAAGTCTATTTTCAAACCTTCTTGCTTAAAAAACCAAACCAAGTACCACATTACTTAGTCTGAACATCTTGCGTTTCCACTACAGAATTATCCTGTCACATGCCTGTAGTTGTTTGTATGTTTTTATTGAGCAAGACCTGCTTTCCCTTGACTAAGGTTTAAACTTTCTGTCCTTTAGCAGCAGCTGGGGCATGGAAAAGCAGTTTGGCATTCTGCTTCTGGTCTTGTTTCACCTTAAACATCCTAGAACTACGCTAAGTTCTGACTTATTATACCTGCAAAATCAGGGTTTTTTTACTATATTGGGAAGGTTAAGGAAGAGTTAAGCCTTAATTGGGCTGTTTAAGGCTCTTTGGTAATTGTTTTCTCTGCAGTAAAAGCTTGTGGGGTTGTATTTGGTGGAGGAGATACCTGCAGTGTTGCGCAGGACAGTGCTTAGCATTACCCAAGACCTCATGCTTTGAATGGAATGGGCTTCCTGGCTCTGCTCTGTGTGTGTGTGTTACAGGACAAAGCTGTGCAGCTTTTCACGAAAGCTCATTACTTGGCTTCTTTTTTTCAAGCTCAGAGCTGGGCTGTGGTGATGTGCTGTGGCCTTGGAGTCCCAGTCGTGACGCTCTCCCCTTTCCATGTTGCAAACCAGGGAAACCCCAGCCCTGCCTGCTGTCTGACTGCTCTTTCAGCCAGGGGCAGAATGATGCAATGGCAGCTGTAGCTTTGGACATTTATTCCTTTCCCTACTCAGCACCAGTAATAATGGACCCATGCCTTGAAGGCTTACAGATAAATAATTGTGAGTGTTCCCTATACCTCCTTCCACAGGCTTCTCAGTTATGGGGCAAGGCAAGTATTTACTGGCAGTGGTTTAAGCCTGCTTTGGTGTGTGCCAAGGCTGCTTTAGATGCAGGGAAAGGGTCAGTTACCTGAGAACTTCGATGCCAGGCCAAGCCAAAGCATTCCTTGCCCACCCTTGTTGCAGATTCCAGTGGGTTTGAGTAGTTTTTCTCAGACCAGACCACTGCCACCTTCCTGCAAAACTCCTGAGCAAATGGAGGGGTCCCCATTCTGGTTACAAAGCCTACAGGGGCTGCTGCTCTTTTTTAGGGGGGAGGTGTGATAATCATTTTGCCAGCCTGTCATGTTCTTCAGGCAACTGGGCAAAGCCTACGCTAGGACACCCCAAGCATCTTAAAATTAAGCCTTTAGGAGGTGTGAGGTTCCAGGAGCAAGCCTGGAGCTGTCACTTGACCCCAAGCATTCAATTCCTGGTTATATAAAACCTTCCAGAACAGAAGCCTTTGCTTTGATGTATTTGAGAGCATGACTTATTCCACTAGAAAGAACCCTCATCAGCTCTGAAGGTACTTACCAAGGCACCACCTCAGCACTGGTAACAGACATCATGAAATTCCTTTAAAATGCTAGAGCAGCGTTATTAGTAAGGACCCGGGGGAATTGTCAGACAAGGAAAGGGCCCAGGCTCCTCGCTCCTCCGCGGTCAGTAACAGACGACTGTTGGAGTACAGTCAGGCTTAATAGGGGGTGAAGGTTTGCTGAAAGGCGTCAGAAAGGCGGTTGGACACACACACACACACACACACACACACACACACACACACACACACACACACACACGTGTGTGTGCAAAGACATTTACGGCTCTGCAACAGGTATGCCAGGTACTGAGCAGCGACCAACCACTTCAAGCCAACAAAGACTTTGGGCTTTACTCTAAAAGCCCACGGCTTTTGGAGGAACACAAGTAGTGGTTTTTCTGCCTGGCTGCAAGGGGAGAGAAGGGAGATCTAGTGAAAGAGGCACGCCTCCAGGTATGGAAGGACTTGGTTGGGGTTTTGTCCACCTAAATGAAGGGACACTGTCTACACCCCCATACTCAGCATTGGTGAGGCCACACCTCGAGTGCTGGGTCCAGTTCTGGGCTCCTCACCATAAGGAGGACATTGAGGTCCTGGAGCAAGTGCAGAGAAGGGCAACCAGGCTGGTGAAGGGGCTGGAGGGCAAATCCTATGAGGAGCAGCTGAGGGAGCTGGGGATGTTTAGCCTGGAGAACAGGAGGCTGAGGGGAGACCTTATCACCACCTACAACTACCTGACAGGAGGTTGTAGAGCGGTGGGCGATGGTCTTTTGAGACAGGTGACAGGAGAAGAGGAAATGGCCTCCAACTGTGCCAGGGCAGATTGAGATTAGATGTTAGGGAAAAAAATTCCTCACTGGAAGAGTTGTCAGGGTCTGGAACAGGCTGCCCAAGGAGGGGGTTGAGTCACCTTCCCTGGATGTGTTGAAAAGACATGTACATGAGGTACTTAGGGATATGGTTTAGCATAGGATGGGAATGGTTGGACTCGATCTTAAAGGTCTTATCCAACCTAGTGATTCTGTAAGCAATCATGCTGTGGAGGCCAGCAGGACAGACAACACGTGCAGTATTAGCTCTTGGCTTTCAGCCACATTTTTCTTTGACAAACACCCAGTCTATGAAAAAAAAATAATCAAATATCAGACATGAAGAAAGCTGGCTCACATCCCAAGAACCTCCTCAGCCTATACCAGGCTGGGTTTCCCCAATACCTCAGTGCTCAGGATGCAAGGGAAATGCATGTGCAAATCTACAGCCTGACACTCTTTAAAAAGTTGTTTTTCTTCACACTTTGGGGGGGGGGATAAATTGATATACAACACTATTAAGGTTTGTTTGTTTTTATAAAATTTGTCAAGTTATCACAAAATTGCACACACTAAAAGTTTAATCTGCACATTTTCCATTGAAAAAGTGAAAGGAAATATCTTAAATCTATTTCTGGTATATACAATTTCAATCCAAATTTACATTTGCATCACGGATAGCAAAAGGCATGGTTCAAACACAGGACTGAGATGTGTCACTTCAGCGTAGTGATTTACTTGAAGTATTGTATGGGTTCATTTAAATGCATTTAGAACAGGCTGCTCATGAAAGAATTCTCAATTTCATACTGAAGTTGTACCAACTGTGGAGAAGGCCACTGCTGACACTAATGCCTTCACAACACACAGTCATTCGTTTCATGGAGATTCACCCTACAATGACCAAAAAAACTAAGGGACTTCTTACAGCCTCTGAGATCTGATGGAGGTTGAAAGCCCATTGTGCAGTCAGTCAGGACACCTTCATAGATTAAGGCATGTGTGCTAGATTAGCTTTGGAATTTCACAAATTAAGTCAAGTCTCTCCTGCAGTTAACTAACAATAAACTGACATTCTTCCATATTCACAAATAAGTCACCCACGTGGTTCTTTGTGAGTCTTCAAAAAACAAGGAAAGAACTTGGTAAGGAACTACAGGGTGTAAACATCCCAACCTTACAGCTACAGAAATGGATTCCTAGTTTAACAACTTCCATTTGGTGAAATCCTCTTTAGACCGGTTTGAAATTATTTAGGCTCAGCTAACACAATTTAAGCAGAACTTCATTCAGATATTGAAAAATAAAGAAAACAAAACAGAACTTAAAGGAATACTTGGTTTCCCTCCAAACTCCATTTTATTACTTTAATTATGGAGAAAAAAAAAATAAAGCCTTTCCTGTTTGAGTACTTCCAAATCATAATTGGATTCAAATGAAGACATAGCTCAAACTGAGCTTAATTTGAATAGTTTGCTAACAACCTGCACAAACTATTGTAGACCCTGTATGTTAAGACACTGGTATCAACAGATCCCTCTTCCCATTGGGTGGCTGTTGGGTTTTTTTCCCTATTGTTTGAATTAAGAACCAGTATTGAAGGAAACACCTGAAAAACTATCCCAGTTACATCTACTCAAACTCTGTAACTTTATAAAATACTAACTATGGAGAACCTGAAAAAATATTAACTCTTTTAAATAGAATCCAGAAATGCCGTTTCATATCGAGCTGCACGTTCTCAGCTGTGCTTCTGCACCAAAACTTACTTTTCAGTTAGATTCAAGAGCAAACCAATCGCACAGATCCTTCCTTTTCACTTCAAATTCTACCCATGATGTAATCTCTTTTTTTGCTTTGGTAAAATACAAATAATGGGAAAATCTCAGTAGAGAAAGCACAGTAAATAACGTGGGTGTATCATACCTTTTGTAAGAAACACGAGCTGAAATGTAAGGCATCCCCCAAAGTATTTTTTTGCATATGCAAGGAATGCAGTTCTCTGTAAACAAAAGCTTGAGGAAAGCAATACTGAAGCCAAAGAGTCTTCCCTAGGATCCTTCCAATGATCCCAAAAACCAAGACCAACTCTCCTAAGGAAAGTGTTTTGGAACTAAATCCCATGAAAAGAAGTATTCCAATCCTTTGTCTTCCCACACATTTTTTTCATCTTCCCACCAATATTAATCACACATTCGATTGGCTCGCCCTGGAGATCTCCGAATTAAGGGTGACGTACAACTTGATTTTCAAGGGTGCAAGCTTGCCTTAGGTCTATTTTTCTGGTGCATCGCTTTCCATAGATTTTGTGGCAGTATTGTTACAGCCTGGAGACGCTCGCACAGCATTCCCACTGGTAGTGCTTCCCAGGGCCTGGGGCTGACAGGCAGCAGTGGCAGGAAGTGTTTGAGAAGCATTAGGCTGACGTCCACGATGACCTGAATCCAGACCTGCTGCAGCCACCGGTCTCTTTCTGCCCGATTCTTCGCTAATAGGAGGCTGGAAATAAAGATTGGCAACCTGTTAGATGTTTTTCTGCAAGGCCGGGTGTCCAGTCGCCTTCTCATGGACTCTAAGGCTGGAAGAGGGCAGAGCGCTCTGTAGCGTGGCCCTTCGTTAGGCCCAGCAACCTCAGCCACCCACAGCTCACTGGTCAGAGCCCAAAGCCTTCCGCGCTGTTCAGCCAGACCAGCAAGCGCACAACGCGCCAAGGGCTGTACGCAGTCTCACAGCAGTATTTGATGGCCACTGCCCAAATGTCTGCCACAACCCTCAGAAAAAGGAGGATCAGAGGGATGACAGGACCATGGTGCGCTGGGACCCTAACGAAGCGCAGCTACGAAACACAGGGCAGCACCACGCGCCGGGAGCGCACGGGTCAGAATTCAGCGTTCTACAGGAAGGGGACACCGGATTTGGCAAGCAAAGCCTCAGCAAGGACAACGCCTGTCCAGTTCATTAACTAATGACAGTTGGGCATGAACTCATTTGCCAAATTCTGAAGTGCTTTAGGAGTCACAGTCCGACCAGGCGACACACAAGCTGTTTCTCTGCTGTATCATTACTCTGCGATGAAAATGGATCAATGCTTTTTACATGTTAGCTGCCCCATCTCAGCGCTGTAATTGGGTTAACAAAAACTATGGCTAGAGTAAAACTGCATTTTTCTTTGGAATTCAGGGTTGGGTTTTTTTAATCCTGCATTTTATTGTCACAGACAGGATTTCTCCACCTGCCTTTCTGTGAAAGGAAGGCCTGTTCTCACTTTACCTTGCAGCAAAAAACTATTCCTACATAACTATTTAAAGTAGGTGTTGAAACTTACATCCACTCTGAAGTCCTCCAGTCTCTTAAATTTACTAAGGTATTCTTGCAGTTTGGGATCAATGTCTGGAGTCTTGTGCTGAGAGTATTTTAGATAAGCCCAAAATTTTTCCAGTCCATACAGCTGACCTAACAACAGAGAAAGTGCATTTTACCAATTTACAAAGGTAAAGTTTTAATTAAAACTTCATTATTCACTAATAACTGTATGTTTAAGAGAACTGTAAGATAAAAGGAGCACAGACGAAAGTTGCTCTTGGGTTCATTAGGTCAGCACCAAGGAATCAGGATTCCCTCCCAGCTGAAGTTACCCCCATGTGAGCAGCGACTGGCCCGTGAGAATTACCAGCTTCGTAGTCTCTCTTTGTTTCTTCCTGGAAATCCTTGAATATTTCTTGCCTGAATTTCTTCTCCAGGCCGTAGCTGTAAAATCTAAACAAGCATTCCAATCCATACCTGTAACGGGACAGAGAGGTACAGAAGTCTTATACATACGCTCCTCATTCCCCGGGACGATGCCAGCGTTCAGTCTTCCCATGCACTGGAGTAAATAGCAGTCTCATTTTACCCTCACAGAAAACACACCTCCTTTTCAAATCCATTTTTATGGATCTTTTGATCCGAAACACCTTCAAAATAGCCAAAACAGAGGAAAACCCAGCTTGTCCCACGGTTTCAGCTTAGGCTCTACAGACACTATGCGCACAGAGGCCAATGCTTTCCCATTTTCAGTAAGTGTGTACACACAAACAGTGTGAACACAAAACCAACCAGAGTGGGTCAAGCCTAACCCACCATCAGTGCAGAACTCAACATGTTGGGCAGGACTTGGTGTTCTCCCGGCTCCCACACAGCCCAGCGCCAGCCAGGGTTTCTGGCTCAGTGTTCAGTAACACAGCGGCTTTGCCTGCCACATCACCAGAGCTGCCTCCAGCCTCCAGAACAGGAGGTGGTCCCAGTTATCTGCATTCATCTGCTGCCACCTTGGTCCCCTTAAGAGCCTTCTAAAGTTTCCCTTGGTAAACTTTGCCCTCAGACAATCACAGAACATCAACAGAGCTCGGAGCAGAGACACGAGCTATCATTAGAGCCACCTCTGCACCCCAGGAACTTTGCAGTTGTGGACAACACAGCCCAACTTGAGGATTTCCACAGCCTGGACTTCTTCCTTGGCATCCAAGGCCTTGGGCTACCATGTCCCCTTGGGTTAGAGAAATAGAAGCAGCAGGAACTGGGTGAAAGGAAGGGAATCGTATCAAAGAGCTAAAGGGACAGCCGTAACTCCCTTTGTGGTAATTTTTCTGGTAGCTTTGAGAGGCACAAGGCAGAATGAACAAGTAGAATCAGGTTACTGATGTCTTTGCCTATGGAAGGAAGAACCTTGTGAATCGTGTGAATAAGTGACTTGTCACTGACAACAAGTTACAGGATTTGGTAGGATTCAGGACCGATTACAAGCCAGGAAACGCTGCGTGTCTGCAAAGCACAAATACACAATAACTAATACAGACACTATCTGAAAGATTTACAGAGGGTCAAGGCCAATACTACAAACCTTCCCCTTCACACAAATGTGGGTTAAGGCCTCAGCATTTTCTAACTTGCAGGAAAAAGCAAATACCTGTAGTGTTCTTTTGCATCATCTAGAGCAAGCTGCTTGAATTCTTCATACATGTTCTTGTTGAAGTGATCTCTCAGAAAAAATGACCAGAAACGAAAAAGTGTGTTCATTTCTTGGGACTGGCCAATTCCCAACCGTTTCCTCTCTAAAAGACAAAAAGGAAAGAAAATTAAGGTTTTTTTGAAGAATATATTCAAGTGCTTTTCCAACAGTAACACACACACATTCCCCTCCCCAAGGTCTTCCAGTAACTTGTGTTCAAATTTGAGGGTAAGTTTTTTTGTCAGGGAATGTTAAGTTAAATGAAAAGCAGAGTTCATCAAACAGAAAGATTAGTAAAATTCGCTTCCCTTTCCCAAGCTAAAAATCAAGGATGAAGAACATTGTTGAGAAAACTGGTATCAGATGACACTTGGTAACTTCTTCCTGAAGTTTCAGGAAGCGCATTTAGCCGCTTACCCATTAGACACCTTCGCCGGTACTTGTGGTACACCTGTTGCGTAAAGCCATTTTTCTTTAACAGTTCATGAGAAGGATGCTGAAATTTTGGAAGAGAATTAGGGGTACCCCCATACATTCCTGCCAGCGGAGCTCCTTCTGAAGGCGAAGCATTGGAACTGCTGAAGAAAACAACACACACACAACGTGTTTCTGTCCTGTAAACGGTGCTTTTCTACACACTCATTTTTAGAACCGTTCTGATCTACACAAGAGCTGTCACAGCAGTACCACCACCTCCTGATGACCACCACAACGCATGTCTGGGGTCCCAGTCACCTGGTTTTGGGTGCACCTCAAGTGAAGCAGATTCTGCGCTACTAGGTCAAAACCCAGACAGTTTTGGATGGCAATGTCTTGAAATCGGGTATCATAGTAACATTTAAGGACTGGTTAAAGGCAAAAATCACTGCAGTGAACATCAGTACTTGAATAGTATGAGTGTTGCTACATCACAGATCAACACACCACCATGAGCAGTCTATAGCTAGCTTGGCCAGCCTTGTATTATGTGGTTTTGTCTCTTGCTCACTCTTTTCTTGCTTCCAGTGTATTTATAAACTGTGTTTTATCATGGCCTGTTTCACCATGAGCAGGGAGAACTAGTGACATTTTGAAATGTTTACCTCACAGAAGAAGTTCCTGGCCTGTGGTCTCTGGAATCCATCACCCAACCAACATGACATTCTAAGGGAGGATTTGTACTGTGCCGTGTTTTTCTTTTTCTTGCAGTCTAAGAAAGTAAAGGAAGTATTTACTCCCCTAATTCCATGTCACTCATTCTCTCCCTCTTAAAACAAAGTTCTAGAACTTTTACAGTCTATCTAGTACATTATGAAGTCACAATGTTCCAGTTTCATAACCTGAAATTTCATCTTATGTAAAGAACTGAAAATCTTCACTTTAGACCTTACAACCCATCAGCAAGGACTGTTAAGAAATGTTACAGAGAGAACTTGGAAACAATTTTTTAGAAATAAAGAAGAATAAACACAGCAAATATTTTGAAGATAAACAGTAAAAAAAGTACAAGCATTTGATTTGTTGCATTTTCATTTCCTGTTGTATCGTGTATGCACAGATGTGTTCAAAAAAATACCCTTTTCCCAGTTACCTTTACATCAATGGATCGTGCTTCTTTAACAACAGGGTAAAACCTGGGTGTTTTGTTTGGATCCTGTAGCCTGGGGGTGCGAGGTATTCGTGGCACGAAGCCAGGGTGAACACAGGGGAAATCTGGAACTGCTGTTGGCAGCGACCGAGCTATTGCAGCTGTTGGAGGTACTTCAATACTTAAGAAATTACAAGCCAGGTCCCCTGCTACATCTGTAGGCAGGAAGGAGAAAGCATTTATTTTTCAGAAGAGACTTAGGATTTCAAAGCTCCCCTAGTAGCTTCAAGGCCTGTTTCATTTCCAGGGAACTACATCATCCCCAAAGTAGCAACTCAGGTTAACAGAAGCAGCACAGGTTGCTCAAAAACCTAGGAAATCATGTTTCAAGCATGTTTTTGCTAGGAAATTCAAACTCATTTCCATCTTACCTACTTGGTCCAGAGTATCTACACAAAACAAAGCAATGGAACAAACATCGGTGAGAGTGTCACCACGTTCTTGACTTTTGGTGGGGTGGTGGGTTTAGTGAGGTGCTTTTCTTCAACAACTATGAACATGTTATTGCACATATCCTACTAAACATAAATACTACTACTATATCAGAAATACCTCAGAAGATTTGGAGATTGTGACTGCTCAGTAAGGTTTTGATGCAAATAGAAAATTCGTCTACTTTCACTTCACTCTATCCCCATTTCCCATAAACACAGTGGTTTCTAGAAAATGCTTCACACCATCACTAGCTATTGCTTTGCACATCGTAAATGCCTAGATACACAAAAA
Organism: Gallinula chloropus; assembly: GCF_964237585.1. Classification (NCBI taxonomy): domain Eukaryota; kingdom Metazoa; phylum Chordata; class Aves; order Gruiformes; family Rallidae; genus Gallinula; species Gallinula chloropus. The sequence continues at coordinate 53,025,440 of NC_140088.1, read as the reverse complement.
GCACCTCTGCTGGTATAAGGTGACAACAAAATAGAACACTGCTTTGTGATGCTCATGTATACCCTGCAAAGTACTAGTACCAGCTGCTTCTAATTCAGTGGAAATCATGCTACTCACACACAGTTTAAAACAGGTAACAAAGAAAAAACTCCTCAGACTGCTGGCTGAACTAAAACTAGAATATTACACAAGCAGAATATATTATACCTACAGAGTTGTTTACTCTTTATTACAGAAATTCTAAGAACAGACACTACCTACCTTTCTGTAACCCCGTGGGTCCCGACGTAACTTCTTGAGTTGGATCAGCAATTGGTTCCGGTACAAGACTGTCAAATTCTTCCTTACTAATGAGATTTAACTTTCTAAAGTTCTCGAGCTCTTGCTGAATTAGAAAGAGAAAATTGTAAATGCAAACCACAGTAAAAGGTATCATTGTAAGAAACAGGCTAATCTCGTAAAAGAGAAAATAAGGAATCCAGAACTGACACACAACTACCCCCACACACAGCCAGTACAGACTGCTTTGAAGCTGCACTAACCAAAGGGAACAGCAACACCAACAACTGGAGGCAGCAGGCAGCGCCATCCTCATGTGATTTTTTAGACAGATAAGAAATGACTGAAACCCTGCCTCTTTCCAAGCCCCAAACCACCCTCCTTCTGCAGTAAGCATGCCAAGGAAGGCCCTAGCAATTTAGGGGAGCAGAAAAGGCTTTGTTCCCTTCCTCAGGATACTTGTTTTGTTTGGGTTTTTTTGATTGGTGAAACAGTGCACTAGGACTGGATTTTCCCAAGCGTGTGGCAGCATCTCAAACCATTCATGCCCCTACACAAACAAAGATGGAGCGGGACACGTGTGCACATGGCATGCTGTCCGTCAAGATTCTTGTTTCAATCACTGTCAATTGCATAAAAAAAGGAAGTGTTTGATCTTGCTGTGTGCTCACAGTCTTCATCCAGGTCGGTTTTTCTTGATCCACTTCCTTTACAACACAACCTCCACATTCTGAATTCTACCTTTATTACTTGCTCTTATTCTCAGCATTCATCAGCTCCTTTTTTGTACCCACATGCTCCATTTGTCCTTTAAGCTACCTACCCCTGGCTTTCACAAGCCACCTTTGCTCCTATGCTCAAAGCTCCTTCCCCTCACCACCTGGTTTTTAGATAACTGTATTTCTGTGCACATAATACCTGCTAGCGATAGAGCATGACTGCCTACAGATATGCCACTCGCAGGCTTCCTCATTAATCACGAGCAGTGACAAGACTGTGATGTGCCATATTGACCTCTGCCTATGCAGGGCTCACCTGTAATTTTACAACTGCTTAGTATATTTAAAAAAATAATTAAAAAAAATCACAAGGCTGACAATCTCCTTGCAAAGTTTTGAAAGCCTCAGAGACGGAGCCCACGTACAGGCTAGGAAATAAGAGGGTTTCTATAATAAAGGAAGCTGTGCTATCATTCTGACAAGCTCTAAAGCAAACAGAACCAGAATATAACACTACTTTAAAATGACTGTATTACCTTCTCTTTTTAAATCACAGAAATGTGCCCCCTTTCCCTCCGGAAGGGGTTAGCAAGTGAAAAAATCCATGAAAACACTGGAAAAGTTGAACCCCCTCTATAAGATCAAAAACAGCTCTAAGAAATATTTATTCAACTGTTTTGGTCAAATCTGTGATGAGAAAAAACTTGCTGGTTTTGCTTTCAGCTGCTTACAATATTATCAAAATTAAGAAAATGAAATAGACCTGTAAATTCATGTGTCACTTTTCTTTCCAAAAAGCGTGGGGCTACAATTAAGTAGCGGATGGCTGAAAATAACTTTGGAACTGATTGGAGAAGCAGGGTTTTCAGGTGAAAAATTAAGACAATTACCTTCATCATAGTGTCATTTTCGCTCTGCTCCATCCACAAGTCCTGTTCGTAACAGTATAAGCCATCATTAATGACTTTAGCGAGGTCTGATGTAATTTTCGCATGGGAAACGTGGTTGCCAGCACGATCTCCACCAGGATGTTTCCTCAGGTACGGGGGAGTTTGCGTTACAATCAAGATCTTGTTTACGTCCTGATCATCGATTTCGTAATCGGAATCGCTGTCTGACCAATCAGTAAATTTATCCTTCCGACCTTGAATTTGTTCCATCTCTTCATCAAACAAAAAATCGAGTTCTTCTTGCTCTTGCTCCTTTGGAGGTAGGGCTGGCTGCTGTTGATCTGATGTTTGATCGGGTACCGGAACATTTTCCTAAGTTTACATTTTAATTTGATGGCAATTATCCAAATGGGAGACAAATAGAACAAGATAGAAAAATGTTCAGTACTCAAACGTACAGGCATTAGAAACTAGAAACATCTGAAAGTGGTTGTATTAAGTAAATTACTGTTCTAAATAATTCTGCCATGACCTTTTAGAACAATTCTCAGTGCACATTGTAATACACTTTTCAATAATGAACAGGTACAACTGTCCCGTAGCAGGAAAAAAGCCCAAACCAACCCTATTTCCTTATCATTTTAATGAGCTTTGGACCAGGATTTTAAACACACTTAGTTAAGGATAACTAAGGTCTGTCAGAGTGTACACACACTAACTATATCGCATTATCAAACATCACTAGGTTAAAACACAAAAAATCTTGATTTACAGTATAACCTCAAAGTTGTCAGGTTTGGCATTTATTTAAACAAAAGACTTCTAATTTTACCTTTAGTTTGACCACGGATGCACAATGCCTCTTCTTCACTTCTACCCAAGGTTCCGAGTCCAAATCTGGCAAACTTGTAGACAATCCTTTAGACATTGTTTGAAAATTGCTTGTTTCAGTGTTTTCCTTGGGGCTCAGTGGGCTTGCCATTCTGGGGGAACTTGGCGCAGACTCTAGCATTGGAAAACAGAGGTTCAGTTCCTCTTGGGGATTGTTTTGGTCTTGTTTGCTTGGTTGGGTTTTTTGGGGATGGGGTGGTTTGTCTGGGTTTTTTTTAATTGTTTCACTAGTCTTAAGCACAGTGACCGTTTTTCTACCTGCACAGTTAAATATAACACTGATCAGCAGGATTTCTTTTCATTTTTAGGAGATCACTTCACACAATTTGCTCAGCATTTAAAGAAAAGACCCATTTTAGCAACTTATTTACATGGAAAGCATCTAACAGTCCGAGAGAAATTACATATTATCCAGAAAACAAAAGTAGGATCATTAGGGATGTGTTTTCTCCACACCATCCTCTAGCTTCATCAATGTGTGCCTAACTTAGTCTTCATTCTTACAATTTACTTCCAGCCAACATTTTAGTGAAAGATTTCCTTGCCAAGGGTTGTCAGCAAACAAAGCCAGTTCCCTATTAATAATGCAAATGAGATCCCCATCCAAAACCCAGGATGCACCAAAACAAAAAAGAGCTAATTTTCAGCTGGTATCGAAATGAAGCAGATTTTATGACTAACTTGAGATTACTGTTACTACTGCTACAGGACAGGAGTCCATCATACTATACTCTGGAGAATGGTCAGAGCCGTGGCACATCAGAGACATTTTGATCTACTTCCCATCAGCCACGTGACTTGGCAACTGCAGGGCCAACAGCCGTATCAGCTGAGTAAACCACTATGCCAAATGTCCAACTTACATTAAGAAATCAGTATCAGAAGGCAAACTTCCTAAGCTAGACAGTCTTAAACTTATGCTTGCATAAAAGAAAAAAATCCTTTACCAGTATGTGAGCCAAAAATTTGGCCTGGTATGAATTCTGGACAATTGATGAGCTGAGAAAAGTCAGTCGGTGGCAGGCTGCATGGAGGAGGACCTGGAATTGGCCACTTCTCCGGATCAACCCTTTTTCTTATCCTGTGATCCACGGTTTCAACTTCTGTACTGTCCTTCAGGGCCTGTGTCACAAGCATATTGTAACTAGAAGAACTTTACATATCCAACACCATCCAAAAAATTTAAAAAAAACAAACCAAGACAACCAAAACACCCAACACCAGGCACACTTTGCCACAAAAAGCCTCTTTAGAGAATCCGTCACTGCAAACAGGTTTCTTAACTTCACAGCATTGACTTCAAACGACAAAACGAACCAAGCAGCTTTCTACAAACATATTCCTGAATGACTTTACCTCCAAAATGAGTGCAGCATCTGTAGTCAGAGCTTGCATTCGACGGAAGCTAGCAATCAAGGAAACAGGCAGAAATCCTTGTTGGTCCATCTTTCTCCTCAGAAAGAAGTCTCTTTCCAAGTTTTCTGTGCTGAAATAATACTCGCTGCAGAACGCAAAAGACAAATATAAGCCTAACATAGGTTATAGAAAATCCCAAGATAGTAACTTAAGAAATCCCTTGTTCAAGTCTTCCATTAAAAGCAGAGCACACTGTCACCAACAAAATCATTCTTTCAACAGGTGTATCATTAGACACACTTACAGAACAGCGCGCAAGCTTGACACATCACGAAAGACTTATGATGAGGTACAAGGGTACAAATCAAAACCTCGTTACATTTGCATATATGAGATGCATTAGGAAAAGCTACTTTCAATTTTTCTTTTGCCCATCCCCTCATTACTTACATGAGCAGAAGGAAACAACGTTCCCTTTAACCTCCATAAAGATGAAGGACAACTACTGCTTGCAGTCAGGGCATTATTTCCCACACACAGCAGTATCAGTGCACCTTCACCCTGAGCTGTCTCTTTTCCCAGTTTCCAGTACATTAAGAGGTTTAAAGAGCCTATCTGAGCGTTGAGGCACATACATACAGGCTGAATCATTACTTCAAGCATGCATGTGGGAAGATGAGAAAACAAAAATGTTGTATTTGTCATGAAACTGCACCAAAAGGCACAGCGAAAGGTAAAGTCTGGAAGAAACGATGATGTTTAGTGGATGAAGAGGGACAAGGACTATTTCAGGAATCTGACAATACCACAGAACAAGAGAGACAAGGAAGAAACAGCAGCAAGACAAATCTTCTTAAACAATGAAATTGCTCTAGGAAATGATCATGGTGTCAAGATGTTTTATACTTAGTGGAGTGAAAATGTAAGGAATTCAAATCATGATCTGCCACAAAAAGCAAGGGAACAAGAAAATGTCCTTGAAAAAGAATGAAAAAAAATATTTAATTCTGATGACTAAAATCAAGGCCTTTCACAGATTTTATACATCATACCATGATTTTGCAGTCCAAGGAATACTACTCCTCACCAGGTTCAGGAAAGTGTAGGTAGTGAAATATTTTATGGAGCAATTAAAATTTTATGACACAAAAATAGAGGTAGTGCAAAAATAAAACAAGAAAGCATTAAAATGCTGACGAAAAAAGCCATTTACAAATGTAAATCAAGTTGATTCTGATTTCAGAGTGTAAAACACTAAATGTCTCCACTGAAGTTGGGATGAAGGCCATAGTTACCAAGAGGAGAGGAGTGATGCCATCACTGACCCAAGGAGAAGCTTGATACCATTTCTCTAATTTTTGGTAGCTAAGGAAATTCAAAGCAGAAGCGTGCTATATGAAACACTCAGCTCCAAGACAGAATGAGTAGAAAGTCTCAAAGTCGGACAGTAAGCCACACAACAAATGAAAACATGGCCATTAAACCACAGCAAACAGAGACAAGAACAAGGCTTTCGGAAAGTTAAGCTCTTCCTTGGAGCCAAGTAAACTGATCAGCAAAGCAGCTGCACACAGAGAGGTGGTTTCCTTCAAGAACAGCCTGCATATTGTTCTGAACTGCTCTGTTTCTTTTCCCCTCCCAGTCTAGAAGATAAGCAAGCACAAAAGCCATATACCAACGGTTTACTAATGGTTACCTTTACAGTCATACAGTAAAGGTAAAATCTTGTAACCATTCACCTAGTTAACAATTCCACAAGCAGAAATGGACAATGACTGAACTTGACTCAAACTGCCTCACTTCATGTCCATCAACTCTAGAAAAAGGAATGTGAAAGACCATTAATGATAAATGAAGACAATGCACAAGTTTGCTCCAAGTAGAGGGACAAACCTAAACACACACACACCCCCCCCTCCAGCTTTTCTTTTGGATGCATGTCTGAACTTGTTTTATTTCTTTGGGTTTTTTTAAAGAAAGATGACTTCAGTGACAAACAGACTTCTGTTGCATGTTGCAGACTAAGGAGTTGCTACGCACCAAAACTTTTCAGGCTGACAACTTCAGCCTGTAATTAAACGTGTTAAATTTGTATGCAATATGAATATTACTCTCTCACACATCAAGCTGGCTCTTAAGCATAAAATGCTTGATAGCAAGATATTTCTTACTGTAGTTACACATCAGCTCAGTTGGACACAATCTCTAAGATTTTTCCATATTAAACTGGTTTAAATTCATCAATTTGCTAGGATTCAAGCCAATCTCACTCCTCATATATCCAGATTTATCATGGATTCCATAAGGAACTCTGAGACCTAACTATCTGTGCAGCTTTATTCTGTATGTACTTCCTTCTTTGACATAGTCCCTTTAATGTTTTATAACTAAATTACAGAAGGCAGACAAAACCATCCTAATTTAGAAGCTAACTGATGAATAATGTGTTTCCCATCATTTTTAATGTGATAAAAGAAGTGAATTGAATAAAAAATGCCTTTTTTTTTTTAAAGAAACATAAAAATCATGAAGTTGTTTTCTAAACCTGCTTAAGAATCTCCCTTCTCTGTCTTATGGAAAACATACTCCATAATCAAACTGCCTAAAGAGTTCACATCAGACAAGCAACCAATGGCTCAAGTTAGCCAGCCTTGCCAAGTCTTCTACTGACACCTGCCAACCTCTCATTGCTAAAATGAAATACAAATATAACCAGAAGTCAGATGTGACCAATGCTGTAACTGACATTTTTCTCAGCAGAGGGGGACATCATCATGTCCTACCTTAGAAGGTCTGGATTCTACACTGCATGCCCAGAAATCTGGCCAACAGTGGAGTGTCTGTGCTCCTCCCCCACTTGTCTGAGGACAGTGCAGGCCGATTATCCTGACATGGGGGTACATGTCCACTGTCAGGTCTCATAGGGGCCTGGCAGCAAGAGTAACAAAAAAGATTGCAATAGAAGTTTTGAAGTTGATAGGCCACATGTCAGATACTTTCTGCCCTTAAAGAGGCTTTTTTCTTCCTTTTTGCGTCAACTGTAACAAAAGAAGCAAGAATAAAATAAGCAAGTTGCTTTATGGAATACAAGGGCAATCAAAAACCACCACAAAGGCATTGCAGAGAAATGCCATTGCAAGTACAGAAGATGAAATATCTGCCAGTGGTGGAAACTGTCTCTTTAAAATGAACTAGTGGTTTCCAGGCCCTTTTTGACTTGTCTCCTGGTGATAATCAGTCTTCCAGATGGTTTCTCATTGCCTAATGGTGCACACGAGAAAGTAAACATTTCAGATTATTGAAAAACCAAGTATCATTGCAAAAGCACTCTCTTTCAGTTAAATGTTGCAGGTGAAACGCTCCAAAAACATGAAACTAATAAGACTTCTCAAGGTGAAATTGAGAGCAAATAAGGGAAACGTCTAGCTACATCATCCAAGAAGAGCTTCACAGGCAAACAGACCAACAGTACTCAAAAGCACAAGCTCAGAGACATCAGTATCTCAGTTACATGACAACATAAAGAGGGCCATGTACCATAAATAAAGCAGGTATACAAGTTAGAGCCAGACTACAGCGCAAGATGCAGAACAGCTTCCTTAAAATTACTTCCCATCACTCAAGTTTTTCCGCCCCTCTAACAAACAAATTCAAACTGGCATTGGTAATGGTTCGATCAAAAAGTTAAATCCAAATACCTTAATCGCCATCTTTACACAGGTACTAAGGATTAAATGTTGTTTAAAGCTGAAATTAGTTACTTTACCTGAACTAGATCTCTGAAAATGTTGGTACATTAAACAGTCTACTTACATTTGATGTTTTATATATTCTTTGAGAAGTGCTTCATCCACAGAATACATCTGCACTCCTGTTCCATCACCATAGTAATACATCACACTGGCATTAAGCTCAGGTTGAAATACTTGGTCAGTTCCTTCACCATACAGCTCTTGATAACCAACTGAATATTCCAAATTCACTTCAAAATAAAGGAGAACATAGAAGACAGATGACGGAAAGTATTAATTCCAGCATAGGAATATTCTAAGACATGACACACTCTGGAGTAATTGCTGGAGTTGACTTAGCAATTAGACTTCTAGTCACTCTTTAAGAGGAGGTACAGGATTGAAGAAACATCCAGGGGAGAGTGCGTCTGATACACAAGGAATCCAGTCCCCAGGAATTCCCTAGGTAACCTTAGCGGTTAGGTACATCAGGGCAGCTTGATGCACTAGCCCTGAGAGGAATTATGAGGAGTGGAGACACCGCAGTCAGACCCTGTGATATATGGGAACCAGGTGGTATTATGGCACTGATAAGCTGCTAACTGTGACCCTGAGCCAGCAGTTCTTCATTTTCGGTTTAAGTTGTGTCCTTTGAGTGAACTTTGCTCATTACAATCTCATTATAATACCAAAACACAGCTCCATGCCAAAAGCTACCTGCCTCCAAGGCACAACCACCCCTCACTGAGCCCGTGCTTTGAATTTTGGCTAGTCTATACCTTTAAGTGGAAGAATTTTGTACCAATCATAATAAAGGCCATGTACGACCAGAATCACTCAAGCTCCACCTACTAGGTAAGAATAGGATAAAAATGGCCTAAGAAAGCAGAGATGTTAAGGAAGAAACCATTGCTACCTTCTAGGACCAGTCAACAGGCTGGGCTTCTCCTTCCTCCCCCCTCACAGAGTTGCCTTGGGTGAGATTCAAGGTTATACACCAAGTGCCTTCCTGGGAAGCTTAGAAATCTCTGTACACACTACTGGTGTGTCTGTAATCGTGACTGTTCAGCGTATTGAACGTGACCAGACTCACAGTGCCGAATTGGGAATGAATCACAATCTAAGCCCAAGTCACCCTCAGACCCTCTGATATCTGAGGACAAGCTGGAATACAAAGGTGTTTATTTTCTGCCAAATTCCTTTACCCATTTAACATGACATAGACGCTGCTATTTTACCGTTGGTTTTCAGCATCTGATTTTAGAAAAACTCAATGTACTTAATTACAGGAAATACTCTTACTTTGTGTGTAAGCAATAACATTATAGCTTTAAAGTTTTTGCTAAGCATCTACTTATTAGCATACTTCTAGAGTTTCCTTTGCCTCGTCCTCTTCCTCTGCCTCTACCTCTTCCTCTGCCTCTGGAGGATCCTCGGACACTGCCACCCTCGCTTCTCACACTGCATACTTCATCATGATCATCTCTCTTTTCTCTATCACGTCGCCAATCTTTAAGAGAAAACAAACAAAAAACCATAATACTTGCAATCATTATTAAATATCACAGTGCCCAAACGTCCTTCGTAACACGTGAGTTCTCAGCTTGCATCCAGGCAATCCACTGACTCAGTCCTGCTGGCTGAAGCAGGTAAGATCTGAAGCTGCAAGGGTGAAACAGTAAGGTCTGCCCAGCCATGCCTGAGGGCAAGTGAAGCAGAAGCCATTAGCAAAGAAGAGTAAATAGCCTCGACTGGCAGTCCGTCTCAAATGCTTCTGTAGAAACTGGACACTCTGGTGCCAACTCAGGGATCACAATGCCCATGATCAGCTTGGTAGAGAAAGGAATGATCATGCAACTGTCCATCCAGGCATGACAATACTCTCCTCCTGTGGACAACACCCAGTCCCTCAAGAAAGCTAGGAAGAGCTCTTGATGATCCTGCTCCGATGGGATTTCCACAGCAGTGGCTCTCTGGAGCCTCCCTTTTGTCCCCAGAAGCAGCTGCCTACTGCTCCCCTGACAGAACAATCATTTGTTCCCTGCTGGTTGTGCCCCTAACTGAGCTTTTACGTGAAGGACCCTTTTTTAATAACATACACAAATCTAAGATGACGCTGTAAGAATCTATGTAAGGTTTTCATACACATGTGTGCTCTGCACATAGCAAAAAAGCAGCAGCAGAAAGGAAACAAAGCAGGTGCAAGCCAGTCCCAGGGATCTTGGCTCCACTCACCACAAAACTTCAGGACAGGTGTAATTCTCCCTTTATTCATGAGAGAAAATGAAGTCCTCTCTCACACCGTTTATTTCTCTTTTCCTAACATTCTCTGGGACTTGCATCACTCACCCTGGCAGAAAGCTTCTTAATTGGATAGTGTTCCACATGCTGGGCGACCTCTTTGTCAGAGGGTTGCCTGGGGATACAGCCCCTACTTGATCAAATTGAGAGTTGCCAAATTTATCCAAGAACTGATTGAAGGTATGATTCTTTATTAGAAAACTTGATTTATTAGCAACTATTTTTTATGAACCCTACTACAAAATATGTATGCTCATACATTCAAGTTCTGTAATTTATATTCTGTCAAATAAGACTCTGAATTTATGACTATCATAATCTATATAACCCTCTGGGAATTTGAATCCTTGCCTTTGCACTTGCTACCCTCAAACCTTAAAGGTCCCAAATGCATATGTATCACTTCAACTATTTCCCAAAATCAGTTTAATTTTTGTGTTCAAAGTTTATGTGGCTCAAACACATGCAAAAGTCCTACATATAATCCTGCCAGGAGCTAGTCTTATAAATAAGCCCAAAAAGAGGTTTTTAATTTAAACAGACAACGTTCTTTAAGAGCAAGAAATGTTTCTGTTCTCCTACACAGAAAGTTATCTTGAATAAGGCCTTGAAGTACTGTTCATGCTACAAGTTTCAGGTCATTTGACCATTGGAATTTGGGATAACCATTTGGAATAACTGCCAATGAAAACAATGTGTGAGTAAGAATCCTCCCCTTGCATCCCTCAGACATCCAGATCAAACACTTACATTCACGTTCCTAACATGACTTCATAAACAGATCCCATCTCAGCAGCACCCAGCACTTCTTGATGTGCAAACATTTAAATTGTTAATCTATCTCGAGACTTTAAAACACAAAGACAAATACATAAACAGCAGAGCTACACTCAGCCTAAGAATTGCCATCTGACAAGCTGCATTGAGAACACCTGAGGCCCAGAAGCTGTACCAGCTGTGCTGCATTTCTCCCTCTGTTGTGCTAGTACAACTTTTCACATGGCCGTGCTGAGAAATAGGTCAGGGACTTGAGGGAACTGATCCAGCTTAAAGGAAAAACCAACATCAGTGGAATTGCCAAAGTAGAGTTCAAAGTGTAGGTCTGCAAGCACTCACTCTGGTAACTAGCAGCTGTAGAAATAGCAGTAGAGCAGGACAGAGCAGACACCTTACAAGAGTATTTCCAAACTTTCTACATGGTAAAACCATGGCTCAAGACCCTGGAGGTAGCCCTGAAAATATATGCTGCTCTGATTCAGAGCAGCAGCACACTCTGTAAAGATAGACAGTTTCCAAACTTTTACTCAGCAGAGTCAGTGATTGAGACATTAAAGGTCTGATCAATATGTGAAAAGGTGAAGAAGAAATAATCTGACATTAAGCTTTTAAGCACTTTTACAATTTAAAATTCGTTAAGCCTCAGTACAATTGACCAGCTACTGACAAACATTAACAGTAGGTTTTACCTAGTATAAGCAAAGTCAAGTTGCATCACAAACTGACAATCTGATACCTACTCACATGATATTGTACTTTATTTGCCACAAGTAGAAGGACCCAGGGACCTACTTACTTTTTGTATCATTTCTTCTGTTGTTATGAGGTATTAACTTGTTTGTTTCCAGCAGGAATCTTGAGCTAGCTCGAGAGCCCGGTCTTTCTTGGCTGTCTGACCTTACATCATCCAAGTGAAGTGGCACCCATTTCTGCTTGTTACCTTGAAAAGTTAATATATTACTCTTAGTTATGGTACTGCTTGAGGTTTCAGCTCCTCAGAAGATTCTAGAGGATTCTCCTTGTAGAAATAGTAAGTTAATTTCAAGATTTAAAACCTGGGAGAAGCTTTAAGACAGGAATGTCTTAAACCGAAAGGTAACCTTACCCAAGTTTTAAATTTATGAAATGAAGATGAGCTTTTTTATTTAATGAGTTTTTAGATTTAAGCTCCATTACCAAAAAGTGTAGCTACATAAGTGTTATATAATAATTAACTTACTGCATATATTTCATTTCAGAACTTGCATATGAAACTTAAAGATAAAAACAACACATCAAATCAACCAGTAAAAATTTCAATCGCAAACCACAGAAATTGTCCTAATTTAGCTGTGAAATTGTATTTTTACCTTGAGATATTAAGTCCATTCATGTGCATCAAAAATTACTAGCAAAGCTGTATTTTGTCATAGGCTGGCCTAAAATATCCACTAACCATTTATCTAATGATAATATTTGCTGTTCCGTACTTAACTGGTATTGTGGGGGGCTTCATACCTGTGTAGCAAAGAATTATAAGCAAATACATAAAATGTGTTATCCACATTGCAGGGGGGAAAGGTGGTACCTGCAGAATGCTTTGTTTTACATTGCCACTTACACTGAAAAAATTAAAAGTGATACAAGATTTGGTTTTAAATACATAGGCAGAAACGTAAACAAATCTAAACAACAAAGGTCTTTAGGATCTGAAAAAATACCAGTAGGGAAGCAGGAAAAAAAAGCAGCTCATGGCTGCAATATCTTAAAACCTCAGCTGTTTCTCCAGCCTGCTGACCGCATGAGACACAGGTTTGCTTCCTATTTTTAACGTAACAGATTGCATCAAAGGAAAGGAATAACCTGCTTTAGTTTTCAAGTGAACACTTCAAGGTGTAAACTTCTAGTAAAACAAGAAAATTAAAGTGTTAGTATAATATTGTAATACACCCACTAACATATGAAGTTCAATTAACATAGTACCATCTATTTAGGGAATAAAGGTAGGAGAGCTAGTAATGGTTTGTGCAGCCATGCTAAAATTTTCCAGAAATTGTCAGAGCTCCAGGGACCCTGACATGAGCTGGTATGTTTTTTTCGCCTGGAATTCCTATCTGATTGAACTGAATACTCCAAAAGCTGAGAAAAGAAGCCTGGTTTGAGCTTTCTAGCAGAAAGCAATACATCCTTTATCAACTAGAAAATGCAAAACGTAAGTTTCATCAAGTCATTCAACTGGAATTAATGTCACTGTATCAATAGTGACTTACTGCATTACACACAGTGCCCACACTGACCTTTCTTCCTTTGGTTATTAGTTTGAGCTTCATCTTCACTAATATTATCTCCTGGACCATCCGGCTTTGCCTCAGGGTTGTCCTTGATTCCATTATTGCTTTTTTGATCAGATTTCTCCTCCTTTTCTCTTCTATTTGTTGGCTTCTTATTGTGACTTACAGTCTTACACTGCAAGAGATACTGGTAATTATTTCAGACAGCACAGCTGCTGATCGCCAAAGGTATAAATTTCGTCTACCTATTCAAATTCCTTCATTATTACCTCCTCAGTAGGGTGAGTTTCAGGAACTGTGGTGTTGTGTAAAGTCTCATTCTAAATAGTTTTATTTTCTGCTTACTTGGCAAGACTATAAAAAGTAGTTTTAGGTTGTTTCTTAAGAGATGATGTAGACTTGAGCAAAAAATACCTCAGAACTGAAATTTATTTTATAGGAAATAAATATTACTCATCAGTACCTACTGTTCAGATTCATTATCTTTAAAAAGCTGTTCTTACAGAATACCAACGATTAAATTGGAAATTCCCACGATACCATACAATCTCAACAGCATGCCAAATGTTCATGGAAGCTGTAAGGAGCCATAGGGCTTAACTCTGACAATTCTGTTCCTCTAAATCAGAGCAGGAGCCAAAGATAAGAGGATGTGGAGGTGTATAATTACAGATTTATCTTTTCCCCACATTAGAATATGGCATTTACTGAGGACTGTGTGCCATTGAGTAGTGCTAGCATCCTGCAGCTCATCACTTCTTGGAAATCCCAGAGAATAACGGGTTTCAAAAAGAAGTAGCAAAGTGAACATCATGTTAGCAAAAAGTGGAAAGCTGCATTTTTCCCTGTTATCAATTCACGCTGGGAAGAGGATGGATTGAGAGCAGCCCCAAGGAGGGGACTTGGGGGTATTGGTGAACAAGCAGCTCACCATGACCTGGAAATGTGTGCTTGAAGCCCAGAAAGCCAACTGTGTCCTGGGCTGCATCACAAGAAGTGTGACCAGCAGGTTAAAGAAGTGATTGTCCTCCCCTACTCTACTCTGGTGAGAGCCTCCTTGCAGCACTGCGTCCAGCTTTGGGGTCCCCAGTATAGGGAAGACACGGACCTGTCGGAGCAAGCCCAGAGGAGGCCACAAAAATGATAAGAAGGCTGAAGCACCTCTCCTGTGAGGAAAGGCTGGGAAAGTTGGGCTTGTTCAGCCTGAAGACCACCTTGGGGAAACCTTGCTGCGGTCTTCCAAGGGGGCTTTTAAGAAAGATGGGAACAGACTTTTTAGCAGGACCTGTAGCAACAGGATGAGGAGCACTGGTTTTAAACTAAAGGAGGGTAGATTCAGTCTAGACATAAGGAATAATTTTTTACACAATAAGGGTGGTGAAGCACTGGCACAGGTTGCCTAGAGAGGTGGTAGAAGCCCCATCCCTGGAAAGATTTGAGGTCAGGCTGGACAGGGGTCTTCAACTAAATCAGGCTGCTCAGATGTCCTTGCCCATGGCAGGAAGGAGGTTAGACTAGACAACCTTTAAAGGTCCCTTCCAACCCAAATCATTCTACGATCGGACATTTCATCTACCTGCAAAATGAAGCTCTGTAGACATTTCACAGAAAGCATGCCCCTATGTTTGCAGAGACAGCTTCGAACCTGCTGGAGAGTACACGCAGTAGATACTGGAGTACTGTGCCATAATTAGGTTGAACACAAAGCCTTCCCTTAGACAAATCTGGATTAAACACAAACTCAATGTGATCTGGCTTACTAGACACAAAATGAATTTGTGTACTAGAATTCTTACATACTTAATTCAGCAAAAAGTTAATTAACATCTCTGCAATACAATCTAGACCATTTGGTAAACAAAAAAAAAAAATCTTTCAGAAATATTCTTAAAGCAGACTATTTCAGAAAGGAAACATCAAGTGTGCATATTCTCACAAAAGACTGCATATGTATCTCAGTCACTTCGATTAGTACTAGACAGACGTCATCATATCAAAATCTGACATGACCCCGTACAGGCCGAAGACCTGCAGTACTAAAGAAAATACAAAAGATAGTGGTGCACATTTTCTTAACTCACTAAAACCAGTATTTCCAGAAAAAAAGAAAACAAACAGCTGAAATGAGCATGTTTCTAGACTTAGTCACAAACCAACACCAGCATTTAAAATATTATTAAAGGACATAGAATTGTTTCAACCCTATTCCACCTTTTGGATCTAAGCTCTGCAGCCCCTCTCCTTTTCTGTGCATCAGAACACGATATAAAATATCGTAATTTTTTGGCACAGTTCACACAGTTTCTCTGCACTGTATCTCACATTGCAACAGTACTCTCAAAAAAAAGTTACAAACAAAAAGTATTACACAGTGGAACTGATCACACAAATGCTTCAAAGAGCATTTTTAAGTTATTAGACTGTAGCAAATGAAGAGGCTGTACATCTGAGGTATAAAAAGCTCAGGTAAAATTATTTCTAACCTACTGAGTAACTAAGGAAGGGGTTTGATGCAAGCTGAGAGTTATGCACCTCTAATGCCACTAAAGAAACTAGCAGCTTTAGGATGCAAATCATGTGTCCTTCATTATAATTGTTAAATATATGGCCCCTGTCTCCTGCTGAAGCAGCAGTCTCTCCTGTTCACAACATCTCAGCAGCTGGCAGGAATACTAACCACGGAGAAGCTTATAAATACTTAAAAAGCCACCATTAAAAAAATCTTGTCTGAATCCTAAATGGATGCACACACCGAAATATTGTTAACTGGTATCTGAGCAACTGAACAAGCATTACTTTATCGGCATATAATCCGTTCAGATCTTCAAGATTTTCTTTGAGATTCTGTAGAACAAGCTACTAGAAGAGGCAAATTCTGAGCAGTAAGCAAAACGCTGTCATGCCTACAGACACGTGTAATTTTGACCTGTGATACTAAAAGCCTAGTGAGATACCTGAAGATGTTTGGTTGCTGACATAAACAACAATGTTATGCCAATCAGTTAAGGGAGAAGGGAGGGTGCTAGAAACCGAGCCTGCAGGATAAACGATTCATGCCAAGCTATCTTAATGTGCTCTTTCTCCATTTTCATTTGGACACTTTCAACTACACAGTGCACACTGATGAAACCAAATCTCCTTCTTTCCCTCTCCAAGAAAACAGTCAAAGTATCACAGGGGTGCTGCAGAACTAAAGCTTGCAATGTTCTTGTTTTAAATAGCGTAACAGAGGTGTATTATGCATTTATCACTTGAGATGAAGCGAAAGGGAAATGATTTGACAGAATGGATGTTAACTAAAGATCTGGCAAGGGGAAAATATACCAGAGGAATAAGGGAAGGATAGCCACGCTGTCCTAAAACAAGTGGCACAAGGCATCTTGAGCCATGAGGGAGGCCAACAGGTTCGCAACCCAAAGGGTTCTTTCCCAATTGCCCACAAGCTTCCCAAGAAAGAGAAAAGAGAAATACAGATCTTAAAACAGTGGAGTCAGTGTGGCACATTTTACCTCTGAGTTCACAGCACACCACTGATGATAAATAGAGCATTCACATGCGGGTTTATGAAGGGTTCAGAAATTCTGGCACCAGTGCACACAATTAAGCACAGAACAGCATCCCCAATTACTGACAAAAGTTTGGTGAAACTCTACAACACTCAAAAGCACATTTAGGGGTGGGTATTAAGCAGAAAAGTCAATATGTTTGGAAGTTTCTTTAATTAATACAGAAGATAACAAAAGATACTTACTTCATTGTTTGCTATTTCACTTGGTGTTGGCCAGTTTGTGATATCACCAAAATCGTCAGCCTACAAAGATGACAAACTTTTCATACTACTTCCTAGATGTAATCCTTTTTACTACATGGAAGCTGCCAGTCATGACTCAGATGGCCAGCCTACCCCTCTGAGTAGAACGGTTAGAAGTAGTAATTTTTTTAGAACTATAACATACAACAGAAAACAACATGCGACTCTTGAAAACAGAACATGGGCGATTGCAACATCCACTACTTGTTGCACTTCCATCCAAATCAGGCAGGGTTCAATATATCGTGTCTTATAATTAGTATAACTATCTAAAGTATGCCTTCAAAAATATATTTTAAATGGGAACAGCCAAAAAAGATAGGAAGCAAGCAGAACTTTCTACATTTTATTATAAACCAAGCTAAGCAGGCTTATGACTTCTAGCACACATAAAAGAATTGTAAGATTAAACGTTGCCTTATACATAGATTCCTATGTTATTTTAAGGTACCAACTGCCTGGAAGTCTTTTAAGCTTTTGGAACACTTTTGAGCACAGTATTATGCAACCCAAAAAGGGTGGCTGTACAAAATTTTAGAAAGTTACTTTTTCAATAAAAGGATTCTGTGTCTCCTCTTGTCATAATGATATTTTATAGCAGCACATAAAGCATACATATCACAACATGCCAAAATCATTTCCAAAACCCATCTAGCATCGCTTGTGCTCAAGTGATGCTGTTTCTTCGCAGCCTCTTCACATTATTATATAATCCCATTGCTTTTTTTAAGCAAAAGTGCCTTTCCCTCTCTCATACATACATTACTTCAGCGTCCCTTCTAATTTTAAATTTCCCTTCCTCTTTTACTTTTCTCTTGTCTTCAAATCTAACTGTTACCAAGGCAGAAGATAACGCTTTGGCTGTAACTTCAAAATACCTGGCTATCTTTTGCTATAGAATATTCATAGCCAGAAATACTCATTCAAAATTATTTAATTACCATATTATCAACCGAGATACATGTCAGTTTAGATTAACAGGTTAGATTAACTGGACTTCTAACAGAATCATTCCAGTAACTCATAGCTAGATGTCCTTCTGGCAAATACGAACCTTGCTGCATTTCCTTGTCCTGGGTTTCACTGCTTTTATAACTTTAGTGGACTTTTGTAGTTCTGAAAAGAAAGAAAAATATTTTCAGGTGAATAATTAGACTGTACTTTAAAGAATAAGCAAGGTATCCTTTAACAACTATGTTTAAGTATTATCATACCACAGCAAAGTTTTTTTTGAGGCATTGGTATCACCATCAATAGATATTTCCATAGTAACTTGTAGTATATGAAGTAAAAAATCCCAATCACATTAATGAGTGTAAATGATCTTGAAAAGCAGGTGTACAGGATGCTGTATAATACAGTATTTAGGCATTTGCTCAGCTATAAGGTCAAGACTACCTTAAAATGCTGGTATTTTAACTTAAGTAGTATCAAAGAAAGAGCCCCTGAAACACACTAAAAAAGACATACTATTAGAAGCTATAAGACAGAATTAATTTACAGAATCTTTTATTATGAAATCCTGAAAAAAACAATTACATATTCACAAATTCCTAGCCGTTTCCTAAGTTCTTACTCAAATGCCAAATAAAATTTAGCCATATTGCTCATAATAGAGGAAAAGAATGAAAATAAAGGTGAAAAAGTAAAATTACTGTAAAAAACACATTAAGACTAATGAAATGCTATGCCCAGACTCCACAACGAATACGTTTATGATAAATACAAGTCTCTGCAATAAAGCAGACACTCGTGCATTTTCTGAGCTGTCCTGAATCAAGACCTAAGCTTTATAATAATGACCCCATCTGATCTCCTGAGTAAGAGTCCGTTATACTTCTACCAGTAATATCTGCCAGGAAGCACTATGATCCTTGGAAATAGCTCTCCTATTTGGCCATGTTACTGGGCTTCACAATCTAGGATCAATACCCTACATTGAAAAGCCCCAAAGGTCTATTTAAACTTACTGTATCTTCTAACACATGTGCAATTACCCTTCCATATATGAATCTGATTTTCTTATTCTGTGCCATTTTCCCCAACACAGCTCTATTGTGTTCAGCTTTTTTGGCACTGGGAATTCAAGGAGAACACACCCACTAGTATCAGGCAATTTTTCTTGGAGATTAGACTCAAGACTGAGGAAACCACCTCAACTTCTGTTAACCCCTGTTTCTGTTCTCCCAGTGCATACTTTCCCATAGAGAAATGGTCACAACCTTTCCTTGAAGGTTCTTATTCAGTATTTTATTGCAAGACAAGCTTGAAACACTGAACATGACTGAAATCACTAGTAGATTATTATTCCATATAGGGATAACATCACCTCCTTAACCGTTATCTCTCTTGCATCCAGTGACTAATCTTCCTTATCGCAGCTTCACACTGGGAACCCCACCCTCATGTCCAGCGACTCTGAAAACCCTCTGTCTTCCTGGAACATACTGTGAACGTTAGAAATAGAAACTAACATATACTCCGTATTCCACTGTAAATTATATTTCCACCATCATATATATTTATATATATAATTTACACGTCGCACAAGACATGTGAATTAAGTGAATCCTGATCAGCCTGTGATCTTTGTCACACCTTTACCAGCAGGTTTTCCTCTTCCCCCTACAGATCTCCTTTTAAAACAAAGGCAACACCCCCCCCCCACAACTGCCTCTTACTTGTTGTCCAGCCTCAATTAAGTTAAAACTGAGAACTTTCAGAAACACACAGCAACTGCATAATTCTAATTTTTACTTGTCATTCAATAGTAAACTAATTGCCCTTTACAAAGCAAGAGAAACAGCTCTAGGGGTGGAGTAACAAACAAATTTGTAATTTTCTCCAACAAAACTGCCAATTACCTGTAAGGGTAAACTGAGTGGCCATAGCATTTGTCCTCCGGTAGTCTGTAAACACACATCCCTCTCTAGCAGCTCAATTACCTTACTGAAGCCCTTTTTCCATCTCACAGCGCTTTGACTTAAATTGCTGCTGAAGGGACTGCTCTGCCAGAAACTCTACTGTGTGTCACCAGGGCGTAGCAATGGATTCAAACATAAAAGACTCAATGTCGCTGCACTATCTTAGTCATGGGATATTATTCCAGGCAGCAGGAGAGGCCAACTGAATCCAGTAGAATGAGACCAAACTCGTTTTAAGGAATCCCTCTTATCTGTATGTAGTAATCCAAGACTTGGAAGGTGCATTTGCACACTAAATGAAAAGAAATTGTTAGGCAACTCACCACCTAGTTGATGATGCCCTTTCTGGGCTCCTGGACTCATGCCTAAGATGTCACCACATTCTACTTCCCTAACTGAAAACAACTGCACAGGGCTTCTGACCCTCCAAAAAACTTAACTTCACTGATCTTTCCTGACCAGCTTTCAGCGGCTTCTTATACAAGAGTTGGATTTTAGTGTGAAGCAGGAAAGGGAAGAGGAAAAAAACAACCACCCCAAAAACAAGAGGGCAGGAGAGTAAAAGAACAAAACATTAGATCACTTAAAGGTTTTACCCTGGTCCCATCTGTTATGTTGTTATGGACAGGCCTAGAGTCACCACTCAGAGAAAACTTACCTAGAACATATTTAGATAAAAGCTCTGGGCTTAACATTACTCACATATTTCGATTCAACATCATGTAACAGTGCTGAACATACAGAAATAGCATCTTTAGTACACCAGTTCTGCAGAATCCAGCAAGCCCTTGCAAATTTCATTTAATTCCAACCTAACAGTATTAAAATGGTTTATTCCATCATATGCTATCAGATAACCTGTTATTAACAACAGGTTGTGTTGACAGAATTCAGTCATCTTCAACTACCTGCTGGCTTTCAGAAGAGTTTTGAAGGGGTGGGGGGAAAAATAAAAGCATGGATGAGGAAGTTGAATTGCCAATGATCTTTCAATCAGTGAACTCCATCCAGTAAAGATGCCAGCCACAAGAAAGCAGAAATCTGCCTTCAAAGCCATTTTTATTATGGTTCTTCTCAGTCTCTTAAAGCACCATATCCTAACCCAAAGTATTTTCTGCTCAAAGACACGGCTGTGCAAATGTGCCAGTACAGCAAGATACACAGGATGACAGTTCTGAAAAATGAAAGATGAATTTTGGAACCACTAAAGCAACAGCAATCCTCTGGGGCAGCAATAGAAAAGGAAAAGCAGACTGGATGCTACACAGAGACGAATAAAAGCGAAGTTTGTATATAAAGATGTATCACAAAAATAACACTGATCACAAGAAAAATTATACTTCCTGTAGCAGTACTTCAGAACGGATGGTTTGATGTTCTGCAAATAACTAATCAGCAAGTAATATTTTCTGATAGATAGGGAAGAATGGTATTTATTTTGAAAGCCAAGTCTATTAATAAAGGGGGAGCATATTCTAATTTTGATACAAACATGATTTATGCTATAAGGGTGTCTAGACAATACTGAGGTTTTACTTTCACTTGGACTGCAAGTGTATTTCTTTCAGTGAAGGGACATCACCACATAAATACCAGACGCACTTCAAGAGGCTGTTAAAATCACCCAATAGAACAGCTCTTCAAAACTTCAGTGGAACATGTTTGCTGAACTCATATGACAACTGTCCTTTCAGTGATCAGCTTGCAACTTCACAGTATGACCTTTTATTAAACAAGGTAAGCTATACCTATATCTGTTGTTTTCACAGATACCTGTGAAAGTCTTGCAAATGTGACCCAACAACCCCTTGGAGTATATTAAATCTTGAGCATGGATGGATTTAGAACCAAGATTCTGGGGAAAAAAAAAAACCCAGCAGTTATGCTAGCACAGTTTCCTACAATAGGGCAAGCATTTTATAGCAAAACTACATTACACTGACCACCTTCATACTATTTGAACTAACCAAGGCAGTGAGTTACAACACCTGCTTCTTTCCACCTATTTACAGTCAAACACGGTCAGTTTATCAATACAACAAACAATAGGGAACAAAGATCCCCAATACATGACTGGCTAATCATTATACTATTTATTTTTCCTTGTGTTACATCTCATCTCAATTTCTTCTTAGGTTTCTTTATAGAAAGCTGCAACCCATGACTCAATTCCTACAGAAGCTTTCACACTCCAAAGGCAACAGCACGTGCTGGAGCACAAGCCAGCACTGTCTTAAGACTCTAGGCAACAGGATGGATTTTTCTCTGGTAACAGGTCTCCAGTTTACAAACAAGAAAAACAACCCCCTAGAAACAAAATGACACATGTTGTGATATGCAACTAAAATACAGGCAGCAGGTTTGTAAAGATAAGGTTTTTAATCCCTTCAGGGTTGGGGTAATTGTCAGTGTTGCACCTTTTGATAATCATTAAAATAATTTTAAAAGCTGCTATTCAAACACACAGCGAATTTGTAAGAACAGTATCATCTGACTTAAACAAAACCAATTGGTAATCAGATCATTTACCCATTTACTATCACAAGATTGCCATTTCTAGTAACACCGTATACCTTTACTAAATTTATTTTTACAACCAGTTTGCTAACAAACTACGGCACAGTAATTTATACAACAGCACTACAATGCACTGGTTCTGCTACCAAAATATCTTTGACTCCCAGAAATAGAGGTTATGAAGACAGCCAAACTGAGCACAATATGAGAGACTGAAATGTGCAGTTATTTTAATTAACTACACCGTTCAAGCACACTAAGAAGCAAACCCACTTCAATCACTTCAGCAGCACAGGTATTTTCCTTCACTGAATACTGTCACACATTTCACAAAATTTTTGAATAATTATCTAACACATCATTAGAGATCTACATCAGCTGTAGAAATCACCTGAAGACTAGAGAACCTGCCATTCAGATTCCCTTCTGCAAGCTTACAAAAGGGAGAGCACGTCAGGTTTCATCAAAGAGATGAGAGAACTTTTGTGATACAATTGTTTGAGGCATTATGACTATCTCTCGGGCAGCAGCTTCTGGCCTTGAATTGCTCGTTGTTTATAGTTTAGGCTGACAGAAAACTGGAACTGCTGCTTACAAAAACTGTATGGGCAGCACAGCCTCACAAAACTGCAACAAAAACTCAGAGGAAAAACAAGGAATACAGGACTAACACTGGGTTGTTCTGCAGCTTCCATAAAGACACATCTTGTTTGCTCAATTAAAAAAAAAACAAAAAACAAAAAACTATCTCATATTTAATTTTTTACAAGATAACAAGATTATATAGGACATTTATTTGTAACTGCTCCTTTCCTCTTACTCATATAGCCTTAACTTGAAGAATTGAAGACTCACTATGATATATTTGCTGGGTGCTACAAGGGAAGGCACAGAGAGTAAGATAGACCACAGAAACACCTTTCATCACTTGACAGCCTATGCTAAGGCTAACACCTTGTGTTCACCGTCACCAGGATTAAACAGAAGCCTATTAATTTCACTAGCAATGTCATACTGCTACAAGTCTTTCTCCATGAGTTAAATGCAGATTAGGATGCAAAAGTAACCACATAATTCTGAAATTATTCTGTTTAAAGGAGCAGTTTAATAGAAGGGTCACAGTAACAAAGCTTTGACCAAATTATTTTGCCAAGATTAAGTCTTTCACATTATTTTTTTTTCCTTCCAGCATGGAGTGACATGAACATTCTTTTTCAGTTACAAGAGTCAGGTTTACCTGTTATAAACTAAAACCACACTAAATTGAAAGTCAAGAGATGAGAGACCGGTGTCAATTTTCTCAAGTGTGTAACTATCACTGAACATACCATAGGTGAATGTCTAAGGAAACGTACAACAATTAAGCCAGGATCAACAAGTCAAACAGGATTCAGGCACTACTTTGATGTGAGATTCCTTTATGTTTTATTATCCTCTTTACGGATAGTTTTACATTCCACCCCAGTAGTATTTCTGCTCATCCACTCATTATTTCACATGACTAACGTCCATACTACTACATTTTTAAGGGCCTAGCGTGGCCGATTTTGCTTTGCCAACATGCAATTAGTTACTTGAAAATACATCCCTCATTGCAGATGGAAGCACATGGCAATTCCTTTCTTCTAACAGCCAGGAAAGGTCATCTGCTTTGCCTTTTAGAAAGGAGCGAGCGGTGGGTCCTTCCTGGTGCTTTTGGTGTTGGCCAAACCAAATCACGCACCCTAGTACGTGCTGCCATTACCAGCAACAGTGTCTCCCACGTCTGCCCAATTACACGTTTGCCACTGAAAAAGAGGTTCCAGTGCAACTACAATTTAATATTCATTTAATAAATGGTAAGCACAGATTTTATAAAGAGAAATAATTTGAAGTTCTCTGAAATCAACAAATTAAGCACATGGCACTAACGCTGTATGAACACACTACCTCCTTCCTCACTTCTACTTCCACCAACAGCTATTTGTGTGCTTTAAGTGGAAAAGTAAACTTTACAGAAGGTGAAGCACAAGGTGCTCATGCCAAAAAAAAAAACAAACAACAACACCCACCCAGAAGTTTTCATAGTGCTTATGTGCTATTATTATTACTGCCACAGCAAGGGAAATGAGTGACAAGCTCACTTTCATGTATGGACAAGACCACAAGCTGCTGCCCAGCAAGACGGATTGTAGAAGCTATGCATAAATCATAAATAGGTATTTACGAGTGCGTCAGTACATGCAAACAAAACACTTGAGATGATAAAGATGACTATATAAGCTGCCGAAAGGTTTGATCTTCAGCTAAGAAGAGATTTTGTGGTCTGGAAAACTCTTTCCTCTGCTTGCATGACCTGTATGCTTGGAACTATAAATTAAATATCTACTTCCCTTACAAAGAGAAATATGTAATTCAAGGATAAAAGTGAGTGTCAGATCACAAAAAGGTTTGTCAGGTGCCTTCAGGAGCAAGTGTTGAGATTGAAATTCTCAGGAAACACAGGTTGAAATATGTACTTCGAGGTCAGTAGTTTGCTTCCAGCCAAAAACAATACTCCAAGAAGCTAACTTCCAGGAACTTTGTGCTAGCCTCAGTACGAAGTCTGGCAATTTCAAGTCAGGTCTTCAATAACCACCTTTGTAAAGTCATCTGCCTGTTCAGTCAGTATAGAGCCTGCTAAGTAGCTTTATCTTACGTGTAGTGATTAAAGGCCACAAAATTATACCACGGCTACTCTCGCTCCATTCTCTCTCCACATAAACAGCTCAAATCCTAAGAGTGAGCAAACTGACCACTTTTGTTAACGTTTGAGTCCTCCACAATCCAAATCTTCTGGAAAACAAAACCAAGTAACGGATTGTACAGAAGGCCTTACTATATAATTAGGCAAAGGAGACCTGCGGTAAAGGAGCAAAGCAGAGTTTAGGAGCAGTAGTAAAAGGAAAGCAAAGCGGGAGAAGTAGCCTAGCAGCCCTGTTTGCCAGCACCAGAAGCCCAGCGCCACGTGGGGCTCGCCGGAGGTCACCCCCTCCCTCCCAGGCCGGGGGTGACCGTTTTCAACTCCCGGGAGCCCGCAGGTTAACCATGTCCCCATGTTTGCTCCCCACCACCCCCACCCCCCCCTTCCAAGGGCCGGGCCGGGCGAAGGCTGCGGCCGGACCCCACCTCCCTTCGCTCGCTTCCCTCCTCTGCCCATGTATGTCAAA
The DNA here is from genome assembly GCF_964237585.1 of Gallinula chloropus. Classification (NCBI taxonomy): domain Eukaryota; kingdom Metazoa; phylum Chordata; class Aves; order Gruiformes; family Rallidae; genus Gallinula; species Gallinula chloropus. Next base: position 52,999,786 of record NC_140088.1, on the reverse strand, counting down.
AGGCAGAGCTCCCGGCTCGGCTCCCGCGGAGCTGCAAGCGCCGGCCGACCCGCACCCGAGGCCCTGCTCCGGCAGCACGCCGCCCGGCTGGGCCGTGGGGAGAAACACACGTTTCGTTTCTACACAAAACGTAACAAGAAAAGGAAAAAAAAAAAAAACCCTCCCAAAACCCCAAACCAAACAAAGCCGTACCCCCAAACCAGAAAACCACCAGGCACCAGCCAGCCCGCACCCGGCCCGCCGCCGCACCCCCCTCCCCCCACCCCGGCACGCCACACGCATGGGCCCGGCCCGGCCGCCGCACCTGGGTCCTGCGGGACTAACTGTCCGCCCGCCGCGGGAGGGGAAGGACTGTCCCGCGTAGGTCTGCGCCTCCTCCACGGGTTCTCCTTGGGCGGCGGGGCTTCAACTGCCGGCCGCCACCGACCAGCCTCCTCCGCGGCCTCCTCCCCGTGAGGCGAGCCAGACTCCGACTGCCGCGGCTCCTTCGACTCCCGGGGCTGGCTAACCCCTGGGCCGCCGCCGCCGCCCTCACCGCTCCAACCCCGCCGCTCGGCGGGTACCGCCGACACCTGCGCCGCGGACATGCCCTGCCGCCCACCGCGAGGGGCCGCCAGCCGGGGCGGCCGCGGGAAAGCCAAGGCGGAGGGTCCGCCTCCTCCCCTCGCCACCGCCCCGCCCCGCCCCGCCTCGCCGGTTGGGGCTTGCGGGAGCTCCCGTCAGTTGCTCGGGCCGGGACGCCGCTCGCTCCCTCCCTCCCTCCTTTGCTTCAGTCTCTCATTCAGCGAACGCCGCCCGCAGCACAACGCCTTCCACGAGGAGGGGCGAGGGGAGAGGCACGGGAGGGTGATGGGAGTCGCTCCCGGACACGCTGCAGCGCGGAGCGGCCCTACCCGCGTGGAGGAGGGAGGGAGGGAGACGGGACGGGACGGGACGCGGGCGGTGACCGCCGTAGGAGCGAGGCGGGGCTTGGGGGGCACTCCTGTACGCTATGACCTCACCGCGGCCGGGCTCGCGCACGGCGGCACGAGGCTTCCCGCCTCCGCACCCGCTCGCCCCGTGGTACCGGCCCTCCCGAAAGCACCTGCTGAAGCCGGCAGCGGGGGCACCCTCTTCAAAACCCCTACGATCCGCTGCAGCTGCTTAAGCACCTTCGTTAGTAAACGTGCTTCGCTTTGGCCTCGCGTTAAGGAAACATAAAGGAAACAGCCCGCACGATGCCCAGCGCAGTCAGGTGGAGGCACCCAAAACCAAGCCCACGTGGACACCTCACATCGGGAAACACACACGGACTAGCTAAAAAAACAAGAACCAAGCCATGCACCAGCTGCTTTAAAACGAGGGGATGGCTCCCTTTAGAAAATCTCATTAGAATCTCCAATCTTTTTAAGTATTTTTTGGATTTTAATACCAAGTCTCCTTTGAATCTGGCTGCTCCAGTGGGAGGATGAAATGTGAAAGAGGCAAAGATGGTGGGCAATGGAGAACATGAAAGCACAAAATAGGGCAGCTGCTGTGGTCTTGCTCTCCGTTACCGACACACCCAAAGATGGTTTCAGCTCTCAAGTAACACTTACAGGTCATCTTGGTTTTAGGAGTCTTTCCCACACTTGCACAACACAACAAAGGTCTCAAAATACAGTAGGAGGCTTGAGCGTATTTTGCTGCAGGAAGAGGACTTCTCGGTCCAGCACTGTCAGTAGCACAGCCTAGAGAATGTGTTTAGCGGGCACAAGAGCATACACTCGTCCAAGTAGCAAGGAAATCACGCATCATATTAGCATTGCAACAGACTGGCACCTTCGCTATCACACCACACCTCCTCTACCTGTCTGCTTTCTGCCAAGAACCTCCCAGAAGTCATCTTGCAGTAGCACACGTGCCCTAGCACCACACTTGCTGGATTCGTTGGGTTATACCCGTGCTTCTGCCACCGTGTTATCCTGGGAGTGCTAAGGTCACAGAATGAGGAAAGCCACTGCAGCGTGCAATGAATCACCCCATTTCCCCTTTGCAGCCTCCTAGTGTTCCCGTAATTCTTCTTGGTTGCACCTTAAGACACCCTTTGCTCTCCAATTTCAGTCTCTCTCAAGCAACAGATGTAGGGCTTGCTTATAATGTGTGTCTTCCAAAAAATAGCTGAGATCTCTTTAATCGACGCAAACAACAGGCTTTCATACAGCCAGTAAAATATCCCACTAGTAACCAACCTTCCAGTGTTTTTATGTTCTGTTCAGGGTAATGTTATTCTTTGCTTTAATGAGATTGTACGCAGTGTTACTCCTTCATGAAAAAAACCCCTCCAAAAACCCACCAAAACTCCACCACAGTTCATACTCTTCAGGAACAGAGAGACATTTCTAGGATTATTCTAGAACTGTGGGTAGCAGCTCAAAAGAACAGAGGTCATCTACACCAAGCACTTCTACAGTCCCAACCCGCAGTGGTGGCGTGTGGATGCTTTCCTCCCCAAGTCCCATCAGGTGTGATGACCTAGTGGAGGCCCAGGTCTACCTCAAAGATGAACCCCTGTCCCAGTTGCTTGCTGCTTTGTTCAAGATACTTGGAAATGAACAGCTTTTTGTGGTAAAGGTTTGAAATTAAAGCACCTACCACAATCGTTACGCTTATTCTGAGGAAGCCAACTGATTTTTCATGCACGTTTCTCTAACTGCAGGTTTAAGCTCCAAACATTGGCAGTAAGGCAGGAGTTTCATTTTCATAAACTATTGCTTCTAAGCACTTTTTGCTCAAAAATAACACAGGTATTCTTTCTTGATTTCAAATGTATACCAAGAAAGAGGGAAAAAAAGTGGAATGATTAAAATTAAAGCAAAACTTCGAACTCTTAGAAGCACTTGCCTTTGCAATGAAGAACTTGATTTCTTCATATGTAATGTACTAATCTAGTAATATTGCATATTTCAGTGACAAATTCATTTGAAATGGAGTAAAGTGTTCCTATTGGGTAATTTTGATCAGAGGAAAGAAAAATCTGTATTCATTTATACCTACATTCCTGAAAACAGGAGTATCAGTCACACTACCCATTCAAAACAATGTTCCCATCTTTTATTTGGTTTCCCAAACTCAGAAGCTATGCAAGAGTTAGAGTGATATGAGAGAGGCCCTACCTAGGTTACTGCTAAGGAGGGGATTAACCTCCTGTTTCCTCTTTTTCTCACAGAAGTGTTAGAAGATAAGTAAGCAGATGTGCAGGTCAGCTGGGACTTCAGGAACATCACAATACTGCAGTGCAGGAACCTGAATAGACCAGGAAAAAAAGCAGGAAACTGATTAAGAGTTAACTGGGATCAGGGGGCAAAATAAAGGTGACTAGTGATGTGGCAGCTCAAAAAGATTTTGTACATGTTTTGCTAACTTTGTGGTAGTACAAGGCTTGCTGTGTACTTCATGGGATGAACTGGACCCTAGGAATATATAAAAAGCTTTTAAGGTTGCCTTAAGATTCATCCTCAACTTCACCCACTTTGTATCACTCCTCTAGTTACTTTCTAGCAGGGCAAGGCAGCCTTCCTTGTCAAAACTCACGGCATTTTCCTTTAAGAGTACAGTATTTAAAATACTCATATTTTTAAAAGAGGCTGATTTATACTATATGAAACCAAGAGAACAACAGTCAAGAGCTATTTTACATTTTTAAAATGTTTTATCTTGTGTAGAAGCATCCACACGCACCAGAAAACATTGTAAACTACAGGATTGTGTAACAGTAGTATTTTACCCATATAATAGTTTTTCATGAGGAATTACATGCCTACCAACTAGATGAAGCTCAATACTGTATCACTTATCATGTTACAGCCAAGCTGACAGAGAACCTGACAGCTTAAGATAAAGAAACTTCCCTGCCCAACCAACTGTAATTAAGATCAACTTTTTTTTAAAAAAAAAGCAACACAAGACATAAACAATTACAATAAATTAAAAAAAACCCAAAAAACTAAGTACCTCAAAATGTTAGCAGCTACTAAGCAAAAATAGTGTTCTGAAGATGCAGGGATTTTCATTTTTTAATCTACTAAAGAATATTCATATACAGGCATATGGCATTCCAGTAATGGTACCTTTCTGCAGACTTTCTAAATTAATACAAGTCATCTGTCCTCGTGAAAAAAAATAAAGGAATTTCTGAGAGGTCACTTTTGAGGGAGTTTTTGGGAGTTGGAAAAAAAAATGACAAAAAGCTCCGTTTGACAACAATTAGATGTGTTCTGTTATAGATGTCTATCAGCACTTACGTGCCAGGAGAGAAATGTGTAAACAAAACCCTAAAAATAATTACCTGGGTTACTCATGGCAAATATACCAGATATAACCTCTCACTGTCCCGAGCCTTTCCTTGCAAACACAGACGAAGGTGTTGCTACAGCCTTCACTCTTCAGACAGGGTCACTGACCACCAAAATAAAATTGAGTAAATGTTGGTTGCTGGGGAAATTAGCAGGCTTCACTCAGAATGACTGCTCCCATGCCACAGATTAAGACAGTTTTCCAAGACACATTTTTTTTGGCATATAAACACCATCAAGACTCAGACACCCCTGCCAGCACCATTTACAGCTATGTGTTCAAAGCAGCCTGCTGGGTAGTGTGTGGTATTTCTACTCATATGACATACTCCTGCTCCTGTTCACTCCAAAACCCTTCCCACATCTTGCAAGAGCAACCAGCAACAGAAGGGTGACTTTTTTTTTTTTTCCAATGACAGCCAGACAGTCCTACAACACATTTTGAGGGTATTATGGTACAACACCCTTTCTTGAAATGCAGCAGTAAGCAGTAAGGAACTGTACGGATTTTGGACCCTTTTAAAAGTACAAGGGATTTTAATTAAGTCCTGGAAATTCTAGCACAATGAAGCCACTGAAAAGTATAAAATTGTAATCACAAAGGCATCTTAATTAGATGAGAGTTTATTTTCTTTACTAGGTACCACATATAGAAAAACATGACAGTGGTATCACTGTTTTGTGAAGCTTTTATCTTGTACTGTAGATTACTATTCTTGAGCCTCAGTACCAGTAGGAATAAGGAGGATTACAGGATGACAGGGAAATGCATGTTGAACTCCTGTTAACAAGGATGAAAAAAAAGCTCACACCTGGTTTGTGCTTTTTAGGATTTTTATTGAAAAACATTAAAACTTCAAAACCATCAAGGCGTTTTACAATAAATTTAAGACATATAGAATGGTTTACCTGCTATTTGGATTTAGTGCAGAAACCCTATTCCAATATTTTTCTCATGCAACTGCTGGATTAAAATAATACTCTCATTTAACATCAAAATGGATTTCTAATAATGTTTTCTTCAAATTTAACCTTAAAATCTGGTTTTAAAAGTCGAATTTTCAAAGGTTAAAAACATTTACACAGCAAGATTCTCCCCTTTGCAGACCCCCTAATGGCTTCCTGTGTCTGATAATTGGCAGAAACAGACCACATTTCTCCTTCTTTGTTATTTTAACCTGAGAAATTTCTTAAATGCATCTTAATTGGCTTTGATATTTGGCAATATTACTTTAGTTACACAGCAAAGTACAATTTCTCACTCTTGACAGAGACCCATCTTTCACTGCTTAGCCCAAAAGACACTCTCACAAACAGGAGTTACATGGCCATAAATTTGCTCCCGTGAATAGCAGGCCCTTTTGGCAAGTTAAACCTTGTTAGTAATATCATCATAGCACTAACCTCAGCATGTCAAGTTCCCATCAGCTGTTTAATTCCTAGTATTGTGCGCTTTGAAAATATTTACTTTGGCATGTTGCACTTCGTAGCATAGAGAAATTGATTTGTGTGTGTGTGTGCTTGCTCTGTGGCTTACAAAATCTGTCTTTTCTCTGTTGTATTTATTCAAGCCCTTTCTCTTGTCACGTTACCTCCCTTTCTCATAACTGCAACAACAAAACAAGTCATAAAAGCAGATAAATATATTTAAAATGTGAGGTCTAAAAGAATTTGGGGAAAAACATATGGTCTTGAAAACTCTCTTAGTTCATGAATGAGGTTGTAAAACAACCCCCATCTTTTAATATAGTATTTTAAGTTTACTTATATATGATTTCAAACCTTCCAATGTTCAGTGTTTCACTACGTTTAAATGTGCTAATCACAATTTAAACAAACAAAATTAAAATTTAAAATTTATTGGGCTTCCTCCCAATATATATAAAACCAACACTGTCCAAAGAAACAATGAAAAACCACTTAAAAAAGACATTTAACTTGCAACAGAATATAACTTCTTTTGCGTGTTAAATAATTTGCTTATTACAAATTCTTGCACTTCCGTTTTACTTGAACTTATCTGATTTTCAAGCAAACCACGATTTCTTCCCAGTTACCAGTCCTGTCAGGCTAAAATTCAAGAGAATGTATTTATATAAACTGAGTTTTCTTTGCTTTATAGTCAGCCTATTAACAACTACTACACTAATCTTGGGTACCAATAAAGTGCCTGATTTGAAAGGTGCAGAAGTCACACATCCCAAGCAATGGCTGGGGTTTTACTTGTTTCTGTGCAACTCTGGTCATTACTGTACTGAAGTTGAATATTCAAGTGTTTCAGTTTTCAACTTCTCTGCAAACTATCTTTAAAAGAATGTTACAGGAGATTACTACAGAATACAATGTGGACAGATATATACAGCTAATACATGTCAACCTTTTATTCTATTGTAATTTGTTGGCATTTTTTATTCCAAAAGAGGAAAACCAAGACTTTGTATTTTCTTAAATGCATTCATATTCCAATTTTTTTCAATTCTCCATCCAATTAAAAAAAAAATGTTCTGAAAAATAGGGAGCTAAACTGTACATACATTGTTAACCTATTGTGAAACTGTATTCTGCGTATCAGCGCTGAGTGCACTTCAAAAAAGACCCCTGTTGAAATATTTCCAACAGGTCTTCATAGCACCATATAATCTGCTGTTGATTTAACCACTTAGAAACAGACTCTTTGTGCCACTGCTTCTAGAGAAAAAATACTAGATTTTTATTTCCTATAGCATTCTAAACAAGAACAATCTAGAAGAAAAAGTTTACATTATCTAACTGAGTATGTGTAAACAATTAATTGGCAGACACTCCATTTTCACTTACTTCAGTTTTGTAAAATTGATCAATGAATTTGCTACATGATTCTTCTGGAATGGCACAGTTTAGTTCAGTAGCAGGAAAACCTCATGGACACACTGAATGATGCAAACACGTGTGTCAGTCTTCACTGAACTTTGGAAGTCTCCTTCTGCAAGGCTAGATGCCACCTGCCCCTTCTATTACAGCTCATTTTCAAGCCATAGTAGAGAAAATCCGTGAGACATACAAGAGGCTGAGCCTGGCAAAGCCACAGTACAACACAGTAGGAATAGCAAGGGAATGAGGAAGGTATGTGGAATAAACTAGAAACACACGAAACACAAGTGAGCATCTTAGCCCTACAGGAAATCTTACATTCTTCCAATATTTAGATCAGTATTTAGATTTCAATATTTCAATATTTAGATGTGTTTTCAACTGATACACAATTCAGAATTTATTCAAAATTAAAGGAATACATAGTGTGATATAACACGAAGCACATGAACCATTCATGTACCAACAAACGGCGTCATTGTTTTTCTTCTCCAGAGGTAAAGCTGAAGCAAGTGTGTCAGAACAGCATTTGGCTGAAATGAAAGTAATGCTGGTACTTTACTGTTTTTGATACCCGTTACCCACAACAGTCAAAGTCAGTGACCATGTTCTCAATGCTGCCAGAAGTTTGTTTTCCAAATATGAGTTCCAGTAAACGGAAGTACGAATAAGATCAGTTTGAACACATTATGAAGATTTTTTAAACTGCGTATTTCTGAAGAAAGCGGTCAAATGCATCATAAATTGCTTGTCTAAAACAAGAAAAAAGAAGATAATTTGGGGAAGGGCAGATACAAGTGGTCTATTTTCATATATTTACAAAGCTATCATCAAAATTTCAAAATGGCATTCAATAAAATGTGGTATTAGGTAGTCTTTCACTTATTTCTGGGATTCCTTCCTCAACCCAGTAATATACCTGTATTTCAGCAGTAAGTCGGACTGTACCAACTTTAACACTAGTGCAAATAAAAATAAATAAATAAAACAAAGCTGAATTTTTAAAGAGCAAAAAGCTAGTGTTTAGCATACCCTGACCCAGAATATTGCTATTGCTTTTGTTATTGCTTTGACTTCCTTTCCTTTCAAAATTAACAGCACAAGTATTTAACTTTTTAAAAATAAGGAACTGATTTATATAACTGATTTATATTAACTGTCTTCAGAAAGTCATCACCTAATATAACCGAGGCAAGAATTCGTGCAAATGCTGCTCAGTTGCAGTCAAGCTTATATTTTAATTCTCATCTTAAATTGTGTGGGTTTTTTATTTCTCAGAAAACATTCTGCAAAAAGACAACAGATCACAGAATCACAAGGTTGGAAGAGACCTTTGAAGATCATCGAGTCCAACCATTCCCATCCTATGCTAAGCCATATCCCTAAGTACCTCATCTACCAGTCTTTTAAACACATCCAGGGAAGGTGACTCAACCACCTCCCTGGGCCCTGACAACTCTTCCAGTGAAGAATTTTTTTCCCTAACATCTAATCTCAACCTGCCCTGGCACAGCTTCATGCCATTTCCCCTTCTTCTATCTCCTGTCACCTGGCTGAAGAGACCATCACCCACCGCTCTACAACCTCCCTTCGGGTAGTTGTAGGTGGTGATAAGGTCTCCCCTCAGCCTCCTCTTCTCCAGGATAAACATCCCTCAGCTGGTCCTCATATGATTTGTCCTCCAGCCCCTTCACCAGCCTGGTTGCCCTTCTCTGCACTTGCTCAAGGACCTCAATGTCCCTCTTATGGTGGGGAGCCCAGAACTGCACACAGTACTCGAGGTGTGGCCTCACCAATGCCGAGTACAGGGGCACAATTACCACCCTAGACCTACTGGCCACACTGGTTTTGATACAAGCCAAGATGCATTTGGCCTTCTTGGCTGCCCAGGCACACTGCTGGCTCATATTCAGCCTGCAGTCAACCAACACCCCCAGGTCCTTCTCTTCCTGACAGCTCTCCAGCCAACCTCCCCCAAGCCTGTAGTGCTGCATGGGGTTGTTACATCCCATGTGCAGCACTCTACACTTGGCCATGTTAAACTTCATCCCATTGGTCTCAGCCCATCAGTCCAGTCTGTTCAGATCCCTCTGAAGAGCCTCCCTACCCTCAGGCAGATCAATGCTTCCTCCTAGTTTAGTGTTATCTGCAAACTTACTGAGGGAGCATTCAATCCCTTCATCGAGGTCATTGAAAAAGATGTTGAATAAGACTGGACCCAGGACTGAGCCCTGGGGGACGCCACTCGTGACCGGCCTCCAGCTGGATTTGGTTCCATTCACCACCACCCTTTGGGCCCGTCCATCCAGCCAGTTTTTAACCCAGCTGAGGGTCCACCTGTTAAGGCCAGTGGCAGCCAGTTTCTCAGTCAGAATGCTGTGAGAAACCGTGTCAAAGGCATTACTGAAGGCCGGGTAGACCACATCCACAGCCTTCCCCTTGTCCATTAAGCGGGTCACCTTGTCATAGAAGGGGATCAGGTTAGTTTGACAGGATCTACCTTTTGTAAACATGTGTTGACTAGGCCTGAACCCCTGGCCATCACACATGTGCTGCGTGACAGCTCCCAAGATGACCCTCTCCATCATCTTCCCTGGGACTGAGGTCAGACTGACAGGCCTGTAGTTCCCTGGATCCTCCTTCCGGCCCTTCTTATGTATGGGGGTAACATCTGCCAACTTCCCCAGTCTGCCAGGATTGCTGATAGATGATGGAAAGGGGTTTGGCTAGCACATCTGCCAGTTCTCTCAGCACCCTCGGGTGAATCCCATCTGGCCCCAATGTCTTGTTAGTATCTAACTGGCCAAGTAGGTCGGTAATAATTTCCTCCTTAACCATGGGAATTTTGCTATTCCTCCCCTCTCTGTCAGCCAGTTCCTGAGGATGAGTACTCAGGGAATACCCATCTTTACTATTATAGACTGAGGTAAAGAAGGAATTAAGGACCTCAGCCTTGTCCTAATCTCTTGTCACTAATGTTCCCTCTGCATCCAATAAGGACTGGAGATTCTCCTTGACCCTCCTCTTACTGTTAATGTACCTATAGAAGGACATTTTATTATCTTTTACAGAACTGGCCAGTCTGAGTTCCAGTTCAGCTTTAGCCCTTCTGACTTTCTCCCTACATGATCTCACTATAGTTGTCCCAAGACACCTGCCCCTTCTTCCAAAGCTCCTATTTTTCCCTCTTTTCCCGAAGATCTTCCTGGATCTCCCTACTCAGCCAAGCTGGCTTCCTTCCTCGACAACTCCTCTTCCAACAGACTAGGACAGCCTGTTCTTGTGCTGCCAAGGTTTCCTTCTTGAGAAGCAACCAACCCTCTTGGGCTCCTCTGCCCTCAAGGGCATGGAATCCCATGGAATCTTACTGAGCAGCTTTCTGAACAGACCAAAGTCAGCCCTACGGAAGTCCAAGGTGCTTGTTCTGGTGTCTCCCTTTCTCACTTCTCCCAGTACTAAGAATTCTATCAACTCATGATCACTATGCCCCAGGTGTCCTCCAACCTTCACATCCCCCACTAGGCCTTCTCTGTTTACAAACAACAAGTCCAGCAGGGCACCTTCCCTGGTCGGTTCATTCACCAGCTGGGTCAGGAAGTTGTCTTCCAAACACTCCAGTCATCTGCTAGACTGCTTCCTCCCTGCTGTGTTGTACCACCAGGAGACATCTGGTAAATTGAAGTCCCCAATAAGGATGAGGGCTGGTGATCGTGAGACTTCTCCCAGTTGTTTAAAAACCAATTCATCAGCTTCCTCCTCCTGATCAGGTGGTCCTGATCAGATGTGCAGTAACATATGGGCTCATTGCTTAACAATGTTTTCTAGTGTCCAGTGAGCAAAATAAGAACTTTTATAGGAAAACAAGAGTGAGAAGGTTCATTCTCTTACCTTTGGCTTACTAGCAATCCTATATTCCACTTCATCTTTGCTCATAAAATAAAAATGCTGACATTCTCTTTTATATTATTAGAAATCTGATAAACCATTGTCTAGAGCAGTATTTGGTATTTGTTGCTTTAAAGTAATTATAAACTTGCTTTTGGAAGAAAAAATATGTGTCTCAAAATTATGGTTTTAAGCTCTCAGCTATTTTTAAACTTTCCTGTTTACCTTACCTAAAAAGTCCTTGTTTGAAGAGGTAGGCACTGACATGACCTCCATCCAGATACCTGATTTCACACCCGGGCCAGATTTCTTGAAGACTGCGTACCCCAGTTCGAGGAATATATGCATCCTCCTTAGCTTGCACAACTATGATTAAACTTGGGTCAACTGGAACTAAAGAAAAAACAAAGCAACATTGAATTCATGTAGGGTAAAGAATCAAAACACATCAGATTAGATTTCTGTTGTAAAAATGCTGTTTCTTAAAAAACCAAAATTATTCAAAAAGTCTCCAGCAGAATGAATCTGGTTTTTGGTATTACAGTGGTGAGGCCATCAGGAGAACACCAAACTCACTGGTCCCCTTCCCTCCCTTAAAGCAGAAAACTTCACAAGTCTTTGAGGAATGATAGGAGAACTGTCTTTCCTCTTATCAGCAAAACTCTACAGCATTTAGGTCAGTTCCAGCAGATCTTTTTTTCAGTGAAAAGAACTAAGAGACGTCTAAAATACAACTGAGTAGAAGTGTCTTTTTGTCCTCAATGAGGGGAAAAAAGACTACCAGATGAGAGGTCAGACAAAGTGCAGTGTATGTTCACTTTTCTGTTTCTTACACATTGTAGTTACAACATTAAAAGCATATATTGTTATATAATATTGATTGCTCATAAACAGAACTGCACCAATCAGATTACTGTCTGTCATGGTTTTACGCCGGCTGAGAGACGAGATCCACGCAGCTGCCTGCTCTTTAAAGGAAAAGAGCGGGGCGGGGGGGGGGGGGGGTAAGGTAAGGGAAAGGAAAAGGAAGGGGCAAATAACAACCCCAAAACGAAGAAACTAAAAGGCCCGTGGGTTGGGATAAGGATAGTTTACTAAGATAACAGAAAGATAAAATATAACAATGCTAACAGGACTTTAGAGCAAAAAATATATGAAGCTGTTGATACACAATGCAGTTTCTCACCGAACCCACAACTCGGTCCGTGCCACCCAGAGCCGTCCCAGAACTCGACTGTCCCCCAAGAACCGCACGTCCCGGAGCCGCCCCTGCTCCTCTTCCCATCAGCCCCCCATTGTACCAGGCAGGACGTTATTGGCATGGAATACTCTCTTTGGCCAGTTTGGGTCACCTGTCCTGGCTTCGCCCATCTTTTCTCTAGCTAGAGAAATACGAAGAGCTGAGAAAGTCCTTGACTGTCTGACAGCCACTAAAAACATCAGGGTGTTATCAGCACTGCTTTCATTTTAACTCTCAAACACAGCATTCCATCTGCTGCTACAAAAGAAGTTAACTCCATCCTGACCGAAACCAGGACACTCTCTAACAGATACAACACCAATATGATGTTGAGCAAAATGTCAGCAAAATGATACTGATCACAGAAGGTTCTCTCTTTACAAAAAAATACAGATAGCAGTGACCTGCCTAAAATTTGACAATGGGGTGTCACAAATAATTCAGACCCTCTTATATATACTAGATCATGCATAGAGTGTATGTAATGCTAAGAGAGATTCTTCCATTCAATTGTCAATGAAATCCGAACATTAGGCAGATTTTCTGAAACTCCTCTCTAGACATACTCCGAAGATGCCCTGGCAGGGGATGCAAAGTCTCCCAGAGCATGAAGAAACCTGGAAGACAACTGACAAAAAGGACTAGATCACTTTGACAAGTGCATTAGGATCACAGATCCTCTTAAGTTTCAAGAAAGGTCAATGCTTTAACGAAGTGACACCTGGATAAGTGTCTAGATAGACAAGAATGCCTGCACTTAGAATACCAGCTTACTGAGTTTTTTCTGTATACTGAAATGACTTTAAAGGTTTAAGGAAAACACATCACTAGTCCTTCTTACAAAATTTCCCTAGCTCGCAGTGATCTGTGATGTGGTCCAAGCCAAAGAATCTATGCTAGTGTAGAAACCTTTGGGTTGTTTTTTTTTGTTTTACATTTGCCAATGGAGTACTGAAAGCCCGAGTTAAATGAGGTGGCACAGGGTCTTAGTATCAAGAATATTTTGACATTCAAAGACAGCTCTGTCAGAAACCTGTTTGAAGTCAGAGTATGTTCTGGGACATTTTCAAGTCCTCATAAACAACATGCACAGTTGAACCATTTTGTTTTAATAGACTACCACAAAAGCAATTCCACGCCCCCACTCCAGCAAAACCCTTTCAAACAGCTCAGGAAGAAATCGCTTGTTTGCATTACGTGCAAGTGGGCCCATGAAAGGATTTCTCCTAGATGCCAAGAAACAAAGGTTCATCAGATTTGAGGCTCACTGGGCAACAGCTCCCTCTTTATGCTATACCTGTCCTGGGAAACACCATGTTCACCAGATCACACTGTCCCAGAAGGACATCTCTGCATTTTTACTGGTCACACTTGTGTGAAAGTGTCATTCAAACCTGGGTTCTCAGCTATGCAGGTAGCTTTCCATCTGAAGTCAGTATCAGATTTCTGCTTTACAAGATTTACTTGAATCTGCATGGAAAACCTTATTATCAGATTAATTAGGTCTAAGATATTACTCGCACCACACAGATATATTGTTCTTTTAAATGATACAGCTTTGCACTAACTCATACCTGAAAAAAAATGAGCAAAGATACTAAAAGGCAAAGCTTTAGTTCACTTTAGGGTTAGCTGCCCATTAAAGAGAAACAGAAAAATAACTGGAAAATGGAGCAGTAAATAGATGCTACTGAGTAACACTCAGGGTATTTTCATATTTCAGCTAGGGTGCCAGTGAAGAATGAAGAATGAAGAAAATACCTTTCCTTCCATCATATTTTATTCAGTTTTCCAAACTGCACATTAAAACAAAGAAATACATACCTGAGAAGTTAGCTACGTGAGTACATTCATCCATTACCCCCTTCATGAACCTTAAGGATTCTCTCTGTAAAGTGTCACTCCTTCTTTTATTTATCCTGTGTCCTTGGGGGCTGGTTAGGTTTTTATTGCTGTTGCTACTGGTTGAAAACGTTTGATTTATGCACTGCATTTTAGGAGTATCTTGTATTAAGAGTCTTTCTGATGAGGCACTTAGAGTACTTCTGTTTGTGGCAAAGCTGTGAACAGCTTCTGTAGCTACAGTGTTGTTTGAGGAAGCAAGATCGAACATTGTGGAAGTCATGTCCATATCCTCCAGGCTGTTCACACTGTCAGGGAAGTTTTTAACAAAGTCTTGTCCCATCTTAAAAGAATCCGTCTAAACAAAGACAAGAGGTCATTTAGTAAAGGTTTCTCCTTTAAACCGTCAGTTAATCTTATTCTTAAGATCAATTCAGTATTAAAAAATAAAAAAAAGGGAAAATATACACACAGCACTACTCACAGTACTTGTCATTTTCAGCCTGCACGTCACTCAAATCCTGATCATCATAACCTCTTGAAAATTTCATTTTACATTTCTGTCAGCTTAAAATATGCAGGAAGTAGCATATATAGTAGCTCATGGTAAAATTGGGTGTAAGCCTATGTTAGTCTTTGAATTTAGAACTGCTGTTGTTTAAGTTTAAATTTCTGGGTAATAAACATATGTGATCAGGTCTAACATTGGGTTTAGGACAGAAAAAATCTATTGCTTCTAAATACTAGGAAGACACAAGATGAGAATCTCAAAATGTTTCTTCTTGTCACAGGATCACAGAATTACAAGGTTGGAAAAGACCTTTAAGATCATCAAGTCCAACTGTTCCTGTTCTATGCTAAACCATATCCCTGAGTACCCGATCCACCCTTTTTTAAACATATCCAGGGATGCTGACTCAACCCCCTCCCTGGGCAACCTATTCCAGTGCCTGATAACTCTTTCAGTGAAATTTTTTTTCCTAACATCTAATCTGACCTGATGTTCATTTTCTTCAATGTCCCTTTTTACTTAAAAATGGCAAACACCTAGGTAACTATCTCCACCTCAGCCCCTCTTCTCCTATCCTAAGACATTTGAAAAAGGAGTGTCACAAAGCAAAGAATCTTAGGAAAAGCATTATTTATCAGAATTGACTAGATGACGGTGTTGCAATATATAAACAATTCCCTAAAAGTTATCATTCTGATCTAAAAGAACAGTGAATCAATGAAATCTTTCTTAGGATGAGTCTTTCAACCCTGGTAAAAGAAAAAAAAAGTCAAGAAGGAAGCAAAAATAAAATATGCAGACAATAAATTCTAATTAATAAGGAGCAATAATCTAATTATAAAAGCTCTACCTCATGTTTATCTCAACTGCCTGTGCAACAAGTCTAAAGCTGAGGGATAGCTAGCATCACACAAAGAAACAGAAAGACCTAGCACTCTAAACAAATTGGAAATGTAATTTCATGTTGCTGCATATCAAAAATATCCTACAGCATACAATATTTGGGAGTAATTACTTTAAAGGTCAGTAAATCGTGAGTATATATTTACACTTTTCCAGACTATAAAGCCAGTTACTGCGAAATAATATCTGCAGTTTCAATGTTTTGGTTGAATTAATTTTATGTTGCAGATTACAGTAAAGTATGGTCACAGAAAATACCTGTAACAAGGGCTATACCTAACACACATTATGCAACCAAAGTATTACTTTCTGGCTTTCAGAAGGTTTTCCTTCAAAAGTTAAATTTATCCAGAGCATAAGAAAAAAAACAGGCAAATTTGTTTCAGCTAACAAATGGCTACTTTCACTGGAAGTAAAAAGAAGTTACATTATTTGTAAGATCTTCACATCTAAATATTAGGAGAGGGGGAAAATAAACTATACTTACTCCACAGTATTCCAGCATTTGAATGATTTCCTCTTCATAAACAGTTTGAGTAAAATACTGTTTCTCTAGCTCTCTCCAGTTCACTGCCTTGCTCAGCACACCCTGAGATTATAAACACACGTGACCAGCACATAAGTAAAAGCCAGAGGTCACTCTAAAATAATGATATACAGAGAAAATTAATCTGTCCTTTCTTCTCTGTGACTTGATTTTTCTAGTGAAATTCTGCCTACGTTTCCAGACAACCGTTACAACTCTTGTAATCAAAGCACAAACATTTATTATAACACAGGACAGGAAAAATAGGAGGAAGAAAAAAATAAGAAAAAATGTATGTTCATTACCGTAGTAAAGACTGCAGAAGCTGTTGACCAGGAAAGACATGGAATCAAGGGCAATGGTTTAGGCCAGTTTGTCACTGCCAGTGAAGCCATCTAGAATCAAAGGCATTCATTATGCATTTTAATATTGACTTCACAACATGGTAAAAAGGATTCAATTTGTTTGTTTACACAGTATCAAACAAATACGGAGTGACAAAGCAGGTAAGGACTGTGGCAGTTGGCCATACTTTCACCTATTTAAAAGATACTGCCTATTGTGATTTCCCTAGTAATATTGCTTCTGTTCTTTAAAGTTCAAATTATTACTTTTACATCAGTTCTCTGACCACATTTTTGTGAATATTCCAGAAAAAAACAAAGCAACAAAGCTCAACATAAAGAAGTTCCCTATATGGTATGTTCTTGACAAGTTTTATTTACCCAACAACAGTGTTTTATTTCCCCAATTTTAAATTGTACCAGAAGTCCCATAAGTCAGGGCTAGCCAAAAACATATACACCCACACTAAGAAAAAAATTTTCAAAGGAGTATCCAAAACTCATTCACTCAGATAGTGCCTCCTTCTATACCCATGATGTATAATGGCCACTGGTATAGCATAGAGAACTCAGTTATTTTCATCAAATGCTGTGTAAATGTTAAGCATCCTGCATGGTTAGTGGTGCATACACCAGTTTGAGAATTCCAATCCAACTTACAAATAAAACAGGAAAGATGCATTTAACATAAGAGTTGTTGTTTCAGCAGAATAATGTTTATATAAATGAAAGGTGCTTTGTACATCTATGACATTTAGAGTTATAAAATTATGCTTTAGGGGAAAATTATTTTCCTTTCAGTAGACACTACCATTACCAACACTGCTTGCTTAGTTCCTCACAACAAAGAAGCAAGGATCAGCAAAACAGAAGTATGTTGTTTTAATAAGCTTTGTACCTATGTCTCACAAGAAAATTATTACCCGTAAACACACAAGGAGTAATATTTTAACTGTGTATTAGTCTTTCAAGCATCTTAACTAATACACTGCTGGTTTAGTTTGAATATGCACAGTGTCATACACAAAATGGTATCTACCTCACCACAGAAATCTTCTCTAATCAACAGCAATGACTGAGGAAAATGAGATGAGTTGAAAACAGAGCTGACACCGAAAATCACCTCAATTACACCATGCCTATAACAAGGAGGCATCTCACACAACCCATTCAAACACAAAAGTTTAAGCAAGAAGAATGGAGGAAGAAAGGGAGAGCTATCAATTGATCAGTACGGTCCTTCTTTCAGAAAACATTTTACACCGCCCCATTATTACATGAGAAGCTTATATTAATATCAAACTTGTCAGGAGATGGCTGACAAAGGGCTTTATGATTTTTCAGTATTTATTGAGGATTATACCTATTCAGCACCACAAAACTCAAGATTTTGTTTATTTTACAGTACTTCTGAGAAGAGCACTATAAAGCATATTATGCTAAATGATCAAATGAGAAGTTAAACCAAAAACAACTGAATAGAAAATATAAAGCTTACATGTCCACCCATGGATATTCCAGTCATCCCTAGTGGTCCATAGCCTTCTCTCTCTAGCCAGTGCAAAAGAGCTGCCGATTCTAGAACAAGAGCTCCTCCCATCACAAACAGGTCCGAGACATTTTTTAAACATGACCGTCTTTTCTCCCCAGAAAAAGGAAAATATAGGATTTATTTTCTAAGATCAGATTTTTACATTTCTCATCATCCTATACATACTGTTATACAAAGCCTGATCAACACTCCCAGAGAATTTTGGAGCTGAACTCCTGTTGATTCAACAGGAAAAAAAGCAAGTCCAGATTCTCTGGTACTTTGACTTTTTCATCTGAATGAGGACTAGGAATATACACCTGCTAAGCTTCTAATGTATTATCACTGGTAGCCTGGTCTTCTTGAAACAGGTATTACCAACATTAGAATCTTGTTAGTAGTTATCTTCTGCCCTGTAAAGTTTTGAGGGACCTCGCAGAAATAGAATCAAAGTGGTACAGTCCTAGACATACACTATCTCATTTGCAGAAACAATCCTTTTTTCTTTTATTTTTTTTCTCTCTTTATTTACCTGTTTTACATCATTGAAAAATTGCACACAACATTTGAAGAGCAATCAGTGTGTCAGCTTTGGAAGCACTCATCAGTGTCACTGTAAGACTGAAATTGTAAAGCGGGAAGTTTGTCACGGTACTGAGAAATTCATGCAGTGTACTGCAAAGCATTAAAACACACAAGAAACAAAAAAAATAGTAGGAAGCTATTCAACTGAACCATCAGAGAGGGACTCTAAAACATGAAGGAAAAATAAAAAAAATATTTTACAGAGCATTTAATAAACCTCTAATTTGGGGAGGGGGGCTGTGTATTTTTAGTATCACACAGCCAGGTTCCAAGCGGCTACTGGCCTCTTCTGCAGCACACAATCACATCTGAAATGCTGAAGCACAGGCACAAAGCTGGGCACACCACAGGAGAAATGAACACAGCTGCTGCAGGTCAGTATTTATAGGCTAATGTCATTCTTTCTACAGCTTTGTTATGACATTCCTCAACCCTCTCCAGCTGCTGTATTTATTAAACACTTACTAGCACATTAACTAAACCACTGCTACTGCTCTGTGACCTTGTATTGAAGATTGACAATTACTGGATGGGGTATTCCCCTTCCACAGAATCATTCCATACATGGTGCACACACTGATCTGTCAAGCTGGACAACTGATAATGGAATTAGAAACATCCTCACCAAAACATTTAATTTATTCGTCTGCATCAGATCCTCAGCAAGTGGGGGAAAAAAGCCACCAATAGATATACTCCAGCACACACTTTCCTATAATCTTACACTTCAAAATGCAATAATATATATATATATGTATGTGTTTAAACAGTTTTCCTATTTAAAAAAAAATTGACATAATCTCGGTAATGGTAAATGTAATGATTTTTTTTTTTAAAAAGTGACTCATGTCAAAATAAATAAAATTCAGCATCTACTTTGGGGAAAAAAAAAACAACAACAAACCCTAAAAGCTATTCTTATAATTAAAAAAAATTCTCCCTAAAAATTTTTCTTAAGCTTTTAGATTTGGAAATCTAAATGCTGACATCTAAATAAAATCTAGAAAATCTAAAGTCCTGCAGTGTGAGGCAGTGCTCCTGGTGAAGTCCTAACAGAATGATCACATTTTAGAATTTCAGCTTTCAAAATAAATAACCTTCAATGCGTCTCCTACTCATGTTAAATGTCCAAGTTGGAATAAAAAGGATTAAAACATCCGTTCATATTTGGTCTTTAAGAAATATTGGTAGACTAAAGCTACAGTTTTGCCTCAGACACATATCCTGTTGAATTCTGTTTCTAGTCCAGTAATACAGGAAAATATGAAAAACAAAAACCAGGACTACCTAATTAGGCTTCTAAAGTCACATTTAAGAAGCTGACTGAGGGAGCCAAGTCCTGTAAAATACTGAATACTGCATATTTTCCACTGACTAACAAATAAGCAACACCAAGTTGATTTACACTTCTGACTGTGGTCCCCTTAAAACATGTTGGAAAAGCAAAATCTTAGCAATTATAACAGGCAATTATGCTATCTGAACCAAGATTATTCATAATTGATTGACATACAACTGCAGCATTTGTACACGAAGAACTGTGCATCAGAAAAGTAAACTGATGCTTGCACTCACACTCATCTCTCACTATATGACAAGTTCATCCTATGCACACTCTCCTGATCACTGTGATCTCTTAACACAAAAGATGACAAAGCAGCCTAGTAAAGGGCAGACAAATTCACATCAGCAAGTTACAAGTGGGCCATGCTTGAGATTTTTTTTTCTTAGTAAGCTATCAAAGTGTATACTACTTCAAGCTTTTTGAGGAGAAAAGAAAATAAAAGAGGGGTATTTTGAAAAGACAGTATCCATGAGTGTAATGGTAATACTTACAATTGATCCTTAGGTTTTCTACAGCCATGTAGAAGACTCAAGTTAAAGAAAGTAAAAAAGTTTTATTAAAAAAACCCTGGCAATTAATAATAAAATAATGATAATAAATTAAAAATTAAACAAAATAATAAGTAATAATAAAATTAAAATATCATATACATAAAGAGCACACATGAATTAAATTTTGGATTTTCAAATGTTTAACTTGAGTATGTAGCTTGCAATGTATGATTTCACTTTTGTCAGGCATATGAGTAGGAAGAAAGTGTAACCAGAGATCCTATTTAATCAAATGGTAACTCTTATAGAAGTTGCTGATGAGTTGACGACAGGACAGAACTTAACTTTTTCTTTAAAAACAAATCTTAACTGGAGGCAGCAAGTTTCTCAAGAGTACCTGAGGTAGCAGAAGTTTGCATCTGAGAAGGGAAGGCAGGAAAAGCAACTTTTTTTTCCTGTCTCTAACATGTTCAGAAGTCACACTGTGATTTAAAATGAACAAACAGTTTTTGCTCTGCCATGGCTAAAGGAATCAGATCAGTTCTTTAATCAGTACACAGATTCATATCAGAACTTTAATGACTGCATTAAGAAGCTTATAGAAGACACTTTAAAAAATCAGAAAGTCAATACTTGGCGTAAAAGTAGCTTATTACATTAACTGTGTACCACATTATGTTTCATGCACTGGTCATACTTTGCTCTTTGCTTCTCTCCACTGAAAATTCCACTGGAAATTAATCCACAAAGTAGATATACCAGTGTGATAAGTCTCTTCTGAAGAGAATGCTGAGAATGAGTATCTTGGTTTCCGCAAAAGGATATAGTAAGGATTTTCGAGCAATAAGGAAGCCATACCGGCTTCTTTAATCATTGGGCGTGCCATTAATGTGCGTCTCCTCCAGAAGTGCTGAAGATAAGATGTATGAACATATATTAAGATAAAATCTGATTATTTTATTTCATGATAACAACCAATTTTACATACTCACATGATCTCCCGTGCCTGCTAAATGAATGCAAAC
Source organism: Gallinula chloropus (assembly GCF_964237585.1). NCBI lineage: Eukaryota > Metazoa > Chordata > Aves > Gruiformes > Rallidae > Gallinula > Gallinula chloropus. The sequence continues at coordinate 52,978,395 of NC_140088.1, read as the reverse complement.
AGGTCTGTGCTTGCTATTCCATCTTCTGGGTATGATGAACTGAAATCTACGAGAATCAAAAACCCAGTTTAGCAAAGTAAGTATATCTTCTTTATAAGATATGCCAGAGAAATTAATCTTTATTAAAAAGACACAATTAAGTATTTTCGCAATCCATGCAGGCAAATTGCCAGTGATTCAGCAGTATCATTTTTCATAAACACATCCAACAAAGGAAGGAATCCAAAAGTAGGATAGAATAAATGCCAAACAAGAAAAGGAGCCAAGCTGAAAGATCATCTTCCTAAAAAAAGAACACTACCTCATCATCACAATTGAAATTCTGCAGAGTGGAGAAATAGACCTTCAGATGAAGAGCAGCCTAAGCAAGTATGACTCGCTCTCCTAGGCAGCACTGCTATTTTTCTCCTGAGGGCACAACAGCCCTAAAGACTAAGATGAGCAATGTATTTAAATTTAAAAATAAAATAAAATTTAAAAAGCCAAAAACCCAACCCTGTTCTACACACCCAACATCAATCACTTAGTGTCTTCTGCTGCTACTGAAGTTATTTAGTCTAAATACTCGGGGCGGGACTGGGCATGGGAGGAAGCGGGGAAGTAACTTCTGAGCCACTGGTATTTTCCCCACAAGATGGAGCACTATTACCTACAACAGAGTTACACACTTTGGAAAAAAAATATTCACACAACCCACAACGATCTTAAGGGAAATTTGTAGAGCGTTTCAAAACTGTAACAATACTCTCTAATAATGTAACAATTAGCATAACTTGATTACAAACTGTAAGAGAACATAGATAAGGAAACAATCAGTATACTGTACTTTCCAGTGTGCTACAGATAGGTCCAATAATGTTGAAACAGTTTCTTCAACCAATAGAGAGGTGAAAGAGAACTGATATTTTGACTGCCAAACTTTCTTTGACATTCCTTAGTGTTACATACTTAAGTACACAGAAAAACACCAACCAGTAATATTGATTAAATTGACACCACTAGTATCAACTTCAGCTGACAAACTTTTATGTTTCATTTTTAAGTTATTAAACAAAGCCTGGGAAAAAAAATCCACTGTGGATGTTTAGCTGGAAACTATAACCAAGCAGAAATTATGCTCCCTTTCCAAACTCCCTCAATGGCAAAACACTCTTAGCATGAAACCAGTAAAAATGCCATTAGGGATCATCCAGCCCCACCTGTGAGGATGCTATTTTATTTTTCCCTTGCCACGTAAGAAAGGCACCAGATTATCTTCCTACAATTAATTAACTTACTACTTATTAATTGAATTAACTACTACAGTAAATATACAATATTTCTTTATTCAATGGGAGGCTGGAATGGTTCCTTCCAAGACAATGTAACATTCCTCTTTCCTATAAATAGCTTCTAATGCTAGGTATAAAACAAGCAATCGCTGTCCTGGCTATAGTACCTTTCATTTCCAGCACCTTGCTTATTTGGGAGCGGGGGGAGGCAAAAATCAAAACAGCAAAAACCAAACATTAACCAAATAATTAAAAAAAAACCCAGACTATTCCATAGCTTTATGCAATATGATTTCTACATTAAAACAAAATGAAACAAAACCCCAGAAACATTTACATACAAACTATCAAAGTAATAAGATTTATTTTCAATTTTGAGATCAAAATCTATTTTAACACATTAGTACAAAACCCAGGTTGGAATATTTTACAGCTAATTTACAATAAATCAGATTCACAATAAAACTACTTTTAGACCATTCTTATTTCTCTGCAGCACTAGTTTCAGAAAGGAAATATCACTTGGCATCTCTTACCTTGCTACAAGTGATTCAACTGGCAGGATACCTGGGACATAATGAGCCAATGGGGAAAGGAAGTGCCCCTCAAGGATTTTACAGTCAGACTGCTCCTCAACCTACAGACATAATGGGATGAAAGCAGAATATTTCATATCAGGATTTAACTTGCTCAGAAAGCAAATCTCTTAAATTAGAAAAAAACTGTTACAGGATAAAAACGTACTTTAAAAAAACCCAAAGCTAAGATCTATTCCAAATATAAGGATAAACATGTCATCACCACAGTCAAAACATTTGTTTCAAATTTTTCTTTTATTAAAGGAATAAACGTAATGCTGTCCCATGTTCAATAACTTCCGTAACTCAAACTAAGTTTTGAGCATTTTTTGAGCTTCAAGATCTGACATCCCACACATCCCCAACTATTTTATTGCTAGAGAAAAAATAAATCTATCTCTACAGCGACTCCTTTAGTTTCCTTCCACTCTCAACTAGTAGCCAACAACATGACCGGTTGCTTTCCCATCCCTTCCAACCCCATTCCACATTCTGGATGTTGCATCCTAATCCTATCCACAGCAGTTCAAATTAAAAAAAAAACCCCAAACTGTTAAAAGTATTTATTTGACTCTAGAACTACTCTTAATTTCTGATGTCCTATTCACACTTTGTAGATTGAATCATCTCTGGGGCAATTACATCTGCACACCTCACTTGGAAGCACAGGGCCTCCTTTTTCAAATCAAGAGTATTTGAGAACTCACAGTACATTCCTTTCTTTCACCTCTACAACCTCACTTCCTCTTTCCTTACAGATAAATCCTAATATTCTTTTCTTGATACAGAGTGACAAGGAACACCTGTGAAGATAGTTAATGCCACCTTGAAGAGTACTGCTTATCAGCAAAAGCTAACCAAATCAGTCACAAGTGCATTCATTACCTCATCTCTATGTACTCCCTAACTCAAGACCACCATTACCAATGCCAGCAGCAATCCATGCTGTTAGAATATCAAACATCAGGGAAATACAGATTCATGTGACATCAAGATTCAACTCTTCTATAACAGCAGCCTGGTAAGTACTAAATTGAATTCACCTTTACATACCAGCAGGAAAATAAATTTAGTTACACGGCATCATCTCTTGCTTTTAAGTACCTTGTCAATGAACACGGGGTAATCTTTAGAAACCAGCGTCTGGCATTTTTCCCTGTTTCCAATAATTTTTCTGAATTCAAATATTCTGTTGAAAGGAAGCAAGTAGAGAAGATTTATCTTTAATCTAACAACATGATATATGTATATCGTATTTTATATATATGTGTATATATATTTATAACTCCTGAATTTTTTTATGTATGAAGTACACCAGAAAGAAAATACAAGTTACAAAGCCAGCTTTGCACTTACAGATTTATATATCTATCCTATGGTAGCCTGATTAGTAGGTTTTCTTTTAAAAAAAAAAAAAAAAATCACACTTCTTGTGATTGTACAGCTCAAATAGTCTTTTACACCTGATATGCTAAAAACATTTTTCAGAGCCATATTAAGACACAGCAAGCTCCTACATTCACACATCTTAGTAGTTAGATAAGAGGCAATAGAGAACTCTGGATGGGTGAAAAGCACGCTGGACTGCCAGCATAAAAACGTAGTTGCCCATGATATGAAGTCTAACTGGAAACAAGTTCCTAGCAGCATTTAAGAAAGTTCATGAATGACACAAACTGGAGGGTGAGGTTGATAGCTGGATGACAGGGCTACCATTCAGAGCAACCTGGATAAGATGGAGGGACAGGACAACAAATATCCTCCTAAGGCTCAACAATAAAACTACAATACCTTGCACTTAGAACAGAACAGCCCTATGCAACAACACAGGCTGGGAACGTCCTAGCAAGGCAGCAGTTCTGCAGGAAAATGCATGGGGTTTCTGGTGAGCTGTAAAGCACTCATTAGCAGCACGCACATCCTTGCAGCTCCGCAGACTACCGGCACACCCTCTGCATTTAGCAAAGGGCAGCCAACAATCCAAGGGAACCACTTGCAGTGCCTAGAGAACAGTAGGCTAAGGGGCAAATCGAGTTGCTTTCTTTTACTACTTAAATGGGCTGCAGAGCCCTACAGAGAAAAGGAAACGAGACACTTCTCTCAGGTGTACAGTAAGAGAACAAGACACTACGACTGCGTGTTGCAACGTAAGAAATTTCCATTGGAACAGGGTGTAAGGCTTTTTTTCCACAGTGGTAGTGGTTAAGCACTGAAAAAAATTTGCCTGGAGAAACTAAGAATAATCTCTATCCTTAAGAGACTTTCAAAACTCAATGAGGTGCTAAGAAATTAGCTTGTTTTCCAGTAAATATGTGACTACATGCTTTGAATGTGGACTATGTGCCCTGAAGATGGGCCTCTCAACCTTAAATACTCTATGCTAGGAACTTGCTCGTTCTTACAGCTAGAAATACATAGATGTTACCTGATGGACTGAAACAAGATTTGTGTGAAAAGTACAGAATAGTATAACAGGAATGATCTGTTCACCTTCCAGGAAAAAAACTCAAAACAAAAGAACACAAAGAAAATCCAGTTTATCACCCTATCAACAATAGCTCTGCTATATGTCCCTTGCTTTTCTCATACAGATCAGCAGGCACATTAAGTACCTCTGTGAAAATAAGGGTAAAGGTACAAGATGTGAGTGTGGACAATAAGCTAACAGAGAGATGTTTTGCCTGACACTAAATCCTCTGATATTGCATTTATGTATTTCCTCTGTAGTTAGGATACTGAAGGCCAAATCTCAATGCGTTGAGGAATTTCAACACACGATAATGAGTTGAGGATGAAGCATTAGGATATCAACCTTCATCACATCAAGTATGTGCACATACAACTTCGGATTACTTCTAGGCAGCGTGGTCTCTAATACCAGTCAGTTAATGCTTGAAGTATATGAAAATTTATTCTAATGGAGCTTCACAAACCCTCAAAAAAATCCCAAAACACTACGACAGATGCTGCTGCTGCTTTCTGGCATGACAGGGCTTGCATACTAGGGAGTGGTACTCCCTCTTGCCACTAGCCAGCGTGAGAACTCAGGAGGAGGCAGCATTCTTTCTTCATCCAGGTGGAGCTGGGCTGCTGGGGAACAGGTCATCTTCTTCCCACTCAGGGGCAATACACAAAACAAATTCTTCCACTTTTCAGGCCAGCAAGCCCACCTCATGCTTTTCACAGCTTTTGATCACATTGACAGGTTTTTTACCCCACTATGAAAAAGGAATAGCCACAGCCAATACCATTATTACTATCAGCAATGCTTCTTCATTGCTGTTTGACATGAGCATGCTTACCCTTACAGACCCCATGCAAGAGAAGGCTATTGCAAAACTAGGTGCAGATTAACAGCAGAATTAGTCAGAAGTTCCCTTACACAGCAATTGTGTTGGGGAGGGGGTGAAGATGGGATGGGAGAGTGGAACTTCACATCTCACTGAGAGCCTAGAACTTTTTGAGAGGGTTTTCATAATGTTAAAATGTCCCATTTAAGATACACACACACAAAATACAGAAATTCTGCAATCAAAAAAAAACCCAATCATATTTTCTGCTCGTTACAACAAAAGTAATGTAAACTTTTTGAAAATTCCACATGCTCATTTTGCAGAGAAGACTGCTAATTAAGAGAAAAATCAACCTAAGACAGACATACGGAGCAAATCAAGTGCCAACTGAAGATGAGACATTGTGAAGCTAACCAGTGTTTCACATGGACTTAAAAACAACCCCCACATAACTCCATTGCTATCCATAGTGAACAAATTTTATTTCAGTAAGTTTTAAAATTTTCTTTATTGATTTTTCAAATACATAAAAATAGCTTATTAAATGCAGATTTATAATTTCCTGTTTAAATATTATATTATGCAATATATATATTCAGTCAATTTTTAAACTTAAATGCGTTTAACCTTCAGGTGTTACACTTAATAGTTTTAAATTATTTGCTGATTTTATTAGCTAAGAGGTATATCTTTAATTTTATTTTCTAGACACCTAAAATGAATGAATTTATTACTTTGGGCTATGGGAGGAACTTCTGATTCCATCTTAACACTTTTAAAGCTCATCATTGTTAAGAAGTTACAGAAAGCTAGCAAGATCCTCTTTAATGTTAAGCACAACAATTCCTCTGCAAAATTTCAGCAAGTTTTGGTTTTGGAGAACACTTTTCAGAGCCATAGCTTGAAGTATGTTATCATATATGCGTAACAGAGAAATGGGATTGGATACATGCATTCTATTAAGAAGAGCCTATTGAAACAGAAGCATTTAGTAAATCCCTTTAAGATTTCTTTTAAGTCTAGTTCCTCCCTTGGTATGCAAACACATGATTTCCTGATCAAAACAAACTAACACTGTTATTTTTTAATTGGAGTATAGTAACAATTGTTCTTCAAGGCTTGTTTTTATATAAAGTATTGTTTATGCTGTTATTTTTTTTTAACAAGTCACCTTTTCAGATCCTCTGGCTTTCCCCATCCTCTAATGAAAAGTTTAGTGAGGAGAAGCTTTCTGTACAGTACATCTAATTTACTCACACCCATTAGCAGCAAACTGACATCTAGAAAAAAGAACAGGTAAAAACAAGGCAGTTAAAAGATTATCTCGAATGACAAGTTCATTGCTTGTATCACAAAGTAGGTTCTTATTATGGCATCTATATTAATAACAAGCTATACTATTATTATTCCAAGTAGTAAACAAAAAGCCATACCATACTTATTTCCAAGGAGGTTAACCTTCACATTCAGGTCTATTCTTTCCATTTAAAACAAAATACAGAAACTGTTAACTCCAGCTTTTTTAGAAAAACGAAATTTAGGAGTAGGAATTTGACATACCTAATACAACCAGAAATTCATTACATCATTTATGACAAGCCAACTTAAGAGGCACATAAGATCACAGAACTAAATCTTCATCCAGTTCTAACTATATTTTACAGGAACCAGTAAAACAAGGAGTGGCCTTGATCTCTGTCCTGTCAATACAGCTATGACAGGAAAAACTTAGCGATCAAAATGCGCTTTCATAAATACATCCCAGATTGGAAGCTTGAAACAATATTTGGTTTTAAACATCTAGAAGACTAGATTTCTAGCTATGCAATCATTTGCTTATGAAAAAAAATAAAGAGGAAAAGAAAGTAGCTCTAGTAATTGATGCAAAGAAAGCTTACTTTTGTAAACTCGTTCATTGGTGACTTAAACATACATCTTAACCCTTATTTTGTCCATTCCTTTCCAATTTTTGTCAAGTCATTTCTTATGGTTTTGAAAACGATGCTCCCTTCCCCTTCAGAGAAGAAATCATGCCATCAAATTCCTTACCAGTGTAATTTATTTGTCAACAAATACACAAACTCAACTATAGCTAGAATGATTGAGATTTTACCTAAGTTGAATACTGTTTTGAAAGCAATACTTACTGAAATGAACAAAGAGCCACTACTGTGCTCTTCCAATGAGGAAGGAAGTAAAAAAGACAAGACAACTCAAGTCTGGCTTCTTGATCAGCAGGATACAGGTTATTCGATTAAAAAGATAAAGATCCAGGATCTGCACACCCCTAAGAAAACAACAGATTTAATTATCAAAGACATGGTTAGTTATTTACTTTCAACTATCTCTACTCTTTCCAGATTCCTCCATACTAAATGGTCTAATTAACTAACTTTGTAACATCCCACATAACGTAAGCTAAATCATGGTGGTTTTGTGGATTTTGGTTGGGTTTTTAAATTTTATTTTTTTTTTCATTTTAATCCAATGGTCATTTATTCTGCCACACTTCAATATGCTGATTCTTAAATTTATCTGTATATAACAAGTTAAAGTTGTGGTCAGATTCATAAACACATTCCTCTCCACTTCTAAAATGCCAATACTTAAGAATCAATTTACAGAAAAAAAGGAAACTTGTACACTGAAGTTACTATCAAAATAGAAGTTACAGACAACTTATGGCAATTGAATAGTAGAACAAACATCCTAGAAAGCCACAATGGTTCTCTGTTCAGTCATTACAGGGCACAAATAAATACCTAAGATCACCAGAATCAAAGTGGGGATCTTCTATTGTAACACTGTAGAAAGTCGGTTACCACTCCACCAGTCCCGAACAGCTGTGTAATCCCGTTATTCCGATCCATATCTACTTGATCTAATAGAATCACAACCTCAATTCAAGCTTTTTCCTTGCCCTCACTCTAGAGATACCCATTCACCTCATGCACTGTTGGTACCTTGGAAATGTTTGCCAGCCCCTGCAAGGTGCCTCCCCTGCCTTTGGGAGAGGGGGGGAACAGCTTGGTATTTTCCTGGTGCTAGAAGAAAACTCAGTGGTGGAGACAAGGACAGCACTACAGAGCAGACCCTCTATGGGGCTGGGAAGACAATTCAGATTGAGGGCACACAAGACAATCTATGCTGTCAAAAATAAACTAAAGCTAGATTCACAGTTTTATCACTATACTGCTTACCAGTATTTGTGAAAAAAATTTTAGTTAATGTTTTGGTGCTTATCAAAGGAGCTCTGTTAGTTTAGCTTGCTTGGTGTTTTGGTTGTTTTTAAATCCTCTCTAAAACAAAAGCCAGTTAAGAGAGAAAACATGAAGATGTTGATTCTGCTGTGAATTGAAAGGCTGATGTGCTGAGCTCTCTCTGCTGCAACAACCCAATGCCAAAACAAGTTTCTAGACAAGTACATTACATTTAAATGCAACATTGATTGGGGTGAAAGGGCTGCCTCATTCTGTATTTATTTCATTGATTGAATAAAGACTCTAAAGTAATTCATGATATTTCTATTAATCATATTCAAGACTACAGCATTACTGGAAAGAGTACAGGAAATACTAAACAAGAAAATATTCCAACTACATGAAGTATGTTGATTAGAACTTCTCAGAAATATTACTGAGATAAACAGGGGTCATCCTCCCATTTTTATCTTGGTTACAGGAGGGTAAGGCCATGCTTTGGTCTCTGTCCACCAGTGTCTAGTGGAAAGATAATTACAAGGACTTTCATTGTCAAAAGAGGCGAACTCAACTGTGGGAGGCTGAAGTTTTGTAACTTCACAGCTGAAGTAAAAGTATATTTTAGCAGTGGGAGTTTGAACTTAGGAAAAGAAGCAGCAGAGCTTGTTCTAGAACGCAACTGGATTTCTACCACTTGATACCACACAGGTCACAACAGGATGGCTTTGTAAGACAGATCAGCTGGAAGCAGTGATCCAATAAAGATGCTGCATAGTTGTGTAGCCCAAGAAACAGCACCTGTGTTACGAATATTTGGTGAGTATATTTCAACCATGGTAAGCTTTACATAGTTGTACGTCATGAATAGAAATAGTAGAAGATATAAAGGCACATTAAGAAGTGATGCGGTAAGAAGAAACCCTACATTTTAAAATAGTTTTCCAGAGAACAAGATAAAGAAATCTAAAGATAAGTTATAACTAGGTTCTTGATCTAGGAACAAGTGTTTTTCTTTGCTTCCTGAGCCCTCATATGGCATTGTGACTATAAATTCTTGCTGTGTACACTTATTTCATAGAAACAACACAAAAATTCATCCAAGATCCAACACACAAAAGGATCAGCTAATCCTTTTCACCCAGTGTGTGCAGCTTCAGTTACAAAAAAACAACTGGGAAGTACATTAAGACTTGCTCAAAGGCCCACGTTACTGCTTCTGCATATGAATATGGAACAGCTCCTACCAAGAAGTCAATGTCAACAAGCCAAAAAAGTATGTATATGTATTTTAGAAGGCCGAGTCTTTAACTTTCCTGTCCTATTACTCTCTCTTCCAAGTAATGCCAGGTCACATTTGTGGGTTATTTTTTTGCCCCCATCCAACTCAGAACGCTAAAAAAATTAAAAAGAAATCACAAAGAAGCCACAGCGACCAGTCAGGAACGAGCCCCACAACAATTTCACGCCATGGGGTACAGAGGAACCTGCGGATAAACAAAGGGGCCTAAGCCAGAAGCGTTACAACGCCCGCGGCTGCCTACCTGCCTTTCCCCCGCTCGCTCTGGATGTGGTTATCAGCGGGCAGGGAGCCTAACCCAGCACCGACCGGTCCAAAGTACAGGGCTCGGCAGACTGCGCCCTGCCGACCCCAGGCTGCAGGTGGGGCCAGCTGGTGGAAACCTCCTCAGGCCGCCGAGCCCTCGCCGCCCTCGCCACCCCCCCACACCCCCCCCGAGCGGGACCCCAGCGCTCCCCTGTGCGGCCGCGAGAAAAAGGGCGGGAGGCGCCTAACGGCTCGTTAGCGCCGCGAGTCCCCTCAGCCCGCAGCGGCCCACAGGACACCGAACCGCTCCCTCCGTGCCAGGAACAGCTGTCGGCAGCTCGTCCCGGGGCGAGGCCGCCTCAGCTGGCGGCAGGGACGCGCCCGCAGCGCCCCCCGGGGCTGGGCACAGCCAGGAGGGAAGAGCCCCAGGGACACGTTCTCTCCTCGCCCTCACATGAGGGCCGCACGGAGACCAGCCGTCGCTCCCCGGGGCGGGAGCGAGCAGCCCCTCCCTTCTTCCTTCCCATCCCCTCCCGCCCGCCCCGCGAAGGTCACTCACCCGTCGGCCCGGCGATACTGGCGCTGGGGAACCACATGGGCGGGTGGGAAGGGGAGGGAGAGGGGCGGAGGAGGAGGGAGAAGAGGGGCGGGGCCAGGCTCACTCCGGGCGAGCGCACGTACGCAGGCGCTCAGCAAGGAGGCGAGGGAGGCCTCCGGCCGTGCCTCGCGCGCGTGATCAGTGCTTACCGCCCCTTTTCCGCCCCGCTCGGCCGGCTCGGCGGCGGCCTCGGTCCTCACGTCCCAGGCAGCGCCCACTAGCGGCGAAGGCACGGGAGGGGGGCGGCGCGCTCCCTCTGGCGGCAGCGGGCGCGAAGGGCGGCCTGGAGGGGCGGGCAGAGGGGCGGGGAGAGGGGCGGATCTCAACACTACAGGGCTCGTAAGCGGCCGCGGTCGGGTATGGCGGCTGTCGTCTCCGGTTCGGGGGTAGCTTCTGAGGGGCAGGAGCCTTTGCTGAGTCCCCGAGAAGCGGTGGAGGAGGAGGAGAGCAGGTAGGAGCTTGTTCCTTCTCGTGTCCCTCCTTTCTGAGGCGATGAGGAGACTCCTTGTGGCGTGGGCGGGGGCGGGCTGCGCTGACAGCCGCCTGCCGTTCCTCCTTGCTCCGTGTTGGTGGTGGGGGGGCAGGAAGGTTGAGGCGACATCCATGAGCGTGACGAGTCCCTTTCCGCCGTGCGTGAGCGTTCTTACCCCGCGAGGAAAGACCGAGCTTGAGGGAAACGGCCGGCCTCGGGAGCCGGCGGAGGGGATACAGACCGGAGCCGCCTCCCACAGGCGCTCCGGCGGCCCGGATTGGCGGCGCCGCCGCCTCCCTCGCCCGCCGCGTCCTGGGACCGGCGGCGGCTCTGCCGTGACAAAACCAACAAAACGCGTTTGCTTGGGAAGTTTCTAAAAAGCATAAGCATTCGTTATTGCGGTGCTGCAGCCCAAATATGTGATAGTACTCTTTAGCGGGCAGCTGTTGGTCACTTGGGGTATTTTTTCCCCTTCTGTCAGTAAAATAACAGTGTGGCAGTGGCTGCTGCTGGTGCTGCCTTTGCCCAAGTGTCCTCACACTTGAAGAATACCCCTTAATTTAGTTAAAATCTTGAAAGTGACTGAATATAGCACACGTGCAACATATGCGAGTGTTTGACTGACTCCTTCCTGTGCGAGAGGGGCAATAAAATTACAAAGAGCGTTTAGAAACATCGTTTATACGGTTAAGGGATTATTCAAGTGAGACACTGCAAATGGTATAAACATTTCTGAAGAAATAAAGGTACAAATCATGCTGTGGGATAGCTGTATTAGCTTTAAAATTGGTGTATGCCTAGGTCTCCATTTTCTGGGCAGAGATTATTTTGTTTAGAATACTTCAAAATAAGAACCCTGAAACGTTCTTGCTTTTGAAAAACTTTGTGGGTCTCAGAAGGTGCTTATGAATTTTAGAAAAAGAACTTAGCACTCGCAAAGTTTGCACTTGGTTTTGGGGTTGGGGTTTTTTAGCCTTTACAATCCCTAGTAATATCTTTGACACGCGTCTTTTACATTGTATAGTTATCTTCTCATAGTAAGAATAGACTGGCCATATCTTTTAGTCTAATGGATTAAGGTTTGGGGTTTTATGGTTTACTACATGCTTCTTAAAGTCCAATACATGGTACCTGTGATGCTCCAAAATGTCTGCACAAAGATATTTCAGAGTCAAAGGTCTGTAGATAAAGATCTCTTAGTGTAACATTTGAATGCAATGATATGCAATAGCTTTTTCATTAGGGTGGGGTTTTTTTTATTTGTCAATCTAGTATTTTCCAGTGAAAAATTAGCTTGCTTCTAAAATAAATTCTTTGTATTCTTTGCTGTGTGGAAATTCATTCCTATGTAACAGTTTGCACAATTGTATTGAGAGGTTTGTGAAAAATGTTTTCAGTGTCCTGTGGGAACAACTAGAAGAGAATCTGATAATGATTTCTTTCACTCTTGTGCTTTGGGTCAAAACCAGGGATGTTGTGGAAACACAAGAGCATTACAAGAGCAGGTGGCGATCCATCTGGATTATGTATCTCACTATGTTTCTCAGTAGCGTAGGTGAGTAAACACCTGTGGATTTCAGTGTTACTTGCTTAACTAATATAATTTGGTTTGAAAATTACAGGGTTTTCTAGATTTCAGCTATATCACTCTCTTAATGCTACTGTTCCTTTATAATCTTAAAAAGGTCTTTTTTTCTGATTCTTCAAAAGAGAAGGTATGGCTAGCAAATGAAACAAATTTACTTTTAATAAGTTAAATAATATACCCTCTTTTGAGACTAAATAGCATATAACTTAAATCTTTGTTTTATGGCTTTGTGATGGATCAGAGTAAAAGATAGTGGTAGAGTGAGGTTATTGCTCAGAACCAAACTAAACAAAGGTCACACTTCTATATCCAAAGTGAAACTTGTAAGGAATGAAGATAGGAAATAATGCTGAGTTCATAAGAGGTAAGGTCTTTGTGGGAATGTATGTTATTTATTTCAAAACATGTTTTCTCCTGTGGGATTTTGTATCTCCACTGCAAACCAAATTATTGTTTTGTTCCTAAATAACTGCCCCTGTAAACAAGAACTCAGTTGATTTTTGACTTCTGGTGATTTTCAGTCGTCCTAGAAATTATCTTCAAAATATTAGAATTACTTGATGAATTAAAATTCTTTCAGTAACTGAATAAAAATATGTCAGTACATCAAGGATTGTTTTTACTATGGGGATCTTGTTGTCTTTCTATTAAGAGGAAATATCTGATGTGGTTTCCTTGGTTCATCAGTATTCTTTTCATTGTTTGTTTGGGGTTGATTTTTAATAGGTGTGTATGCACCTATAAAGTGTTGTTGTAAAAATAATTCCTTGTATTAGGAGGAATTACCACTTCTAAAAAAAAGCACATAATATGCAGCTTTTTTCAGGTGACAGACATGCACGGTTTTAGACTGTAATACGTTTTGGAGCTGAATAATGAACCTGTAATAATTGTTCTAGTAAAGCAAATTACTGATAAACATAGCAAATAAAGTAACTTCAGTTATGTTTTTACTGCGTTGCAGGTTTCTCAATTGTAATTATGTCTGTGTGGCCGTATCTCCAAAAGGTTTGTAAATTTATTTTTTTTTATTAATAAGCACTGAAAACTCCTGCTCAGAAAGCATGTAATACAAAACCTGGTGTTTTATTTTGGACAAGAAACAGTAAAGGGAAGTGTGTGGTTATGAGAGACCTTTATTTTGCCATCCACTTAGAAAGTTCTTGTTATTTCATGTAAAATCTGTCAGCTGATTTCCTGATTTGATAAAAGTACAAAAAATGCAGAAATGTTTGGTCTTTCCAATATAAGGTCACTGTTTTCTTGGACAGTGAATCAATAGAAATCTCTTTATCTGAAAGCGTTCGTAGTATTAAAACATAATCCACAAAGCTTGTCTGTGTTTTGAACACAAAAAATGGAAGCTGAAAGCAGACCTTCTTGATAGTCATACCAGGGCATTAATTGCCTGTATTCCTGGCTATTCTCTTCTCCAGGCTCAACAAGCCTAACTCTCTTGGCCTGTCTTTGTAGTAGAGGTGCTCCAGCCCTTTGATCAACCTTGTGGCCCTCCTCTGGAACCCCTCCAAGAGGTCTGCGTCCTCCTTGTGTTGGTGTTTCCAGAGCTGGATGTAGTACTCCAGGTGAGGTCTCACCAGAGCAGCATAGAGGGACAGAATCACCTCTACTACTAACCACACTTCTTTTGATGCAACCCTTCTGGGCTGCGAGGGCACACTGTTGGCTCATGTCCAGCTTTTCATCCATCAGTACTCCCAAGTCCTTTTCCACAGGGCTGCTCTTTATCTCGTCATCCCCCAGCCTGTATTGGTAATGCGCACCCTCAGCAAGTTTGCAGGTGACACCAAGCTGAGTGGTGTGGCTGACACAATAGAAGGAAAGGAAGCCAAGCAGAGGGATCTTGACAGGCTTGAAAAGGCGGGCCTGGCTGAACCTAATGAGGTTCAACACTGCAAAGTGTAGGGTCTTTCACTTGGGCCAGAGGAATCCCAGACATATTTATAGACTGGGAGAAGAGCTCCTTGAGAGTAGCCCTGCTGAGAAGGACCTGGGGGTTCTGGTGGATGAGAAACTTAACATGAGCCAGCAGTGTGCTCTTGCAGCTCACAAGGCCAATGGTCTCCTGGGCTCCATCAGAAGAGGGGTGGCCAGCAGGGACAGGGAGGTGATTGTCCCCCTCTACTCTGGCCTTGTGAGGCCCCCAGTACACAAAAGATGTGGGACAGCTGGAGAGGGTTCAGAGGAGGCTATGAAGATGATTAGAGGGCTGGAGCATCTCCTCTATGAAGAGAGGCTGAGGGAGATGGGCTTGTTCAGCCTTGAGAAGAGAAGGCTGTGGGGGGACCTCATTGCAGCCTTCCAGTACCTGAAGGGAGCTTGTAAACAGGAGGGGAATCAACTTTTTAAAAGGGTAGGTAATGGCAGAACAAGGGGGAATGGACTAAAGCCAAAGGAGGGAAGGTTTAAATTAGATATTAGGGGGAAGTTTTTTACAGAGACAGAAAAGGGATGACTGTGGTGATTCCTTGCTCCTGGCATGTAAACTGTCTACTACTTAAGTAATGTCTATGGCCTATAGCATCATCACTGCTCTATGAAAACTGTTCGAGTTTGGAAATGACTCACTTGCAGCAGCCACAGAGTCAAAGCACTTCTTATTGGTTTGGTGCATTGCTGGAGACAGTTAGCCAAGGTGTATTGCCCCAAGCAAAGTACTGTGTGAAAACAACTGCTTCTGAGACCCAGAGTGGTGTATTTGTATTAAATACCACACTGTGCAATGCAGGCACACTAATTTATTTGGCTATAACACTGCATTGCATAGTGCCATGTACCCTCAGAATTATAGTGCAGTCTTAGGTATTTCAGGTACTAAAATGGTTTTGTTGATATTAAAAAATGCTGTAACACTTCACTCAGATTATTTTGTTTCTGCAGATTGATCCAACAGCAGATGCAAGTTTCTTGGGCTGGATTATAGCTTCTTATAGCATTGGCCAAATGGTCGCCTCTCCCCTGTTCGGTTTGTGGTCCAATTACAGGCCAAGGAGAGAACCTCTCGTTGTTTCAACTGCTATTTCTGTAGCTGCTAATTGTCTTTATGCCTATGTCCATGTACCTCATTCACACAACAAATACTACATGCTGACTGCACGTGCTCTTGTGGGATTTGGAGCAGGTAACCACAGCAGAATTTGCATTTCTGAAAATTATTAAATTCTGTGTCTTGTTTTAGATCATTAACATGGTATTTTAGTACAGACTTACCATTATGTGAAAGATAACTTACTACTTAACAAAGCAAAGTGTTGGCCAATACTAGTTGTGTAAAATTACTAAAATTGTGTAATTGTGTGATTGCAGATGAATACTTAAGGGAGTGAGGGGTCTTATTTTCCTGCAAAATAAGGAAAAAACCACAAACAAACAACAACCCTAAAATAAATGTAACTGGGTAATCTGTAATATAACTTAATATTCACCTGAACAATTTCTTGCTTTTGTTTTTGGAAGGAAATGTGGCTGTGGTTCGATCATATATTGCAGGTGCCACTTCTCTTACGGAAAGAACAAGTGCCATGGCCAATACCAGTGCCTGCCAAGCAGTTGGCTTTATATTAGGACCAGGTAAAGCATAGCACCTTTCCTTACTTCTCCAACACTTTTTAGGATTAAGTTGGGCATTGGGAGTAGGAATCCTCAGCACCTGTATGTTGGGGATTTTAAGGCATAGTTTGTCATTAGTATCAAAATTGATTAAATGGGTTCCACTCATACATGCCAATATAAAGGAAACACTCTAGTCCAAAGAAATTCTGTGTGTTAAGAACTAACTGTTCTGGATTGCTGGCTACAGCCAAGCTCCATGATGTTCTCTTGTGCTCTTACTAAATAAACTATGACCAATTGCACTTTATTCATGTAGAAGGGAATTTAACATTACTGTACTTGGGAAGATGTTTATATCTTTCCAAAATAACTGAAAATTTAACTTTGCCTCATGTTGTAGAAGATACCATCCAGCTGGTCTTCCTGATGTTGTTAGTGATGATCACAGAATCTTCATATTGGCCAAAATTGTAAGACATGGCACGGGTATTACAGAGAGCGAAGGGAACATAGAGTTCAAGGGGTGTTTATTAGATCAGGTGTAACTGTGGCTCCCAAGGTACTTCTTCATGGGAGAAATGT
This sequence comes from Gallinula chloropus, assembly GCF_964237585.1. NCBI lineage: Eukaryota > Metazoa > Chordata > Aves > Gruiformes > Rallidae > Gallinula > Gallinula chloropus. The sequence continues at coordinate 52,961,700 of NC_140088.1, read as the reverse complement.
GTTAGATTTGCTTTGTGTTGTAAAAAGAAACCAGCAATTTTGTCCTGGACAGCATCTGCTGATTACTTGTCTTCTATAGCTGGAGATTAAGATTATCCGATTAGTGGAGCTGAAATGCTCTGTGCATGGTGATATAATGAGGGCAATATTTAGGGCTGAAAGGTTTTTTCCAGTTTTTTACTTCTAGTGCTGTTGAGAGAGCATTAAAGGGTCTACAGCAACAAAAAGTCTCCATTCTTTGTGTGATTTGCACGGAATATAAGTTTAGGTAATCATCTTTCCTAATTTGATACGGATTCTCAGTTTCCTAACAGTTGTATGCAAATAATCTGATTTTACAACATCTTGTTCAGCACCTATTTATATTTATTGAAAAAAACCTCAAAAAAACCAACAAACCACAAAACTCTCTAGCCTGCCGTTAGCAGGAGTCATAGTCCAGTCCCAGGACCAAGGTATTCCATGTAGGAGGGAGAGATAATAGTAAACCAGCAATCTGCAGGCAGCCAAGAAAATTAACCGTTGTTACACTCAGAGTTCTGTTGCAGTTCTTTAAGTATTGTGCTGTTAGTTACACAGTATATCTGCATGTAGACAAGTAGTTTTCTGGTTGGTTGAGATCCCATTGGTATTCATCAGTAAATTTTACTTAGCAACTGGAACAGCTTTGCTTCTCCAGTTTTGTATGTTTATTCTGTATGTGTTCTAATGTTTTCTTAATGATTTTCAAGTTTTTCTTAATAGATTTATGTTTTCAAGTTTTTCAGACATGTTTTACACTTATTGGAGAAGAAGGAATAACATGGAAATTAGTTGATCTTCAGCTAAACATGTATACAGCACCGGTTTTATTTGGAGCTCTCTTAGGAGTTATTAATATTATTCTTATCTTTGCCATATTCAGGTAATCAAGTAAAAAAAGAGAAATTATTTACCTTGTTTTAATAGGTGACTTGCAACAAATAATAATCTGCTCAGTAGGAAGAGTAATAAACTTGAAATCTGGAGCATTAAAACCATAAGATGCTATTTATTTTTCTGGGTTTCTGTCTTCTTTAATACATATATTTTCGTTCTGCTCAGAAATTAATCATAGTGATGTTATAGCTGGAGTATGAACTGAAGAAGAAAGTTCTTAGGTTATTACCTTAGCCTTGATATATTTTTAATGTTGATGGTTTCTGCCCATATTTGTTCTTTAAGGAGATATAAGGTTATATTGTCTGCAGGGTTCTCACTGTCTGTGTCTTTCCTTTAAGCATCTCAAGGGGGGATATTATGTGTTATCCCTTGGGTATCAGTGATGGGAGGGGAAAAATGCATACAGATACATGATATGCTGCCAGTAGAATATTTTATTTCTTGAACACGGTGATGTTCACTGCAGTCAAATGTCAACTACAAATGATACTTAAAGGAGTGGAGAATGATGAAAATATAAGATTATGCTATGCAATTTAGAATTATTATAATAGAAACTTGACTCAATAGCAGATCAAATGAATTTGTGTATTAATGAAAACAATTCTAAATTCTTAGAGAATGTCGAGTGGATGACATGGGACGGCAATGCACAAGTATCAATTTTGAAGGAGAAGGTACCTATGTTTTCTTAAACTTACTCTGTGATTATAATTTTGAAGTACTCCCTTATTACATACAAGCATTTACAAGTATTTTAAAGTCTGATGCATGGGGATCTTGAAGTAGAAAATAAGATCTCTCTCTAACTGGTCCAGAAGTTGCCTCATATCCACATTGTGTCGAGATGTGTCCATAGTGCTGTCTGGTAGGAAAGAAGAAAATAGAACACCTAGAAATCTTATATGGATCCTTCCAGATTTTTACTCTGAACTGTCTCTTTCACAAGACAGGGTTAAGTGAATATGGACATTAAAAAGTCACCCTTAAATCCTGCAGCCACACTTCTCTTTTTGTTTTGCGTCGTACTGAGTAATACTGTTACCGCAGACCAGCTTATGTATATGCTATCGTATTAAAAGGTGTATGTTGCATAAGTAAATTTGGTCGCTAAGACTCAAGTATTGTAGTTACCACAATAGTTAAATCTATTGAAGTCATTAGTATTGTGTTGTTTTTCTGTTTAAAAAGGGAGCTGTATATGCATGCTACACTTTTGTGCATGAATATGCTTTGCCTCGGTTAGAGGAACAAAGGCTTTGTGGTAGTGCAGAGAATTCTTCTATGTACCTTTGACCTTGCAAGAGGAAGAGAAAGTGTTTTAATTTCCATGGTTAGGATAGTTAAAGAAGTTTGCTTATTTTGCTGTCACTCAGGACTTGTCAGTTCCAGCACAACAGTGGGAAAACAGATATTATAGCCAATTTGGAAATAATTTTCTCTCATTGTTAGAATTAAAGTTTCAACAATTCCATTTTTATTTTAAAATAATATTCTTAGATTGTCAAAATCTAATTTCTTATCCACCCATCAACCTGCATGTTAAATACTTAGCTAAGTAAATCATTACTGTGCAGCTTGTGGTGGTGTAGAAAAAGCTCAGCTTGCAGTTTATTTTTTTTTTTGTTTCATTGCAGAAAGCAGTGTTCTTGATCAGGATGCAGAAGGAAACATTGACCACGTTGCTGTGGTAGCAATCAATTTTCTTTTTTTTGTCATCTTGTTTGTGTTTGCTGTCTTTGAAACGTAAGTTTGTCTATTTTCTCTCAAAATACTTAGACATATAATGTAGTTAGACTGGGTGTGCACTCAAAGGCTTTTCTGTTGCGTTCATTTTCCTAACTGTACTCTTCATAAATAGAAGTCCACAACTCGATGCAATTAAATTGATGTATGCTGATACAGAGTAATGAATTAACTAAATACCTAAAAATATGTAGCATGCAGTTTGTGATATATTTTTTTAATTAATGTAATTTTGTTCTCTCAATTTAGTATAGCTACTCCATTGACAATGGATATGTATTCCTGGACCAGGAAAGAAGCTGTTTTTTATAATGGAATAATCCTTAGTGTGGTTGGCGTTGAATCAGTTATTGTTTTCATGGTGGTTAAAACACTATCGAAAAAGTAAGTTTCTGGAGTTTATCTGAATTTTCTTACTTATGTTAGCTAAGAGTGAGAAACTTTATGGCAAGGCCAAACCTGTGTTACTTAAATCTTTTACTTGTTAATGAATTGAAGTTTACTATGACAAAGAAGTACTTCCAGTGTTGACACAGCCGTGATGCTGTGAGTGTTCTGTATCCTGTTAACCCGCTTCCTCGTCTGTCTTTTACCCTTGAATCACAAGAAAAACAGGTTTTAAGTTACTGCGATCTCAAAATTTTTCTTGCAGGTGGTTTGGTCAGGCATTTTTTCCACAAACTGATGATCTAGCAACTTCATAATGTGTTCTTTAATTAGATGGTATATTTAATTGTCATTTCATTGTTTGATAGGACTGGTGAGCGTGCCATACTCCATGGAGGCTTACTGATTGTCTTGGTTGGATTCTTTATCTTACTACCTTGGGGGAAAAAGCTACCAAATATCCAGTGGCTAGGTATAATTCAAGTCATACTAAACTATCATAATAATGGGCTTTTTTGAAAGCTTTTTTGTTGTATTTTTTTCTTAATGGCACACGTAACTCTCTTATTTTTACAGAAATAAAGAATAATTCCATTCCCAGAACAATGTCCATGGAAATGTTACCGCCTTTCTGGAATTTGCAAGCAATGCAGCCTCCATCCAACCATACAGTAGAGCCAGTAGGCTGCCCTGTCACACAGTCCTGGTGCCTGAATACTCCTATGATCTATCTGGCCCAGTATATCAGCTCTGACGTACTAATAGGATTGGGCTATCCAGTTTGTAATGTCATGTCCTACACTTTATACTCAAAAATTCTTGGACCAAAGCCTCAGGTAAGCACGATGCCTAAATGGCTTATTTCATTTGCTCTGCCAAGTCTTGCACCCTCTTAGTTAGAATGAGGGATCTAGCTAAAATTCCTTTTGTCATTAGGCAAATAATACTATGTTTCAACTGGGGCAGAAGTTCCCAGGCATTCTAATCCTTTCTTAAAATTCAAGGCAAGTTCCTAGAGCAATTAAAAAACAAGGCTTGTAGTAGAATTTATGGCAAACCTCACAGTGTGGTAATTTCAAAACAACTATCTCCAAAGTCTGAGACTTTCATCACTGTTCCACAAGAATCATTTTTGTAACCACCTGTTATATTTGGAGTATCAGTACAGAATAATGTTCCTTCTACTAAATATGATATATAAAGACTAAAAATGCTATGATGTCTCCAGTTACTGATATTTTACAGCAGTGAAACACATAGCAAGCTGATACTACTGTGTAACAAAACATTTTCTCTCTTTCACCACTTGCCTCATTTTTTCCATATTATATTTTGCTGTAAGAAACGAAATGCTTCTGGCCTGAATGCCTTTTTATTAGAAAACTAGAGTGTGTAACTCAGCAGAACCTTTGAATTAATGCTTAGAAAAGCTGAGCAGTACTCTTGGAAACAAATGCTCAGTATCCTAAACAGTTAAGAAAGATAAGCAATTGCTTAACCACATAGGATTTCTAATTAGGATAATTTGGTGGGAATTACTGGCAAGCCAAATAATTCCTGTGTCACTAACATAAGCTTCTGATCTTGTGTAGGGTGTCTACATGGGATGGCTAACTGCCTCTGGAAGTGGAGCACGAATACTTGGGCCTGTCTTTGTCAGCCAGATATACACACACCTGGGACCACGTTGGGCATTTAGCTTAATCTGTGGAATAGTTGTGTTCTCTCTCCTACTCTTGGAGATAGTATACAAGAGACTTATTGCATTTTCCGTCAGATACGGAAGGATACAAGAGGATTGTTAAATATTTATTTTTTAAAAAAGTAAAACCAACCAGAAATAATTCTTAGTTTATTACTACTTTTTAATGAGGAGTAAGTACCTAACTGCTGACCTTGTTGGCTGTGTGCTAAGAAATGTACACCTGTACTTACACATTAACAGAGCACATAATTTGGCCATATCCTAACGTATGGTTCTACCTGCTGCAGCAGAGCATTCGTATTCTGCTTTTTTAGTGGCAGAGGAAGGGATGTGAACAAGTTGGATCAATACAGTGGCACATTTGAAGCGTGTACCGGTTAAATGATGCACCTGTATACTGAATGTAGCTGTGAAGGTCACTGGTTACATGCATCCTTTCCAGGAAGAAGCTGAAATAAGTATTTATCTTGATTCTGTGAATCAGGATCGGCAACTCTCTTTTCTAACTACAAGATTAGTTGAGCTGCATGCACTTTGTATGGGAACACCACTACTTTAATGAACCTTCTGATGTTCAGTTTGCTAGCTTGTAAGCACTGGTTAATGCAAAATGACTCACATCAGAAACTTAATTATTATTACGTCTTCTCCAGGGCTTCAAATGAAATGTGATAGAACTGTAGAGGAAGGTACGTGCCTACTTCACAAGAAGTATTCATGGGATTTGGGTATTGAAAATCACAGCCTCAGCGGCTGTTACTTGAACTACAGTGAAACTATGTGCAATTTTTCTTCTACGGTTTTCCTGAATGCCTTTGTAGGAAGAAAGATAACCTGCACAGAGGTGTATATGCACAGCTTTTTTCTAACTTTACCCCAAGAAGAAAGTACTAAATGTGATAGTTTACACTTTCATTGCCCTTTGTGAAAATGAAAGCACTGTGCTGAGCAACCTATGTTAGTGTTAATTAAGTGAAAAGTAGGAAACTGGTTCCGTGGGTATTGACTATTAGTTGTAGACTGATTTTCTTATTTTTTTTCTGATACATATTCTTGATTCTTATACCATGATGTTTGAATCATTGAGTGTTTTGGGGTCTCTTTAAAGTGAAAAATTAATTTCCTTTCTATGTGGAGACTAAGCTCATCTGTAGGGTTTTCGTCTGTTTCAGTACTACCAGGGACAAAAAAATAGAATAACTCTAGTAAGAGAGTTGTAGCTGCTGCTTAATATGTTTAATATTTGATGCTTACTGAATTTATTAAATGTAATTAAGTATTCCTATGTAATCAATTGTTCAAACACTAAAACTACTGAATTAAAAGATTATTTTTTCAATACTGACTGGAATATGTAAGTTTTCTTTCTCTCTTGGGCTTTCCTGATGCAGAATCAAGGAAATTATAAGGAAGAGCTTTTATGTTATATTCCAATTTAAAATATGTAGTCATAAGAAATTGGTGTTACTTTGGCTGTGAGAAATGAAAAGTTAGGGGGAAGATTTTATGTTCTACAACTCAGTTTGTGCTGAAAGTACGTGTGGTGTAGGGTTGTTATTACTGTGTCCTGCAGGCTAGCTTGCTTCCCCTGTAAGAGGGAGGAAAAAGTTTAGATGCCTAGAAGGGTTATCTTTATATGTAAAACATTTAAAGAGTTAAGGATAAAACTCAAGTCTCTTCTACAGTGAATCCCTATAGAATATCCCTAAAAAGGGATAGCCCATAACCATTAATATATTTGTGTAATAAATAAGAAAACTTAATTCTTGGGCCATGAGAGTTGTTTTTATTTTCCTAGGTCAGCTGTTTTAAGCTATGGCTTGCTTGTTGTGGGTTAGAATTCTCCTGTTCTTTCAAAGCATGCCTGTGTTCACAGGTACCGTGCTCCTGTTTCTTTTTCATTCTGGTTGGCAATGTAGTGTAACTGCACTTGTCACACCATTCCTTCTAAGCCAGCTGGTTTGCTCTTTCTAAGCACTGGTGTTCTGCCCTCTGTCTTACGACTTCAACTATGTTAAGCTTTAAAAGTCAGTTGATTTAAGATTAAATTACTAAAATTATATTTCTTCCAAGCAGGCTTTACTTATGTGTATGAGCACATGTTTATTGAAGTATATTTAAAAAGAATCTTTAAGAACAATGTGTGCTATGTAATTCACTGAAGACTTGTAATAATTTAATTATTTTACCATGCACTTGTTCCATCTGAGTATTAAGGTGCAACATCAGAAGGTAAAAATTCGTTTTGGAGAATCATTGAAGGTTTTTTTTAAGGTCCTTCTTGTGTATCTATATTTGCAAGTTATTTCTTTGAATGTATTTTGTCATGTTCAAACCATTTTTTTCTATTCAGTATTAGAGAATAAAAACTGACTTGAAGTCAGAGCTAATTCAGCTCTTAAGCTGAGCCTGCAGATTTCAAAAAGCTGTATCAGAACATTTCTTTCCTGAGGGGGTTGTGTGGCAAACCCGTCTGCTCTGATGCTCTCTATCTTGCCCTACACTCACCCCTTTTTTGATCCTACTCTTTCACTCAAGTCTTTCTCCTGCCTTATCAGGAAGCTGGAGTATTTATGCAAAAGCACAAGTGTTATTACACTTAAACATTTTGCTTCAAAAAAACTTGCTGTTAATGCTATGGCAGTTTGTTATAGGTGTGATTGATAAGGTGTAAGACAAGGTAAGAGTACTTAGTAAATAAAATTCCTACTATATAAGAAGTGGAATCAGTCGCTACAGTGGCTGTAGTTCCCTTTAGCAACTGCACTCCTGGCTTTAGTCAGTTGTTGCAAAATATTGAATACATAGACCCCTATGCCATTTTACAGTTCAGAGTTGGAAATACAAACCTGTTGCACAAAATTACTGTTACTCCCCAAGCTTCTCAACTCCCATCATACAATGCTCTAAGATATTAGACCAGGCCATGTTATAAATAGAGCTTCCTAATTAGAGGCAAGGGCTCTCAAACCACTGCTGTAACATAAAACAAATACATAGATCTGGACAGTTACCACTGCATTTATTTTTTTTTATAAAACACTGGTGCAGGGAAGTTAAAGTTGCTGCTACAAATAATAAACACGGTCATAAAACATATACATATTTACATATATTACTTGTAAGATGTAAAAATAGTTATTTACAAATACAAAGCCTTCAACAGCATAAATGTTTTTTTCCTTGATTGTTGGCACTGAGTAAGCAGTTGGGGAGGAAAAATACAACAGATTCAGATTTTTTCCAAAACTGATACTTTCTGGAACTACATTGAGCAAAGTTTTGCTTAAGTATATCCATCATTTGTGTGTGATAATTTCCAAGCAATTTGCTACACGTAAACAGAGGCACCTTTCCCACATTAATAGCTTTCAGAAGAATTTCTGCATAAGCTGAGTAATCTCAGTCACTGATTTCAAGTGAAGTCAGTGAGTTTATTAAGCTCTGTGTCCTGACACCGGCTTTGCTTCAGTCAGTGGGGACCAGCTGGATTGGTGAACATAACGAGAATAGAAGACAGACAGTGCAGCTTCTCTTTGATGTATTCTGGCAACTTATCGTTTTCTCCATACCTAGAAAGGCAAACAAACACGCAAAATGTAGATGCTTGAAATGATACTATTCTGATGTAAAACAAATTACCTCACACTTAGACTGTAAGTAGCCAAACCACTAAATCAAGTGGATATTACAAGTATATCTAAACATATTAATTGAAGCTTGATGGCATAAATCCCAGTCCTTATACATATTTACCTAAAAAGAGTTTCAGGTTAAGAGAACATAATCTAAACAATGTTTAAAGATGCAATAACAAATGCACAGACTGTACATTACTGTCCCAAACTGCAGAGAGGAAGCATGTTACTGAGTGGCTATATTTGTATGGGAAGTGCCCAGACTTCACTTAAGCACTTTGGGTCAAAGCAATTTCCCTAATCTAGTAGTATCTTGGGGGGGAGTAATAAAACCTTACTTTTCTCTCCCTCCCTCTTAAATGCTACACATGATTAGTGGCTATTGTCTATACTCGAGACAAAGAAGCAGATGCACTCCCAAGCTTATCTTTATTTTTCATTTGTTATCCAGAGTTCAAAGCTATAGGTGTTTCTTCTTTTTATTAAGCTTGTGTAAGATAACAGAGAAGTGCTTGAAAAGCTAACTTTTAATATTTACATCACAACATCAATAGCAGCTACAGAGTTTACCTTATGTTTAACAGCCTTGCACTGACAGCAAACTGAACTGTTTTTACAGCAGTAATAGCCTCACCTGGATGTCTGGCCATCTGGAGATGTGTAAGTGACAGAAGAAACACCTGCTTGGGCTACCAGTTGAGATCCATCATTGAACTGAACCCATACTGCTCCACTGGTCAGCTAAGGAGAAAAGTTGCATTATGGTTTGAGGACATAAAATACAAGATTACATATACAGAATTTCTCTAATAATTGGAGCTGAAAGTTTTTCAGAATTGCTGTCCAAACAGGTTTCTTTGTCAGTCTTTTAAAATGGTACATACACTCCCCTCTGATGTAGACAGACTCATGCAGTCTAAAGAATCAACCATCCTAAGGTTTCAGATGCTCAGCTTTAGTCAGCCTTTTCAATGACAGTTAAACAGAAGTATATTTAGCTTAATTTAAATAAGACTAAACAAAATAGAAGACCCATTTGTGAGAGTGCGCAGCTACACACATTTGCATTTTATGTAAAAAGCAAACTTTGTTAGGACAGGAAGCTTACTTTATCCGGATTACAGAGAACCAGTTTTTAATTCTAAAGCTGGTCCCACAGAAAAGCAGAGAAATAGTTTCTCTGTAAGGACCACAGCTTTTCCTGTTGCATAGGCAGATTAATTTTTCTGATACAGATCTGGTACATGACTGTTAAACACCTTTACATCTGCATTAGTGAGTGTAACACCTCCAATGTTTTACTAGTCAAATTTAAATGACAGAAGATGCTGAAATTAGCATTAATAACCACATGGAAGTTGTGATGACTGAAATACTGAGATATTATTTTGGTTTCCTCTACTTATATAGTTTACTGTTGTATTTATCTAAATGTTTATTTGGAAGGATCTTCCCACATATCAGGTTTCAGATTTAAACTGTAGCAGAGCTCAACTGAATGTATTCCTCACAAATGAAATTTAAAGTTAATATGTGTCACAAGCTCAATGGGAAGAGAGAGACTTCCCTCCTTTATCAGTATTCCTTTCTTACCTGAGAAGCCCAACCAACATTTTTCACAAAGACAGACTTTAGGAGTTGGGCTGAATTTGGACTGCATTCAGTCTGATGAACAGTGGAGCACATGGTTTCAGTCGTGTTGGTCATGAACGTAGACTTTTCATATGATATCACCTAGAACCAGAAGTGCACAATATTAATCCCACTGATTATGTACCAACTGGGGGAGGGGAGGGCACATTACGACCTCTTTTACTCTTTTCATATTCACAGACAGATTTAGGCTATGCACTTAATTTAACAACATTACATTACAAAATGCCATAGGATTTCTTAAGACTCAGTATTATGACAGTTTTTCTATCACTCCCCTGATACTAACAGAATCACTTTCCCCAAGTGGTCTCTTCCCACCTAAACCCCATTTTTCTGTATTTGACTGTCCGAGGACCCTGTCCACCTATGGGAACAGTGTTCAGCACATGTTAGATTACAAAACAGCCCTCATTCAGATAAGCACTTTTGGCCAATACTTTACAAAGGTATGGGCATGGCTGTTGCTTGGAATCCAGAATATTTAATGGTTACAGAAGTGTTCTACAAGACACATGGAGTCTGTTATAGGTTGAAAGAGACAAAACTGATGAATTAGAAGTAACAGAGGATCAAATATTGGAGACCTTTAGGACAATACCACCACTACTGTCTATTGGGAACAGGTCTGTGTGTATAGAAGTACCTCCTCCCATAGTCACAAAGATGACCAAGATGAGGGGGTGCGCTTAGCAGTATTTAAGATTCAGGGTTCAGTGAAAAGATGCAAGTCAGGGGATGACTCTGAAATAGAGGAGGTGGTCAGGAAAGAGATCAGGATCCAGATAGTTAGAGGAACCTAAAAGAAATAAGCAGCTGTACCACAGGATATACAGATCTAAGTATAAAGAAACTAACAAGAAAAAAAAAATCAAGAGTAACATGGAAAGTCAACTAACTATTGTGTTATTTTGCTTCAAAATACATACTTCAAAAGAAAAGCAAACAGTGAAAGCCCTACAAAGACCTAAGTGTTTGCTATATGGCAAACAAAGATGAAGTATGAATGCTGAACCCTCAAGTTAGAGCTCTAGTAACACATAACCTTAAGTCAGAATAAAAATCAATGCTAGTACTGAAGCCCTAAGGCATTTTTGTTGTTAGTTCATTTCAGTTAAACACTGACAGATCCTACGCTAAGGACATGTGCAGCACAGTCAAAAGAACAGAGATGTAGAGCCAAACTCTGTGTGCCAAGACCCCAGTATAATCCAGTCAGCTGGGGAACTTTATTAGGGCTGTGACACAGTAATTGAAGCTTGGGGGTGCTTTAAACTAGATGAAATCGCACACAGGGCCTCATTGGCTCTACATATAAATGTATTTAACTTCAGTTTGGTGTGTTGGTTTTTGTTTTTTTGTTATGGGTTGGGGTTTGTTTTTTTCTGTGTGAGATGGGTTTTTTTAATACACACTAACACTTGATTATGTCAGCGCAATAGCCTCCAGTGCTAATGCCTCTGTGACTACCATTCGATACAGAGTCCTCAGGGCATGTCAGAGCTCTCCGAAACAAACTGAAGACTCTACCACAATGCAAGTAAGCAATTTTTAAACTATGTTCCCAGGAGGTGTTTCTAGTAATGTTTTGGAGGGCTGATTTTTCAGGTCATCTTCAATCCAGATATTACAGGTTCATCGAAATCAAAAGTTAACATTTCTAGGCAACGTGCTCAAATGGCTGATAAGAGTCTACACCCACACAAGTGTAATTCCATCAATGCAAATAAAACAGCAACATCTAGATTCCTACTGGAGAGTAGTCTCCACTGTATGTCTTGTGTACTTACAGGAGGAGGAGTACAGTTTGGAGTTAGAACTGGAGCAGAACTAGGAGCTAAATTTCTATCTAGTGCCGTAACTTCTTTTGAAGAGTTTGTATTGTCCAGCAGTGGAGGTGTTACAGGCTGTGGCGATTCAGTACTGCCAGGTTTTCTGGAAAATGATGAGAAAAGGCATGTCTAAAAGGCACTATAACTGAGGAGACTTGTCTTTCACTTTACCACAGACTGTACAAAGCAATTGATGCCACTACTTATCTGCAAAATTGTTTTCACACATGCCAATTGTTAGCCTGATTTAGGCTAAATTCACCAGTGTTTGTTATCCTAGTATCCAAGGAAGCTTTGCAGCTCCCAAGTAAGGTGTTTATACATGATATCAAGTGAATATTTATCTTCTTAATGACTATGTGCTTCTGTCAAGCAACCCTGGCTTCTGCAAACAGGAGCTGCACGAGGCTGCTTAGTAGGAATATTCAAATGCTTAAGTATTTTCAAGCAAAATGTACTACCTTCCAACAATTATTGGAAAAAATGGAACATTTTCACTCCTTTTTTCTTCTTTCAAAACAGCAGATTCCAGTGCAAGGCATACGCGATGTCCCTGAAATTGGAAGGAGCTTGTTAGTATAACTAAGAACAGTATTTCACACATTTAGCATGGCAAGTGAGCCTACAGAAGAACTGTTTTTTTCCAAGGTACTGAATATTGGCAATAGCTGCACACACATACCACAGAGACAGTGCAAAAAGCTATACTACAAAACTCCCTCATAACTTTACCACATCTGGACTTATGCTCTTAATCACATCTCCTCCCCTTTTAGCAGAGCTAGACAAGGAACTACAACCCGACTTCTGTTCCAGAAAATAACAACCAGAAGACCCAATAGTAAAAACTACAGTATAAATTTCCTATCTCTTAATTTAATAGACAACAAGTTACTCTTGTGACTGCTACCCCAGTGACATGAATCAGGAAATGAAAAGCACAGCAGACAGGCTAGTTAAACACAAAAACCTGCCAAGTGTGTAGTTTTTCTGGGGTGGAAGAAGTTGGGTTTTGGTGGGAGGTCATTTGGGAGGGTTGTTGGGTTTTGTTCAGTTGGTTTTGAACTTGTAATATAGCAACTTCACCTGTTCTGTTTAACCCTTTCACCAGGCAGGCATACCTGGTAAGTTTCCTTTAACAGTCTTTGTCCAGTGTCATTGTTACCCCTGAATTGATACCCACTCTCCCAAAAATCACATAATCATCCCTCCTTATTACAGTGATGAAAACCAAGAAAACCTACATCAGAAACATATTTGTGAAAGTGAAACTGAATTTGCAGGATGTTGCTTTGCACTGGGAAGATTCTGTATAAAAGAGTTCACCTCATTTGCATGATCCATATAAACTTGTATTTCCTTCTTCAAACCCGCTTCGCTTTCTCCTTTCAAAGTGAAGGATTTCCCTGATTTCTCAATCACACGAGTTATACCAGCTGTCTTGTGTATCTTTGCTCCTGTAAAAAAAAGGTAAACATTTCCAGTGTGAATTGTATAAAATATTAGCATCTATAAAAGACAAATTTCTGCTATCACACTTTAGTAGAGTACAAATTTCTGTCTAACAGAAATAAAAAGCAACTTAAACTGGGACTGTGATGTTAACAATGCCCTCTATGAACAAAGATCCCTACTGAAATGGGCTGAATTTATTACATATCTTAAGAACTACCTTTCTAAACACTAATCCAAGACAAAATTAACATCTCTAATAGCACTGCCAAAAATTGGTTAAGTAGGCTCTAGCAGTATTTTAATACTTTCAACAGCAGTTCCACGCTGAATCACACAGCTGTTATGTCTTGGGGTTTTTCTGTCCTAAATTCTGCTGGGGTACACCTATGCATGTGGCAAACTGAACTAGTTGACACCAGTCTACAGTGAGAAAAAAGTTGCTGGTGCAGTCTGGCTTATGAAGGGTCCCGCTGGAAAAGGCAGCCAACTGCTTTCTCCAGTGAGTGCTCTTGGTAATATTACCACCTCACTTAATGGAAAGCGCCTTTCACTAAGTAGGTTAGCTATCAAACATACACACAAAGGACTCACAAATAAAACCAAGATGTAATTTAAATAATACTCTTGCAGCATATACTCCCTGGATAAGGTATGCAATAAGGAACTCTAGTAATAAGCTGTGATTGCTAGAATGAAAGCAGAGTGGCAAAAAACATTCCTATATTTTCTTCAACCCGAAGCGTTTGTTGCTTGGCGATATTTTAGTGCAGCTTTAATGACACAATGTAGCTACTCACGTAACTGCAGAAATTAGTACCTACCGTCATAAAAACAAATTTCAACATCTGCATTGGGTGAATTTTCCATCAACATGCACTTGGCATATCTTGTGTAGAACGTAACTTTGGGGGTTTTTGTTCTTACCAACTGCACAAACCTGGCTGCATACTGGTACTTTTTCCAGTACTTCTCTAAAAAAAGAAATTTTAAAAACTTTCTGATTAATCAGATTAAGCACTGTGCACCAGCTTGGAAAAAAATAATTTAAAACATCTTATTTGATAGCTTAAGGTTGTGAGTAATATTTAAATGTTTACAGAAGGATATCTCAAGAAACTCACTTGTTTCCACCAGCTTTTCTAAAGCATGCATCTTCAATAGCTTCACTTAATATAGTTCAGAACCTGAACAACATAGTAACATACTGCATATACCATTTAACTGGTTCAGTCTAGTTGACCTCTTCACTTTAGATAAAGCCTGTCTTAGACCTCCAATTAGTAGAGAAGCCTGCTTGCCCTTAAAATCTTAATTATCTTCTATTTCTTCAGCTGTCTACATAAAATACTCTGCCAATACTTTCAAGTATATACTTTCCCCCGCCCCAAGTTGCAATTATTAGGAAACACAAGGTAGTTACTGTTTTAGAATTGACTTGATAACAGTTTCAAATTTGAATGAGCATAAAACAAAATCTTTAATTTTAGCACTCTACCTTCTAAAGCCGTAAGTGACTGCTTTTAACTCCCATACAAAATAACTTAAAACCTGCGGGTTTACACTTTCTTGTTGAGTTTCAAAATACAGTTCCCAGTTAAAACTGTAGTTTGAATCTTACTCTGAAAGGAATTTTATCTTCACAGTTATCTGAAAAATAATGGCTACAAGCAAGTCCCAAACAAGATTGACTAAAAAAATCATATTAATAATAACAACTTTAAAATAAATTTCAGATTACCTGGCAAGTTGTCAAAATTATACATACAGATGTCTTCAGGAGGAGCAGGAGGTCTGTCATCAAGAAGGAAACCTCTTCCTTCATTTGGATGATAAACTGCAATCTACAAAAAGGGAAAAAATGTGTTTGCAGTTACAGCTTACTACAGCACTCCCTACTTCTAACAGGTATGGAAATAAGTCAGGTTCATTACCATGGTTTACCACAAATGCTCTACTCTTCTAAGTAATTATTTAACAGCAGCAGTTATTTCCTGTTCCAAAAGTCAAGTCTGATTTTGCTTTGAAATAATTGCTTGCTACCTGTATTTGTATAGCTGGGGGGGGGGGGGAATGGGGGGAGAAAATGGGTGTGTGTGGAGGGATTTACAGCTGCACATTTTCAAACAAATAATCACTTAAATAAACATAAAACCAACTAAGAACAGAATACTCTGAGCCCTTTATATGACAATGAAGAAATGGAAAACATACCACACTTCCATCACAAGATATTCTGAGAACTTCTTTCACAAGTTCTTGTGAATGGTGCTCTTTTAGAAACTCCATACACACTTCCCCAGTATCTAGAATGCTCACCTGAAATATATTAAATACACAAGTTAAACAAAAAGACCTTCACTCTCTGGCAAGCCGAGATACCACTTCTTTCCACAAATGCTTTAGAAGTTGTTTTCTTCCTCGCATGCACTGCAAACTTACATATGCTTCTTATAGTAACTTCTGCTATTACAACAGAACACTTGAACATGACTGAAGGTTATAAATCTGGCCAGTGAGGGTGTGGCTTCTTAAGTGACAAATCAAAGGAGAGGTCAGCTCTATTATGTTATTTTTTAAAAAAACAAGTAAGGGTGTGGGAAACATGATAGGATGAACAAGATTGTAAGAAAACGGAACAGAAGGGAAAAGGTGATACCAGGAACAAACCAACCAGTTTATGTGATCACTGAGGATTAATGGCATTCATTTGATTTTCCTACCCATAAAACAGGGAAGATAGCACCACTATAGGAAAAAGATTCAAGTTTAACTAAAACCAAGACTGTTTTCATTTCTTAACCAGCTATTTATCTCATTTATAAAAGTGTTTGATGGGTTTGACATAGTTAAAAAGTTACATGCAAGTGCACAGCTAAGCAGCACAGCCTTAGACCTGTAGGAAGTATATATGCACTTAGTATTTGCTCTGTGTACATGCAGTTTCTTTGCTGGTAAGCTAAAAGCAACGCCACCTCACTATTAACAGGAAGCCACCACGAGTGTTCCATATGCAAAAACTAAGATGCATCTTATTAATGTAACATTAAATTATTACAGATTAAGTTTTCTAAAAACAAATGCTTCTAGTTTACCAGCTGATTTTAAGAGAATCACGCTATATTTAATATGCAAGGTGTTTGTTTTTAAGAACTGATACATACCACAGCATTTTTTGTTTTCTGCCTGATTGGTTTTAGCCTGTGAGCATTGAGAGGTGCTACTATACTTCGCAGCATAGGCTTCTGAAGCGCTGGTGGTTCTTTGCCCCACGTTTGGTTTTGTTCTGAAGTTGACCAAATGCCACATGTAGAAGATGACTGTTGAATTTTCTCAGATTTGCAGAGAACTCCAGGGATGTATTTCTTTGGGTTTATCTGGTTTAAAGAATGCAGACAGTCGACAGATGCATCATGACTCCTCACTTCTTTTAGTGTGTTCCACGCATTTCTTGATGCGTCTTGCTGCACATCCAGATGATACCGAAAACCTCCATGTGCATTACCACTGCCAGTTGGGTCTGCAGGTGGTCTGGGTGGAACTGAAAGCATCATATACATTGTAAATTCAAAGAGTCATGGTCAGAAGAAAAAAATGCTATTAAGTTTTTAAAAGATTTTCAAAATACCATCTTTGATGGCCTATTTAAGTGGAGAATGGTATTTCTTTAAACCTCAGTACAAAACATTACAGTTTGATGCTAGTACCAGCCAATACCAGTGCTAACAAAATTCCAGTGCTACTTAAACTGTTACTAGGTTTCAGTTCTGATCACTTTCAGTCTTAACTTATATCAATTCATTTTATAAAACCACTCAAAAGATTGTTTGCAAAGAGATACTTAAACAAGAAGCAGTTTACAAGAAATAATCTGTTGAAACAGTTCACATGACAGAACCATTAGTGCAAAGTTACCTTTAAGTTGCAGTTTAACTAGTTTTAGTATCAACCAGAAAGTACTGAAGATACTAAACATGCACTCCAAACCCTATGTTTTATTTCCAGTGTCTTGTTAAAAGACAAAGCCCTGGTTTTATATTTAAGCTCCTTATAACTGCTTCCCTAGTTTTGATATTTAAGCTCTCTATCAACTTTCACCTCACAGACAAGTATTGCACTCCTCCTGCCATATTGCAGGACAGTTGAGAAGGGACCAAACAGGATTATTCAGACCATATGTCATGTGATTCCAATTCCCTCTAGACAGGAAGGGAAGGAGTCCAGTAATGTCACAACAAAACAGGCCAGAATGGATTTCTGATTTCATTTTAAGTTTAAATTACATTGTTTGTAAATGATGTAACGTGATACATGACAAAGACACCTCCTTCCCTTCTGTGTCTTTTGTCCTTCCCTCCTCCTCTCCTTCTGCAGCCTCATTATCTCTCTCATTCACTGAGGTCCCATTTCTCTTAAGGGCTATTTGCACAACTAAATTAACAAGGCTTTTGAGTCACCTGCCAACCTTTTGTCATGTAGTCATATTTATACATTTCGAGTCACAGCTTAATTATTATGGCAGGTTCTAAAATTGAGGGGGGAGGGAAGGGGGAAGTGTTGTTTTGAGGGGTTTTTTGTTGTTTTTTTTTCTAATACTAAATGAAGAGAACGATCTCACTTTAGGAAGCTAAATATTCAAACCCAGTGTACAATTTCTTTACTCTTATGAAGGCAGTTACATACAGTCCATTATACCAACCCAACAACTTAAGAACACTAAGCTTCTGAAACCAATTTGTACTTCAGGAAACCAAAATGTTACAGTTTAGTCCAAAAGAGAATATGTTTTCAACCCGGTACTTCTTGCTTAAGAACGATTCTACAGATTAGCAGTGCTGGAAATAATTTTGCCTTTTTCAATATCTTTGCCAATAAGTCAGTTTAGAGTCACCCATACTTTTCTTTCAGGAAAAAAACCCTCTGTCTACAGTAGTTTCCACTAGCATCCAATCACCATTATTTTGGATGCCAGAATTATGCTTTGCTATCATAGTTACTTGGCCCCACTGATACCCATTCTGTCACAAACTTCAAGAAATTAAATATAGAAAAGCCTACAGAAACTGTTACAAGTCACTACTCCAACTTGAGTGCAAATATATACAGCTGATCAGTAACGCACCGTTTGTTTGCATGCTTCCCAGCCACTGCTGCATTGTTTCAGCCTGGGACTTCTGCTCTAACAAACCAACCTGGGGCTTCATTGGGCAGAGATAGTTTAAGCTGCAGAGTAAAAGTTACATAGGTAATCAAGATAACAAAGGCACTAGCACAACAGAAGTTATAATGTTACAGCTGCAGAAACCATAACAGTTTGGAGCATTTAAGAAATACAGGTGTCATTTTATAGCTCTAGTACACACATCCTTTTTTAGTCAGGAGCATTCATTGGGTAAAGCATAAAAAAATACTGTTTCCAAGTGGAATGAAGAGTTTTAACGCAAATTTAAGCCTGTTAGCATTTACTAATAGGCTCTTGCAAATGACATATATGACCAAAAAAAGAGAGCCACTGATAATGCTGCCAGCAGTAGCTGTTGTTACATCCTCTTAGTTAATGGTATAGGAGATAACCTAAGGGAAGACACAAGGATGACTCCCATGATCCCACTGGAACTCATTCAGGGCAACAAATGTGCTGTTGAAATATGCAAGCAATCCTACCACCTAAAATAATTTCAGTTTATATAAAATAAACATACAACTATCACAGAATCACCAGGTTGGAAAAGACCTTTAAGATCATCGAGTCCAACCATTCCTGTCCTATGCTAAACCATATCCCTAAGTACTTCACCTACCTGTCTTTTAAACACATCCAGGGATGGTGACTGAACCCCTCCCTGGGCAGCCTGTTCCAGGCCCCAACAACTCTTTCAGTAAAATATTTTTCTAACATGTAAAATTTTGTTCTAACATCTAATCTGAACACCCTCTCCTATTTGGTGTTCAAGCTACAAGTGTAGAGATTGTAGACACTTACTACAGCTTAGATACAGGAAAAATTATGCACTTAAAGCAGCTCAAAAATTCATCTTAATAAAAACTGATTCTTACTGTGGTTGATCTTTCACAGGTGGAGATATTTGCCCTTCAAACGAACCAGAAGTACTGGAAGTCTTCTCCTTAAATATTTCTCCTATATCAGTATAGCTGTTGGCAGGTGAAAAGCATTCTGTATTTTCCCTTGTTCCTATTTTAGGTTTAGAAAGCAGTTCCATGGAGTGACATCTCTCAACAACATTTGATATGCCTTGAGTCTGACTATGGGACGTGCCAGACCTATCTGAAGAGTGGGCTCTTCGGAGGTAGCGAGAATGTGGTCTCTCTTCAGCAAGTTGCATGGTTCTTCCCCTGCTAGTTACACCAATTTCTTTGCCCTGAATTCCCCACTGATGAAAAGAACCACTTCCATCTACAGATGAAGGATTACTGGAATTCTTGGTTTTAGGAAAAAAAGTAATTTTATTTGGGAGCGGCTGTCCCACTAACAGCTTTTTTTTTTCCTTCAAGCAACCACTGGTACTGATGCTGGAAGAGCCTGTGAAGGTTGTAGAGATGGTAGCATTTCCGCTGTCCATCGAATCTTCTGAAGTTCCCGAATCTTTACTCCGTGCAGAGCTACACCTGGACATAAAAGGATGATCCAACACTGAGGAAAGACTCAAACGATCCGCTGGGTTTTTGCGAAGTAACCTATGTATGAGGTCCTGTGCCTCTCTTGATAAAAAGGCTGGCATTTCATAATCTGCTAATACTACTTTATTCAGCGTGTTCTTGACCGTGTCGGTGTCAAAAGGTGGCTTTCCAATAAGAAGTGTGTAAAACATACAGCCCAAAGACCACACATCAGATTCAAGTCCATGTGGACTCCTTGTGGCTATCTCTGGAGAAATGTAATTTGGAGTTCCACACATTGTGTAATGCTTTTCATGAGGCATTTTCAGCTGAGTTGCTAGTCCAAAATCAGCAATCTTGACATTCATATTATTGCTGAGTAAGATATTAGAAAGGGTGAGGTCCCGGTGCAGTATTCCGTGAGAATGAAGATACAGCATACCCGTGATAATTTGATGCAAGAAGTGTCGGGCTGTCAAAACACAAAATGAGATGGTTTAGTCACAATTGAAGTCGTAACTGTGGAAGTAACTTTTTGAAGTCTGCTACCATCTTGCTTTTGCAACGACTGTTACAAGTGTCCTGCTAATGAGATTGGAATTCACTGTCTGCTTTTAGCTTTAAGCAATATGGCATGACTACATTCTAAGAGAGTTCTTTAAAAGTGTTCTATAATACAGCAATCGTATTTGTGTCTTTGCTAACAGAATAATCTAAACAGGACTGGAAACAGTGTCAATTGGCCTAAGACTCCAATTTAAAAAAAAAAAAACAAAAAACTTTAAAATGTAGAAAGTTGCCCCACACTTTCAGGAATCACCAATACACAGAACCAAGCAGCTTCTCTATGGGCAGATAATATAGGAAACCAGTTGGATATTTGTTTTATCATTAGCAAGCTGGCAAGGCTAGTAGTATTTCAATTCCTAAAAAACTTCTAAGTTCATAGCACTGGGATGGCCTTTCTGTTCCATCACACTAGGAATTCAGGAAGTTTAACTTAAAACAGGAATAAAACAAAGAAATCTCATCCAGGCTGAAACAGCATCATTTATTATGGTATGGTAATCAAAGTAATTGTGAAGAATGATTCTTTCTAAAGAAAAAAATTTACAAGCCTCATTCTCTTAGCAAAGGGCAACAATTAGTGAGTAACAAATGTTACCAGAAACCACTCCTCAACAGAAGATACTTATTTAGGTCAGTGGTTTATCAGCTTTTAGAAGTGAGGTACGATCAGGTGAACTATTTTTGCCCAAGCAGATCAGAATTAAATGACACCTGTACAGAGGCACCCCTTTAATCCAGTCCTGCGGTCTGGGTTCAAAAACATACATATAAATGGATTTCTTATTTATATCTAATTATTATTATATATATATATAAACAATAATGTGTCTATATACAAATAATAGTTTCACGAAGTTAGATTAGACTCTAATAGAGAAGCGGATAAACTGGAAGAACTGTGCTAGAAACGACCAGCATGGGAAGTCTGGAAGCAGAAGAGGCAATGACTACTGAATCCAGATCAGATGAAAGTTAAACAGCTTGGCTGGCTGTACCCTCAAACATTATACACCGTAGCTTGCTTTGCTGTCTCCTTCTGGGGTGTGGGGTTTTTTTGTTGGTATTTTTGTTTTGTTTTTTAAAAAAACTGTACTGGTTAGGCTTCCAATGGTCCACATGCTAAATGAAATCCTCTTACTCTCAACTGTAAGAAAGTGGAACATTAGTGAATTCCTAAGTGCTTTTTTTTTGCTCTTGCAAGACTTCATTCCACAACACTACTCAAGAGATTACCACAGCCAATTAAAGAAGTTTTACAGTGAACTCTTAGGGAAAGACTTTTCAGTGATTTCCATTAAAAAAATAGAGGTAAAACCATAGTAGAATTTCTTCTGTCGCCAACCCATCTTGAGTTAATCCAATATGCCAGTACTTATTTCCTTCCCAACTCAGCCCTTAAGCATCAGTTACCTGCATTATCTTAATTTCCTCACACCTTGGAACACAGGAAGCATTTCCAATGACACCACATAAGGCAATCTGTGATCTGGAAGGCTTTCTAATTGGTGACATGTAATACAGTAATACCAGGATGAAGAGGTGCAACACAAAGCAAGACGTGGATGTAAGGCTGCCAGTTTTCCTCTGTGGAAGTTCCCAGTCTTGACCAGTGCTTCACTGTAACTATATCTACAAAGGTAAGCGCTACCTTTCTTATACCTCCACCTTCTAAGTTCACTTCTTTTTAACCCCCAAAACATACAAACAACTGAAAAATAGCATAAATAGAAACAACAGCATACAGAAATTCTAGGGAATGCATAAAAGTAATTAATCTTTATATTATCACTTACCACAAGATTTTAAGCTATACAAACTCCTTCAGAGTGATGGCAGTTTTAAATATCCTTTCACTAGAATTAAATACTTAAGCCAAAACATTAACACACAAGCACAAGTCTCACCTTCTTCTTCTGAAAAGGGTCTCTTTCTGTTCTTTATGTATCTGCTCATTTCACCATTGTGACACATCTCAAGTATCAAGTACACGTAGTTGCTATCTTCAAAATAGTTATAAAGCTAGAACAAAAACCAATGAGTAAATTAAAATACATTTTGTAGGCTGTACAGCAAGTCACACACACAGTACGTTACAAAAGCACGATTCTTACCTCAAGTATAGATGGATGCTTTAGCTGACAATGTATTTTCACCTCATTTTGAACCCTCTGTACCATTCCAACTTTGTGCATGGCTTTTTTATCTATCTGTAAATGGATCACATAATACTTTTCAGGCACTGCATTATTGACTACATATGCGTGAGTTTCAAGCAAGCATAAATTTTAGATGCCCAAAAACTACATATGAGCAAGTTTTCAGAGTTTAACCTACTATATGCTTTTAATGAACAAGCATCATCAACAGAGAAATATACAAGTGTCAGAGTAGAGAAGTTTACTATTTTCAGTACTAACACCTACTAGAAAACTTTCTGAAATACTTAAGCAGGGGAACCTAATTATTTTGCCAGGCAGGTATTCTAAATACAATTAATACTGAAAACATGGCTAAGAAAAAGTATTACAGATAAGTGAATCTGGCAAAACACCTGTGATTTGTGAGTTTCCCTTACAAAGTTTGTCCTCACAGTGAGGGAGGTTTTTCAAGGCATTTTTTCCATACTTATCCAGTCACATGGATTTTAAATGAACGTTTTGGGGTCACAGACTTCTGAATTGGAGTTCTATCGCTGATTGTCCAGCCAGTGTTGAATACTTGAGCTTAAATTCTTTTAATAGCAGTGTGAACACTTTTATTTATTATCAATACAGTCTAAAGGTTGCACTGTGTATTTCAGGATCGAATCCTAATCTAAATACTGGTTATGTACAAAAAAGCCATCCAGGCATAAATGCGTAACCCCAACCTGTTGCAACTCGCCCTTGTTCTTCCTTGGTTGGCTGCCTTACCATTTTGATAGCCACTTCCAGACCGGTTTTCAGGGATACTGCTCTGTAGACCCCTGCGAAGGAGCCTTTCCCCAGGAGGTTCCCCACCTTGAAATCCTGCAACACGAACAAATCATCACCGTCAGCCCCAGCCAGGCGTTGAACCCTCTCTCCGGACGCTGTGCCTCCCCAAACAGAGAGGGGGGCCACACACGCCGATGCCGGGGCAGACCCACAGGTGTTCCCGGGGTGCCCTGGCAATACCTGGACAGAGGTCTCTGGGGCACGGCGGCAGGACGCGGCGGGGCCGCGCAGCACCCCCCGAGACATCGTCCTCTCTGCACGGCGGCCGGCTGGCACTGCCACAGGCGCCTCCCAGGCCGGCTGAGGAGCTGCCACCTTCCCGCCGTCTCTCCCGCCGCTTCTGGGGAGCGACTGGACGCCCACCCGCGGCTTCCGCTGCTATGGCAGCGGCTGGGGAGCGACCGCCGGCGCGTTGCAAACACAGAGCCGCGTGTCATCGCCCAGGGCGCTCCACCTGAGCCGGGTCCCCCCGCGGGTGGGGAAGCATAGCTCCGCAACCTGAGCCCCGCCCCCGCTCCACCAGCGGTCCAGGCGGGGAGGAGCCCGGAGAACCCAGGCCGGCGCCGCCATAGCCCATCGGCCCACGGTGGTGGGAAAGGGGTAAGAAAGGTGCGGGCGGGCCTGGGAGGAGCCGCGGTCAGGGCCCCACCGGCCGCCTCCCAGTAACAAGCCGCCCAGGAAAGAGACAAGCCCCCGCCTGGCTTCTCCCCGCCCCCCACAAATGGCGGGAGGGCAGCTAGGCTCCGCACCTCTATTTTCTCGCCGATGCAGGTCGCCATGGCGCCGGCCGTTCTCCCTGGGTCCTCGCTACGAGTTCTCTTCCGAGCCGCGGCTCCCCATCACGGCGCCCTCGGCCGCCCACCTCGGCCCAGGCCTGCTCGTTCCCGGGCCCGGCGGCCGCACCCCTCCCCCGGCGCCTCCATTTTGAAAAATCGCGCCGTTACCCCCCGCCCCGCCCCACCCCAGGTCGGGGCTGCGTCTGACGCAATCACGCCAACGCAGCGACATCCGTTGCGCCCGTGAGCGGGGCTGATGGACACCGCGCATGCCCAGGGCGTCGCGTGCCTGTTTCCTCGGCAGCCGTTACGGCGCGTGCGCTGTGGCGGGAGCGGCGCCGATGTGCCTCAGGGGGCTGGTGCGTTACTTCAGCCTGGCAGCTGGAGAACGGCAGCTTCCAGCGCCTCTGCGCAGCTCCGTGTGCCCCTTAGAGAAGGGAAGGTCTGTACGCTGCCCGTGGCTGAGAGGGTCTGGACTCCGCTCGCCTCGGCGCGTTCGCCCCGGCCTCTTGGTGGAAACCCTCAGGCCTGGCAGAGCGGCCGAGCCAAGCTCCTGGGTCACCGAAAACGGGCGTGAATTCTCCTAATAAAAGGAACAGTGCTGTCCTCGTGTGGGTATCTCCCTCATATTCAGTAAGGAGGTTCTGTTACTCCTTGGTTATTGTGAGGCTGGACTCCATGATCTTGAAGGTCTTTTCCAGCTGAAGCCATTCTGTGATTTTTAAATAGGTGGGCTAAATCCTGAAATGAGCTCTCATAAAGTTTAAGGGCTTCCTTTTGTCTTGCTGCTGTATATATTAAGCACAAAGTGCAGTTCTACCTTGCTTCCTTTGATACTGTGTCTGGTAATGGAGAGGCAAGGTGTTTGTCTCAGATACATAGGCTAGAAACAGCAATGGGGTTAGGTCCAAGGCTGCCAGTGCGGCCTGGGCTGGGTGCCTTGCCTTCTATAGGGTACTGATGGGGGGCAACACTTGCTGCTACCTGGCACTGTAAGGAACCTGCAGCTGCACAGGAAACATGCCCAGAGATAGCTGAGTGAAATAGCTGGGTCTGGTGAAGGAAGTGGTGCAAGCTGAAGCCTTAAAAAAAAAAGCTTAGGATAGTGAGGTTTTGTCAGCTGATGGTGGTATTTGTGTGTTGTAGGCCGAGCAAGTGCAAGGCCTGGGTTGAATTAATTTTCCTGCTTAAGGAAGGTTCAGTTGCTTGGAGGTTCAATTGATTTGGGGGCTGTAGTGCCAAACTAACTGACTTACTAGGATAGTAGCATACCTTCAACATAAACCATGGAGTCTTGCTGCAAGATGGGAACTCATCACCCACTGCACTGTGGAGCACTGAGCTGAGACTTGTGATTCTTTGTGTTTTAATACCTACTTGGTTTTTTCTATACTGTTTCATATGAAATACAGAAGGCTTATGAATGCACACTTAAATATGAACATTAATTAGGGCAAAGAAGTAGTACTTTTGCATTGAAGCACTACTAGAGTCCTGTAATTGAAAAAGTGCTCTTAATAGAAGAAATAGCATTTCTGGCAATGGATTATGTTTTGTGATGTTCATCATCAGGTTATATTTCTCCTCTAAAACATGAGCATCCTCTATATTAGGGGGCTCGGGGCATGATACGGATTCCCCTTTCTTAGCAGATAAACCATTTCTTACAAACGGAAAGTATGTCTATGTTCTGAAAGATGGTTAAAGTCGATTGGAACAGAAGGGGGAGCTGTCCGCACACCAGGCAGAGCAGAAGGGGCTCTACTGCCGCACAGATTTTGCAAACAGAAGATAATTCCTCTTTTTGCTCGTAACAGGAGATAATGAAATGTTCTATTCTTACGATCTGGGAGTGGAAAAAGGGTATTTTGGTGCTGTAAGGATCTTGCACGCTGAAATATTTAGCCATAACTTTCTGACAAAATCTTTCTCTGTTAAGAGACTGGGTCATCATTCTTTACTTTTATTGATCTTAATTCTTTGTTATTTACAAGTGACTGCTTTCTTTAACGCAGCAGGTTTTATCAGCTTTTATGATGTCCTTTAAGGGGCATGTCCCTTTCCTTCAATTGTCTGAAGCATCATCCCTCCAAAGACCTTACTGGTTTTCTGGCCTTTGATTTTGTGGTACAGATATATATAACTAGAATATAACTAGAATAACACCCTCCCCCTACTGCACCGTGCGGTCTCACCCACAGGAGACAGTCCTCCACGAACTTCTCCAACGTGAATCCTTTCCCACAGGGCTTCATCTCTTTACCACAGTGTCTCTCAGTCCCAGTCCTCCACGGGATTCCAACCCTCCCCCCAGCAAACCTGTTCTGGTGCAAATACTTCTCTCTCATTTCTGTGTCTCTGATTCTCCTCATGGCTGCAAGTGCTGGCAGGGGCTTGTTCCAACGCAGGGTCACAGCATCTTCCCTATTATGCCTCCACCTGCTGATCCAGCGTGGAGCCCCTCCACGGGCTTTTCCATGGTTTCTCCATGGGCTGCAGGGGCATCTTTCCCTCTGCCACCCGGGCCGCCTCCTCCCCCGCCCTTTCCCGGCCTTGGTGTCTGCACAGCTCGTTACATCTTCTTGCTCCTTTCTCCGGTGGCAAAATGCAGCTGCTTCCGGGTTTTTTTCTCCTGTATGTGATTCTCAGAGATGCTATGACTATCTCTAGTTGAGACTTTGGCCTTGAATTGCCTGATGTTTACGTTTTTTGGGGCCGGCAGAGCATTCCAGCAGCCATTTTCTGCAGCCCCCGGTCTCTCTCTCAGCACTCAGCTACGCAAAACTATGATACTGGGTTACAGTGTAGTTAAAAAATTATAAGGTTGGTTTGAAATTAGAGCCAGAAGGATTTTATATTGCTTTTAATGGAGTAGCATCTAAATTACAGAGGAATAGTAATTTCTTTTGACCAATGTTTTAATTTCTTTTACTTTTGAGTACAGTGCTTTAAGTGGATCTAGGACTGTTGGTTATTTCTCAACTACTCGACTAGCACCTGTGTTCTCAGCTGTATTTCTGATCCCTCAGGGCTGCTTTCAGCTGAAAGCCCTGCTTTTGCAACCGAATTTCTCTTGGGTCTTTAACCTTTTCCAAAAGTATTGTAACTACCACTTCTGTTAGTCTGTTCTACTGAGAGGAATTGCATCAGTTTTACAGTGTTGTAATTATTGTTAGAATATAGTTCAGCCACAAGAAGGCGTGGTGAATGTTAAGTACAGGAAGGAATGAGAGACAAAGGCAGAGCAGCTGGTTTAATCCGTTGGTAGGTTTAATTCCTAGTTACATGGGTTTGTTTTCCAAAAATAAGCTATTTCCAACTATTGTTTTCTGCTGAAATAATTTCTGGACTGTGAGTTGGATTGAAGTTCAAAAAAAAAGTGAGTCAAGAAAATCAGGAGTGAACCTCATTCCATCACCTGTGCTTAGCATGCTCTCCTTGACATAAATCTTTCTTTAACCTGAGGTACTAATGCGCTATTGGGCAGAGCCCTGAATGGTATACCCGTTGGCAGACCTCCAAACCTACATCTTAACAACAAACTCATCCTTTCTAAGGCTGCTGGTCCCTGATAGCTTGGGTTGAGCTTACTCAGGGCTGCCGTAGTTTTATCTCATATGCTTATCTCATGTGGTGCTTTTGCAGCTGAATAGCGAGCTGAAAGGAGCCAAAACAGCTAAAACATGGGTACTTTTTCAGCAGGATGAGGTTTGCTCAGTGCTCTGAATGAGGTCAGTGTCTGTGATTGTGCCAGTGGTAGTGCAGGTGCAGTGGAAAGGGCAGGACTGCAGAATGGAAGCAAAAAGGGGAGCAGGATAGCAGCAGCTCTCTTTTGGGTGGGCTGGTGTTGCTGCGGAATTCCACCCGTAGGTAGAAAGCAATGAGATGAGGCTAAGTGAGGGGAAGAGGCCCCTATATTCTTTCCCTTCTGCTACACCACAGAGTTGACCAGTAAGTTTGCTGTTTCCATATGTGACTTTATAGAGCATCTAGTGTTTCTCACATTGCCCATGTCCTTCAGCACCTTCATTTAGCTTTTGTTTATTATGTCAAAGTAGCAGTTAGACCTGGTTAACAGCACCTCATGTCTAATGTGAAACACAGCAATGTTGTTATAACAATTTTGTTTTGATGCGTTACCTGCCTTCACCTGATTCCAGACATAATTGATTAATTTGGTTTCTGTAGTTAAGGTGACTTTAATATGTGAGGGAACATCATCAAGCTCCATTACCTGACCAGTTTGTCTTGTTTACATTCTGATGTGCTTTTACTATTCCTAGCTAGTTTATTAAAAGTGAAATTAATCTTTGGGCAAGTATACCTTCAAACAATATTTAAACTCAACCAATATAGTGAACTGGTGCGAGTCCCTTGCACAGAATAAATTTCCCCCAATTTTGAAAAAGATATTTGCTTTTCCATTTCTTATTTTTCAACTGGAGTTCAATTGTTTGTTTATTTCTTGCTTGACATTCAGTTGCAGTGCTATTTAAGGTTGCTGCACAGCAGACCTGACTATTTGTCTTCACCCTGTTGTGTGGTAGGACTGCTCATGTGGCTACGCAGTGAACCAAATCAAGGAAGGAATTGATTTTGGCTAGCAAAAATATTCTTTTTTTTTTTGGTTTGTTTTTAATTTAGTCTGCTATCTGAAATATTCCATCTCATAAACAACTTGCTGGCTACTTCTGTGCTCCCAAAAGAGTTACTCTGTCTAGGGCAGGCTAGCATCCAGGGTGCAAGGAGACACACCAGTTTAGCACTTCACCTTCTCCAGTGTTTGTTCAGATTGTGACTATGAATTTAAACAGTTCCCCCACTGCCTGACAAATTTCATAGCTGGAATAAAAGTACGGAGATGGCTTTTAATCAAGCTACACTTTCTCCTTCAGAGGAGACTCTCAGGAAGTTATGTGCAGTCATTCACACCTGAATGGATGCAAAATGGTTTGTGGATAAGCGTCTATGTCAGTTGTTGAGAATCCTTAAATGTGAAGCTAAAACTGTGTAGCTGATTAAACAGATCTGTTTTCTGGACCTGTGGAATATCAACAGTCATCACCGGTTTGAGTAATTAGAGTGGAAGATTAGCAAAAATAAGACTTTAATTTCAAGGCTAGATTTTTAACTTGAACAGTGATAAGAACAGTTGTGAAAGTAAATTTGTGTGCCAAAAGTATGACTGATATTAATGTTGGGGGCAAACTAAATAGGTGACAGCATACAAAATATGCAGCATGACTATACAGAACACAAAAATTTATAGGTAGAGGTAATACCTTTTTTAATTAGCTACTGCAGCTGGAGAAGTATATGTGCTTTAGGGTGCAGGCCCTGGATTCTCTGGTTCTGTTGCTAGTGTGTAGCATATTTAGGCTTGTGTGGTAGTTAGGAGGTTATAAATAGGAAGTCTGAAGATGATCATGTTTCTTGCATAAGATTAGATGTCATTGTTTTGTTTGTCATCTTTTTATTTCATGTGATAAAGTCCCCATTAAAAGGGGAGCCAGAGAGTCTTTGGACTTTCAATGTCTGGGTAACTACTCCAGCAATTGTGAAGCCAGCAGCATGCCAGTGAAATGATACTTTCCTCTGATGAAAAAGAAAGTTGAATCATTATTCTGTTGAGTTGAATTTATGACTACAGGGGTCATCGTCTGCTGTAAGCATAACTTGCGAGACCAGCTATTGATGTAATAAGAAACAACTACTTGTAAAGCCTGGAAGCAGCCAGAGCATTTGTAAAGCTGTATTGAAGAATATGTGGATGCACTTGTGGGGTTCATGTAGGCAAGAATACGTGTTTACAAAATAAACATGCTTTACACACTGACACTGGGAATAGTCAGAGAGTACTTGACCATAGGGCATGAAGTTACAGTTTACAGTCTGTCATCATGGGTTGTTCTGCAGCTTTGCTTGTGTCTTGGCAGCGATGTTCGTGACAGTAGTAGTGTTACATATTTAACGTGTACATTTATTTGCTATTGCTACTTTTGACAGAGGCAGGAAACCATTCTCAGGTGTATCTGGTAGTGTAGTCCCAGTCTAGACAAAAAAGTTGAGTCTTTAAAAAATATTGGTTGTGTGTTCTGGGTAAATGATGAATTGTGAGCGTGTAATGATCCATCAGCTGCGGCTTTTATTTGACAATTAGGGCTAAATTAAAAAAATCTGCCTGGTTTTATGTTTTTCTTCTTCAGTGACCCTGAAGTGTCATAAAACATCAGTTCTTACTGACCTTTTTCCTTTTGTAATGGACATTCATCCCCAGTATTATTTCCAAATCGAATTTGACTCATTGTTTTGTACAGCAAATTGCTCCAGCAAATCATACCCCACTAAACCTTAATCACCATGGGTTATTTTTCTCAAATAAACTGAAAGCAAGGGCTAGGTTCAAGGAGTGTTTCTAAAACAGTAAGTTGTTATATTTTGAAGGTTTGTTTCTTTGTGTGAGCAGGAGAAGGAAAAGTTTGAATAAGGCAGCCAATGGCTTTGTAGGGAAATTGCTCCCCTCTGTCCCTGTCACCACCCTTGCAATACTGTTGCTAAGACTTGGTTTTTTCACTTGAGCAAACTAGTATTAAGGCTGGTTTGCATGAGCCTTTGTTCTAGGAGTATTGTGAAAGTTGTTAAATGATAACAAGGCTTCCCATTCACTGATTTTTACTACATGTGTTTACATTGCACAGGTACTTAAGCAGCAGGGCCATGGTCAAGTGAGACCTTTGGAACTGTCTAGCTTACTAGTGTACATGGCGCTAGTGTCCATTTCTCTAACTGCATACTCATAAACAACGCTTATGACCTCCTCAGGTCTTTATTTTATCACTATAAACATGGCATGCTTTCCTATTCTCCTGTCATGTGATATGTTCTCTGTTCCCCAGGTCAATCTTTAGCTTTTCTCTCCTCTTCATGTATAGTGAATTCATCTTTTCCTCAACATGAGTCGTTAGGGTCATTGCTGGTATTAAATCCGCACTTAGTAATATTAATATTTTACTAGAAATATTTTTCCTCATAATTCAGAAGATCACATTTTACTTTTTCAGTCCTGTTATATTTACAGCTTGTAGTCTTCATGACATCAGCTATTGCATTCAAATCTTTCCTTTGTTGTTATTCTTCACAGTTAGAAATGTCATTTAATAGTGTAGGTATTTGTGATTAATGCACCACTGCATGACCCTTCACTGCGTATTGCTGGATTTCATTTCATCTGATTTCATTCTGAGGGTCATCTGATTGATCATCTGTGATACCCAGCCCTGTGTTTTTGTGATAGCTTCTAATTCTGTGTTATCATTACAGCTTATCTTGCATCCCTCATGTTTTTCTAACAAGGCCATTGGTAATCTTTTAAATTTTCAATATTTTGCATCTCTGATGAAAAACAGTTCTAAGCCTTACGTACTTGGCTCCAAAAATCTTCATATCAAAGAATTGTATTTTTGCTGAATTGAGACATGAGAAATAGTTCTGTGATTGTTTTCTATAAACAGGGATATTTTTATGGCAGTTTTGCTCATTGCCAGTTCAAATTTCAAGTAGTGTCACCCCTCTCTGTCTCATTATAGATATGGCAAGGACTTTTGACAGAGCTTCAGTTTGCTTTGATTTGTTGAATCGTTTTCTTGTGCTGACGCTATACTCTGTAATATTTCTCCTCCTAATCATCCAAGAACTTTACTTGAGCCTTCTCTAAATCTGACTCTCTGTCTGTCTCTCTTGCAAACTTTTTACCCTACCCTCGTAGAGTATCTGAATCGCAGTTTGGAATCCCCTGATTATCTGACCTTACTTTATTTATAGTAGGGCTTTGCACCATCAACATGTTGTACAGACTCAACAACAAAATTAATAGTGTTATGATTTCTATATTAATTATTAAATTATCTTTATCACTTGGGATCCAAACTTTATACCAGTCTTTTGCCAGATGTTTGTTACTGTAAAATATGCTCAAAGAGAGAAAGAAAGAAGCAGACCTACTGAAAACAACATAGCTTTCCTGCACAGAAAGAGTAAGAGGAGTGCTGGTAGTGTGTTTCCCTGAGAGGCCCACATATCTGCAATTCCATCTCTAGGAATGTCATTTCCATATTAAACATGTCAAGTGACAACGACTCTGTCTTGCCTTTAGCTAGGTTGGTTGTCTCGGTGGCTAATTACCCCCACTTTAAATGTATGCATTTATTCTGGAGTCACTTTACCTACCTGACTCTGGCTTCAAGCCATTGAGCTTTGTGTTTCTTTCAGGCTAAAATAAAAGTCACTACCATCATCCCGTTTTAACAAAACTGTCAGGTGGTACTAGGGTCCAGTGCTTTTTAAGAGTGTAAGGACGTGATGTTATATTGGGTTTGTGACAGGATTTCTGGCAGAGTCAAGGAGTACACTGGCTGTGTCTGGTGTGACTGGTATTTGTGGTGCTAATACCATTTAACTGTCCCATCTTCTACTTCGGTCCACACTGATGTCAGGTTAATCTATCTGTATCTCAGGTCTTTCCATTAGTCCTTTAAAAAAGTTATTACAATATTACATTTGTAGTAGTTATCTGTGGCATCTCAAAGTTTCAGCAGTTTGGATAATCTCTTCAATAGTCTCTGTATTTGAAAGAATACATAGCTGGAGTCATTTAGATTTAACTTCTGATTATTCTCCCCCCCCCTCTCTCCCCATGCCTTTTATTGCTTCAGAAAAGTGCTTATCTTTTTTCTTTAGTTTGTCCCACTTTAACTCCAGAGCCAAAACAGATGATCAGTTTTATTTAATTGAAAGCCATATCGTTCTCTGGACAGATACTTCCCAGTAAGACAAATACACTGCTTGCAATTTGTAAGAAGGACTTTTAGGTTTTTTCATCTGGATTGTGATTGGAGATAACCTAAAAAACTTGCCCAGCTCTGCATGATTCGATATACAGGCTGGTTTTATGATTTCTTAACTTCCCAGACTTAGAAGAGTATTAGCAGTCGTACGACTAGAAACTGTAGGAGATGGCTTTGTTCATAGAAACATTGCACTCTACAACAGCTTTTCTGGTGCCACACATTTAGTGACTTGCTGGCTATTAACAGTATTCTACGAAGTATTATTCTCTTATTTAAGAAGGCCCAAATGATTTGGAGAATGACTGGGTAATATCTGCCTTCATCCCTTGAAGAACTAGGAAGATGGCTGTGCTTTTGAAGCAAGATCATTTAGATGACATGGCAAAGTTTGACAACTTCTTTGTTACTTCAGATGAAATTTTTTATCTTTGCATAACCTCTCTCACTTGTGACTGCTTTAATATGCAAGAATGCTAGAAATAACATGTTCAGTTCAAGTGAAGGGAAGAAGGAAAGTAAATAAACCACACAATGCATCAGTCACCCTCTTCAGACAATTGAGGTGTGGCACAGGAAGATGTTGAAAGGATCCCTGTCCAGATCTGCTTTGATGTGTTAAGTTTATATTCTAAATATTATAATAAATTATGCCTTAGCTTCACAGGGATATGCAAAAGGTCTTGCTGTGACCTGCCAGGGAGTGAACTCATCGGCGGTGTGCTTGTGCAGGGAGTGTGTTTCAGCAGCACTGCAAGCTGTTGAAGCAAAGAAGGGCAAGCAAAGCAATCCAAGCACCAGGGCTTGCCCTACGAGTCTGCCTGTGTGTGTTAGCAACACAACAAAGGAAATGCAGTTCTTATACAGCCACAAAACTTTAGGGGGATATTTCCTGGTCTGGTACCACTGAAATGCATGTTTTGTGTCCCTATTTGTCATGACTGCCCTGTGAAGGAAGAGCCCCTTCCAGTTACTGTCACAGACACACCACACAGGCAGTTTTCTCCTAGATCCTTCATTCTGGATGGTAATGCTAGAAAAAATGGGCAAGGAAGGATTGATTTACCAAAAACATAAAATTGAATCAAGTCCAGCTTCTGGTTGAAATGCATTTTATGCTGTGTATTTTATATTAATTTTATTCAAGGGAAGGTATGTAATCATGGAGGCTTGGACACTTCTCTCTCTTTCACTAAACAGAATTATGTCTCTCTACAAAGAACATAACAAAGGAAATTTTCAATTGATAAAGTGTTTTGCTGCCTACCCACACATATGCTTTCAGAGTTAACAGTTCAGTTAAAAAATGAGCTTTGCTTTCAGAGATGAGAAACCTTGCTCTTGGTATTTAGAATCTGATGAAAACTTGAGGAGTGAAAAGTTTCTGTCAGTAGCAATTCATTACTGGGTGTTTGTTTCATCTGCCATTTCAATGGTTGGAGCATTAATTTTGGAACGTACTTGCTGGATGTTTGCTGTTAACAGTGGTCTGCAGTCTTCACCTGTGCTTCCTACATTAAACATAGTAATGTAATAATTGCAATAAGTACCTCTTACAGATGAGCATAAAAGGTCTTGCCACTTAAAGGCTTCATTTTAAAAGGCACCATGCCAAAAATTGTGAGAATAAACTCTCTATATAGTGATTATGTTGAAGTTTGGAGTAAGTCTCTTTAATTGGCTCTGACTGTGCGCAGTTAGGAGCATGTGACCTATTCTTTATGTTTATTATCCACCTTTTCAGTGTCTGTAAATTTATTTTGCTTTCTAAGTTATAAACTGTCAAAAATATGTAGTGTTTGCCTATGACTCAGAAGATAGTTTGGAAAAAAAACCCAGCCACCCAAACAAAAATCCTCCTCGCTTTTTGCTTATGCAAAGAACATTCCACCTCAGACTTTACGCTTATTCAGCCTGCCAAAATGCCTTGAGAGAAATACTGCAGCATCATTTTATTGCAAATGCATTTTATTCATGCAAAGACTTCAGTCTGTATTTTTTTCTCTTTCCTCTTTGAGCATCCCAATATCCAAAGGTGACACTAGCTTCCAGTTCTTATGCAGCTGTGCATCTTCATCTCTGTAAACCTCTTCTCTTGACAGCTGAAGGACTTGGTACACGATGACTGAAGCATGTATGCTCAGTCTGGCTTAGTATTGGAACATTCGGTAGTCTGTTGGATTTATCCTTCTTCAGTGCCAGCATCATTCCCCCTCTCCAGATGCACTGCCTAACATATTAGTTTAGTTAGGCCTTCACTAGAGGTTCCTTTGGTCTTCCTTGTTGAATATTCAATTGCCGGCAGTGGGTGTAACTCCCAGTGTTGACAGCTGGTTTGATTTGCAATCATAGACTGCTCCCTTAGGCACAATTCCTTTGTTAATGATGTTTCCAAGCCATACCAAGTTATGCAATAGTCGTGAGAGTAACTACTGTCTTATGTCGTATTATAATCCTTTTTCTAATTAGCCTTTGTCCTTACATATGTTTCCAGAACTCGGAGCTCACAGATGAAGTTTGCATTCCATAGAAAACAACTGGATTTTGAACTGCACTGTTCAAATCCCTCCGTGCAGGAACACAGGATCATAGTAAGCAATGCTTTTGGTAACACATGAACCATTCATATCTGAGCAGTCTTTTAAAGTTAAAAAATCCCATTTTACTCTGAGTATAGATATTCTTCATCACAGGTAAAAAAGAGTTAATCTGCCTTTGTAGCATTACTGTTAATTTTGCACTTCCATCAAAAGAGAATTAATGGATTCACCCTGTCTTTATGCTTCACACTAGCAGTAAAGCTAGCTAAATTGCATGAGGAAACATATGTGCCTGTCATACACGGTGTAGCATTATTAGGTGTATTTATTTGTACTATGAGTATTTATGATCATTTGCTGAGTGAGCCATCAAGTGTTACCTTCTGTCACATGAAGCATAGAAGTTCTCTGAGTGAATGAATGATCTGAAGTGACCCATCGCTGTATTCCTGAGATCCGAAACAGCCTGTTAAATTCTTGTAGCCCAGCTATAGCATCTTCTGCTTCATCTAAAATAAGAGTGGCTTAGCAAAAACGATAATAAGCTTTCTGTCAGCTTTAACAGTAGAACTGATGATCAGTAACTAAATGATTGTGGTTATTTTCCACTATCTTTACTAATAATATGTTTGAAATGCCTGCTTAAACCATGCAACTCCTCTGAAGCAAACAGGACAGTCCTTTCCAAGGGTGGAAGTTATGGTGGACTCTAAACACAAGCAGCTGCAGTTCCACTGAGATTATAGGCTTTGTATTGCTTTGTATAAAGGTTCAATTTGATTCCCAGGTTGGGGTTTACGATTTTCAAAAACTGTGAAGTTGCATTGACCTTTCCAGCTCAATAGTAAACAGCCTGACTTGTAGCACATAGGAGGAAAAAGAAGAATAATGTTTTTATTTTCACCAGTAAAATGCACATTCTGTCAAGTCAGAATTTTTCTCTACATGTTCCAATCTCAGACATATTTTGGCCTAATGGCTTCACATGCACACCACCTTTTACGACAACACATGCCTTGTTTTTAGTAATGCCTGAAGTTGGGCCCCTGTTTCAGGATTAATAAACCTGTTTTGAGCTATGTGCTGATGTGGCTGCACTAGTACTTGAAACAAGGCTGCTTAAAGCTGGTAGGGGTATCTTTTCAGTGTGACTGAAGTTTGGAGGTACATATAGTATGTTGGCTTAGCTTTAGAACTCCTTTCTTAAACAAAAGCCTATGCTCAGCTTTAATTATTGAGCTCGTAGTTCTCTTCCCTGATATTCTCTCCTACCCTTAAGAGACCAAACTAGTTTGCCTTGAGAACTTTCCATGGCATGTTTATGCCCATGATACTTTATTGCTTAGGCTGACAAACAATAGCGTTGCTACAGTGCAGTACAGTCTCTGTTTTTCCTTTCAGTAGCCCAAGCATTTGTTGGGGTTTTTTTTAAACTTTCTCCACTTAAAGTTCCATGTGGAGCTGTTCAGGAGAATGACATTTCTCTCTTAAGCATGCTCAGAGGAAATACATGAATTTAGATGTCAGAATATTTGTGTAGTGATAGATTGGCAGCTAACAACTATCTTGAGACCTATGTAAGTTTTTGTGCTTCGCCTCACACAGGAAAGGGCTGTGATTCTCATTTGTCATGGCAAGTTCTCCAGAGAGAATGTCTGTTTCAAACAGGAAAAAAAACCCTGAAAGCTTCACTGTGTATCTGACCCTGCCTTTGTCATGCTGATCAAGAAAAAAGTGCAAGAAAAAATACTTTTCTCAGGTACCCTACTTCTGTGATAGTGAAAATCCATATATTTTGGAGAAAGAATTTTTATTTAAATCTGTCTGTTTAAGAAACAAGTATAACTTGTCAGGCATGTGATTCAGTTTACTCATCTGTAAACATGTTCCATCCTTAGCTGGGGAGTGTGGGTGGAGCGTAGTTATTTGTAATGTAAGCAAAAGAAAAATAGTTTGTGCAAAGAATGCTTGTTTCTGAAATACTAGTTATTAAAAATATTCTGGTTTGAGTAGAGTCCTTGGTATGTCATAAGGCTTTGTTTCAGTGACTAATGCATTTTTACAGACATTCCAACTTTGAACCTTCCTATCAAGTTACTGGCCTGCAGCAATGTCCCAAAGTCTGTGTTACAGGAATATTATAGAAAAGCTGTTAAAGCCAGGTGGCTACTGTGTTGGACTGCAGTGCCAATGTTTGGTAGTCCAGTGATACTACTCAGTGGAATTTCATCATTTATGCCAGCATAAGCTTTTCATTCCTCCTGTTTTGTGTATCTTACTGCTGTTGCTGTATTTGTAACTTTGTGTGGTGTAGTCAAGTCCTGCCTCTGTAGATTCCAAGTGTGAGATTAGTCACAGATTTACCACTAGAGCCAGGCTGACATCATGCCTCTATTGTTATGGAAACAATTAGGTCATTGGTATGTTTTGCTAATTTAGCTGATGCCTTGGTTGTGTCTATCATACTTGTTGCTGTATGGAACATAGTACCAGAGTGTGCTGTGTTCTTAAGCAGGACGTGAATCACTCTCCAAGTAGCTTTTTTATTCTCTTCTCTGGAAGTTCAATGTATGTCCCTCAGTCAGCCTCTCAGCATGTTAGTCTTGTGTACTTGGAAGTCAGATCTTCCTGATTTGATGTACCCACTCCTGAGTAAATGTATTTGTTTGCAACCTTGTCCGTAACTCTGTGTATCAGTGGATATCAGTATGTGATGGATGCATTGACTATGTGTCATTGCTGTAGAGCAATCAAAATTCCAAAAGCAATTATTATTGGTTGTGATTTACAGTGTAGTAAATCTTCTTTCCCTTTGTTCCCTGTTCACTGAACTTCTCAATGGCAGTCATGTGCCTCATGTGCATATCTCTGTATCTTTTGAAAATGAAACATTGTGCAACAGTAAAGAATAAATTTTACATGAGTTTAAGATCATAGAGTCATAGAATGGCATGGGTTGGAAGGGACCCCAAGGATCATAGAGCTTCAACCCCCCTGCCACAGGCAGGGCCACCAACCTCCAGGCCTGGATCTACACAAGGTTGCCCAGGGCCCCATCCAACCTGGCCTTGAACACTTCCAGGGATGGGGCATCCACCACTCTCTGGGCAGCCTGTTCCAGCACCTCACCACTCTCTCTGTAAAAAACTTCCCCCTAATACCTAATCTAAACCTTCCTTCCTTTAGTTTTAATCCATTCCCCCTTGTCCTGCCATTATCTACTCTTTTAAAAAGATGATTTCCCTCCTGTTGTATGTTCCCTTCAGGTACTGGAAGGCTGCAATGAGCTCCTCCTGCAGCCTTCTCTTCTCCAGGCTGAACAAGCCCAGCTCCCCCAGCCTCTCTTCATAGGGCAGGTGCTCCAACCCTCTAATCATCTTCGTGGCCTCCTCTGAACCATCTCCTACAGGTCCACGTCTTTCTTGTACTGTGGGCCCCAGACCTGAACACAGGACTCCAGATGGGACCTCACGAGGGCAGAGTAGAGAGAGACAATCACCTCCCTGTCCCTGCTGGCCACCCCTCTTCTGATGGAGCCCAGGATACCATTGGCCTTGCGAGCTGCAAGAGCACATTGCTGGTTCATGTTAAGTTTCTCATCCACCACAATCCTCCAGTCCTCAGCAGGGCTGCTCTCAAGGAGCTCTTCTCCCAGTCTGTATCTATGTCTGGGATTCTTCCGGCCCAAGTGCAAGACCCTACACTTTGCATATGCAAAACACTGAGCTCTGTTGGATCAGTGTTTTGCATATGCACACTGAGTATTTTTCCTATAGAACTCTGTCTCAGGCTTGCTACAGTAGAGCTCGCTCTCACTGTTGACAGTAATAGCTAATGCCCCATCCCTTACAATAGCTATAAAATCCATTTAGCAAGAGAACATCTTTAAAAGCTTTAGGTTGGATGTGTTCTCTGTGAACCTGCAAATATACTCTCACTATAACAGATTCTCTCTTGAGATTACAAAGTCTGTCATTTTCAAGAAAAGCGAAATGCACATTTATTAGGACAAGCAGACCTTTTTTTATTTTTGTCTTGATGCACTTAGGTGGAGTAGATAACCTCCAGAATTTCTTTCCAGGTGCATTTCCTGTGATTCTTTTGATTGTACAGCACTTGTGACTGCTAAGTGATAACTTCTATTAGATGAAAAGTTTTGCAAGTCACAATAAATTCTGTGAGAAAGGGTGGTCTCAGTATTTGAATTGTTTCTTAAGAAGACCTAGTGTGGTTTAAAATCATCATTAAATTCATCTCCCAGTCTTCACAAACCTCACCTACATCAAAGAATTCTTCACCCCAAAGAGAAGCATCATCGCTGCACAGGTGAAGGAGTTTTGAGTCAGTGTGGATACCTGTGGGGTAGAACTTGCACCCTTACGAGTGACGTTCTGCCTTGTAAAGTGATAAAAACTACACTAGAGGACAGGTTCTTCTGCACAGCAACTGTGCTGTTTTGATACCTAGAGCTAATACCCAATTTAAATAAAAAACTAATCAGTGTTTTCCTTAGGCTATTATGTCAGAAATTTTGATTGACTCCCTTTGAAGCTGTTGTACATTTTTGGTTGTAACTAGCACTTAATTAACAGACAAGTGTCTGGATTTGCAAGGAAGCCCAATCCCTTGTGTAGCGATATCCGCAAGGGTCATTCAGGTGGATTTGAAGAATATAATAACAGATGCAATATGAGATTTGAAAGCTTCTTCAACAAAATACCAATTAGATTGCAGTACACCTGACTGAAATCCTAAGAATACATTTTTTACCCTTTTTTTTTCAGTTCATACTTTACCATCAGGGCATATCTCTACCTCTCTGGCCTTGAAAACTGACCTGTTGACATTATCCATGAAGACAAAATGTCACCTGAATATAAAGATGTAATTTATGCATTTTTCCAGTTGTTTACAAAGGATTTAGATCAACAGCTTATTAAGACAGGTGCCATTTCTCAGTGCCCTTTTTGTGGCAAACAGGCTGTTGCAGTCTTCTTTTCTGACGTGATACTAAAGGAAAAAAAGAGAAAGTACTTCTGGAATGGCTTCTTGTATCACCAAGATGATGCAGAAAGGAATTACTTGAAAAATCAGTGTCTGTCATCTGAGCTTAGTTTGTTGTGAAAAAACTTTGTTATGATAATTTAGCAAATTGGACTGTAGTTGTTTATTTCCTCGTGAGCAAAAACAAATGCAAATACTGTGTTCTTGTCATTTAAAGTTGTCAGAAAATTATTTTTAAAATCTTGGCAGCTTTTATATGTCTGTATGCCAAACTGTATTTATAAATGTGTATTTCATGCTTGCTGTAATATGGAAAAAAAAAATCAACTCTCCCATGACAGACCAGGTCAAATAAATCCCTCTTGAGCATCTGAAGTCATAATGTGGAATTTCAAGTTCCTAAATTGAAAACTGTGATTTCTAAACCCACCAGTTCTGCCTAATTTAGATAGTAGGTAAATCTCCAAATGTAATGCTGTTCTGTGCTCAGATTGGCAGCCCTTGCTGCTGCTTGTGTGTGTATGCAGCACTGACTTAGGCCAGTGAGAGCCTGAGCATCTCCATTGCTTGCTCAAGGCTGGAGTCAGACCAGGTGGAGAAGAGCAGGTGTCCCTCCGCCTGTGTCTCTGTAGGGCTCCATCCTGTACACCCCCCTGGGGTGCATGCTGAAAAGGTTTGGCTCTTTAGCAAGTGCAGTTGTTACTTCCTCCTGCGGTGTGGCTGAGGGTACCTTCTTCTGGGAGGTGCAGTGCAGAGCATCCCACAGGTTGGATTTGCAGGGTAGAAAATCTGTGCTTCCATTGTGTGAGCGGAGAACAACCTTTGGTATGCAAGTTTGGAGTTCTTAGGTCACAACACTTTTATTCATTTGTTTTTACCTTAGAGCCAGCTTCAGCTTGCCTTTTTAGTGGTAAAGGCTGTCCAATAATATTCTGTGCTCTTTAAAACTACACCTGTTTGTGTGGAAAGGCCTGCCTGAAAGGTAGGGTTTGTATTTCCCCTGCACTTTCACTTCAAGGTTTTTGAGGGACTAAGCTTCCCATGTACAATGTCCTGTGTCTTGCTTCTAACCTATTTAGATAACTCTTCTTTTAAAATGTGTAAAGAGTTCAAAGACTATAAAATTTCTGAAGAAAATTATATTTCTCTGACTGCCTGCAGAATGGAAATAGTAATTGGTGCAGTTCTTAGGCCTATGGCTAAACTGATGAGTGACTAACATCTGCCCCTTTTTGAGGCCTCTCCTGGGACTTGAGAAACTGGTACTTGAGTGAGTCTTAAAAAATGACAGAATCCCTATTTTCATACACACCTGTTTGTTCCTAACATCAGAAAAGAGAGTGTAGAGTGTAGATGCTTAAGAAGGGGCCCAGATCTGGAGACCAAAATCTGCATTTGGACTGAAGGGAAGGGTGTTAGTGTACAAAGCCCTGGAGTACAGTTCTGTTCAGGAAAGCCATGGCAGTAAGTTGCA
Organism: Gallinula chloropus; assembly: GCF_964237585.1. Lineage (NCBI taxonomy): Eukaryota > Metazoa > Chordata > Aves > Gruiformes > Rallidae > Gallinula > Gallinula chloropus. The sequence continues at coordinate 52,919,566 of NC_140088.1, read as the reverse complement.
CAAGACCTCTTCAATGGAGTCCTCTGCTCAAACCTGATGAAGTCACACCTGTGCTCCACTCTGTGCATTGCAGGCAGCACTGCAGACATCAGTAGGATCAATCATACCGTGTTTGCCTAAGGATTTGTGTAAATCTTTGCAGAACTAACTGGTCAGTGACCTCTGCTCAACTTCATATGCCTTGTAACTGCAAAGTTACTCTTTTGGACTTGTCTACATAGAACCTTGTCGAATGGGAGTCAAAACTGCCTGTTTCTTTGGGGCTTTTTAAAAATTTTTAAGGAAAATAAGACTCATGTCTTTACCACACATTTGAAAAGCCATTGCTTCCTGGGAGAAAGCTGGAAGGAATTTAGGAAGGAGTGACAGCAGAGTACAAGTAGTACTAGAGATTAGCACCCTTAGAGGTAGCTTTACAAGACTTAGGTAAATAAAGTTAGGAAAAATGTGTTTCTGTGTTTTCTTACTTAAATCAGGGTATAAAAAAGTTGTTTGCAAATTACACTGAAGAGTCCTCTTTGATCCTACCTAACTCTGCACATACATAGCTGTCACTGCAATATCCATAAACTTTTCCCAAAACCTCTTTTCCAGTGGTTGCAGCTCTATTGGTTACCTGTTCAGTGTGTCTTATGCCTCTCTGCAGTCATGGCTTCTGCCTGGTTCTACCATGTGGGCCTGTTCTGGAAGGTGTAAGTAGAAATGGAATTGTTTTATTAAGTTTTACCTGTTGACTTACTGAAAATGTTTTTGAGAGAAATAAAAATTTGAATTTACTATTCCTTTTGATTTTATACTAGAAAGAGATGAAAATATACTGCACTTTTTTCTCTAGGAATTTATTTATCCACTTGTAAATGCTGGGAGTTTGTATTTTCCTACTCTACCTTTTACTTCTTTAAGGAATTGTCTTCATTGTGTGGGGTTTTGTTTGGGATTTTAATTGTTTTCATAAAACAGGTGTCTGGTGTCTAATAAACACAGTAAGTATGCTTAAGAGTGCAGCTGGCTGAAGGTGTAGGTAAGCAATGGGAATCTGTTTTGGTCAGCCCTTCAGCTCTGTGCTGTACACTGAATTCTCCTGTAGTGGCCCTCCAGTTTAGAAGGAAAAGGTTAATTGCAGGTTCCTGCAGAACCTGTTGTGTTCTGGGAGGGTGTGGAAGCAAGGAGAGTGGGGATGGAAGGGCAGCCACAACTGGATATTCCTCTTGCAAGTCCTGGGTTTATTTCAAGATTAAATTGAAGGTCAAGGCAAGTTAAAGGAAACAAGCAAATAAAAAGCAAACAAAATCCCAGCTGCCACCACCTTTAGAAACTGGGGTTTATATTATAGACAGAATAGCTGCTGACTCAGAAGTGTGAAAGAATTTAATAAACAAGAGACCTGACTGCCTTTGACTTTATTTTTGTGGGTAATTTTTGGAAACTCAGGGCTACTTTGTCATCCTCTGCATGAAGGGCTCTGGCGTGCAGGGGGGGATGTTTGCACAGGCCAGGCTTTGGGAACTGCTGGCCATTGTAGATCAACTTCCAATGCAGTGGTTTGTTGCTGATGTCCTGCTCCTGATACCCGTGCAGTGGGAAGCACCAGAGTACTTGCAGGCCTGATTTTGTATAAGCTGGGTCCTCTGGTAAGTGAGGGATTTTTGTTTTGGCTGGTTAATTGCTCATAATCCACTCTGAAGGGAGAAGAGAGATGAAACTACTCTGGAGTTAGACTCCTGTCCCGAAAATTATCCGGCTGGTGTTGTTTATTAGTTAAAATCTTCTCTAAACCAATAGTTTTACTCTTAGCACATAGCATGTGTCCAGGAGATGATTGTTTGGTTAGTGCTCAGGCAAGATGCAGGAGTAGACAGCATACCTAGTTGCAAAGTTATTTAGGAAGCTATATGGATAATTTAATACTTTTAAAAAAATCGGGCATTTTTTTTTTCTGAATTCCCAGCTGGATTAAAAAGAAGCTTGTAACAAGTAGCCCTGGGAGACAAAATCATTGGGGATGTGATTCCAGGAGCTCCTGTTGCTTGCTGGTATCGATGGGAGCAATGGAGAAACTGAGTTTCAGGTATGTGTTGTAGGGCAGCCAGTTTCTCAACACTGACATTTATGAAGTCTTGGCTGAGAGTATTTTTTTACTGAAGAATTACCCAAGTTCTGTGCTGCAGCAAAAGAGTATGTATGAGTGAGAAACCAGGATTTTCAGACCTCACATCTGGTTTGTGATGTTTTGGAGAGCTTTGAATTGTGTCTGACAGGTGATGGAGTATTTATTTTCTTTCTCTGCTGACTCCTCTCCCACCAGCATTGTCTCCTCCTTGACTAGTTGAGGATGAGTTGTTTTTTCTGGAGAAATTTGCAGGTAAAATACTCTTGAATTTGCTATAGAACGTGCTGGTTTCTTCTTGGTGATTGAAAGTGCTTCAGTGCTACTGAAAACACAACTTCTTATACAAGGAAGAGCACACTGATATTTTGGGGGGAATAAGGAAGGTAAAACAGTTAATGTGAGAAAATAAAGGATAATATTTACTTGCAGTCATGGTAATGATCACTGGGACACTCTGTTTCAGAAGTTCTGTGACAAACCCAATTTATGGGAATAAATTGTTTTTACTCTGCAAGTAGCTCTTTTCTCCTGGAAACTGCACCAAGATGCCCCTTGAGATGGTGTTAGGCTATTAGAGTGCTGGGAGGGTACTTTCCCAATAAAATTCCTAATCTGGCTACTCACAATGTATTTCAGTGTTTTGAGGCAAATGCCATTCCTGTGACAGCAGGGCTGTGTCTTGAATTCTATGAATTTCAGCTGCCTACCTTAAACTTCTTTCCACACTGACCTTATTTTGCTAGAATAGTTGCTTTTCCTTGTTTTGCAGTGTTAATGTAGGAATGCTTTGGTGGATGGTGAGCATCCTTGTACAGTAAAGTAGGTTAAGGGCCACATTTTCCCCTGTAGTGACTGTTGACCAGCGTATGGAGTTGACTTATATTGTACATTTCTGCATATGCACACGTCTGCATTGTGTATTCATGTATATTTGTAACAGGAAGGACCTTGCCCAGTGCTAAATCCCAAACCCTGCCTGTGAAATTAATGATTCTGTTGAAGTATTTTATTAGACTCCGTTTACTGATGGCCACGTACGCAAAGCCTGGAGGAAACACCGAACTTTGCAAGGCTTCTGAAGTGTATCGAGGAAGATGGACACAAACATGGTGAGTGATGATGCGTTTTGATAGGTCACACAGATACTCTGCCTTCATGGTGGAGTGGTGGGGATGGAGGGACTCCCATTGCGCTGCTGACATAAGCCAGCCTCCCTGGCTTGCTGCTTTACTGCTGCACATTAGGGGCATCTCAGAGGCACACCCCTGCCCAAAGCCCTCAGCTTTCCTAGGGAGGAAAAGTACTTTGAACATGTTCCTATGTTGCAATAAATCATTCATGAGAGATGAATTCTGTGAAATTTGACAGTTTGTGCTCATCCCAGTGCACAACTGTGATTGCAGATGTGAAAGTGACAGTAGTTCTCCAGAGGCCAAGCAGTAGCACACAGGTCATGCATCCAGTGCAGGTTGTCAGCACAAGTGTCCACAGGAGCAAGGGAGAAACCTCACCTGCCTAAGCAAGCAGACCAGGGTGCATCATCAGGGTGTCTTTTCTTACCAGTGGTCTTGTGGCCCACCCTACATTCTCTCAACCTGTGACATCAGAGGAAGTTTCTTTTCGAAACACTGACGTAAAAATGAGGTCTTGGGTGGTCAGTTACAGTTCAGGTAGCTGTTTATGTATTTATTATAGTTATACACAACCTTAACACTCCATTGCCATTTAAAAATAATTTGCACATGATCTATCACTAATAAGAATGCCATTTACATACATGGTAAACGTTTTGCATACTTAAAACACTGCTTTGAATTCTAACCCTCCTGTCTCTTCCCTCCCCCATGGAGATGTATCTAGACTATGTAAACAAACTTTTCCAACAATGCAACATTCAGGGACTACCACCTTTTGAAATGAAGTTAATGAAACCCTTTCAGCACTTTGTAGAGGTGGCTGGTGGGTATAACTTCTAATTGCTTTTTTGTTTAAAACGATTCCTCCACCACATTGGAACAAGTCCTACTTTCCTATATGTAATATATTTCCTGCTGACCAGGAAGATGGAGAACAGAACAGCTGTACCAGGTGTGTCACATGAGGGCAGGCCTGGTCCAGTATTTGGTGTCACCAGCTGTCCCATTTAGTTATTCCCGTTGTTATTTACAGGTGTAATAACTGGCTGAAGTCTTCAAACTTCAACTGGGGAGAATTAAGAATTCTTTTAATTCAGCTACCACACACCTTCTCTAGCAAACTAAGCCTCTGCATTTATACTCCAGATGTTATCTTGAGAGGTAAAATGACAATTTAAAAGGCATTACCTACCTTTTGTTAAGCAACTGTGTTTTTACTACCTCTTTTGACAGAGGGCCTCTCTTCTGGTGCCTGAGTAAGAAATGAAACCTGAAAGGCAACATCTCCCTCCATGCAGTTAAGAGAGAACTCCCAGGTCATGGTAGCTCACCTCAGCTTCCTTAGAGTGTGCCCTCTGTGCAGACCCACAACTAAGTCTGTGCATCTGAGCTTCACAAGGCAGCGTGTTAAAGCATCACAGGCTGGTAATGGACAAGTGAAATATGAGACGCTGTCTCTAAATGCAAGACAGGAGGCTCACACTGCCACTCATCTCTGGGCACGGAATGAAGCTGCTTTTCCTACTGCAGCACCTAGGTGCTTTGCACCAGCTCCTGCTTGTGTAGCTGTAAAATGGTGCCATGTGCTTGAAAGTTAGTGCGCTTTAACCAAGTGGGGAGAACAGAAAGATTCCAAGGTCTGTTAAGGCTGTCAAGTCCTGATTACTGTCAAAAAATACTTAGAAAGTCACTGCCAGTTCCTTCCCGGTTTCCAGAAATTACACTGGAAAGTAATCCTGAGTGGCAAAACACCCTGGAATAAGGAGTATTTGAGAACAGCAAGACGCCGTAGTAGAGGGTACACTGAGATGTCTAAGAAATAATTTCAAATGCATACAAAAGAAAGGAATCTGGTAACCAGGCAGATGCTTTAAACAGCTTTTGTTTTGAAGTGTAAAGACGAATACCGGCCTCCTGCCCACCACAGCAGTGAGTGACAGGGCTGCAACCGAGGCTGATTCCCTGCCAGCACTGCCGTGCCCGATGGGGCGCAGGGTCCCTTTCCCTCCTCCCCGCCCCCCAGCCACCTTCTCTTCCAAAACACAGGGCCGGAGGACTGCAAGTTCTGCAAGCTGCACAGAGGCTGCCTGCCCCCCAGGCAGTACTGAAACCTGAGAGGCAAGGATTCTTCATTCAAATTCAGAGCAAAGCAGCAGGCAGCTGTGCTGGGGTATCTTACATGGCACCCTTGTCAGTTCAGAGAATGAAGAGTGTAGAAGTTTAAAGGGTTTGTTGGAAATCTGTATGTTACATCTGAATTAAGCTCCATGAAAATCCTGAACTCCTGTAATAAAGTGTGGAAAGTAAACCATCATTCAGTTGTAAAACAGCTCCTAGCCCCATTTGCTTAGTAAAGCAAAGTGATTTTAAAGCCACTGCTTGAGCAACTTCATTAATGTTCAAGACACGATATAATCAGTTCTCTGAAGGAAAGGTTATTTGTAAAATAAAGTACTTTGCAACTAAAATTCTATTTTTTTAATAAAACCCCCAAACTAGCCTTTACAAAGCTAGGGTTGCATCCTGTTTTGTTCTTTGTGGGACAGAGAACCATTTCAAGCATCAGAAACATAGTTTGCCCCCAGCAGAAACTCTCAAGACTTTAGCAGTAACTGCTAAATACAAAATACCCGAGATGCAGGGAAGCACACCACTGTCAGTTCCCTGACAAACTCATTATTTGATGTTGCAGCACACCGGCACTGTCAGGGTAGCCACTTGCTTGTTGAGCCCCCTCCCCCCAAAACTTCACCTTCAAGTTGCATACAGCTTGTATAAGGACTTGAGAACCTTCCCATGTTAGTGTGAAACTCACTGTGAAGAGAACATGCACATCAGCAAAACAGCTGCTGTGGGCCCTCTGGGTAGCATTCCTTCTACCAAGGATCTAGAGACAGAGCAGGACAGCACCACACACCCCTGTTCTCATAAGAAAACCTTACTACAATCGCTTGTCTTAACCATATTCTGCTTTTATTCCAGCCTTTATGCATAAGAATTGCCTCAAACATTTGTAACTTAGTATTACGCATCTGATGACCATGAACAGAAGCCTGTTCTTACACATGACCTTTTAGCTACTGGAGAGCTTACACAGCAATTTCCACTGTTTGAGCTCCTCTGCCAGGTATCAGGAAGGCTGCTAGGCAAATTAACATGTAGATGGCTTTTAGGAAGCCCATACTCAAGAATGCTACTCATTAGTTAACACTGCTGTAGTAAAGCCATGAAAATATGATGCTCAAGCCTACAGGACCAAAGCTAGTTCAAGTCGTGTCCTGACTTAAGCTGACATCAGCAGACACTGAAGTACAGTTGTACCTTCAGTGCCAAATGCGTGGACTACAGCAGCAGAATTCAATAGATTCCAGAGTAGCTGCAGCTCTCTTCAAGGTCACTCAGTTTTTGTTCAAGGGCTTTAAATATGTAAACTCAATCCACAATTGATTGTGTAGACGAACAGCAGAGTACGTGCATCTCAGTCACTCCATGTCAGTCATGAAGATACAGTTCAGCAGGTTTATGTACAGCTGTGAATGACGCTTCCTTTCTCTGCGAAGCTATTTTGAGTACAGTTCACCTCTACCAACTCCTGCTTGGGTCACAGACTACTCTGCAGTATGAACAAAATTTTAACATGAAGGGCACAGCAGAGAGAAAATGCTGGCCAGATCCAGAAACGTCGCTTGTTTCCAACAGGAACAAGCTTGTACCTAAGTGCCACAAGAATGCCCCATTAACACCTGAACACCTCAGCGCAGTTCCGTAATAGGGTTCAAGTCACTGCAGCATCACACTGCAACTAATCTCAGTCTCTTATGATGACTTGACTAAGAAACCACTTGGCATCGAGTAGCTTGTTCCTATTCTGGTAATCCAAAAGCTGCTCCAAGGCAAGTGACTTCTCCAGCAAATGCTACAGTACCTCGGTGACTGACAGAAGCATTCAGAATGTATCAACATACACTGACCTTGACAATGTCTAAGCAGTGTCAAAGAAAACAGTAACTCAACTGTACAATACATTAGACTTTTTCATTAGATCAAGTCAATGACCAAAGACAGCTGGTAAGCTACACAAGCTCATCAAGTAGATTCCATCTTTGGGGTATTAATATCCAGTTCGTAAGCTCTCCTGTACAGATACTTGGCCAAAACAACATGCTGAGTCCTGAAGCTTGAATAAGATCTCAGCATTTCTTTCAAGTTTGCAACAAATGGCATTTAAGCAACCTCAGAGTCGGGGTGCTAATACCCAGCTTGCAAAGAGCAATTCCTGTTTCTCCTCCCCAGCACAAGGTGGGGATTCCATTCAAAACAAAAGAAGGGGAAACAGCAATGTGTGCAAGATGACATTTTCAAGGGAAAGCTATGCAACCATCCCTGGATATTCTACCCCTTCGTACTATCACCGTAAGCACAGTACATGATGTACAGCCATGTGCACCAAGAGCATTCGTTTAATTCCAGTATGTGGCAGGGCCGTTACGCTCGCGTTCTGTAACTAAGATCGGTAGTGGAATGGGAATCTAAAAGAGTTTAAGCTTGTATTATTCAGTTTATATGAAAAAGACCATACAATTCTCATGGTACATCAGCAAGATGAACTAGTATGCCAACTAACCTCTATTTTCATATTTAAATTATAACAATACAATAACTAGAAAAGGTCAGTGCTTCATGTGACAAGTCTTGCCACTACAATTCCAATATTTTTTCCCCAAAATAAAGATGCAATTAGATCTACACTTGAGCATCAGTAGTGCAATACAGTATCCTTTCCTGAATAAAGGAGCTGAGGTTTATCCACAATAAAAGCTTTAAATAAGGTAGATTGTTGCCATTTATATATCAATTCTGTATGTTTGATATAAAATATATTGGGAAAGCTTAAACTGACTTATACAATCTACATTTGGCTAAAGCTCCACATAAGCAGCATCGGTGGAAATGAACATCAGAAGTGTACTTAATATAAAACACTTTCAAAACTACTCAGCAACGAATGACAGAAGGGTGGCTAAGAATAACTAAACATCTGAGGTGTGTACCAGACAAAAAGAATGGACCCTGTGGTTACTTGCACTATCTTAAAGAAATGCAAGATTTAGTCCACTTCCATTTCTCCAGGTGGTTTGGTCTGCTGAGTATTGTCCTTCGCTGGCTCCGGTTTCGTTTCACTCCCGCTCTGTCCGTTCACTGGTCCATTGTGTTCACCATTAGCTTTGGGCTGCCCATCGCTGGGGGGTTCTACCTTCGGTTTGGGCTTGTATATAATGGGATTACAGAAGCTGTCTAGTTCCTAGTTGCAACAGAAGTGAGAGAACAAGTTGATTTGGGGGCACAGTAATTGCATTCAACTAGAACCACTCAGATTTCTTTCTGGTTCATAAAGACCTGGAATTTCAGTTTCCAGGGACTAGACTCCTCAATTCTGTCAAGTCCAGTAACTTGAAATAAAACTTTTCACCAGCTAAAGAGATTCCAATCTGATGAAGCACATATGGAAACTGTTCTCCACCAAGCCTGGTGCTGTAATTTGGGTTATTTTAAAAATGCTTATACAGAGGTACTGCTATAAATCAGAAGCCAGAATTCAAGACCTATAAAACAGCTGCTCCCTCTGTATGGATCTTTTAATAGCTTTAACATCTCTGCAGGTGCAATATTCTAACTAAGAGGCCACGATCTTGATAAAGAAAAGCTTACTTAAAAGACAACGTGTACAGTGACTTTTACCTTGGATTTTGCCACTATTTCTGCCACCTTCACCACTGGATCCTGAGTTAGGCTTAGTTTGTTCTGAGCATTCATTTTGCTGTTCAACCAATTCATCGCCTCACTAATGTATTTTTCAACTTTCTCCATCTCAGCGGCATCCAGGTGATCGTACTTTTCATCCTTAGGAGAGAGATATTTGTATCATCAATTAATACAGGCTTCTTACCCCACTGAGACTTCCAAGGACACAAAACAGGGTAACACTGCTACAGCCTTACAGAAACAGTGTTTTGCACAGACAATGACTGTGGAACAATGTTAAGATGTTTTTAGACATCTGAAATTCTTTTATCAAATGCACCCTGCTGAAGTGCAGGTTAGTAATGAAGCTATATGAAAAAAGCACCTGAAGTTTACTGTAATTTGATTACCAGTCAAATATACAGTTCTTTAAGTTACAGAAACAATGGTAGCTTGAAATATAATAGTTCAGTCCCTAAATCTACCTTATTCTTGTATGCTTCTACTGCTTTCATGAGAAGCTGAATCTTCTTTCCCAGTTCATTCAAAACTTTCGGTCTCTCTTCATGTTCCATGTATCTTTCCTGAATAGGCTGTCCAAATTTCTAGAAACGTAAGCACAAAAATCTTGACAAAAACCAAGTTCACTTCAGTCTGGTCTAAGAATAAAACATGGCACAGGAACAAAGGCTGCCCTGAGCTCCTTTCCATACCCATCCAAAAGTTTAATCTTTGCTTTTTGCTGTAGTGCAGCAACAAAAACAACAAAGCCCAGATGTTTCAACACAGGAAACACAGGAGTGCTGCCTGTCCTCATTATGCTGAGCATTCTGCAGTTTACAGAACAAAGAGCTTTTGCAGCAATGCACTCTGAAGAGAACGAGGCAGGATTTACAGGGGTGGTTTAAGTAGCATTCATCTGCTCTCAGTAATCCTCTTCAATACTGGGATCCAGGCAAGAAGGTGGTTATCCATCAGTTATCCCTCCCCCAAAGAAAACCTGACTTGAGAGAAAACAGTTGGAGCCCAAGAACTAGAGACATGTTACTCTGCGTGTGGTAAGTTTGTTTGCCATTCTTCAGAATTCACATTTAGCCATGAGATTTTAATAGTCTCATTTAAGCTTTTTGTCATTACCAAATAAATACTACTGTGGGAGCTACTGTTAAAGTGCTCTTCAAGCTTTACCTTTAGGTACCAGATCAAAATTCTGTTTTACAGTAGTTCTAGGAGACCACTGAAAAAGGAAAAGCAGAACATCTATTCTGAAGCCTAATGCTGAATACCTGGGAGAGCAGTCCAACTGCCTCTTTCCTATTGTAACACGACTGTCAAAAAACTCCCCCAGCAATTGATTTCATTGTCACTAGAGACAGGCTGCTGCATTTTGATTCTCTTTGAAATCAGGATCACAACTGACATCAAAAAAACCTATTTCCTGGTTCTCAATATTATATTAATTTCATACCTACGCCTCACCCAGACAGACCATGCACGTCCAGAGGTCAGAGTTCATGGATTTACAAAGCCCATACAAGCGCGCACACACCTCTGCCCCCGCGCTACGAGCTTTACTTACTTAGCCCCATCTATGTATATAAATGTGGCCCCAACACCAAACACAGCCTCTGCTTTTCTAGAAGGTAACTTACTCTTAACTCCTGAAGCTTATCCATGTATACTTGTTTTGGCTGGTCCTCTCCCTCTTCATAAAGCCAGTTTTCTGTGTCCTCCAACATCAAGGTCAGCTTGTTTGAATCCTACAAGGCAAGTTAGGGATACTCTAGTTCAGACGGAAACATGGGAAATGTGACTTTTCCCCTCAGCACAAAGAAACCTCCCTACTCAAAAAGAGACTGTTTCATCAGTTTAAAGCATTCAAAGTGATAACAAAGGAAAACAGTAATTAACAGACTTCAAAGGCAAGATTTTATAGAATGGTAAGACAGGCAGGACAGTCCTACTTGTCTGATTTGCAGGTGAAGTTGGTGGGAGTTCCCTACCTTCAGGATTGATTTTGTAAGAAAGCACATGCACCTCAATGTTGCTGTACATATGAGAAGAATGTATCTCCATATATGAGGTTCTGGTTCTCTGACAGCAGGAGAACAACAACTTTGGACAACTATATATATAGTTGAAGTTAAAATCATTTTACAGCTACAAACAAAGAATTAATCTTTAATTATTCAGAAATAAAGATATCATCTATCCCTGTATATTATGTAAGAGATGGTTTCACAATTGGTACAGGAAAGACAGCCTCACACCCTTGAGTTGATACTAGAAGGGTGACTGCACTGCTGGGCTGATGACCAGGTAATTAGAAAGCCCATCTTAGAACTGCTGCTGGACACTTGCTGTCCCAACACCTGACTGCTTGTGTCCCAGCCACCTGTATTTAGATGACTGTAACAGAGAAATGGCTATGGGACAAGTGTTGGAACTTCCAACGCTGCTTTTGCAACAGCCCAGCATACAGCTTGCTTTTTCACCTGTTCCTCAGATGTTTAGGTGGTCAAAGAATCACATTTCTAAGTTATTCACAGAATCACCTGGGTTGGAAGAGACCTTAAATTGAGGCCAACCACAGCCTAACACTGCCTAGTCCACCTCTAGACCACATCTTCAAGCACAACATCTAATAAAACAAGACAGTAAACCAGTTACAGACAGTCCATCCCCACACACTTCCATTTTATTCCTACCCACTCACACTGTTCAGAAGGTCGTGGTATCTGCCCTGTCCTGCTTTCCTACCCCCACCACAGGATTTTTACTTTCTGCCTGCATCCTGAATCCTTCTTTGCCACTGGGGAACTTCTCAGGCAATAAAGATGTGCAAAGCTGTGCATGCTTGCATGTCAAACATCAGGTCTAAGTGTAGTCTGGATTCACTCCACAGTGAGTCCAAGAGACTCTTGCAGCCCCCACAAAACCCACACCACAGAGGAGTTCTTTTCCAACAGCTGAAACACATAGACAAGTCTTACTTCTTCAGTAATGAATTTCTCAAAGACTCCACAGAGTTTGTCTCTGAAGTCGTACACATATTCTTCAACAGCATTCTTTGCATCATTTCTTTCCTTCTCAAGCTTGTCTTGCATCATCATCTTTCCCTAGGGTAGAGAAAAGCTTATTTAAAACTAGAAGCATTTCAAGTGTCAGGCTTGATGATTACTGCCTTGAACCTGTACCATGGGACTTGGCAGAAGCCTGCCAACTCAGTTACCAAGTTTCCACCTTTGCGTACGTCACCTTCTATTGCAGGCAGAACTGGAACAGGGCAGAACAGGTTCGTATTTGGAAGCTGTTCGGCAAATGCTTCATCATAAACAGATCAGCTGTGAATTATGGTCTGACTGCCACAGACAGGGCTCAAAGCAGGGACAAATCTCAACTCCAGTTCACGAGTCACAAGGAATCACTCTGTCCTATAAAAGTAATTTCATCTTTGATTCCTCAGACTGACCACCTTTCTGAGAGGAGCTTGTGCTGGTGGGGCCTTCGCAGACACACCCACCAAGTCCAGAAAGGATCCTCAGAAAGGCAGGTTTTCAGCACACTGTAACGCTTCCCTGCTGGTGTAGGATTTGAAGGGCAAAAGGACACAGCTTCTGTTAAGCACAGAAAAACCATGCAAATGCTACTCCTGACGGGGATCAGGTCAGGCAGGAACAGCTAGCAGCCCTGTTCTGAACCGTGCAGCCTCTCCTGGCTGCCCTCAGCACTGCCTGCCTAGGAACAGGATCAGTACTTTGGGTAATGACACACTAAGGGGTCAAACTCAGACATCTGGGTAGTTTAGTGAAACTTACCAATTTCTCAAAAAAAACAACTGAAACAATCCCTTAGACTTAATGACAAACCCCCAAGGGACTCTAAATCAGTTAAGTCGATGGTTGCAAAGAATTATCTATTTAGAGTGACATTAATTTGAGTGGTCATCTCTTTATGCAGCTTACCTCATTTTCTATATAGCGATTGATAAGATCTTGTCCCAGCTGTCGGTAGAGGCTTGCCTGTATAGGTAGGTCAATACTCTTAACTTTTGCTTTAGCCTTCGTCTGGACTGGTTGATCTTGCTTGTCTCCAGAAGCAGCCTGTAAAAAGATTTACACTGTTAAAGAACTTTCAAGAACAAAAATATGACAACATTTATGCTCAAAGAGAGACAAATGAAACTAGTACAACAGCTACAAATTAACAGGTTAACATTTAATTTTTCCTCTGCCATTCAGAATCACCACAACCTTAGTTCTCAACTAAATCAGTAGAACTGAGTTCCTCTGAACACAATGTGAAGAGCTGGCAAGAACTCAAGAGCAAGAGCTCAAGAGCTAAAGGCACCATGTGGTCTTTATGTTTTCTAAGTTCCCATGGACTCCATCTTCACTGTAAAACTATGTTGACAGAAGCTTACTTCAAAGTCTTCATTGCATACTATGTTGAAAAATCAAAGTGTTAAGGCAGGATTCCTACCTTAACCCTTTCAATCTAGCTGTACTCCTCTAAGATTAATGACTTAAAAGAACACTGGGCAAAAAAAAGTCTAAGGGAAGCAACATTACATTTCCTTATCAATACTGAATACCAACTTTTGTATCGGTTCCTGCATTTTCAGTCTCCTCATCTGCTTGGTTCTGCTGCTCAGCTTGACTTTTCTGAGAACCATCATCTTGATCAACCTGCATTTTATCCTAGAGAGAGAGTGACATAACTGAACACAAAGGTTTGCTGTACATTTTAAGACTGATGTCAGTTATAGAAAATCAAAGATACTATAAGGATTTAAACAGCTGCATTTTGATATAGTACTTGCATTCCTGTCTTTCTCAAATTAAATTCTATTCTGCCTGCACTTCTTAATATCTTTATGTCTGTTCCCTCTTAAAGAACTAAACTAAGCCCCGCGAATACCCCATTTAAATTAGAAGTAACTACATACAGAATGTGCATAAAGAATGTTCTATAAACGCCACCACCACAGGCAACACCAGGTTCTCTATGGAACAGCCAGAACTTCATCTTCCTGTCATTTTTGGCCAAAACTTCAAAATTGTAATCCAAATCAGAAGCAATTTAGTCATCACAATTGTTACCTGCACTTGTCAAATGAGTTTCTGTAGTAGCCTCTTGGAATACACAACCAACTTCCCTCCCTGCCACCCAAAGTTACCAAAGTTTCACTTTGTCTGTAGCTCACCTGTGCCTTATTTTCAATTTACAGATCTTAAGTAATTAGTCATGTCTAAGTAGTAAGTTTCCCCATCAGCACTGTGAAACCCTTAGTAACATTGTAATGTGCAAGTCTGAAGCTTCCAGGATGACTCCAGTACTTGGAGATCCAGAGCACTGAACAATAGCAAGCTGTACAGAGGTCTGAAAGGTTTAGGATTTCTTCCATCACAAGGAATGGAGATGCCTGGATTCACAAATTACATGTATGTATAACAATTTACCATGTTCTGCAGAATTAACAAGAAAGGTATTTAAGGATTTCAAAGTCTAGCACAGGTGCTGATGTTGCAGTTTAGCTACATTAACTGATTTGTTCAATTTTTAATGATAAGAGTTGAAAATAAGGCAGCTACTTTTACCGAATTTGAGTTTTGTCACTTCAGAGTAGGAAAATATTTCCTCATTTACTGTTCTTACTGTTCACACAGAAAAGGCACCAACAGGCAGGAACTGCTTTGCCTAGGCAGAAAAGCTAGCGGGGAGGAAACAATACATATAGGCACCACAAACCTCCTCAGAGTCGGGGGTATCATCCTCAGTAACGAGAGGTAACTGCTGACAAGCACCATTATAAAACAGAAGGTGTGTTAGGTGAACCACAGTACTACAAATTGCAAACCTGAGGATGGAAGTGGTTACTCTTGTACTGAACAGAGTGTACTCACCTTAGTAACCCCCACCTGCACTAAGTACACCCATTACACTACACACCAGCTATGGCACTTCCAAACATTTTAAATTAATTATGTAACGTTAATTGTGTAACCACTTGCTTTAATTCCTGTAGTATATTCAACTTAAGTGGGGAAAAACTGCTAAGGACAAGTTTTTAAAGATAACGACAGGAAAAACATCGACACCTTCCTCCTAAGAGCCACCAAGTATTTACAGTCTACCCAACCTTCCTCTCTAAGGAAAGCCTCCCTCAGGGTGCCTGGCAGGCTGCAAGACCATCACTCTGCTGAGCAGCTGTAATCTCAGCAAGACACCAGGAGCAAAAAGCAGCAGCTTTCCCACCATCTTCCTTTTTCTCAGTGCTCTCATCTCTCCCTGCTGCGAGCTGCAACATAACCCCACGCTGCAGAAGAGCACGAGCACAAAGGCAGGCTGGGGAGGCCACTGCGGGCGTGCCACTCCCAGCTGCAAAGCACGCCCTGACACCCAGCCCTCAATGTTGCGGCCCTAAATGCTATGGGTGCACCTCACTGCGCTGTGCAGCCTGCTTTAGGCATGCAGTGCACTACCCAGAAAGTCCATCCTTCTTGCACTAGAAGAACATCATTTTGTTAATTTCTCAGTATTAATGGCAAAGCTGTTGCATTGATTTCCAGCAATTCCCCCCTAGGGGTTTACAAGCCGGCTTGTAAGAACTGCCAACACTCAAATACATAAGGAAGTGCCCTTGTTCATAAACTTTCTTTCACCATGTTTTCCATATAGTAAGTGATACCATGCTTGTTACTCACTGCAAGCACCATACATGAGGAAACCAAACCTTTACATTCATCTGTCAGAGGTCACTAAATACACTATTTGAGAGCAACACTTACACTCCACAACTAGTAGAGAGATGGTAAGGAACAATGACAAAAATCAAAGCTTCTATTAGAAGCTGGGTTTACATTCCTTTTTGCTTTCTTAGTGCCACATATCACCATAATAAACATGAAATGTGTTACATAACTGAAGAACTAATACAAGGGTGGAGTAGTACTTATTGTCAAAAGCTGTACACAATGATTTAATCTCTAATTATTGGCTCTCTTGTCAGAATTTCAAGGAGTGTAGACATTTACAAGTTTACATACCAGCTCATCATCTCTGCCTTGGTTCTTACTCGATGATTCAGTGTCCATAGGCATGTCACTCTGATCTCCCTCTATGTTCTGCTTCTCTATTATAGAGGCATTAGCCACGCTGAAAAGGCCATGAATATTGACACGCACTTTCACCTTCACTTTGGAATTGTCGCCATCATGTTGGGGACCAACATTTTGAATAGTGAAACGCCCTTAAAAAAAACCCAAAGACTTTTTTAATTGTTGTTCCAAAGAATAGTGGAAGAGGAAAAAAAGAAATAAGAGGGCTTTATTTTCAATAGCAACTTCATGTAACAATTAAACTAATTGGAAACTGGAATTGACAACTAAGTACAATGCAAGCTGCAGCTAGATAAACTGAAACCTGGCTCCCCAATTACTGTCAGTTAACTGTGAATTAGTAAGATGGTTTTGCTGTATCTGTATTTAAGTAAGAATCAAAGTACCACTTTACTAGGTGTTCTACTTCTCTGTTACCTTCTCTAACCATCACTCTAAAGAAACTGCTCAGATTCAATCCCAAATAGTTTGTCATCCACGTAACTCAAACTTTGCACTGAAAAATACATTAGCAGAGATAAAAGGTTCTGTCTGAATTTGGTGACATGGATTCACTACATGTTTTGGAGAATGAACAGTGTTTATCAAGGCTTCTAGAAGCACTGAGGTAGATAGATTTCCAACGATGTGGAGATAAAAGTTAAGTGTAAACCATGTCCACAAAGAGGAGACCCTTCTCTCCTGAAAGACTTCTTGCACAGACAGCTGAACAGGTAGCACACCAAGTTTGTGTGTGATTCACAAATCAGTAAATACAACTGAATTAGAGACCCTGAGGAGTCTACTAACTACAAGTAAGGTAGTATTAGTCACCACTATAACTTACTCATACCATCTAATACTTCAGACTTTGCTACAGATGCCCGAGTTCCAGGAAAACCTACCGCCTGCATTCTCAGATTAGCAGAAAGAGACATGTCAGATACCTGCCTGGACAGATAACTGTCTAGTGCTAACAGGTCCTTTGATCTGATTTCTTTGAAAAACCCAGGCTGGCGGGCACATAAGATCCTTATCCTTTTCACAGAGGTTGAAAGGACCAGAGAATAGAGCACTAAACTCTTTGTACCTCCTTGTTTTAACAAAACATTCAGAAACAGTAAAGACAGACACAATGAAGAAAGGAAATTTTTTTAGCATCTGCTGAAAGACGATGTCGATACTGTTTGATCACTGAATCTAAATGAAGACGACTGTGCTGAGCCTTCCTAAAAAACCCAAGCTTTCTTGTAACTTAGGAAACGCAGAACTAAGGTCTTCTTAGACAATGGAAAACCATTTTTCCCATTACCAACAGGAGCTGGGTGTAAGGGGTTTATTGACAGGTCCTTACCTATTCTGGAATCAGAATAAGGCACTTCATGTGGGTGGGTGTAGTAAGCTTCCAGGTCAAAAGGCTCTTTCTTGTGAAAAGTAATTACTTTTGAGAACGGAGCAGCATGGTTCTTACTGAAGACTTCACACTCCCTGAAGCAGTGAATATTAAGTAGGGTTAAACCACTGAGCATAACACAACAGATAATCAAAATTGTGACATGTTACTAATGTGCAGCCAAGCTAAACTAACTGATCTGCTTGGTTAAGTCAGTTTGTGACAGGAGTTACAGGTTGAAGGCCTCTAGGTCTCAAAGCTGGACTACTGCATATCAAATATTAAGGAGCTTGACACCAACACTTTTTAATTACATGTATTTCCAATTATTAAGCAGTAATCAGAAATCAAGAAGTACAATGCAAAACAAGAACATTAAACCTGGTCTGGCAGGTGACAGTTTTAGAAGTCCAAGGTTTGGTCTTTCCCACAGCTCAACTTATTTCTTCACGCACACAAGCACCTTGTAGTAGGCACCATACAACTTACCCTGTTCCTTCTTCGTAAGATGATTTCCATCTTAATGTAACAGAATAAGGAACAACATCCGTGATGGAAAATTCACGCACTTTAAAAGCTGGGGAAAGAATTGCACACTAGAAAACAGAGACCAAAATGTTATTATGTCCACACAGTTAAATTGACAGCAAGTACAGTAATTAATACCCACATGCAAAAAGGCTGCAATTCCTACGGGTCATGTGGTGGCCCTGCTTATCACAGGACTTACAACAAACTCTTTCGATGCTCAGCAGAAAGTTAACTGAACTGAAAGACTTCACTAAGCTGTAGTAACTGATGCTACTCCTCCAGCCACTGCCAGACAAGACGTCCAGCAAAACTTCTGAGTGACCGAACAGAAACAGAACAAGTGCAAATCAGGTGATTTATTTAACAGGTCTCAGGATACAGACCATCTGTATCTAACATGACAGAGCAGCAATTACCAAGTGTAATACAATAGTTTCTAACAAGGTCACTGTCACCAGCTGTTGACAGAACAAGCCTCTGCACCTCCTTTCAGCTGTAGTACCTTCTGCTTTCCATTAGCTTTATTTCATGAGTACACCGTATTAACAAAACAATACCCAGGTTTAATTTCAAAAACTATACCTGCAAGGCACAGCCTCTTGCAACAGCTTCATCAGCATTTAGCGTGGTGCTTATCTCTTTACAGAAAAAGTTGAAGATCTGTTCCTTCACTGCTGGAATTCTGGTAGCCCCACCTACTATTTCTATACTGTAGATGTCTTCACGCTGAAGTTCTAGAAAAGAAGAGTGCATTGCCTGGAGTTATCATCTGGGTATCACAAAGCTATCTCTGGACAAAAACAAAGAGTTCTTTTATTATCTAAACACTGTAACAAGCACTGAATATACTCAACAGTGCCAACAAGATGTTTGAAGCCAGACTTGCCATGATGTGCCCTATTCAAACTCTACTGCAGGCCACCAGGATTTCTAGTTGCATAACCCTGGAAAATGCAGAAGCCAAGCATCATCAAGGACAGCTGTTCCTCAAAACACATTGTCCCTGTGCATCCCCTTTGTGGTGCACACACACTCACGTGTATGTCACTGGGTTTCCTCTGGCAGCCTTGCACTACTCCAGCTAAGGGATGATGCCTCAGCCCCTCCCACACAAGAACAGAAGCAAACCCCAATACACTTCGTTTTACAGTTGGTTTAATTTGGATTGCAAATCAAGATAAGCAAAGCTCTTCACTACAAATACACAATAGGTATTAGACTGTGCTTGCAGGCTAACATTTTAATTCGGGATTCAAGATATGTGTATGAAGCCATCTCAACTGTCAGCCCTTGAACAGCTCTGCTCAGCAGTTATTCAGGTTCTTACTTCCTGTATTAGTTCTCTAGTCAAGCACAAGATAAGCACAATTCTTTCTTTTAGTTGAAGTAGCTGGAATTAGGGATATATCTTTCCTGTGAAAGTCTAATGTTCTCTCCTTTATACTACATTAGGCAGAAAAAAAAGATTGTTATTTGCACATGCTTCAGATAATTTATTTCAAGAATATACTGCCAAATTTTCAGGTCAGTGAGGACAAATATGTATTGCATATGGAACAGGCTGGCCAGGCGGTTGCAGTAAAGAGCAACAGTTTCTCTCATCATCATTTTGGTTTGGTTGCTTTCTGGTTTTCAATAAAATTCATCTTTCAGAGTGCCAACCTCTTCCATTACATAGGGTGAAAGAGGGTCAGTAAACCAAGGTTGCAGAGTGACATGTGCAGTAGATAAGGCAGGAATGGGATCATGCATACATGGCAAGCATATGAATGGAACTTACATTTAACTTTTCAGTACTTAGCTTTGCAATTCTAATAAATACAAAAATATATTAAAAAGATAATCATTAAAGAGCTCTAGGATAACTGGGTACTAGTTACTTTCTTGAGCCAAATGCAGTACCTAAACTAACTCCTACTTACTAGCTTGATCCATGGCTGCTCTTAGCGGAGGCTCCACTCTGGACAGAAGGGCAGCACATAGGTGCTCAAACTGAGCTCTGCGGGAAGAGGCAGAGTGAGGTTCGCATTACAACAGGGCTTCAAGGCTGCACTTCAAAGCACCTCACTGAAAATAACACAGTACCTGTTCATCTTACTGGAGACATCCAGGTCATTCATGAAGCACTCAATATTGAGCGGAAGGTCCGAAGCATTTGCGCTCATGAGCTTCTTGAGCTTTTCACATTCCTGATACAATCGTAGTAGCGCTCGGGGATTCTCCTTTACATTCAGTTTGTATTTTGCCTTAAATTCTTCAGAGAAGTAGTCTACCAGAGCCTCATCAAAATTCCTACCGCCTATGAAAGGGTCAAACGTGGTGGCCAAGACCTGCACAGAGGTGAAAGAACAAAGATCCAAGTTATAAGCCAATGTTTAGATATAGGGGCAGCTTTCACCCAGACACTAGTTTTGTAAGTTAGGACCTTTAAAAACAGTTTGATACGGAGAAAGTTCTTTGTGGTTTTCTCACCATCTTCTATGCAGTTGCCAGACAGAGCAACTTAAGAGCACTCCATTATTTAGTTTCTGCCCTCCCCAAATAAAATACTATCACATCTACTATGCTATTTTCTATCACATCTACTATGCTATTTTCTATCACGCTGCAGCGCCTACGCAGTTTACTAGCTCTCTACAGAAAGAGAGAGTAGGACAGCTATTTTGCCATGTTATTACCAGTTCTGTGTCATTTACTCAAAACAGAAAACCTCACCGCGCCGCCTTCCCTGTGACTTCAGATGACTACATTTTGCTGCCAAAGACAACTTCACAAAAACATTCAGCCATCAGTAGATCACAGACAAATATCTGAGCTGGGAAGCAAAGGCTGTTCAGTTTTACTTCACATCCTATTGAATTCCTATTTTGAACTGTCATGAACAGCAGAAGGAACGGCATCACAGAGCAACCTGGGGAATATATCCATTTCCCATAGATAAATCAATTGCACAACTGCAACGCTTATGAGGTGAGCGGAATATGCAGCTATTTCAGTGTTGTAATGGGACAAAAAACCTGTGCAGTCTGCTTAATTGTCAAGTGCTTTCCAGAACACACTCTGCGACACTTCATCTCCGCATTTTTACAAAAAACATTGATTTGCCAAAAAAGTAATAGATACTTTCTGTACTCAGCATTTAAAATCACTTGCTATAGACATTTGTCTCATTTTAAAAAAATGTTATTTCCAAAGCACAGTACCTTGAGTATTGTTTAATGAAGTATTTCAGGAACATGGGCATTTACTGCATGACTTACCTTCAGCTTTCCCTTGTTAAAAGCACAGATTGAAACCTGATAGGCAGAATGCCCCATATCCACAAAGACCACATTTCTTGGCTTCTCTTCCAAGGCTGGCAGATCTTGCTTATATATTCCATAGGCGAGCGCAACTGCAACACATCAACCCACAGAAGTTCAAGGAAAGCTGTACACCTCTAACTGTGAAGTACACACTGCAAGTGCTGTCAGAAGGCAGGCACTACGTACGTTTGCTCTTTCTTAGCACCTCTGTTACTTTGCTCAACTAAAACATAAAGGTCTTGTGACCTTTTTGGCCATCAGGAATTGCCACACTTCCCAGTTTTACTAGTAAATTACCTTACCTTCATTCATGACGGACATCTAAGTATCCTAACAAAACCTAACATCTCTTTTGCACACTAGCTGCATGCTGCACACCCTGAAAGCACTACCTTCACGTCTGCAGCACACACACCATCCATTGCACATTTATATTTTAGATCCAGGATGTATCAGATTGGTTATTTTGGCCTCTGTTTTAGAATTAGTTTTAATACATAGAGCAGCTCAAATTAAGTTAACATATTGAAAACATTTTTCACTACAAGGGGGGAAACTGATGTCAAACACAGGTTTAACACTGCTAAGGCATCACCTCGTATTTCTGGCTGCAACCAAGTTAACACAACTCACGAAACCGCACAGATTAAGCCTCATGCCTGCACCTCTCTCTTGAGATGCTTTTTTTTGGTCAGTATTGTTTCAGTTCAGCTTTGCAAAATTCGAGAGAAATATATTTTGGAAGCCTAATTAATGCAAATTTAACTATCAGCACTCACTTGAAAAGTTGGCTGAGACTTCTAAAAAGCAAAGAGAATTGAAAACAAGAGAAAAGGAATTCCTGATATAAATGACTCCAAGTGAGTTCCCATGAAGTGTGATGAATTTCTATACTCTACCCTAGACTCCACCAAAACCAGTGGGAAGTAAACAAATTACTTGATAGTAACAACAGTCGTGCCAATGTTACAACTGACAGGATTGCCACAGATTCACACTGTCATTACCTCACAGACTTAGGCTCGACTTGATTTGGCTATTTTGAAAAGTCACACAAGTTCAAGCTGTTCTAAATAGGATCAGCAAGCCTTTCAGAAAAGCTGTGGAAAAACCCCACAGTTTGTGTGGGAGCAGCTTTTAAAACATCTATGTAAGCAGTTAAAACTGAAAAATTTTTGGATTACACATTTTCCAGTTTCCCTTCAAGGTATTTTATCTCCAATATATATGATAAAAAAAGAATTCTTCTAATACTTTAATGAGATTATTTTGACTTCAGCATGCCTGTCTTCCAGTAAGTTGGAAACAAAATGGGAAGTCTCCACTACACACCAACATGAAATCCTGTTTACTGTAATCTTACAGACAGGTGCAGGTTACATCTGATAACATGGTTACTATACTATTACTTAATACAAGTGAGAATTTAGGTCAGTGGCACGCCCCAGCTGGATCACAAAGAGATCCAGAAGCTCAGGCCTTCCCAATACAGCTGCTGCATCTCCACAGTGCAGCAGAGGTACCCACAGATACCAGCTTTATGTCAGCAGCAGGTTAGTATTTAATTGGCACGGTATTCAAATTAGCAAACCCAAACTCTCACCAGATCTCATGGTACCACCAGCCCACCAAAAGAGCTGCAGTGTTTCCAGCTCCCAAGGTGGATAGGGCAGTACTGGCCTGGATGACTTTTCCCCAAGCTCCTAATTGTGTAACAGGTGGCCATCATCACCCCTGCAGATTCAATAGCCTGAGTGGGTTAAAGTGTTGCTGCCCTTTACCTGCTGTAGTTTCATTCATCAGCTTCAGACAATTTAATCCTGCAATCTGTGCAGCTGCCATTACAGACCTCCTCTCAGCATCAGTGAAGAAACTGGGTACCTGTTTCCAAAAAGTAATCACACAGGATGTTGTAAAATACAGAATTTTTCATTTAAACAAGTCAGACCTACCCATTAAGCAACCCTATAGATTTTGGAAACTGTTACAAGCCAACCTCAGATTTATAAGGAAGTCTGAATCAAAGAGCAGGCAATTCAGCAAACAGTATTTTAATTGAAGTTTCAAAATGACAAAAAGTGACGTGACATCCACAGTTGTTTTAGAGAACATGGATTTAGTCACCAAAAAAACCTGAAAAATGTTTTCCAGATTCTTTTGTTAAGTCTTTGATCTTAAAATCATTACCAGGTTCTGAAAGCATTTGTATAGCACCAAGTCAACATAATCAATAGCCCCAAAATAAGTTACTGCAGAAGCACTGGCAGCGCTGGAACAAAACACAGTGCTGAACTACACTGTTACAGCTGAATTCATATCCATTTTGCAGTTACCACCTCTTCCACAGTGCCAGTTACAGTGTGCTAGAGCACTTGGTTCCACTGACACCAGCCAAAGCACTACCAGAGCCTGTTTAGAAACTGGCTCAAATCAGTTGGTCTATCTCCACCTTCAGACAAGCTTAACACTTAAAACTACATCCATCTTGTATTTCATTGAGTACCATCATGGTCTACTACTAGGGACCCTTGCTTGTGTGGGAGGAATTCTCTGTGTCTTGAAGACCTAGTAACAGCACAGTGCTGGTATGAACATCCCAGGGACACTGAAATTTTCAAACACTTATGAAAGCTGCTGTATTTAACCCAAAGGAAAAAGACCCAAGCCAATTTCTAACAGCTAAAGCATACAGCTTTCCAGCTGCCAGGTTTCAGTCTGACAAAGAGGGGATAACCCCAACACTTCATGCCCACACTTTGCAGCAAAGCAAGAGCAGAGGCGAGACTGTAGAAGAAAATGTGAAAAGCAGGTATTTAAGGATTTGTATTAGGAACTCTAAGCTGTTCCACCACTGTGGGCAAGGACACTGGCTAAAAAACCCAACACAAGTAAACCAGCCAAATGAAACTACCTTTTCAAACAAACACAGGTAATTTGGGCTTCTCAAATTACCAGGATGACCCTCAGAGCCATAAAGTTCAGAAAACCCTGAACTACACTACAACCCAGCAGCGTTCAATGATGTAACAAAGAAATCTAACATGAATTTGAGAAGGTTCTTTAGAACTGAGGAAGGTAACCTGACACATAGGACAGTTCCCATCTGTAGAAGAACTACAGTCATTACTGTAGGATTACTGTATGTAGCGCTTAAGTTAACCAGTCTGGATCAGCTTAAGTAGTATGCCCTTTCTGGAAACATACTTTTACTTTAACAGGTTTTCCATCTTCTGACACATGATTACAGAAGTATTCTCTTTGGGAAAAGCCTGTAATAAAAGCCCGTTAGGGTGGGGACTTGGGTGTCTTGCCATTGCACCATGGCTATGGTAGTAGCTTACATAGAAAGGTATCTACTGAGAAAATTACAATAAACACGTTACAACTTACTGAAATCACACAGTCTGCCACTGGTTTCTTCAAAGCACTTTCTGAAGTCTCTTTAAGTTTGGCCAGTAACATCCCTGTGATCTGTTCAATCGCAAACAGTCTCTCTTCATCTAGGTACCTCACCTGAAAGAGAGAATTGCAATGCCATAAAACACATCATCTCAACTTTTCCCTAAGATGTGTGACTTGGACATTCTTTGTCATTTTGAGCATTGAGACACAAGTTTAACTCCAGGGTCTGGACACAAATAACTCTCTGCATCAATTGGTGCTATGGATTTACACTACCTTCAACAAATCATAACTTCCTTTTAGCTGAAAATTGTTTTGTGGAAAACTTAACAGCTTGAGTTACCTCAAGGGGCTATTCACAATGCTGCAATAGTTTTGTTACACAATTTATTTTTATTAAAAAAATAATCAGCAGACAAATGCATAATGCACATAAAATCACACTCGTCCTACTATGAGCCAAAAATACAAGTTTTGAAGCAGACCCAAGGAACATTTGCTTCCTGCAAGGGTCATTAAAGCACACGAGGCAGGGAAGGGGCAATCAAGGCCATTCTAACAGTCCTGCCCTGCTAGGGAATCACATCTGCATCTTCAGACTTCATATGAGGCTCCACATCCTGAATTCCTGACAGACTGCTGTGTCTCTAGCAATCCCATCCCTGTGCAGGGGAACTCAGAGAAATGATCAGCAGCTCTATTTACACTGGTCATTAGCCTGCTAAGAGCAAGTATACTGAACAAAACCTCACCCTGTGTGATATAAAGCCTTGCCAGAAAGCAACTCAAAAAGGTCACTGAGTGAGGACGACTGAAAGACTTGCTTCCAAAGCGCACTCCTCATCCAAATTGAAAAGGTAGACACCTTCAGAGGCTGAAACCAAAAAGCCTGAACTTTGAGAAGAGTATTTTCGAGCCATTTAGTTTGTAAGGAAATAACTTGTTCAGACTACAGCTTCAGAGCATTATCTTGTTTGCCTGAATCTTGGTGTCTGCATATCTCTAAGACCTAGACTCAGATGAGACTAATCATCCCATACTGTAATTATACACATTTGAAGATCAACCTAGCAAGCTAAGGTGAAAGCTACTCATGTGACTGCAGAAAGCAGTCACATCCATTACAATGGATGAGAAGCCTCAGTGTACACCTCTGAGAAAGCACTGCACTAGAGCAGATATTCCTGCAGAGAATAAAATGCTCTTCATCTCTTGGTAACAACAGATTTATTGCACTGTCAATTTTACTGAAGGTGAATGAAACAAGCTTAACTTTTTGGAGGATGAGAGCTATTAATATTTCATAGCATACCTGTATAGCAGACAGGATAATACCATTTTTACACTACCTTATTACTAGAAGACATGAGTATGTAATACAAACACTTACAGAAGTGAATGAATTACAAGGAGAAATGAGAGTCATAGCAAAAATATTGTTAGTATTGCTTATCACCTGACATCTCTTTTCAAAATGATTAAGAATGTATTTAGAGCTTTCTTAAAGAAATGAACTTCCTACTTGGGCTGACTGGTAAGTGACAAAGGCCAAAAGTGCTCATCTCTACCACTAAACACATGCTGCACAAAGCTCAAACTCACCTTTACTCCTACAGAGCCATTTGCCATCTTCTGGAGTTCATAGGGAAGTTTGGCCAT
Organism: Gallinula chloropus; assembly: GCF_964237585.1. Lineage (NCBI taxonomy): Eukaryota > Metazoa > Chordata > Aves > Gruiformes > Rallidae > Gallinula > Gallinula chloropus. The sequence continues at coordinate 52,893,188 of NC_140088.1, read as the reverse complement.
TTCAGCTTGTATGTAAGGATCTTCAAATGCTCTTCCATGCAGTTTTTTGAAGCCATGCAATGTATTTTTTACATTTGTGACAATCTGTGGAAAACAAGTTTCATTTTTAGCTACCTGTGAAATGCAGACTAGAGAGGACCATCCAGAAAGGAATCCTTGTGCTGTTCGCAGTACTGTGCTCACAGAAGACCCATGCCAAGCCCCACACGTTTACTGGGAACCACAGACTGGGGGGCAGAAAGATGCATCTGTTTTTTTAGCCTATGGCCTCCACTGAAAAAAATGTCAAGTTACTTCCCTCTTTCATTTCCACTAGCTCACTGCCATCAGTTTTCACTGTACTGATTATTTCAGAGGAGCTTTCTGATACAGCATGCAGTATCAAAAGATCACATTACTTATTGCTGCCTTGGCTGTCTGCAGGAACTAACGCAGTTATTACCTACATTAACCTTAAAGCTTCAACTAACACACTTTGCTTCCTTTAAAGTTCTCCCCTAACTAGTTCCCATTTGGGCATAAAGCCTCCCCACACCTATCCCCCCTCATCAGTCTCAGCCTAAATACTTCAACAGCACAATTTGAAGCTAAGAAAGGAACAAATAAACAAATCCAAACCAACACACTATTTAAGAAACCACTCTAGGGTAACCCTCTCCAACATGAATTTGTTCAGTTTACTAGTCTTAATAGCAAACTTCATAGCTGTGAAGAGTACTAACAGGACATCTTCTCACCAGTAGAGCTCTGCTAAGAAGTATAAAGTTTCCCAGAAGGCATATACTCTGCATATACTGACTGGTCATGGTACTGCTGGGGAGGCTCTATTACCTTTGTATGCACCAGGCACATTTCCAGATACCTCCACTCCAAGGAAATCCTCAGCATGCTAACATGATGCATGGATGCAAAGAAAGAGGGCAAGATCCTATCTACTTTGAATTTGTAGATTCATACCAGCTGTTATAAATTTTTACGTATTTTCCTTCCAAAGGAAGGATTTCCTAGACTGCAAGTGCGTTTACAAAGGATTAGAGAAATTTTACTCGTATTCTAAGTTCCAAATTGAGACAGTAAATTCCTAAGATGCATTCAGTCCACATCATATGCAACAACCAATATCTGTACCAAACTTCCGTTATTCAACTTCGGTTTCAAGGTTTCTGAAGCAGAGGCACAGTATTCCTACCCATCCCCAATGAAGATTTAATTATTAACACTATTATTGCTGCCAGAGGTAAGCAAGAAAAAATATACTGGAAATCACTGGGAAAAAACAAGGGTGCCTGTTTATACTGTCTCATTTTTTACTCTGAATGACAAAACTATGCAGAAATATTGTTTTCATTTTAATACAAAGAATGCACTGTTGAAGCAGTAACTGTTACTGTGAAATGTATACTTATTGCAGAAAATTTATGGTAAACCAGAAAAATAACAAATTTACTCATTCCTTTTCTTCCTACAGTTCAACAAGCAACAAGTCAGGTAACTAGTAGGGGAGGTTTATGTAACTAGTAGGAGAGGTTTTGATCCATTTACCTGGCTCTTTGCTGCATTCCCAATGGCCCGGGTCTTGGATCCTAAAGATATACATGCTCTAAAAAAAACCAGAAAAAAAAATTATCCTTTAAAATAAACCATCATAAAATATTTCCAAGGTACTTTAGAAGACCCACAAAAATTCAAGTAGCAGGTATTTAACAGCATCATTGCACAAAGCACCAGAACTTGCAGTGGAATTCTAGTTATTTTAATATTTGCAAATTAGTTTAGAAACTGCAAGCAACCTCAATTGTTCTCATTCTAATTGCATTTCAGGAATTCTTTAGAAGTTCACACACTCTACAGACCTTATCATGAAGGTAAGGAATTAATACTTTTGGGTCACAGCTTAGAACCCAAGAAGCTTGTGACATTTGATTTGAAAACCTGAACTTTAACCAGTCAGGTCTTCTTGACTCGACAACCCTGAAGCCTGGAAGTACTGCATCCACCCAAAGAGCCATCCCTAAGCGCCACTAGCAGCAATAACCATGAGGCAACAATAAAGTTCCACATAAGCTTGGGTGGCTGAAGAACAGCCCAGGTCTTGAGGCCATCTGGCACCTCCTGTGACTGAAGGCTGCCAGGTCAACACTGCCAGCAGGCTAAAGGCCACCAAGGGCTTGGGAAGCTGCCCCCTTGCTGCTTCTGAGATTAACCCTGAGCACTCCTCAGTGCCAAACAGAGGCTGCCTCTGTCTCCAGCCACCACCTGGCCACCTCATTACTGTCTTTAGAAAGTCTTGTTTGTTTTAGAGGTCACTATCGCCACACTTTTGCTTAAGAATTTGAAATAGAACTTCTCCAAAAAGGATCTCAGGCTAAAACCATTCAGTAATAAGTAACAGCTACAACACAGATGTTCTACGGTTCAAATTGTTTAATGAATACATGAAGGTCACTACAGTAGACTGCTTCCTGCCTCCTCTCCATCATCTCTAGAACGAGGCCAGTGCGTGCAATTTGACAGAATTATCTAGCAGCCTCTTCTGCTGTTAACACCACACTGAACACGCAAAACCTTCTCCAGATTTAACTGCTGCGAACAGACAACGCATCGCCCTACATTTTCAATTACGTACTTCAGCTTTCACAAACGTCTTCTACAATTTCTAGCATCACTTAACACTACAGATCCAAATTACACTTTGTAATAACTGGGAAAAGTCTGACAAAAGAGCAGTTTCAGAAGGGTGCAAATAGTTCACGAGATACTCGTTTTATAGCTACGAACTTGCCAATGCCTGTCCTACAGGACATGGGAGGGGATGGATATCCTCTCCCTCCCTTGGCTGGGAAGCAAAGATGTCAAAAAAACCCCACATTGTGCTCTCCTTGGCTCCGAACTCTTCAACTGTATCCAGGTCAGCTTTTGAGGAAGCCCACTGACAGTAAGGATGCAAGCAAACTGCATCCCCCACCCAGACCCTCAGCCTGCTTTGATGTGAGCTTTTGAACATCGCAGTGTCTTTCCTAAAAGGCAGCAACTCTTCACCAGAGGGACACTTCAATCCTCTCCACGCGTTGTCTCGAAGAAGGTGCTACCTCTTCATTTTAATTACAGTCTGTGAATACACTAATTACACACAGCCTGAGAAAAAGTTACTAAGAAATTATGAGTTATCAACAATTAACTGCTTTTCCACAGAACCACAGTGGTGAGGCACAGCACCACAAAGGGCCATCTGACATGAGCTCAACACACCTGGTGTGAGCAAAACGCGTGCAACAGGCTTGGAGTTCCCAGTTCAAAACCAGCCCAAAACCAACCTGAGCACTGGATTTATGACTCGAGTGCTGTATTAAATTGTGATAATACATTCATTCTGTAAGTCCATACAGTTTTTGTCTGTGTGAACGAAGCATGCTTACACTAACACTGTACTGTTCACACTAGCATTGCCCAGATCTCTGAACCAGCTCCAAAACTGGGAGCTGGCTGCACTAATTAGCCTTGCCCAGCAACAGCAATTAGCCCTGCAGAGCACAGCCAAGACTGTCCTATCTTTAGTACTTAACCCAGTATCTCTGCACAGCTTAACAACCCCACACAGCGCATCAAAGCGTACTACCTTGTCCAGAGCAGGTTCAGGTATTTTTATACTACCCTGCACAGACACAACAAACATTAACTCTTCCTATTTCTGCAAGCAAGTCTCAAGTATTTGAGACATAACCAATCAATGGTAACTATTAGTTAACTTCAAGTACTTAAATGACATAAGCGCTTCTACAGGAACATATAAATAAAGAGCTCATTTACTGTGTTGCTATGTGTAGCTTGCAGAAAAGTTTTGATGATTTAAGAGTTCAACCTGCCTACGTCACTCAAAGCCTATTTGAATTTTTGGTTATGGTGACAGACTTCCATAACAGTAATAAGTCTAATATTTTTAACTTACTTGCTTGGTTTTCTTCAAGACAGTAGAATTAAAAAGCAAGTTACTAATGTTTTCCTGTATTACATTTTGGAGAAAAGGAAGAGCCAGGAAAAATACCACTTTAAGGGAGACAGCTACTGCCTTTAAGTATCTGGGCACTCCATATACTGCCTTGCTAACTGTGCTTTACACTCCTTTCACAGTAACTTCACAAGTGTCTTGAAGGTGTGCAATGCAAAGGATGCGCTTCAAGAACAGCTAAGAATCAGAAGTGCTCTTCACCCTAAGAGGGAAGGAAGCTGTAGCTACCTAAGAATTCCTTGGGCAGCAATTTCAGTTCTTGCACAGAAATCTGAAAGGTCCCGTACAACATGCTCAAGGATAAAGCATTCTAAAGGGTTAACATAAGAAGTATATGTTGCATAGTAGTAAAAAATAAAGAGCATAATCAATAATACTGACAGTATTAAAACAAAACCTACGTTTCTCTGAGATCAAGACAACAGCAATGCTGAAGTTCTGTGGCCTCACGTGGCAGAAACAGCTTTCTGCTGCTGGCTACAAATTTCTTTTCTAAAAGGCAGCACCATCCGAACCCCGATTTTTACAACTACTATGCGAATTCCTAAACACGGCTTGAAAATTACGCACAGATGGAGCTCTAAAAATCCTAGACGTATCCCATAGAAACAGGAGAGAAAGATCCCCACCTACTCTTGCGTATCCCATCATCACGGCCGTTGCCCGCTGTCCGTCCGTCCGCCCCCCACCCCCCCCCACCCCCGTCTCCCCCCCCCCTCTTTCTTGCAGGACCTCGGTATGCCACGGCCAGCAGATGCAGCGCGGTGCAAGTCAGAACAGGTTCAAAAGGGAACCCATCGCGCCACTTCCCTGCTTCCCCGGTGAATCAACCTCCCCCTCAGCCTCACCACCTCCCCATCACCAAATCGGTAGTGAAAACGCTTCAAGCCCTGGTGACCAGAGTTGGGGATACGCGTGCACTTAGCCGAGATCCTCGCTACGCCGAACTCAAGCGTTACAAGGATGGAGCACAAAATGGTAAAGGAATAATCCATTGTGCCACAAGAGCCGTGCGGCACACCCAGCACAACGCGGTATTTCAAGGACACGGAAGAGTCAGAAGCCGGGGGCCGGGACGCGTGTTTTTCGGGGAGCCTCCTGCCCCGACACAAGCGTTTCTGCGCCTCCCCGCCAACATTCCTGCTGTGCCCTGAGAACAGGGCTCCCGAACGGCCGCAAAGCCTCAGACCCTGACGGGGGCTCTGCGCCGGCCGGCGGAGCGCCGCTCCTCTCCCGCAGCCGGCGCCGGGGCGCTAGAGCCCAGCGAGGAGCGCCCACGGGCCGCGGCGAGGACAAGGCCCTACGGGGACACACGCGACTCCACCCGCCCCACAGCGCCCAGCCGCCTCAGGGAACCCCGGCCGCCGGGTGGGGAAGAGGAGAAGGAAAGAAGGGGCGGCTGTGCTCGCCAGTACAGCGCGGGGAAGGGGAAGGGGGGGGTGGCGAGCGGCCCGGCAGCGCCGGTACTCACGGGGTACAGCGGTCGCTGTACTCGTTGGCGATGGTCTCGATACCGCCGCTCCGTGCGACGCCGATGTAGCAGTTAAGGAAGCCGAGATCAATGCCGACCACGGACATGGCTGCGTCTGGTACTTCCCGCCGACCCGCGACTACACCGGCAGCGGCGACCGTCTAGGCTGCTGGGACCCGGCTTCTCGCCCGTCTCCCCCACTGCGGAGCGCCGGCCACCAACCGGCAGTTGCCCTCCTCTGCGCAGGCGCGCTGTGCCGGCAGGCGGGGAATCCGCCAGGCGCCAGTAAACGGCTTCGGCTCTTTCCGGAAAGGCTCGGGCTGCGCTGGCTGCGGGCGCCGCGCGTTCGAGAAAGATCTGGAAAGGAATGGAGAAGGCGTTATCTAGAGCGACACCCTGCGCCCGGACGTCAGAACCCCGCCAGGCCACGCCTCCGCCCGCTTAAAGGAGCCGCCCTGCAGGGCCGGGAGGCGGCGCCGTGCCCGCCGGAGAGCCGCGCCCGCGGGGCCCTCGCTTGCCACGTTAAGCTGGAAGTCGATTGCCACACGACGTAATTTAACGTGACTATAAAAATCCGGTGCAACCACGGCCGGGCAGTGATTAGGCCAATTAACGCGATCAGCTTTGCAGCTGCGCATTGCCCACAGGAGTGGGCTGCGGCCGGCCGCCATGCGAGCGTCCCACAGCTGCCACCCTGCCCAGCACAGAGAGGACATGGATAGCCATGGCTGCCTGGAGAACTGCGGCGCTGGCTCCAGAGGGAATGCCTAGCTGGGCATCCAGAAAGAAACCTGGGTGGTTCCATCCGAAGCACAGGTGGGCACTGCTCCTGGAGCCAGGGATGGGCAGAGGCTTTGGAGCATCCAGTCCTGTCTTTGTCCATCTCTTGTGCCAGCACGCACTGCTCCCAGGATGTGCCCGCATGTTCCCAGAAGCACCCTGCAGCTTAGGCATTTTTCTTTACCGGAAAAAACCCTGCCTTGAAACCCGAATACTGCTGTTCCCCCATTTTTATGGGTGCCATTTAAAGCATGGAGGTCTGAAACTACAAACTCTGTACCCAGAGGCTGGAAAAGTTCCCTAAGTACTTATTTGCTTCTAAAAACGGTATCTCAGTTTCACACAGCAGTATGATCTCTTTCTAACACAGCATGTGACACTGTTCTGCACAATTTTGTTCCACTGGAGAGCCTAAAAATAAGTGCTAAACCAGATTCGCATCCCTGTCAAGTGTTTTGATCCTATTTGTTATTTCAATGGTCGACTTCACTACTAGAATTGTCTTAGCAAAGATGACAGATGCCATTTCCCTCCCAAACCTCCAGAAGCAAGAGAAGCCACTAACAGGGTTATTTGTAACACAACTACTATTTATTGGTGCAAACAATTAACCAACCTCATTTTCCTTACTGGCATTAGGAACAGACAGGTAAACTCTGTCCAGTCCCACCTGCGGTAGTCAGGGAGACAAACCCCAGCTCAGGTTTCCACTCTGGTATTTCAATCCCTGTTACAAAACCAGTTCTCGGTGATTCAAGGTATTGCAGCAGCCTGCTTCTGCAGCACCACCCGAGGCTAACTCCTGCCTGGAAAAAACCCTCTTGGGCCAAGAGATGATATGCAGATGCTCTGGTGTAGCTATGCAACACCACTAAGCCAGGCCCAGGGAGAAGGCACTGCTGCAGAAGTGCTGGCATGTCTCACGTCCCAGTGGGATAAACCAGCCCTTTCACGCTGCCGCTGCAGTGTTGTTTCTGGCAACTGAGCCAGCTGCTTTCAAGCTGCAGTCAGGAACACAGCACAGGCGTGTGTAGACCTTTGTCACAGCAACGAGAAAAGTGCCAACAAACCTTTTATTTGCTTTGTCAAGAGTAAGACTTACGAGTTAAGCAGGACAAGCCAAACTCCTAAGGGTGTTTGATAAAAGCCTTGTTTGCGTGCTTCAGCGTCACACCGATTGCCCAGTCTGCGAGTATGAACAGAACTCTGTCAGGTCCGATTAGCCACAAACTTGCCTGAGCGTATCCCCTGTAACGATCCTGGATTGCTCTTGTCCCAGTCTTTCCAATCCTTGGCTTGTGGATCACATCTGATTTTCTTATCAGTGAAGAAAATACTTGTACCAACTCAAGGAGTTAAGGGGCTTGTGTGAAATGGTTGAAGCTAAACATGTAAACAAAGGCCTCCTAAATGCTTTCTTGAGTCACCGAGTTATCAATACTCCACAACGTTTGATTTCTTTTCCCTATTGAAAATTGCTTCAGAAATAAAGAGCCTCCTAGTTCACCATAACCCTCACCTCTACCCCCAATACTGAGAAGATCCTCAGCTATTTCAGATTTCCTCAAGAAGTAATGTATCAAAGTGTTCTTAGTCTCCCGCTGATTGGGTCTCCACGTTTTTGCACTCTGTTTTGGCTTAAAATGCTGTCAGCCAGGCAACAGTCTTTTCTCAGTGTTGTTTGAGGGATGGGACCAAAAGAAAACCAAGATGCTGTATTTCTTAATGCCAAGTTAATAAAAAATAAAACACAACTACTCCTTTGCTGCCCTGGCTGGTGCTTTGAAATGCCATGAAAACACACCTATAGCCTAGAAACAGGCTTTCCTTTATCTTCATGTAGAAACTGCAGCAGGTTGATACCTACACATACATACAATGGGCTCTGCTGACAGGCCAGGGGAACTGCTGTTACCAAAATACATTCAAGGACATGCTGTAATTTAAAATTCAACATGTGTGACATCTAGTATTAAGAAAATGGAAACACTTGAGAATTTTAAACAGGAGGCCAAGTATTTTCTTGGATTCATTTCTTCAGTGAAATGAAAACAGTGCTCTGTAGTTCCCAGAAAACAAATACTTTAATTTAGTGCATGCTTAGTCACAAAAACATCCAGAGAATTTACTGAAAGTGTTGTTTGCATAACATTTAAAGTAAAAGTATGGTACACAAACGATGAGAGTTCTGTCCTGAACACTACAGACAAAAAAGATGTTCACTCACTATTTTAGTCAGATCCTGAACTCTCTGAAGCACTGACACGGAGAACATCCTTAATTCTGTCATACAAAACTAGCACTACAGCTCCTCCTGTTCCACGAAGGATGTTGGAGAACGCTCCACAGAAGAACACAGCAAGGCCCCTCTCGCTTGTAGACTTTCATGAAGCAGCCCAGGGTTCCCTTATGCTGCTCTTCAGTCTCCCCGCTCTGTGCACAAATAACAATGACAAATCGTTCGTGCACTGCACTGAGACAGACACTCAGATGCCCAGCAAAATTTGCCTGTCCCTACTGAAGAACACTAAGGAACTTTTTTTTAACATTCCATCCACTGCAAAGGAGTGATCTTTTAACTAATAAATATTTGTCTGATATAATGCTCTGTTAGCTGGTTCCAATAGCTAAATTTAGAAAGGCTGTGATCCTTCTTCTGATGCTTCTTTTAAGCTTTACTGGGCAAGTAGAAGGCTTAGGCATTAAATGAGGTCACCCAGTCCTAAGGGTGCTCTGAATTGTTTCAATGCTATTAAAACTTCCACAGCTCATTTTTTTCCTTCTTTTGGTAGCACCATGGTATTTTTATACCAAGTCAATTTCAGTTCATTAGTAATCAATAGAGTCCACCCAGCAGCTGTTTTCCAAAGAGAGCCAAAAAAATGTTAAGGTCCTGACTACACAGAAAGGCTAAGAGTGAGTGTGGTCCAGTTTTCATCTAGCCCACCTTGTTTGTGGGACACAGGGGGAAATGGCTAGTGTCTTCTCAGTGGTCTGTGGAGACAGGAAAAGGGGCAATGGCCTCAAGTTGGAGCAAAGGAAGTTCCTCACCAATATGTGGAAGAACTTTTTCATGGTGAGTGTGACATAGCCCTGGGACAGGCTGCCCAGGGGGGTGTGGAGTCTCTTCCTCTGGGGATATTCAAGCCCCATCTGGACACGTCCCAGTGCAACCTTAGGGAACCTGCTTTGGCAGGGGGCTTGGACCTGATGATCTCTGGAGGTCCCTTCCAACCCCTACAGTTCTGTGATTCTGTTTCCGAGCATTAATTTGCTTGGCAAATGAAAAGAAAGCAAAGAGTTACAGACCTCAGCAACATGTGCACTAAAACTTGCTTTGAGTGCTTCCAGGTGAAGGAGATAAAGTATGACAAGCAGTGAATGTTCACATGCAGGCCTATGACTCTTTCTGTACAGCTCTTGTCAGCTTTTTCCAAGTGCAGTGTGACTGAAAAAATCACGCCAACTCCTTTACGTTTTGAAAATTTCAACAGCGGAGACGAGACAGCCCAGAGGAACCTGAGACAGCAAAGCACTTGGGAAATACTCTTGCTCACTGTGGAGCTCAGCACAATGATGACAGTAAATCTCTCAGATGCTCTGAGTAACACCACAGCTCTGACAAAGCAGAGTTTTGTAGATGGGCTTGGTGAACTGTCAATTCCTGCTTTGGAACTGCCATCTCTCCAGGACTTGAGGTCTGTGTTAGGAACTGACACTGTTTCCTGTCTTCACTAGAAAAAGACAAGTGGTTTGGTTGGGGGGGGGGGGGGGGGGGGGGTGTTTTTTTGAGAGATTAATCCCACATCTGTATGTATTTATGTGGAATTCTACCAGAAAGACAACACTAGATTTTTTTACTTAATGTTGAAGATATGGCTGAAATTAGCTACACCCTACATCAAACCCACCTGCAATATGAAGATAAGGTTCTAGACTCTCTGTGATAGCAGAAAGATAATCCTGCCTACTTCAGGCCGTTGTGATATACTCTGCAGTTAATAAAGTGAAGGCTGAATTTCTGATGAAAACAGCAATTACATTTTGTTATATAATCTGTTAGGAATCAAGGTATAAGATCACTATAGATTTTCTAAACATAATAAATGCAAGAAATTATGATAAATATTCACATAAATCAATAAGCACAGTTGCATAGATAAAAAACATTAAAAATATTTGGGTTTGAATCAACACCAATATGGGCATGTGGAAGGATATTTGGTAATGGTCATTGCTGCTTAGCTGACAGAAATCAACTTTACTGAAAGCAGTAATTGTGCTGTCACTGTGCTCATTATTTCAGAAGTTATTCCATCTGGCAAATACACCTTCAGCTGAAGAAATAAAAGGTGCTATATTTAATTCAGGGCTTTCTCCTGGATCAGAATAAGCATCATGATAAAGAAATGGATAAAAATCAGACTAACTACCTTTGTTTACTTCATATCGCTTCCAAACTAGATGAATGAAACAAGGACGTCACATGAAATATACGTGCAGATCCAGAACATACATCTTCTCATTCTCATCTTTTGTCCTGGTAAACCTCATACCTTATTTCATATGATTATAATTTATGTTTTAAATCATCATGATACTATTCTCTGGCCTAGTGCTAAGTTAATCACCAGAAATATGTGCCGTTCTTTGGTAAGGCCTCGAGCAGCGCAGCACTTCGGAAGAAAGGCAGCATTAACTGTAGGCCCACTGCTGATGAAGCAGATAAAGCAGCATCTGAAGACAGCAAAATCTTATTCAGTCTGAAAGAAGTGGTGAGTAGTGCTAAGGGCGTTTGCCCACCGAAAGTTTCAAGGTTTCTGTTGCTCAGGACAGATTACCAGAGGTGTGGCAGGCATTGCACAAGAATCAAAGAACCCCCTGGGATTTTTTTTTTTTTTAAGTTATCTGAGCAAATTCTATGCCAAAATTTACTCTGATTTTGACTTTCTGGAATACTGAGAGAAAAGATGATATTCTTGAAACAAAATGCAGACACTTCTTTGGAACTAGCAACTCTTTTCTATTATCAGATGGCAACACTTCCTCAGGAATGTAGGGAGCAAGGTTCTGATTTTTCAAGAGCATTTCCGTGGCTTCTTTATTTCAAGTTTGAGGATGATCTTCGTAGCAAGAATTTGTAGTATTTAAGGTACTTCAAACGCCACTAACTACTTAATAAAATTACCTAATAGTAACAAGATGCAACATTTGATTACTAATAATACAGTATCATATCCATCACATATACATAATACCCTATCATATCCATCACAGGCCTAGAAATAATTCTCAGCTTGTACTGAGCATTTAAGATTACCGATTCTACTTCCCAAACCTGTGTGCCACAAAGACTGTTTTATCTTACTGCATGAGCTGAGCATTTTATCCACAAACCCATCTTTCTGAGTAGGAAAACCAAAACAGATCCTGTTTTTCTACTAAAACTTCTCACCAAGCTGTGAACTTTTACCATGCTCCCACAATGTTATTTCTTTTTTTTCCTGTCTTTCTAGAGATGTTTCCCCCCTTTTTTTTCCTGAATTGAGTCTCCCCAGCTGTACAGCAGCACTTCAATTAGCACATCAAACTTGAAAAATTTCCTCATTTTCAGAAAAGGACTGCAAGCTGGACCATACCTGTATCACCATGTGTCTCCTGACGGTGTTGAAAAGATAAGGCAGCATTCCTGAGAACGTAGTCACAATTTGAGCAATGAGAAAGGAAGGAATGAATGGAGTTTGTTTTGGATTTGGCAATAATCCCTGCAAAAGAAATAATAAAATGGAAGCCTGTACAAATTCTGTAAAATGTCAAATGAAGTATAATTTTCATAATTTCTGTTGTTAATCCTACTTCAAAATGACTTGGCTCCTCAATAATGCGCTCTATAAAGAGGAAAGCTGTAACTAACACCCTCATGAGATCATCATAAATATTTCCAACATCAGATAAAGACTCTGAATGTGTGCAGTTTTGTTTGTGAAAGCTACCTTAACGGTGTCGTAACATCCAAAAGAGGAGGCTCCATATACAATGATTCCCTGCACTGAAACACCAAAACCCTGGTACAGGCCTGGAAGTCCATCTGCCTTGGCAATTTTAATAATACAGTCACCAAGTCCCTGGAAGTGTAGCTTATAAAAGGAATTGATGCACACTGTTACGCTTTACAGAAGCCCTTCTCTTTAGCACAAACTACTCTGCATGACTGACACTTTTAACATGATCAAAAATATACAAAGCCCAGTAGATCAGTTCCTCCACTTGTGAAGAAAGCTTAAAGAAAAGCTCAAGACAAACGAATGGATGACAGACCGTGGCACCCAGTTGCTACAACTCTTCCAGATCAAGTAACAACTATGTCAATCTTGTCTTCATTCAGCGGAATGCTTATGTATGAAGTCTCTTACCCTCTCTCTGAGTAACTGATTCTACGTAATACCACGCTTTCACTTCTTCTTCACACATTCTTACTCAAATTTATTGGAAGTGTTACTTTTTTCAGCTTTTTCCTGTAATGGAACACTAGCCACGAGCTGTGACAAAGTAAAAAAAAAAAACAATCCACTTTTTGTATCTTTGTCTGTTTCCACATTCCACACCTAACTACACCCAAGCCCTTTGAGATTCACTACATGTGACAGCATGGCAAGCAATAAACCCATGTTTGAAGTGCAAACTGTACACCCACCACCTTACACTGAGAGTATCATGAAAATATTCGTTTGGCCCAAGCACAAGGCACGGAAAGCAACAGGTAAAGTCAAGCACCCAATTCCTGGATAACTCTGTGCCCTCTCTGTGCTGCGATGGAGGGGAGGGGTGGTGGGAGAAGGGAGTGAAATTACAACTAAAGTAAAGTCTGCTAAGAAGGCAGGGGTGAGGGAGCAGTAGAGGTGTTTTAAGGTCTGGAGAAGGAAAACAGCTTGTGAGGAACTGACCGAAACACCTGTCAAGTCACAGTTTTGCGTAGCTGAGTGCTGAGAGAGAGACCGGGGGCTGCAGAAAATGGCTGCTGGAATGCTCTGCCGGCCCCCAAAAATGTAAACATCAGGCAATTCAAGGCCAAAGTCTCAGCTAGAGATAATCATAGCGCCTCTGAGAATCACATATAGCAGAAAATAACCTCAAGCAGCTGCATTTTGCCACTGGAGAAGGGAGCGAGAAGATGTAACGAGCTGTGCAGACACCAAGGCCGGGAAAGGGCAGGGGAGGAGGTGGCCCAGGTGCCGGAGAGAAAGATGCCCCTGCAGCCTGTGGAGAAACCCATGGAAAAGGCTGAGACCCCACCTGCAGCCTGTGGAGGGGCTCCACGCTGGATGGTGCAGGTACAGACAGATAAGATGCTGTGACCCTATGTTGGAACAAGCCCCTACCAGCACTTGCAGGCATGAGGAGAATCAGAGACACAGAAATGAGAGAGGAATATTTGCATTGGAACAGGTTTGCTGGGGGGAGGGTTGGAATCCCGTGGAGGACTGGGACTGAGAGACATTGTGATAAAGAGATGAAGCCCTGTGGGAAAGGATTCACATTGGAGAAGTTCGTGGAGGACTGTCTCCTGTGGGTGAGACACCCCATGGTGCAGCAGGGGGAGGGTGTGGAATGAATGTCCTCCCCCGACCGAGAAGGAAACCAACTTGCAAGGGATTGACCAAAGGCCCCATCTCCCAGTCCCTGCCCCCCTGTGCTGCGACTGGGGGGAAGAAGGGAGTGAAATCATGACTAGAGTGAAGTCTGCTAAGAAGGGAGCCGGGCGGGGGGGAGGTTAGAGGTGTTTTAAGATCTGGAAAAGGAAAACAGCTCATGAAGAAGTAACCAAGAACCTCGTTTTTCCCAGTCCCTGCCCCCCTGTACTGCGAGCAGGGGGGAAGAGGGAGCAAAATCCTGACTAAAGTCTGCTAAGAAGGGAGTGGTGGGGACAAAGTGTTTTTCGATCTGGTTGTGTTTAAGATTTGGTTGCGCTCCCAACTCTGGTTTTACTGTTCTTTGTAGTGTAGTGTAATAAATTATGTATTTTCTCTCCTCTTCACTTTGTGTTGAGTCTGTTTTGCCCATGTCATTGCTGACAGAATGATCACTCCCTGTCCTTATTTTGTCTCCTGAGCCTCTTAATATATATTTTCTCCCCTGTCCAACTAAGAAGGGGAGTAATAGACTTTGGTGGGCATCTGGCCTCCAGCCAGGCCTAAACCACCACAACCTCATTCCCCCCTTCCCTGCCCCTCCCCATGCCACGATGAGGGGAAGAAGGGAGTAAAATAATGAATAAAATTAAGTCTGCTGAGAAGGGAGGGGTGGGGTGCTTTAAGATCTGGTTGCACTTCTCATTATCCAACTCTGGTGTCACTGGGTGTGTAGTGTGGCGTAATAAATTCCTTTTCTTTCCTTTGTTCTGTGTTGAGTCTGTTTTGTCCATGACACTAATTGAGGAGTGATCTCTCCCTGTCCTTATCTCGACTCCTAAGGCTCTCAATATATATTTTCTCTCCCTGTCCATCTGAAAAGGGGACTGATAGAATCACGGAATTGTAGGGGTTGGAAGGGACCTCGAGAGATCATCGGGTCCAACCCCCCTGCCAAAGTAGCTCCCCAGCTCATATTGCACAGATAGGCATCCAGACGAATCTTGAATATCTCCAGAGAAGGAGACTCCACCACCTCTCTGGGCAGCCTGTCCCAGGGCTCTGTAACCCTCACTATGAAAAAGTTCTTCCGCATGTTGGTGCAGAACTTCCTGTGCTCCAATTTGCAGCCATTGCCCCTTGTCCTGTCCCCACAGACCACTGAAAAGGGGCTGGCCAATTCCCCCTGCATCCCATACTTAAGATATTTATAAACATTGATTAAGGTCCCCCCTCAGTCTTCTTTTCTCCAGGCTGAACAGCCTCAGCTCACTCAGCCTTTCCTCGGAGGGGAGATGTTCCAGGCCCTTAATCATCTTCGCAGCAAATCAGGAAAGGCAACAATACAGAAAAGTCTTCAAGGCAGCTTTTTCATAAACTTAATTTTATCTGTTTAAATGAATGAATCATGTATCTGCAGACATATATTACTAAAAATCTTCACAGAAAATCTCAAGTTGTTTTTGATATAGAACAAGGATGTCCACTGGCTCTTGAAATGACACCACATAAAACCATAGGTTAGCAAAAATGAAACTCTTCTAGTTTCTGGCATCCAAAGTTCACAAAATTATACAATGGTAAAATTTAAGTAATAGAAAGAATTCTAATACTATTGAATACTGGTCTGCCTCCAAAATGAAGTAAATAAACCCAACCTGAGGCACATCAGATAAAACTGAAACTACGTTTCCCGATATCAGCAGCCAAACGAGTTTGTGCGAAGTCTAACGGGTACACCACACACAAAGACATTGTTCCTGCTGCTCCACCAGAAGCCAGGTTTGCCAAAAAACATTTCCAGAACTGAAACACAAAAATTGCTGTATGGAGTTATGAAAATACAGTAGTACAACACTATAATAGTGACCTTTGATGTATTGAATAATAGTCTGAAACACAAAGAGAGAGATCTAAAGCACTGCCTTATTTACAAAACTATAATAAAGAAACACATCAGTCTCAGAGTAAGACCTCTCCTGAGGGGTTTCAAAATTTCCATTAGTAGAGATTCCCCATCTATTCTTACATTAATTAGAAAGTATTATTATTATATTAGAAAGAAACTAGTCTCTTTTTCAGCTTCTAAATTACATGGTGCTCTTGTGACCCAGATGGCAGGTAACGTCTTCCTCATCTGTAATCACCCAGTCCTCCACAACGGTCAGACTGTGGATCTACCTGATACAACAATTGTCCCTCAACCCTCCATGATGGGGGAACAGGGAAACAAAACTTGCTTGCTCTGTGGCACATACTGGTTACCAAACAAAAAAAACCCCAAACCCTAATCCCAACAGAAGAAACGTGTAACATTTTTAGGTGGTGATACCTGACTCAGCTGTGCTGGCGCATCTCGCACAGTAAATGCAGACCATGTAGATGTACCCCAAATCACTTTTTATTTGCTGGTTCAGTAACAGCAACTCCGCAGCCATAGTAGTGTGGAGTCCAACGTAGTTTAACCACGCTCACACAGATTAGTTGTACAGGAGGTTTTGCAACCTGCCCTAGCTCACCTTGCTGCATGAACTGTATAGCTAGCTGTAGCAGCAAGCAAGAGAGGGAGCAACTGCGATCTCAAGATGCTTGACTGCGTCAGTATTACCTTCAAGACAAAGTGTCTAGCACATAGATATTCCCTGTCATCTTTGCAAGCTCCTTTTCCCTTTACAATCTAAAGGGTTTAGTAATTATTATTATTATTAAACATAATCCAGCTAAGCAAAACCTAGTGTATGTAAGCACAGTGCCTTCCCTGTTTTTTACCCTGCATAAAACATAAGAAAGCATCCAAAGACCCTGAGCTTCAACAGCGGACACACTACTTTGCTAAACACTATACTTCTAAAGAAATTAATCATGAGTGCTATTCATGGAATGTCACAAGCTCATACACATGTATGCCATCTGGAAACACTTCTAGGAGATAGGAGATTTTAAGAACCATCAACACTGGGTTACTTATATCACGCGTGTTTTACTTTTTCCAAAGAAAACAGCAACCTTAAATTCTTAAGATACAAAATGACTGTAATTGAGAAAGGACCGCTGCATGCAATACAATGAGTTTAATCAAACTTTAATGACTGACAGCATTCCTCCTGGTCAGCACCACCAGAAGAGCCTGTGGCAAGAAAAGTTTGGCACAGTGGTAATAAAACCTGTCAACCAAGAAAAGCACAGAACACTGGGTTTTTGTTTAAACTATCAAAACCTAACCAAAGAAATCCTAAAACAGATAAGACAGACATAAATAAAGTAGATTTCCCAGCTATTTCCACACAAAATAAATGATGTACAAAGAACTCATTTTCCTTTCTGCTAATGCATTTTATGTAATTTTTCAAATGCCAATTTCAACATCTCACATTCTAAGACCAAGATTTCTTGTAATTAATTTCATGGCTGTAGACTTCTGTGTCTTTCAAGAATCTATCCAACTTCAGGGACTTTTTCCAGGCACACAGAATTGCAGGTAAGGCAGCACAGCTCAAAAGTTTAATTGTCTTTTGGAGCTATAACCTAAAATTGCTTCTTTTTCTGGGACATTGTACAAAACCAAGTTCTTAAAATGCTTTATGTGTGTGCCAAACAATCAGTTTCCAGCACACCTACAAGAGTAACATGTACTTTACTGTCTCTAAATGTTCTCTGACACTTATGTACTAATGATTACTAATAACGTAAAAAAAAAAATAAAATATTAAACTCACAGACTTCTGCCCGAGGGACACAACCCAAGAGCTTCAAACATCAGAAAAAAAGCAGCTGTAATTTCACGAGTGAAAGTATGAAAATAAAGGTTTTAAGGACTAGAGTTTGTGTTAACGCAATCTAAATTGTGGGAATGTAGTGGGGGCAAAAGCCCAGAACCATAGGTGTCTGAGTCCAAGATTTTTAACATCCATCTTTATATCTATTAACTCCAACATGATTGCATATCCTGAAGAAAACTCTGAAAATTCTGGCTGCAGTTATAAGCAGTTATTTACATACACATTATGAAGTTGTTAATCATTAAAGATTGAAAACCAGATTTCATTACCTTCAACAATGAGCCCATTGCAAAATTTGATCAATATACTACCAACAACAACCAATCATACTGAGAAAGAATTGCACAGCTCTTGATGAAATCAAGTTTGTTTATTAAACAGAGCTAATATGCAAGAGATTATTTACCTGCTTTTCTTTACCCACTTTGGACATGAAAATCTGTTTGTATTTGTCCTTAAAAGCAAAGTTTAGAGCCTGTGTTGGGAAATGCCGTATAACATTTGCCAAATTGCCACACCAAAAGCAGAGAAATCCTACAGAAAAAGAAATGGATCTTTAAAAGAACATTTCCAAGGTTTATACTACACTGAATATATTGTACAGTATTCCTTCTCTTGTTTCTTCTTTGGTATAAGTACTAAAGTATGACTATAACAAAGGCAAAAAAATGTTCCTTTTCAGGTCCTTTATTTTTCAGGCATTTGGTATTGGATATCTTTGTTCTAACAGCCACAGATGTATGCATTTTGGCATTGGCAGAAGAAAAACTAAAACTGCAAGTGACACATCAAGAATATCGAGAAATAGTTAAGATTTTAAACTTTCTTTCCTCATGTATTTCTAAGACTTTGTACATCTACATAAAGTGTAGATGCTTTTTCGCTTCCATAGGGGGTGCTCACACTCCACCCGAAAGCAATGACAAGCTGCTTATACAGGTATCAGAAACTTGTAATTATATTCTTCCTCTAAGAAGATCATAAGAAGTTAAATGAAGCTGAGGAGGTAGCGCAGGAGCAAATCTTACGTCGATTATGAGGATAAGAATGTACTTAAGATATTGACAGACTGGCAGGCCACGTTAGACGTAAGCGATGTCAACCAAGCAATCTCAGTAACATACAGCCATGTTCCTTATTTAAACTTCATTTTCTTGGTTTACTGTGGATGAAGACAAAGATCTCTCAAAGAAATCTCAAATCCATGTTTTCATTTCTTTCAATCATGCTTTCCTGTATGTTAACACTAAGATGCCAGACAAATACTGCTTCTGTAAAACTATCAAAAGAAAAGCTTTAAGGGTATTTTACACTATCCACAAATGCTAATGCACCTGATTGTTGCTACTGAATTAAAAAAAAAAGACAATGCTGGGGGCCATACCCAGCAATAACCCCCTTCCCACCAGTACCCCTACTCCTCTGAATGCCCAGGCCTAACATGGATGCTCCATCGCCATCACACATACACAGAATCACACACAGAATCACACAAGGTTGGAAAAGACCTTTAAGGTCATTAAGTCCAACTGTTCCTGTCCTATGCTAAACCATATCCCTAAGTACCTCATCTACCCTTTTTTTAAAACACATCCAGGAATGGTGACTCAACCACCTCCCTGGGCAGCCTGTTCCAGTCCCTGCCAACTCTTTCAGTGAAGAATTTTTTCGTAACATCTAATCTGAACCTGCCCTGGCGCAGCTTGAGGCCATTTCCCCTTGTTCTGTCAGCTGGCTGAGACGACCATAGCCTATTTCTCTACACCCTCCTGTCAGGTAGTTGTAGGCAGTGATAAGGTCTCCCCTCAGCCTCTTCTTCTCCAGGCTAAACATCCCCAGCTCCCTCAGCTGCTCCTTGTAAGATCTGCCCTCCAGCCCCTTCACCAGCCTGGTTGCCCTTCTCTGGACTTGTTCGAGGACCTCGATGTCCTTCTTGTAGCGAGATGCTCGGAGGAACTGGACACATCACTTTTAAAGTGTTTCTAAAATCCTTTGGTCCTGCAAGGTTTGGGAGAAAGAGGGGGCAGGGGAGCGGCCCCGGGTGCCTACCTTGCTCCCTGGCGATGTGCACGAAGCAGTCCACGATGCCCTTGTACTGCTGGTCCGCCTGGATCTGCTTGGACAAAGCCTGCACCTGCAGCAACAGCTTCATCTGCTCGATGAGCGCCACCACCGTCTTGGAGACGGCAGCCGCCACCCCGCCGGCCAGCAGGTCCATGCTGAAGGAGACTGGGTCGAAGAGACTCTCATCCTTCGGGGCCGCCATGGCGCACGGCACTGCCCCAGCCTCTACCCTCCCCTAGTTTCTCCCTCTTCCCGAGAGGACGCGTCCATCGGGCACTTCACAGCTGCCTTTTCCCTCAGCAGTCGGTGTTGCCCGCGTGCCCCGGAGCCGCAACGCCTCCGTCCCGCTCCGGTACCAGCCACAAGGCACCACCCAGCCCCCACGCCATTTGCCTCCCTTACACGGAGAGGTTGCAGGGAGGGCCGCCCGCCCTTAGGAGCCAGTGGCAAAGCGCTCCAGGGCCCTCAGGAACGTTCCAGAAACTTCTCACGACTGTGCGAACCGGGCTCATGCCCCTGGCCAGCAACTGGGAAACCAGGAAAGCAAGTAACAAAGGGTAGCTGTGGATCACTCTGAGTTATGAGTTAATAAACATAATATATGGCAAGTAAATTAATCTTAGCCCTGTAAATTACACCTACTCCACTGCAGGTCAGAAGTACCAGTTCGTTCTGGATTGCTGATAGGTATTTTTAAACAGCTTTACCTCCCCTCCCTCTCCTGACTTTATGACTAATGGAGGCATGAAAGACCACATTTGCTCAGTCAAAATGTCTTTTTAGTTGTTGATGGTTTTAAATGCTAACTTTTGTTTCTCACATTCCCTTGAAATGAGTAATTTTAACCCTGGTGCTCCATTGATTTGTTGCCTGATTAACAACCATACTGCTAATATTTTTATAGGTAACAAAGGGAAAATAAATTCTTTTGAGCCATAATACTACCATTTTAACTCCTGTAGTAGCCTCTCCAAGACTGTTCCTTTAAATGTTAATTCCGTACACAAATTTGCAGCTGTAATTTTCCTGAAAGTCACATAGCTGTAAGATCTGTATAAAAGATACATGATAAAAATCTTGTATTCTGTAGAAAATGAAATCCTATAACCATTTAGGGCTTTTCTTAAACATACTCTGCCAAGTATGCAGTCTCTGCTCAGTTGACTAACCAAGTAACCAAAAAAATCTCCTTTAATGTAGTATCAGCATGATTAATTAAATCTTGCAACATTTTGTTCATAAGTATAAAGTGAGTATAAAAATGGTACCATACTTGGATACTGTCAATTCTGCTTAAAGGTATGGTTTCTTGTGAAGGAGTGAGCCAGTCTCAATAGCTGATTGTCACTGAAGGAATTCCACCTCCCTGCAGTTCTTCTCCGCATACATCCACATAAACAGTTTCTTCTGCATTGAGTCTGTTGTGTGCATGGCTCTGCTGAGTCAGCAGAGTTTAACTCACTGCACTAGCAGCACAGTAACCTAGGTCTGACTAAACACAAGGATCTAGATAAAAGTTGGCTGTCCTCTTCTAAAAATATTCAAATACAATCCCTGTAGTATTCAAACCACGTAGCTTAGCCTTTAAAAGGCTGAAACAAGACAAACATCAGCAAAATTATTCTTTTCCATAGATAGACACATACCCATCCACACTTACCAGTTCTGTAAAAGCTGTTAAACCCACTAAAAGCAGTGCAGTGAAAAATGTTTTTCTATGTTCCTTCTTCCATCTACAACAATATTAATACTCAAATCCCACATATTTTAGACTTTAACAGGTCCCGTTCAGATGTCATCCATACTATTACATATTTTTATTTTTCAAACAGAGTAAATCCCAAATCACTTAATTTACAGAAGGGGAACAAATCTAAAGCAAAATTAATACATCCTCAAACTGAAATACTGTCTTTCTTCTAGGAAATCATAAATTCTAGATGTGGCGACGGACAAAACTGCAATCCCATGCTGAAACTTCAGGTGTAAGAGAAGTTGCGAAGTCTCACTCTGTGAGACTGGGCAGACAGAAGCCTTTGATTGACTATTTTAGAACTGCTCTGAACAGATTTGATCACTAGAGCCTGTGGAACTGAATTTACGGTCCTGAATGCTTGAACTTTTTGATCCCATTGTTTAAAACGCAACTTCAGCCATGCATTTTATGGAAAGTGCTCATGAAAAGCAGTAGAAACAGCAAAGGGAAAAAAAAATTTCAAAGCAGCACTGTTGACATGATGAAATGCTGTACAGATGACCAGATCTAACTCTGATGGCTATGGGTAAAAAGACCCCCAAAAACCATTTCAAATTAAACTTTAGTTAAAAAAAACCCAACCCAACTTCAGGAACAGCTGGTCTGTAGATTACAAACATTTAAACAATTTGTGGGAAAGCTGAATTTTGTAGAAGAATTCTGATTTTGCCAACATCTTGCTTTCTCCTGCCTTATATGGATGTGACCTAACATTTTTTGTAGTATTCATCTGTAAATTGTAGAAGACCTAACTAAACAAATACTGTTTAAATAAATATAGGAGAAAGTATATTAAGAAAAAAACCCAGAACAGTGCTTTACTGGTTTTTGCCAAAAATACATTTTTTATTATGAAATTATGAATATGAAATTAGCCAAGTCCATGCACAGGTCTTAAAATCACACCCCACTCCCCCATCTTCTTTTGTACCTTCAAAATTATGTTTTAGGAAACAGAACTATTATTTGTAGTTAAAATTCATTAAGTCAAGTAAAACATCAACCACACTATAGGGCTTCAGTGTGCTGGTGGCGAAAGTGATAAGCCATTAGTTTTGTGTGGCTGAGTGCCATAAACTGGCTGAAGGATTTATGGCTCTGTTAGCACAGTGTTACTGAAAACATTCAGTATTTTTCATGCCCTCAGAGGCACAAAATTTTAATTAATTGGAAAATTAATTTCTTCCCCCCCCCCCCCCATCACCAATTGCCAGATTTTTAGAGAGCACTTTGAGGCTATCAGGTGATTTTACATTGCATTTAACACACTGAACAATGAATGTAAAATTATGTGATATTTTCATATATAAACTGAGGTTTGGGATAAATAATTTGATGGTATATAAAAATAAGAACTTTGGTTCTCTGGGGTCTCTAATTGGTGAGATATTAGAGTCATCACTGTGGTTTTCACCTGTGTCATTACCACAAAGCAAATTTGTTTTTTAAAAGAACATGTCAAAGATACACCATGGGTGGGTACTGCAATTGAGTACTTCAATATAAAGAGGGAGAGAGGACAACACCCCACAGGTTGGGTGGAAGCTTATCTATGTGGCTAAGCCAAAGGACAGTTTAAAGGCCAGTTCAACAGCAGCTTCTGTGACTGAGTCATGAAAACAGACATAACACTCCTGAGGTTTTGGATGCAGAATAAGTCTCCTGGGAAGAAAAAAAAAAAAGAGAAAAAAAAAAAGAAGTTATCTTAGGTGTTAACTTCCCTCAACTGTTTTATATTTTCAGTTGTACTCTGAGGTTTCAGTAAGATGTAAAAAACAACTGCTGTGTAAGACAGCTAGCAAATTTCTGTGGCTCTCCTGCACTGACTTCTTTCAGTACCGTAGAATTTTCAAGTGGGTTATTCCCTGCTCAGTTTTCTCAAGACTGGAAAATGCTGTTCATATTTTCAACATCTGTTTGCATGGTACAGGTGTGTTTGCAAATACCCAAGTTTCTGGGCTACAAGATGCAATCAGGGTACTTGGGAGCAAGTTGCAGTATGCAAATATTTACTAATTTTTAACTTCATACAGCTGGGAAGGTACATTCCCACATTGCAATCTAATAAGGTCTTTTAGGGAAAGAGCTAAAATAAGATGTTAATTGTAGAATATTTAGAGCTGGAAGGGATGTTAAATATAATCTAGTTCCAACCTCCTGCCATGGGCAGGGACACGTCCCCTAGCCCAGGCTGCCCAAAGCCCCATCCAACCTGGCCTTGAACACTGCCAGGGAGGAGGTAGCCACAGCTGTGTGGCTTCACCATCCTCACAGGGAAGAATTTCTTCCTAATACCCAATCTAAATCCAGCCCTCTGATCATCTTCATGGCGTCCTCTAGACCAGCTCCAACAGGTCCATGTCTGTCTTGTACCAGGGACCCCAGAGCTGGATGCAGTGCTGCAGGTGGGGGTCTCACCAGAGTGGAACAAAGGGAAAACTGTCTCCCTGGACCTGCTTGTCACACTGTACTTGATACAGCCCAGGATACAGTTGCCTATACTGAATTACTCTGATACGGTGAAAGCATAGCCTCGATTTAACTGGGTATCGGCATTTTTGTTTCTACTGATCTAGTAACAATACCAAATCTAGAAGGTGAATGTAGGTAAGGAAGAGACATCCAGCTGTCTCCTCCAAATACCACTGTCTACTTACCACAGCTAACACGTAGACAGCACAGTAGATGACAGAATGAGTAACATAAGGGTAGTGGGAACAGTATAGAGCTTACTGGCCTGGCTGAAACAATACAGCCTGAACTGTGAGGAAGTGATACATACTGCTTTCTTGTTATCCCTTATTTCAATTATTTCCAAAAAATGTATTATTTATACTACTTAATGCCTAGAGCAGCATGCTGTTCTGTCATGCAAATGCTATGTAGCAATAACTTTATGTGTCATTAAGAATATCGCTTAAAATTAAGTTTAAATAACAACACAAATCACAGTGACAAATCACAATGGCAAAGCTCCCAAAGCAAACTGGGTAGAGAGAACTCCCTTTCCAAAAATGTCAAATAGAAAATGGGTTGATTTGATCTAACGAATTAAAAATAATCAGCCAGCACAACCAATTGTTAGCCTTTCTTCTTTGTATCACTGAATCAGAATTATACTTGAAGGCCAGAGAGGTGGGATTGGCTTACAAAGCAGGGAATGGAAAGGTAATAAGGAGAAAATGCACAGTAATATGAGTACAACTAGGGCACTTCAGCATGCCTGCAGCACTGCAAAGGGTGCCAGCTCTGTAGGGTTCACGTGCTGGAACAGGGCTCTCCTGAGTTCTACAGCAGGTGGAACATTACACCAGTGCAACTTCCCAGATCCCAAATCAAAGCTCCCTCAGTCACCTTAAACAGTTCTGTGATGTGCTACAGTTAAATTTATTCTTAAAGAGTATCATGGCATATTCAAAATGGAAGACTTTTAAGGACATTAATCTTTAAACTCACCCCACAACCCAGTAGTTCATTGTTGGTGGTGGTTTCTTTGGATCAGTCCAGTTATCAGGAGAGCACTCAAACAAAACTCCATGTTCAGTTACCACACCTAGGTCCTCAGCTGCCTCACTAAATTCTGAAATCCCGCTGCCTGCTTTTTTCTTTATTGAAAGAAAAAAAATATATGTGAAACATTCATATAGAATGAAATATTTTTACATAAACACTAGGCAAATACAACTACGTAATTTCTTCAAGAATCTCTGATTGCAGTCAAAAAACAGACTTAGAAGATACAGCTAACTTGCTTTCAGGATGCTTTTCTCCTCACTTTAGGTACTTTGCTATCAGCAGGCGTTTCTATTGTATTACAACTCTGAGGTAGATACATACTCCTTTTTTCCCTTCCCTTCTAACTGAACACTACTTCTCTAATAAAACATCTGAGAAAATACAGGTTCTTTTGAAAAGTGTGTTACAACAGCTAAAGCTCTTACCTTTCTTTCTCTGTGTGCCTCCCTAATTAAGAACCACGGCAGTAAAAATCTGTTGAATAAACTTGGGCAGGCAGGAATTTCTTTCTGTAAATAAACAGTTGAAGCACTATGTCCAGAGTGTTTTCCTGCTCTTACTCGGTATGAGTGAATAAAATGTATAGAAGATAAAGACTTTCTCATGTTCCATTGAGGGTTTAGGGCTCTCTTTTGTACAGAGCTTTGAATAAATGTCTACAGAAGTTCATTTGTTTCTACCTGAACTCCTGGTACCTGTTTGGTGAAGATAAAACAGCATGTATGAAGTCTACATTTATCTCTTTGATCTGTCTTCATGCTCAGTCTTGAGTCCAGTAATGCCATAGTATCTTTCACCAGAAGTGCAAGGGGAAAGAGACCGGAGTGTGCATGGAGATAAACACAGGAGGAACGGTGAAAGAATTTGTCACTAGTTTAGCTCTTCTACCACTGAAGTTAAAATAAACTTACTACTCCTTTGTGAATTTCTGTGTAAAAGTGAAAAAAAAACCCCAAAACAAACCCCCAAGCTTTAAATACTTTTCTTCTTTTTGAAGCTTGAGAAGTGAGATGAAGTTATGGAAACAGGAGTGGAAATCTCTCTTAAACAAATCTGTTTTAAGAGAATTGCCGGGACAGGGCATCTCTGGATCTGTCAGTGAAGGTTCTCTTCCAATCAGTTGCTTCAAATGTGAAAGAAAAGGTTTTCTTGGGGAAAAAAACCCTCAAGGAACTTTCTCTGCTATATGCAGCAGGAGAAACCTTATCTTTCAGTCTGCCTACAACATTGAAGATGTGAGGGCTGAAGAGCCCCCTTTTCTCTCTGCAAGAGAGAAGACGTTCAAAACATCACAACTACCTTCATTTCTCAGAAATGGTAGAAGAACATGAAATCCACCCTAGCATCTGAGAAACAAAATGACTAATAGTTGACTGAGAAAATGTCTTTTAAGTTTCCCTAAACATGCTCTGGATTAATACATAATACTTATTCTAAATGACTACTAGTTCACAGAGTGGAAGAGTTTTCACAATAGATAACCCTTCCAACATCTTTCCTTAGTATGTAAAATTGTTTGAAACCCCGTCCTTACCAATACTGCTACTGAAAGTGATTTAAGGAATATGTTAGTACTCAGTCTAATAATCTTCTCCACCAAAAAAAAAACCCCAGCATCGTAAAACAATTTTCAAGCTGCCATTTCTTTATATTTTAACGCATCTTACACTATGCTATTCATACTGAAATACTCAAGAAAAGGTATATATTAAGAGGGAATATTTGGTGGAACTATCAAGATCTGTACTTTCATATGCATTAAAACTTCTGTCCTTCCGATTTTATTTAAGAGTAAGAAAATGCTAAGATGATGATGATGAAGAAAATGAGGCCAGTGCTGGTTATTACATATAATAAGCAGTATAATGGTACATTGCTGTATGGGACTTCTTTTTTGCCAAGCAATGTGAACAAGAGAAACCTCTACTGATTCTTTTACGTTTTCCTCATGCCCTGATGCAGCCTGCAAATTTCAGCATTAACTGCTGGAGCCAACATGCAAAAACTACCCCAGATTTCTGTAAAATAAAAACTTTGTTCTGCAACCCATGTTCATCGGTTATTTCTGATTTTCAGAGCAGAATGAACCCAGCTGCTGCCTGTTGTTCTTAGGTCTGAAGAAGCCAGAAAAACATGTGCTGAGGTAGCTGTGGCCAAACTAGAAGTTTTGACTTCCACATGTGAGTGTTTCACTTTTTATGAACTACACCTAATGGTTGAATGGTCTCTTTATTTGGGGGTTGGTTTTATTTTTCTTTTTTTAAACTATAAACTGTCTGTTTAACAGTTGTAACCAAAGGCATTTTGATAAGAACTATTTGTGCATTCTGTCTGTTTGTTTTCTGGCTTCTACATATACCATCATGCCTAGAATACACTACTCATTGTGAAAGTCCTACTCAGCCAAGCCCCAGTGTCATATGAAATTGACCCACCAAATTAACTTCTTTTTCTAACACTTAATTTCTATATTATTTATAAGGCACATTGGTCTAACCAGAAGTGACTTCCTTAGTAACTTTAATAAAACATAAAAGAATTATTCTGCTATTTTCAAACTGCGTTCGTTCAATTTATACTGTTATTTCCCATTTCTCCTTTAATTGTCACTTTAGGATCTAAAAAAATACAACTGATGGACAGTATTCTGCCTGGTTTATAGTTACTATTTCTCTTTTCCAAGAGGCCTAAACAGGGCACAAAATTTGCAGAGATAACATGTTCTCCTAATTCAGTTCATGTGAATAAAAATCAAGAGTGCAATTAATATAGTAGACTTTTAGCAAAATTAAGTGTCCATTGAACAGAAAACTGATCTGAATGCAGTATATCATAAATTGATTTTTATAACTGTTGTTTAGATTGCTGTGTTACTGCTACCACCTTACTCCAAATGGATCATTAGAAGTAAAGAAAAAAATTTAAACACAAGGCAGTGCAGTTGCTGACATCATATCTGTCCATTTTGAAGTCTACTCTAAATACTAACTGTTCACATAAAGCTGTGGCAGATGGAATCAGGCCTCAGACTAAATACAGAGCAAGACTTGACTTGGTATCTCTGTAACAGGAAAGAGCCTTACCTACTTTTGACATCCCACCTAATTCCAAATCCAAGAGGTCTGGCAGCATAATTAAAAGGAAACAATTTTTATAGCCAGTCCTCTTTTAGTCCAATATCCACGTGAACAATTGCAGATATTTGTGGATTGCAAACATATAAGCATATTGGGTAGCATAGGGAACAAAGGCACCGAGAATGAATGACCCTGTGGCCATCAGAGGTCCTCCTCAGGTTGTTGTTCAGACACGCTAACAGTACAGCGAAGGCAGACTGTGCTTTCACTGCTCATATGAAACACCTTCTGTGAGAAAAAGAGGGCCTGAATTTCCTTTTGCTGAAAACCTGAAATGCCCTCCCAGAATTCAAATGGCCAAATGCCCCTCATTTGTTGCTTATAGTTCTTGAACCCAGGGCATGAAACTTTTTGTGAAGTTACAAACAGGAGTCCTAATATGAAACAGAATAATCAAGTACTATATTGGAGACAGTATTTTGAGGGCATTTTGGTGTGAGAGCAGGCCATAATCACATGCAAATTTGGTTGGAGGGGCAGAGAAAGAACCTGTCCATAAGAGCAAAAGTATCAGGTGCTTTAAAAACAACCACACACATGCAAATACACCTGCTAGTGAACTATTTAAACAATGAAAACAGTCTGGAAACACTGAGTCAAGAATGTGAATAGAAAAACAGGAAACCAAGCTTCCATACTTCTTTCCTCATGGACTGTTGAAAGATGGAACGAATTGAAAGACAGCAACGATAGAAATTCTCGATTAATTGAGGGTGCATGGAGCCACCGAGCTCTGTTACTTCTTTGTGAGTTGGAGTAATAAAGATTCCTTGCATCGTTTCCAAAAATAGATAGTGGAAGAGGGTATTCTCAGGACCAGATGTCAACCTTGAAAAATATGAGAATTCATTTAACATTCAAACAACTTTGAACTAAGTTTCGGTTAAACAGCATACACTTTTGTGTCTTAAAAACAGAATTGTTTCTTCTGGTAACTACATCAGAGTACAAAAATGGATACAGACATTAAAAAGGTTTCTAGTTCTACACCAAATCAATCTTTTACTTGAACTTTCAAGGTGTCATACTTGGGATGTGTATATTCTAGTGACATTCTTGACAAACAGTTGTGTTTTCTAATTAAACTCTCCATTTAAGAGTTTCACTTTCGAGAAACCTTGTGTAGCAGAGTTGTGGTTACAATTAAAACTTGTGTGATCTGGGCATATTAAAAAAAACATCCTGATGTGGCCTTGAAAAATTAAATGCTGAATGAAAAAAATATTTTCTTACTTGACAGTGTTAAGGATTTCTGTATCTTTCTCTGAAAGGTTCTTTTTGAGGTTTCCTAAGTGAAATGGATTTGGTAGGGTTTGTTTTTTCCTAGTGACCTGAAAAGCAAACACAGATGAACTAACAGAAAAAACAGCTAATGGAAGAACAGAATCAAGCCAGCAAATCACCGACTTGGAAGGAAATAACACAGCATTTTTTAAAAAGGCACAAACAGTTACATCAGCGTACAGTGATGAATATTACAGCCTATTTTAGACTGAAATGGATTAGATGCTGTTGTACAACTGTACAGCAGTTTGTTCTGATAACTTATGTTTATACCCTTATTATTTGGGCTCCAGTTATTTCTGCTGATTCCAATGAGCTGTGCCCATTTCAGTCATGTAAAAACACAAATAGGTAGAAGCAATGGTAAAATAAAGTCAGCTGTGATGCTGACCCAAAGCTTCCCAAACAACAGAAGTATTTTCTACTGAATGCAGAGTCTCTTAGATTTAGTTTATAGCATATTGTTTAAATAGCTACTGTAATTTTTAAAATAACTATCACTTCCCCTCCCAAGCCCACCAGAGCATCATCAATTATCTTTGTTGTCAGACCTGATCCATTACCGACTGGGGATTACTGTCATGTTCCAGGGGACCTTCGTTACCGTGGTCAGGCCCTCCACTGCTTCGCGTAGGGCTCGGCTTACGTGTCACCAAAGTAGAGTCACCAAACAGGCTCTTTTTGCTTGCTGGAGTGGTTGCAGATTTGGAAGTATTTTGTAGCTTACTTAGGATGGGTGAAGTGGTCAAAGTCTCCAGTTTGTCAGGTGCTGCAGGAAGGAACCAGTCAGCACAAGATAAAGGGGGAACTGAAGGCGAATCTAGCCTTTCCTCTATGCTGGCATCTATTCCTTCCAGCTGAAGTATAGTGGCTTTAACCTGATCCACATATATGCAGTCCGGTCCTGGATTCCCAATCGCTTTTGATGCACAGCCTCCTGCCTCTAGCAGGACACACAGCATGAAGTGCCTCTGTAGACAGAGATAGCAAAATTAGCCTCTGGTTTAACATACTGTATGTGCTCTATTATATTTCTATCTTACCCGATGCTTGGGATTTAGTTATTTGTTCTAACAAAATCATGTTCAAGGAGATCTTTCTGTTACATTACTTAAGTTTATCCAGTAAACATAAAAGCTGTCATTCACAAACTCATTTGTTGCTTGCTTTAAAAAAAGTCCACAAATTCCACATGTAAAAAAAACCCACTTCTGAAATGAGTTTTATGAAAATAAATCATGAAAGTAAAAGTATTTTCAAGCAAAGTGAAAAGGCATAACAACAATGAACATTTATACTTAAACTTGCAAGCTTTACAAATGTATAAAAAAATAGTAGCCTAAGAAATTCTGTGCTGCAATTTAGCTATCATACAAGTATTTTGTGAAGTCACTAAATAAAATCCCTGGAGACCATTGATTTTACTGAACAATGGACAACATACAACAGCAAAACAAAGCATCAGAGAACAGGCATGCTGCAACTGTCAACTTACCAAGCCAACTATCAATAAAAAGTATCTTGCTTCAGGTTCCGTGTATCCTGTAAAACTTGAAACTTCACATGGCTGGATATGATGATGTGGAAATACTTCCCGCCATATCACTAACTGACCAATCTTCTGTTCTGCTGCCAAGGGTAACAGACAATAGTGCCGACAATATAAACCTATATCAATGAGATCTTCCTTTGGCAAGTGATTACCAATCAAATAACCCTTAATTAAACAAAAAAAGGAAGTGTATTCAGTAACAAATCCAACATCACCACTTCTCGCTTAAGACTACTTCTCATATAGAGGTATACATGCTCCACATGCATTGAGACTGTAAGCTTTCTGGCCAGAGACCATATCTTTGGCACACAGCTGTATAACAGGTAACAGTGAGTTTTTTGCATTACATCTGAAGAATCAAAATACTGAAATACAAGCAAATAAACCATCAGCATATATGCAAGTTATCAAAAGCGAGCTGGGAAATGCATGACAGCTTGCAATACAGAGTTAAGGTGCTTTAATTCTCATTTAGTTCTTTCTCTAGAAATACTGGTATTTCACTGGAATTAATGAAACTCCCAAAGTAGTACACAGTGTTTCTCAAACCAAGGGCATTACAGTTAAAGCGGTCTCATTGTATTTCTTGTATTGTGCAGCCCCATTTGTGCTAACAGTTTGGTCCCATTATAGCAGCA
Organism: Gallinula chloropus; assembly: GCF_964237585.1. Classification (NCBI taxonomy): domain Eukaryota; kingdom Metazoa; phylum Chordata; class Aves; order Gruiformes; family Rallidae; genus Gallinula; species Gallinula chloropus. The sequence goes on along the minus strand of NC_140088.1, from coordinate 52,861,574 downwards.
GCATAAAGAACAACTGTGTGATAAATTCCTTACAATGTAAGCTTCCTTAAAGCAAAGGCTGCTACCTTCCTCTACATTTAATAAAGGCCAGAGTGAAAAAGGCTGTCAATACAATTTCTCAAGTCTTTGGTTTAAAGACAGATTCACCTGTTATCTGTATTAAATAACGTCAATGAACAAAGAAATTTCCCATTAGAGTATCATACAGTCTCAGTCGAATTGACTCACTTGACTTCCTTACTACTCTCTCTCCCGTCCTTGGATCATACACCACAAAATTCTCATACAAGACTTTCAAAGTAGTATTTTGTTCTGTCTGATCATATAGTACATAGCACTTCCTGATGCTTTTTTTTCCCCGATACAGGGTTTGAATTTTAGGTCTGTCACTAGCAAACACATTCAAAGTAATTATACTTTCCTTTTTTCATGTTATAAGGTTCTGAAGCAAGTTATTCTATGACTGAGTTAGATTTCCAGATGCATTTTCCTAGTTTTTAGACCTTAATCACTAATACTACCTTGTAGAAGAGACAAGAGCCCATAATCACATATAATCTTCTCATGTCATAATAATCTTCAGACTGTGGGGGAAAAAGAAAGGCACAGTATACTTTTTAATTCAGAATTTTCAGTTTATTTACCAAACGCAAGACATCTTATGCCAGTCAATTGTAATCAATATCTTGTTTAATACTTCCATTTTTGACCACCACTTACTACAGTAAAGCAGTTAATACTAAAAAGCTAAGTGGAATAACAAGTGTTTAGCCTCCATTATTGCTTTTTGTCTCACTACAATTTTCTGATCAAAATAACAGATTTTCTATTTAGTTCTCATTTGTCCATAAACTATTTATATTAGAATATGCTAATTGTTAAGAATTCTTAGAAGCAAAGTAGCTGAAGCATAACTATTGACACCAGAAGCCCTCCCAGAGTAAAGCTTCCACATCAAAGCATATTTTCCCCAGAACGTTACATTACCCAAAATACATCCATGCATTCATCTTTTAATCTAGATCCCCAGTGCTCTCAGACTAACAAGAAATGCTATCTTTAGGTGGATACAGTGTATTTTAAATTAACTGCGTGCAATCAATTTCTGTGCAATAAACTACAACTTAGAAACACAGCTTTTTGTAAGTTATCATCCAGGTTGTTTCCTACAGTGATTTTTTTTTTTCTTTTTTTTGGCAAGATGGACTATGCCTCTTCCTACCTTCTATTTTAGGCTTTAAGAACCATTATCTTTTGTCATTAAGAATATTTATGTCCCAAAATTGTTATGCTAAATAGGCAATCAAACAAGTTATTCTTATGCTCAATTATAATATACCTATCAAGAATATAATTTTAACTTAAATGGTCTGGAACATGAGGAAGGTCTTTCATTAGAAAGTGAAACAGATTTCAATATTTGCACCTCACTGTCATATACAGGGTAGCAAAAACCATGCACAGTAAATGCCACTTAAGTGAATTACTTTCTTCTCTTTTAACAGTATTTAAAATATGCATAACTTGTAATTGCTTTCTGTAAACTGGAAAATTATATTCAGTGCTCCATAGGAGTTTTCATTTTATTCACAACTGCTTGAGGAGACAGTTACATATACAAGGAATGTAACAATCATCAGCGATGTTGAAATTAAGTGTCCTTCTAAACATCCCACAGATTTAAATGGTCATAAATCCTGGGCTTTCAGTGACTAATCCTGTAGGATTATAATATGGCTGTAATGTTAAGTGTGGAGAGAGATTCAGGATAAACAGAATGGGTAAAATGACGCTATCTTAAAATAAGAATACTACAGTATACCTTTGCTTTGACTCCTACTTGATGTTAAAAAGTGGATGAGTTTGGAATTAGTGCTTTTTTAGACTACTGAATATGACATCAAAGAAAATACATACTGTGCAATGCTATCAGCAAAAATAAAACGTTTACCAGCTCTGCAAAGTCAGCCGCTTCCAGATCACTGAGTGCTGTGTCAATTTCCATCTGAAATATTTAAACAGCACATCTTAAAACAGTTTTCCAACACATTACCTTACAGTAGTCTCAGAAGATTAGGATTCATAAGTACAAAGTGAACGGATAAAACTTTGAGTGTACTTTTCAGTCATCAAATATCAAGAACACCTCAATTCATTAAAGAAAACTCCATCTTAATTGCTGTGTATTTCCTTCTTTGAAACTGTAAAATTTCTCTGCTTTGTGTGTGCGCTGAACCTGCTGCTTGCTATAAAGGAGATGTCATTCTTCCTTTCAGTGTGCTTTAAAACATGAGGTCTAGAAAGTACCCCTTGCAAGCTAAAGACAGCTCTGAAATCTGGCAAGCTGTTGTATCCAACTGAGTTACTAGGAAAAATCTTTTTCACAATGGATTTTGTTTTTGTCTCTGGAAATTGCCAAAACTTTCTCAGACATTACCTTTGTTCTGCTGCACCCACTTGAAGCTAGCTTATTTCTGTTAACTGCAAGAGTTGTTGGTTAAATTGAAGTTTTACTAAAACCACTTTCCTTTACAAAACATGGTACTAGGCACTGCAGTTCATGTCATCATTGTGCTACTTAATGAAAACAACCTAAAATGCATCATTTGAAACTTCCAGGGCTGTATTAATAGCCTGCCTCTAATTGAAATACATCAAGTTTTTCAAACAGAGAAGTGTCAGCAAGTCTGTTGGCAGTCGACAACTAACCAGTATCTCAGCTTTTCCACAGTTAAAATTTAAATGGCTTTCTGCCCAATGAAGAACAGACATTTGTAGTTTCATATTCCTCACATACTATACAGATCTTCACCAGAACTTAAGCAGAAGTTTCAGATTCTGCAACAAGAAATTTTTTCTGAAAAATCATGGACAAGTTTGGAAAGCAATGGCTCAAACTCAGTTGTTCTCCCAATTCCCTTACAACCTAAAATTTCACAAAAAAGTAACAACCTATCACCTGAACTAGAGACCAAAGTGTAATAGTATCTCTCTAAAGAAACTTGAGAGAAAATAAAAAATGTACAGAGGGAAAAAAATTGATCACCAAATAGTACACAGGGAAAAAGAAGTCCCATTTCTTGGATATGAAAAAAATGCATGAAAACAGAGGTGCACTAGGTTGCATTTCAAATCTATCCTGGGTTGCTGACTGACCATATTCTACAACTACATGTTACATTTCGTTCCCTTTTATTGCATGGATTTTGCAAGTGAGTGGATGGGCGTGTTACAGGAGTTTTTCACTTGCATAGTAGATCCAGCTCTGGACTTAGGACATGCGACACACTCCATAAATCTGTGCTTCTCTTATCTAAAATGTCTATAACAGGGTATTCTCAGGTATACATCTTATAAAAGCACAAATCTGACTGATATTGTCACAAACACAGTGGCCTCAAGCACATTTAGCAAAAAAACCTGTATCCAGACACATACTACACGGCAAGGTGGAAAGAACTAAATCACTGCCAGTCTGCTAGTAAAAGAGAAGACAATTCATGTTGTGGAAGAGAGGAGAGAGAAGACCACGCCAGCACACACAAAGCTATTTGGTAATGAACTGATGCACAGCTTGCAATGCCCATGGCCACTTCTATTACCGAATAATAGCATACCTGAAATAATTCTGCAAGCTTTATCAATAGTAAAGCTGAAAAACTTACCACTTCATTGCCTCCCCTCCAAACACACTTCTGTGAAAATTGTACATGCGGTCTTATTAAATATAAAAATCAGAAAACCAGGGAAGTCCTAGTTAATGTTATCCTCAAATGAAACCCCTATAAATTAAGTAACCTAACATTGCAGAACATCCAAACTCAGTCCTTTTGAAGAGCCATTCCAGGAAGCACTGACAGTTTTCCATCATACAGCCTCTTTATTTTCAGTGACTACAGCGTTCATTTCTTTTGTTGTTGCTTATGAAATAGTTTGGATAATGGAATTTATGTTCAGCTCCTCATCTAATAATTAGAACTAGCCTTAGCTATGTTATGCACAGGCTTACAAATATTTTGGGTCTATCCATGAAAGAAAAAGCTCAGTTTCTTCCACTTTAGGCCCAGAAATGAAATGACTGATAATCTCAGGGGTCCACTGCACCTTACGCCCGATACCTGATGCTTCTTGAATGAAGGACAATATATAAATATTACCAAATTGCAATTTAAGTATGCATGCTGGAAGGAAAAATACCTTAACTGGAATCACACCATATTTTTATGTCAAATAATTGCACTAAATAGAAGAAAAGATCCAATTTTATACTACTACTTTCTTGCTAAAGGCCAGCAGATGTAAACAGTAATTAGCTACATAGTCATATGCTTACTTCCTTGAATGAGACGACCTGATTTCATTAAATACCTACAGTGTAGATATTCTGTATGTGAAGCTAGTCTTTTCACTTTGGGTTCTCTTCATAGTTAAAACACATGAAGCCACAGGAGTTCTAAGGCACAATTCATTTAGTACCAAACAGCTGAAGTCCAGCAGTTTCATTGCTACTGAACTGCCAGATTTTCCCAATTAAATCATAGGAAGAGTTCAGAATTTGCACTTTAACTGCAGGCATTTGTTTTGTAGCTCTAAAAGAAGGCAAGACAGATACTACCCCAACTTGCTACAAACTCAGTTAAGTGAAGAAGCTTCATTTTGCCTTATTTTGCAATGAAGCTAAAAACCTAATTTGGATAAACCCTACCCCTCTATATGATTAAAATAAGAAACAGTAATAAAACCTACATGGAGTAACAGCTATTGATACTGATGAGATTACAGAAATTGGAAGGAACAAAAAAAGATCCAGGAGAGCGCCAGGGTATTTATATCATCTTGAGGGAGATCATCCAGAGAGAACTTTCATCAACTCTGTGCCACCCAGAAGTCTCAGAAAGTCTTTCTGATGAGAAACTAAAAAGCCATTATTTTGCAATCACCCAAATCAAAATATGTTGTAGCAATGCATTACAAGGAGCACTTAACCCTCAGGCAGGGACATGTTACATCCCTTTATAACAAACTAACATGAAATCAGAAAAAAAGAAAACTACAAGCCCTGTGGAGGAGTAAGGGAAGTTGTCTGGTTTGTTTCTAAACAAAATCAATTGCTAACACGGTTAAGTTATTAAAGAACGTATTTTACACCATAATTCACAAAAAAAAATAACCACAAGGGCTTAAAAAAAAATACTGAAAGTTGATCTGGATACACAACAGGGAAAAAAAATCGTACAAAAAAACCCAACCAGAAAAACCCACCACATTTCGGAGGGGCTTTCTGCATGTAAGCAAACCGCCAGGTTTTGTCCTAAATGAAATTTCACACGTTTTCCCCTACATTCTCTGAGGATTACACCTTGTTCACTTAGCAGAACTTACTACATCAATAAGAGGTATTATAAGCTTGTCTGCCAACTACTGGACAACCTGACTAGGATGTGCTTATCTATGCAGAGACTAGCTATGCAGGAAGTGTGTTACAGAACCTGCCACCCAGTAAGGCGAAGTTTTTCTAGTTGCAACCCCTGTTTCAGACTTCAATTTGCCTAATTCAAACTCAATTCAATATTAAATTTGTGTAATTCAAACAAATATGCAATTCCAAACAATAGGATAAATTTCTGAATAAATGAACCATGTTGGTCTTACAACTCCATTGCTGAAATCTCCTGGGGATTGTTTTCTGTTGGAAAAAAATTGTTACAATTGTTTCAAACAGGAGAAACATCATGGTTGTGCATTTTGATGCAGTAACACAAATTCTACAGTGCATATCAAAAACCACTTCAGAGAAGACTTCACAGGGATTATGCATCACAGATACATAAAATCTATTATTTTTATTAAAAAATCCCTACACTAATACTTGTCCTTATGATCCCTACTGTAACTTCTTAAAGTCATGAAAACTAGCTTTAAGACTGAAAGCTATAATGTTGTTTATTATGATCTAGTTTTTGCCTTACTACTGCTTAAAGCACAACTCATTCTGAGTGGGAGGTAACCAGACACAGTAAAAGAGAGTAGAAAAACTGTATCTTGATGGTGTAAAAAACCCGCCCCAAATGATATATGGATATTTACTTTGATTCCACATCAGCCATTTAATTCTTCTAAACTAAAAATTACACATGGGCTTCTGGAATATTATTTTCTACCTGGAAAATTACTTAAATGATTGAAATCGAACACAGAGTTATGCACCAGGGGCTGCTTTCCCTCCTGCATATGCTAGTTGTTAGAGAGACACGGTTGGGTGTGTGTAAATAGTTTTGGTTGGTGGGGTTTTGATTTTTTAAAATTCCTGTTCTCTTCCTAGATAACTCTGAATTCACCCTTCTCTTCCTTGGTAACTCTGAAATTACCAAACTACATTCATAATAACAGTCTGTTTCCTGTGGGAACGATAGCGTAGTTCCAAACCTTAAATAAAGGATCATGTAGGAAAAGTGGTCTCAGCTGGGGAAAGCACTTCTGTGAATTATGCATTAAGGGCAGAAGATACCTGCATCAGTTTTTTGGCCTCTGGTGTACAAGTTTTTTCTAGACAGCCCTGAAAACAGCCTTACCTTGACTTCCTGAGGCAACGTCAGCCAGCGCAAGCCCGGGAGATTGTCTAGGAACAGGGCACTGCAGGTATCGTAGTGCTGAGCACTGGGGCTGGCGCTGGATTTGAGCCGTGCAGGCTGCAGCGCACGCTGGAAGAACAGGTTGAAGAAGTGATCCAGGCGAGAAACATTTTCCACCTGGCAAAAAGCGCTGAACAAACATGAACTCTGAGTTAGAAAAACAGGGAGAAACTTGTAGCTTGTTTGTATAACCCTAAGTACTAGCGAAGTCTCCTTACAGCACAATACTACAGTTGGATTATTGCTGTTTAACATTCATTTTAAACATGAAAAACCCACTAGGCCAATATCTTGGCATTACCTACAAACAAAAAAAATCCCTGCCCTGCTGGAAGTAGTAGAGTAGTGTAAGTACATGGCTAACAGTAACTTAAGGCAAGATAATAATCAGCTTCATTGTTGTGAAAACTAAGATTTTTTTTTTTCTTTATTTTAGTAATTTACCTATCTTTGGCACATTACAGATATTTTTGGTTGCTTCAACCAAATGATACTCTATACTTATATCTAACATTTGCTATCTCACATTCAAAGCTAAGCTTTTCCAGAAATTTGTATAATATAAAATAGTTGCAGGTTATTAGAAGTACAAGTTGCTCCTTGTCATGAAGTGCCATAAGAAAACATCATAAGAAAAAAAGATACCACCTGACATTACATGACACTATTCTTTCTAAACTTCTATGGTGTTCAACACAGAAAAATAAATACAAATATTAGGCTTTTCTCTATGGCATACACACTTTAACCCTGAATTGAATGCTGCAAGCATTCAAATAGCCTACCTTGGCCATTTTATTTAGGTTACAGTCAGACTGAAAACTTTCTGGGTTGTTTCCAAATGCAGAGGAAGACAATCACTCTGCCAAATAAAGCTGAGGAGTCTTGAGTGTTTACTTTATTAAAAGTATAACACTGATTCATACATACATTTTACTGACAGTGCTATAACACTAAGGATAACATTTGTAGAGTGCTGTTGACATCCACAGTGACTTAAGATTATGTAAAAGATTTAACCTAATCAAGGAAGAATCTTTCTGAAGTAACAACGAGCGTTTAAAAAGAGTCTTACTAGTGTTAAAACTGAAACAACGCAGCAAGAACAGAACCCAGTTTTATTGTGTCAGTGTGAAAGAACAAAGAAATGCCATGTAAAAATTGAAAATGAGTGTTATTAGCTGTCTCTTTCAGTGAGTGTGTCCTGGGTTCAGCTTGGATAGAGTTAGTTTTCTTTCTAGTAGCTAGTGTAGTGCTGCAATGAAAAACTAGTGACTGAAGAGAAAAAAAAAGAGAACTGACCTGTCTAAAGAACTGTACATAAATTTCAAGGTCCTGACAACATCTTCAAGCATGTTCCTCAGCTGAGAAAGTGGCACACTAGAAAATAAAATTCAAACACACACTTTAGCATCTTTTCTGTGAGTAAGCACAGGCACCTTGGGGAGAGCTATATTCTTCACAGGCCTGTATGTGAGAGTTCGAGTGACTTGCCTATGATGACACAGACAGTAGTAAAGCTGGGGGTGGGGGATGGCCTCCTAGAACACATAAATATGTAATATTAGTGCTATTTTTCAGTAGCCAGGACTTGACTTTACCAAACATGTATTTCTCTAGTCTACATGCATTTCTGATATAACAAGACCTTACTCCCTTTAAAAGAAATGAGAAAACCCTTCAAGAGCAGATATATATGCTGTGAACAAAGTCAATAATAAAAGAGTACAATCACAGGTATAAAAAACAGTTAGAGGAAGAAGAATACATTTAAGCCCTCCCATTCTTGCTTTTCTGTACAATTTGAGGACGGATATTAAAAAACAAAATAAAAGGATAACAAAGCATTTTAATTAAAACTCACTTTTCTTCAGGAAGGCCAATTACAAGCAATTTGTCAGATTCTTTCCAGTAAACAACTTGAACCAGTTTTCCACATAAGAAGAGGGAGGAACTAAAAAAATGAAAGCAGAAGTATTTCTGTTAACACTATGAAGTTATGAAAGACCACTGTTATAAAGCAGAATGATTTGTATGTGTTTTATATAACGAGTCTTGTGCTCGTGTGTACATGCAACTGGGTTAGGTAATTCTGTTATTACAGATGCTCTGATTTCTATTTCAAACAGATCACAGAAATACTAACAACATTTTCAAGCATACACAGGATGAGCAACTGCTACTGAAGAGCCAGTTGTCTTCTGTACGATTCAGATGCTCTTTAAAGGTCTTCCTGACATATATCTGCCTAGCTTTTAACACAATCAAATTAGATCAGATCACAGTGAGGTAGCCAGAGGCACTCATGAAGGTTTTGAGCATATTAATCACAAAATAATTTAAAAAGACTCCATGCTTGTTTTGAAAACACACCCAAGAGGTATTTGAACAGATTACCTGAGTGATAAACATAATCTTAAACTCTCATGCTGTCTGCTTGTACGGAAAACTGCTTTGCAAAGCTCAGCAATCCCAAAAATCAAAGACAACTTTTCATTTGAACCATAAAGCAGATTAGAACATCAAACAGAATGAGACCCACTGTTCTGATTAGCAGCAAATCATACATTAGGCACCAGCTGATCAGATTAAACATACTGGTTGCTGCTAAAATGAAGACCTGTAAATAACTTCAACACTAAATGTAGAACAAAACTCCATTAGTTAAGAAATACCTTAGTGTTCCCACAGGTCATCAGAAAAATTTCATGTTTTGTTTGGAAAGCAGCTTTCGTTACAAGTTATGTATTTACAGTGCAGTTAAGGACAGAGAAATAAACATCCATATTCCAAAAGATAGACAATACATTTGCAGACACAACAATTATCATTATTATTATTATTATCATCATCATCATCATCATCATCATCTCTTCTGATAGGAAAAGCTTCCAAAGGAGAGCTGGGGATTGTCTGTTACATATTTTTTTAAGAGAGATTAGACAGTTCATAGAGACCAACAGAAGTGCTTCTATAGGTTTAGAATAAGAAATTGGAAAACCTTTACAGCAAAGGTGAATCTGTGCTTTTATCGAATTCTCTGTTATTTTTCTGATGATACCATTGGCATAGATCATCAAGCAATGGGATGATTTGTCTTTTGGATGCGTTTGAAAAATCTGCACATGTCCAAAAATGGTTCTACATGGCAGAATTTATATCAATAATATGTAAGCATTTAAAAGGAATTAACATACCTCAGTGCTAATTAATATTTATGTGGCACTGCATAAAAATGCTGGTATATGCAAAAGATCAAAGGCCTGTGTTTGATACCTGCTGCTAAAGGAGCCAATCCACACTCCTACTGATCACTAAATCAGTAACGTGACTTACAGTAACCTAACTAGAAAGTTATAAGTGTGGTTAAAACTCATTACTTAATAAAGCAGGATACCAACAAATCTGAGGGGAAAAAAAAGAAATTAGAAGATGCTAGTGTAAAAAAATGAAAATTATTCAGTATTAATTTTCTGGAGATCAAAAAAGCATTCTAAAGCACTTCAAGAAAAGGAAATATTTATCAGTGGAAAGCTCAACTTAAATGTATTAAATGTGCTTTTTGCCTTTTGAGGAATTCCTTATTATTACCAATGTTATCCTCTACTGCTTGCACTCTCTGTTCTTGGGCATGAAATCCCACTTACATTTGGCTTATCAATCCAGGTTTTGTGTCTGACACACAAGGCACCAACGTGCAGAAGAGAATCTTGGCTGAGACCACCTCAAGAGATGAAAACTCATACACTAATTCTCAGTGGGAAGAAGTGTGAAACTGAGAAGCAGTTCCTGCTGTCACACTTTTAATTTTTCTTCCAGAAAATCATCTACCTTAAAATATTCAACAATATCTTGACATAGCTCCACCACTCCCTATGCTGCTCCAGAAAGTCATTTTTATTACGCTTCTTACTAGAGTCCTGGTGTATGAACACAGAAGTCATTTCACATGTTGCAAGTTGAATGTTTTAATTTCACTGAAGCAGTGGTAGAATTTTGTCTGCCATAGTAGTGCCACAGAACCCAGTTTAGATAAGGATGTTTTAAGGGATCACAATTAAAAATACCAGTCATTGCCACCCATGACAAAGAAATTTCCCCAAGTTAATGCACACCCAGGCTGAGCAGTCCAACATCAGTTAAAACATTACTGCCTAATGGGTTAGCCTTGTTTTATTTAGAACTTGATACATGACCCACGTGGTTCTTCTGTACACTTATGTATAAAGTAATAAAAGTAAAAGAACATGAAATTTCAAATACTTTTTACCTGATAATCTGGGTACCTGTCACACTTTCCAGTATGTCAGATAGTGTGAGAAATATTCCTCTCACACTTTTCAGTTTTTGGGATGCTTCTGATATGGGGTACTGATAAAGAATTTCTTGCTGTGAAGAAAGTCAGCTGTTAGTTAAGCAAAGCAAAACAAACCAAGCAACAAAAAAAATAATCACAAAACACCCCATGGAAAACAAGGTAAGTTAATGCCAGGAAAAAAAAATATAGTTTTAAACATTAAATCTTTTATCATATGCTTTCAAATGGTATCAAAACAAGCAGTGGGCTGCACAGGCTTACAGGACGGTTCTAAAATACACATAAATGTTTTTGTCAGTTAACTTTTCTATTTTATAGAAAAGAAGAATTGACTTTTAGAATCACTGTTGAAGAAACATAAAATGACAAACATTATGGCCATTGCATTTTACAGCCTAAAATACACTCTTAACAAATCTGATACCAAGAGAAAACTAATATATGCATGTTTTTTTCAATATTTAAATCAAACATATAGCTCTTTAAAACCCACAGTATACAATGTCCAATCTCTCTCTATAAACCTAATTGCTTTACATGTATAGCACAAAATATAACTGAGGTATATACTCAAATAACAACATATACACCATAAACCATTTTAGCACCAAACCTCTGACTGACCACCTGTGTCAGCACACTCTTCAAGAAGTCAACTCGAAACTGAAGATCAGTAGGGATAAATATGTGACAACTACTTTTCTCAAACCAGTTCATTAAAATAAATGGTCTATTAAAGCTTTTAAAAATATTACATTAAGTGTTTCAGCAGCCACAACAATATAGTAACAGGCAAACATACGATTCCTTACTCTTACTATTTCTGGCCCATCAGGGTTTGGCAGAAAGGAATCCCTGTGGTATTAAGCCTGTCCAATGCGAAGAGCATTGAAACGAAACACAGACACAATTAACGTGCCTGTTTATGTCACTAAGCACAACCAAACAGTGCCAATACCCACTTAGAAATTTTTCTCTCATCAAGATTAAAAGAATGTAAAGTTTCATTACAGAAGGACCTGGCAAACTCTTCAATTCTTATCCAATTTAATTAGCTCTATTTTCAAATACTCATTAGCATCAAAGATTTTTTTTCTTCTTCTTGACTCAATCCCTCAGCTGGGAAAAAACCTGCCATTTTCTAATTACAGCACTACAAAGGGCTAGAGAGAACCTTCCCCCCCCCCGCCTTCCCCATGAACCAGGGCCTTCACACAAAGTTCGTTTGAGAATTATCCGGACACTTTCCCAGGGAAAGAAAAGATAACTGTAACAAAAGGTCATAGCTGTATCTTATATAGGTATTGCTGAGTTAGCAAGGTTCAACACATACAGCCATACAGGATCAGCTGTCTCAAAAACAAGGCCAAAGTTCAGAGGCCAAGGAGAATAGAATTAATAAATAAGTAGCAGCTCATTTCTTCAAAAGCTTAAGCCCTCCCTCAAGCCAAAAAAACTCCACAAACCTGGACACAATATCTAAACAAAGGGCTTATCAGACAGCTTCATTTTTTTTATTTTTTTTTTTTACTCCTTTCTCTAACTGAGCCTAAATAACACACAATAAATAAATTAGCACAGTCTGGACAACTTCTGAAATGCTAAAAGAAATCGTGTCACAATGGTGCTGCCCAGCTAGAAACCTCCTATAATATTCACAGGGCACTGACAGTGAATAGGGGCTTTAAGTTGCATCTTACTTAAGACTGACAAAGAACCAGTAGATGAAAAGGTAACTGTGAATTCATCAAGATCAATTGCAAAAACATAGAGAAATGCTACAGCAGCACAAGTCAGTGTCTGTATGAACTGAGCTATCTCATCAGCTACTCAGTAATACCTACTTTGCACGTATGCCCAAGCCATGCTTCTAGTAACACCATCGCAGAGGAGGAGGACAAACATCACTCCTTTTAAAACATGGTGTCACCGGAATGAGTTCAAACACGTAAAGGTGTTGCAGTGTATGCTGGTACAGATAATGTATGTCATAACTGTAGTACCTACCTTGAACTAAAACATTAAAAAGGCAAGATGAACCTTACCCACCGAAACCATTATGCTATGGGACGCTCCCCACAAGTGCACACATGCCAAATTGTTTCTAATGCTACTTTAACTTACAGTTGAGTAGATCGAGCTTAGGAGTCTTAGAGCTCATTAATTCTGGTTTTGGATGCCAGAAGCTTGTAAGTGGAAGAATAGGTTACTAGTTCCAGTTGCCGTTGTTTACATGGATGTGATCTGCTTACCATGCCTCCTCTGGCTATGGGTAAAGAAGCTTCCTAAGGGATCACTGTATTTCTGTTGTGCAGTATGGCATAGGTGTCAGTGACAGCAGTGCTACTGACAAACTGCTGTAAAGCAGCTCTGGAACTACAGCCGCATAATAAATGAATGTTGCATACTGTTAACAAAATGAAATTAAAGAAAAATGCCTTGAATACGACAACACTTTTGTGTTAGGAGATGTTGTAACGACCTTGATTATACTGCAAAGCATCTCACAACAGTACAGACTATTTGGGGCGGGGCAGCATAACTGCCAAGATTTAGCAGGAAACAATTCCTCCATAGTATGAAGGGAGAAAAAGTGCATTACAATCCCTCTTTTACCTCTGCTCAACATTCAGGGTTAATCCTGTTTCTTTGGAGACTGTAAAGAAATAATGGATCAAGAAAGCAGTACTCTGTTTACTCTGAAGTGTAGGAATTGCAATGAGGTATTTGCATATCTATTCACCTATCAACAGAGAAACCAGAGGCCCTGAATGAAACTTTTGTTTTAGTATTTCATAAGTTTGTGTAAGTGACCAAGAAAACACTGGAAGACAGCAATTGTCCGTAGCTATTCTATCCACATAACATAGCAGTCTTGGACTGCCTTGGACTGCCTATTTGCAGTATGTAAGTGAACTTTGATAAAACATCTTAAGTTTACTTAAATCAGAGTTATACGAGCTCTTTTCATTTTTATGGTAGGGAAATACCAAAGCAGAAAAATACTGCATTATCATATTCTTTAATGAAAGCAGGCTTCAGGTGGGGAAAAAAATCCCACAAAATGACCTTTTCTAGTTGCAACGCTATTAAAAAACCCCAAATTTTAAGAAACACTTGTATAAACTAATTTCTGCTGAAGGTACCTCCCATGAAAAAACCAGAGGCTCTTATACAGGACTGGAAAGAACTGCAAACCAAACCTTATAGTGTTCGTATCTTGCTGTGTTACACAATGATGCATATGTTACCTTAAAAGCATTATGTTAAAAGAGCATGATTTATATTACAAAGGCAAACATTCCAAAATTATGAAGTACTGGATTTATGGTTGCCTACTAAGCCTTAATTATGCACACTCATCTGTCCACCTTGTCCTCTACACAAGACAGGCCAGAAGACGTAATACTTAAAGGCCATGTCATGCTGAAAAAGGGCTGAAACGAAAGCTGCGCAAGTAGCCATAAATCTCTCATTTCCTAGCTGTCAAGCACTTGACTCTGCAAACTTCACAAACTTTTTTACATATTATGCTATCATACAATTTCCTAGGGTTCTCCTCCCCAGCTCCATCTTTAAAAAAAATCAGACACCATTATGTGTAGTTGTAACACTTTTTCTCTAGTACACTTCCCCAACAGAACAATACAGACTTCTATCAGTTGAAAAATAGTATTTTAAAACAGTATCTCAGAGAAGGGATGCAGTACTGGATTAAAGGATTAATTACAGGTAAAACAAAGGAAAATATCTTTTTTCTGCACCCCACTCCATCACTGTCCCACCAGCCCAGTCCCTGGGGACTGGCAAAACTTGTGCTTCATTTGATGTCTCTGTACCATAGATATTACAGACCACTGGGGCACAGTGCTAAAGGAGAATCTACAGAAGGGGAGAAGAGCGCAATGTCTGGTCCTAAACAGTCCATTTGTCTATTTGTCATTTCCAGACCATGGAAGAGGCCAAGCTCAGCCCTTCACACAGACCCTGTTCTGCATCTTCCCTGCATTCTGAGTGAAGTATTTGTAGCTATGGCTAGACCATGAATGACATCTACAAAACTTAAAATAGCTTATATGTATACTAGTAAATTTTTTCTGAGGAACACAAAAAGGAGAGAGATGTGAAAGGGAGCTTTACAGAAGAAAGGAGAAGTACTTCAGAAGCTCAAAAATGTTGCCCAAGCAAGACTCAACAGTTTATTTCGAGCTGCAGACATGTGAGAGTTCTCTAAGAAAAGGCATATTAGCATTTCAAAACTGGAGGAGCTAGACAGATTATGTAGGTGGACTGCCAACAGCTCCTGCTGGGGAAATTTTTTTTGACTAGGCAGATTAAATTGTTCAAATTTCAGAGGCCTATTGAAAACATCACAGTGAGTATCTGAGACACAATAAGCGACTTCTGAATTTACCTCTGCTTTGTGTGGTAACATCTCTCACCTGCTCTTTACATAAAGAAGTTCAGCAGCGCTGGAGTGATTTCAAGCCCAATTACAGTTTGGCAGCAGCGATGCCAACTTTTTCCCCCCTGGAATTTCAAGCCTTACTTCTGCCTAAAGGGACATTTTACAGACTACTCAAAATTACTAGCAAGGGTTTTTTTATTCTTTTTTATATCAAAGGGCATAACAGTTGCTCTTGTTAGGTTTTATCTTCCAATTTATATAGTTAACCACATACCTCATCTTTAGATGTTTCAGAGTCCGGTTTCATGGTGAGGAACATAACAATATGAGGCACATCTTGTATAGCCTGTTGAAGGTCTGTACTATCTTCTCCCCACAAGAGCCGAACCAGATTGTTCATACTTGACTGTGCCTGCTTATATCCTTGCTGAGAAGTTCCTTCAGGCTCAAATATCGACGTTTGAAATGTAAGTTTAACCTATTGAAAGAATTAATTGTGAAAATGAGGCTGTACTTACAATTAACATTCTAACATAAAATCAAACACATGCAGTTTGAACTCTTTAAGGGATTAAGTTTTATTAGCTTTACTGACATAGATGTAAGTATACAAAAATTCCTGCTGTTTCAGTAAAAGCCATTTTCTATTCAACGTTACAGAACCATCTATTATTAAGGACAAAGCCAGCTATTACATGCTCTGTGAACCATGTGAGTAAGCATGTGGTTTGGTGTGTTTTCATACTTAGTTCTTATGGTTTTGAGAATGGAAAAACATGCTTACTGCTCTGGGTCTATTACCATGCTCTTGAAACACACACAATATTTGGCTACTTTCAAAATGTCAGCACTTCCCAAAGTATATAATCCTCAAGGCCCTTCAGGAGCATCTCGGCTGTTTTGAGTGCACCAACAGCTACACTTGCACAAGAAAATCAATTTATATTAGACTGAAAAGGTCTGTTAATTTGTAGCACTTACTAGCAGTTCATTCTGCCAATATTTTCACTATTTAAAACCAAAAAAGACAATTTAAGAAACTGTTAAGTCAGCAAATTAAAGTTTTGTTGCCATATTCAACAATTACACACAACTAGCAAGAGGCATAAAACCAGTTTACATCACTTGCTACGCAATGTCTTCAGAAGAAAAAAAGCAAACAGCATTCTCTTAAAAGTAACAAAATTTAAGATGATCAGGCTTACTTTGTCAGAAAATAACATGACATTTACTGCTTTTTATTTCCTAAATAAAGTTAAACCTAGGAATTTTAGAATAAATGTGTACTTCCTGGTTCACCAGCAACAAAAACGCAACTGGATGTGGAAATACTTTTCAGTTTGCTTTACAGAACTCCTCTTTATGAGCATTGCCTTACAAAAATTGTTTGTTAGTTGTTCCAGCAGTGATGAAGACTATTTTTTTTTTGCAAATGAACACTTCATTTAATGTATGAAAGAAGGATATAGGAGAAATAACCAGCTCTTGACAAAGCATAAAATTTTGAGGAAAATGAATGGATTCATTTTCTTGGATGAGACTTTAGTTTTTATCATTGTTTGAAATGACTGAAAATACCTATACTTGGACTAAGCAGGCATGCTCTCAGTTCCCTCCTTCAGATGTTTTTATTCAAGATTGCTTGTCCACCTTAAAGTATCCTTAACAAGCCTATTGACTGGGAAGTTCTGAACATAATGCATCACACCAAATCCTGCTTCTCTTGGAAGTCACTGACAGTTTAGCCTAGTGATTGATGCAACAAAAAATTGTTTATATTTTGGCAGTTGCAATAAATGGAAAAGCCTGAGCAGAGGTAATTTATTCATTTAAATGCAGATAATTTACATTTTTGTAATTGAGTATGCATATACACATACTTAAGGAAAGGAGCGCCAGCCAGAAATAATGATTCTTTAAAACACCCACTGCCTGCCTGTCAAACTAAATCAGAGACAAGTGCCATCATCAGCTCTTCCAGCTACAACATTTATGTCACTGGCTGCTGCCTTGCCATTCCATTCCACTCCCTCCCAACACTTCTCATTAATCTTTTCCTCCCCTATTTTGGCTGCTATCAGCTTTTTTCTCTCTTTCTGTTTTCTGGAGCAGCACTGCACTCAATCCTGCTCTCCTGCCATGTGCTAACACTTTCTTTCCTGACCACAACTCATCCCTCTCTCCTCATTTCAGTTTTGATTCACTACGCTGCACATTAACAGGACTTCAGGAGCAGAAACAAACAGCTAAACAGCAGCAGCTTTCTTCTTCAGCATCCTGTAACTCAGTTCTCTTTCTTCATCATGCCATCTGCAAGTATTTCAGAGGATTTTCCTCAAACCCTGTTTAACTTCTTGCAGATTTCCTCAAGGCTCTCTAGTTTTTTTCCTCATAACTTCTACAACATCTTGTCTGTGGACACTTCTTCATGACACTGGGCTACAGACTATACACGAATGACACAGAGATAGAATTCTTGCTGCAGTCTGTCTTTCAGGCTCTCAATTTAAAAGAAAACAACCCAGTTTGCCTTGTTCTTTGAGACACAACCATACAGCCAGATTGGGCCAAACAGCACTTGAACTCTCCTTCCTCCTATAGGCATCCCTGCTGCTCCTGGCATCGCTGTGGGCAATACCACACTGCTCAGGTGTGAACGCTGTGTATTGTGGGAAAGGTGTGACAATTTGACTACAAGTTCATTACCAAATTTTTCTTGATTCTACCTAACAGTTTGAAACATAAAATTTTCTTTAAAAACCACAGTGAAAAAGACACTCAATGCTGGAAAACGCTGTAATAGACAATGACCAAGAAGCAACAGTCGCCTACATACCCTAAACCATGTTTTTTTCTGGAAGGGAAACAAAGTGTGCAACTACTGAAGTACCTTTTTGTAAATGCTGACTTTCACAACTTCTGATTCCTAAAGAAAATCAGTTCAGTGCACAGGAGAAAAGAGAAAAGGAAATGGAATGAAGACTGGGAAAAGCACAGAAAACATTACTACTCCACTCCAAATGCACAGCATGCGTGCATCCTCAGCACTTAGTTCTCAAAATTTAATCAAACTGCTGAAAGGCACTGGTGAAGGTAACAGTGACAGTACATAGATGGGAAATTTTCTGCTTAGGAAAGGTGTGACAGAAGTGGAACATGACTGAGTTCTCCAAAGTCATGCAATGATACAAAGAGTAAGACATGGACAGTTAAATATTCCTCCTAACGCAGGAAGAGACAGTGGTTTGAAAGCCAACAGGAATGAATTAACATATAAATCAGTTATGTAAATCACTGCTACAAGACACTGAGAAGGTCAAAGGAATTTTAAGAAATAGATTAAAAAAAGGACGAGTTCCAAACCCTTGAGTGATCCAACAAATCCCTAACTATTGACTGCTTGAAGCTGGAAAATTATTAAATCATGGGATTTAATTTGCTTCTTAACACTCTTTACTTAAACACTTGTCAGTGTAAGGAACAGGAAACATAGCTGTTGCACCGTTGATCTGACCCAGCAAGGCATGTGTTCTGTTTATCTGCATTAAAGCTGTATGCCTTAGAATATGGATTTTATTACAGACAGAGCGGATGGCATTGCCTGCCTTATGAGATTGCCTGCCATTTCCTGTTTTAAGTCTCTGTTTTCCATGTGCTTATGGTTTGAGCAACTAACTCAGGATTTCAGGCTGCAATTTCTTGATTCTGAGTATCTGCCTCAGGCTGAACATGTCTAGAAAATATTTTGGTTAAAATGGTTCGGTGTCACGGTAAGGAAAAATGTATTCATTTAGCCTATCTTCCCTTTGCTAGTCTGTCTTCTCTGTCTTGTGGCGATAGGAGACAGCAGCTATTTCAATTACAGATACGTATTCTGCAGTCTATTCAATTTCACAACTTAATACTCCTCAATCAGTGCCTGAGATGGAACAATGCTTTGTCCTGTCACATTCCATGACTGCTACAGAACTTCTAAACCAGATGTCCAATGCTTTGACGTATTAAGTGACACACAAGCACCCAAACAGAAACTGTTGTGCCGTGAAAAACAAACCAAACCTAGAAAACCCTGAAAAAACCAGACTGATCTAGCATTTTGACTTCTGTTGCTCAATAATTGCACTAAACTAGTCCTTACCTAGTTTGCCCAAACCGAGGTAAAGAAAACAAAATCCTGGAAATACAATAACGAGAGATGTTGTGCCACGTGCTGCAACTGAGACAACTGGTCATTAGCTTTTGAAATTACCTCCAGTAATCTGTAACACTGAACCCACAAGAGCAGTGCCTTTGCTTATATCAATACCCTAAGCTACATCTTTTTGATACTTTGCAGTTTATGATGAATGAGAATCAATTCACAATTTTGTGTTGCAGCTGCCTTTATTACTAAGTCTCAGAAACAACGACTCTCTGCTTCTTCAGCAGCACAAACACAACGACCTACACTGCAAGAACCTCAGACCTCTGTATTTAAATTCTCCACAGGTTTAGTTCAGCAATCGTTCTCCTGGCTTGACTCAAACTGCACAGTAAAAAAAGGAATAATTGCACTTTAATAAAAGGTTTTGGAAAGCCAACATGACAAACACACGATTTAAGTAATCGCTGTCTGCTTGACAGATTTACTGACAATGTAAACATTAATGTTGCATTAAAAGTAACCGCTATATAAAAAGTCTGCATTGCATTTTAGCAACAAGTAATACATATACTCTATAATCTAGCAAGGATACAATTAAATAAACTATATAATCTCTGCTTTTTCAATCATTCTGTATTTAATAAAAGTTACAGCAACTCCATATTTGGTCAAAGACAGGCAACACAAGGTTTTTCTACCATGGAACTCTGCCAATACCTGACCACAGCTCTGGTAGCTTAGGCAAGCTTCATACTGTCAAGTATCTTGGAAAGCTCCCCAAACTCACATACTAGTACTCAATCTTACTGGAGTTGCAGATGTAGTTCTGTGGGCACTTACACTACGTAAGCTGCAAACAGAAGCATGTTTAACAAAATCTAAAAATTTGTATCCTTGGACAGTAAAACATTTATATTACTATCACCTTGTATATTCTATCTGAAGAAAAACTACTAAGAGGTTACAAACATACCACAGGAGAAACTAAAATTTTAACCTACTCCATCTCGAATCTGTAAGTTGCAACTTCTACCTGGTCTTCCTGTCCTCTGGGAAGTGGATTTTAATAGAAAACTCAAAATGCCTAATTTTCTGCTACTAACACCCTAGTAAATCATCCTTCTTGTTTAATTCTGAAACAACTGTATCATTCTGTATTATTTCATAAAATCATGGAATGGTTTGGCTTCGAAGGGACCTCAAAGCCCATCTAGTCCCACCCTCCTGCAATGGGCAGGGACATCCTCCACTAGCCCTGGTGGCCCAAAGCCCCATCCAACCTGGCCTTGAACACTGCCAGGGAAGGGGCAGCCACAGCTTCTCTGGGCAGCCTGTGCCAAGCGTCTCCCCACCCTCACAGTAAAAAATTTCTCTCTAATATCTAAGTTCTCCCTTATCCTATCGCTACATATCCTTGTAAACTGTCCCGCTCCTGCTTTCCTGTTGCCCCTTTAGGTACTGGGAGGCTGCAATAAGGTCCCCTCTGAAAACCTCCCCTTCTTCAGGCTGAACAAGCCCAACTCTGTCAGCCTGTCTTCACAGGAGAGGGGCTCCAGTCCTCTGATCATCTTCATGGCCTACTCTAGACCGGCTTCAATAGGTCCATGTCTGTCTTGTACCAGGGCCCCCAGAGCTGGATGCAGTGCTGCAGGTGGGGGTCTCACCAGAGTGGAATAAAGGGACAACTGTCTCCCTGGACCTGCTTGTCACGCTGTATTTGATACAGCCCAGGATACAGCTGGCTTTCTGGACTGCAGGTGCACATTGCTAGCCCATGTTGAGCTTCTCATCAACCAACACACCCAAGTCCTTCTCCTCAGGGGTGCTCTCCATCCGTTCTCTGCCCAGCCTGTAGTTGTGCTTAGGATTGCCCTGACCCATGTGCAGGACCCTTACACTTGGCCTGCTGAATTTCATTTTTACTCTCTTATGGCTTGTGAGTCTTTTACATCTGAAAAAAAATGAAGCCATTGCTGCTCTGCAACTGGCATTTACTTTTAAGCTAGACTTCAGTATCTTGTTTCATGCATGCTATTGCCAGGGTGCATATTTCCAAGCCCTATTACCCACCCAGCATCGCAACATTTACATACACAGTCCTTCATTTGCTGAGATCAGTGTGTTCAAAATAACTCTCAGAGGAACCATATCTGCCATCTTTGACCATAATTACAACTATCACTGGTTGAAAGGTTGTGCAACCTCAAAGAAGTTACTTCCCTGTATTCAGCAAGAAGCAATTAGTTTTGATGGAAATGATACTAGTGAAGTTGGTTTGGGAGCAGGAAGAGTAATAAAACTGGATTTTTCACATTTGTATGTACTGGTTCTCAGAGAAACCCGAATATTCAGTATTCAGCAAGTACAGAATACCTTGACTATCACACTGGGATGGGGGGTGCAGATATTAAAAAAATAAATTGAGTCTTCTGGTTAGCCTAAACTTCCAAGAATGCTGCTACCTCTGCACAGCGCTGTGTGTGCTTTCTGAATCTGGCTGATGACAGAGTATGTAACAGCTGGATGGTGGCCAATGTCCTGTAAGGGGATGCTGGGTTCAGTGACTTACTTGCACCTACCTGTTTTCTCAAAACTTACCAGAATTACTCTGAAATTTCTACTCTAATTTCACTGAAGTCAACCAATGTGTTGAAAAATTAGATGGGGAAAGTTCTAAGGAAGAGATCACCTAAGTTGTGCTTCTTGAGGAAAAAAAGGCTAGAAACAACATTCGTTTTTATAGAGAACATCTGGAGTAAGTGTTCAACTACCATACCTGCATAGGACCTGGAATACAAGACAAAACCCTTTCTATGTTTTCAGAATTCACATCAACATCATTTACAGCAACTAGAGCATCTCCTGGAGATAAAAAAGACAAAAGCATGATAAGGTTAGATGGTATTACACCACAGTACAAAGCCAAACACTGTTTTGTTTTAAAAATTAACATGACAATCATAAATGTCTTTGTTACATTTGAGTAGATATTTTCTACATGCGACATTTACTGTGTTTAAAAACATTAGTCTATTACCTTTAATGTTCTTAAGGCCTTATTGCCATGCTTGCATCTTACAAAAATAACTGTAAAAGCCTCTCCCCTCCATCCCGGCTTGTATCACTGATGTTACTTGAATCCAACAACTTCACCAGTCAAATTATGCCCAAAAATTAATTTTTCCCCTCTGAAACCACCTCTGTTTGTTTGCTAAATCTTCTCCACTGCTACCTCTATTGATGTAAACGCTACTATTCCAGAACTCCTTCTTTCTGTAGCAGCTTACAAGTTCTAGGACATCACTTACACCACACATTTCAAGTGCTAGCTGAATTTAACTGTGGGAGAATCCCACCCCAAGCCCCTCTCTTCAAAGCAGTCCTGGCAGTTCCCATGGGTCTTAGTAACTCAGCTTAGGAAATGAAACTGGTAGGAAACCATTCCCTCCTTATTTCATCCTCCTTGTCTCTCAAGCCACATCATAATTTAGTCCATTACGTTCTTGTCCATGTCTTGCCCACTCTCCATAAATGGAGAGCCGGTTTGTGTTGGTTAAAGATGAGGTGACTAGGTGTGAAAGCAGCTGGAGTACTAATCAGAAAGTTCTGTAGTCTCAAAATAAATTTTTCTAAAAAGCTTTTCAGCCAGGTTGTCTAGGGTAAAATACCTAAGATCAGGCAGCATAAATTTACAAAAACAACTGTATGAAGTGACTTTCCAGTATCATCGGGACACAGAAGACACTGTGCAGGCTAGATGCTGAAATCACAACTTGTCTGCATCAGGACATGTGAAAAGCCAGAGGCAGCATTACAGAACTGTTCAGCAGCACCTGCACTAGAGAATTCCTCAGCCAGCCAGTAGCAGCAGCGCTTTCACTCTTTCAGCCAGTGAAAGGAGCTTAGAAAAAGGACATGGATTCACACCAAAAGTGTATGTTTAGCACAGCTATCTTTTAAGCCTTAACTTGGCAACAAAAAAATGCTCAACTGCAGAAGTAAAGCACTGAATAACTGTAAGGATCTGTACATACTTCAAGATTTCTTTTTTTTCCCTAGCGAAGAGACTTGCTTGACTCTAAAACAGTGACAGCAATGATGTCCTTACTAAGGAAAAGCAGAATCAGTATCTCTGTGGCCTCTCCATTTCCTCCAAATCTAGTAAAGACAACAGAATCTGAATGTTTACAATTCTGACAGCTTATCATTAGTTGTATTTTCTACCTTGCTGTTAAACACCATCAAACAGAACTGGATTTCTTTCCAGGTACTAGGCTGATTGCTCAAATTCAGTGCAAGACAGAAGACCCACAAGAATAAGAACATTCTTAAGTAACTACCAGTAAGGAAATTCAGAATCCCCCCAAAATGCCAACAATATTCCTCTTTAATACACTAGATAATGACCACTGTTCACTGTTCCTTTACATTCAAGAAAAATTCATCCCTATTCCTTCTTACAGCAAAACCAAGAAAAGGTTACGTTTTATTCTACACACACAAGTGTTACCATTCCTTGGAACTGTTTTTTCTATTTCAAGGCAGCTCTCTCCCTAACCTCTGTTTCTTGATGCACAGCACAGTGAAGTTTTAGCCTCTTGAATCTTCCAACACAGCAATAAATTCAAAGACGGGAAAACTGAAAGTTAGACAGGATTTAAAAGCAACTCAGGAAGTCCATGCCAGAGCCCCAGGACTCCAAAATTAGTAATCAAAACCAGAGCATTCGGGCTACTCCAATATAACAAAAAATTATAAACAGAATTACTGTGTTCTCTGTTGAGGAACACTGTGTGAAAGATCATCATTCACAAATAAAAGAGAAAGCATAAATTGCTCTTGTACTCATCTGGCGCACTGTTTAAACTAAAGTTGTTTGTGTTCTGTTTGTTTTACTAGAGACCTTAGGAATTCTGTTGTAAAGACAACAGTCATCTAATCCACAAAGCCCTTTGAAAGAGCTTGCACACATTTTGTGAACACGTATGTACCTTAGCGCTTCAGGGAATACTTTTGAGCCACATCTTCCAGATGGAATATACAGACACTTTGAAAGGAGAAGATCCATCAGTGTTTCCATGTTAAATACGCAAGGCTTTCTATTTACTCGGTGCATAATGTACGTATGTAAAACTTTCATTGCAGCAGTAAATATTTATCCCATTCAATTTGCAAAAATGTAATCATGCACTGTAAATGGATCAGCCTTCCAGAAGACACAGCCAAAGCAGTCCTTTAAGGCTGCCCTGATTTTGCCAAAAAATGCTGTATTGCTACTAAAGAACTACAACGTGATGTACAACTACCTTCATCAGCACAGACCGTCTAGAACTCTGTGTGTGTGTTTGCTTTTTCCCTTTTTGCCAAACACAAGCATTCAAAGGATAGAGTCTATGAACTAAGACAATGACAGCCATCAGTGGCACAGTAGGAAGTATCTAAAATTATGAACACAGAGTATCTGAAAGCAGAAAAACACAAGATCTACCCAGTGTGATAATTAATGCCAGTGCAAGAGTTTAATAAATGCAAATGTTCCTTTGCTAGGGTTTCACATTTACACTTCCTTTAGGAGTTGTTTCCTCCCTTTTAGCAGTATGAAAACACGATGTCCATTAAAAATATAGTGCAAATGTATGAGGGTTAATCTAATTTCTAATTAGTCTACATGATTAATCAACAGTGCTTGCAGTTATTTAAGTTGATCTAACTTGATGGTTTGCAGAGTTAAGTCAATTTCCCCAGACTAAGCCATAGCTGAATTTTAGATGTGGAGAGCCATTGCGCTAGTGGAAACAGTTCTCTGGATGGACTGCAAAGATGCTTTTCGGTCATTCTTACGCTCCATAAAGTGGGTGAAAACGCCCCCTCCAGCTGACCTTCCTTCAGTGGAGATCAAAGTGAACTTTCTCCTTTTTGCTCAAGTAGACAGATACTTACATAGGCAAGCAGCAGACATTTGCATGAAATGTTGTTTTCAAACCTGATACAAAATAACACAAACTCCTCCCCCCCTTTTTCAACAATAAAGTTGTATGCAAACATTTCACTGTATAATATCATATAGAAAAAAATCACTTGACCTGCTCTTATTCCCTTCCATTTCTACTGGCAATAAAATCACTATCACCTGTCATGCAACAGTCACCAATATTCAAGTTAAAAGATGAATAACGTTAGAACAAAGTGTCACTTGTTTCCATTTTTAGAGACACAGTGAGCAACTGCAATAGAGGAAATACATTTTCTTCACACATTGGCAAAACATCAGACCTTGGGTCAATAAATTTATCTTTAGAAAAACACATGCTCTTCTCTAAGGAACAGCGTAAGCTTTTTTTTTTTAAAAAAAATCCTATCATAATGATTAGTCAAGCTTTTGAAGATAATCACTTCTTATAAAAAAAACCTGTCAGCCCCCAAAGAAACTCTAAGATGTCTATGGATATTCACCACACAAAGAACTGAGTATTACTAGAGTGATGGAAGAGAAAGGTGAGAGTGTCAGGAATTCTTTTCTGTCTTCTTTCTATCTTAACAGAACAGACTTCTCACATCCAGTCAATTACTAGCCAAAACCAGCATATATTGATTTCAAACACCAAGCTTGCACAGTTTATGAAATTATTCCTGCTTTTTCAAAGTTTAGAAAAGACTTCAGGACTGCTGGAATCTTTGAAATGTTTATTTCAGAACTCCCTATTGTTCTGCCACGTGAAGCACAGGCCTGTTACTTTTGCTAAATACCACTCCCTAGAGGTAAACCTGCAGGAACCATTCCTAAACATAGAACATCTTTGTATTAAGCCAGGGAACACTGATGGGTAAGTAAGTATCACTTCCATACTGTAATGGGAAGGGAACATTTTTTTGGTGAATTACAGTCAGAACCATGTTGTTCACATGGGAGAGGACTGAGGGCTCTTTTTTCATGAAACGCTGATACTTAATTTCCTCTGTTCTTGGTAATGACTTGGTGGAAGTACTTATAAATGTTCACATACTCCTTCCCAAAAAAGGCAAAGTATGGAACACATTCTACTGAAGAAAGCCAGATCAATTACTTGCTTTATATGTTAGCAGGCTGCTTTTACCCAAACCAATGCTGTTATGCTTCAAGAGGAGATTAAAAGAACATAAACGACATCCCAAACTCCACAGTGAGAACATAACAAAGCTTACGCAAGCTGCGTATTTCTATCTTGCGTGCCCAATGTCTCTACTTCGGAGAGCCTTTTCAACAAGTGACACCGTATATGGTAATTTCTCATTAAAATCTTAAACTCTCACAGTATTTTGGTCCTTTCAAGGACTTTTTTTTTTTTTTACAGGATTCTTAGTTCCATGGTCTACAAATGACAAAATCAGCACTTGGACTGTCAGAAGATGACTCCAAATTACCCATTTTTATCTAAATGGATTGTTTAAACAACTAGTCCATGCTATAAATTTGACAGATACACTTGGCTTTCTAGCAATGCTGACCTGTCCAATCTCCTGCCAGTGGTATCTGTGTTTTTACTGTTAAAATGAGCAAAGACTACTACTAAAACATTTCTTTATTCAAGGACAACAAATAAATATCCCTCCCGCATAACATCAATAGAATTAGCAGATTAGAAACCCATAGAAAAACACCTGCCAGTAAATAGGGTCGGGATCTGGACCCTTCAACCTGCATTTTCAGCCTGCATCTTTTGCCTGCTTGTTCAAAACTGGATTATTACAGCACATCTGTAGTGTGATCCAAGATTTGTCCCTGTCCCGAGGCAGTTTTTACACTTGGACAACAACTGATCAGGTGGGAGTATTCATGCAAACCATTCAGTATTTAGTGATGGGAGCAGTTAATAACAGAAGATGAAGGTAGCAATAGTACATTCTGCTTGTGAAATAGCTTTCCTGTATTTTCAGTATCATTGGAATTACTTTTCCATTTGTTCTGTAGCAAAGATAATCATGAACACGTCTAAGAAGAATCCTCTTCTGTAAATGAGATTGAAACCTATTTCAACCCCCATTCGCCTGGATCTAAAAGTGAATATTTAGTTTATTTTTGAAGATACACTCAAAGATGAGACAGGAACAGTTGGACTCAATCTTAAAGGTCTTTTCCAACCTAGTGATTCTGTGAAAGTTCTACATAACAGACCAAGCTTTGCATATTGTTAATAAAAAACTCAGGCAAGAAAAATATTGTGCCAAAAATACAAAAGACAATTAAAACGCATGAGATAAAAGCAGTTATTTCATCCTAACCAAAACCAAAGTGATAGCAAGAATTTAAAAATCAATGAGGACTTTTCTGTTGGGAAAAATTGAGATGGATGCTGAACTGCTAATATTAAAAAAAAAAAGAAGATAAATGAACTGACTGAAATTGCCATCTTCTTACAGAGTTACAAAGCAGCAGGGTTTTTTTAGCTTGCAAAACTGTTATTTACTTTCATATGGTCAGCGCCTGCATTCTGCTTGGTTAATAAAGTACAGCAACAAGACTTACGACTTCCATATGCAATCTTAAAAAAAAATTGAAGTGTAGCACACAAATAATAAACAGATGTTTTAAGTGTTCAAAGCTATAATGGATACGCATTTCAGAGTAAATTGAAGAAGCCACCTGAGGAAAATTATTATTTTGGGGGGGGAAGGATTATTTCTACTAAAAATGTTGAAGTAATAAACACTCTGAAACTGGTTATTCACTGTGAAAAAAACCCCTGAGTTTAGTCACACTTATGATTCAACCTTGGTAGCCACTGAAGTGGCAACCATACTTCTCATTGACAAATTAACTGATTTGCCAATGAAAACAGAAAGTAATTATTATTTAACATACTACAAACCCAAGTCTTGAGAAAAATTAACCAGGGAGGTCAAATTTTAAATAGGATGGATGCAAGAGCTGGAACACTCAATCAGACATAACTGGCAGGATTTTGGTAGTGGGGTGCTGCAGGAGCGACCATGTGGCCGGAGATCATGAGCTGCCTTGTGCTGCCCATAGCCCAACTCACCGCATCCTGAAGCATCACCTGGCCAGGGAAACCACATCACCACTGCCCAAACATATTTGAGAAAGAGCAGCAATCATGACAGGAAGGTAGTAGCTCAGGGATGGGTCCCCTTTGTGAATGGCCGTGACCTGTGGGGAGTCATTCTGCAGCAGAGGTAAACAAGGAGGAAGGGATGGTAGGAGGAGAACATCACACACACAGTCCCACTGTCTTGTGCCACCTGTTACCTCACCAACAGGCTTGGGACATACAGTGTTAACATAAGGTGAAAAGAAGGGCAACTGAGACTGAGAAAGGGGAGAGGTGAAACATTTGGTTGAAGTTGAACCTAGAGAAGGCAGGGAAAAAGGCATTTTCTTAACCATTTACGGTACTGTTTTCAGCTTCTCACTACCTGAAATAGTGATTTGAAGTTTTATTTTAACTAGCAAAAATTTCAATTCAGTAGCTCCCTGAGACACAATTGTTTGCTTGCAGCATATGTTGCAAACTGGACACCAGGAAGAGCATACTGCATCATTTTAAAGCCTGTATTTTAAAAGGAACATAGACTTCGTGCTCACACTTTCACAAAAGACTATTACAAACACTGGCCTGCACCACTGAAGGCTATTAATGTATTAACAAGCAAAACAAGAACAGGTTAATAAACGTGCACATGCAGGTGGTGAACAAAGTTATAACCAATCCAGCCATCAGGCATCATGCTATACTGATCAGCTCAAGAAGCTTCTAACTTTGTGCAAATACTTAAATTTTAAGCTGACCACAGTAATATTTTTTTACCGTTTCCACAATTCACAACAGGATTCCTAAAAACTTAGTTTTATCAACAACAAAAAGCAAAGTTCTACTGTATTTTTCTTGAACTGTCTGTCCCACTTCAGATCCTATGAGGAACTGAGGAGGCCATCTGTTGAACTACAGTTGCTTCTAAATCAGGCCTTGAGTGTCTATCTTAGCTATCCCATCCTCTGATGCACAACACAGTAGCAGTAAACCAAACAGGTTTTTGACCAGAACAATTTTTTTAACTATATATTCTTCATGCAGACAGCACTGAAACCTGAGCATCTAATTTAGGCAAAGCATCCCTATTTCTAGACACCACATAAAAATTCCAGAGTACTGAGTGTTCACTATAGATACGTAATTTGAAAGTATTTTTATATGAAAATTATACATTTTATACTGCTGGCACAGAATACAGCTCATTTTCCTGGTTTAAGGGCTGAATAACTCCAGTATGCTTAAAAGTATTTGCTTCCAATGTGCAAAAACAAGGCAACATTGGGTAATGATAGCCTAGGACATATTAAACTGCTAGACTCTTTAGATCATTCTATAGCTCTTGTATTTAAAATGAAACAAAAAACCTTACAGTTTTTGTCCTTGCTAGCTCTGAGAAGCAGTATGTGCTGCAGATGAAGTACCATCTCCATACCGGTTAGCTTTATCTCCAGGATCTGATACTTGCCTACACTGTTCTGACTTCACACCTGCTCTTACAAACATTCGATTACATACAAATTTGTGCCCCAAAATTAATTTTCAGGCTATAAATACCCACTCTTAGACTAATTATATTAAATACCATTAAGCAGACCAAGCTGAAACTCATTCCCTCCTCCCCCTCAGTCTGCATCCCCCACTTCTTGACTAATCAGTTCTTTCTGGTACAATTTGAAAGTTATCCAGTTTTCCCTCTGGAGCATTCTTTAGCATCCCCACCAAAAGCACGTGCTAGAAGAATCAGCTAGTCAGAGCACGATTTGCTTTTTTACACACAAGACGTTGCAATTCCAAGAGCCCTCACGCTGACTCTGTGGGATTTGACTTTGTGCTTTTCACGATCTTTAACCAACATCACATCTCTGCGCTCGCTCCTTCTACTAGGAACCATCTTCAGTGTTATTAAACGGCCTCCTACCCTTTACAGATGTAGGCTAGCTGTCTCACATTTACTGGCTCTGAGGTTGGGGTCTTCTGAGTCCAATTAGCAATCCCTTGATACTGGAAGCAAGGTTATTTCTGCTCCTTCACTGCCGGTCACATAAGTTCATTACCCTCTATTATTCATGCCCGGGTGCCTGTCAGACCTTCTGACACCCGAGTTTAACTTCCCATGCTGGCAAAAAACAGACAGGCTTTTTTTCTTATGGGTTAGTTTTCTTCCAGGTTATTTATTTGCATCAACTCATGGAAGCGTCTAACCAAAGCCAAACCAACACAAGGGAGAGATGCTATACTGGCTCGTTGCCGCCTCATACTGCAGCCCCATGACGTATTTGGAGGCTGCCTGATCACAACTGCTGAAGCTGCAGCTGTTACACTTGCTAAACAGAAGAATATCAGAACAAGGCCATGCAGAAAGTTCGGAACATATATCCTACTCAGTATTTTCACCTCGTTTTTAAGGTACAAAATCCATTTAAAGCATACACAGAACAGCTTTTTATTTAAGGGAGGAAAAACGCGTGAAAAAGAATGAAAACAAAAGCATTTGACAGCGTACAGCTTTTCCCCAGTGCTGACATTCTACTGAGCAAGTTCTGCATTGAATTAAAGGTAGTGGGATATTGGTTGCTCCAAGTTCAAGCCTCTCACTCCCTGGTTATTTCAAGTACAGTCATCTCCTTAACTACATTAACACCTTCTAGTTTGTCATGTGTTCCTAAAACCACTAACAAAACTGAAAGGGTACCAAACTTCAGATGCAATGACTTTTATTTAAAATAATCCCGTAAGTACTGACAAAACCGTTGTTCTAAGGAACTGCTTATGTCTCAGGAACATTCAAGCCAGCTGCTTCCCCTACAAATTTATAAACTATCATTTTAAAGGAAGAGTGCAGGAGAAAACTTAATTCCACTACTTACCTATCAAGATTTGACCTGCTTTCATTGCTGAACTACCTGGCACCAAGCCATGTACTACAAGTTTCTCTTCACTGATTCCTCTGATGACTTTATCCTTCCTGCCTTGCTTTTCAGCTCTTCTGCTGCTCCATGAAGACTGATGGACAATCCCTACTAAGGCCTCCAGCAGCCTATGCTGATCATCTTCCCCAGCACTGGAGAGTTTTCTGGGATTTACATAAACATATACATCTTTGTATTTTTGCTGAACAGTGACACCAATTTTCTGAGCGGATTGGTTTTTTAATATGGAAGTAGGACCAGTAGAATGCACATTACAGCTTCCACTCCCTTTCTTACTAGAATGCTTTGGTAAAAGATTCTTCTTTTTTAACATTTTGGTCAGTTTCTTCAGTTCATACTTTCTTTCTTTTCGTGATCCCTCTTGAATAACTTCAGCTTCATTCTCACGAAACCTGACATGATTCACTGTTGGCATTTCTGGACAGCTGTTCTGCAGCAGAATTTCTTCTTCGCTTTCACTCAATTCTAAATAAAATAATTCCCCGTTTTTCTGCACACCATCCAGCCATTCAGGCTCAAGATCACTGGGAAAGAAAGAACAACGATCAGTGACGGCTCTGATAGAGACATATGATGACTGCAAACAGGGAAGGGATAGGAAGAGCACACAATAAAAATAAATAAATAAATCACATCGAATATTGAAAGCTCAACTGCTTTAAGTTTTACATAAAGGTAAGAGCTCTTCTCAGACAAATGATGGCTATGGCAAGGAAAGATATCACTCCCAAATGTTAACATCGTTTCTTCATCTGAGATACCTTACAAGAAAACAGCCATTGCAAAATCATTATTCCCTGTTCTGAAAACAAAAGACCCACCCCGAAACCATTTCTTTCATACACAGCAAGTTTTAATGAATAACTACATTCATAGGTACAGCAGGGCTTTCTCATAGAAGAAAAAATGCCATCCTGTTTGTTCTCTCCCATTACTTTTTCCCTTATCCATTTAAAAGCTGGATTGTACTGCAGGCCCTTTGGAAAGACAAGGGTAACATTTTAAAGTCACCTCAATACAACATAAAACCCCAAATCCCTCAGTAGCACTTCTTAAAAGATAAGTTCAAATAGCATACTCAAGCTCATATGCAGAAATATTCAACAAAAAAGCAGAGAGCACTTCTGTAGATAAAGTTTTAGCAGCTGCAGTGGATCACCATGTCACTAGCAACAAGATGCTGCAAAGAGAAGGCAACTATGGGATGTATGAACAGGAGTACAGCACAAAAAAAAAACCAACCCTTTTGTCCTAGTTTGGCAACAGCAGTTTGTCAACTATGTCCAGTTTTGGACAGTGCATTTTAAGGAGGATGTAATAACTGGAAGAAGCCCAGGGGCAAATAGTAAGTCATTTGTAAATATGTTTCTAAGGGAAGGAGCCAGAAGAAAAATCAAACCCTTTTGGTTGAGGGAATACCCAAAGAAAAAAATGATAGCCAAGAGGCAACAGTCCAAATGGTCCGCTCTCCACCTGAAGATGAACCACAGAGGATCAATAGCAATCAAAGTAGGAATACATCTGAGACCAGATTATACTGAATAAAGGATGCAAATTTGTTTAAAAGTAGTATTATACAGTTTAAATAGAGCATTAACTTGAACACACAGATCAATGATACAGCTTCAAAGCTTAGTTGACCAGAGAACATTATGCAAAGCTACAGCTCCCTGAGAGGATCTGACTGGACTAAAAACACAGGAAACACTGGCATTGGTCTCTTTCCAAAATCCCAGTGATTTAAAGAAGTCTATGGATGTTGCAATTTGTCCAACTGTATTACACATCTTGTTTGGCATTAAGAGCTGTGGCATGCAGCTTTATCCCCTGAACAGGTATAAAGAGTGATAGTAAAGAGGTGTTTTAGATGAAAGAATCAGAAAAGAAAAAATACCTAAACACAAAGAAGAAAAAAAAGCATGGCTTTGGGCAGAAGCATGTTGTGGTTCATTTCCAGCTTATAAACAGAGGAACAAAGTAAGGTGGGGGTACATCCAATAGCTCTGTCTCTCACTAAGCCAGAGTTATGGGGCAACTACAGAACAAAGACTTAAACACACCTCGAACCTCCCCCATTTCAACCTTTTTTCTTCTTCGCTGCCTTACATGATGAAAATAACATGCCAAATAAGCTGCTACTGATCAGACCCGAAAGCACACGCTTCAGGCCTTCGCAGAAACAATTCAATACAGGGAAGGGGCAAAGAGTTAGTTTTTTTAGTAACTTAAAAACCCCACAAAACGCATAAAATCCCAGCGGCTGCAGAGCAGATACTGGCATTACAGAGCGGGCTTCTGTCCCCCCGCTTCCCAACAGACAGGCCACTAACGTGGGAAGACCGGGTCTCCAATGCTGCAGCATCTGAAACGCGTGAGCCAAACCGCTCCCTCCCTTCTCGCTCTCAGGCGGCGTCCCGCCGGGCTGCGGGCCCCGACCCGAGGTCTCCCCGCCGGCTGACACGGTCCGCGCAGGGTCCTGCCGGGGAAGACGCCCTCTCTCTTACACATCGCCGCGAACGCTAAAGGCCGGGGACTCCCGCTCGGCGGGCTCTGCTAGAGGGGCAGCGTGCCGACCGCAGGGCCCAGAGCCGCGACCCGCGTAGGGAAAGCCACCGGCCCGGGACCGCCCTCCCGAGGCACCGCGGCTCGCCCTGACCCGTCCCGCCCTTACTCGGAGCTAGCAGACAGCGAAGTGGCGCACGAACCGCTCTCGCTGCTGCCGCTGCCCGCATGCTCAAAGCCGTCTCCCCGCGGCGCCTCCGTCCCGGCGGCACCTCCGAGCCCACTCCCGCCGTTCCCCCCGGACGCCATGACACTCTCACCCCGGCGCGCCGGGCGGGCACGTGACCCGCGCCCTGCCCTTCCCATTGGCCGGCCCGGCCCGGCACCATGGAGACAGGGGGAAGCCTGAAGGCGCGTTACTGCCAGGGGCCGCCGCGTGCGGAACGTTAACGGTCGCGGCGTTACAGCCGCCTCAGAGCCCCGCGCCCGTGGAGAGCCCGGCCGCGGGAGCTGCCGGCAACGGGCCTCAGAGCACTAGGCGTTCATAAGCAGCGGCTGCGGCACACCCTGCTGCCCGCCTCGGGAGGAGGTAAAGCGTAGTTTTAGCGCAGCGCCTGGCAGAAAGGCCGGCTCCCCGCCTGCTTCGGCTGACGGAGATAGTAAGCGGCAAACGTGTCGAAGTGCCCAACTTCCCCGTCTGCTTCCTCGAAACAAAGAGCTCAGTCCCACCAGTCCCTTCAAAGTCTGTCTTTCAGTCAGCGAACATGGAGCGTGTAATCGAGAACAAACTATTTCTATGGTGCTCTGAGCAACAGTCCCACAAAAGAATGAAACTCTAGTCCTGGGGCGAGCCTCAAAGCACAGCCCTTAATAAAACACTCGTTTGGACAAAGAAACATGAGGTAAACAGCAATTTTCATCACTTCAAAGGCTTAACAGTGGAATACTTCTGTGCTCCATTACAAGCATGTAAAGAGTTGTGAGGAACTAACCTAACTTCTCCCTAGGTTAGTCAGGAGAGCAGTTAGGGAGAGGCAAGGACGCAAGGCAGACCCAAACAAGCTAGATGAGTTGGCACCATGGAGCAGTAGTTCAGTCTACAAATGCAAAATCATGCACAGTCAGGGCGGTGGGGGGGAAACCGGCTCAGTTTTCAGGATTTGAATTATTCATGTATATGAAAAACAAGACCCATGGCAACTGCAGACAACTTGCTGTGTAGCTGTGTCAGTAAGCCTATCAGGACACGCCTGGTGAATAAGAAAAGGGAGAGAGAATAATTATTGGAACATTTTTAATGCGTTGGATTTAATCTCTGCTCAGCGGGATATTTGCACAGCTTCAGCAGTGAGGTTTTACAGTGCTGGAGCACTACTAGGAGTCACAGAATTTTAGTATGAAATTCCTGTGCTTGGAACTGTTTTAGGGAAGTGTTCATTAAGTGTGATTTCACGTGAATTAACAGACATAAATGTTTTAGACTCATATCCATGTGATTAAGGCTTCAACTGCAATAAAGGTGCCAATATTGTTGCCATTCCAAAGTGCCTGGACATGGCCTGATTTGACAGATAAATCGCTGATGCATGGATTTTAAGACTACAAACCTATCCAAAGGTGGAGACAGAAATATTCCCTACCTGAAGGGGGGGGTGGGGAAGTTGTGTCTTACACAGTTTCATTCACATTTGGACATGTAGATAGTTTAAGAGTCCTATTTCTGAGGAAAATACTCTGAGGCAACAGACACTTCACACAAAGTTCCATACATGGTACACAGTTCTTTCAAAGAAAAGAAAAAACCAGCTAAGTGGTTGTTTCTAGTTGTCAGAATGCAAGATACACACCAACTTCCATTCTTTCTATTGCTTCCAGAAGAACAAGCGCAAAAATAATTTAAAAGTCCCCCACTCCACAATTTACTTTTTGTAAACAAAATCGTCTGCATGAACAGCATTTCCCACAGAGCCTAATGGGTTATGATTTGCTAAAAGGAATGCTGCAGGAGTGAGGATTTTGCCAGAGGTAAGTGAGATACAATCAGAATTAGGGAGGGCGGGACAGTGTATTTGCAAGAACTTTTAATACATGAAGAGCACACTGCAGTGTTTCTGAAGAGAAGTGATAGTCTGTGCCAGCTGGTCCTCCGTTAGTTATGTTAAATTTCACTGAGTTCAAGAGTTGTGGTTAATTGTTTCCAGTTGTTTGCTCAATAAGTGAGGAAGACAGGCTCTCTGCTTTCTCCTCTGAAAGGAGGCTGCATTCTTACACTACTTGCTATTTTATAGGGATAACCATATCACAAAGGAAAAGATGATGGAGGATTTTGGTCCACAGAGAGGTAGTTGGGAGTCACCAAAGTATTTTTTCTGAAATGAATGTGGAATTTTTGCTGCTGTGGGAACAATTAAAGATTGCAAGACATAATATATCTCACACAGCAGGACTTTATTTTAGTGAAGACACAGATTTTCCCACACAATCCCTCTTGAGAGGAAAGCCTCTCATTTCTTGTGCATAAATATTAGGAAAAGACTTGAAATAATTTGTCTTCTGGCAGATCCTTTACACTTAGTCCAAATAGATGGGCTGATGCTTCTCACTAAGGAACCCATAAGCCTTCTATGCTAGGTTGCTGTTAAGCACATGGTAAAAATTAGCCACAGGGCATCATCAGCATCAATACTACTACTCACCCTTACTGGACAACCGGTTAATGAGCGTTTAGAAGTGGATAATTAAAAAGCACTCTCTTTTGCTTTAAGGTTGTTCTGATTAGTTGTTCCTGCAAGGAACTAAATCCATGTGTGGAAATTCATTTCAGAACAAGAGTTCCTTGTTACTCTTTTTTTGGCTTAACCTGCTTCAAAAGCTATTGTGTATTAAAAAGAACTTTCATCCACATTTATATTCAGAAGTAGATTGTAGTTAAAAGAGGACAGTGTGTAGGACACACCAGAGATGTCCTGGGCTTTTCTCATAAAGGAGGAAAATAACTAGGGGGTAACTATCCTTTCATGCTGTTGCACAGATACTTACAAACCCCTACTCCCATCACTGCTGAATTCAAACTACTAAGAGTTTTTGATTGTTACATACAGACAGCTGAGTTTTTTTCAACCTGATGAAGAAACCAGGCTGGAGTTAAGACTCTTTCCTAGCAGCTAGTTGGAAGAACAGAGGGAAATCTTGGATTTGTGTTTGTAACTAGTCTAATTTAGCATGTTTAGTTTCGCATAAGCAGGCCCGATCTTACCAACTGTACCAGGACCCGTGATTCACTGATGATATGCCAGATTGATTTCACTGATTCACATTCAGGAAGCACACTGGGCTTGAGCTATGGGTGTAACTGAACTCTTCTCAGCACAGGGCTAAAAACCAGGGAAGTGTTACGCCTCCAGGGTACTGGAGCCAATGAACTCTGCTCTGCTATAAGTGAATGGTACCTGATACTCAGAGTACCCTCTTCATACCCTTGAGGTACCAGTACTCTATCCAGGAATTACATCAGATCCCTGATTTTTCAGCAAGCTCCCCTTCTTCTGGGTCACTGCCCTTGCTAAATGCCAGAGCATGTGAGGAAGAACACTGATGGCAGTGCTGTCTACATACTATCTGAATGGTGCTCCAAATGGGAAGTCTAACAATTGGTTCTGCCAGCTTTCCAGCTCCTTTCTACATCAGAGTCCGTATACACAGCCCATGGTAATACTGTAAGCCAAATCTCACAGGATATACCTGGACTATAGTTGAATCTGTCTTTCTTACACTGACCAACAGCATTTGAAGAATCCCTTTGCTTTTCCCCTTCCCGTCTATACTTGATATCACAGCTCTTCATTATCAATAAGGACTACGCAACTTCTTATTGTTTCATTTTTATCTTTCTGCTTATTATCAAATAATATCTCCAGAAAAGCATTATCAACAATTGGACAGACATAACATGATACCTTAAAAGCAGGTAAAACCAAGAAAAATATTTTCTTCTAGAGCAGGTCTGTTTGTTGCTGCTAACACCTGCATTACTCAAACATCTAAAGAAAAGCTAATGGAAAATCTGTTGTGAGTGCTAAAGAGTGACATCACAGGCTTTTCAGCTATTGATTCCTACTATTCCTTTATTCCTCCAGTGCAAACAGCATCAGCAAAAATGAGACAGAAACAAGTTAATCTGTTTTAAAGATTAACAATAACAATAAAGCTTTCCCATACCCAGCCAAAACCTTTCTTAAGAGACAAAAGGCACGTTTCAAGGCATACCTTAACAAGTAAGATTTTGTGATTACAAGGTTTACATAAAACTACGTAAAGATGGCAATTACAAAATCTTCTGTTCACAGTGGACATTCTTGCCTAGATACCATCCACAGCAAAGTGGCTTGAATCAGACTGACATTTTTAATTGGGATATTTACATATAAACAGACTAAATGGAGAACGAAGGCTACTTTTGTGACCAAAGCAACAGATAATTTGTGAGAAAACGCTCCACTGCTCAATAAAATATACTGTTCTGACTTTTTAAGCTTTCTGTATCAACTTCCCTCTAGGTAACCGACTCACAGGAAGTATTTTAGAACAACATAAACCCAACATAAGATAGCCGTGAATAATTCAGAAAGACTAGTTCAATACATCGCTTTCTTCTGGAAAACAGTCTTACAGAGTTGAAGAGTTCCCTGCAGCATGAAAAGCAGCTGCAGTTTCAAATAAGATTTTTCCTACTGTTTTTATTTCACTTTATATCTACAGGCTTTTTTTTTTTTAGGATCACCTGCTATGCATAGCAGGCATGTCAAGCATGAAAGAAAACCATTATTTGCAGTCAGTCAACATGCAAATGTTTCGACTATGAATAGTACCTTATTACACTGCAATTATACAAATATAAACAATACCATAGGGCAGCATGGTTTTAATCCGAATTTGAAACGGCACATTTTCTGTTAAGTCACTGATGAAGGCATGCACGGGGTTTCAGACACCCGGGCCCCCTGTTTGCCTATGAGCACATTTCTTGCTTATAAATCGGCTTCAAAGTGCATGGCAGGAACAGGCTGACTCCGGCGTGCCCTCCTGGCTGTAACGTTTTCATCCTCAGCGTTCACAAGAATGGATTTTAAGCGATTATTCAGTTCGATGCTTTCAGCTGGACAGAAGCTGAGTTGTTAGTTTCCATAGCAAGAACTGTTTGCGGTTGGCACTGAGAGAAAGCGTACTTGTTCTTTACAGTAGGAAACCAATCAGTATCGCCGGGAAAACACACTAGGAAATGGGCACTTCACAGAACAACTTAAGATGAGTCTTTCGCGGATACTGCTGAATGGGACGGTGTTCTTGTAAGGTTTAGGCGTCTTTCAGCTAGCCCAAAGCACACGGCATCGAGGAGACTTTGAAAGCCGTGCATTAGCCTATTGGCGAGGGGCTTACTGTCGAGATTGCTTTGTGGGGGGACGCTGTGGAGAACTGCACGTTAGGGACGGTGAAGGCGGGGGGGAAAAGCAGCTTCCCATGCAGCGTGCCTCCTGCACATCCCCTTAAGGAGTGCTCATCCTGGATTTGAGTGCGGGTTAGGATGTTCCTTTCCCTCCTCTTAAGGAAGGGTTCAAACGCTTAGGAATTGATGCAGCAGTTTCCCTCTGTCAACCCCTTTGGTTACACGTGTAAAAAGTCCGCACGCACACCCCCCTCCCCTCACCCCCCTCCCCCCCCCCCGGCGCCCATACAGTCCTGCACAGGCTGCAGGGCACCCTTCAGAGGTGCATTCGGGGACTCCCCTCACCTGCAGCTGCACGGCTTCTCGAGGAGGGAGGTAAACCCGAAGGTGAGTCAGCGCCCCGCGGGCGGCCGCCCTTTCTCCTCCCGTGAGCATCGGGGCAGCCACAGCCACCCACTGCCTCCCCTGCCCGCGCCTCACGGGCGGCCGGTGAGGAGGCAGGGACGCGGCCCTTCTTGCTTCCTGCCTCCACAACAAAAGGCTGCCACGGGAAGCCACTCCAGAGACCCGGGGGCTTGCCGCTGCCCCGCGGGCCTCGCTGCCTGGCCCCTGCCTGGGGCGCTGCCGGCGGCGGGTCCTTGCTGGGCTGCGCCGACCCCCTCCTGTGCGGAGGGACAGGGGCGCTTCTCATCCGCCGCTGCTCTCCCGGGAAAAGCGGCCGGGAAGCAAACTCCAGCTGCCCCGCGCCACGAAGCCCGCGGCGGGCCGGTGCCGCTGCCGCCTCCCCGTCCCCGCCACTGACCTGTGCAGCAGGACGCTCTGCACCGAGTCCAGATCCTCCAGGTTCCTGGTGACGGGCCGCGGGATGCTGTACCTACCCGCCCCGAACATCCCGGGCGGCCGCGGCCCCTTCATCGCCCGGCCCACAGCCACCAGCCCCAAAGCACCGGGGACTGCGGGCGGCCGCGGGCAGGTGGGAGCCCTTCAACCCGCCCGCCTCCGCCGCGCCTCCCGCGCGGTCCTAGAGCCCGCCGGCGCCACGCCGCGGGGCACGGGAGAAACGCGCCCCGCGCAGCTGAGGAAGCGGGAGGGAGCGGGACTGGTCTGTCCCAAACCTCTGACCGGCCGCCGAGGGGGGCTTGCATTACACTGTTACACGGTGTTGTTTCTCTCGGGAGCGAGCAAACCCTGAAAACACAAGTTTCATGTAAATGCAGTAAAATCATTCCTAACTGCAGCTGTAAGTTTTTTCCCCTTGAGCTTTAAGTGAGAAAATAGTTTTTCCCCGTGTATTTCCCTTTGCCCAGTTGATTGTATTTCCTTAAGTATTAATATGAAAAAAGGATCCATCCCGAAAATCTAATCCAGTCTTCTTTGCCTCTTTCACAAAACAGTAATTACATGCTCTTTCGGATGACCACTGAATTACAGGACTCCTTACTGGTTTCCCATCTGTGAAATTCTGAGGCAGTGTATGGAATGAACAGGGATGTGAATGTACACAAGTGGTGTATATCTTCACCATGTTTCTTTCTTACCCACGAATGACCAGTGGTCAGTTTTCTCTTATGTTTAGAATTTTTCAAGATGTGGTCAGCTCCTTTAGATTTCCTTCTGTAGATGATTTAAGATCAATAGCTAATAAAGTCTTGCAATCAGTTATTAAAAGCATCAACTGTAGTTTCTCTCAGTCATTGTGTCTGAGACAGTTATAGCAACACAGAAATGAAGTTGTTTCCCAGAAAGACCATTAAGAGGAGGGCCATTAGCATCATGCAGAATGGATAATGAATTGGAAGCCATTGAATATTTTAGCACCCAACTCCGTGGGATATTGGCTACTACACAGAGTAAAAGCTTGAGTAGAGAGTGGTGACAGCTCAGTTTGGAAAGGGTGAATGCAGACTCACCCTGAGTCTGTGGCTGGGATTCTTGCCAAGCAGTGTGACTCTAATATTTATGTGTCTTACTATTTGTTCCTTCTTTTTTTCTTTTTTTAAATTCTTTCTTTGTTTCTTTGATGCCAGCTAGAATTTAAGAAAAGGATCATCTCTGAATTCTACTACTGTCAAAAATGTGGGAACCACCATCATCCACTGAGGTAAGCAGTAGCAGCAGCAGCACTACCACAAAACCTCGGCCATGATCTTTAGCACCAAGGCTATGGTGC
Organism: Gallinula chloropus; assembly: GCF_964237585.1. Lineage (NCBI taxonomy): Eukaryota > Metazoa > Chordata > Aves > Gruiformes > Rallidae > Gallinula > Gallinula chloropus. The sequence goes on along the minus strand of NC_140088.1, from coordinate 52,819,998 downwards.
TGGTGAAGCTGAAGGTATACCAGGATTTTGAGTCTAACACTACTGTCTGGAGGAGTTTGGGATGTACAGGATCAGAACACGCATAGTGCTTCCACGGTATGCACTGAGCAAAGAACTTCTTGCAATACCCATATCTTGATTTCAGAAAGCTGATGTTACATTTTCTAGGTGACAGCACCAGTGGGCAATGTGTGATCTGAAGCTTAGACTGTTTCATATACAAATGTTCAAGGTCAGACATTTTCCTCCTGTTGATAGATACTTTGATGTCTTGGCAGTGCGTCTGCTATGGTAAATGAGCCCTGTGAAAGTGGGGAAGAGACAGTGCAGGTGATTCAAAGTTGCGTGTTGAATTGAAAAAAAAAAGGCAAAGATTATATTTAAAGTAGCATGGATTAATGAAATAAAATTTTGTAATTCCTCTTTGATGTAATCAGCTCAGCATCTGACAGTACCATGATTAGGAGCCAGAGCTGCTTAGCATTGTGTGTAGTTTCCTCAAGAAAATGAGAACAGAAGTCCCTATACATGCATACTGAGGCTGCACATTTTAGGCTAGAATTTCATGTATATCTGGGACTTCAGCAGTTTATCTGGGCCACTAGATTCCAATCAGTCCTGTTCAATGTGGTTTTCAGAACAGCATTATTCAACAGCAGCAGAGCAAAAGGCTGCAGAGATTTACTTGGCTATATTTTTTTTTTTCACTCTTAATACTGTTTTTATGCCCCAAGGGAGTAGAGACTTTGTACACAGCAGGAGTGTGTTTACCCAGTTTGCTTAGGACAATGCAAACCTCACTTCTAGGGCTGGCATTTGCTGGTAGAAAACAACAAAACCCCCAAACATTACCATCAAAATCTCACTGGGTTGCCAGAAGGCCCTTCCAAGATGCTTGTCAGTTTTTCTTTGTCCCTGGGATCCTTCTCACAGGAGACCATTTTTTGTGTTTCTTAGAACTACTGACCTAATGTTGAATTTAATGATAACATAATCTGCTACTAGTATTGGACTTTGATATGAGCTTAAAATCAATTATGAACTTATTTATTAGAATATTTTACAACTCTGCAAAACTAGAACATGTAAAAAGAGAGACTCAAAACGGGTCAAAATTGAAAAAGGTGACTTAGGTTTTGTGCCATTATGAAATGGCAGATCCAACAGCACCATGCTGCTGAGAAACAGGCAAAATTGCTAATTATAAAATCAAATAGAATGTTTTTCTAGATATGAATTATATAGGCTCAATACTTATGGATGACAACTGGAAAATGAAAGAGGAGCAGAAATTCAGAAGTGGGTAATTTCAGTGGGTAATTTCAGACCCATATTTGTTTTTTCCTGAATATTGTTATGTTACCCTAGCCACTCCTAAGCTTCTTCAGTTAAAAGAGAGCTCTGAGCTAGCGTTAATCCTCTAACACAGCTTCTATACAACCCCCAGCCTTTGGCATTTATAAGAATTATTTTAGTTGAGTCTTACAGATTGAAGTTTCTCTAAAGGACAAAGTGCCATTCCATTGTATTTTCTGCAAGGTGTTAGCATGGGTAGAATGATCCACAGAAAAAGGTGGGTCACCGTTCATTTGAAATCTGTCACCTCTTGTATTTAACTCCTAAGTACATACAGAGAACATGGCATTGCAGTGTATTTCCTGAATCCAGCAAATTACATGCAACTGGAGAAAGATTTGAAAGTTCTAAAGTGCAGAGAAACAAAACTATCAGGGACTGGGGAAGGAGGAAATTTAACCAGGTTAAAGACAGAGCAGTGGTAATAAAAAAGAATTTTAACAGGCACCCTGCATACAAATTAACTGTAGAATGTTTGGATTCCCCTTCTGCTTGTGGTACTTTTACTGCCACTTGAACTGCCTTATGAAAGCCCTTCTGCTTTGTTAAAGAGCAATTCTGGTGCTTCTGATGTAAAAGAAAAAGACCAGCAAAGTATCGTGATGCTGTGCTTATGAGAGAGATCTCTTTCTGAGACTGTAGTGTGTTTTTTTTCTTAAAGAAGCAGTTGTTAGGCTCTTGATTATGAAACTATTTCCTGTGCTGACAGGATCAGAAGTTTTTGTATCACCCACTTTTGGAAGAGACTAAAAGAGATAGTGAAGCTCTTTGTGTTATATTTAAAGATCTTTGACTTCCTTGACTAGGCTAGTAAGTTTTAGCATGCCCAGGCATCAGAGACTAACCTGCTTGCTTTGGCTGCACAAGATGGAAATCAAGTTATGATTGCTTCATATGTAGGATTTATCATTAATATCATTACCTGTGACAAGTTAGCACTCTGGGGACAGTTAAAATGTTGCGGAAGAGACTCCATTCCGTCCACTGAATTTGCAGGGGGGAAATATTAAACAATTATTAATTTGTCGCCTCCTCTTGAGGCAACACATACTTTCTAGTCCAGTATCCTAGCAGGACCCAACTGTGGGCTGTTGTTGGCTGCTGACCCAGGATGGGTTAAAAATGAGGCTTGAAGGAAAGGTGACTGTGACAAGATTGTAAGAATTTAATGGAAATTAGGAGTGGTGAGCAGGAAGGATCTGGAGAGTTTCTCTTTTAGACATTTTTTGCCTGTAACATTTTCTTTGTCCTGATGATAAGTTTGTAGAAAAAGCTGTTTCTGCTCAATTCTACCTATGAGTAGGGGAGACTATACCTTACTATACTCAGTTTCCAAACAAGAGCTATGGCAAATTGTTGTTTGAGAACAAGGTTACTTTTCTGGCTATTCTGTGCTTTCTCACCTCTTTGCTCATGAAACTACCCTTGTAGCAGAGGCAGCAGAACAGGCACTGAGACTGTATCTTACCAGCTGCAATTCATCGTGCAGCATATTAACTTAAGCCCCTGTCTACTTCCATTTATTTTGTTATTCCAAGCTATAAATTTTGGCAGCAAAGTGTCAAGTTCACATCTCCATTGCATTAAGCTATGGTAACTGAAGGGATCCAGCAATGGTGAACCAGAGACCACATTTTCTACTCATCTGAAAACACAGAGATTTGACAATTTAAGGATTAATTTTTTTCTCCATCTAACTGGGTCATGAGTAATTTACCTTGTAAATAGGAGATAGTTTATCTTTGGAGGTAGTAGGCAAGTTGGCATGCTGGGGCTCCACATTCCCAAGAGAGATGAAAACCCATGAAAGAAACCAATTAGTGCTGGATTGATCTGTGTTGTGTTATATTGCCTTTTCTGGTAAGTGAGTTGGTTAACACAGATGCTTCTACTGTCTTAAAAACTTAAGAATAGCTGCAAAGATTAATAAAAAGCAGCAATTTGCATTAGTGAATATAGTTCTTCAGAATCATGACCCGTAAAGAATGAACGTGCGTAAATTCTGCCATCCTGTGTAGAAACATTCTTCAAGCCTATAGTGGTTTATTTCTAATATTGCTTAATCTTTTGCTGATTAATAGTGGGTAATGATGGCTTATTTTGTGAAGTGGATATTTGTTCTCAGATAACAGGAGAGGCTCTCACTCACCAGAGGATGCATATTTGGGTTGTTAACTGCCTGCCTCTTGCTGTGTTTAAAAGATTGAGGAGTGGGGTTGGCAGGGTATCGTTGCCAAGGAGATGTTTGCAGGCTCTGTCAACTTTCAACAACCAGCTATCCAGGTTATAGGAAGCAGAAGCAGTGCTACACTTTTCCACTTCTGGCAGGATCAAATATGCACATCTACCTCTGGATTTGCTTCTTTATTCTAATTAATGCTAGATTCATATTTAAAAAAACCCAAACCAACAAACCAGACAGGTATTTTTGTGGTATTGCATCACTTGAAGACTAGCTCCTTTTCTGCCTGTGTGGCAAAAGCTGAGTTCCCAAGTTGTTGTCCTGTTAACTCATTTGTATTATATAAGCACTGCACTGCAGAGAGCTGAAGGCTTAGCTCTGCTATGCTGAGTTTAATTATCTGTTCTTCTGAGAGCACAGGGGCACTAGCCGCTGTGTGCAGTGGCCGTGGCTGCCTTCAGTTCAGCCTTCACGAGCAAAAGGAAGATCCAGTTTATTTGTTAAATTTCTTGTAATTCTGGGAACTCTTCAAAACCAACCGCAAAGCCATTGCTTTTGACAAACTGGACAAGTCAGCAATACAAAACTCCCTGGAAATAAGAACTCATAGTCCAAGAGTAAACCATTACTCCAAGGGTTAAGTGATAATCTGAAGAGCAGCGTAGGATGATGGCTCTCATTTCATATCAGTCTATCAGTTCTCCTCTGCAAAGACTTCTCTGTTTGCAGAACAGTGGAAACAGGGAAGCAACATGTGGCTACTTCATGGCCTTTAAAACAATTTGCAGGATTATTACTACTTCCTCTAAGACAGATTTTTTCGTACAAATGAAGAGTCTAAATGTAATTGAAAAAGCTATCCTAAAATTATTAGATTATTGATATATTGCAAAGTCTAATAAAACATAATTAGATTTTGTTAAACTGAAGCTGGAAAGGTTTTCATAAATGTGTCTATAAATAAGGTTTGTGACCATCTGGTCTTCTGAGAAATAGAGGAGAACTGTAAAAAGGGGCAACTTATGTTTTATATGAACATCTGGGCAAAGTGTAAGAATATCTGGCCAGCATGCTAAATAAATTTAAAAAAAAAGTATCCTTGAACTTTCACCCCGGATTTATTTTCTAGAATTGTTTTTTTAAGGCTCTATCTCCCCTTATCCCCACCTTCTGGACTTGTTTGAGTTTCTGGAGGCAATGATTTCGGTGCTCACCCCTTCCATCTTTCTTCTTCCTTTAAGCAGCAAGTAGGCCGGTTTGCCTGACTCTTCCAAGGCAAGCAGCATGATGTTCTTGCATTATGGTTTTGTTTGCAAAAACTGTACTTGAATGTTTGTTCTTGATTTTTTTTTTTCATTTACAAAATAAGCATATTTTCCAAATCCAGCCTCTCTGGAGACATGTGAAAATTTAATTTGGAAAAAAAAAATGCTTCTATGCCTAGTCCTGGTGGTTTTGAAGTAGAATGTAAAGATTCAACTCTATTGGTACTAAGACAGCTAAAACATACTTTTATTGTTTTCAGATCTTATAATTAAAAAAAAATCTAATGGTGAATGTTTTGACTTATGCTAATTAGTATTTGGGTCTGGCAATGCCCCAAATATCACAATCATTAATAACAACCCATGGCAAAAAGTTTTCTGACATATATGCATGTAATAGCAATGTTGAGATTGCATATTAATCTTAACTCAGAAGGGAAGGAGAATTATGGAACACTGGTTAGACAGCATGTCTGTAATTAAAAAATGTGTCTACCATCTCACAATGAGCACTTTTGGATTAAGCTGAACTTAATTCACCTGAGACTGAAAAAGAGCATATGTAGAATATTTATGGGTTATACAGTTGATATAACTAGCTTAATCATGAGGTAAAAAGGGTTATTTTAAAAGCTAAAGACTTTAATTTTTCTATTAGGTGTGCTGAGAAAATCTATCTTAAAGATATAAAGGCATAATGCCAAAAGCAGCCACAATTGATTTATAGTGTGGGAAAATAGATGCTTTTCTCACTCCTTTAGTTTTAAACAGAAGTTATTCTTTAAAATGTAATATTGTTAGAGCGCCCAGATTTTTTAAAAAAGCAGAATAGCACCACCTGGTGCTGAGTAAAGTTTTTACGGTCAGTTCCAGTCACTTTTTTGAGACTATTGCTGAACAGACAAACTACGGCCTCTCACAATCCCGATTCCGGGTCAAATGATTAGGGACATAGAGTTACTACTCTCTTTGTTCTTAATGCTTCCTGGCCCTTCTTGTTCATAGGCGCTTTCCCCCCTACATCATTATCCATTATTTACCCTTTGTTAGGCACTTAAAAAAAAAGGGCTTGTAGCTTAAACATTCTGGAAATGTGTGAAAATTTATTGATTACAGCCTGATTTCTAGACTTGTATTCAGCTGGTGTAGATTTGAGGATGATGAAGAACTGCAGCTAAAAGTGAACTTCACCAATTGTTTTCTTTGTTTCTAATTATTTCTGTGCTTTCTCATGGTCCTTGGAATTGAAAGCCTAATTGAGGTTAAGACCTACATCCTGAAAGGACTTAAAATGCCTAAAACCTGTCAAATTCAATGGGAAGTTAAGTGCCTGAGGATGTATCCCTAAGGACTCGACTTCTTGGCATTATATATTTATTTCTGCAAATAAAAGAATAAAAGATAGCATCCCATTTTTAAATCAACTGTTTCTTGCTTGATATTTATACAGTCCTCAATTGAAGCCCATGAAAAGTATAAAAAAGCCTTTGAATTTGACATCCCAGCAGGAACCCTAAACTCCAGCTACATCTTGACGCTACCTAGAATTATAGCTTAGAATCCAGTCTTCAGCTGCGCTGTCACTCTTAAGGCTTTCTGATTCTGAAGAATGCACAAACAAAAGAAGGAAGCCAACATCTGATCATTAAAAGTGAAAAGAAACTCTTCTCCCAAAGCTTAGCTGTGTCTCTCCTAACCTACCTTACCCTTAAACAGTAAATAAAAACCCTTGGGGAAAATCCTGAGCCTAATTTATTAATTTAATTGGGGTTTTTTTGTACTGAAACTATTGAATGCTGAAGCTATTGAATGCTGAAGCTATTGGATAACATACTTCTGTAAAATTTTATATATTGGCAAAAGGTTTAACTGGTATGTTGACTTTCTTACTGTGAAGAGAGTGGAAGAACAAGAAGGTTTATTTCTGCCTGATGTTTTGTTTTTCTGTGTTGCAGTTTACCATTTGTTCCTCCTCAGTGACTGATAGTAACATTATGATCACTTTGCCCCATAAACACCACTCTGTGTGCCACTGCTTTGATTATGTTACTTACTTGCATGTAATTTTTTGTGAAGTGAGAAAACTATTTTTATAAACCAAATACATTCACACGATAAACACCAATACATTTATAAAATAAACAAGCCAACAACTAGGTAAACTGTCACAGTTAGTGGACAATTTGTGAGTTAGTCACAGCATTTGGAATTTCATTGTTTTTATGTATTTGAAGTATTAAAACCAACTAAAAAATGCTATTTTTTTTCAGGTTAATGAGGCAGAACTAAGCACCTTTGTGTTCAGAAACTGCTGACAAGGAAGCTAATGTAACGTGATACTAAGGGCATATTTTCATGTGTGCACACAGCAGGATGGTCAAGATCTCTCAACTGCAAGCCAGAACCTTCCACGGTAAGAGCAATACTGTATGAGGTAGTTGCTTGCTCCTAAAAGTGTGATCAAAGCTGATTAGCTTGGACGTGGGGCTGTAATGATGTATTACCACTGCTGTGCTGCCTATCAGGAAATCAAAGCGTTCACAGCTTTTTATTTCTTAGATAGATGCTAGCTAGATGTTGAAATCCTGGTGTCATTTGGAAGAGAACTTTGTAAATTCATTGTGTCATTTCTTGTCTTGATGGGCTGCTGCCTTCTAGCACCTATGCTTTTTCTCACTGTGCACATACATAAAAGTCAGGGCAGTCGTAGGACTGTTGAGGACAGGATGCTCTCTCTTACTGAGATAATGCAATTCTATCATGCAACTTTAGGTTCTTCTGTGCTCCGAAATCTCAGCTGTTTGTTTGCTTTCAGTGTTATCAAGGCACTTTGCTTTTACATAGTCTCTTCCTTCCTCAATTGCTTCCATATAGCACATGCACTTGGTCATCTTGGTCCAGTGCATAGGGTCACACAGCTGAAAGGAGACTGTGGCACTGAAAGGACAGAGCTATCTAATCCTGTGCCCCAAATCTCTGGAAGATTCACTCCTTAGCTATAGGTAGTGTTGTGGCTTCTTTCTCACTGTGTGACTGTAGATACATCACATCTCTTGCACAGGCGTGTTCCAAATGTGTGGGTTTACCATTGATTGGGGTCTTACAGTTTGTAAGAGGAATTCAGAGGTTTGCTATTCACTGTTTTAATTTCAAACACTGAAAACATCCCACAGCTTCATTTGAAGACAGTTTTACTTAATCTTCTATGTTTTATGATATGATAAATAACAAAGGGTTTGTTTTCAGTATCCACAGAGAGACTTAAAAATCCAGCTAACTGACAATGCTAACAATTTTTCACCGACTATAAATTTTAATTTGCAAGCAAGGAACACTAGAGGGCATTGAAAGTTCTGTGCACATACATCTGGTAACTCCACAGTGCTCTGCTTCTCCATGTGATTAACAAATAAAAGATTACTAACATGATGGAAAAAGCTGTGGAGACCACGTGCAGACTGAAAAAAACCCGACTTTTGGCACTTAAATGACAAGTACAATGATTGCTTTGGTCAGCAAGCATATGCAGCACACACAATGCAAACCAACATAATTGAAGTTGCACATGGATTTCTCTGAAATTGGAAGCAAAAACAGTATTAGGCACAGTCATTTCTGAAAATGGAATTGTATAACTTGGGACTGGCAGCTGGTAGGGTTATATATTCCAGTCTATCTCTGGTCTAATAAATAGAGTACTTTTTTCCCCCACATGCATTGATACAAATACTGTTCATGATTTAACAAAAATATTGATAATTTCACTAGGGTCTGTTTTAAATGCATCTGTTATCATAGACAGGGAGCGAAAGTAAAGACAGAGTATACAGAAAGCGGGGATTTTAGAATGGATTTAGAAGTCATTTGTCAGTGATAGGATTGGAAGTTGCAAGGTGGTGCTTTGATTTTCCTGCAAAAAATGCAGGCTCTTCAGGAACTTCTGTGCCCTATAATACTGATCATTCTTCCTGGAAAAAATAGTAGAGAAAAAATTCTGAGGAAGCAAAGAATTCTTGAGGCAGAACTGTACATATGGGATATAACAGAGGAAGGTCTTCCTGTAAGGTAAATGGTTGCTTACCTTCCCTTATCTCTTTATTTTACATGGCTATATGTGTCTGATATATCTGTATGTGGCAGACTTCAAAGCAGATATTCTTTTGATAAGTGCAAATGCTGCCACAGTGCCAGAGGGAGCAGTGCAAGGAAAGGCAGCCCCATCCCGCTGCTCCCATTCCTATCACTTTTGCAAACCTGCACAGAGCTATGCACCATCACAGACCAGGGTCCAAAATACTGGCATTTATTGCTGTGTTACTTGTATGTAGTTCTGTGTTGGATTCAAAATGATTAAGCCTGGATGTTTTTTCCTTAGTAATTTTGCATATTGCTAAGCTACCCAGCCCATGCAGCTATTTAAATCATCCGTCACTACTGAACTGTTCTTAGGGATGTTAGAGATTTCCATATAAAGAAAAACAATGTTACAAATTCCTATGACAGAGTTTTCTTTTGGAAAAAATCAGAGGAAATGAAGCATACTTTACACAGAACTAGAAGTACACACAGTGTCAAGGATATCACTGCAGTGAAGCAGTGACACAGAAAGCAATTCCAATGAAACTGTTGTGTCCCATGACTTTAAACCAGTCCTAACAAAGGCATATTCCCAGTTGGAAATTAAGACATAGTAAGTAGGAATCCTATGACATATGTTCTGCAATAAGAAAACAACCAGACAACACTTCTTTTACAAAGGAGAATCATGATCTACTCCTATTTTAAAGCTCTTGTGTAAAATCCAGTGTAGAATGTAGGATTTGACTTATATATAAAGTAATGGTGGCTAAAATCATACTTAAACAAATGGAAAATAAATTATTTTAAGATCTGAAATACCTACTATGTCTACAACACAGATGATGCTTTCAAAAAGTATGTTTTGTAGGGGAAAAAAAGGGGAAATTAAGTCTTTTCATCACTGGATTAGTGTTTCAAATTCACTTGCAAAAAAATCTGACCACATTAAAGAAAAAAAGTGAAATATAACCACTTCTGAGAAGACTGGTGGCAAGGTTATTCCATGTTGTATTCTGTTAATAACAAGAATGAAGAACAACATTTAGGAAGGAAGAACACCAAATGGATTTTTTCTACCTGCATAAGCCCCAGGGTTTGCAAAAATAACAGACATCTTATTGCATCCTTCTCAAGTTGTTGACAAAAATTTGTAAGGCTTGAGGTTACACAGAAATGTAAAAAATTGAAGAAAATCTGCAGTGGGAGCTTACAAAACAGAGACCAGAGCTCTCGTAGTGCTTCCCAGTGGAGCAGCATCTCATTTGTGTTTGCTGGTTCAGGCTTTTGTGATTTTCTTTTTTTTTTTTTGTCATTGTGACAAACTGCTGGAGTTGCCACCAGCTGTAGTTTTTACCAGAACAATTACACCATGAGATCTGAAAATGTTTCTATTCAGAGTCTCAGATGCTGTGGGTTCTGCTTTTTTCTAGCGTATAAGGAGTTTAGAGGTAGATAAGGTAAAGCCCAACAGCAATGAGGTGAAGATTACTACAGGAGAGGACCTGAGAAAATGAAACATGGTGTCTGCACTTTCTGCACAGGAAATACTTTGTGTTTTGTCATTATATTTATCTTTAAATCGTGTTTTCTTTACCAGTTATGTATTTTTGTGTTCACAATCAGTGGTAGTAGCTAGGAACTTGTGCTTCTTATTAGTGCATGATGGTTGTCCTTCATGGGTACTGAATGATACCATTTTCCGTCTAGCTATGACTAATCAGGAAATTCTGTTGGCTTCTTTGGGCAGTGGACTTGCCATAGTGATCCATGCCCTAAACTTGCAATTTTCGGGTTCCAAACAACATATATTTTAATAGCTACTACATTCCTGGATAACAAGAGACAGTGTAACTGGCATTCAAAGTCTATTGTGGTCAATTGAGATGTACTGTTGCTCTCTCCGAGCCACATTTTTGTGGGGTTTTTAGCTTGTTACTGGCACAAATCAAGTAAAACGTCAAACAAGTACTTGTAGCCAAGCTGAAGTCAGCTGCATAACCAGAACCTAGCCAACATGAACTAGGGTAAAGCATTTTATATTGACTCTTGCCGCTGTCTAGCCTAATTATAACAGCTTTGGCTTCACTAGGAAAAGATGTATAATGAGTTGAACATTAAAATCAACTTTAAGGCAGATGTAATTACATTTTTAGATGATGATGGTAATGATCCTTCTCAGGAGAGTCTTAAGACAGAGCTTTCAGTGCTGGAATCTGAAAGTTATTTGTACATCTTTATTGTGCCCGAAATACCTGTATGCCTACCTGGTAACATTCAGTAGTTTACTGGGGAAGGAAGCCGGTATTCACCAGACTTTTAAGAAGAGAAACCACGTCAGCATATTGCTATATAGGAAAGCAACATGAACACTCCATAGCATGTTCAAGGAGAGTAGTGTGAGCTATACAGGCCTTGAACAGCCTGGTCTAATGAGAGGTGTCCCTGCCCATGGCAGGGAAGGTTAGAACTTGATGATCTTTAAGGTCCCTTCCAACCCAAATCAGTGTGTGATTCTGTGAAAACCAAAAATCTTCTTTGGTTAATTTGGAGCGTAAAGGAGTGTAATTGAAAACTGTAGGATCTCGTACCTGTTGCCCAAATCACTTCAACTTACATTCACCTAGAGCGCTCTTAAGCACAAGTGGTTTACATGACAAAAAATTCAACCACATTACAGCAGAACACACATCTTCAATTTAAACCAGCTTGCAAAATAATACCACTGCATTCCAGAAACATCTATAAAGGCAGAACTAATGCAGCTCTGTTTTTATTAATGCCTAGTTATGTCAAGATGCATAACAGGCCTTCGTGATTATAATAAATCAATGACAAGCTATGCAGTAAAAGTCGTACTGTAGCTTGGGGTTTTGTTTTCTGATTGGTAACTGATGAAGTCATACTACGAATTTACTGGAGACTGCTGGAAGGGTAAGGTGTAATCATATTGTTTAGATTATGCACTAGGTTCCATCTTATAGTAAACCATAAAGTCCACCTATTTTTTTCTGACATATTATTTGAAACATTTTGAGTATTTTGGATATTGTTTTTTAAAAAAGACTTCTAAAAAAAAGTCATGTAATAGCACACCAATCACGCTAACTCTGGCACCTTTTATTGTGTTGACAAGTACCACTGTGGTGCTGTGCTACCTTTGGATATTCATTTGTTACAGTGTTCTGTTTTCTTCTTTATCTCACCGAATAGGAATGTTCTGAACAGAGAGGAATAGCTGAACATCTATGAGAACAGCAGTGGGTCGCTGCTATTAAAAAGACATTCTTAAACATGGAAATTGGGATTCTTGCCTTTGAGGTCTGCCATGAAGAAAGAAATAAAACTTCCTATTTTATATTTCTTCAGTTCCATATTAAGTAGAAGTGTAGAATATCTCCAGGTTTTTAAGGAGTAGATCAGAGTCTGACTAGAAGATGGGGCTTAGAGAAGAATTTCTCTGATTTCATCCTAAGCATTGAGGAATGGAGTGAGAAAGCAAGTCCAGGATGTGCTTTTGCCCTCCCTCCTTAGCTCCTCCTCCCCGCCCCAGCAAAATCCAAAATCCAAAACCAAAGAAATAACACATAAAAGTATTAGCAAGTTACTTTTTCAAGTATTTTGAGTTGTGGTTGTGCCCTGATCATTCTTTTATCATTCTGCAGGGCAACAGCAACAGCTCTTTCAACCCTGGGAAGGGAGAACACTAAGAATTGCCCTCTAGCCAGAGAAGGAATTATGTAAAGATTAAGGAGTTATATTTGTGGAGGGAAAGAGGCCAATAGTAACAGCGGGGTGTTACTGATTAAAGGCTGGAAAATAGAGAAAATACCATCTCACAAAGGACTAGAAAAAAAATTCATATTGTGCAATTTAGAAATACATTAGAACCAACATTTAAAAACAGTACTTATTTCATCAATTGTAATAATTTAATTTTAATCTTACAAATCATTAAACCAAACGATTTACAGTATCGCTAACTGTTAAACAATATTTCTGATTTTATCTGAAATAAAAAGTCCAGCTTGTGCTTTATGCTCATTATTAAAGTGTTCTGTCAAGTAGAGGATTTAATGGAGTAGATTCCACTTAATCTGGAGATGCCATTGAAAACAGTCCCAGCTAGTTGATTCCACAGAACTCATGGGCAGTTTGCTTGAGTACTGAGCCCAGGAGAGAGGCCAAGGAATAAATGACTGCAAATTACTTTGTAAATTTTTATTCAACAAGAATTCCCTGGAATTATTTTACACTTCATATCTTGAAGTGTATTTTTGCAAAGTGACGGTAACAAGTTCCTGGTACCCTTTCTGTATACCATGGGTCATTAAGCAAGGTATGAAACAGCAACTTTTCAGTGCTGTTTTACAGACCAGTGCTCTCCGAGCAAAAGAATTATCTTCCTGGCAGAAGTACTGAGACAGTATCCTTTGGAAGGACATAAAACATGTGTCTTCTTCATGTAATTATGTAAAATAATCCTAAAATACCCTAACCCTCCTTCTCACCTCTGGACTATTCTACTTTAGTAAAACAACTTGAACATATCTTTCTCCTGCCTAACAGTGAATTAAAAATGAGGAGGTTTTTTTTTTTTAAACTAAATCAGCTTATTAAAATAATTCTTCATGCCAGTACAGTTGTAATGAAAAATGATAAGCATCCTGGAGGAGCAGTGTGCTTGTTAGTAATGAAAATGCCCTGGTAATGCTTCTGTTACATGTTGTAGCCTAACCCCCTATTATTTAATATTTGTTTATACAGTTGTCATAAAACATGCTGAACTTGTTTGTGCCTCCATGAAAGCCAAAGCCAAGTATTTTATTATTTTAGTGGAAGTGTTGGGACCACAAGCACAGGACTTGGTAATGGAATATGCCTAAAATATCAAAAGTTATTTGTGCAGCATAAGGCAGTAACAATAATTCCACCAGAAGAAAGCTATTGAAATAGTGCTCCCTTTATTTAAGCACCTCAGTTGTATTTAACAGGCCATCTCCTCAGTTTTCAGATCTATAAACAAGGTTATGGGAAAATAAAATGTTTGCTTATGCTCATAAATACCAGGGAATACAGTTCTGGAGATCTGATTCCTACTCTCATGTTCTCACCATTAGTTATGGCTGCCATACCTGGCTATGTTCGCTTTTGCCATTGGAAATTCTGACCAGCTTTTGAAGATCTTTTCTGCTTATCCAACATGTCAGTGAATCCATGGATGCATTTTATTACTTAGGCAATCAGATGGATCCTTAGAAATACAGATGTTTGTCTAACACTGCAGTTCTCAGACCTTTGTCCAAACCACCACTTCCAGCCTTAGGGTGAATATATCAGGGGATAGAAAAATGAACCCTTTACGCAGATAATAAGTTCAAGTAGGCAACTGCAGTTGAAAATCTGTGCCCTCTTCCCAGTTTAAATTTGTCTTCATTCAGCTTCAGCCATTGACCATACAGCATCTTTCCTGTTAAATAGAATTTATCATTAGTATCTTTTATCTTTCCTGAACATAGCAACTTCCCAGACTTTAAAACCAAACCAGGTTGACCTACATACAGTCTCTCACTCCTTGTACCATCTCAATGTCTGTTACATTATCTTCTCCAGCTTTGCAAATGCAGTGAAACTGCTGGCATCAAAACTGCGTGCAGTAGTGCAGGACTGATGTCAGTAATGTTGCACAAAATAATAACACTCATTTATTTCAATTCGATCCTCTGTATTCATAGGCCTGAAGGCTGTATTAAATGTTAGCCATAGCTTGACAGTAGAAGGAATCCAAGTGTCCCCTCCATTCTGACCAAATCTTTTTCAATCATTTCTCTGCAGGATGCAGCCTCACTGTTCATAAATAAAATCTGCATTCTTTACTCGTGGATGTAGCCCTGAATTTGGCAATGGTGAAATGTAATTTTAATGATCCAAGCTTGTGAAATGATACAGATCACATTGCTTCCTTCCTTCCAGTCTGACACTCTTGGTGGATTCCACACATTTTATCAACCAGAACATTGTATTTTCTTCTATATTTTTGATAAAAAATGTTGAATATAAATAACCTTAGTACTAATGCCAGGAAAACCCTATCAGTCTTACTTACTGAACTAAGATTTCTGGTGGATATTTACTTTGAGATCTAGAAATAAACAATGTTTAAAGCTAGTTAACATGTGCTTTATTAATATTTTAAAGAGGTCTTTTTCAGTTATAGTTGAAAAATCTAAACATATTGCTGTTCAATTAATAATGTGGTCCAAAGCCAAACAGAAACTAAGGAAACTTTCTTTACTGTACTGTGCTCTTTATGACCTGAATTTTTTATTAATTGAGTCTGATGGCAAGTTTTCATTTATGTTTATAATGTATTATTAGGATCGGTTTACCAAATCCTGATTAACTTGAATGGGGAACAAAAATAGCATTTCTTATGGATTAGCTTCTATAGAGTGAGGCTGAAAACAGGACATCCTGGTTTTCGAAATAACTGGATGTCTTTTTTTTACTTTTGAGTATTTGATGTTGTCATCAGAATACAAGGAAAAGATTGATGATTTTCCTACAGCAGGTGATACAGTCACCATTGACAGTAGGTTGCAAGTGGTTAGATGATTTATTACAGGCCAAATTTTATTTTTGTGATGTTTCACTTTGAGTTGTTTCAATGTGTCCACAGGCGCTGGATTTTATTCTTTAAAGGACAAATAGAGTTCTCAATTTTTACAAGTTCATGTATTCATTTTCATGATACTGTACTAAGCATAACGGGTACATCTAAAAACATGTACAGATCTGATTACATAGGCATTTATATCTCCCCAGTGCTCCTGTCAGATGTGGAGACCTGTCAGCATGCAATGGGATCCTGTAATTTTTCAACATTATCTAATGGAAAATATTAATAAGAGCACCAGGACATTTTATGGATTTTTATTATTTGGAGATGCCTGTAATTGCTCTCTATTGAAAAAACATGTGCCATATTCCAGCTATGCTCTCCAGAGATCTGTGACAAAAATTCCCCCTGCCAACTTTTAGTTATTTTTTCTGACTGCCAGTCATTACCTTTTGCAGATTTTTGTATTAAATGTAACAGTTAGAAATGTTTTAATTTTATATTTTATTATTCAATAAACCCTTCCAGCTGGCCAGATTCCTCCTGCGTAAACATTCTGACACTTTTGTTTAGAAGATATGTCAGCATGTGCAAGGCAATGGCCAATGAAATCACCATTATCTCTGTTCGACAGGGAATGCTTTGAAAAGCTCTGTATTTTTAATGACTTGGAAAAATCAAAGACAGAAGAACATCTTGGGCCTTTATACATAACAAAAAGGGCATATTTACTGACTCATTAATACTAAATGTCAGATTGCTGTGTTGACAGTCTCAAGTGTTCTGTCACCTACAGGGAGTATTAAATACAGAATAAACAGTGCAGTGTGAATGGAGGGGCCATTTTTCTATCAGAATAGGGGGTGTGCCTATTAAGTTAATCTATGAAGTTCAGGTCATAAAACCTCAGATTAAATTCCAGGCCATAATTCATCATTTTATAGCTTTGTATTCTAGATGATTCCTTCCTTCCCAAACCCTGAACATCTTTCTGCCTACAAAAGGATAAGCTTCCTTCCTTTCTTCTCTCTTTTGACCAATCTTTCAGGCTTGGCATTGAGTCTATTTCTTCCTGCATTTCCCTTGCAGAATTTTGAACAGCTCATCTCCCTCCATTCTATTCCTTTCTCACACTGTACTGCTATTGACACAAAGTCATTCCTTGTTGTTGCTCTAACGCTATTTGGTCTTCCCAATTTTCATCTTATCTCTCATTAGAGATCCCCTTTCTTACACATTGAGATGACTCTTCATAGTAACAGGCTATTAACACATCGTACTAAATATTTTGGTCTGTGTTCTTCCCAATTGTCCACTGTTCAACATTTTACAGTGTTTCTTTTCACTTTAAATGACCAGAAGAATAAAAATATCCTTGGCATTGTTTGCTTGAGCATTTAAATTCCCCAATAAAAAATCACAGTTAGGAAATACTTCCTCTATCCTGTCCCCATTTCCCTTCTTTGATTTCAAAATATAATGGGGTCAGTGTGGGTTTGCTGCTGTCCAGATTTATTATCCAAAGGGACAGTGTTTCACTAAATTTGTGTGATTTAGAAGCATGCCTGTAGCTATATACCCAGTGTAGCAGTATGCCTTATTCTATCATTTGCCTTGTCTGTCTTTGCCAGCCTCTACCACGTACTATTCTCACTTTTTATGTCTTCTTTTTAACTTCCAACCTGATTCAATGGGGCAAGGACCTGCTGTGTTTGGATAGCATGTAATTCGGCTTCCTACAGTTTAAGGCAGTTAGATGTTATTACATAATGCAAAGAATAATAATCTTATTGTCCTAATTTATAGTGTCCCATATTAACCTAAACTATTCCTATCCTTCCTTGATATTAAGTGTCTAATAATGCATAGACATCTGTCCAAACTATAAATACTACTTTAATACTTTTATTAAAAAAAAATATCTTTCCCAGGGATATTCCCTGTAGCGCAGTAGTCTCAGTTCTCAATATTTTAGACTTTTTTAAATGATAGAACTGTCACAAAAGCAGTTCCAAGAGATATGGTTATTGCGTATGTAAAAGAAAAACCTTGTCATAATTTTATTATTAGAGAAATATAATGCCCATCTCTTTATTTTCAAAAGTGTATGTGATCTCTTTTGGCTCCACTGGGATATCAGATCTAATTCTTTATGCATACAGAAAGGCTGATCATGCTTGAATTTAAGTTATATAAATAAGCCTAATTTCCCGATAAACAAAGGAGAAAAAACATGAGCTCACAGTTTTTTAGGCTCACAGACTGTTTGGGTTGGATGATTTTCTGGACATTCTTAAACTGACCATGGAGAGCTATTGGGTTTTTATATAGAGAGTAAAATAATTTTTAAGATATGAATCGTCCCTAATTAGAACTGATCATACTTTCTGATACTTGAATGTTTCAAATTTGGCCAGGACAAGATCATCTTAAGAAGAAATGTGAACAGGAGATTTATATGGTGAATAATGTGCCCACACAGGTGTTGGCAGGTGTGGAGAATAAGATGGCAAGAGCATCGCATAAAAACTACTCCCAGTCTGGCCTGTTTATAGCAGGCCAGAATTAAAAACTTCAGTATGAAGAACAAGTGAATTAAAAACTTAAATGAGGTGACTTCTTCCATGGATGAATACTTTTGCTCTATCAATTTTAGCCCCCCAAAATTTCCAGGACCTTATGAGAATTTGCTAGGACAAAAACTTGCCAGAACAGCAGCAATTAACAGTCTGTTTGATACCTCATACCAAAGGCTCCAGGAAAATCTATCCTACAGTTGACCTTATGATGTCAGCAGCCACTCCGTGTGTTCAGGGGTACTCAGCTCTAACACTCATTTGATCACAGGCCAGGCCTGCTGATTACTGAATGTCAAGGAAAACAAGAAAAACTGAGCAGATAACACAAAATTGTGCAGAGGAGGGATTGTTGCTGAGAGAGTTCAAAAAGAATATTTTGGATGTGAGCCAAGAAAAAGTTGAGATTATTTGGAAAAGAGTGTAAGGAGAGAGGATATGCCAGTGAAAAGGTCAAAAAGGAAGTTTGAGGAAAAAACAACTTGTCTTAGATATTTGAGAACCTTAAATTAGCATACTAAGCCTTGATAGTGTTGCAAAGAAGCAGCAGCTTTCTCAGTAAAATCCTATCAGGCTGTTGTGTTTACCTGTGTATGACTAACCAGTTCTGAAGTCCTTCCTCAGATACTGCATGTCTTGTATAAAACCTGTGCTGGATCCTACTAGGTTGTTCTTACTGAGCTGCATCAGAAGTGTAAGATGGGTGTAACTATGTAGCACCTGTAGTAGTTGGTACATCTTATACTGATTTTTTACATTCCTGTGTCTAACTGTTCAAATTAGTTATGCAGTTCCTTAAAAAAAAACATGGGGCAAGGCAACCATTTGGTGAAGGATAGAATTTTGAAATAAAGCTCTGGAAAGTGGTGGGGAACCCCTTTTGACACGAACTACTATCTTCCTGTTTTTCATAAACATATGTCCTCATGCTTTTTTACAATATGCAGAAAACAAATCTAGACTAGCAGGGACCTAACCCTGATGAACTGGACCTCCTGAGAAGCAAATTTTAACAAAACTCTGTGCTATCATGGCTGTATTGTGTTGATACCCACAAATGCAAGTACTGTAACTTGCTGGACTTTAAATACCAAGCCACATTCCTCATGGGTGATTTCAACAGTGGATGTTTTTTGTTAACTGATTGAAAACAAACCACTCACTCAGAGTATCTCTGTAAAGTGGTCACTCAATTAAGTGCTTTTCAGTTTTGCTCTTTGGAAAATATTTTCAGCACACATCTTAGTTTTATTATGCAGTGGTGTGTTAAAATCTATCAAAAATATCTCAACAAAAAAAAAATTCCTCTGAAGAGACTCTGTCAATCTTGAGATCAAGCATGCAAGTGTAGAGATTGATCACACTAAACGAGGCTTTTAAAAAAAACCAGTATTTTAAGTATACCTCTAAAATTGTGCTCACTTTAAAATGTGAGCTGCTCTAACTCATTATCCTCTTAAAAACTGCAAGCCTTGGGGCTTTTTATTTCACCAGTTAAGTAACAGCGTACTGTGCCCTTGTAGAGAAGATGAAATCAGAGGTTTTCATCTTTTCCTCATTCAAGTGTTTCTTCAGCAACAAGTCCTGAATGACAATGCTGCTACTGTTGCCAATAGGAAAGGCCTACAATTTAGCTTGTCCTGATTTGACATTGTGGAAATCCTTTACTGTTCTCTAGACACAATCAGTCACTTTAGCTGATTTTTCTAGAACTGCTTATTTCAGAGGAATGACATAGCCATCAACATGTTAGTTTGCTTACTGTGCCCTGGTTACACTTCAGTAAGTTTCTATCAGGAGTTAAGTGGAAGGGGTGGGAATAGCAGACTTTCTGGTGAAATTTATCATTAACAATAATCTCTCTTCTGATGTACTACATCTTTCTTCACTTGTCACTGCTTGTTCAAGACCAAATCACATAAGCTTTGCCTCAGATGTTACTGCAAGTATTGCAGATCAAGGAATTTTGTTGTATTTTGTAGTAGTCCTGTGGCTAGGGAGCTTAAAAATTAAGCAAATGGAGTATACAAATAGAAATGATAAACATTTTTATCCCTGTCTGTATTTGAACCTGAATCATCTGTCTCCCAAATCCCTGCCTCAGCCATGACACTAGTGTATGGCAGTCTTGTACCTCTGTATTGCTGTAGCAGCTGTGTAATTTTCTTTAAGATTCTTAAATGTGCACTGAGTCAGAATGACTGAGAGAATAATTCTCTGGCTTGGTGACTAGAATTTTATAACCAAACCAGCTCCTATCCCAATGATTCTTTAAAACACGTTTGTTACAGTTAACTATTTCAATAGGAGGAAAGTGAGATCTAGAACATCTTCAAAAACAGCAGGAAGTGAAATCAATCCCCTGGGGAAGTCTAACAAGAGGTAAAGAGGATAAAAATACACTGTTGTTGTCCCTTACGTTTAAGGGACCACGACAACATTCTTCATTTTGTTACTCTTGTTACCTCTAAAAAGCTTCTAGGTGAGGTATTCTGGCAAAACAGGCAACAGACAAATTCAGGATGACCCAAACTTTTTTTGATAAATAGTTTATGTCATAGGAAGAATCACTGAGCTGTGAAGAATTGTTTGTGAAGAGAGCACCATGCATTATGAATTCTAATATGACCTCCAAATTTCTCTACAATCAGTGATGCACCAAATACCCTATCATATCTCAGCAGAAAAAAATTATGGTATTATATATGTATTAATATATGTATTCATTCAGGATGTTTACTATTTTTCAAAAATAAAGTAAAACTTAGGATGGCAAGAGCTCAAATACAGGGGAGAAATAGAGTTACATAATATTACCTGTTCCCCTTTTCAAAGGTACACACTTCTTTACTACATTGATTTGTATAGAAAAGAATCCTCAGAGCCACAGTTTTGCTTTACCAAACACTCCTTCAAAATTCTTCTTCTTGAAAATACAGTACCATTGTAGCACACCTGCCTTCATAGTCCAGAAACATCTGGAGAAGTTAGTGCTAAAATATGGCTTAAAGCAGCCTCATTGCACCAGTTAAGGATGGTCTGGTTATATCTTCCAGATAGAAGGCAAAACCAGTTGAAATTCTCTGATAAGCAGAACTTTAAATTAATTTCATAGAACAGAACATCTCAGTCGTTGTGAAAACATTGCAGTGAGCTGTGAGCAGACTCCACTCCTTGTTTTTATCACTCTGCTGAATTCTACATGTATTTTGATATTTGTTTGTTCTGAAAACATAGCAATCTGCCTCAAACAGATTAGTAAGAGACAAGCTGGCGTATTCAATCCTATAAGGGATTCTGAACAAGCAGCCGAAAAGCAACTATTTAAAAATCAGCAATCCTGTTTCAGACAGACACAATGAGAGTCTCCAAGGCATCCTTTTTACCAGGTTTTCTAACTATTTGAATTGCAACAACAGGTAAAAAAACAGGTTTCTTTCTTTGAATCACATTGTTGGAGAAATTCCTTTAAAAATTACATCAAACAGAAATGAATCTTTTTAATACATGTGCCCTTCTCCTCCCCCTTTCCCTGCAGCACCTTAGCCTAGTGTATTTGCTCTTATAACAATAGGCTGATTTTTTCTTTCAATAGCGTGGATCAAATGCTCTCCTTTTGAACACAAGTGACTGGACTGCATGTGTATAACTGAGGAAGATGGTTTTATGTCATTAAGATACTAAGAAAAATTATTTTGGAAAAAATAATTCTGAGGATTTTTCTCTGTCTCCTGTGTGTCTGCTGTCATGAAGCATCTTAATTTTTTGGATGGGTCTCCTGCAAAAAAGTTTTAATAGATCCTCTGTCTAGTTCTGCTTCACAAAGCACAGAGGATACTGGAGCTCTGGTATAGTTCAGCTTATGTGGTACCTGTGCCTACCAGGCAGAGTCCAGACTGTTCCCACATACGCCTGCAATATCCAGCAGTACTCCCAGAAAGTTGGAGGAAAAGCCGATCTGAGGCTGTAGAGCGATTCATGGAGCACTGAAGAAATCAGTATATTCTAATGAGAACTCGTCATTTACCCCAGGGCTGCCTTTGGCTTCATGACACTCTTGAAGAGTGAATGGGTTGTCCATAAGTAGTAACAGAGGTTGGCGTCAGAGGAAGGGATGTGATTGCCCCCATGCCTAGCTTTTGATGTCATTCTCTGCCCATACTCACTCTCTGCATAACACTGTCTTGGCTACAAGATGAACTGTGCTTTAAACCCCACTTTTGTGTACTTCTTCAGTAACAGGGCTTGTTACTTCCACATATCCCTGTGTCAAACCAGGTGGTCCTACACTGGATATTTGGGTGACAGAATCCTGCTTCCCAGCTGTGATAATAAATAAAGGGCATAAGACCTGGCACTTGTAAACGCTTTTATTTTGGAAGCTTCTGACCAACATCTGGATAAAATTATTCAAAAGCTTATTCCTCCAAATGAAATATTTTTATCTAAATGATATATGCCCTATATGCAGATAAACTAATGTTAGTTAGATACACTGATTTATAACAACAACATGAAAATGAAAATGTCACCTTCCATCAGTTTGTTTGGTATGTGTGCATGGACTAAACTCATAAGTTACTCAATTGTGGCTGTCATTTGTAATTCATTCTCTTGCAGATCCTCTAATCAGATTGAGATACCTTTTTTGGTACCTTAATAAAACAGACAATAATAAAACAATGTGTATGAGTCAGATACCTCAAGTGCAGGAACCTAGTGTTAATTTAGATGCTTTGAGGTATCCCATCTGGTTTCCAGCTGCTGCTATAGAAGGGCAGCTCTTCCAGCTCTTCCATTTGTCATGTGTCAGACCTAGCCAGGCAAAGGTCCTAACATACCACTGCTGTCACTGGTTGCTGCTGCTCAGGCACATGGATTGTTTCAGTGTCTCTTGCTGGCGGTGCTGGTTAGTGTGTGAGAGTCTGTAGAAAAGGAGTGCAAGTGAAGATTTTCTGTTAGCTGAGCTTCCTACTGTGCTTGGAAGGTTTAATCCCAAATACAGTATGCATGGCTTTGGTGGCATGTCTGGGCAATACCCTAAAGCAGTTCTACATATTTTCATACAGGCTATAAAGCTGACTTGGCCCAAAAGAAATAAACTGAATTTTTTTTTAGGATCAAATCTGAGAAACACTTTAAATTAAAGTTCCATTTATAAATAGTCTTTTAATATCTGTTACATGGTTGCCAGATGGACTCCTGTTCTTTTATAACTTATGTTACAGTATGTTGTACTTTTGCACTTTCTTATTATGTTGAATTCTCAGCAAGTGATTCTGTTGTAAGAACTATAAATAGCATGTAATCCAAGCAAATATTGTTCAAATGTGCCTATTTTATACCTTTTTTAGATTTTTCAAAGTCCAAATTCGTTCTGTATGTTTGGACATAAAAGGCCTTCACCTTTTATGTCTTGAAATGGAAAGAGAGGACTAGTTCCTGGATACTGTTGCTTCCAAGGAGTTTTAAGAAAAGCTCATTTAGATCATTTTGATTTACCTTCTTTCAACATGTCCCAAATATTTCGATGTTCTTGATTGATAAGTTTAAATAAAAGGTTGTCCTTGTTCTAGCCAGGCCAGAGTTAACCGCCCGAAGCAGCCAGCACAGGTGAGCCAAGTTAGCCCAGGTGAGTTGAGTTAGCCCAGAGTTGTTTCCACCCCACCTGACATCACTTCCCCATAAAAGGGGCTGGTCAGGGGGAGGTAGTTGGCTGGCTGTTTTCAGGTCAGTCTGAGTGTGGTTGGGGCATCAAGTTGGTTTTCTTGTTCTGTAGTCCTCTGGGTTATTGTCAGGTTGGTAACTTGCTTTCTGTTATCACTGGGTGTCCAAAATTTGCCATGGGCTGTTATTGTTCCCTTTTCAAGGTGTTTTTTTTCAGTAAACTGTCCTTATCCCAACCCGTGTAGGCTCTGTGTGTTCCTTCTTTGGGAGTGAGCGAGCAGTGTGGGGTACCACAAAGGTGTGTATTTCTCTTCCTGTTGTTGATTTGTAACTTTTGCATCTATCTGGAATGATGGAAATAATGTGCTACAAGGGCACAGGCTGATCTTAAGGTTCCAAGATCTTAGTCATCAAATCTTATTTAAATGGGTAAGTGTACCTGCCACCTTGCCCATTAATTAATTATTTCTTTCTGAAAATCTTGTAGACTTTTTCCTTGCTGCCAGTGTATGGAAATCAACTGACTTCCTGTTGTGTTTTGACTTTGTGATGAAGTTATTTAGTTGCAGTACACTCTATTTTTTCACTAAATTTTGGGGTTTTTATGTAATATAAAATTGAGGGGAAGGGTGTTAGATATTTTGTGATTAGACCGCTTTTATCTGCGTTTTATTGAGCTAGTACTTAAAGCCATGTCATGAACGAAGTGTAGATCTTCAACATCTTTTGTTGCTGTGGAGTGGAATGCATATATTGTATGTCTGTATTTTGTAATATTGAAGCTAATGGCAGTGCTGAACATGATGGTTTAGAGAAGATGTTGTTTAATGTCAGGCTGTGCAATTAAGAGTTCTTTCAAGCCTGTGTTTAGCTATGCAAGCTCCACTGTAATGATGGCAATTATTTTTGTTAAAATATAATAACAGTTCAAGATGTTCTCTAGTGGCTTGTGATAGAAGCTCTCCATGTGCTGGGGAAATCCATGAAGTTTCTGCTGAGTGGTAAATAGAATTTAATGCTCTCTTTGATGATTACACTTACAGTAAAAATCTTGCCAACACATGAAATGCAGCTGGTTCTTGCTTTGCTTCATGCCTTAAAAAAGGAAAATTATTTGTGTCTATAGTTTTTCTCACCTCAATCACTGTTACTCTAAGTCGTACTCAGTAAGGGACTTCTTGGGTATCTCAACTTGAAGTGTTGTTGTAGTAAAGGTTTTTCTCTGTCCTGTATTGCTCTCCCACTGCCTTTATGAATTTTAACTAATTGTAGGTCATCCAATCCTCACTTTGTGATGTGACATGTTTAATGTTTAGTTCTGGGAATGCAATTTCTTTGTTGAAGTGCCTTGTGATGTTAGTTCTTGGAAGGTGAAATTTTTTGGTTCCCTGTGTTAAAGGTTTTTTTCAGTTCATTCCTCACAGCCTTTCCAGGTAGTGTAAACTGAGTAGTGGGGACCTTGTTGAGCTAAAAGTCATTTATTATTACTGCTTTCCACAACAACTTCAACTTTGACAATATCATCAACGTTCTTCCTCTTGCTTCTTTACCTCCATTTTTTACTGTTCTGTCCCTTCTTCTATGCAGATTTTTTCTCTGCTTTTTATCCAGTAAAAAAGCCATCTCCGAAAGTGTTTTTGAAGTGCTAATGCTTGCTTTGGCATGTTTCCTTTCTTTAACATAGTTTCACATAGCATCTCTTAGTAGGTCTGTAGGTTTATCTGTCTGCGAGTGAGCTGCCATGATGTGACTATGATGCTGCCACTTAGACAATGGCGCATTTATGATGCCCTCTTGTGAGGGACTTAGGTCATGGAATATCAGAAACTTGCTTTTCAGTTTATTTTGCAGTTGCTGCTCTGATGCTTTTTATTTCAACTCCTTGATAGTGCTTTTTGGTGGAATGGCTTCTCATTCGTTACGGAACAGAAGCAAGTGCGGTTTTGTCAGGCTTTGCACACACTGACGTAGCACCAGGCTAAGTACGTCTGTAGCACTTGACTTCACTATGCCCACACCCTCTATTCAAAAATAGGTTGCAAAATACACAGAATTTTGCAACTAAAAAGGATTTTACTATCTTCATCAGAACTATTGCATTAAGAGAATAACCACACTCTTTTGTTGTGTTCCCACAAAAAGCTGTGGCAGATAATCTGTTGTAGCATACTGGCAGTGCTTTTGTGGTCATGGTTGTTGCTATTGTTGGTTTAATTGCAATCAAGATGACTGCAGCTTGAGAGCTTGATCTACAGGCCAAGGGGGGGAAAAAGCTGTTTTGTTAAGTTTTTGACAAATTGTTTGCCTAGTAAAAATTACAAGAAGGCATGGGGGATGAGGAGGCAACCTGGTGATTGCCCTTCTTGTGGCATAAGTTCCATGGCTAAGGATGCCTGGGACTGGCGGGGAAAAGACATGAGATTCTTTCTACACTGAATACTTGCAAGTGGCTGTATCCCACCTGTTTGAGTTGATGTGTTGTACTTGGAGCTGCTTTAAATAGTGAGACTTGAGGGATGTGGAGACATTTTCACCTGGGACGTTTTTCCCATGTTTTGTTAAAAAGCTGTGTTAGTTGGCTAATAGCTACGCTTTGGCTTGCGAAGAAGATGAAGCCTCACTCCTGTACTGAGTCTTATGGATTCTGCTTGTCAGTCATTCTATAATATACAGGAAGTGAAACGTTAGGAGACAGAATCATAATATGTATGACACTTCCTGTGCACAATACTCAAGATGAGAAATAAGCTACCTATATATATCCTCCTACCCTGACAGTCCTGAAATGTACAAGTGAATGTTTTTCAGTAGTAATATATACTGTAGGTATGTTTTTATGCTAAAGTGACAGTTTATGCCTTTCATTGTTCATATAGCTATACCTTAGCTCTTCAGGGTTTCTTTCTGAATATAAAATTATTTTGGAAATATAATATCAGTGGAATATTAAAGTTTTGGCAGCTGTATTTGAAGACTCATAATGAAGAGACGAGATTCGTGGAAAGCAAACATGCCTGACTTAACAGTGGTATTATTAGAACAAAATTATACATGAGTCATTTGAAGTTAGAACTCAGGAAAATGCAAGAACAAATAATCAACTAATTTATTTGAATTTACATAACAGGTAATTGAGTGACTAGAAAGGAAAAAAGTGAAAATTTCAAGATGAATCATATTCAAGCAACTTAATTTTCATCTCTGGCTGGGTTCCTTGTGTAGATTACAAGCAGTGCATGTCACTTGCACCTTAAAGCTTTTGATGCTGTCTCAGATGGTATGTGGCTAAGCAAATGAGTACAAATTGGTGCAGGTTAAATTACTACCATGTGAATACAGAATTTGCTGAAAAGTCATACTCCATGTATCAAAGGTTCCCAGAGAAATGGAAAAACATGCCAAGTGGAGTTCTTCAGGGATCTCTCATGTGTTTATTATTGTTCAGTTTCATTAATAACTGGAATGCTGGGGTAGATATTTCATTAAGGTTCCTGTGGAGAAAGCCATCTTAGTTTCATGAGTTTCATACTGGAATTAGTTGGTAATACTAGAATTTTCAAGCATCTTGACAAATTGCAGTGGAGTTTTGAAGTATTAAGATATAATTCATTCATGATGTGTAAAAAACACTGCTTTTAGGTAGGATTTATTCAAGGCCATGTTTTTATGAGAAAATATTTAGTGGTAGTCTGAACCTAAGATAAAGGTCTCAGAGCTTGTCTGAAGTTTTTACAAACTGGTTAGAAAGATGTGATTTATGTGTATCTGGTTCTGCCTACTGGCAGTAGAGTGGATCACATAGCCTCCCAAGTTCCCAATCTGTGGTAGCAAATGAACCTGGTATGCTGGGCATGAGCTGTAAGGGTCTGAAACTGATCTGATGTCATGCAGCTGTCCTTAGTGGATGTCTGGCTTCTGTGAGTATGACTGAACATCAAGTAAAGCCCTATGTGTGGGACTTTGAGAAAGCCTTGGTGTCCAGCGAACTTTCTTTGAGCACAGGTAGTAACACTGGAGTTATTGTGTCTTGAGGTAAATGCCAAGTGAGATTTTCCAACAGGTTTATTGGATTAATTTTGATTTAATTTATGGATCCACATGACGGAACATCAAAACCCCTCTGGTTTCCACATCCATGACTGGATGTTGGTCCCAGCAGGGAAGACCTGCATTATTCTTCAGGATGTTGGTTGCTACTCTTCTTGTTCTGAAAGGTGTTGACAGATGCATTATTCCCCTCTGTGCTGGTCTTCAGTGGCATACCCAGCTAATTCTTTCTGCCTCTGTCTTTTATTGTTGCTTTTCTTCATTGTTTCCTATCCCTCCTTTAACTTCAGTTATTTTTCTTCATTTAACTGAGATGCTTTCACTTTTTTCACTTTGAAGTTAGATGCTCCCTGACATGGGCAGAGAAGATCTGCTGATAGCCATGTTCTTGACATCTTGCAGTAAGTAATTAGTTTAGTTTCTCAGGCTGCATTAGAGCCAGAAGTCTTGTACAAAGGTTCTATTTCTGTATCAGCAGATCCCAAAACCACAGCAAAGCAGAGGAGGAAAAAAGTTGGGCCAGGTCTCCACTTCATCCAGAATGTACAGGTGGCTTTATGATTCATTTTTCCTATTAGGAGGCTCCCCCATAGATCAAGTGCATTGCACTATAGAAGTTAATTTAATTGGAGCACAAATTAGAACCAAGAGCGTCTATCAAGTAGAAAAAAGCCAACATCTATCAGAGTAAGGCAGGAAAGAAGTGTATATATGTGTCTTCTCTACGTTGTGTTCTTGCGTGGAGTGTCTCCAGGTTTGCTGTTACTCTAGTAGTGCTGTGGCCTGATGCTCTTGAGTACATTGTGTGTCCTTAGAAAAAGTGTGTGGGAGGATTTTATCACTTCTGAGGCTTTTACCAGTGGAGTCACCGTTTGGTCTTGCATTAGGCTTCTCACAGTGTGAGTTGGTTCCTCACTCTGGCTGCCCCAGACTGCATTCCAGAACCCTTTCTGCACTGAGCACCTTTATCTGCTCTGGGGATTGACATCCAATGTCTCCTTGACCCAGAGGGCAGCAGCCAGTACAATGGGAACAGGGACCTTTTTTCCCTGATGTTCAGCCTTTGCCTTCAAAGTAATGTAGCATGCAGTAGGGGTGAACAAATCAGATCTGTCCTCTCCAGTTATTTTCAAAGGTCTTTGTACCAATTCGTATCAGCGTACCCCTACTGAATGCTTGCCTCAGGTGTAAGAGCACCTCAAGAATCATATCCACTGTTAATCTGTCCCAGATTCCTTTGACACTGTTGTAACTCTAGTCACAGCCAACAGATTTGGGACACTGTCATGGGAATTCTTTTCTCAACCTGTAAGTTAAAAACTGTATAAGCCTCTGGCATCTTTATTAACTTGGTTGGCTGACTTGTGTAATGTACATAGAGACATTTTAGGAAATTCTTGAAGTGGGAAAAGCCATCCTATATAAACCATAATGTTTCAGGACTCTTTCAGTCCTTAAGTTGGACATGTGATTCACATTGCTGTGTCTTGAAATAGCTGTAACGGATGCACACACATTCAAGTGGAAAGCTGCGTACTTTTGACAACTGCAGCCTTTCTTATTAAGAATTTATAAGTCAAATGCCTTCTATATTTGGAATCTGACCTTCCTTTTTTCCTCCTTGAAGAGGTCAGCCTTGAACATGTGTGCAGTGAAGCTTTTGATATTTACAGGAGTGCTTACAGATGTCTGCATTCAAATAGTCACTTCATGCGAACAGCTAGATTATGTCAAGAGTTATATCCTGTGATAGGGAAAGGGGGAGAATTACACAGAAGTGCTTGAGGATCTTCTGTTCCCTCCCCAGTCTTAGACAAATACTAACTCAATTTGCAGCAGCTGCAGATTAGTATCACCTTTTACCAGGTCTTTACATTCCCTTGCTGCTGTGTCCTGCTTCCTTCAGAGAGGACGATGTGAATGTATGCTAATATTTTTCTGTACTGACAGCCTGTGAAAGTTCATTCTGACTTGTCACGCTGGAACATTAAGTTCACTGATTTTTGTCTGTCAGATCAAAAACAGAAGATGAAGTTTGACAGGAACCAGAAAAACTGGATGGAAAAATGAATCAGGAATATCTTAAATACCAGAAGACCAATTGAGTTTATTTGCTGTAACTGAAATGGCTTGAAATCTTGTTTTTAAACTGAAATGGACTACAGAATTGTCACTTGAAAAGGTGAGAGAATTTTAAAACAAAAGTGCTACTGAACTATTGTGACTTACAGATAGAGGTCATGAGTGGTATATGAAGTACTTGCTATTAAAACATTTGATCTATTATCTTCACACACAGAGTCATCCTGTTTGGGCATATTAGAAAATTTTGGGGTAAAAGCAGCAGATTCTATTCCAGAGTGGGAGGTCAGTCATAACTTGAGCTCAAAAGCACAACCTGCTCTGTTTCTTACAATTGACATACCAAGGAGCATGGGCAAGGGCATGTACACCAGGGCCCATTGTCCCCATGGAAGCCATGGGGTTGTGACTGCACTGTAGGATATGGAATTGCAGGCTATACCAGGAAACTAAAAGCTCCCTTTGCCCTTATCTAATTAACTGGTGTTCAAATGAACTGGAGGACTGCGTGTTATGTTGTCTTATGATAAAGCACTACATGTTTTCTTGCAGTAATAGTTGTACTTTTTTTCTGTGAGAAACTTGGGGAAAAAAGGATTCTGCCTCAAGCTTCAGGAACCTGAAAGTAAATGTGAGTTTGTCCCATGATACTTTTAAAGCAAAAGTTCTGCTTCCCATTTTAAGATAGTTGATTTCTAGTTATGTTGCAGAATCTTGCTGTCAACTTTGGCTTTGCTTTGGTCTAGAGTCATGGCATCTAGTTTGTTTCAGTGCAGACTAAAGCTCTCAGCTATATAAATCTCTAGTCTCCAAGGAGCCATCTTTCCCTATCTGCCATTAATGAGATACACCTGCAGGGTTTGACTGTTACACAGCTCTCTGCATCCTTACATCTATCAGAGCTATCTGAGTCTATACACCCAAACCAAGGCAATAAAAAAGGAACAGTGTGCTCATTAGTGAAGCAAAAGTTTGAGTGTTTTGGCTTTCATTCTTCGTAACATCTGTGGTACAACATGATGTTGGAGCAGTGAAATAGCTGCATCCACACTTATGAAAATGATAATGTGAGTTATGTTCTTCTCCCCAGTATTCTCAGTGGGGAGAGGGATAAGCACATAAGTTCACATGTAGTCTGGAAGCTGGTAGAGAGATGCTGTGTGAACTTCTGCATTTTGCTTAAATGAAAAGCAATTTATTATTTCTATTTATTTAACGGAGTGAAGCAGTTAAGTTTGACTGAATATGTGTCCATGTGAGAAATTCATGAGGGTCAAAGATAAATTTACACACAAAATAAAGGAATGCACGCAAGACTTAAGGAGACAGCTGGTATCTATAACTCTTCTGTTAGGGTGAATCTCCATCTTAGTGCCTGGCTTAGACTTCTATTTGTGCAGAAATACTTTTGTATGGAGCAGAGAGATTCTGGTCTAGACCTTGCAGAACTGAAGAACAGCTAAACATTTCCTGGAAAACACATCAAAGTCTCAATACTGAAGGCAAAACAAAGTTAGGGCTCCCCAACAGCACAGGCAAAACTAGGGTAGGGTTCCTTTAAGATGCAAGCTGAGTTCAGGTTTGTGGACATGTGGTTCTGGCAAGAGTGGTAAAAAGCTGTTGTGTGAAAAGCAGTTGGGTGGGATCCATGGAAGCTAGTGCAGATAAGGAGACTGCAAATGAGAAGAGTGAAAAGAACAGGGAAGCTGGGAGTAGAGCATGGCTCAGGCAAAAAGAATTTGAACAGGCTAAGAAACCAGGAGTCTTAAGGGATTTGTAAATGGCTGAGGAATGTTTTTTCTCTTTTGTGTTCCTGAGAGTATGTGGCATTCCCTGTCCCTTGCATCCATACCCCTTTTTTTTTGGAGGTTGCACAACCTGTTTTCTTCCTGAGAGGCAGGATTCTTCTCCCTGCTAGCTTCAGTCCCTGCAGTTTCCTTTACCTGTGAGGATTAGGGGAGGTCAGAGAGCTGTAATTGTTCTTGCTACCCCAGGATTGAGGAAGGGTGGCAGGGAGGGAGATCAGTGCTGCTACTAGCAGGAGAGGCAGCCCCTTGCTGTAGTGATTCTCATAGGAAATAGCTTCCTCCTACCAATAGCATCAAACCTGGCTTTCTAGGGCTCAAGTGCATGTCCGGTGGGGAAAAGAGCTGCAGATTTTGTTCTTCAGGAGTGTTTCCTGAAATAACTCCCTGCTTGGGCTATGAGCAGTATTGGATTGCAGAAACTGAATCAGGTGATAGAGGAGAACAGAATTTGATCCACACCATTTGTCTAGAAAATATTATGTGTAAATGCTCAGAAGCACTGCATATTGGTTGACATTCTAGAGATGGGTACAAGGAGCTATAGATCTCATTGAACAAAGGCATGTACACAATTGAATTCTGCTAAAAAGAATCACAGATGGACTGGTAGCATTTTTTTAATTAAACCTCCAGATTTCATTTGGCTTTGACTCCATCAAAAATACTGCCATGTTGAATTCATTATTCCCAGCGGGGGGATAACTCTGATTGTTCAGACTGGATCAGAACTGAACTTTAAAGTGTCGGGCACCATGAAACAGTGAAACACAAGTGCCTATTTGCCTTCCAAGATAGTTGCTGTGTTGAGTGTACTTTTTACAAGGATGACTCTATCTGGGAGTTAATTAAATCAGTTGATGTGATGAAGTGCATTGATGAACTAGAGACTTAATTGTTTTCTACCAATGACATCTGAATTCAGTGTAGTAGCATCTCATGCTGTTGCAGATTGCTGAAAGATCACAAATTAGCCTTTCAGAGAGCCATGTAAATGAAGTAACCTGCCTTCTTTTGAATAGCTATAGAATTTATAAAGGTAGTAGTCATTTATGTCTCAGAGGGTTTTGCTAATAACATCTGTGCTACTGTTGCTAGTTTTTAAATTGCAAATTATATAATTACCATTTTGTTTTTACTAGAAACCTCAGAGTTGAATTTCTATGCTGCTTTTAAATTTCAGGTAATTATTTGAACTCCAAACATTATCTGGCAGCTCCATTCCACTGTTTTCCATCTTCAAAATAATGATATCACAGTCAATATGACTTACTCTTCAGTGTTCTTTGCACTGATACTACTGAGACAGATTTTGCTTAAGAATTTGAAGCTTCTTGAGGTTATCCAACAGGTTTCTGTCAAAGATCAAGATTTATTTGTAAAGGGTAATATCACTTGTGTGTCAACTTGGAGGTCTTTGTAGAGTAGTCCATGTATATTTCTGACTGTACACTGAAGAGATCATGTTTTCCTGTTTTATTGCTGCAGCTTCATCTTTACAAAATGACCCTGCCCACTTATATCTTCATTTATGAAAATTATCAGGACCTGAAAGGTGTAAATTTGTTACATATTCAGCTTTAGGTGTTTGAGCAGTTTGCATATATTTGGAAATGAAAAATACTGACACTTCTGTGGTCTGTACACAGACTCCTTCAAGATAAACCTCTTAGTGCAGTGTGTATCCTAAATAAAATACTGGGTAAGTTTTTAAATGGCTTCATTTTATTGTTGAGACAAAAGGTAATAGGTTTGCCCTCATTTTGCATATACCATTTTCAACCAACTGCTGATCCCATTATCAGCTGTGACTGTTTTTAATGAATATATCCATGAAAAAATTCTTACTTCCCCAAACAAAAGCAACCCTAAACCCAATATTAATTGAGAGGCAAGGATAACTATTTGTTTCATGTAATAATGCTTGAAGTATTTCTACAGCAAATAGTAATGTTACATTTCAGTAGAGGAACAGGTAACTTGTTCAAATAGAAATGGCAATATCAATGTGTTGTTGCTGGTTTTTGCTTGTCAGCCTTCCAAAAAGACAACATGCAGCATCAGTGTGATGCTATAGTGCTGGCTTACTTTGGAAAAATGCTTCAGGTGGGCCCTGGAGATGAGTATATTGTCTTATTTCTCTTACCCTTACCATATCACCTTTTTATAAACATGATTGTTATCACTTCCAACTGTTTCTTCTATTTGCCTTTGCTTGTGCTCCAACCTTACATTTTCCCAGGATAAACAGTCTCCATTCCCCTCTTGCTGTGTGCTTTAACTGGTGTGAAATTAGGGTAGGAGCGCCATCCTTATCTCCTGAAGATTCCCATCAACCAGAGGGGTCCCTTCATCAATGTTCCTGACTCCTGCCCTTTTGGTCACTGGACTTTCACCAAATGAACAGGAAACACACAACTTCTTCCATGTGGAAGACAATCTTTTGGGGGGTAATGAAGCAGCTGAGGGCATAAGAAAGTGTAGGGAAGAATAACCAGGGAACTTTACACTCACTTTACACCCAAGTGCAAAGTATTGCCCTATAGCCATGCGTAATCGACTGCATGTCACTTATTTATATATCCCTTTCTCAGACTCCCTTTCATTTTATAGTCTCATTCTTCCTTCCATGTCTGTATTGACAAACTGCTATGGCATCTGTGGGAATGGACTAGAGACCACAGAGGGACAATATAAGTCTCCAGGCTCACTGCCAGGGTGGATCACAATTACAGTTACTTCCAGCTGTAGGTTTGGGTTTCCCACCTCTGCAGGTAATGATCGGAAGAATGAGCTCCCTGCCATGTGCCACATCCAAGATGCATAAAGACACTTGAGCTGACAGCAGGGCCAGTAATACACATTTACTTTACTCTAGAGTAGTAGGGTAGTTTCTGTGTTTTACGTCTCAGACTGCAGGATGAGTAGAGCTTTTTGTGTTGAATGCATTGAAATGGAGTGGTTTTGTTGGCTCCTGTAGAATTTTCACATCACAGTACACTGCATTAGGTTAAAGGAAAAACTGGTGGACTTGGGAGATTCTTGCTCCACTTGTGTTGAAACAAAATTGTTTGTCAACAGTCAGACACAACGTTGTTTTGGTGAACTAGAAGCCAGTGAAATGTCTGCCATAAAAGAAATATTTCAAAGAGCACGAGTCCAGCAATAAAACTGTTTCTAATCAGACAGCAGAATATATGACACAAGCCAAAACACTACTCCAACTATTTGCAACCTCTGCAACGCTCATGAGACTGCTGCTATGTTATAGACTCTTTCCTGGTTATGTGATCCAGAGAATGCATATCACAAAATTACAAGTTAGACAAAATTGTTATAAAAACTCTGATTGCTTTGGTCAAGGGTTTGTGAGGAATTTGCCCAACACTTGTGACCTGCCAGGTCTTGATGAGGGATTATTTTCAACAATCATCTTGAAAGGCAGAGAAAGTGGTTTTGGGTATTGAAGTACACTGAAAGTAACTGATAAATGAAGCTGCAAACCAAGGGAGAAAAGAGTTATCTATGGTATGAAATTGAGATCTCTTGTCAGCAAAGTTCTGAGGGTTCTTTGTCCAGACGATGCCTAACTGCTAGGTAGCATTCATGGATATCTTTTGTAATTCAGTTTGTTCATGGGAGCTAGAGGAGAGCTCCTTGTAACTTCTCAATAGCCTGACACAGCAGGTAGCATGTGTCTCTTAGTCAGAACAAGTTCTGATGCCATGGGTTACACAGATTTCCAATGTCTGCAGTGCTGTTGTCAGCTCTGGGGTCATCAAGATGATAAGCATATAGACCTGTTGAAGCTAGTCCAGAGGAGGCCACAAGGATGATCATGGGGCAGGAGCAGCTCTCCTGTGAAGACAGGCTGAGAGCTGTTCAGCCTGGGGAAGAGAGAGTTTTGTGGAGACCTTATTGCAGCTTCCCAGTAGCTAAAGGGGCTACAGAAAAGCTGAAGGGGAGCTGTTTACAAGGGTGTGGAGTGACAGGATAAAGGAGAATGGCATTAAGCAGGTGGGGGCATTTAAATTAGATGTTGGGAAGAAATTTTTATACTGTGAGGATGGCAAGACACTTGGCACAGGCTGCCCAGAGAAGCTGTGGCTGCCCCTTCCCTGGCAGTGTTCAAGGCCAGGTTGGATGGGGCTCTGGGCAGCCTGGGCTAGTGGAGGTGTCTCTGCCCAAGGCTGGGAGTTGGGACTAGTTGGGCTTTGAGGTCCCTTCCAAGCCAAACCAGTCTGGGATTCTGCAATCCTAAATCTGTAGGGTAGTTCAATAGGAAATGAGTAGCTGCATGCTGAAGGATCTGCTGAGATCGAATTTATCCAGTTCAGTCATTTTGCTTTAGGTAGCCTGCTGAGAATTGGAATAGTGTTCACTGATACAATATGCATATTTCACCACATATTAACAATGCCATTAATAGAATTCATATTAATTTGTACTGCAGCTCTCTTTGCTGAACTGGAGGAGAATTGAAGTGTTCCTTGGGTCAGTCTGTGTATCACTGAGGAGTGTCTTGAATTTCAAACATAACCCTGGTGGGGATAGTTGGATTTCTCTTTGATTTTAACTGTCCAGTTTTAAGTAGTCTTTTTCCCCTGTAACCTATGTGCAGCATTATCTCAGCAAGCTGAAAGTATTAATTAAATGCTTGTGGAGGCTTCTGTTTAAGAACCAACAACATATCAGCAGTATGACTTTAATCTTTTCCCAAGCTTTTATATATCAAACATTCACATACTCCTTCCTCTTTTCTCATATCATGTTGCAGACTTTATTATGTATTCCTTGTACTCCTGAAATTTAGTTATAGATATTTTATCACCAGCTACGGAATAGGGCTTATAAGCAAAACCTTGTAAAAATTTTTAAAAGCTTCTGTTCAGGAATACTTAATATATAATAGGAACAGATAAAATAGCAAATTAGATACATTGGGATAATTAACAAAGGAAAAATAAATTACATTATGTTCAGAATCATATGTCAGTAAAAGGTTTTGCCAATTCATTTCCTCACTTGTTTAGCTTTATCTCAGCTCACTTATTAAATTTTTGGGTTTTTTTGGAATCTCTTAGTTAAGAGCACGGACCTCAACAGCACTCAGGAAAATCTCTTGCACACATGCCACTGACTGCGGAAATGCATATGCTATATTTGGATTTTTAAGGAATGTTTTTTTCACTCAAAACAGTGAAGCTCATCGACAAGAATAAATTTTTAGGGGGGAGAAGCTATTATAATATCCCCATACTTTTAATCACATGTAAGATAGCAAAAGTCAAATCCTTTGTCATTATTGGGAAGAAAACTTGGTAATATATTTCTATTTTGCATTTATATTGTAATCATTCTATTCACCTGCTTTTGGCACAAATGATATGATAAATTGTATTCTGCCTGGGTTCTCATACTCGCTTTCCTTGTGAGTGATTTCCGAATTTCTGAAGTGCTTTTAAAAATAGATGATGAAAAGATGCAATCTCAGTGACCTCAGGACCAACCAAATTGTTATTTTTCAATGTAATTTAACAAATCCTGTCATGACTACACTGTCACATGGTGTCTCTTAAAGGGTTCAGAGGAGGCCACAAGGATGATTAGAGGGCTGGAGCACCTGCCCTACAAAGAGAGGCTGAGGGAGCTGGGCTTGTTCAGCCTGGAGAAGAGAAGGCTGTGGGGGGACCTCATTGCAGCCTTCCAGTACCTGAAGGGAGCTTATAAGCAGGAGGGGATTCAACTTTTAAAAAGAGCAGATAATGGCAGGTCAAGGGGGAATGGACTAAAGCTAAAGGAGAGAAGGGTTAGATTAGATATTAGGGGGAAGTTTTTTACAGAGAGTGGTGAGGTGCTGGAACAGGCTGCCAGAGAGGTGGTGGATGCCCCGTCCCTGGGGGTGTTCAAGGTTGGATGGGGCCCTGGGCAACCTTGTGTAGATCCAGGCCTGGAGGTTGGTGGCCCTGCCTGTGGCAGGGGGGTTGGAGCTCTATGATGCTTGGGGTCCCTTCCAACCCATGCCATTCTATGATTCTATGATACTCTCATGTTTCAGTACATGTCAAGTGACAGACAATGCATGCTCCTTCAATGATCACTGTTTTTGAGAATGTCTATTGTTTTATGCCCTCAAAGGAAAATTTGAAATCAGACCACTTAAAACACGCAGAAACCTTTTGTGTATTAGAATTATTGTCTATTAGTCCATATGCTACGAGTAACATACTGTTAGATACTTGCCTGGCCTCCATGGAAATTAACTTCAGTAACCCATGACAATGTTTTCAGGGATGACTGCACAAAGAAGTAAGTTTTCTGATAGTGAAACAAATGAAACTTATCTGTGATAAAAACAAGCTGTGCAGTTGTGATTTGCAGTTGTTGCAGTTTTGTGAGGCTGTGCTGCTGAGATGGGGTTTCTTTAAGCAGCAGTTAGTTTTCTGCCAGCCTGAACTATGAACTGTGAGCAATTCAAGGCCAAAGTCGCGGCCTGAGAGATAGTCAAGTGCCTCTGAGAATCATGTGTAGGAGAAAACAACCCGGAAGCAGCTGCATTTTGCCACTGGAGAAGGGAGTGAGAAGATGTAACGAGCTGTGCAGACACCAAGGCAGGAACAGGGCCGGGGGGGAGGCGGCCCAGGTGCCAGAGAAAAAGATGCCCCTGCAGCCCATGGAAAAGGCCGAGACCCCACCTGCAGCGTGTGGAGAGGCTCCAGGCTGGACGGAGCAGGTGGAGACATAGAGGAGATGCTGTGACCCTACGTTGGAACAAGCCCCTGCCAGCATTTGCAGCCATGAGGAGAATCAGACACAGAGATGAGAGGGGAATATTTGTGTCAGAACAGATTTGCTGGGGGGAGGCTTGGAATCCCGTGGAGGACTGGGACTGAGAGACACTGTGATAAAGAGATGAAGCCCTGTGGGAAAGGATTCACATTGGAGAAGTTTGTGGAGGACTGTCTCCTGTGGGTGAGACCCCACGGTGCAGCAGGGGGAGGGTGTGGAATGTATGTCATTTACCTCCCCCACAGCGGAGAAATAAACCAACTTGCAAGGGACTGACCAAAGCCCCCATCTCCCAGTCCCTGCTGCCCTGTGCTGTGACTGGGGGGAAGAAGGGAGTGAAATCATGACTAGAGTGAAATCTGCTAAGAAGGGAGCAGAGGGGGAGGTTGGGGTGTTTTAAGATATGAAAGAGGAAAACAGCTCATGAAGGAACGGAGAACCCTATTTTTCCCCAGTCCCTGCCCCCCTGTACTGCGAACAGGGGGGAAGAAGGGAGCAAAATCCTGACTGAAACCTGCTAAGAAGGGAGTGGTGGGAGGAAAGTGTTTTTTCGATCTGGTTGTGTTTAAGATCTGGTCATGCTCCCAACTCGTTCTCACTGTTCTTTGTAGTGTAGTGTAATAAATTAAGTATTTTCTCTCCTCTTGACTTTGTGTTGAGTCTGTTTTGCCCATGTCATTGCTGACAGAATGATCACTCCCTGTCCTTATTTTGTCTCCTGAGCGTCTTAATGTATATTTTCTCCCCTGTCCAACTAAGGAGGGCAGTAATAGGCTGACTTTGGGTGTCTCGCCTCCAGCCAGGGCTAAACCACCACAGCAGTAAACTTCTACTGGCTATTTTGGCAAAAAAGCCAGGTTTCTTTTTATTCTGGTTGTGGTTGTCTGGTGGCTCAGCAGAGAAGCTGCTGTACCAACAGAAGGGCTTGTGCCATTTCGCAGGGGAAGAGTCACTTGCCTCAACCTGCTGGCTTAATAATGAAGTAGGAATTGAGCTGTATGAACAGATGGATCCATGATAGATTGTATACATAGTTTCCCAGTAAACACTTACTGATACTGCGGAGAAAAACACCCACCTCAGGACAGTTAAAAGCAAACTTGTCTCCACACTCATGCAATACCTCTCTTGATGAGCAAAAAAAGGAATGCTCACATTCATTTTTAAATGAAGTGGCGAAACCAGTGTGTTAACTCAGCTTAAAGACTAAAGGCAGGAGTACATACATAAAGTCTCTACTACAGTATGCAAGCTGTATGGGGATAGTTTGTAGGAGTAAAGGTCAATGAGTACAGGTCCTGTCACTTTACTAGAGAAACTGTAGGAATAGGAGATTGGTGAGAAACTCAAATCCACTACTACAGTGAGACTGAAATTACTAAAGATGATTCATATAAATACTGAGGAAGATAAGTTTGACTTAGGAGTTGGATTACTGGAACACAGCTTGTGTGTCCCTTCTCTGTATAACGCTTTTCCTAAATTCTCACTCTGTCTCCACTGACATCAATTGAATATCCATGGGATGATGCTGATTTACTTGAAGTGAGGATATGACCTTTTCCCTTCCTCTCCTTTGAGCTGCTAGCTAAGTTCCTATACATGCTGAAAAGCCCCTTTTTCCTTATACCCCTTTTCCCTACCTGGCAGAGTGTCACTTGCTGTGAACCAGAATGTCTACAGATATTGTACAAGAAATTGCAATGTTTTTGTCCTGTGAGTGCTGTAAAAAGTATGATAATATTTTGACCTATACAGTATGTAGGGAGTAATTATTCATATTTTTTCCGAGTGTGGCCTGGAGGCTTGTTATTCTTTTCTGTTTATGAACAGAAGTAAAGCCAAAACTTGAGCAAGTAAATGGTTGTTTCTTATTTGTATGTGAAGTATCATCCAAGCTTAACGTCTTCTAGTGTGGAAGTCTTAATGTGATATGTCAGCACATAGGAAGTTTGTTAGTAAGTAGACTGAAAATAATGGCAGGGTGAATTTGAAGTTTCTTGGGAATGTTGCTTTCTAAGACTTTTGGGGAATGGTTCTTCTAAGAAGTTAGTGGAAGTTGTACTTATCCAGAATAAGATTCAGCCCTAAAATTTAGTAAGTTTTCTAAACTTCAAATACTAATGTGCTGTAACTGAGAGAAAGAAATGTTGCTTCCAGTGTGAGCCCCGTGTCTAAGCTTTTGAAATGTGTATCTTGTTCACCTTTTCTGTAATGAGACTTTATGCTACCTAAACTGTTTTTAGAAGTTTCTTTTACTGGCTATAGAAAAAATTGCACCAGAAGACAGTTAAATGAGAGTCTTTTAGTACATCTTAGATTAAAAATAGTCCATATTTTCAAGTAATAGTAATGAAACAATAGGGTTTTATTTGGAATGCTCTCCTACTGAAGCTAATCTCCCTGTCTCGGTGTAATGGTCCTTTTTACTCTGTAGCTTTTCTTTCACATCAGTCAGGATGTGCAAATATTTACTTTTAAGGTTTAGTAAATATTGAGGTGGTTTTAGATCCCAGACAGATAATGAATTCAAAATTGAGGGCTCCACCTGTTGGTGAGAATACAAAGTTG
This sequence comes from Gallinula chloropus, assembly GCF_964237585.1. Classification (NCBI taxonomy): domain Eukaryota; kingdom Metazoa; phylum Chordata; class Aves; order Gruiformes; family Rallidae; genus Gallinula; species Gallinula chloropus. Next base: position 52,778,962 of record NC_140088.1, on the reverse strand, counting down.
AAAATGTCAACAGCAGCTGATATAACAAGAACAAGGGTGGCAGAAAATGGCTAACAAGTTTTATTTTATTGCATTATTTTCACATAAAATTTTTTAAAATTAATGAATTGGACATGGTACAAGAGGGCCACAATATCTTAGTAAATATTCCTTCTTAGCCCAGCGTAATAACATGTATTCCATGCTAATTCTCCCCTTTTTGATACTTTTTAGCAGCGAGTAAAAGGGTAGAATATATTGAAAATTACATTAGTCAGTGGCTTTGGCATACTTTAAAGCTAAGTCTATAGAAGCTATCCTAAGTGTCATGACCACCAGTCTTGTACTCACTTCAGCCATCATTCTTCTCTTGAGGTCAGTGGTAACGGGCTCAGGCTGAGCTGAGAGTGAACTGATGCCAACATCCTCCTTCCCCAGGAAGTTCCTGTTTTACACGCTGGGTGTCAATGCACCCTCAAACCTCATTTGACTTCTACCTTGTGTATCATTCAGACCAACTTTTGAGCTCTGTGCATCAACATGTGAGGGGATGTTAGGGACAGCAGTCTCAGTGGAGGCCTGAGCGATTTTACCTGCAATATGACTGGTGAACCAGACACAAAGGCTGAGAGCAATGCCTGGTTCTTACTGTTTCACTTCAGAGTCAAATGCTTGAGTTTACAGCAGGTATAATTCAAAATAATCTGTTGGTCTTTGTATTGGAATGAAGCTGTGGAGAAATATTCATGCATGCAGGCAGAAAATTTGGTGATGTGTTAGTCTGTTGGTGACTAAAGGAATTAGAGTTTGCCTTAAAGAGAACTCAGAATAATTTGGACCTAAGGACAGAATCAGGTCACTTGCTGAGTTTGGTCAAGTTAGATCAAAGGAGCAGTGTCAATATGCCCAGAAAGCACTTGGCTGTAGTGCAGAGAGGAAGGACAGAGATGCACCTACTCTTGGTGTGTAAACAGGTTTCCCAAGTTCTGAAATAGGAGACAATGTCTTATAGTAAGCAAAATTGAATTGGTATGATTTTTGTAAAACTGTAAGCTTGCAAAATTCTTCCCAAACAGACTGAAACCATAGCAAGATATTACTTTGCAGTAGTTGTGATGGGAAAGTACTTGAATGTGATTTCCATGGCTTTCAACAGCTAGGCTGACCATAAAGATTGTGAAAGATGAAATCTTTTTCCTATCATTTTGTTTTAATTTCTCAGGCAGCTTAGAATTCTCCTAAGGCTGAATTTCTCTGATGTAGATCAAGTCTGTTGTTACTACATCACCTGGTTCTGGTCTCCTGACTCAGCAGCAAAAAGTGTAAAAGTCACAAAACTACTGCTGCCTCATGATCCTCACCTAGCAAAATAGCTTCTGAAATTAGAGCTGATGTGAAGCTGTTTTACTTCCATTGGAGGGGTAATTCCTCCTCTGCCCACAACATACACATCTGTGCCTTTTTCCTCAGTGCATTCAAAAGCACTGGGATTCCCTAAAGGTCTTGTTCTGTGTGTCTAGAAGTCTGGGAAACTAAGGGCGTGAATCTCCTGTGCTGCACAGCCACAACAGGATGTTCAGCTTGGTACATTTAACCTGAATGTCTGTATGGTCCAGAACTGCATCTAGCTTAAATTCAGTGAACCAATCAAAAATGCAGAGGAAGATGAGAAGATGTAAAGATGAAGTAATTTCAAGGCAACTTCTGTAACTCATGGTTGACAATTTTGCCAATAGTTCAGCAATTGTGAACATCAAATGAGAAGAAAGCTTGCTGTCTTTGGAATGTGAAAACAAGGATTTGTATTTTCTACCTGAGCTGTTCCCTGCAATATGTAAAGGCTCACAAGGTGTTTTGCAGATGAACTTCAACTTTATGATTAGGTGCAGAACTAGTGCAACCAAATGAGTCTCTACTGCTGTTGTGTTTTGACATTGCCATATGCTAATGAATTTCCATCTGCATAACACCCATACTCAGGGGTTTTCACATCTTGGGCCTCCCAGGAGTAAGGCAGCACAGGGCTGCCTCCAGGCAGCAGTCAGGTCTTTACACAGCTTCTGCAATTCATTTACCCTGAACTCAGCTCAGATACATTACCAGGTTTATAACACATTTTACATGTTTTTCCAGATAGTTTTACAGAGGCAGAGGTAGGTCAAATTACTTGATGCAGGGTCATATGGAAAAGTTTACTGATGGTTCAGGAGGTCTTAGAAATGCTCCATGTAGCAAGATAGTCCATCTTCTTACTAAGTACTGATTTAAGAAAAAAACTATTGGAGTGCTGGTCGAGAATTTGTTGGCCATGACTCTTCTGCTAATCTGCAACATTCACAGTTCCAGAGTGCACAGTCCAGACCTTGCTCAAAGTTGTTGAACATACCTTGATAATGCTGCAAGAAAATTTATTACAATTGGTTGTCTTCAAATTGTGTATGTCATAGAATGAGAGAGAATGCAGAAGAGACACAGGCATGCTGTCCTTAGTTTTTCATAGCAATGCTGAGGAAGACTTCAGTGATAGTAGAGGACAAAGAAACCAAGAGGTGCCCTTACAAGAGGACACTGAGTATATTCCCAAGGCTAGGCCTCATAATATCTTTATATAATCCAAAGCTATGAAAAAACTTGCAGAGACTGAGATTTAACTGAGCAAGAAACAAATGAAAGAAATTAAGCTCTTAAGTGATGCTGTTGGGGTTTGATTTAGATGTGAGTTTTGGGTTTATTGGTAGTTTAAGCAGTACCTCTTAGACCAGATGACATGCTTCTGAACTCCTAGACAATATCTTTCTGAGTTGTTTTCATGTGTGTGGCCTGAGATTTTAAGCATATTAATTTTTGGGAACAAAGGAGGCATGCAGTCAGCAAACAAGCAGCTAACTGCAAAATTACATCCTTAATTTCTCAGAATGATCTTATTACTTGCTAAGGCAGATGAAAAAACTTGTTTGTCCAAGTAGCTCTCCTAATTGAATTAATCCATTGATGACACCTAGTTTTCATAGATAAAAGAATTAACCTATCAGTTGTGTAACAACCTTCTGTTCAGTGTGTTCGCAAACAAGTAATTTCAGTGGAACTACTAAAGAGTAAGATCTTTTCAGTAAGCATTAGCAATTACAGGACTGTAAAATCACTCCCTTTCTGATAGTAAGTTTTTTGCTGTGACTCAAGATTTTTCCAAGGGTAGACACTTTTTCTTTTCTACATGTCTCTATGTATACTGCCCACTTTTTTCAGTGTGAATGTTCCAGTTGGCTGCATGGACCTTGATGTCACAGCTGATGGTTTTACACCTCTTCGTGCAAGAGTAGCCCACTGTGACAACCTCTTGCTATTTTCTCTAATGATTCAACACACTGGAAGAGCAGTTCCCCTCCTGGCTAGCAAGTCACACTTTTACAGTAAAGTTGAACTGAAGGGGAAAGGAAGATTCATTACATACTGACATGACGAGTCAGACTTGCCTACTTTAAAGGTATCAGGAAATAGTGGAATCAGTTGTGTACTGCTTCAGCTTTCATAGAATTATACAATCATTTAGGCTGGGAAAGACCTTATATCAAGTCCAACTGTAGCCATCAAGTCCTTTCCAAAGTTTGCCTAACTGGAAGCAGTGTGTTGAACTTCTCTTTGTGGTACCATCAGCAAAGTTTCTTTGACACAATGTAAGAAAGAGGTATGGAATACAGTATCTAATGCTACATTGACCTAGCAATCCAAAATGGATATTGGAAATTAGTAGGCATTGATATACAGTAACTCTGTGCCCCACCACATATCATTTCCAGATTATAGCATCTGTTCTGGTAAAGGGGGAAAAAGCAGTAAATATGCTGTGTGAACAGATCCAACTTCAGCAGCAGAGAGCAGTTTGTACGAAGCAAGGCAAGAAATAATTCTTACTTATTTTACAGAACCACTTTTCAGAGAGGAACCACATTTTTCCCCCATTTGGTTTAGTAATAGATGTTTTTGCTTTAGTTGACATTGGCAAATGTGTCTGGGTGTATTGGCTGAGTTGTACTAATCAATCATCAAGATGATTTTCAGCTGAGGAAGAGGAAATTTTGGATAATTACGATGCTGATAATCAACAACAACAACCAAGAATGTGAAAACCACCACCAGACTCTCAGAACAGAAAACAGAATCGATGTCTTTGTCACATACTGCAATCTGGAATCTCTGCTAAGTGCTGAGCAGAGATTTTTACCTGATTTCCTCTCCACACCCCCCAAGCTGTGCTCGATGTTACATTTGTGCTAATGCCAGAGGCAATCAAACTGACCCTCTGCTGGGTGTGCCCTGACATTGTTTTCTGTGGCTTAAAGCAGTGAAAGACATTCCCTTTTGCTCATTTTCCAGTGTGTTTCTGGGAAATCAGACCATGAAGCTTGCCTCCAGAAATTATTTCGATGTGGCTAAGACCCTTGTTTACGTGTTCTCAATTAAGGAATCCTTAATAAGCTGTTCCATTTGCACACAGATTGCCCGGAGAGGGTATTTTTACCCTCTTTGGAAAACTTTGGCAGTAGGTAATGTATTAAATCATTGGTTTATAGTTCAAGGGTAAAACTCTGTTGGAACTGAAAAATGTGATATTAAAAAAATGTGTACGCTGAATTCTGCTTTGTTTTAAATTTAATTTCTTATTTCAATGAAAAATGAGTGCCAGTGTTAGTTTTGCTACTTTAGGACATATTAGAAAAATTAAATGGAATGTTTATTGGACCTTTATTACCAAGTGTTTGAGGTCCCTAGGAAAGAGAAGCATTCTTAGTATTTCTGCTGTGCTGTTCCTGGAAGTGGACTTTGAATAAATTGCCTTTGATATAGGTGCTGTTCAGCAAGTTTAGAATTCTTTTTTATGCCACCAGTGGTGACCTAGCAGCAGCAGCAGCATCTCTGCATTTATCAGAATATTTTACTCTTCTGCCTACGACGGCATCAGCAGACGTTGGTCCAGTCATGCCTGACATGACTGGCAACTTGGTAGAAGCAAGGCATTAAAACATCCATCTGCTTTTGATTTCTTGAAGGATGTTCTTCAGCTGAACTGGGGACTAGCCTCTCATTTTTACTTTTGAATTGTCCATTTACTGCTGTAGGGGGAGCTGCCACCCTTGAGTGAAAACGGGAGCCAGCCCATGAGGAACCAAGAAACAGAGGAGGGATGGACAAATTGAAGGACTAAATCCTTTCCTTCTTGCAGCATGGGGTAAGAATCCCCTGCCAGTTATCAGCCCAGTCTGTATTAGTGTCTGTGCAGAGCTGCTTTCCCAGTTAGCAGTGTTGTTACAGCACATCTGAAATGACAGTGATATGAGTCCAAAATAGGTAAGTGATGAAGTCTCTGCACAAACCAGCCTGGTATCTGGCCCCTAGCAGATAAGTACATATGTTAAACTCTAGGAGCAGGAGCTCTTGGAAAGAATTAGGTCTCTTTTTCAGAGCAGACTTAAGTCTGGAAGTCTCTCTTTGCTTACTTGCATGGTTACTCCTGTTCAGTGTAGAGGGTTAACTCCCTTTCCTCCCCTCTGTACTGTGCCAATGTGGTGCTTAGGTTATCAAACCAAGTTAGCTGCTGAGAGGTTTATCTCAGCTGTGGCTTGTTTCGGTTTTTTGTGATGCCTGGGATTTGTTTTCTGGGCTTCATTATACATTGGTGACCTTTGGCTGTCTGGATCTATGTAACTAATTGTCTGGCTCTTAAGTGTTCTCTTAAAGATATTTTCTTAGGAATGTTGTTTTAATAGCTATTAAGTTCTCTCTGTAGAAAAGTAATGAAAAAACAACAAAACAAACCACCAGCTTTTTCTTTGTTTTCCTAAGAACAAGGATTTTCCAAAATGAAGCGATACAGATGATGTAGGACCACGAGAGGGCACTCCGGCTCTTTGAGTGCTCTATTCCGCTTTTACTCCTGGGACTATAAAAATTATAATAAAACTTCAGGAGGAAAAAACACTGATTTACTTGTAGAATAAATTAAGACTAGATATCTCTTGCTTATCAATAGTCTTATCACACTCTTGGTATTAATTATGCACACAGATATCACTGTTTGGAATGCATTTGTAAAATGTTAAAATGGAAATTAATGGCAATTAGTTTCGGAGACTTGAAAGCAAATAAAACTTTTCCAGTATATCCGATATTTTTCTTGACACGAAGTCTGATAATTCTACCAAGTAACATACACATGAAACCAGTTTTGGGTGGCTTTGTTTTTGTTTAAATGCATCTGCTGGTAAGCTCTCATGATAACTGCACTCAAAGCAGCCCATCTGAGTTGGCAGGGAAGAATATTTAGGATTTGCCTCCATATGTACTTGGTCATCTTTGCATTTTTATCGAAGTAGTGTGTAGACTGACTGAGAGACCAGAAATGAACGTATGAAACCTTCATCCTTGTGCTTTTGTTCTGCTAAGTTTCAGGAGGGAAAGCTTTCATCTGAGGTAGTGATGTGCTGAACACAGATCACAATTAGCTGATTCTAATGGGAAAGCTACTATAATAATGATCCTTTTGTACCCTTTCACTACGGAACAGTCTGAAGAGATTCTAGTAATTGTGTTTTCCTTCTGTGAGTTAAACCTTACTGGATTCCCCAATAATAACTGACTCTTGTCCTACTACAGTGTCAGTACCGCTGTGTTTAAGTGAAGGCAGATGATTGTTTGGAGTTGACTAAATGATAAAGAAATTCTCCCATTTCACAAGGTTTTGACCACTGTAACTTAAGTGGTTGTTGTAAGATCACCACAGTCTCATAGCCAAAAACTGTCTAGCTGAAGCATGTGACACGTTTTCTTTGGCCGTTCCTCCCCTGAAGCAAAGCATTGCCTGCATGACAAAGACGATCTGGGGGACAAGCCCCTGTCATTGCATGCAGGCTTGGCTGCTTTGGGTGAGGCTCTGACAGGCAGAAGACTCTCAGGCAGTTTCTGACTCAGCCCCAGATCCCATCTTTTGCAGATTATAGGCTCTCTTCCTGGACAGTCACCAAGAAATCCTTCCCTACAAGCCTGATTCTTATTACTAGCACAGGGGGGCAGAGCCCAGAGCACTTTGTTAACCCATGCTTAGCCCAAGTATGGTTTGCATATTCCAACACCTTGGCTTATTTTGTGTCGAAACTTAATTAGGAGTATGCACATGTCTGTCTCTGTAAGCATCAAACATACAGCCAAATCACAGGAGGTTTTCTTTACATTGTTTTGGGAGCACACAGAATTGCAACCTTTGTCAGAGGCAGCAACTTTGAACAGCAGTTGTTGAAGAACTGGTTAAAATACACTGTCAGTGTCTCAAGTTCACAGAACACTGAGTGTAGGAACTGTGGGGCTGGGGAAGGAGTGTTTTCATGGTCTGTGGAAGGCTGGCAGTCTGAAGTTATTCCTGCTGCATAAATATGGCAACATTTGTAAGCTACTCCAGATCACTTGCTGGAATGTCAAGTCAGCAAGAATCTGCACTTCAGTAAATGATTGTAGTGTAGGACCCTTGTAGTGGAAGCATTTTGTGTCTCCCTAAAACAACGTTCAGCAACTTAGTTGCTTTAGTGGTGCTCCTTATACAATCACTTGTGCCTTATTTCCCTACTTGATGCTCCTTTCTCAGAGGAGCCTATGTCCCAGGCTGCTTCTCTATTGTCATGTCTGATACATAAATGGTGTGGAGAAGGATCTTCCTTCACAGGATGATTGAGTGTTTTTACCATTTGGGTGAAGACATGCCTCCTCAAATTTCATCCCCCTTCTCCCCCAATATGTGCTGGCAGTCAGGATTCATGGTCAGGACTTCCAATTAAAACTGAGCTGCAAACGAATGATCAGAGCCAACTGAATAGTTGGTATTTAAATTGGCATCCAAAGCACTGAGCAAGACATCAGGATCAGAAACAGCTACTGCACTAAGCACAGAGCTGCTTAGAATTAGCATAGGGAAAAGGTAAAGACAGGGTAAATGCTAAATGTGAACCTTCATCTGGCTCACCGTGGGCTTCGAGGAGGTTTCTCCACTCAGGACCTTCACTGTGGATTGCTGTTCTCAGGGATGGTATTTGGGCTGTTCATGGTTTGGCTGAAGCTCTTGTCTAGGATGTATGGAGACTGGTGCTCAGTTATTTTGTCTGCCTGTGAGGATTCAAACTTCTCACCCATGTGCCTCAGTTCTTTTCCCTGTCCTGTTCCTATCTCTTATCCAATGACTCTTCTGTGCAAAATACAGAAGACGATCTGGCAACGAATGCAGTCTCTTCTTGAGCTCTACTATTTGTGACAGATGCCTTCCATGGATTCTCCAAACCACAGTAGTTTTAGTTATCAAAATTCTGATGATACATAAAGATAGCAGAAAGTAGTATAATGTGGTAAACTGCGTTTGGAGTGGTTTAATGGAACACAGAATACTTAAAGATAAAAAGTAATAAAAACATGTGTTGGACAAATGAGAACACAGGAAATCTGAGGTAATTTCCCACTGGGATACTGAAAATGTTTTGGGCTATGTTCCTCAGGAGGCTAGAGTGGCATTTGTGGAACCACTTCTGAATGCTCTTTTAGTTCACACTGGTGTTGGACACCTTTGCTTTTTATCCACACTAGGTGAACTAAACCTGTTAAGTATTCTTACATTAGTCCTTCCTGTACAATACTTGAAAGGTTGGCTGTGGGAGCAGTTCCAGTTGATACATATTTGACTCTCACTTGATTACCCAGGTCCTCTGGTAACTAGGTCACTTTGGCATCAATCTTCTGGAGCTGTGACAGTTTTTGTGGCTTCCATGTTCAGTCTCACACTCAACAACTTAGATCCTGTATATGCATATCAAACATCTGGCCCTGTTACTTCTCTCTTTGTTTTATTTTGAAAATCTCCCAGTTCTTGACACTAGCATGGCAGCAGGGAATCTGGTGTGATCAATTAGTATTCAAGCTGTTGCATAAGGACTCTTGACAAACATTAGCTTTGACCACTGCGAGTTCAGGTTCATAAATATTGGAAGTATAGCCATCTTCAAAACATTAAGAAGTGTAATCAACCTTGTGGTTATAGCTGAGCTACTGGAAGAGGAAGCAAATGCTGGCTGCTGCTTTGAGGCTACCAGAGAACTGTGTTGCTTTTCACTTCTTCAGTTACTGGTAGAGAAGATGCAGGGTAACCTGAGATGGAGGTCACAAAGCAGCTGAACTAAATCTGTGTATTCAGAGGATTATACAAGATCAAAATACTTAAGTGAGACTTTCAAAGAGATCTTTTCTGTGCTTCCTGAAGCTCTGTCCTTTCTTTCATCACAGGAAGAAAGGAATGCAATCTCAGTCATCTATAGTCAGAACACACTTAATAATGACAACCCTGGGAGATAAATAGGACTCAGGACCTCTTGAAAAGGGGATTCAAGCCATGTGTTATTCTTAGAGAAGCAGTTTAAGACCATCAGTGAAATGTGTAGATACCTTTGTAAGACTTCCAAACTTGAGAGAAATTGTTGTAATGGTAGATTCAGGCTTTTCCAAAATGCAGCTGGGCAAATCTGTTACTTCCCATATGGAAAGCAACTGTTTAAGTAAGTTACATAATTATAGATTTTAGCATTGCTTCTATCCCAAACCTAGGGCTGTTACAGACATAAGCCAAGATTTTTTTCTTTTCTTGCTATAACTAGGGTTTTTTGTTATTCAATTAAAGTCCTAAGGGAGTAAACAATTCCATTCTCTCCTTCCACCCTCACCATTTCTCTATCTGATGATTTACCATTCACAATTTTGGACTGAGTTGGCAGTTTTGGCCTTGCTGTTGTATGTTGTTTTCCTGGACTTGAGATGAAGGAAACCCTGATTTCCACTCCATTCCAGAGGTGGATTCTGAAGTTGATACTGTAATTTACAGGAAACAAATAAAAGGAAGCAACTTAGAAAAACAAGCAGGTCTTCCCCTCACTTGGAGTAAGAAGCTCTACCAATATTCAGTGCTTACTGCTAGCCTCTTGAGCTCTTTACAGATACTTGCCATGTATAATGTAGGTACGTATTAAAAACTGATACCTCCAAAACCAGGGAAATATTATTTAGACTAGTAGCCTAATTAATGTGGAGATACACCAGAACAGGTAACTTAAGAGCTGTAGTGCCACAGTACCTGTTCTCTCTCTTGTCAAGATATCTGCACTGCTGCTTAGAGGTGGTGATAGCTGAGAGACCAAAGGACCTCTGGATTTCATGTTTCTGAAGGTAGACATCAGGCATGCTAATTCTGTGCCTCTCTGGGGCTGTCCCAGTGCTACCATGCCCAGAGCTATAAAAACCACCCAGGAAGCACTATATTGTATTGTTTGCCCTTCCTAATCCTTTACCCAGCAAAATTCCACTGGAGAAGCCTGAGGGGGGGATTAATGAGGGGTTTTCAGCTGATATATTTACTTTCAGAAACAGAGAAATGAATGTGTTTAGGATTTTTATGAAAACACCCATCTTAACTAAGCTTTAGGTTTCAACAATATTACTGGGTTTTTGTGAGGCAGAGTTTCTCTTAGTTTAAACCACTGTTTTTCATGGGAAATTTAATTAAAAAACATGTATATCCTACTAAATGGAAGCCTGTGCTACAAAAACAGTGGAGGTTTTCTGAAGCTAGTGCTTGTCTGGTTCTGGCATTGGTGAAGGAGGTGCTGTTGAAAGACTTCTCATCTTCTGAGAGCAAAACAGAATCAGGACCTAAAAAATTAAAATTTGTTTCAGTACCCCATTATTATTTTCTCAGTCCAATCAAATTTAACCAAATTTCTCTTCCTTGTTACATGGTTAATCTGGCAGGGCTTGAAAGCTATCTAGTTGGATGTGTTTATGCTGTACATCCCTTTGTAGTAGCTGGTCCCAACAGGACCACTGGTGGTGTCCATAGGACAGGTGCAGAAGCCACCACATGCCTTCAGAGAAGGTGCTGGGGAGGGGACAGGGATGCTCAGCCATGGGTAGGGAAGGGGGGACACCCCCAGCTGGTGCTGCTGAAGTTGAACTGCTGCTTTATCGTTCTTTCTGTCCCAGGGAACTGAGGAGTGCCTCCAGCACTTCCCTTGGAAACTCGGGGAGCTCCTCTTTCGAAGGAAGAGGTTGAAGAAAACCCAGGTTCTCTGAGCTGCCACTGTCAGCTACAATATAGGTACTGGAAACAAGTTAGCTTGTGTCCAGGGAAGTGTTCTAACTCAACTTAGTCTGCTTCATCTTCTCTGTGTTTTTTTTTTTTTTTTAAGAGCTTCCACTGTGTTAACAGTGTAGTTAAACTTTGTATTTTATAGTGGTTTGATACTAACTGATGTAAGTGACCTTGCTTTATTTTATGATGGATTTTACTTCCTGGTTATTCATGTGTATTTGGAATGAAGTAGACTTCTCGGCTGCGATTCAAATATAGGGAAATGATGCCTCAGCATTTTAAGAATCTTTGAGAATTATTTATCTTGAAGAATCTTGAAGGTTTTCTCTTACTACTTTGTTATGCTTCCATGAACTTCTGCCTCGCGTCATTACGTATTAATCACAGGTTGACTATTTCCTGAGACTTGATATTACTCATAGCATGTACCCTATTTTCCTGTGTCCCTCTAAAGCTACTTAAAAGGGAACTGAGAAACAACTTGACCAATCAAAATACACAAATTTGCTGTCTAGTTCCCTGATGACAGGGTAGTGTTTGTTCTAATACAGGGGTTGTGAGCTGTGATTTCTATGTTAATCTGTTTTCTAGAGGTGCTATTGTCATATCCTGAAAGTACACAGTATTTGAATTAAATATCTCTGTTCAGCCTGGCAGGAAGATGGACTTTGGACTTCAGTCTGCAAAACCAGTGATCTTTGTGTGCTTCAGAGAAAGCTTAACCTTGTGGATATTTCCTGGGATGCTTCCACCTTGACGTTAGCGTTCAGACATTGTTATCAATATTATGAAGGCTTTGAAATTTTCTTTGGAGAAGATTAAACTAACTTCTATATATGCATATTTTTCCCTCAAACAAGAATGCCATTTATTAGTTTGAGGTAAAGGTTTTGTTTTTCTTTAGAAAATTCCATGACGTTTGAAATAACTGCCTTTATATATTGATTTCCCAGCTGCTTAGCAGCTCTGAGGGTCAGTTATAAAAATTACTTTTCCAGTAGCCAAGATTACGAACATTTCTTTTCAAGCCTTTGAATTATTCTCTGGGCATTAATCACCTTTAATGAAGGTAAAACTTCTTTTTAATTGTTGGAACTAGATTTTTTATTTTATTAAAGTGGAAGGCTCCTGTGACTCCAACCAGTGCTGGTTCTTATTTTTCTTTAAGGCAAATTTTGACCCTTAAAAAGGGCCACTGTTTAATAAATTAGGATTTCTTTTAAATGGGTTAACATAATATTAAATTTTCATATTTTTTAAACCTGCTGTTGAAATAGAGGTGTTAGCAGAAAAAGAGGCTGGCTTAGCACAGACCACCAACTAGCCATTCTAGTCTGAATGGGAGCACTTACCAAACTGTTTCTCTGCCATCATGACTGATTTAGTGTCTCTTGCTCTTGAAGAAACCTCCTGGGTGTTCTTTCTTGTCCCTCAATTCCTGTGAGAGCTGCCCGTTCCTGAACCTCTGATTAGTGAAGCCTAATTAAATGCTCTGATGTTTCTAATTCCCAGACTTCACTGTAACGGTGAAGCTTGTGAACACACTAAGCTGATGGGTTTAAAATGGACACTCTTTCCTGTTCTTCCACAAACTGCTGGATCTGTTGACAATTACTTAGAAAAGTCCTGATCATTACTTCCTTTGTCTTTTCTCCCAGCCTTCTCTGAAAACCTCTGAGGCCCCAATGCTGTCCAGTATTGCATCTTCCTGGCAGTCTTCTCTGCGCACATTCCCTCAGACTTGGTCAAGTTTGAAATTAGATATGTTTATAGTCCTAAATAGTCTGTTGGTTACCTGAATCTGCTATGATAAATCATCTTCCTGTTGAAAACCTCAGGGTATAGTGGGATATGACTGGAATTGTAGTCTGGAAGTCAGTGCAACTGAGCAGAAGTTATGAGGTAGTACCCCATGGAAATGAAGTACTATATGGGGTTTATGAGATAAGGGAAGGAAAACAAGGAAGGGTGGCTTGGGAGCAAGGAAACAGTGAGCCCTGAAGAAGGGACCTTACAGAAGGAGGATGGTGGGCACCCAAAAGGAGTAGGGTATGATTTACCATTTTAATGTCCATTGGTATTGGTTGTATTAAAGTAACTGTTTCTCAGTTTCTCTAGTGTTATGGATCCTCTCAACTATAGCTTCGTTTTTTATTAGCAGGACAAATTGTATAACCACTGCACAACTCCAACATCATTAGAAATATGTGGTGCTCAACAAAAATTCATCCTGAGGGTCCTAGTCTACAGAGTGTGATGAGAGATGTGATCTGTCTGGGGAACTGAATCCATAGAGAGACAATAAGGACACGAAAACTCCTAAACGTAAGCAGCTTTTCCGAATACCTTTCCAAATAATTTTTTCATCTTTCCTTTTCTTTGGCATTTAAATTTTTGTCATTCTACTCTGTGAGCCATCCTTTGTGCAGGTATTGTATTCTACCAGCTGTGGAACTGGTTATTGCACAATTTATCTCTCTTTAAACACGAAAATAAATCAGTCCCAAAATTATTACGTTGGCTAAGTAGCAATAACAATTTGATAAGTTAGTTTAAATGCTTTCTGTCTGTATCCCTGGTCTCTTCTATAGTAGTTCATCTTAATACTATGGAATCAGCCATGAACACTGGAAATGTTAAGACAAATGGTCTTCCTGACCCTTATTGATTAATCCATCACTACAACACAGAATAATCAATGTGTATATAATTATTTCTAATGTTTGAGCTATAGTAAAAGCTAGAGACAATACTGAGGAGGAGAGTATTTGTGAAGCAAAGACAGGGAATGTACAAGTAAAGCTATGACTCTATTCTTACAGAATCACTATTTAAGGAAGAAGAGGCTAGACTGGTGAAGCAAGTTTTGCCTGAAACAGGCTGGCTTCTCTTTTCCCAAAAGAGGTATTACAGTTTTGAGGTGGTGTGTGCAAATTCAATCTTTAAAAATGCTTTTCTTTCTTCTGCTAGTCAAGTGCTCCTTTATAAAAAGATGACTTCAGCATGCATTTAAGGATAAAATGTTTAATGGTTGGTTAAACCAAGAATTTTTAGTTTCTATGAAATGGAAAGGTACTTATTGAGTGAGCCACCTGAATGCAGGCTATTGTTGAGAATCAATATAAAGAGGTCATATTTAGTTAAACAAGAGACATAAGTATATTTATTTTGCCTTAAATTAAGACACTCTTCAGATTTTATTCCAAAATACTCAGCTGGATAAAAACGGCTCTTGATATAGCACCAGTCCTTATAAATTTGCTCTTAGTGAACTTAGTTTGATTAATAGCTACAACTACAATGTTAGATTAGCAATTAAATTGCTATTATGTATTATCAATTCAAGCTATCAAAAGACTTCATGGATTATAAGTCATTCCCAAAATGACCTGGTAAAAGAGATAACAGTGTTTTGTAGATCAAGAAAATGATTGATTTTGCAGAGTATGAAAAGTTCCTTGATTTTTTTTTTTATTGAGCAAGATTCTGGAATGTATCAAAGACTGATTGTTGAACTCAAGATATACAAGGTCTCCCTGATCTCTGTGGTGTAAACATTACCTGAGTTTTGAAATGCAGAGCATATGTTTTCCTTGGTGTTCTATGGCTGTGGGGCACAGTGTTAACCAGTTAACCCAGAGTCCCATGTCCATTACCTAACGTATGATTCCTCTCGTATTCTGCTCTCCAACTATTTTGGAAGAGGCCATAGAGAATCTGTACATTGATGGCTTGGTGACAAAAGGTCCTCCACCAAAACTGCAGGAAATGTATCAGAAATGAGATACATGACAGGCTGGGTGGAATTCCCCTCTGTACGTATGGTATGAAATGTCATTTGACTTGTGTGCAACCAATGATATGGTACTTGTGCACTTTTTCCAGTCAATCAAATGCATGGCAGAATTGTTTCTTTAATTAGCTTACTGTTTATTTTATGTAGAGCAACCTTTGAGGCACCTTTGGAATGACTCAAAGTTTGCCTGCGAACTTACCTTCTGTTTCTGATGCAGCCACAGCAAAGGCATCTAAAAAATTAGATCATCAGGGTCTTGCTAGATTAAAATAAAATTTTCATGTGAATGAGTTGGTTGCTCTTCTGAAAGTGGTTGCAGATCAGAGAAAGGTCAGATTTATATTTCAACTGACTTACAAACAAACTCAACCTTATCTTTTTTGTGGGAATATGAATTGCCTTCTGGCCTCTCTAAAATGAGTAGAGCACTGGCAGAGAAAATTGCTAATAATGGGTAACTGCCTGAGTGCATGATGACCCACTCATACTGGCTTACAGCTGAGCAAGGACAGCTGTGGGGGTAGCTATCTCAGTGGCTGTTTTTTTTTTTTCACCAGCCCAAAGGGTTAGCTTTTTAAATGCCACTAACAGACCATGGTTATGGAGGTGAGAGCTATTGAAAATGGCCAGAAAGACACTATTTTTTGATTTGTGCAGTATTTAAGAGGTAAGAGCAGGGCTGGAGCTGGAGTACATATGTGTCGGAATATCATTTACCTCCTGGCAACCAAGAGCAGCTCATCCAACCTGTGCAGACACAGGAACACTGACCCCCTGTTTTAAAGACTAGGGCTGTTGAATATGAGGGTCACAGAGCTTCTAAATCTCAGACCAGTGTTTTCAAGGCATCTGATAATTTCTGTGGTATTGCAGTACACAATGAGTTAGTATGGTTTAGTGAATACATGCAGTAAGAAATCTGGGCATTTTTCCATTTCAAATCTATTTGGCATAAAGCCTCTGGATGGAACATAACCTCCCTCTTCCCCTTCCTTCAAAATCAACCCAGGTCAACGCTTTCTTTGTGGAGGTTAAATTGCACAATTTAATTACCTCCCTGAATTCAAGGCAGCTCTAGGCACAAACCCTTGGGAATAAAACAAAAGGAAAAGCTATAAAACATGATAAAGAGAAAATATGAAACACATTATTTGTCTTAAAAATATTCTTAACATGTAAACAATACAGAGGCTGTTGTGAATAGTGGCTGCAAGTCTGACAGTTATCATTTGAGGCCACAGATTCCTCCCAGGCTTCCCACTAAACACGAGCAGGTTAGAAAGGAGTTACTTTAGTCCTTAGCATATAATTGTCTATTGCTCCAAATTTCTGTAATCAGTGGGGTGCTTTGTCAAACATAGTTTCTTCTGACAGATCCAGGAACAAGAAAGCTTAGATATGACTTTTTTTCTCCAATTCCTTTTATAGCTGGTGCAGAATTGACCATTTTCCATCCATTTTGCCAAAGCATATCACTTTTCCACATGTGGATTAGAATTTAGGAGACCCCAATCATCTTTTGGTGCAACAGAGAACGGGTGGCCAAAGCATGGAGGCTCTGATGCTCAGAGCAAGTGCCACACCTGGTGGGTGGGCACTCTGTGTTGCTAGGCTGAAAGTGTGGAGCTGATGATTATTTTTAGGCACTCTACAACAAGGCTTCTTTTCGGTTGTACTGGAACTGTGGTATATTTAAAGCACTCTTGAAACTTGCCACTTGCCACTTGTGGTACATAATGTTTTCCTAAAAGGGCTGGTGACACCTTGGGCAGCCTTTTCTTTTGCTGTGAATTCCTTGGACTTTGGCTATTATGAGAAATAGTTGTCTGAAGTCCTCATTCATGATCTCTTCCGAGTAGCATATGCACTGGGAGGGAGGAGAGGGTAGGAAGTGGAATAAGCCTGCAGTGTAGATGAGTTTTCTAGCAGCCTGTTCCCAGGAGCTGGTGATGCTCTTAACTGTTCATGTGCATTTAAGGTAGGCTTTCTGCTGTATCCTTCACATGTTTCTGGTTTACCAACTCCAGTTTAGGAAGAAAGCTAATTGCAGTAAATGCCTATACTGGAGTGAGTTAAAAATAGACTTCAGTATTTGGAAGTTTAGCGCTCTGTTAGAAGAAAAACACCACTTTCTGGTGCTAGCAGATTATGTAGTAGAAGCAGGTAGAAGCTGCCCAAAGAACATCCCACTTCTGTGAAGGGGAATGCTAAAACCTAAATCCTGAAAAGGCCCTAAATCTTTTGTTTTCATGGAATCATAGAAACAGAATATTTTAGGTTGGAATGAGTCCAACTGTTAACACAGCACTGCCAAGTCCACCACTAAACCATGTCCCTAAGTGCCACATCTATATGGTGCTCAACCGTTTCCCTGGGCAGCCTGTTCCAATGCCTGACCTCCTGCTTGCTATGTCAAGGAATATAGAATTTGGAATAGAGGGATCAATGATGTAAGACCCCTCCAACTTCCAAACCACTTAATACTATTTGAGTGTGTATCAGTTAAATATTTTTTCTGTGTGATTCATCTTTGCAAACATCTTCAAGGCAGTTTGGGGGACTTATTCTCTGGGAGAGCGACCACTGCACTGGTCTTAGGGACAGTTAACCAGGCAGTGGAATCAACCAGAACTCACCATACCCTCAAAGTATCTTCTTGCTCTCTGAGTCCCTGTCCCTTTTTTTTGGCCGTCTCCCTGCACCATTCCTAGAGGAACCTGAGGGAAGACAAGTCTACAACCATTCTGCGAAGCTTCTGTCATTTGGGCTTCCACCCTGATGAAGAAATTAATTGTCCATTGGGGACACTTATCTCATTTCTACAGAGTGAAAGTGCTGGAACACAGCCCAGAATTTGGGCAGTGTATCTATTTAGACATAAATATTTACATAGAGATGAAAAGGCAAAATTCATTCCTCCTGTCAGAACACTGAAACCAATGGAAATACAAAGGGATTCAATTGATCTGAGAGTTTCACTGGGGAGAGGTGGAGTGAAGAAAAGTTACCAATATTGAAGATGAAAGTAAAAATCCTCTCTGGGCTTCCTTTTTAGATGTTTTCTTTACTCTTTCAAGACTCCTTAAATCATCCCCTTTTGTGGACAGATCAATCAGAAATAACTTCTTACCATTTCTGTTCCAACCAAAGCAGCTGAAAGAGCTCTCTTAGCCATCTTGTCTGGTGAATGGGCTATTTTGGTGACAGAAGTACTGTATTTTTCAGGTAAAAATCTTAAGTTACGAGGAAATAATCAGCAACTAAACGGTTGTCAGTAATGTGTCCTACTTCAATTCCCAAGGACAATGTAGGAGATAAATTGGGGAATACATCCTAGACTTCATTTTCTATTGTTTGCTAAAGACTTTTATTTACAAAACCGCAGGATGTGTTTGTTTTGCTTTCCCTGTGTTAGTTGTATTTCTGTGGTTTACCTTCAGAAGACTAGAGTATTTCACCTGCAGTCTAGTAAGCAATTGTGAAATGGGGAATTGTTTTGGCTCCATCTGTATTAACCTGTTGCTGAGAGATCTACCACCTCTGTTTGCTCATAGTATCTGTAGGAGTGGATGGATCTCATTTGTCAGTGGGGAAGTGTGAATGGCTCTTTGCAGGAAAAAGCTACCATAGGAGAGAGAGAAACCTATGTTAGATTCTAGATACAACCTCTGTCTTCTGTGTTTGGTTAGAACAATGTGACTGGTTTGCTTCTCTTCCTTGTCAAAAGCCTATGAGCTGACTGGGGTTTAGTGTTGCAAAATCTGCAGATTAGAGCAGATTGGCTAAAGGCAAAAATAGTTGAGGGACCTGGAGTCTGTTACTGCTTTGAACACCAGATGAAAGCCAATGGCATTGTCATCGTTAGATTAGGAGGCTATATTATACTTTATTTAATGAGTGCTATTCAGAATGCTCTTTTGATGCATTCTGAAATACTCAAGGGACTAGACCGTGGATTGGCATGGATCAGGAAAAGCAGGGTCATGTCTTCTGTGTTCATGGCTTACAGTTTGGAATTTATGTGTGAATAATAGTAATTGGCTTCTAAATGCAGAATACTTTGGATGATAAGTTCGAAGAATGCTAGAAATCTGGTAGGCTGTTTCATCCTTAGATAAAGGAATAAACTTGGAGGAATTCTTAATAAAAATAGTCTTGAGCACACTAAAATGTAGTACCTTTGAATTAGCAGGTTAAACATACGTTCCTTGATGCATACCATGGTCTGACTGTAGTGTATATATCCTTTCGAAAGCAGATGTAATGGGCTGGAACATAAATCATGTTCTTGAGTATTTTATATGTAACTCCAACTGACGTCAATGGAATACAGAATCTGAGCCACTCTACCAGAAATGTAAAAAGAAAAATCGGATAATGAAATAAAAATAATGTTTCCTTGAGTTGGCTGTAGATTTCACTGTAAACCGTGTGTCTCTTGAAATGATTTGTGTGAGGTATTATGGTGTTTTCTGGATTACAAAACCACAGAAGAAAGAGGCCTAATAGAGGTGGAGATTTTGAGTACATCTGCCTAACCTGACATGTGGATTTGTTTCTCAGTTGTAGAAAAGATCCACAGAAATCTGTGCATTGAAGGAAAGCAATTCAGAAATTCCTGCTGGGCAGCTATCAGTTGAACTAGCCTAAATCAGGGATTCCCTCTGACTCTTAAGGACTAGTTAACAAGACAGATTCCTCAGTTGTTAAATTTCATCTCCCAAACTGAATATCAAGTTATACCTATGAGCCAGATCCTGTCTGGGCTCTAATGAAACTGTCTCAACTCCATTGCTTTCCACTGGCACAACAACTGTCTGTTGTCAACTACTGAATTTTGTACATAAAGCCAATATATATGCAGTTCAAATTCAAGCCTGAGTAAAACTGAATTGAACACCTTATGGACTTGTATACAGATGTCAAACACAGAATCACTTTGGTCTGGACAATTAACAGTCCAGTACAGGCAGTGATTAAAATACTTTTGAATCTTTGCCGCTTTGGTTTTCATTCATATTCTGAATCAGCTGCTTCCCTGCTCCAAAAGCTAGAAGTTCAGGAGTATCTAGGCATGCAATCTGTTTTAGCAAAACATTCTAAGGCTTTGTGTCTTATCTACCCAAACACAGAAAATCTCTTCAGAGTCATTTACTGGGACATATATGTGCCACATGGAAAATAAACCCTCAACTTTTTTGTCTCATCACTTCTCATATACTTTGTGATCTATGATAAAGCTACAGCACTTGAAGTCACCTTATGTAACTGGTGTCCACGCTCCACTTAGCATCAGATCAATGGCAATTCAATAAATGAGAATTACCTGAGGTTGAGGGGAGTTGCAAGCTCTTAGTGCAAGTCAGTGTTGTGCAAGTTCATTTCATTTTGTTTTGTTGGAAATCCTTTAAACTAATAGAAAAATAAAGAAAGCAAAGAACCAGCTTCTCCACTGCTTTAAATTGATTTAGCTACATCCATTTCAGAGGAGAACTGCTTCTGCACAGGGTATCTGATAAACATGGGATGAAACTGAGTAGTGAGATGCTCTGTAAAACATTACTGAACTGTGTATTACCAACCCATTGTGGCAGCTTTGGTAAGTTACCTAAACAAAAAACAAAAGACCCAAGCAGTTGTCCTTCAGTTTGAAAGCAGAACTTACATGTCAGCTTGTGGGAAAGGAGGTGATCTTCTCCCAGTTCTCTATATAGAACAGGGATTTAGTTGATAGAATCGGAAAATGTTTCAAGTATGTGTGGTATCTTTTTGTTTCCAACTCCTGAGACATTTCATGCTTCCATGCCTTCAAGATTCTGGATATGCATGTGAGTGCTGTGTCTGGAGGTTCTGAGGCTCTTTATAATCCTGAGAACCTAGTAAGCAAAGGAAGCAACGTCTATTTCTTGAATGAAGTGGCTAAACAGCACTTGTGTGCCTTGATATGAAAGGAAGTAATTTGAATTAGGTGAGATGTGCATGGCAGCATAACAGAAAGTCAGTCTCCTCATTTTCATCAGCTAATAATTGAAACAATTTGACACTATTTCCAAAGGAAGCCAAAAATATGGAAACAATTATTTAGAGAAGAATACAAGAAAATGATGTATAGGCTTGTATTTTGCATTTTAAGGTAAACTATACTTTGGAGTTCCCAGATGCAAATATATTGACCCAGAAAAAAAAACACAACAAAAGGAAGGCTTCTGAGTGGTGTAAACAATTGTATATGTGGAGATATTTAATTTTTTAAGTCACATAATTAGTTACCATCTTAATTCTGGTGCTGAACTGTAATGTTGTGCAATTTAAGAACAGAAGAAATGTGCTCGTTATTTACATGAAGTAGCTTTTTTAAAATGTAAAAATGATTGTTTGCTGCTTTGATGTTATCTTTGGCAGCCCTTTTGACCTGAATGTTGCTTTCTGATGCAAAGTTTTGATATCAATGGCAGCATTGAGCAAATAACAGCTTTTAAATATGAATTAGGCTTTTTTACTCAAAGCAGTGTCACCTGCCAAGTTTGAGGCTTAAAAAAATCCCAGACATATTTTTTTTAATCTGAGTAAAAAGAAAAGCATCTTAAACTGTGTTGTGATCTGGTAACTTATAAGATGTCTGAATCTTATTTTGTCATACTTGGCAAAGGTCTTTTCAGACTCAGACCAAACAAAGAAGGCTTCTGCCCTGAAAAACGTTTTGCTAAAGTTGTTAATGATTAGGATCGGATTTTTATGAATATGTATAGTTCTATGAACTTCAATATTGCTGTTCCTTTATAATTATTTGTTATTTTTGCTTGTTTGCCATTCACTTGCTTGTAAAAACATTTGCTAAATGAATATGGACTTTGCAGTGAGTGGGACAGATGGGTAATGTGTTACTGCTAATTTAATACAACACACTCCAGACAAAATACCATCAGGGCAAAGATACATTTTATATTCCTTCAGGGAACTGAGCAGAATCCTCAAAGTTCAGTTACTTCTATTACTAGTCCAAATAATATGTGGTAGTTGCTGAGTCCACGTTTTTCCTCCTAGCTTATGAGCTGTAATAAGAAATACTTTTTATATGTGTTAAATATCTACAACAAGACAGAAACATTTACTGCAGCAACAGTCTTGCATTAACACTAAATTGTGGGAGTGAAGAACATGTTATATAATGAAGAGCGAGGAATCTTCTTTTTCCATAAATCATACATAATTTTTGTATGAAATCACCTGAATCACCAACTGGGACATGGTGTCTTTTACCCATAGAACAGAACTGATGACAGTGAAAATACTGGTATCACCTGAACACATTAGGATACGGTCAGGAATTCGAAGGTGGGATACAATGCAGGAAGAAGGTACACATTGGATAACAAGCAGGCATTCTGCAAACATGTTAATCTTAAGAGGAAAACCAAGGACAGAGCTGGTCCACTGATAAAAGAGGAAGAAAAATTAAAAATAGGTGGTATAATAAATGTTGAAGAATTTAATTTCTTTAGAGGATAAGAAAGCTAGTATGGTATCAGTAGCAAAGAGAGAAGTAATCATCTTAAAGAAGGAAAAAGATAATAAAATTAGACCTTTTCAGGTCACCTGGGAGTGGTAGACTTTCAGGGTGCTTAGGTAATTTGATGATAAGTTTCAGTATTATCAGTGGTTGTCTCTAAGAGCTTGCAGAGGATGAGTGTGATTGAGAAGACTTCTGGAAGCCTATCGTAATTGATGAGCCCTGTGAGTTGCTGCTGAATTTTCTGCTTTATTCTCAGCTGGAGTGGGTATTCTGAGATCTTTTCAGGCTCTTTGTAAAAAGTTTTTTCCCCCTCTTGCAAATACAGTGGGTTTTGGTGTTCAGCCAGCCCTTCTCACTTCCTTCGGAATAACCCAGTTGCACTAGCCCAGTTGAGCTTGATCAGAGTCAACCACACCTCATTATCTCTGCTCAGAAAAAAATGCACAGAATTCCAGGTCCTTGTTTGTCTTGGCAGAGGAGTTTTTTATAGGAGTGGTACAGTGAGCAGGGCATGACAGCATCCATTCTGAGTTCATCAGTCCCTGTGTACAGTCAGTCATGTTTCAGAAGGTGCCAAAGAAAATAATTATCGTTTACTTGAAATAGGTGGTAGGTAGCTTGTAGATTTGCTTCCAGCTCACTCTGCCTTTTGGCTGCTTCCCTGCAACAGATGTATATTAACATGGGAGGACAATAGGTAAGGTAAAAGAAACATAGTAGCCACTTCTTTTGGTTTGTTTTCACAAAACAAACCCACTCACTGTATTTCACTTGATACTTCAGGAATGCCCTCTGCAGCTGCACTACATAGTACATACTGTGTATGTGAGGGGTGAGCTCATCACTACATAGTCAATTCCTAAGACCATAGACAAGTCCATAGACAATTCCTAAGAGGATCAAAGGGATATTTGCAATCCATAGGGATATCCCATAGCGGGGAAAATAGCTTGTGCTTTGGGGCACAAGGCAGTCACTGGCTGGTGGATGGCTCTTCTAGGTATGGATTCCCTTTGAGTTCATTTGAATTCTGATATAAAACTGGGAGGAGTGACCAACACACTAGAAGGCTCTCCTGCCATTCAGTGAGACTTGGACAGTCTAGAGAATGGGGTGGAGAGGAACTGAATGAAGTTCAATAAGGGTAACTGCAGGGTTCTTCACGTAAAAAGGAATAACCCTGAGCACCAGTGCAGGTTAGGGATTGAGCTCCTGAGAAGCAGCTCTGTGGGGAAGGACCTGTGAGTCCTGGTGGGGAAAGTTATCCGTTATCCAGCAGTGTGCCCTTATAGCCAAGAAGGTCAATGGTATCCTGGGGTGCATCAAGAGGAGTGTGGCCAGGAGGTTGGGGGAGGTTATCCTCCTGCTCTACTCTGCCCTGGTGAGGTCAGATCTGGAGTATTGTGCCTAGTTGAAGAAAGATACTGGAGAGAGTCCAGCAGAAGGCTACAGAGATGATATGGGGACTGGTGCATCTCCTGTGAAGAAAGGCTGAGAGAGCTGGGGCTGTTTATCCTGAACAAGACTGAGAGGAGATCTTGTCTATGCGTATAAATACCTGAAGGGTAAATGTCCCAATCCAGAAGACGGGGACAGATTCTTCTCAGTGGTGTGCAGTGACTGAAGAAGGGATGATAGGCATAAACTGGAACGCAGGCACTTCCAATTGAATGTGAGGAAAAACTTCTTTACTGTGAGGGTGACTGAACATGGAGACAGGCTGCGCAGAGAGGTGGTGGAGTCATCTCCTCTGGAGATATTCCAGATTCTCCTGGACACAGTCCTGTGCAAGCTCACCCAGGTAATCCTGCTTTCATGGAGAAGGGGGTTGGTCCCTTCCAGTCCCCAGTATTCTGTGATGGTGATTCTGTGATTTCTGGTAAGTGGATTTAGTACAGCATTTGGGATGAAGCTGGGTCCTACTCTCATCTGTGAAGGCTGTTTCTGCAGCATGTCCCTGGCAGAGAACAGCTTGGAAAAGAAGAGCTTGTCAATCAGCTCTACATAGTAGTGTAAATCATGGAAGAGGGTCTGTGCTATAGAGACCAGAATTTAGAGTGAAGTACATCCTTTAAAACTCTGAATATTCTGTTTTTCACTTCCCAAGTCTGTTTAAAATGTTCTTTGGTGTGGTGTGAGGTTATGTTTCAACACAGACAAACACCAAAGTGATTTTAAAATGAAAAAAAACACAGACAATGAGCATACAGATGTGTCCCTGTTGCACTGATAAAAGAACAGTCACAAAGGTAACTTCTTAACAGATAAGAACTGGATCAGATCTGTGTAACCTTCTGCTGTTTACCTTTTGAAAATAGACTCATTTGGCATGAAAAGCTGCATCTGCCTCAGCAATGCTCTGCTGGAAGTACTTAAGATTCAGAATACTACCTGCCCATACAGTTTATTGACAGTTTTCATGTCAGTTATTGTATCAACTAACCTAGTTAAAGCTTAAGTTTAATAATATTGCATTCTGACTTTTGTTTTTCACTAACAATAGATTATTTGAGGAGAAAGTCCAGAGCTTTCCTGGGTTTTTCCCTGTTTCTTTCTGACATTTTCAAGACTAATTTCCTAAATATATATTTGGAGTCATTTGTTTGCTGAAGTTTTTCCTTCCTGCTTATTCTTGCTAAAAGCATTCCATGAAACTCTCCTTCTATTCCCTTTCATATACAGACAGTTGGCTGTTGAGCAGCTGATACAGCTGGAGTGGGGAAGAGATGGTGAAGCTAAACTAACCTCAGTATTTTAAGCAGTAAAAAAAAAGGAGGTAGTAAGGGAGATGTCAGTACAACAGTATTTCTTGCCTCTTTCTATGGAATTTTGAATGCATGCTCTTAAAACATTAAATAGAATTGATTTTAAGAGTCTTTCACCTCAATCCTAAATAGTTCAAACTAAAAATGTTGTAATTGCTGTGAGGTGCATGTCATTAGTAAAATTTCCATTTTCTGTATCCAAGAAAACCCCAACTTACTTCAGAATCAATGAAATAAAAATATTTAAAATCCCTATTTGTCGCATTTTGATGACATGTTCTGACAATTTTATCATATTTTGCTTGGATTTCTTGCTATGCATATTTAAAATATTTAATTAATATATATATTTTTTGTTTGCCATTTCTGTGCTTATTCTTAGGCCCAGAATAAATTTGCAAAACTGCCTTTGTTTCTTATAAAAAATACTAGACTTATGTTTGATAATTTTCAGTCTCAGCTCCTCTTGGAGGTAAAATGCCTTTTGATCTTCTAGCCTCATTCATGGTGCAGCAGAAGTGTGAACGGGAGCTCACCCAAAAGTAGCATGGGCTTCTTTCACCACCACCTGCTTCAGGGTCTCTGAATACAAAGCTGATTCTGCCACCTTCATTTCTCTGCTGCTTGGTTTCCACTGGTGTAAGTTCCCAACCATTACACACAGACATGATTCTTTCATCATCCTTGGTAACACAAGCCTGGAATTGTAGAAAACAAGGTGGGAAGCTGGACTTGACCAAACCCATCACCTATTAGTTGAGTCTCACTGTCACAATAGGGTGATGTCTCTGCTATTCCTGAAAGGATGGGTTAGCTGTTGTGGCATCTGATTTTATAAAGTCTTGTAGTATTTGCCAATATTTGATCATTCTGGACAAAGAAGCTCTTCATACTTACATTGATATTATTTTAATTTTTTAAATATTTTGCTCATATAGTCACTATTCCTGAGGCACTGGAACAACTGTGGGATGGGAAATAGAAGCTTAAACAAACTGGGGAGGCAGCCTGGAAAGCAGAAGACTTGCCTTTCTTTTTTGCAGAATTCCTTTTATTCCACAGAGGAAGTGTCAGTCCATTAAACTCTCTATTGTAACTTTAATGTTGCAATCCTGTACATCTTGATAGGCACATTACAGCTTCCGTTCTCAGTAGGGTCTCCTCAAAATATTCAACATCTCTTAAAATTTTAAGTTTAAAGCATAACTACAGCAGAGAGATAAATCTGCAGATGTTCATAGCCCTGCTGTTTCTGTGCCACTTTTAGCGGAGTTGGCAATGAAGGGTCAGAACGAAAAGCTTTTAGAAGGAGGGTCTCAACCTAAATTGGGCTCTTAATTGGAATTACAAGAGGAAATAAACTTCATGTTTGGCAACAGGGCAAACTAATTCATTTTTTGATAGACTGTCATGAATTAATTTTCTCATTGCGCTGACTGTCACCTGGTCTGGCTGTGGGTCATTTGTTTTAAGCAGTGGTGTGTTACCAATTCCTGTTGTATTGGTAGTAGTGTGTTCTACTGCATCATCTAATGAACTTAGTGGGCTTATTTTTCTTCCTCTGACATGATGTACCACACAAACATTCCACTGCTAGCTCTGAGGTGGTACTACTTGATGTAGATTCTGCAAAGCAAGAGTAATATAGTACATCTTGTTTTGCATGTCCTTATTAAAGATGCATACAGAAGAGAAGCTTGGGTTCCTATGTCCTGTTCTAATGTATCTTGTCTGATACAGCAATATATTCTGTCTCTAGTAAGTAGCGCTGGCCCAGGAGGTTTAAACAGCCAGGGTGTTTGCCCTGGATGAACAACTGTTCCTGTCAGAGCATTCCCATACTTAATAGTAGATTTTAGATGCTTGCTTTTTGATACCAGCTGTATTATGCCTCTGAGTGTTTTGAGTACATGTAGCCCACAAGTCTTTGAAGCTGCCAGCTTAGTGCAGACCGGGATGCTTTTAGGTAGGTATTACTGGAGTCAGGTATTTCTATGCTGTTTCTGATAACACAGTGAGCCAAGTGTGTGTGTGCAGAGGGGTACATGAAGGAAGTCACTGGAGTTAAATAAAGCACACACTTAGCCCAAGGGAATATATTTAATCTTCAGTGAAGTTGCTTCAGTTTTTATTTGCTACCGTGTACCTAGACTGTACTCCAGGAACTGTATCAGGGTTGTCTGATAGCTTCTCCCATTGTGATGTTAAAGGTGTGGTTTAAAATGATTCATTCTTTCTTGTCACTTGATTTAAACGTTGACTTTAGCTTTGAAATTAGTCCCATATGTTTTGAAATTTGACCCTGGAAGCTGGTTCAAAGCCCACGTACTTGGCTTGTTCCTGTTTCTCAAAAGAGCAAATAATTCTGTAAATATTTTGGGAGAAATACTTTTGTCTTTAAGACATGGATACAGCAAAAAGGAAATGCATCTGGTGGGACGGGGCTAGAGAAACACTGTTTCCTGGAACAGGTCTATTAGTACTCACTGGTACGTGTCACAATTGTGATAGAAAACAGTGGTATGATAAAGATGGTACTGAAGAACAGTGCTGTAAGGGTAAACTTGCAGCCCATCTCTCATATAACTGTATTCCAAGTGCCAACAAATACTCTTTCTTTCAGGCACTGAATTTCCAGTGTGGGTTTTCTTGTTTGGTTGGTTTTTGTTGGGCTTTTTTTTCTGCATCATTTTATAGTGAAGTCCATGTCTTGTCAGAGAGAGGTAATCTGGGGCCACCTGTGACCTGAAGAACACATTTGAGGAAAATGTCGAGATACACAATAGACTGATTTTTTCCAAAGTGTCAGAAGGAAAGAAAATGGTTCTCTTTGTCTGGCTCTTCAAGCATGAAAATTTACCCTGGCCTGAGGTCTTAAGTAGGATTGAAATTCTGTGTGAGCCTTGAACTAATATTCTAGACAGGATATTTTTTTAACTTTTTCCACAAAAAAACCCCCCAAACATCCCACAAAAGAAACAACGTATTACAATTATTTTAAACGTCTAGAGGATGCCGTGTCTCTGAAAACCAGAGGGGCCACAATGTAGATGCCCTTAGGTGACATCTTTAATAACTATTTTCAAGTATCTCTATTCATAAATGTAATAGTTTAGCCAGAGAGAACTTCACAGTAGAGTAGGAATAAAATATTGACTAGTTGGGAATGGGGCAGTCAGAATACTTTCTAGGAAATGTTTTTCTGTAACTGACTATGAAATCAGTGGCTGAACTGTTTCCAGAAGTTATAAGACTGGAACATTTCACTGAACTATGTTCTGAACACATCTAACTGCTGAAGCCTTGGTGTGTATTAAAAACCAAAAAGAGTAGTAAGGTGAAGAAATGATTCACCTACATATCCTTATCTCAAATAGTTTTTCAAGTGTCTGGAGTCTCTTTGAGGTGAAAGAACAAAGCAAATGTCAAAACATAATGAGCAGAACTTTGCTTCAGAATGACACAGAAAAACAAAGACTATCATTGACCAAAGCAGGAATATTAATAACATGTTAGGAGAAAATCTATTTTTAGTCCCCATTTAAAAAAGGGACAGAAAACCGGTTCCAGTTCTAACCATTGAAAATGAGAAATGGGAAATCTGTGGAAAGAGGCTATAAACCCAAATGCTGGCTTTAAAATTAGTAATGGGCTGAAGAACTCAAAACAAAGAAGTGCAGTGTGCTTTGTAGCTGCTTATTTTCACTAAGTTGTATAGGTAAAAGTCTCTGATTTCTCCACACTTAATTTTCAAAGACCCTAGAGCCCCATGTTTAATTTAGCAGACTTAGAGTTTTGAATAATATCTCATATAAAATATCTCCATGGGGCTTGGCAGGAGTTGCAGAAAAAATGTTCAAAACCAGACATTATTCTTTAGAAATCAATAGTTATACTCACCAACTAATTACTTGCTCAAGATAAAGAGTTTCCTCAATAAGGGGGAAATGAGAATCACAAGGATAATTTTTGTTGATCCATATTTAATCTGATGAGTCAGTTGGCACCCTGAGGGTCTTCATAAATAGATTCTGATAAATAAATCAGGGGTTGATCCAAAGACTACTGAAAGAAAAAGAAAGTCTTGTTTTGTTTGACTGCATTTGGATCAGTTTCTTTCAGAAGTCAACTTTTTATTGTTGCTGAATGATTCACATAAAATGTCTGTCTGTCTTGATGGAATCAACATTTTAGTGGATGTCTGTGTCTTTGATAAAAGTATCCATGAAACCATTCTTAATCTGTGGATTGGTATTTGAGAAGTTGAGTGATGGATCAGGTGCTGAGCTGTTAAAAACTGCAAGTTTGTCAAGTCTGATATTTTTGTTGGGACAAGTTGGTAGCGATGCGGAAAGATTTGGTGTGTAAGACAAAATATTGGTGAATAAAGGACTGGTTTGGGCTGGAAGGGACCCTTAAGATCATCTAGTCTCAACCCACCAGCCATGGACAGGGACATCCTCCACTAGACCAGGCTGCCCAAAGCACTGTCCTAACTTGTAATTTAGGTTCCAGTTATATTCAGCTTATGCAGTGGTAGGAGAAAGCATAAGGTAATAAATGAGTATTATAATTTGCCTTAACTCTTTCCCTTGAACCTCCTTTTCACCATAAACTTCTTGCATGTAATTTCATGAAGGAAATCACAAGAGAATGGACTTCAATATTACATCTGATATTCTGTATTGGAGCCCAATTTATTTTAAGCCACCTGGGAAAAAGTTGTACGGATGACTGCATAACAATGTTAAAGTAAAGAGATTTTAGTAAAAATGCAGCACCACCCCAGGTGTAACTCCTTTAGCTTAACCAGAATTGCTTGAAGGATAAATTTCTTTCTTGATCTTTAATAGCTTCAAGGGAAGATTCATATTCTTAAAATACCCAACATTGTCACTGATTAAATACATTTACTTTTTCCCACCCATCCTTACTCAGTGTGCTACATTGGACACTATTTTAATTCTTCCAGCTGCTTAATGTAATTATTCCCAATATAGTTTGTCTTTTTTTTTTTAGGTTTTTTAGTGTTGATTTGAAATATTTGAAGAATAGCAGAAATTGGCAAACATAGATACTTTTGATAAAAGTGAATAGCTTTTACTTTTAAATACAAAGAAACTTGATATTGCAAACCTTCTAGTCATCAATCTGTTCTAGTGTCCATCTGTCCATGAAAGCCTATTTGCACAGGTACCTCAAGCACCGTGTAACAGACCATCAGGAGGTTCTGCTCATGGATTAGTGTTTTTGGCTTTGGGAAGTATGATGGAACTGGCTCCTTTATTGTCTATTAATCCCAGAAAGAGCTGGCAAACTTACTTAAAATGATAATGGAAAGATGTTTGGCATGATTGTTTCAAATTAGGTGATGCCTAACAATGAGGTAATCCCTCAAGCACTGGAATTCCAAACAGTCTCAGAGCTGTGGGAAGTTTCTCCTAATGAGGCAATGCTTCCAGCACTTGTCTGTATGCAGGAAGTCCACCTAGCATATGTTCCAGCATCCAAAGGCTGCACATACAGCTGTACGTTACAGCATCTGGTTTTAAGAACAAGTAACGATTGTGTTTTAAATATTGCCCCAGACTGATTATGTCATATGCATATATACCTCTGTGCTGCCAGTTGGACTGAAAGCGTCTGGAGCAGCTACCAGTGCTAAATTGTTTGTCAAATATCCACATACCTGTCAGTGTGGTATGGCTAGCTACATGGCTGTTTCATGCCAAGGCAGGTACTACCATGATACCTCTCCATTTGTGAAGCTTTTGTGGTCTTCAGAGGCAATAGAACTGCAGTGCTGCTGGTGTGAAACTTTCCCCAAATATTTAAGAAGTATGTGGTTTCAGCTGTAAGGAAGGAGCTTTTCTTTCTGAATTATGGGTAAGTAAATGCTCAAAAAAACCCGTCTGCAGCAAACTGATAAATAGGAAAAACAATATTAAAGACTTATCTTTGTATGTGCTCAGGAAATAGGCTATCAAGCTGAATTCCCACTGCCTCTGCCCTTTGGAGGCTGGTGTTATAAAGCTAGAGGGTCTAGAAATCACCCTTACGCTTGTGCAAGTAATGTAAATTAAATTTACTACATCTTGTTATCCCATAGGTTTATTTGCTATGTTCCGTCAGCTTTAATCCAAACAGTTGGTTAAGTTTAAATATCATCAGTTGAGATTCCCAGACAGATTTTTAGAGCCCAAAGAACACATTGTATGTAACTGATTGAGAGGCAATGCCATTTTCATCTTAAAAAGCCCTCAACTCCTTGATGATGCTTTTGAGGCCAGGAGAAGGAAGCATGGATTCAGGGTTCTTTTTCAACTACTAAAGGGATAAAATGCTTCGCATGTGTATATATATATAAAATAGGAATTGCAACTACTTTTCAGCAATCTGCAGGCCAAGAAGAGAATGACAGTAGTTGCAGGTAATTTTTTCCCTTAGAAAATGGAGTGGAGTGTGGGAGTTGGTGAGTAGCATTTAGAGAGAAATACTGTTCAGAGCGAAGGCAGGCACACGAATTTTGTAGGGTATGGGTAGTTTCACTTGCTTTGCAAGCACGAAGCAATGACTTCTCTTATTTTTGTGAAGAATAAGCAGATTTTCCTAGAAGAAAACAGAATTTTTCTTAGGAATTTTTATCACAGCTGCCCAATGAAGCCTTTCCTTGGCCTGTATTAGAGCAGTCTGCCAGCTATAACTTGTGGAAGTTGTTAAATACTCCTTGGAGGTAAGAGTCATTGGGAATGACTCTGAAGGAAACCTTGGCCATTTTTACTTTTCTTTGATTGTATACTACTCCACCCTGTAAGAGTGATGAGCCTCTTGTGCCTGGTTATGTTGCTTGTAAGACCTTTTATGTCAGCTGTACAAAGTTGTCATAGTGCAACCCCAAATTGGGGCTATTTCACTGAGGTAATTGTGATAATTGACATAACACCTGTTTGTTCTCACTGGAGTCAACAGTTGCATAAGGTTCTGATTATTTCAGGATTTGGGCCTGAGTTTCTGAGAAAACAGTGAGCATTTGTGTCTAAACTGCTGTACGTTTGTGCACGGGCCATCTACCTGAAGTATGTGAAAATGTGTGTTTCTTGAAAATCACATTGGAAAGTTTTGATGACTCCTTTTTTTGACCATTGCACACTGGAGAGACCTGTGAGTAAGAGACAGCAGAGGAGGCCAGCAAAGAGAGCTACGATGAGGTTTGCTGAGAGGATGGATGATGCATCCGCTTTGGCTCTGCACCACTCGGATTGTGATTAAAAGTTGCTTGGGGAAGCTTCTTGCTGTTCTAAAGTTGCCAGTTCTGTGGGCTTCCTGTGGAATTGGACTAGTTCTTTGCAGCAGCTGTGGTTAATTTTCAGGAGCCAAGGAGAGCCATTTGGGGGGCTTTTTTCATGCTAATGGAGATTTTTGGCTGTCTGGTGCAGTGGTTTTCATTGTGAGTTTTGATTATGTCTCTGCTGATTAGAGGTTTTGAGCCAGGACTGTTCATCAGAGAGCCAGTGCTTGACTCCTCTGTCATGGGCACTGGAAGCTCTTCAAGGACAGTGGTTCAGTGTCAGTGACAAGTATAGATGGTTGTCTGAAGTACTGAGAGCTCTAGCCAGTTAGTACAGCCTGATTGAAATAAGGTGGGACTCAATTCTCACCTTGCTTGCGACTGTTACCAGCAAGAGTATGATAACTTTAGAACCCCATGTTCTACTCAATTTAAGAGGCCTCCCCACTAACAGAAGATGACAATTTTTTAGATATTTTCAACAGTCTTGTTCAGAAATATTAGTCACCTGGGCATGGTGACAGGAATAATTATGATACAACATATGGTGAATTTTTTGTCATTATAATAATTTGTTCTTTTTTCAGCTAGGCTCAGGAGCTGGTCTCTGTTGACTTCAGTCCATAATGAACACTGAGAAGCAGTCCCCAACTGAACTTGAGTAGATTTCACTGTGAATCTTGTAATTTACTGATGGAAAATAATGTTAAGACCATATTGCTTATGAGGATGGTGAGGGAAAAAAAATATAGGTGAATCCTGGAGGGATTAGATGTTAGTGAAAATGCAGAGGATGTAAAGAGGAAGAACAGACTTGTTCTGTTGAAGTAGCATATACAGTGGACTCTTTCCACAACAGAGGAAATCATTTGGCAGGACAGGATAAAGGAATCGGGTCTGTAAATTTCTGGTCTGTTCTTTGTGGTGGGCGATAGTAGTAGTCCATGTGTAGGCTTAGTGAAAAGACAAGAGAAGATTGACTAACATTCAGCATTTCCTTAATGTCACTGTTGAGTAGCAACATGAACAGTAACTGCAGCTCTAAAACCTGTCTCCAAACTTGCCCTGTAGAGAGAGTTAGATTATGGGAACTACAAGAACATTTTCTAAATGATTTCTTCTCAGTCTTAAAACACACCCCCTTGTTTTCAGTGGCCTGTTCCTGTTCCAATTGTCCCTCATTACCCAGGCAATTGTGTTCTACCTGGGGGCGCTCATAGGAGACTTGTTTGAAGAACACCGCAAGGAAGTCCCTACGGGCAAAGTGTTCTGCAAGTCCCTTGGTACTGGTATAGTCTATATGGTGTAAACATATTGGTGACCACAGCTGTAACAGAAGACCACAAACCAAGAGATTCTGGACTGTTTTATAAGAGGTGAGACAGAATCACAATATAGTAGGGGTTGGAAGGGACCTCCAGAGATCATTGAGTCCAACCCTCATGCCAAAGCAGGGTCCCTAGGACAGGTCACACAGGGAGGTGTCCAGACAGGTCTTGAATATCTTCAGAGAAGGAGACTGCACACCCCCTGGGCAGCCTGTCCCAGGGCTCTGTCACCCTCACTGGGAAAAGGTTCCACAAAAGACATTGGCTGCTTGCACTAAAAGATGAAATTTCTGAAGGCCCTTGATTCAAGTTAGTGCTCTTGCTATATGATTTAATGAAGTAAAAATAAGCCTGTCTAAAACTTGATAGAAATAATAATGATTTGGTGCAAAATGACTTTGCAAAGTACAATGGAAATGTAAATTGAATTAGGAAGGAAAGGAAAAGAAAATGTTTCCCCAGTAGAGATAAAGTGTGCAATTCTGGGGGTTATTTTCATGTACTTTTAGCTGTTAAATTCCATTTTCTTTGGCAGCTTTATCCAGTCCCTTCTGTAAAGCCTGCTCAAAGAAGTTCCTGTGCAGTGTGTACATTTGAATTCTAGTGAGGCATCTCGAGATGGTTTGGCTGTCTTGTGACAACATTTCAGACTGGTCTCTGATGAATTTCAGTGTTACATAACTATCTGGATCACAAATAAAGGTGTGAAGACACTTGTGAGAGCTGCAAAAGTAAATTGGCGAGCATTCTGAGACACTTCCATCCACGACGTCTCTAACATAATACCTAGCAGAAGCAAAGCTCCTCCTTTTCTCTCTGTTTCCAGTTTAAGTTTATTTGTACATCCTAAGAAATGAGGGAAAATTCTTTGATCTTTCTGATAGGAACCAGTCTCTCCTTGATTCCTTAGGATGTGACCTGGGAAATAACTATTCAAATACATCTTCTCTTTGTTTTATAGTCTTTCACGGTGCCTGTAGCCTCACTATTAGGAAAAAGATCCAAACAAGCAAAAGACAGGATTTTACTCTCAGTAGTGAAGAAGCTTTCTTTTTGTCCCTGGAGAACACTGCTTCTGAAGGAAAGGATTCTTCTAGAAAGGATTGTGTTACACTTGAATTTGGTCTTCAGTCAAAAATGTCAGTTGGAGCCTTACGAGCAAGCAGCTCTTCAGCTGAGGATCTCCTGTCAATTCCCTGTTCCTCACACTGTGTCACTAAAACCTGGTTACAAGCCACAGGACCTGTGTGTATGGGGAGTGATGTTTGTCATCCAGATCTCTGAGGCAATTCTGGCATTGTCGAGCTCACAATTAGTCTGGACTTTATCCCTTTTTTCTCCCTCAAAGTTGTTTTTGCTTGCAAAGAAACAGTATTATCTTCCTGATGCAGTAGTAGTCCTACTGGGATGAGGTGGTATCAACAATCAATGGGATGATTTTCATGGAATGGGAAGCTGATGTGTTTAAAAGGGCCATAAAAAATAGGAGCTGGCAGAGATGGTTTGTTGTGCTTTTTATGCACCGAATAACTCATCTGTACCTCCACCAACCTTATCATTGCATCTCCTTCAGTTGCTGTGGGACTCTCACATGTAATCTCACAGTGTGATGAATTACATGAGGCACAGATTTGCTGTGTATGTATCATGTGGAATTGGTGTAGATTAGATAAATGAAAATAGCCCCCAGCACAGATGCATCTGCGTTTCAAATTAAAGCTCAGCTATTCCTTGTGCACCCACTTCATCTCTGTATGCTCCAGTTACTGTACAGGCCTGCTGACAGCTTTAAAGCCGCTTCAGAGGAGGAAAATGACTGATGGCAACACCCAAGTGATGCAAAGCTCAAACTGTGTTGCCTAAAAGCCTCTTAAAACTAAGAAAGTGATAGGAAGTCAATGCTTTGGCGAGACTGGTGATGACTGAATGCTAGCCGTGGAAGGATTAACTCTCGCCAAAAGAGACCTTCATAGCGTACTTAGGGGTAGCTTGCTGCACCTTCTGCTCAAATCCTGTCTGATTTGGAGAGAGAGGATTTGTTCATGGGTGAGGCAGCTCCTTTCCATACATTTGAGCATCTTCTCTGTAGATGGAGGTGCAGTTTTGCGAGCCAACTTCCTCCTTCCCTAGCCCTGAATTGTACTGACCGAGCTACTGCATTTTCTCTTCTGCTCTCCACATGATTCACCCCGGGGAGGAGCCTGTGGGCCCAGAACACTGATGAGTGGGGACAGGGCAGACGGAAAGATGTAATTCAGTGGGAGGCTGCCCAGTTTCTTTCACATACTACCAAATCACCAAAAGCTGCTTTCTTTTTTGCCAAGCACTTCCCCCTCACCCATGCTTTCTTTCCTATATGTGTATTTTGTTTCAGTCTGTTGGCATTGTTAGCAGAGAGTCATTCAGTCTCTGCATATTGGTCTGAATCCACATTAAATATATCAAGGGTATGTTCAGTTACAGTTAAGCAGCTCTGTGCCTAGTGAAAATGAATAGAGTGAATCGTGTCTGAAAGATGTGAAGACATAGCACAGGAATCCTTTTACATGATGATTTTAACATGTGTAAAAGGAAGGAAAAATAACACCACACTGGAACCTGATGCAAGGAATTCCTGCTAAACCGGGTAACATGTTTACATTTGAATCTGTTGCAGAAGCGGCTGAATTTTCTTACGGCTTTAAGATACTCAAAAGAATGTAATTGACAGAATGTAATTGACAGTTAGCATGGTGGGGTGAGGGGGAGTTTTTATAGCATTCTCTAATAGACATTATTCCCGAATCTGCTGTATAGACAGCCTGGTTTCCTCATCAAGGCAAAACCCCCGAAACACTCAAAAGGTAGTATCTTCGTATCTATCTGTATTGACACATATATACCCCTTATATATATGAACACACCTTTTGTTACAGTTATCAACAATAATAATTAAACAAATATTAAAGTGATTTGGTATTCATAGATACCGTTGGAATGGAAAATGAGTAAGAGCTCAAGAGATCTAATGTTGTTGTCACCACAAGAATGATTTACACAGGGACTTCCTTTAAAAGCATACTAAAACAGGTGAAAGTTGTTTGGCTTCAAAAGTGTTGGTTACCTGCTCGTTGGCAGTTCCAAGGTTCTCAGAGTTTTTTGTTTAGGAAGTCATCATTTCAGGTTTTTAGGAAGATATTATTTCAAGCTTCAGTTCCTTGCTGTCAGGTTTTTCAATAGAGATTTGTGTTGAGACTTCGGCATCACTAACTTCAGCCTGTAAATAAGGGAAAAGCTTCCATGAATTCATTTTTTTAGATACTGCAGCATACCTTCTACGGGTGCTCTGCAATCAGTTCCAGAATAGTTTGGGTATTTGTAGTTGAATGCAAAGATACTGAGGATGCTAGAGGTTATTGTTCTGGTCTCATCTCAAGAGTGGAAAGCAGCTGTGTAATGACCCTTATGCTGTTTAAGCAACCCATCCAGCTCTGGGGAGAGGCTCAGCAATTGATTTTCAGTAATGAAGTCTGGCTCATTAGAGTTTTCGTTATATAAATAATAGCAGTGAAAGAATGTTTAAATTTCTGCCACTGAAGGTATTTGCTGTTGTTTCTTTGAAGTCTAAATTCTCAGAAGAGTATTTAGGAAGCAGATTTACAGGGCAACTACTGTACAATTCCATGCTATTGGATTGAACAAGAACATCCTCTTGTAATTGCTGCCTTAAGTCTTAGTTGCAAACCTAGAAGTTTAGAAAAATACCCTATATTTCTCTGTAGAATCAGAAAGTTATAGGTATATAAATGTATTAGCAGTTGAACCATGCTATTGAGCAGGAGATGTTTGTCCTGTAATTCAGGCTTGCCACCTTGTCATATATTAGTGACCATCTTACATAACCAAGTGTTGATTCACTGTGTTTTTTCTTGGCTCTCTTGCTTTTTCTTGGTATCTCATGCTACATTTTCTAGTGCAAACCCAGGGAAGGTATCCTGGCCTGCTCATTGAGTGATCATTATATTTTTGCATTGCTGTTAGTATTAAACCTGCCAATTTTTATTTATTTTTTCAGTGTTCAGACAGGAGATTTCCAGTAGATCTAGCAGCAGTGCTTCAAAATAGGGTCATCTCCTGCTGTCTGCTGCATTTCTCTGCTGATTACTAGCAGGAAGAGTCAACTGCTCCACCTTATAGCCAGGTGAGAGTAAATGTGAAACAATGTGTAATCAGCTGCACTGGCATTTTGAAAAAAAATTTTGGCTGCCAACTGTAGGTGTGCGGTGGTTCTGTTTTGTTTTGGATGGGATCATGTTTGGGAGCTGGAGCTTTCAAAGTCCTTGACCACCACAGGAAGATTCCTAAGAGAGCT
This sequence comes from Gallinula chloropus, assembly GCF_964237585.1. Lineage (NCBI taxonomy): Eukaryota > Metazoa > Chordata > Aves > Gruiformes > Rallidae > Gallinula > Gallinula chloropus. The sequence continues at coordinate 52,740,775 of NC_140088.1, read as the reverse complement.
CCTTTTGGGATACTGCATTCTTGCTTTGGAACAAAACTTTGTAGGATAGGTGAGTCTGCTTTAGAGCATCACAGTGGCAAGTGAATGATTTTGGTAATGTGGAGCTGTTGAAATACAGAGTCTGAAGAGTAAACAAGTGGTGTGAGTACATCTTGATATAACTGAACACAAATATTTATTGGCAGACTTTTATGTTGCATATAAGCTCTACAGACAAACATTCATTGAGCTATAAATTTGAGTTCAAGAGTGTGAAGGAAATAATTTTTTTTTTTATATTTGAGGATCATAAATCCCATGATTAAATTAGGCCAGTGTTTGCATTTTTTTATTTATCTCTCTTCATCAGTTAGATCTACTCAGCTGGTTTCAGGAACACTACATGATCTTAATGGTAACTGGTTATCCCTTACTGATGTAGACCATCAGCTTTCAAAATTACTGTAGTTAAAATGAAAATGAACTCTGTTAATAAAATGACCTATTTGTTTTCCAGCATTTTCTCTGATCCTGAACCAAATGTCTGAACTTTTATATCTTAACTTTCTCACCTGTAATGGACACACTTTTTTTGTGATCACAAACTAAAAGTGAAAATGCCTTGCTATATTCCCATTGTTTTCCTCACACTGAAGTAGCAGAACATGTAATCATTTAGAACAGGGGAAAAAGTTGTGTTGAGCTTGAAACCCTACACCTCCCAAGCTGGGAAAATTTTCACTTAGTGTGCAGGTTTTGCCACTCAGGCCCATCTTTAGACATCATAAAACTTTACTGTCTTTCACTTTTATGACACAATTATAAGTATAAAAGCAGGGATGTTAATGCTAGGTAAGGAAAATGGTTTGCCAGGCTCTGTTATCAATGACAGAACACCTGGAGAAAGCAGTAAAAGTGAAGAGCCAGTAGGTGAAGTTGAGGTGTGATGACATTTGGGAACATGGATCTGGCCTAGCAAAGGGAAAGAGAGATTGTGAGAAACGGTGGTGCCTCTTCCTCTGTGCTGAAAGGGGGAGCTGGAGTCATTGACATGGTTTCTTTGGACAGAATTAAATCTATTCTGCAGCATCTTTTTAAAGATAGGTACTCCATTATATGGTATATGATGTGCTCTTAATGGTTTCTATCCCACCACAAGTGACATCACAGTGTTTCTGAGTAGCAGCTCTACTGAATGCAACCTTAGGAACAGAAAAACAGAGATAAAAGAAAATAGGAAGAAGTTGTTGAAAATAGCCTCAATGTAGTATTTTGTATGAAGTATTTATTATACCAGGATGTGTTTTATTAGCTCATAAAACTCAGTCACATGGATAATTTGAGCAATTAAACAGACTATGTCCAGTGTATTTGTTAGCATTGTAATAGTGCAAAACTTATTTCCACAGGTGTTTCAAAAGACCCACAGAGGTTGCATGACTGAAACATTAACATATTATTCTAACAATATGATGCTGCTCTGTCTGACTCAAGAGCTTTTAACTTTAATAATTTCCAGATTATTAAATAGCCCAAATGTGTTTTCCGTTCATACTTTCACACTGGTGTGTTTTTGTTAATATAAAATAGTGATATAATGAATAAATTATATCCAGATGAAAGCTGTCAAGTGATACTTCATCCTGGGATTGCGATGGGGTATGGCAAAGGAAACACTTCCCAACAGGGTGGTATCTTTGTGAAGGACAGGGACCTAGATGGTGGCTTGAAGTGACATTTGATACAAGAAGTGAAAAAGCCTGGCTGGACAAGTAAATAAATTGTTACTGGCACGGGAGCTGGAGATCTAATTTATGTCTTCTGGGTGGGGATGAATAATAGGCTTCTTATGGATCTGTGGTTTAGATCAGTTCTCAAGAAAAGGAGGACTAAATGAAGTGTTTGCACGGGTCCGCCTCACTGAGTTATCTAGATGGTTCGAGTTGGTGGTAAGTCATGTGGCTGTGGTGGGCATACCAGTTCAGAATAAACAGGAAGGAGGTTTTTGTTGCTGGGCCTTTACTGGCTGCAGGCGCAGCTCCCAGTTCCCCCTGAGTAGAGTTTTCAGCAGACACGGTGGGAGTTCTCGAAGCCACGTATCCGGCCCGTGCACCGCGTTTGATTCAGATACATCTGTAACACTTATTGTAGCTGATGGATAATTATACCCACTGCCAAGATAATTTCAGCCGGTGTGATGAGGGCTGATGAAGGAGGTGTGAGCTGGGAAATCTTACTTGAGTTGGAAATCTTGCAAAATTCTAATGACCGTGAGGTCAGGGTGCCTCACTACTTTCACACCTGGTGCCAGATATTTGGTTTTGCATTTGCCAGTGAGCTAGCTGCAGCCAAGGTTTGCTTAATCGCTTTTTGCAGAGACCACCCATAACTTCTGGTAAGGGAGAAAAAGATTTTGCTAGCAATGGTTTTGTCAGCATTATATTTTCCATGTATTTCAAAGGCCAATCTGCTTGTCTCTTTCTTGGTGTCATGTAATGCACTAAAGACTGCCTGGGTGCTACCACGTTCTTTTTGCACAGTAAGTAATCTACTCTGCTGCTTTGCTTAAAGACTAGTGGAAGTTTTCTGTGGTAGAAACAAAAAAAAGCACCGACAGGTGGGACTCACTGCTCTGTGCCTACGTGTCAGGGGTATGTGCCTGTTTCCAGAACTTTTATCTGTGAGCATAAAAGATGTTTTACTTACCCAGATGAGACAGCTTCATGTGCCTGTGCTTAAAAATGTCCTAAATGCAAAATTCAGGACTTGCAAGACTGTCAAATGTCAACCTCCAACTATGTGTCTGGAAAACTATAAAGCAACACATAAGTTTTAAATCTCTTAAAGTCTGTTTGTCAGAAACCTTCTCAAAAATTGTGCAGTAACTGGTAATAAGGTAGTGCAGCCTTCTAGATATTTATCTGAAAGTCTGAGCAGGAATAGGCATTTTATGAATATTTCAGAGATCTGGTGAGCAAGCAGAATTAGCACTTGAGCACTGTCACGCAGTCACTCCTCCCCCTAACCAGAGAGCAATTGTTTGATCCTGATTAGAGAGCTAGACTATGAATCTTAGAAGCAGTTAAAAAAATTTACTGAGCATGTGTTGGTGAAAATCATATATGAGAAGGGCAATTTAATCTCAAACGTTAGTGTTGTGTTGTTGAGGGTTTGTACTTCTACGCCGAAAGAAAAAAATAATTCCTCTCTGAACATGTATCTGGAGAAAAAAAATTTTCTTGACTATGTGTGAAATATCTTTAGGGGTGTGACTTAAAGAATTCTAAAGCCTGGGTTGATAAACCCCAAATAATCCCCCTGGCTATTGTGCAAACAGCTCTTCTGAAAGGATTACTTTAATTTCCTTATAATTTTCAACAAAGGAAAAACCCCACTGCTTTAACCAATTTTAGTAGCTGAATTACCATTCCTACAAAAACAAATGTGGTGAAAAAATCAAATAATGTTTTACAGGATCCCTGTCAACAATGCAATATGACATTAAGAATGCGTCCTAATTATAGGAGAGAGAAATCCCTGCATGTTACAACAGTGTGATATTTATTAGAAATATCATAGGATGTTCATTCTGGATTCTGCTCTTAGTGGAGCTATTTCAGCTTTTATTCAAGATGAATTCTTAATTCAGTATTTAAGCATTCTCTCTGAAATAGCAGATTGTGACCTAAATGTTATTACCTGCATTGAGTTTTATTCAAAGAAAATCTATTGTAGCTCTCCAGACTGTCATCTCCTTTCAGATAACGGATGATCAAATACTCTGTAATTAGTTGCTATCTCATGCCACAAGCTTTAAACTTAAAAGGCTGTGAAATTTTAGGATTTTTGCAGAAGATAAGACGAAATGGTTGTCACCTTGTTTTTCAAGTGGAAAAATCAGTCCTCTCCAAATGATCATTCCTGAAAAATGTAACATTGTGTATTTTGTATGCTCAGCAAGTCCACTGACAGATCTCTGGGCTAATTCAGATTATGAAACAAAGGCTCAGGGAGTCACAGAAGTGAGGGGTTATGGGTATAGTTATGGTCCCGAGTCAGGGAAAGGTGAGGTAGGTGAGACACGTGATTGAATTATCAGGAATGCTTGATCTAATGTAGAGGCTCACATGCCAAAGACAAAGATGACTATTGTTGGATGTTGGCATGAGGGTCACAGTACAAATAAAACTTCTGTTTGTTTTGCAGATCCTCGAGGCAGTTTAATTCTTAACTTATTAAAGCAGAATGGAGGCACCAAGCAGACAGACTGTGTATCTACTCTGTCATTTCTAAATTAGCAGTGACATTTTAAAAAATAATTGAAATTCAGTTTCAGAGACCTTAAAAGTGAGATTTGTGTTCACTGCTTGCAGAAGAAAGACACTGCACTAACATAGATCAGGGATGTTGCACCACCAGCCACTGAACAAGCACCTTGTGCTGTGCAGGGATAAAACAGCAGATAAATGTGAGAAAAATGCAGGTGAGAAGATGCACACTACATTTAGGTTTTAGTTGAGCTGACACAGTATAATTTGTAGCCAGAGCAGTGCTACAGTTTCAAAAGTAAATCATGGTAAATTTCTCCTTTCGAGAAATGCAATTTATCTTGAATCAATATGTTCATGGTCGGTCTGGCTCTTCACTGGCATGAGAACGGAACGGTCCATGCCACACAGGCGAAGTGCAAGCACATGCTGCAAGCCAGGACTGGGCAGCTGGCACCTGACCCACAGAGAGGGAACCTCTGGCTGACCAGCCAGGGCGTGGGGATTTCGTACCAGGAAGGCAGCTGGTTTGCTTTGAGCCACAGTTCTGAACCAGAATTTCACTGGAAGGGTTCCAGTGCTGGGTATAAGTGGTATTTAGGAAATGAAATATCCTGTTGGATCCATTCACTTATTCCTTATTTTGTTAGAAGCAGATGGATTTAATTTTCATGTGTTTTCTGTTTGTTGAGAATGATCACTCCTAATTTACTACTCCAGAAGTAGAAGAACAAAACCCAAACCCACATAAACCTCCAAAACTGCCTGGACAATGAAATCTAGAGCTGTTACTCACAATATTGAATAACCAACCCTAGCTCAAGCTTCATTGAGCAGTTCTATCAGGAGATGCTTAGATAATAAGCTCATCTAGTTTGGAGAGAAATGTGTTATAAGGTGCTTTTGTTGGTTCCTTAATGTTGGGATGAATCCTTTACATTGGGATGAATATGGCTGAGAGTAGTGTCGATTTATTGTTGAGGCTGTGGGAAGGGATAAATACGGATTTCCAATTTTCAGGAATAGAACCATATGGGGAAGTGATACAACATTCACTTGAAATGCCTGCATCTCTATATTCAAGGCTCTGGAAGGAAAACCCCCTCTTTGTTACCAAAAGAATATTCTCCAGGGGCGAATATACCTTTAAACCTTTTCTGGGGCTTCCACTGGAAACATTTGGCCTAAGTCTAAAGAGAAACAAAAACCCTTGATCATCATGTGTGTGACCATCTCTATGAGGCTCCTTAACTGGCAGCAGGAGAGCTAGGCATGCGGTTGTAAAGTGTGGCTCTGTTGTGGTAGCCATATGATGCCCAAAGCCTGCAGGGTAGGAAGAACAGCATGGAATATTTTACAAGAGAGATGGGCATAAAATCTTTAAATAGGTTTGGGGTCTTTTTCTTCTTTCTCTGAAACTTCTAATGGTTTTTCACTGAAATTCTAATTGCGTTAAGAACTTTTTATTGCACCAACTTTCTATGATGCATCAATCGGAGGAGGATACATTCAGAGGTGGGTTTCTGGAAATGAAGGACTTAAAGTATCCTGAACTACTGGTTCCCACTGTTTAACTCTGTAAAGAACACCCTCTTCTTCCACACCTCTTCATTCCCTCCCCGGTTAAAACTAGGGCTTTTAACATAGCAAGATGTTAATATTATAAAGATTACAACTTTGAGTATTTAAATGTCAGGACACGGCATAGATGAGGGAGATGGCAGAGTTTTAATTTGGTCCTTTACTGAGCAGTCATGATAGTGCTGTTTTGAATTATACTGTCACATATGTTGGTCATCCCGTTGTTTAATTTCAGGTCCCTGTTTCAAAATGTGAGGTCAAGAGATTTTTGAAGACTAATGCATAGCAGCAAGATTTCATTGGAAACACTAGTTGCAAAAAATTATATGTTAAGTTAAATGGATGTTTATAACAAAGTGTCTGAAGAAACTTCAGTAGAGAGCATTACCAACAGATGGCATAACATGAGTAGAGCACATCTGGAAAACACAGGTTAAATTCTTTCCCTAGCAGGTTGGTGATGCAGTCCTCTCCTGCAAGCCTCTGCACTCGAGTTTGTACACTGGGTATACCTTTTCAGTCAGGTCTGTTGACTTCTACGCCTTTTCTTCCCATATAAAGTTCCAGCAGCTATTAGGTAAAAATATTGGTAATATTCTAAATCCATGAGATGATAAATTGGAAGCCACTAATATTAATGTTTTATCAGATTTCTGAAAATTGCTTCAGCGATAGTGCAAGTCGGTGCAAACAGTTGTGCAAGGCAACTTTCATAAGCAGTTGTTTGTGAAAAATAGAGTAAAATAAATGCAGGTTTAGGACAGTAAGGCAAAATCATCATTTAATTTAGTAAATCTAATACAAAGGGAATGAAGAGTGCTGGAAAGACCTAGATAGAGACTATTTTTTTCTTTCTTCCTTTTTTTTTCTCCCAGTACCCTCTTTCTTGGACCTTCTAACTTACAAAAAATCCAGTGTATGTGTACTATGTATATACATGCCTTCATGACATCAAAGGATCCAGGTCTGCTGCTTGGGTAATCTATAAGATTATACCGACCATAACATAGCATGCACATGCCAGAGACTTGACCCCTGAAAGGCCGTCATAGGCCATGCCATATTTAAACAGGGCTAGTAGTGTAGTTAGCAGCCAGCGTGTGCTTGAACAAATGCACATTGTTGTTACAATTGAAAGCACATGCTGAGTAATATAACATAGGTGCAACTTTCTTGAGAATGTGTGGACAGTTAGAAATGTGAAATGTATTTTTTTATCTGTGTATCTCAGGGCTCCTGTGCTTTTGGGGTTGGGTTGTTTTTAGCAAATGTCAGACAGATCAGATGGGTAGGATTGATGGAGCTGGGCACTGACAGATCAGCTCTGTTCCAGCTGTAGTGACTGTGGCAGAATTGGATCTGGACCCTCTTAACCAGTCCTCCAAGAGTAAGATTTCAGTTACCATGACCACTCGCCAAGGACTATTTTATTTTAACCCATGTCAAATCTGAGCTTACCTATGGGGATAAACCACAGCCTGCTGAGCCAAGTGTGTGAACACAAACTCATTTCACTGGCTATTTGTTACTTTTGGAAAATTTCTACTGAGTTTTCTCTTTGGGATAAACAAGATGAAAAGACAGACTTAATGCTCTGACTACGCTTTACTCTGTAAGCCATGAGAGCTGGTGAGTGATCTCAATTTACCTCCAATTACTTCTGGGGTTTTTTTAAATCCATAAAGTTCTCTCTTGACTGTTGTGTAATAATAGCCAAATCAAGGTGCTGTTGAATTGAGATAATATTTTCTATTCAGAAAACTACTTTTATGTAATACTTTTTCTTTGTGGGTGATGTAATTACAAAAACGTTGATGATGATTGTGACTGGAATAGACTCAGTGAGAAGGTTCTCCTTAAATCTGTTGATGTGCACTATATATAACAATCAAGTTGAGCAGAAAAGCAAGAAGGAAGCAGCACTTCTGTTAGTAATCTTCTTGACATTTATAGCATGTGCTGGAGCTGCCCATGGCGTGGCCAAACAGCAGGCAGGGTGAATAGTCCCAGAGATGTACGATCTCCTCACTGGAGGAGCCACACGAACTGCTGAAGCAGTCAGTTTTCTGTGTACATTTGGTTTCATAGAGTGATTTTATTGCTACATGGCTGTGAACAGGTTACAGAACTGGGATACCATCACCAGCTGTTGACTGAAATCAAGGAACCTGCCCTTCAGCCACATAGCACAGAGCTTAAAGACACCGAGCAACCCATGGATGAACAACGCTTTTTGTGTGCCTGACCCTCCATGCCCTTTCAACGCTGTGCCAGCCCCTTTCCTCTGCAGCTCTCTGGGCCTGCCACCTCTGCAATGGCATTGTCCATTCCCTCTCATTCGTCACATCCAGGGGGAAGGTGAAGGGAGCTTTTCAGGCTAGCGCTCTGAATTCTAACCAGACTGGAGGAATCTGACATGTCAGGGTGTTAAAGTCTTGGCATTTGGTTTGTGCTGCATGAACCATCAATGTGGTCCTTTCTGGGTAGGACACAGACAGCCTTTTGAGCATGAGCAGGAACACTGCTCTCTTGCAGAAGATCTAAGTTTAGAAGAGAACTTTTTCCTCATGGAAGTTGAAAATAAAGGCTTTTTATATTGCTAAGACCATAAAACAAAGAACCCAACACACTGTTCGCTTGTGCTACATGGACAAATCTGTCCACTGCATGAGGATTATGTATATTGCAATGTGCGCTGAGATTAAATTGTTTCTGCATGTTAAAAGTATACTTGCACTGAGTGATTAGCAACAATGGACTCTGTTCCTTGATGAGCTCAAATATCTTGCTTTTTATTTTCCTACTTCAAGCTTTTATAAGCCTGATCAGCCATTCATGTGCCAATATGTATGGTACTATTAAATGAAAAAATATTCCTATAGAAAAAAGAAAAGCTCAAGTGCCCCGATGGAAATGTGCTAGATAAACCACCACTACAGGTTTGTAGCCTATATATTCCTTCACCCTTCAGCCCACACTCATGCACTGGAAGAGAGGCCAAGCTAATTGGTGGGGGTAAGAGGAGTGGGGGGCAAGCTACCATATTTCTTACTTGCCAAGGTAAGGGGTGGAAGGAATGAGGATTTCTAGGATGGTTGCAGTTATTTTACTGTGGGTTTTTTCCCCTTCGTTTTGGTCTTTGCTTTGGTTCCAAAAGCAGTGAAAAATAGGTTTAAGCTTTCCTCAAAATGCTTATGTGCTTTTTCCGGACATTTCTGGTTAGCTGCTGGGCTGAATTCCTGGCACTACACAGTTCTCAGAGATCAGCTATCAGGTCGGACTCTACTCTGTGGGGCAGCAATTATTAGTCAAGTACTGACAACGTACTTGGTGTGCTCCAAGGCACGGATAGGAAAGCTTTACCTGTTCTGGAGAGCTGCAGTTTAGGTTACAGACTGAAATAGAAAGACAAATTGCACAGGAAAGTATCATGGATGTTTTTGTAATCCTTTAACTTGGCATTTTCCAGAAAGAGTTAAAGACCTGTTCTCTCTTCATGCAAACCTTATGTACTGGGGCTGTGTGGTTACTAGCTAGAGAATCCTGGCCACAGAACAAAGGAAAATAATAGGAGAAAGGAACTCAGAGAACTGGAGGGACTGGCATTATTAGAGAAGAGTGGGAAAAGAACAGGATACTATAAAAGATGTCTAATATGCACCAAGCTGTGTACAACTGTATAAGGTAAAAGGAAGTATTTGCATTTGATGGCCAAGGGTAGAGCTGCTGAACATTCAGAAGGTGCAGTAATATGACCTGCAAGCTAAGAGAAGATTGTTGATGCTGCAGCAGTTTAAAGCTGAAAGGGCAGTTATGAAGCATTTAGGCAGTTAAGAGAAAGTGAGTGGAGAAATCATGTGATGGGTGAACAATGTGGGTATTAAGAAGCAATGGTTATTTTTCAGGTCAAGATAAAACTGAGATGCTGAGGAAAAGAGGTATAATGAGAGAGAAGATTTTTTTCAGATATTGGGAGGAAGACAATGATCAGAATGCTTACCTGTTTTTTAATTGTGTGGGTATTAGATTTTACAAAATCAAACTACCTCTTTTTCTTGCTCTCCAATCTCCTCCCCCCTCCTTCCCCTTTCATGTGCTAAATTGCTGTGGTGGAGCTGTGCTGTAGGTACAGTATCTTGTGATTAAATACTCTGTAATGAGCTCTGAGATATAGTGGACCGAAAAGTATAAATAGAATGCCAATTGCATAAAATAAATCTCTGAATTCTTGCTGCACCATGGTGAGGTAGCTCAGCTACGGCTTCGACCACCCATGAATGCTGAGCACACAGTAGCGGGACTTTTGGACTTGAGTCTCACCTATTATCTTGATAGTAGGGTATGAATCTCTTTGAATGTGAAAGCCTGGTTTTGTTTAAGTGAAGAACATAAGAAAAGGCTCCTTCCTTAATTTTCTCTTTTTTTTTTTTTCTTTCTTGAGCAGATGAAAGGTGGATAGAAGTGACTGTAAATTCTAAGAAAGAAGTGGAAAAAGGCAAGTGCTTACTGAGCAGGAATTGTATTTTTCCATCCGTGCCCCTGAACTCCCCAAATGTTAAGACTCTCCTGTACAAAAGTGTCACTACTTGGTCTATATAAATTCACTGCCAGAACAAAGGACAGTTTTTGGAAAGGAAACAAGACTGTATTATACCATTCAGCAAGTAACAGAAGAAAGAGAATAGCTACTTCCTGCCCACATTCCTACTCTGAAGATGTATGCAGGAGGTGGTAGGTGAGCATTCAGCTTTTACTACAGCTGACTCTTAGTGGTGATTTACCCAGCTTTTGGATTCACTTTATAAAAGACTCTGAGACATGGAAGTGTGGGGCTGGCAGGTTAGCTTAAGGAGAGTGATACATCTGAGGATGACTCTAGGGGTCACCTGGAAGCAGTCGAATTGCCTGCCTGGGACAAGCAGACCTGTGCTTTCCGGATAGAGCTGATGTGGCTGTTGCAAGAGCACACTGCCATTGCTGGGAAATTGGGATTGTACTTCAGAGGCGTTATCTAGGCCCAGCTAAACCACGTAAGCTAGGCAGCATGTGCTGGTCTGCAGTTACTCTTGCCATGTCCTTGGGTGACGAGGCTGTGGAGAGCTTAGTAGCAGTAAGTGAACAACTCCTCTGCTTGCCCAGACTACTGATTCTGACAGAATCTGTGTCTCTTCCTCCCCACCCCAGATGCCTAGTGGGTTTAGTGGCTGCCCTGTAGCACTGACCATGCAGAGCCCGGACTCTGCACACTCCGGGTGACAAGTGCTGTCCTGCTTAGTTTTCTGTTCCTTAGTTTCTGCTACTGTTTGGCTTGTTATTTTAATGGAAACTTCATTGCTTCCCTAACTCCTGGCCCTCTTTACCTTCCCAGGGGAAAACTGTGCTTACCATCAGTACAGGGGGTTCCACTTCCCTAGCAGCTGGATACAACATGTTGTTTGCTGTCATGTCCTCTCGAGTTGCAGCAGTTGATTGCTGCTGACTGAACATGTGGCATAGTACAACTCAGGAGTGGTTTGGGTTGGAAAGGACCTTTAAAAATCACTTAGACCCAACTCTCCACTAGCCCAGGTTGCCCAAATCCCCATCCAATGTGGCCTTGAACCCCTGCCAGGGAGAAGGCATCCACAGCTTTGGTTGAGTGATGGACACACAGCTGATGGTGCTGATGCCACCTCATGTCCCGTGAGATCCTTGAGATAAAGTTGTTGTCACATGCCTGAGAGCTCTCCTGGCCCCCAATGGTCACACAAAGACTTTTTCCTTACAAACTCCTTTTGCCAGCTCTTGAGCAGTCTGTTGTACCTACTGACACAGAACTAGGTGTGTTTATGGGAGCATGTAGGGTTTGGTGGTTACCTCACAACTAAGGTGCAGACTTTCACAATGGCCATACCTGAGGAAAGGAATGCCTTAGGGTCCAACCCTCCTTGGAGTAAGTCCTCGCAAAAGTTAATCTAAAACTAAGTGGCTAAGAGAGCCAATGGGATCCTGGGGTGCATCCGGAGGAGTGTAGCCAGCAGGTCAAAGGAGGTGATCCTCCCCCTCTACTCTGCCCTGGTCAGGCCCCACCTGGAGTATTGTGTCCAGTTCTGGGCTCTTTGGTATAAAAAGGACAGGGATCTCCTGGAGAGAGTCCAAAGAAGGGCTATGAAGATGATTAAGGGCCTGGAGCATCTCCCCTATGAGGAAAGGCTGAGTAAGTTGGGACTGTTCAGCCTTGAGAAGAGAAGACTAAGGGGGGACGTAATTAAAGTTTATAATTATCTGAAGCAGGGGATGCAGGGGGAATCAGCCAGCCCCTTTTCAGTGGTCTGTGGGAACAGGGCAAAGGGCAATGGCTGCAGGTTGGAGCACAGGAAGTTCTGCACCAACATGCGGAAAAACTTTTTCACAGTGAGGGTGACAGAGCCCTGGGACAGGCTGCCCAGGGAGGTGGTGGAGTCTCCTTCACTGGAGATATTCAAGACCTGCCTGGATGCCTATCTGAGTGATATGTCCTAGGGAGCTGCTTTGGCAGGGGGGTTGGACCCAATGATCTCTCAAGGGCCCTTCCAACCCCTATGATTCTATGATTCTATGATTCTATGATTTATTTACAAATCCTGAACAGATGGCACATGTGCAAACTTGTAGATCCAGATGAACAAGGGGAATGGAAAGAAAAACACCCCATCATATTCTCCAAGCAGAACTTAATTCGGATCTGATGGTTTCCTTTACTCCATATGACTCAACTGAAAGTTGGCAAATGCCTGGCAGCGTTTGTAACTAAGGTCTCTTGTTCTCACTAAGGCTTTATGTCTTCACGTTACAGTCACTGAAAGGAGCCTGAAGCTCCTTTCCTGAGTTTGGTCCCTTTTGAATCATTGCAATCAAAAGATGTACCCCCACCCCTTGCTAATTTTTCATTAACTCAAGCAAGAAGGGGTTTTGCCTTTCTTCCTAATGAGCCACTGCCTGCTGTCTTAAGCTTTGGAGGTGCTACTTTCTCTTGAGCACCACTTGAACACGTCTTAAGTGCCCACACAGACAGGTAATAACCTTTTCCATGCTGATAGTATTAACTGTTTAGGGTGTAACCCTGCCTTATCCTGGAGACTGGAATATCTAAATCCCAGATTGAATTTTCACTTGGTTTGCTGACTGTATTGTATAGAATTCTGTAATTGTAATCAATTCAAACAGGTTGTTACTGGCTCTTTTTAAGATCAAGCCCAAAGACAATCAATAACTCTGGGGTATTAATAGATGTGCGGCAACTTGGCTCCCTACCCCCTCTAGGCTTTTGAGAAATACCCTAGCAAATTCCTATCCCTTACCCCCATCTTCCTCTTGGCATGCAAATAACCCTTCCTGCTGTCTGCTAACGCTCTTTCCTTTCATACCCTCACTTCTTTCTTCTTCCTTACTTCCGGTCTTACTTCTTTTCCCTAATCTGTACCCTCCCTGGACTCTGATCCATGATCCCTGTGCGATGTAGGTGTATTGGCTGTACAGACGTGTGGGAGGCCAACCCTTTAGCCACTGCAGTTAACTCCAGTGGGGATCATGAATCAGAGCTCTCTGCTGATCTAATTCAGTCTCACATAGCAATGTAAACTGGAGTTGATGGCAATGGCTTTAATATGACAGCCTGAACTGCTGCAGCTGAGATGTTGCAGCTAAGATGTCCCACCTGTTCTGCTGCTGCTGTGGTGGGGACTGTAACCTCCTGCAGAGTAAGAGAATAGACATGCATCATCCTCCCTGCCCTCTATGAACTGCTAGAGTTTGAGAGTCACAGTCCTTGGACTTCCCAATCTATCTTGTCTTCAAAACTGTCTTTTGCAGCCTCTTGTAAATGAATGTTCCTTGCACAATCTGATAGTTCATGACTGCTAAATTAAAAAATCCAATCTCACCTCAAACCACCCTGAGAGAAAAATGAATTAATTGTCTCAAGTCTATTGCCTCATGCCTCTAGGGGTGGGAAAGCAAATCCTTTACCTGCACCTAATTAAGGCCTATTGTTACACCCCTGTCTTCCCTTCATATTCAAAGGAACCACAGCTCTTGGGGACATTCTTTTCACACCATGGGAGCCATGACAGCTGTGACTTATGTGTAACTCTGGTCAGCTCCTCCGATGAAGAGCATGTGGTGTTTCCTCACATTGAGTTCCTAATTCACTTGAAAGGTGTAAAATAAACATGTGCCATGTTTATTTTACCATGGGACTGAGTTCTGCTGTTTCCTTCCATCTTCTCCAGAGACACTGCACCCCCTGGAAACCTGTTAAAGCTCTTGTTTGGTACTGTTTCCCTCTAGCCAAATTAATTCCTGCCCTGACACCAGTGATGATGCATTAAATACCTTGCATTGATTTCATCACCCCCTTTAATTATTCTCATCTGGGTTCAGAGGAAGCATTTCTTCACTTGAAATATTCTTATGGTATCTGCAAATGACATTTTTGTGTCAGTGGGCAAAAGCCTCCTTGTTACCGAGCTTCAACTGAGTCTTTTGTTCTGGGTATGAAGAAACCCATTTGACAGACTGATATTTTAAAATTAAAGTTAGGAACGTGCTGCTTTATTACTATACAACAATCAAGGTGTTTTAAAAGTGGTCTTAAAGATGAGAAGAAGCTTTAAAGTCACTAAGGGCAAAATACTTCATCTATACGTCCCAATTTACTGCTGTCAGCAGGCAGTTCCCTTGCAGTGGAAGGATTGGTGGTTTTCGAGCTAAAGCACAGTTCCTGCCTAGTCGACTCTCCAGCTTCAGATGTCGGGCTAGATGTTCAGAGTGGGTGAAGGGAAGGACTCTCGCTCCTGAGGGCAGTCAGACAGCAGAACAGGCTGCCCAGAAAGGCTGTGAAGTCTTTGTCCTTGGGGTTTTTTAGGACTCAGCTGGATTAGCCTGGTCTGACCTCTGAGCTGACCCAGCTTTGGATGGGACGTGTGACTGCAGTCCTCCAGAGGTACTTCCCAACTTGAATTTTCCTGTGATTCTTGTGTCTCCTGTTCTAGTAGTCTGCTGCCTTTTCCTCACCACATCCAATCAAGAGGGAATAATAAATGGAAGAACAAATGCTTTACTTTGAAGAAAGGAAGCGGCAGGAAGGGAGGGTTGGCTGTGTCCCGTTATTTGGTTGGCTTATTAATGGGATCTACCATACCTCTTTTGAACCTTTGTGATTGTATTAGAGAACTGGGGAAAAAAACTTGAATAATTTGCTGCTTTTTTTTTTTTCCTTTGCACATGATCAAACAGCTTTTTATATGCATCTTTTCCTAGGTATGATTTGTACAAATGGGCTCATGTCCTTCAAATTCTTTTATTAATGAAAGCTTTTATGAATTAACCCAAAAGTAAAGAGTTTCTTAGTTTATTTTGTGCTTTGTTATGCGTGGTGGTGGATAGAAGAAACCTGTTTAAGATATGGTCAGTGTTCAGCATGCTTGACTTTATTTTGTAGTTGTTTTTTAAGATTCTCCCCTTACTCTTAGCTGTAATTTTTTTCTGCTGCTTTGGCAGAAAGAAGAGATGATTCAACCCCCCCTTCTATTTAGTCAGACACATCTGGGTATTTAATTTTCTTGAAAAGAAGAAAGTACCAGGAATTGAGTACAGATGACAGACATTTATGTGGCTAAACTCTGAGTTTAGTTTAAATAACATAGCAAGGAGTAGGAAGGAATGTAACCTCTTCAGCTTTTCTTTGTTTACAGATATGAAGAGAGAGAACAGTAAATAAGTCCGAGTTATAGTATGCCTTTTAAAAAAACCATATGATGTATCACCACCATATGGAAGCTAGCATGCCCTTTCCCATAGGGATATGCCACTGAGAAAGGATTTATAGGCTGTTAGTTCATAATACAGTAATATTTATGATGGGTCACCAGCTTTGCCTGTTCCTGACATTCCCTTTGGAGTGGCACCCGTGGCCAGCCAGGGACAGCACAGTTACTCAGCATCTCGGTCCTTAAGAAGATACCCAGTTTGCTGAGCACAGGACTCCAGTTAGTGCAGGAAAAAAATGAATCCTGCAAGTGTTCATAGTACCTTGTGGAACAGGTGCTGTTGTGTGTTCAATGTCTGTTTCCTGGAAACATGCACTATCAACAAATCCTCTGTGTTGTAAGCACTAGAAGAAAACAAGGTGAGCTGGGACTGGATAAAGGCCTTGGCTGTTAGTGAATGGCACATAACCTAATAGCAGGTGTTTGCTGTGTACTTTTGTAGGGAAAGTATGCTTTTTAGGTCTGCTGTAGTGTTTGATTTGAGGTTCAAAATGTCAGTGCCCACTGGCAAGATAAAATACTTGGCGTCACTGCATTTTGAGAACAACTAATTTTGACAAATTGATCACTGCTTATTTGCCAAGAGAGTTTTTAGGGCTCTGTTGAGAAGCCCAGAGCAAATTTAGTCCTTTCATGACACAGCCTAATCCCAGTGATGTAGGCTTTTTACCTGTGTGTTAATGGTTAAGTCATGCCTTGGATTACAGGAAATGATGCTTTTGCTATCAAGCTTTCAAATTACAATTCTGTTTCTTAGCTAATGAAATTATCTCTGATAAAGAACATGTGATGACTTAAGAACCAAGGACAAGTATCTGAACTGGAACAGCTGAAACTTGAAACAAAAGTGAAGTTGCAACAGTTGTTTGTACCATGCAAATACAGTAAATCAGTTTGGTAAATTAAATGATAATAAATACTGTCCCAATTTTCCTTATCATGTGGGATGTTTTCTTTCATTAGACATTATGTTACAGCATCCAAATGTTCTGTTTTTAAGATGTGCTAGAGACAAAAACATAAGGCTAGTACATTATACACTTAAGTCCAAACCGCAGGGTCTCCCTTTCTGTTTAGCTGCTTCCTAAGTGTGTTAGTGTCTAATGCTGTAAATAAAACATCGTTAGCTTGTAAGCTTTTGTGGCTCTTTTATATGCTGTGTGCTTTTAGATGCTATGTAGACTGCTAAATGAAAAATTGGACACTGTCCTGGTTATTTATGAAGCATTTATTTTAAATTATGTTTTTATACCTAAGCTAGAGCAAGGCCAGCTTTAGAAATGATGAAACTGGTGGCTAATTTAAATGCTTGGCCCAATCCTCCTTCATTGTGTGGCCTGGACTTGAAGTAAGTCTCTTCAATCTATGGAGGTTTAAGTGAATGAAAAATATACCTGGCTGTGTAGGTCAGAAAGCCAGGTTTGCAGGGGGAGTTATTAGTTTGAGTGATAAAACTAGAAAAAGCTGACAAGTTTGAGAGGTCAGTGTCTTCTGATCTACACATGAAAATATTTCTGGTTCCCTGACTCTGTCAGATGGTCTCGTACAATGCACCTCTCTCCAGAACATGATTCCTAGCTTTCTATTGAAAAATAAAATAATCACACTAAGATTATATTGGATTTCTTTTACAGTTGTGATGGTGAAAATGCTGCTTGAGCCAAGTTATGATTTTGTGGGGGCAGAACCAATTCCCCTGAAGCGTAGAAGTTTGTACCTTATGCATTATGCCTACGATTTTGAGAGGATATAGGATCAGAGAATCACAGAATTGTAGGGGTTGGAAGGGACCTCCAGAGATCATCGGGTCCAACCCCCCTGACAAAGCAGGTTCCCTAGGACAGGTCACACAGATAGGCATCCAGACAGGTCTTGAATATCTCTAGAGAAGGAGACTCCACAACCCCCCCTGGGCAGCCTGTCCCAGGGCTCTGTCACCCTCACTGTGAAAAAGTTTTTCCACATATTGGTGCGGAACTTTCTATGTTCTCCAACCAAAATCACTTTTCTATTTTTCCTGGTGGAGGCAGTCTTGAGGGACGGAGTTGACTTCCTCACCCTTGGCATCCTCTTGGGGGGACCATTCCCCACCTTTCCATTTGCTTTCTCTTCAATTCCCAGCACCTTAAACCTATTGCTTAGGGGGACCTGGGGAACCAAGGTAGGCAAGGAGGATGTTTTCCCACAGTCCTGAGCTGGGACTATCTTCCAACCCTCTCCATCTTTTGGTCTCCCACTTCTCCCCCTTTTGCCTGATAGGGCTGCGGGATGTAGAACAGGCTGCCCAGGGAGGGGGTTGAGTCACCATCCCTGGATGTGCTTAAAAAAGGGTAGATGAGGTACTTAGGGATATGGTTTAGCTTAGGACAGGAGCAGTTGGACTTGATGATCTTAAAGGCCTTTTCCAACCTTGTGTTTCTGAGTGTTTCCATGGTGCCATGCCAGGAGCTACCTAGTTTCTACCTACAAAGAAAGGATGGTTATGTAGGTGTGTAGTACTGCTTATCAGAACTTTTTGGCCTAACTTAATCAGGTGTGAAGGAAATCAGTGTATTTCAGTGATCCATAATGCTGGTTTAACCATCAAAGGTAATTCCTGTCATCATTTGTATCACAAAACTTTCTTTAATTACGAAAAGCCTGTGAAAACTCAGGTGGAGGTACCTGTTCAAAGGACGGGTTTTATGGATGATTATGGCGTTTGGGCATTCAAAGCAAAGTTAATTTTAGCTTTCATCTCAATATGGTTGTGGGCTTTGGTCTCCCTGGCTTGCTAGGCCAGCTGCACAATGCAAATGAGCCTGCAAAGCTGGTTCACACCAAACAATTTGGATGACTTTAATGTGGAGTCTGGTAACTAGAAAGCCTGAAGTCAATCACTGCAGCACTGTTAAAGTGCAATTGCATTTTCTGTGTGCTGCTGAGTGATGAGGGCATTTTCTTTCCTCTGGAAAAACTTTTGAAGAGTGCTGCCCATGTTATCACAAGGCAAGGAGGAATAATAATAATATTTAGCTGATAGGTCTTGTATGTGACTTAGACTCACTCTGTGCAGTCTGACATTGCAGTTCTGGGTGGAGCTGTTGGGTGGAGCAGCCATGAGCAAGACTAGACCCAAGCTTGTGTTCCTGCTACTGCAGTGGGGGAATTTCTTGTATGCTCTGTGCGGTGCTGTGTTTCTGCCGCCGCAGCGGTGCAAAGAAGTGTTAAGCCCTGGCAAGGCAAGTGTTCTCTTTCCTTCCATACAGTGCAGCTGGATGCTAGTTTCACCCCTCAGCAGTACTTGAAGGAAGGATATTCTCAGCCAGATTTTAAATTTAATAAAGATGGGGTTTGGTACTTTCTAGCTATCGGGTTACAATGAGCGATTACATAGGTGAACTCTTTAGTTCACAGAAATCAACAAGTAAAAAGGGTATTAAGATTGGTTTTCATGCTTCTGTTTGTTCTGTTGACCGTTATATTGATGATGCCCATGACAAACCACCAAAAAAATGGCAATGTTTTTTCTTTTTTTAATCATGAGAGCTAACTGGTAGAGGCCGGGATTCTAATGTAAATTTAATAACAGAAGTCCTTCTGAGGTGGAAGATGCTCTGTTCTTTTGCAAATAAAGCACTCATGCTTCAAACTCTGTAATGGGTAGATCACTTTTGAGTGACGTATGAGACTGGGAGTTGGACAGGAACTTCAGGGTGATTCTGAGGTACTTGTTCTCTCATGTTTTAAGCTAGAAACCTTGAAGAGGAGCCTCAGCCTGCACCATTTTCTGATCTTCAGCTGGCATGGGGATTTGGAGTATTGTTCTGTCTTGGGTGGGAATACAGTAAGACAAAATTTGAAAATCACTTAAGTCTATTTGGAATGAGCCTACTTGTTTTTATTATCAGTTTAATTTTACTGTTTTCCCAATGGTCTTGGGAAATTGCATTCTTACAGTGTATGGGAATGGTTAGTTTCATCCTTCCTGCCAGTTCATGGTATTTATACTGCACTCATCACAAGATGGTATGAATAGTACTTCCCTTCAGATTTTTCAGTCTGTCTTGGACTTGACCTATAGTGTTCATTTTTATCCAGTGTTAGTAACATGTTTAAGTAAGAGAGGCAAATGTCTCACATTCATGCATTGCTGCGTGCTTTTCCCTAGAATTTCTAATTCAGTCTACATGCTGGAGCTTAGCTGGGCTTTAGGTGCTAAGCTTGCTTGGGCTTAGGAGGACTCTTTTTGTTTTGACTTCACAACTGTAGTTGTCATCAGAGACTGACAGTTAGGTCTGTCTGTTTTGAATTCTCTGAAATGAGCCTTGTTGGAGTTTGGCAATAGATTCAGTGAAGTTGGGTTGGAAATCTGGGATTTGTCGGTGTGGAAGGCTGTAGTTCTGCGAGATGGTAAATCTGTTTTTTAGGGCAGCTCTGCTTGTGTAGGTTTTCTTGTTTGGTTGTGGGTTTTTTTGCTATTTTAATTAATTTTTATTTTTTTTTTAAACATAGTTGCGTATATCAGTCTGGTAAAATCCAACAATGAAGGACTAACTTCTTTCTTGGAAGAATTTTTACTGGATTGAGTATCCTCCAGCTCCCCACAGGAGTGACCTGAATAATGTAAAGTGATTTCTGGATTAATGTGAATATGATTGTGTGCACATAGGCCAGTAGGTACTTAGAACTGCTATCAGTAGACCTTGGATCAGCTTCTCAATCATCCATACTTAAAGGAGAGAAATATTGTATGAAGAAGAAAGCGCATTATGAGGACAGAGTGTGTTTTGCACTGCTTTTTTAGTGTTCAGGCTTGGCATGCATCACCCAAGTAAAGCAGCTAAGTCCAAAGTGAATGTGTTATGGCCTGTTTCTTGCAGTTGTTTCCTGGAGAATGCTTAAAGTTGCTCATGAAATGTCACATGAAGTGTGAAAAGTCACTAGAGAAACAGGGAAATGTTTAGTAGAATTCCAGACTCTGCCATTTGCGAGGAGAGCAGGAGAGGATGCTGCAGTGGTTGCCAAACCAATTGGTTGGTATATCCAGCAGGGACAACTCAAGGTTTCTTTAGGCAGTTCAGCTGTAGGGTATCACTGCTGTCCTTCATGCAGCATGCTTTGTGAGCTCTTACTGCTTTTCCTACAGTAATTGTAACCCATCTGCTACATATTTCTGTAAGTTATCTTTCATCATTTAGGCTTTCTCATTTGGCTCCTAAATGGTTTCTTTCCCATGTTTGCTAGGCTGTGATGAAATAATGGCTTCTTTTTCCTAACCTGTGTTGATCATGTATACTTCCAAAAATAACTCTGTTCCTGGCTTATTTCTGTTTCCTTGTGAGGTTCTGTGCTGTGAACCTTCCCTTGGATATTTCATGGGACCTGCTCGTGGCAAGGGGTTCCTCCTACAGTGTAATGGATGTAACTGGTAACTAAATACGCTTGGCTTTGCACCAGAGCAGCTCCCTTCTCCTCCCAGCTTCATTTAACAGAAGGAGATGTTGATGTTGTGGAATCTGGTGCATGAAGTCTCATAGCTTTGCTTCCAAAAGGCCTCAGGCTATAGATCTCACACTTGAGTCAAGTTAATTACAGTACAGGAGAAGGACAGATAGATACAAATACTAGAACGTACTTTAAAGGATGTGTAAGAAATGATACCTGAGCTTGTGAGCTTACCTGGCATCTCACCTGCTGGAGGCCTGTCTATATTTGGGGATTAGGTTCATGAGCAAGTCACAGA
The DNA here is from genome assembly GCF_964237585.1 of Gallinula chloropus. NCBI lineage: Eukaryota > Metazoa > Chordata > Aves > Gruiformes > Rallidae > Gallinula > Gallinula chloropus. The sequence goes on along the minus strand of NC_140088.1, from coordinate 52,719,434 downwards.
ATCACAGAATCATAGGGGTTGGAAGGGACCTCGAGAGATCATCGGGTCCAACCCCCCTGCCAAAGCAGCTCCCTAGGACATATCACTCAGATAGGCGTCCAGATGGGTCTTGAATATCTCCAGAGAAGGAGACTCCACCACCCCCCTGGGCAGCCTGTCCCAGGGGTCTGTCACCCTCACTGTGAAAAAGTTCTTCCGCATGTTGGTGTGGAACTTCCTGTGCTCCAACTTGCAGCCATTGCCCCTTGTCCTGTCTCCACAGACCACTGAAAAGGGGCTGGCTGATTCCCCCTAAAGTCACTGCCTGGTTAGCTGCAACGTGGGTTTTCTGTACTGAGAACTGTATGGGAGGCACCACAGGCCTCCTCCTTTGCAAGGTTTGCTCCTTTGAATGTCTCTGCATTTTCCATGGGGTAAAAACGCGTATGGTTGTTTTCACTTAGTGATTGACATAGTAGCTCGTGTGTGTCTGTTTTCAAAGTCTCTGAAAGTCTAAGCCTCTCATAGTTGAATCAAACTGCGTGAAGTTTTGAAGCAACCTTTAGAGTCACGATTAGATGCAGAAATGGAGTGGGCAGAAAAATGTTTCAGAACTGAAACCATAATACAGATTTTTATGGGTTTATAGACAGTTGCCAGACAGTTTATGGACAAGGCAATTGCTTCTAGTGAGTAGGACACACTAAAGTAATTACACACACGATGTAAGTCCAGGTACTAACATGTGCTTTATTTACGGTATTTAGTGACATCACCAATATGCAAATATATGTAAGATATCTGGTATAAAAATGTATTTTTTTTTCTTTTCAATTTTAAAGTTAATGAAACTCTAGAACTTCTAAGGGTGATAAAGTTCAACTGACTTTGAATACAACTGTAAATCTAAACACTCTTTTAACTTCTGGTAAATACAGTGCCTTGTGAAGTAAAAGCCTAACTAAAACCTAACTGGGTAAGTGCCTTAAGTACCTTCAAAATTCTGAATGTGCTGACTAAACGGATGCACAGCTCCTAGGAATGCAGACGATGTCTTTGATAAATTGCCAGCAAGTGTGAAGTTATTAATTTCCATTAGGACTTCCAGAATTCTCAGTGTGGCTCTTCTGTCTTACTGCAGCTCTTTTTGGACCACTGAAGATAGAGGTTCAGTTCAGCTTTGCAGCTGCCTTTTGGAGAAATTGCCCTGATTCAACACAAGGCTGATTATAGTACTACAGTTTTGGATGCTGGCATTAGTTATGTTTTGGTAGGGGAGATCAGTGAAAATTTCACCAATATCTGATATTTGTCCATTTTCAGCACATCTTTCAAGTATAAAGCAGCGTTGGATGATGATGAATTTCCAGAATAGTTGCATAGCTTTCAGTGTTGCTCACATTTGCACTGAAATCTGTCAGGGACCAGGAACGAAAGGTCAGAATGCTGTGAAAACAACTTCCAGCTTGGGTTGCTCTTGTTGGCTCTGGCTGGGTCAGCATACTGTTTTAGCACCCACCTTCTTTACTGCATCGAGGTGAGAGTCAAGCCTTTCCTAACTTACAGGTCCCCTGCTTCCCCATGGATTCTTCGGTTTGTGTTTGGGAATTTCTTGCTTCCCAAACAAAAGTGTCCAAGAGTAAACACCTTCGCCAAAGGTCTAGAAAATTTCCTTGGCACAGAAATGGTTTACTCAAATTAGTCATTGTTGTTAATGACTCTGTGTCCCTCCTGCTTACTATAAAGCTTCTCAGCAGAAATGGAACAGCCAACAATTTTCATAACTGTATAAATGGTGCATGACCTGGTAGCCCAAGGCATGTTAATGTGCTTTCTATTTTTCCTTGACTTCACTGTGCCTGTGAACTGCAACTGAGCAGTGCAAATTTGTGATGCTGGAGATACCAACTAGAAGGCAATCCTTCGCATGTGGTTCTCAGGTATTTAGGCGTTGGCCACTTGAGAACAGCTTTGCACAGAAAAGGGAGCAAATATTTGTAGCCAGGCATCTGAGATGGTATTTCCAATCACATTGCTGCATGGTTTTTTCTGTTTCAGCAGACAAATCCAAATTGGGATGTTGCTCCTTAGATGTGTATTTTTATTGTTCTCCATTATGTGTTTCTCTTACATGGGAGGATAAGCATCTTTTTGTATAATCTCTCAGCCCAGATAAACCTTTTGATCTTGAAAAAGATTGTGCTCAAAGAAAATAATGTTGCATACAGCTACAAAGTGACTGCCAAGTGTTGCTTCTGCAAAATGCCATATCCTCTCCCCTCAATCTGTGAATGGAAGCATGTTTTATTGTTGTACTTTGTAATGGTTTTGTTCTCTGAGAATGAGTTAGTTCCCATAGATTGCTCTAGGAGTCCAGTGAAGTTGTAAGAGGCAAGCTTGTGCTTTATTATCCTGCTTTTAAAAGGTGTTGCAATGTGTTGAAGGTAATAAAAGCCCTTTGTCATTGGATTTTATTGTAGATTGCTTGTAGTTACTGAAGACTCATGATTACAGTGAGTCATGTCTTTGTTATCCTCACCTTGTTCTCAGTTGCCTTATTTCTTTCTTCAGTTTCTTTGTCTCTTTGGCATACCTTCTTCAAATGTCTTATTCCTTTTTCTTTTTTCTAACTTACGATTGTTCTGCATATTGTAGAATTCTTTCATTTCAATTTATGCAAAAGGTGGAGTGGAAAAACTCTTAGTTTTGTGGGACAGATTAAGTGTGCAGAAGGCTAGCAAATCACTTACATGACGTTCATAGGACTACCTGGGGGCAGAACATACAATCTCACTGTCCAAATTGGCCAAAGAAATCCATTGACACATGATTTTTAACAAGGAAATAATTATGGAAAGAATGACTTTCTTTGCTGATCTCATTTTGCTGAAGTTCAGCCTAGGGTAAAAAGTGTCTCGTTCATTCAGTGGTGTGGTTGGTAATATCAGTTCAGTCTGATAATCCATTTTGACAGAGATGTTTGCTTCTGCTTTGTTTGATAGCTATGGTTTCCCACTCTATGCTGCATACATTACAACTGTAACAAGAGAACTGATGTGCAGGGTAGAGCTGGCATCTTGGTTGGCTCAGTTTGATGCCTGAATTTGAAAAAGAAAAAAAAAAAATGGCGAGTATGCAGTGATTGCAAGAGTGATTTGGAGAGATCTGATTGTTGCTTAACAGTTAAATGAACATCACCCATCACTAGGCATTAACTTCATATTTAGATTAGATTGTCTGAAAAAACTTGGGAAATGCATGTTCTATGCATGTTACCAATGTATGACATCAGTGTAATGTATAGGATCGACCAGGAATACTTGTGGTAGACTTCACCAGTAAGTGAGGAGTTGCCCTCTGTTAATTAGAATGCATGCTCTCAAGTTTCTGCAAGCAGCTTTGCATAACGAGAGAATTTCTACTCTGTTATTAACCATCAAAAAAATAAAAGGAGGCATACAGTAAGATTTCATCTAAATGAGTTTGTTTTTCTAGTGCTTTGAATGGATTTATGATTTAAACTGTTTAGCAGATTAACTTGCTTAAGAAACACAACTGGTTTCTAGCTGACACGTAGGATTTTATGAAGTGATCGACCTCAGCTGCCAATTGTCAATTGCCAATAGGATGTTCCAGCTTGGCAGTCCCCATAGTATGTGAATAGATTAGGCTGAAAAAGCAGGGTGGGAGGGGAGCGACAATGGGGGAGGAAAGTGGCTTTCAGTTCAGTTAATGTGATTTTAAAACTATCCTAACTGCAAAAGTGTCTGCTTTGCGAAATTAAGACCAAGAAAGGCTTAATGTGCTGCTCAGATGTCTATTGTATCTTGTTTTGAGGTTGGTTTTGGGTGTGTGTTTTCCTGTTGAGTTTTCCAAAATAGAAAGCAGGAGCCTGGTCAAGGAATGGGAAGACAAATACACAATAGCTGTTGCATGCATTTTTTTGCCATTATTTTTAAGTGAAAGATAGTCATTAAAGGTCATGATTTTTTTTTCCTCTAGGGAGGCCAGTGGGAGGAGATAAACCAGGGATTTAATCTTGCTCTTGCTGAACAGAGTGGAAGTTAATTGTGAATTGCTGTTGGCGAAGGATCATGCCTAAGTGTTCTGCTTGCTATCAATTAATTACTATTTTTCTTAATAAATGGATGTGAGATTGACAGGTCAGATGTGGAGCTGCAGTGCACAACTTGAACAGCTTAATTATTCTCTCTCTGATCCCACTTACTCCCCATAAACCAGAGGAAATGATGTCCTCTTAAGAGCACTGAAAAGCAAGATTTCCAAGTAAGCACTAATTCTCATACACAGAAAAAGAGCCTTTAGAAGATGCAGGAGTTTGGGAATGTTGCAAGATGGGTTGGGAATGCCCAGTTTTTTGGAGTTATGTGGTGGACCAGGTAGATTTAATTGGAAGGGCAGAAAAATGAGGAACATGTAGCCATTTAGCTCATGTATAAATATCCCCCACAGGTGAAATTTGGAGATGTGTTAATATTACCAGTAGTGATCTAACATAGTTTCTGGGATTTGAGCAATGGCTCATTTCTAGGGGTACTTCAAGTTATTCAGCAAGCCATAGCACATCCATTTAGTTTACAGCAGTTTATGAAATGATGTTGCAAACCTGTGTCTCTGGATTTATTCCAGGATTAAATGGACTGAATGTTTTCTGTTCTGTGCCTGGAGTCCTTTGGTATGACAAAAGCAAAATCTTCTGTGAGAACATTGGTGCCTTTTCTGCACAACTCTGTGTAAGGCAGTTAGATGAATGCACTAATGCTGTGTTTCAAATGGGCAAGGAAAGAGAATTTAACTGAAAGCAGGATCACATCCTTTAATGGTAACCCATAATCCCAGGCCATGGTATTGACTTGAAGTACTTTTGAGAGCCAGGAAAACCATTCTAAGTGTCCTGCCAAATGTAATTGGGGAGTAAAACATGCAGTACTTGGTGGGAAGGAAACGTGTGGCAAACCCATGGCTCTGAAGTACAGATCTCAAAGTGATGTTTCTGTCAAAACTTAAATGCCACTTGCTGCATCCCTGGCTTTGCAAGTGGGGAGCTTCAGAGGGGCACCCTTTGAATAATAATGATGCTCAGGACATCTATCCAAGTGGTAGATCACAACCAGTGTCTGTTGATGTGAATTGGAAATACTTCTAGCTATGTGGTTGTAGTCAATGGTGAGCCCACAGAAAGGAGGCTTTATCACTTGAGATGAGCAAGTGATAGAACAAATGTTTGTTAAGGTTTGCTGATGATTTATAATTGTATTTATAAGTATGAGTATCTGTTTAGGTAAGTCCTTGTCACTGATCACATGTTTGGTGGACATGGGAAGGCTCATTATTTTTATTGATTTGAGTCACGTTTATTATGTTTATACCCTCACTTGATAATTAAAGTAAGAATCCATTGGCAGGCTCTGCTGTAAGTAGAATGGAAAAGTCAAATGAAGTAGTGATAAAACTCTGAAGTCTTTTTTTTTTTACTTGTTCACAGTAAGTTCTTCAATTGGAAGATATTTGTATTGTGGTTCCCAGATACATCATATGTTGGGTCTCTAACTCCTATGGGAATCAGAACTTTAGAAAACTTCCTACACACTTATCACCCCGTATTTGACAGTTATTAAAGCACTTTGAGATAATGGGATGAAGTTCAACATGGTGCAGTGTCAGGTCCTTGCCTGAACATGAGCTGGCAGTGTGCCCAGGTGGCTCAGGCCAATGGCATCCTGACTTTATCAAGAATAGCATAGCCAGCAGGACCAGGGAGGTGACCATGCCCCTGTACTCAGCTCTGGTGAGGCCACACATTGAATACTGTGTTCAGTTTTGAGCTTTTGAACTGTTCTTGAGCTTCTCAAGAAAGACATTGAGGCCCTGAAGCGTGTCCAGAGAAGGGCAATAAAGCTGGTGAAGGGGCTGGAACACAAGTCATATGAGGAGCAGCTGAGAGAATTTGGGACTATTTAGCCTGGAGAAGAGGAGGCTTAGGGGAGACTTTATTGCTCCCTACAACTACCTGAAAGGAGGTTGTGCTGAGCTGGGGGGGGGGGGGGGGGGTGTGTGTCAGCCTCTTCTTGCAGATAAGTAGCGATAGGACTAGAGAGAATGGCTGCAACTTGTGCCAGGGGGAGGTTCAGGTTAGAAATGAGGAGAAATTTCTTCTCAAAGAGTGGTTGGGCATTGGAATGTGTTGGTCAGGGAGGTGGTGGAGTCACTGTCCCCGGGGTGTTCAAGGAAAGGTTGGATGAGGTGCGTAGGGACATGGTTTAATTAGTAAGATAGGTAACAGGGGGAAGCTTGGACTAGATGATCTTGGAGGTCTTTTCCAACCTTAATGATTCTGTGAGTTCTCCTGGTTCCCAGCATTACAGTGCTCCCAGCAAAATTAGCTGTATTGGGAACCGAGCTATTTGTACTTCTGGCCTTAAACCCAGAGCCTTGGTGAACCGTATGTAAAGAGTAGGAAATGGCTAACACACAAAAATCCCAGGCACTTGAGGAATCACAATTCTACATCAGCTGAGAATGGGCTTGTCTTGATACAGAAAACTGAGATGAAGGGAAAGGAGCAGTCCCGGCTCTTAGGCCTGTTCTTTGGGCCTAGATGGGAGTAGAAGGATGGCAGGTGCCAGCAGATGGTGTTGTAGCTCCCACTTCTTTGAAGGGCTTGCTTTCCTTATCCTGGCCCATTTAAGCACTGGAGAGGCCTGGAGCCTTTACAGTTCTTAAATGGGCCAGCTGGTAACGAGCAAAATGGGAGGTGCAAGCTAGTCATTTTCTGATGGCAGCTCCTCAGCCTTTGTTCCTGTGGTGTGAAATGTTTCATGCTGAAACACTTTCACAGAAGGGATACTGATGACTTGCGTTCCAGATAGGCACAAAAATAACACTTTATTTTTTTTTGTTGGATGATCAGCAAAGGCATAAAACTGGAACTGAGCAACACTTGTGCTTGGCATGTCTGAAGGCTCAGGAAATAGATGATGGCTTAGAATGCTTTTCCTTTTTTCTGCATGGATTCAGTAACTATGATTTTTTTTTTTCTCTGAGCAGTGAGCTGTTGTTGAGTGGTTGTACTGCCAAGAACCAGCCCGTGCTGCTCGTGAACACCAGGATTTGTTGTAACCCTTCTCAGTTGAATTGTGATCATAACTGTATAAAATCACTTCACCTATAATTGTCTTTTTATTTTTAAAAAGCAGACAGCTCTCCCTACGTGAACCATACAGTTATTCATCAAAACTTAGTCTGAAAGGAGGGCAGGAGAAAATTTTAAGTGGTCAGGATAGAAGCACATGATATATGTGGACCTTGTTCTATAGGGACTTAGTGCTGGCCTGCCAAAATCCAGCAGGAAATGGGAACAGAAGAGAAATTCTTGGCTTCTGAGTCAGACTCAAGGGTTAAGCCACAATCAAGCCACAGATGCCCTCTAAATCTTTCAAGGTAGGATTGTGGCATGTTTTATCTAAAAGACTTGTCCAAAATCATGGTGTTTCTCCTATCACAAGCTGAACTGTAGGAATTTTGCTTTAGCTGAGGTTATTGAAACCCAGAGGGAAAGCTGCTTTAGAGACCCCTTACAGGATAATGTTCTAAGAAAATTGTGCTTTTGATGCCTTGATTTGAAACTCATGCTTCTCATTAACACAGGCTACGGGGTGCCTGGAGATCTGTCACTGACAAGGGTCTGCATTAGCTGGAAAATAGTGTGAATCTATCACATGGGTGTGTGGGGTTAAAAAGCAAAGCAGGAAAAGAAAGGAGAGACTCAAATTAGGTATCTGTTAGTGGTTTGGGAGCCACATGACTTAAGAAAAAAATCTGCACCAAGCTGATTTTTCAGGAAATCAGCTATCCTTACAGATTGACCAATGTGGTGTGACACAGGAGCGCTGCCTAGTACTTTAATTTAGGGAAGTAGTTTTTCTTTTCAGTTGAACATCAGCATTCCCATGAAACCTGTCAGTTGAAGAATGGGAAACCATCACACAGAAGACCTTCAGACCTTTATTTTTTAGCCCCCGAGGACATTGTTAAGGAATTTTTCTCTCTGTATTTGATTTGAAGATCTGAATCCTTTGAGCTAGAAGCTTGTGATGTTGCTGGTCTCTAGAGGGGTTGCTGGTGATATTCTTGAGTTACCTCTAATCATGTTTAGTCTGACAGCCGTGATATTCTGAGACAGAATACAGAGTCATGGGAACCTAGTGTTGTTGTCTGTTCACTTCTACTGCTGACCCAGGATATCCTATTTTACTGACTAGCTTAAGTGTAGGTTTTTTCTGTTTATTTTTGGGGTAATGCTTCCTTTGTTGGTGACATATTGCAGTTTCTGGGTGGCAGAAGGTGATAAAATAGCAGAATCCCTGAGTCCTATGGTAGCAGTATTACAGAGTGTAATGTGTCTTTGGATGTATTGCTCAGTGCAGCGGGGTCTGGATGAATCGCGAGATCTGTGTGAAACAGATCAATATGCTGTCATGTGCCTAGGTCAGATTTTTCTTGCAGGAAAAGACACCAGAACTGGACAACTGAAAAGAGAGTAGCTAAATAATGTGCAACGGAGTTTTAGCATGTATAATAAATAGGCTTAAGAGGTGCAATAATTCTTTTGACTTCCTTTGGAGATGTTTACTGCCTTGTTTATCTTCTAAAAGAACATCAAGTAGTCCATTTGCATTGTGAATTTTTTATCACTCTTAAATTAGTGCTGTTTCCACGATATTAGGGGGAAGTCCTTTACAGAGAGAGTGGTGAGGTGCTGGAATGGGCTGCCCAGAGAGGTGGTGGGTGCCCCATCCCTGGGGGTGTTCAAGGCCTGTTTGGATGGGGCCCTCAGCAACCTTGTCTAGATCATGCCTGGAGGTTGGTGTCCCTGCCTATGGCAGAGGGTTGGAGCTCTGTGATCTTTGGGGTCCCTTCCAACCCAGGCCATTCTATGATTCTATGATTAAGTATTTCTTGAATATCAGTTCAGTGCATTTTCAGTCTCAGAATTTGACCTAAAAAGGACACTGTAGTACCATACCAAAAAAAGTGCCCTCAAATTTTTGATTGTCTTGTACAAAGTGGTTGTGGTGATAATGTGTGCATTTGCCTACTTGATTCTCCAGACCTAGAAGAAAAGGCTGTTCTTAACTCATGGTTGCTAACATAGGGTTACTTGTGGTTTGTACAAAAATTCTAGTGAAAAGAAAGCATATTAGCAGAATAAGAGGAGAAAATATGGAACTGTGTTCTGAGACTTTACTTGGTGCTGACTAACATTTATTAATTTGAATTACAACTGTAATTTAATACTGCAGTATTCCTGAAGACAAGACCTTAAAAAGAAGTTTGTTACAGAAATAATCATTGTTAGTTCAGAATAACTTGGGCTAATTCCTTGTAGTTCTGTAAGTTCTTTTGCATGTAGAGTGGAAGAATGCATGAGTGCTTATTACCGGATAATTCAGAATGACACCTCTGCCTGGTATCTTCTCTTTGAACTCACAGAATCATTTTTGTTGGAAAAGATACTTCAGATCGAGTCTAACCATCAACCCAGCACTGCCACATCCACCACTAAACTATGTCCCTAAGTGCCACATCTCTGTGTCTTTTAAATACCTCCAGTGGTGGTTCTTCAACCACTTCCCTGGGCAGCCTGTTCCAATGCTTGATAACCCATTTGGAGAAGAAATTTTTCTTAATGTCCAATTGAAACCTCTCTTGCTGCAACTTGATGCTATTTCCTCTCATTTTGTCACTTGTTACTTGGGAGGAGAGACCAACATCCACCTGGCTGCAACCTCCTTTGAGGTAGAGAGCGATAAGGTCTCTCCTCAGCCTTCTTTCTCTGGGATAAACCACCCCAGCTGCTCCTCTAAGACTTGTGCTCTAGACCCTTCATTAGCCTTGTTGCCGTTCTCTGGATGTGCTCCAGTGCTTCAGTGTCCTTTGTGTAGTGAGGTGGCCAAAAATTGAGCAGAATATTCAAGGTGCAGCCTCACCAGTGTTGAGTACAGTGGCACGCACAGTCACTTTCCTAGTCCTGCTGACCACAAACAAGGATGCTGTTGGCCTTCTTGGCCACCTGGGCACACTGCTGACTCATGTTCAGCTGGCTGTCTACCACCACCCCTGGGTCCTTTTCTGCCAGGCAGCTTCACAGCCACTCTTCCCCATCTAGCATTGTGTGGGGCTGTTGTGACCCAAATGCAGGACCTGGCACTGAGCCTTCTTGAACCTCACACAGTTGGCTTTGGCGTATTGATCCACCCTGTCCAGATTAATCCTATATAACATTTAAAACTCCTACCAAGTATGTGAAGCTTCTCCGTTGCAGCATTTTTTTTGGTGTGTTCTGGGCACCTTACTTGCTTCTTGAGCAGACTCCTTTAACAATGCTGTGCACCAATGCCTCGTACAGTTGTTATGGAATAAATATGCCTGCGCTGATGAAGAATTTTGTGGGCATCTGGGCTCTGCTGCGTCTCCAAGCAATCAGTAACTGGCTGTATTTTTCATGAATTTTAATTATTGGAATAATTACACTGATGTGTTGTCTTTTGATGTATTGTGTGATCAGAGAACAGCTCCAAAGGGACTTGGCTTTTTCATAGAATGTTTCTGAAGGCAGTAAGGCTACAAAGCTAAAACATTAACTTGCTTTCTTAACATCTGTTATGCTTGATATGTCATTCATCCTACTGATGACAGCTTTTCTTTTGAAGACATGTTTTAAAAGACAAAGAAAACTGAAGTTGTTGTGAATATACAACTGGCAGAACCAGCGACAACAAAAATTCATACATTCCTACTATTTCTTTCCTTAGCTAATGGGAAATGGTGTCTGTTCTCAGAGATGAGTTGTTTCTGACAGGGACAGTGAGGATTTCCTAATAATAGAGCATATAAAATGCCATAGGTATGTGAAGGGAAAGGCAGTAGCTCATGTTAAATCAGCTGATAGTATTGCAGAAAATCTCTGAACAAGAAGGCTCGTCAGCCTTCCTTATTACTTTTGCAACTCTGAAGTTTGGTCTAACCAAAGAGATTACCTCTTCATGCACAATCTGCCATGTTTTTTTTTTTTCAGACTCTTGTGGCTATGCCACCACTGTGGCTACACGGTGGAGTGACAGATGCATAAATTCATTACTTGTGAAGTTATTTCTAGAGTTCTGTTCTTACTGCATTTCTTATTTCTTACACAAGCAGCCCTGTGCTTGCTGAAATCTGATAATGAAAAATCAGAGCTCCTTATTCAGGAATTCAACTGAGATCAGAACCTGAATGCAGCACATTAAAATACTTGTCTTGTGCAAGGAAAAGACTAATGGGCTGCTCAAAAATAATATTGTTTTTACATTGCTGACTTAATACATTAAAAAAGCATCCATGAGCTGCATGGAAAAACCTCACACAAAACAAGTCTATCCTTTCATAACTTTGCTCAAGCTTGGGTATTCCACGCTTCAGCAAGTTAACTTGTTCCCTTTAAAACATTTCTTTTTATCTTGATTAGTTTTGAATTATCTGAATATTTTTCAGCTGTATGCAAACATTTTTGCTCTTTATGACTTTGAGATAACTTTGCCTTGAAGCAATTATGACCAACTGGATATGTAACTGGCTGCGCCAGAACATGAATTCCCTACTATATGGTGCGTGATATGGTATTGCAGTTGCTCTGGTGATGGACTCATCAGTACAAGTCTATACTTTGTACAAAGTGTTGGGTGAGAGATTTTACTGTCCAGTGATAGTACTTGTAATTAAGTTTAGGTCTTATTTCTTTTGCCTGAATAACCACAGACTGTGTTCTGTACCTGTACTGTGATAATGTAAGTTAATAACCTAAGTTATACATACTTAGATGGAAATATACAGAAATATAAGCACCCATCATTGCAACCTTGTAGCTATTTGACAGAGTTGCTGTTTTTGCACCCAAATGACATGATTTGAGTCAGACAGTCTGAAGTACTCATCTGTCCCAGAGCTTGTAGATGATTTTCATATGTCTCAGTGCAGAGCATCTTACCTTAACTAAGACATGCTGTTGAAGAAATACAAAAAAATCAGCCTTGTATCAAGTGTAAGGTTCTGGTTTCACTTCTCAATACATAGCTAGAATTGTAATTTTTTTTTTTTTTTTTAACATTTTTTTTTTAAATTAATCCAATGCATTTCAGCCATGCCAGAAAGAGGAGAAATATGTGTTTCAAACTAAAGCTAGCCATTTCAAGTTCAAGATGTTCCCAGAGTTAGTCTGGATTCTCAGGAATCAGTGAGTGTTCCAGTGCCATCTCCTGTCTGACTGACTGCTGTGTCTAAAGTGGGTTTTACATGTAAAAGCTTCTCATCTCAACTGTGGCAGATGTAAAAGCATCTAAGAAATATATATGAGATGACAGCCCTAAGCAAAAGAATTATCATCATTCTATGTCTAAATTCTGTGTCTACAATCTCCTAATGTTTTTTTGTATGCTCCTTATTACCAATGACATCTCAATACTTTCTTCTGTGGAGCATCCTTCTGTGCTGCCCAGGAGCAAAGAGGATACGTACCCTTCCCAGATATGTTCTCTGCATTTGATTTACTTGTGTTGACCTGTAGTTGAGTAGCATGTACCATATCTTTTCAATTAAGAAAGTAGCCCCTTGGCCTTTTCTACTTTATTCTGGAAAAAGTTATTTATTATCCTCCTCATCAGTGAGGGTTGTTCCCCTGAGAAGATACGGATTCTCTTGTCACTCTAGCTGATGTGATGGTGTAGGTTAGGTTGCCTTGAAAAATGTGATTGTAAGTTGCCCTGTGTTCATCTTGGAGAGAATAATTAAGATATGCAGGTGGAGAGAAAGGTGCAGAGTTTGTGGCTAGTTATCTTTTCTTCAAAGCTCTTTGTTTTAGCCTCCAGGATTGTATCTTGAGAAATCACTGACTCGTACCCCGAGAGAGGTTTAAAGTAAGCAGTTTGGTTCTGTCTGAGTAGCAGGTTCTTTGATGGTGATTTACTTGTTCTGATCATGGTAACACTTCCATATCGAGGCTAAAACCCTTTCTGGTTCTTTGCTAAGCAACTAGTTGATGTAAGAGAGTAGCAGAAATGCCAGGCTGTGTAAGTGGAGTGCTGTTGGCTGTATTTGATGCCCATTTGTGGCTGGTAACAAATCTGACTCTTGAATTCCTCTGACTGCTGCTTTTCCTTGATTGATGATTTTTTTGGAGTGACATTCCACTTAATGCAGTGGGGACAGAGCTCTGCTAACCCTTTCTTGGAGCCTGGAGATAGTAAGATAAGTTGGGTTATTTTTATGCCTTTCACCGCTTGGACATCCTGTGCATTGTTCTCCGTAAGTGACTTCAACAGAAAACGATAGACCAGTAAATTCAGAGTACACAGTAAATGGGATGTTGATTGATGCAACAGGGACACCGCAGGGATGATTTCTCTTAGATTCATTAAATAGGAATTAATTTGATGCATTCAGGAGGCTGACTGTACCTTTTGGGGGAGAAGAAACCTGAAACATGGCGTATCAGTGGGCATGTGCTGTGTGACAGTGCAGGCAGCGCTCTGCGCAGGAATGCCGGCTGTGCCTGTCCTGCCCTTGCTGCTTTGGCCTGCGTAGGTATCTTGAACTGGAGCCTGAGAGTGCTTCCTTGCTTCCAGGCTGATGCCACGTGCTGACATTTTACAGTAATACACAAAGGCAATTTAGAAATAACTTCTGTTTTTAAAATGGCTCTGTGTAAAGATGGCTTCAGAAGTGTCAAAGTCCCTTTGAGTTGGAAGTTTGAGTCTTGAGAATGTTTCCTGTTCCATGAAGTATGATTAACTTAGTCTTTTTTTTTTTCCCAGGAGAACCCTGAGAAGGATAACTGCAGCTGGATTGGTGGTTAAGAGATGTATAATCAAGCCTGATCTCACCTCTACTTTAGAGCTGGAAAGGTTTGTGTTCTATTTAGTTTAACCTTGATTTTTAAAAAGGTGTAACAGGATTTCTTAGACTGCCAACTTAAACCTGTGACTTACAGGTTCCAAGGACACCTGAATGTGTAAGGATTTGCTGACTCTACTGTCAGTTGAGTTGAAGGGAACAAGCTCTTGCTGCTGCTTCCTCACCCCCCCTTTCTTCCTGTTGGGTGTTTGAGTGAGATTTTTCTTAGGATTATGACCTAGTTACTCTAAGATCACAGAAACAGTTTATGGTGAAAGTTGCATCAGAATCGGTACAGCTTTGTCCACAGTTTATCTTAATAAAATGGTTGGGAGTTTGCAGAAGAGTTTTAATTGAAATTTTCTATCTGCATGTGTAGAATGGTACAGACACAAAGTCCACGGTGGTAAACAACACAGGGTGATTATTTTGTTGCTGGCAACATTGTTTGAATGTCTGACATTTTAATTTTAGGTAACTCTATTAATACAGAGCCCCATGGCTTTGTGCTGTGTAAAAGTTTGCCTGAGCTGATGAATGCCTATGTATTCTACTGGACAAAATTAAAAGTACCCTGCTGGATGACACTACATTCTTTGCTTGGTGGCAAGTGTAGCACTGGTAGTTTCTTTGATGATATCAGTGATAAAACATTGCTGCTGCTAAAAGCTTGGTGAAAGTATTGGAAAGACTGGGATATATCTTGTTGAGGTACCATTTTTCATTTAGCCTGAATCCTTGTTTACCTGCCTGAGGCTTGAAACAGGTAAGGAAAAATGAGAGAAATACCTGAAAATATGCAGCTGTTCTTTGACTGTGGTAAAATATACTGTGGAGAGGAGATTGCTTTTGTGGCACAGGCTCATAATAGGGGTAACTCAGTTATTTTGAGAATTGCTTCTGTGTGTATTGATTTAGACAAGACTTAGCTGTTTGGCTGGTAGTTCCTAACATTCTTACTCAAAAAAAATATTCTTAAAAACATAGAATAATTACTAGAGAATGTTTGATTAACCAAAAGAGTAATGATCAGGTTTTTACACATCTTTGAACCTCATTCACAACAAACATATGAAGACTGTTTAATGTAAGTTTTTTGTATGCTTTTCTTTAAGTAGGTAGCAAGTTATGTGGTTTTATGAAATCTCTAAACTGCGAGGAAAATACTTTCTTCTTAGGTATGCTTCCAAGGTAGCTGGATAAAAGTAACTTGTTATGATAGCAAATTCAAAATGAAGTCATAAAGTGCTTTTACCTTCTACAAATGCCAACAAAAACAAGAACCATAAAATTGCTTTCTCTGACCTACTGTCTCATAGGCAGTCCTACACTCATTTACAAAAGTTATTCCAGAATCAAGCAATTATGTTGCCGAAATATATGTGGAGATTTAGGCCCCCCCCAAGCATCCTTGAGTTGGACTTCATCCAACTTTGCCTATCTTGTTCTTAGCTCTCTTCCCCTATCCTCTCCCCAGTGCTGACATACATGTACCCAAAGAGCCCCTCAGTGCTGTGCAGGGGGCTATTTATTTTATTTGAAAAATAAAATGCTAGTAATTAAAATACAGCATTTGATAGAGCCTGGAACTGTACATCTTACACAGTGAGGCCTAGAAATCAATATGGCAGCACCAGATTTTCTGCTGACAGGGTATTTTGGCTGTCCCTTGGACTTGCGTCTAACAGCAGCAATACCATGATTACCAAGTGAGAGACCCATTTAACTAAACTTTTACCTCACTGACAACAATGAATGTGCTGGTTGCAATGTATTAGGTTTTCCCTTGATGAGCTTAAGGCACAATAAGGAGATGGTTGCATGGGAAAGACTGGTGAAGTAATCAATCAAATCTGTGTTTTAGGCTGTTCGTGCTTGTAGCTAAGAAACTGAGACTGAAGAGGCGGGGGAAAAAGGATGAAGGGTCATAGCTTTTCTATGTCCTCTTTTTAATCATTGTGCTTTACTAGGTTAGGGAACTGTCCTCCGGGCAGTGGAGAGGCTCCCGGCTCACTCCCTTTCCCTTTTCCCTGAAGCTTTGGAGGCATTTTACTGAAAGGCTTACAGCACTACAGGCTGCTGCTCATTTCCCAGCTTGACCTCTATTTAATTCCACTAACATTCGACAGTTCTTGCTGTCTTTGTTGGTCCCCATTTCATCTTTCTGTTGAGTTCTGTGTAGATATTTTCCTTTGTTTCCACTAATGTACACCAAGTGAGCATAGGGATATTTTATCTCCGATGTGGGGCAGTGGGGAATTGAGCCCTGTTTATCATACTCTAAATTATTTGTTTGTGAAACAATTCTGCCTTTATTTATAAAAGCTGATTGTGCACTATGTTCAAATGTCTTTTAGTGGAATAATTACTGCTGCAATTTTGCTCTTCTATCCCTCAAAATATATATTAAGTTTAGATAATTAAATATTTAGTCAATATCATATTTGAATCTGCTTTTGCTACATCATTTTATAAAGGGAACCGGACTGTATAACAGAAATCAAACTATTAATAGTAATAAGAATTAGTATTAATAAGAGTGTTGGGGAATCTTGAGATAAAAAGAGTGTAAAACAAATTAAGTTGTACAGATGATGAAGAAATCTTATACGGCATGAGGGGCTGAGAAACCCATGATTTCATTTGTTCTACACTGACATTGGCAAGAACCCTTGCAAAAATTACTTGTCCATTTAAAAATTACTTTTTCCTTACTGGAATTCAGCTATAGTGATTTTCCTAGATGGATCGTGGTTGGTGTCTGAAACTTTCAATGGCATAGTCTAATCAATGCCATCAGTGTCAAGATGCTTTCCTTATGCCTCTTGTGTTTCAAGTGAGGTCTGAGATTATTAATGGGTACAATTTCTTGGAAACCATTTGATATTTGTTTTCTAAAACTTCCATGTGATATGGCCTCTTCTGAGCTGAATTAACATTTCCATTTCATTAATCATTGTGACTTTAGATGGGTGGGTCCTTATGCGGTTTCCTAACTTTTTTCCCCCTCTTTGCCCCTCTTGAGTCCTTGATTTTGAGAAGCAGACACATATAAGCAGCTTGCATGTTAATGAAAATCGGCTTACTTTCTCCAGGGAGTATAAAAAATTCAAAATGCAGCTTTATTTTTAATCCTCTCTGCTAATGAGGATTTTTATTTGTGTAACTTCAAACAATGTTTTAGTTCCATGCTGATACTTTGTGTACACAGTTGCTGCATAGGAACAATTTTTTAATGTGGGATATCTGAAAATTTCTGTAGACTCCTAATTCTAAACATAAATTTTCAGATGGCAGAGTGATTTTATTAAGGAAAATAACTTTCACTAATTGGAAAGCAAAATTTTCAGTGCAGGGGTTGGGGAGAGTAACTGAAAATTGAAAAGCAGTAAGCTGCCTCATAATGTTCTTCAGAAGCAACGTGTTCTGAACAGTGTTTGTACATCATGGGATTGTAGCCTGCATTGTGTATTGGAGTCCTCTCATGCTGAACTGTTGCTGGAGTTCATATCCAGTGTAGAAGATCTAGGAGTTCTGAGATTTAGTGTAGCAATGAAAAATAATTTATAAGATGAAACTGAAGTTCCACTGCAAGTAATGTATGGAGACAGAGAGCAAAATAGTGCTTTTGAAGCAGAAATGTCTGTGGGAACAGTGAGGAAAAGCTTCACCTTTGCTGTAGATTAGCTTTAAGGTTTGATTGCAAAATGAAGTTAATTATGAACTTGGAATGGCAAACCCTGGCCTCTGTTATGATACTGTTTGTAATTCTATGAGAGATGATTTTTTCTATCAACTGCTGCTTCAGTGAATTTGCTCTAATAGTACTGTTGGTGTGGCATTCTTTCTAGGAAATAGGTATTCTTTACCAGGACTGTTTTTATGTTTCTCCAAATGTATTTATTTACGTGCACCCACCCCAGTCAGACCCCCCCCAACTTTTGACTGTTAAGTAGATCAAAGCTAAAAGCAACAATACACAGCCCTGTGTTAGCTTACATATTAATTGTCTATTTTAATTTCTCTGACAGCTACTTTGCTTTGAGCAGATGTTTTCACTGAAGAATTCAGCAATGCCTAAACCCCTTTAGTGTGTAGTCATGTGAGTGCTCATGTAGTTTGGTTCTTTTGAACATATAGTCACTTGTCTCTCTAGACTGAATGTTGTCTACGATCACATTATTCACATCTCTTGAGTTTTTCAGTTTGTTTCCTCACCCCATAGCACGTGCCAAGTTTGCAATGCTTTATTTTGCTGGCTTATATGTTATTGTCAAATAACATACTTGTCAATTAGGTGGTTGGAGCATCCAAGTATTAAACCCCATCTGTGCTGCTTTTATCACGTATCACTTATCTGTAATTTATTTATACCAATGCTGGCTAATTTGAGCTCTTGCCGTTTGCTACAAGAGTCTACTATATGCCAAGTAGTGTTTTTGGAATAAATAATTTTAAAGCGTGTGGTAGAATAGAAAGCTTATCAGTAACTAGTTTCCAAAGTAAAGAATTCTGCATGTTATCCATGCTTCCAAAGCCTCTTGCTGTGTTGAGTGTTTTTTAATGCATTAGGAAATACAGGAAGAAAATTTATCTGCCTCATGCATAGTAACTGTGTCTGAGAGTGTCCATAGTGAGTGAAGGGAAAGCTCCTTGCTTTAACTCTTCTTTCAATTCATGGAAGATCTGAGGCAGTGTAACTTAGAAGTGCAAATGGTTTTATCCCAAAGGACAAGTTATCTCCAACTTAATTTCTTTACTCAGATTCTTCTTATAATTCCTCTGCACTGAGCTTAGAGCAACGATGTCCTCTGTAGCCTTCTGTTTGACTCCTAACAAAAAAGACTATTTAGGAAATGTTTTAATGTGGGTTTTTTTCAAGCATGTGTGTCAGAACCAGAAAGTATTGCTGGTAAATACGTGATTCCAGCTTCTTTGCCCATAACAGCACAGAAAAGAAGTGCATGAATGATTGCAAGTTAAACTAAGGAAGAAAGTGTTTAAGAGAACCTGGTAGTAAAAAAAAAACCTGAAAAAATTTGGAGGAAATTTTGTAGGTGTACAGTGTTATTCAAATTCCTGGTTTTTGATTCATAGGAAGTTTATGGTAGGCAGGGGAAATGCAGAACAGGAGTTGAGAGTTACATTGAGATAAAACTATCATTGCCACTCACAAGTGTTTATCTTCATCAATTCATCAATGGTAAGGTTCAAATGACTCTTCCTTATGTGGAAAAAATTCCTAGTGTATTTAATGAGACTGACTTCAAAAGAAGAAGCTGTGGCCTTACCATGTAAATATTTGCTATTTGGGTAGATCATCTTAGAGTGAGCTTCATGTTGTAACTTCCAGTGCTTTAATATTTGCCCCAAACTTTCTGTACTTGGTTCCGTTTTGTTTAAATGCAAAAGTACCATTTACCACAGTCCATGATTGCTTATGCAGTTTTGTTTTTAAGATGAGGATGTTCTTATTCAGCTCCTACTGCTCTTATTCAGCCCTCCAACTGAGAAGAGCTGGTGAGGTGGGTCATCGCAGAGATCTAGTTGTTATGTTTATGTTTTGTCCTAGAAATATCTCAGCTCAGGCTTGTCTAACATCCAAACAGCTGGCCTTTAAGCCTCCCTCAGATGGGGACCTGAAGCTCTGAAGCATGAGGGAAAAGCATGCCTGACAGCCTTGTGTGGACCTGGTGAAGCACCATGTGATGCGCTATGATCAGGAACAGCAACTGTGTCGTGTTTGTGTTGGCCTTCCACCCAGCGTGTTGTATTGCGCTACATAGTTAAGGTGGGGAAGTCACATCCAATCATGTAGTAGAGGGTGAGTAAAAGTGTCCTTTCTTGACATTGTGAATGTGTAGAGAGCAGCATGGAGGACATATCATACTATAGTCTAGTTTCTGGGCCATACTCCTACACAGGGTGTAAATGAGGTCAGAGTTCTTAAGTGTGTTCCTGGGGCTAATGAGATGTATAATGTGTGTGTGCATATGTAGATATGAATACCAGTACAGAGTTAAATGTCTTGACATTAGCACAGCGCCTTTCCCTGCCTTGTTCACCAAGTTCCCATAGAACTCTGTATGCAGCGTGAACAGGCGATTATAGTATTACAGCCCTGGGAAGCATCCTGAGAGCTTGCCAAGCAGACGAACAGTTGTTTAATATTACCTCTGTTTAGAAGCAATTATATCTAGGAAAATGCAATTTGGATCAGACCTTCTAAAGCTCATCAAGATTAGCTCACTATTAACTATTTCAAACCCAACTGGTACATCTAAAATCATTGCTTTGTTTCATTGTGGCCAAAGTACTCATGCCATAGCTGTGCCAGTGCTGGGCAAAAATACCAGAATGAGGGAGGTCAAGAAAATGTCTGCAAAATGTGACGCTTTTTGATATACACAGCCTTAAGCTTCGGGCCTCCAGTGATTAAGTAGTCCTGTGGGGCAAGAAGGCCATATTGAGGAGGAGGGGTTGGGTGATCTGAAGGTGGGAGTACTCAGCTGTAGTTACCTGGGAGGTGGCTTCTGGATCGAGGTCTGGCAATGCAGGTGGGATCCTGTGATCCATGCTGGTGGGACAGGAGTACTAATCTGCTGCTGATAGAAAGGAGCTTTGTCTCTATGGGGAGGGGAGAAATTTGCCCTAAGGGTATCTGTCCTTTGCCCTCTGAGGTTGCTTGTCCTAACAGAGACAGCTGCTTCTCTCCCATTTTCCTTCCCCAAGCTTTCTATGATACCAAGTTGCTTAGCTTCTAGGTTTGAAGGGGAGGGCAAACTTTTGCTGTTCAGGATACTGACTCTTAGCTAAGGTAGCTTCTTTGGTTTGAATTGTTCTTCTTTACCCCCATCTGTGGCTGCCTGACATGAATCTGGTGGTGGTACCTGTGCAGAGTAGCAGGGAGTGAAGTTCCGTGTGAGCACCGAGTACCTTCTGAGCAATGGTCTAGCACCTGGTTTCTTAAGTAGTGGTGGCATATTTTTCTCCTAAGAGCTTGTTCATTGGTACTGTTAGGTCCCCATGAGGTTTCTCTGGTTACGAGTTAATGTTTGGATTCACTCTTGCACATCCAGACCTTGTATAAATTTCAAGGAGTGAGAGTTGATTTACTTTATTTTTCTTAGATGTGATTTTGCTGCTTTGATTGGGGAAATGCTGACTATTGTGAGCAGCTCTGCTGCCAAGGGTGGTTCTTCACAGTGCAAAATACTGAGCTTTGCAACTGAGCAGGAATGGCCAGATGAGCCCATCTGCCTGTCATCCAGAACAGTTCCCCATAGCAGAAACTGATACAGCCGACTTCCTTTCTGCCAGTGCAGCTCTGGGGAAAAGATTTCAAAACAAGGCCAAAGAAGAATTATTTTCTTACTGAGGTCTTGGTCTAATCCGGGCCTGCAACTGTGGTCTTTTTCTTATTAAATCTTTTTAATATGAGTTATTTAAGGTTGGCAAAAATGACCTGCCTGTCTTGCTTGCAGCATTTTTCTTCAATTTATAAATTGTTTTGGTGGTTTTGTATGACATGGGAATTAAACTTTTACCCCAAGAAAAAACCCTACTTTTCTGAGTTGATACTTGGACATGAAGGTTATTCTTCTGAAATTTATGCTGAAAAGCATTTGTATCCGTGGAAGAGTGATTCTTGCATCTGTCTCTGACAAGTCTGAATTGTCTAGTTATGAAATACTAGGACAATTGAGAAATTACACTGAAATATTTTTTCAATTACAATGTTTAAAAAAAAAGAAATCATGGAATATGTGATAAGTTTATATAGCAATATTTGTTTTTCAGGTAACTAAATAAGTGAATATAGAATATTTTTCCCAGCTTCTACTAATTTCTAAGGTGTTACATTGAGTTACTTGTTTTGTCTGACTGGGGAAAGTCCGAGCCCAGAAGTAGCTGATATCAAAGAATCAAACCCTTGTCCCTAACACTGCAGGTCTTGTTACAGCATACATTTCCTCCCTGCCCCCAGACATACACTGAACATCCTTGAAAACTGGCAAGTTAAAACAGAGGGCTACACAGAAGAGCTCTGGTCTTGGATATCTCCTGTGGGTAATAGGCAATAACAGCTGTACAGAGGCACACGTTCCACATTTCTGAATTTCACCCATGATGTGCAGAAAACAAATGGTTAATTAACTCAGTGCACATGTATTTTTTGCCTGGTGGAGGCATGCTACTGATTACAGCTGCAGTTATGACTGCTATGAGAAATTATTTAAAAAAAAATAGCAACAACTAAGAATACTAAAGCAAAAGTCACTGAAGTGGAGGAATTTCGTAGTCCCTTGCTCAGGGGCCTTTCAGTTACTGTTTCAGGGCAGGTGAAATCATACTGAACAGAGCCATTGCAGTTCAGATACACCTGGAGTATCTTGCTAAATAGGGAACTGAAAGGATGTATAGACTATCTGATTTTTAGGAACTCATAATGCGCTATAATACATGAATTTTGCATTCTTTTGAAGAAGAGGAAAAGGCAGGATTTTGAGTAGTGAATCCAGTTCAAAGGGGAGGTACAAGCTAGTGATTGAACATCTTTAGTAATGGAACATCTTCAAACTCAGCCACTGATGCCCTGCCTTGCAGTAGGGGTTTTGCAGCAAGGTGACAAGAACATGTCTGGTCTCTGTGAACTGTCATGATGCTTTTTGTGTTCAGTGTCATGCAGATATTAAATAAGTAAGTTTGCTAGGTGACTATCACATGTTACACCACTTGTGTAGTTCATTGTATACCCCTCTGGCAACAATTTACAAGGAGAAACATGTGCCCAAACATCCATCAGTAACGTTACCATAATCACCCTTGAAATTACCAGTTACCTGTCATCACTGAGTCCTCCTACTAGTAAAACTCGCAGGGGGGAAGCAGGCATCTTGTTCTTAAGTCACCCCTTTGTTCATATTAAATACTGTTAAATTGCTTCCAGTGTTTGTCAGGTAACCTGTAGTACCGGTCCATGCAGCACCACTGCCTTTTGAAGGAAGTAAATGATCAAATCGTTATGCTGAGAAGGCATGTGGGTTGAAACACGCTGTTTTGTTGTGTGTGGATAAAAGGAGGACTTGAGACTCTGGGTTCTTAATTCTAGATCTGTTACTAGCATTACATAGGAAAAGGTAGGCTCAAAGCTGAGGTGTAGTAACTCCAAGTCATCAGTCTTAGCTGCATAACGTGTAAGTGAGCAGACAGGGTGCCTCACCCATGTGAAGTCCCAGGGAATGAGAAGCTCTGAAGTGTTTTCTAGAAACCATTCACTTCCTTTGGAAAAGAAAAAAAGGAGGCAGTAGAATCTCAGCACTCCATTGTATCTTGTGGATAGATGACACAGTGATATATGAGACCAACCCTGCTTTTGCCATTATAAATTCCCAGCAGTCACAGGAAACTGGAATGTGCTCTCGGCAGGCAGTCTGCCCACACTTGAGGCGGTGAAGGATTGGGCCCAGAGCGGTGTTTTTGCTGTGTGGCTTCTACAGTTCTCTCTTTTGTCTCAACATATTTTCTTCACGTAACAAAAAAACTTAAAAATAAGATCTGAGCTGGGCTACAGGTAAAAAAAAAAAAAAAGAAAAGCTCCTTTAAAGATGATCCAATGATCCCTTTGCTTTAAATTTGAGAGGATGAGAAGACTTTAGGTGGGAAGATTATGACTGATGATGGTGCAAGGTGTGTGGGCGTAGGGGTGAGTAATAAGGAACCAGAAAGGAGTGAATAAGGAAATTATGAAAAGGAAATTAAGGACGAGATCTGGCACGTATGTTGGGAGAGATGGAAGAAACAGGCCTTGGAGGTGAAGAGGATGGAAAGAAAGGGAAAATGGATTGTGAAGGAAGGAAGATAAAGAAAAAAACCCAACCTCACCCATATAAAGGTTCATGGGTTTTTCCGGAACAAGGAACTTAAATGCAAAATTGAGATCCTAACTGTGTAGGAACAGTGGTGTTGATATATAGTGTGGGGTATGGAACTGAGGTGCTGGAAGTGGAACTAACGGTTCTGAAAGCAAATAAGAATGTGGGCCGTGATGTTTGAAGCTAATCACTTGAGAAAACTTGCATGGGGTTATGGTGGTGTTGCCTTTCTTGTTTAAGGCCCTGTTTGAGGGGCAGATGGGCAGGAGCTGATACTATAGTTTCTTGTGTGTTTCCCTAAATCCATTGCAGTTTGATGTGGATGGTCATAGCTATAATACAGATGAAGATGTCTACTTATTCTGCACTCCTTTCTTATTGGTGCCACGTACATATTATCCTCCTTTTCACTGTTCTTGTTAGACATCTCTAATTCTTTTTGGCAGTAGGTCAAGTCTTGCTGAGTTGCTTATCTACTGTTTCTAGATGGTTTTGAGTATTGCAGCCTCTCCCATGGGGGCAACTTGTAATCCTCAGTACAGGCTGCAGTAAGAAGCATCCTGTGTAAATGGTTGCAGCCTCACTGAGAAATTCAGATTTTTGTTTTTGTCTCTGCTATTCTCACTATTATTTAAATGTTGTCTGTCTTGTGTCAGTCAAACATTATTTTGTTTTGTCAGGCTCCTCATCAGACTTTTCCTCTGCTTATATCATTTACAGTTGTCAGGGAAGATGGTTAGGTATTGTCTAGTAATGCTGGTAGAGAGCCTAGGAAAACACAACTTGACTCTAAAATATCTATTTTTTTTCTGAAATAGAAAAGATTTAAGGAAGTGGTGAATAATGTAATAAATCATGAGCTATTAACAAGACTGTTTTACTGTCAAAATCCCCATTAGATACACATACCACTAACAGGATTGGTAAATTAGGAACTGTGTAAACTGAGATCCTACAGTGGAAAAGAAAGATACACACTGAAGCCAACTTGACATTGGCAATGCATAGTGCATCATGTAATAATTATACTCAAAGCTCCACTAAAAAAAAGCCCAACTCTAGTCTGGTTAGCCTGTCATGTGTAGTGACTGGCTACACTTCAACAGTCCTTACCTTAAAAGGAAAGCATGTGGTAAGATGTTTTGCTGTTATTTCAGGCTAATATTTCAAGGAGGGATGTGAGCTGGTGCCAGACTGGAGTTTGGTAAATCCTCTGTGTTAAACAAAATGTGGGATAGATGTATTATCTCTTCAGCAAGCTGTCCTTCAAGAGCTCCAGGTTCTCCATGGCAATACTTATTAGTAGAAGACTGGAGCCAAAATGCTTGCCTGCTTCCTGGGCCTTTGGGTTTGGGAAGCCCAAACTGTTTGGTGTCAAGCCGGGGGGCTGTGGGTGATCCAGCAGTACCTCCTGAGGAGCAGAGTGTTGCTTCCACTGCTGTGACCTTTCATCTTCCAGAGCTCTGTTCTGTGTAAATTCTCCTTTCTCCAATGTGTGGTCTTTGAAACCTACTGTAACAGAAGAACAATTGTAGAAGTTGAGCAAAATTGGGTTTGGCTTGAACTTTCAGAAGTTATGAAAGAACTCAAATAATGTAACCTTTATTACGCACCTGGAGTGTGTGTATGTTAGAGAATCTGCTGGGAAATGCCAGGGGCAAATGCTACAGATTTATTTCTCAGCCCTCTGCTTATCACTTTGAAAATGATAATCCTAACTTGGTGATTTCTCTTTTTGTCAGAATGTATTGGTAATATTTATTTAGTATAAGATTGAAGTCTAAGTGAAATTCATTGTGAACCCCTTTGGCCAGCAGTATGGAGTTCTGTAACCTTTTTGCTAAGTAGAGGAATACATTGTTATGGAAATAGAGTTACTCTGTGATTTAATCTAGAACTAATTTAAGACGGCCAATACTCCATATAGTTTCTGTTTCATGTACCATTTGAGCAGGTGGGTGGGGTAGTGAGGAAGGGGGCAATCCTGCACTTTCAGAGTCTGTACCCCTGTTGTGCTGACAAGTGTTTCTCATATCTGCTCTAGTTTGATGGAACTGTATTGTTCCATCAAATGGAGATGGAAATGGAGAACCATTTCCCAGGGGCAGGGCCAAGAACTGTGAAGTTTTCCAGCTGATCCACTTTTTGGCCTAGGTCCTTGCCCTAAAACAATATAGTGTGTTAGGAACAAAACATCCCTTACACTTTGCTGGACAGGATGAGATTGGATATAACAGATGCTTGCTGTGTTGAGTAGAGAATTGTTGGAAGATGCTCTGATACTTTGATAATATAAAGAAAGGACGCAAGATAAGGAACAGCTGATGATTTAGAGGCTGTTATGGGGTGACTGGGGCCAGTGTGTATTTTTCCTTTTCATGCAATCAGTCTGTGAACCCATTTTTGAATATAAAAATCTTGATAAAGAAATATTTTAGTGGAGTTTTCTGGGATGGGGGAGAAAACTTAGTAGTCAGCATGCTGGCAGAAAAGCTGGAAAAACTGAGCTCTGTGTTGATAGTAAGTACAGTCAAGTGCTCAGACCCACTTGCTGTTTTTTTTCCTTTGGTTTATTAAATTTTAAGGTGTACATTTTTGGAACTTTTTTATGTGATGAGATTTATATGTCAATTTTGTTTCAAGGCAAGTGCATAGCTGCATAGAAGAGGTCAGGAATATCCCACCTAAGTAACTGAGTGGTCATAAGGTGAGATGTTCCTTAAGCTGCACAGGTACGTGCTTCCCCTTTTGCGTGGTGCTGCTTGGCTAACTGAGCTCAAAGGGAAATCGACAGGGGGTGGTGAAGAAGCTCATGTAGCCAAAGCATGATGTAATGAGGTAGGGTTAAAAGAACAGAGAAACATTAAAAAGGTATGAAAGTTCTTGGAAATTTTTGGAGACTGTTGGGAGAAGTTTAGGATCACAGTCTGAGGGATGTAAGTGGGGGAAAGAAGAAGGAGCTGCAAGCCACTTGGCTCTCCAGTTCGATAGGAGTCCTGAGTGAAGAGGGGGCCCTGGCCTGGGGACTTGGAATTTGAGTGCCTTCAGAAGAGCATCCTACTGAATGAAGGATCTAGTCTGTACTACCAACTCTGTGAGAATGCCGTCTTCCTCCCTGCCCTCTCACAGATAGTAACCAGAGCTGCTGTTGGTAGGGACCAGCTAGAGCTGAGAACACTGAGGTGAGCAGCTATTGAAGTCCCTGCCCTCAGAGCTCTCCACCTGAAACGGAGCATGGGAGAGAAACAGAAGATGAAATGATGTCCTGGATTTCTGAGCCAGAATTGGGAACTGCTTACCTTCTTCCTGCCTGGTGGTGCCTGGCCTACTAAACTGCGATGTTTTATGGGATGTGAGACCCTATTGTACTTGTCTGTGTGGGGTGGGACTGGCAGGCAGTCAGACACTGAAGTGACTACTTCGGGCCCCAATCTCTCTCTGGTATTAGGGTGCATTAGGTTGTAGTTTGAGAGTGGTGGTAGGTGGGAGCAAGAAGAGGCTCTGTGGTTTTGTGGCTACTCAGAGGTCCCACAAGTGGAATTCGAGCTCTTGTTGAGGGCTAGTAGCAGGAAATCACAGAGATATCACCGGGACTGATGTAATGTGTTAGGCAGTCTGTTGATGATTGCTTAAGGGATCTGTGGGAGAGTGAATGTCTCTGAAGCATAGGAGGATGTCTCTAAGAGACCTGCTTGACACAGCAGAACTATCCTAACCCTACCCCTGTGAGTGCTGGGATAGTTTTAGGTCTTGCACCTTCAAGTGCAATGATGTTGGTCCCCATCCTTGTTTTTTCAAGGGTGTTGCTTACATTATGGCAGCAGTGACTAGGGGCTGCCATAGGAGCTTAGTATGGCAACTCCATAAGTCTACCATAGGAAGTTAGAAGGGCAGCTCACTCTGAGGGCCTGTAATCCCTGCTCAGGCGCCAGGAAATGGCACCTTCTGTAAAAGGTTTTAGACCAGAAGGTTATTGTGCATGCGCTGTACTGGGTAGGTGTGTTGTTACTCTTCACCCTGACAGACTCTTGACTCAGAGCTGAGTGAAGGTGAGGTGATGACTGGGAACGTGGCAGGAGAGTATTTAAGGTCTGACTGAAACTCTCCTTCATCCATACTTCGCTGTTCAATGCAGTATGCAATCCTAACGCACTTGGATGCTTTGACTGAAACAGCAGAAATGTGCATAGTGTAAAACAGGCAACCCAAGGGCTTTAAACAGATAAAACAACCTGGCTTGCTGCATTGCATATATGGGATGCCAGTTTTCTCATAGTTTATGTTTCTTGATCTCACTGAATGAGGCTAAAAGGTAACATGCAGAGACATAAATGAAGTTATAACACTGGGAAACTGAACCAGGCAGGACAGTTTTACATCCCTTGCACATGGTTCTCCTGTTGTTAAATTCTGACACAGCAGGAAGGGTTTGTTTTTTTTTTTTTTTTTGTTCCCCTCTAAGGAGGTGAAGATTACTGATGTTTGACCTCTTGGATTCTAATCCCATTGCCAACCATGTCAGCTGCTTGGATTCTGTGTTGCCATGAACTGATGGCTACTGCACCCGAGGCAGTGCCTGCCCAGTCCCTGCCAGGTGTAGTCTGCATCCCTTTGAAGTGAGCTCTCTGCCATTACTCTGTAGCAAGATGGATTTTATATATTACCAAACCTCAGCCGGGTTGAGGTTACAATCAGCAGTATTTTCAGATTTTCTATTGTAGTTATTCTGCTCAAGCATTTTTTCCCCTTCAAGGAGATGAAGTAGAGTCTGAAGAGTTTTCTGTTCATTAAAATGAAATGAATTACTTGATCCTTCTTCCCCTAAGTCAAATAATATTTCCACTGGAGTTAATAAGAGATTTTTCTGAGTAGCATGTGAAGATGAAGCTCTCTGTTTGCAAAAGCATCATTCATCACTTACTGCAATCTGAGGATCAGAGACTGCTGTTATGTACTGGAGTGAAAGTAAATGGATTAACACTTACAAGCTTTAAGTCCTGACCTGAAATCCTTTAACCTTATTATGCTAGAATACATGTGGGTCTCCTTCCTAATAAATTCAGTAATCCTTGTTTTGTTGTTCTGTGTGCTTACTGCACAGATACATCATGTTAACCATGCTGTAATAATAATTCAAATGACAGTGCTTCTGCTTCATTTAGGTAACAAACATCCCTGTAGAGGAAAGATGCAGACTTTTATAATTGCAGTACTGAAGAGTGCTTTCTGGAGTCATCAGGTCAGTTGTAATTAATTTAACCAACTGTCAAGGTTAACTTCCCTTGGCCAAAACTCCATGGCAAAGCAATCTGAGGAATAAACAGGGAATTAGTGACTTTAGAGATTTTGCCACAGGGATAAAAATTCTCTCATCAGGTGAATGTCTGTGTGCTACCCTTTAGCATCCCTGTGGGAAAAATATATCCCTGTGCTTTAAACTATTAACCTCTCCTCTATTTGTAAAGACCTTGGGTGGCTGAGCTTATAAGAGAGGAGGGAACAGTTAGGAAAACAAGCTACGCTTATTTTTTCAATGTAACAAAAAATTAGAACTGTTGTCTGCAGTTTCACCAAAGGCTCTTGTGTCTGTTTATGTGAGATTCTCCAAATTTGTGTGGTTTCAGTTGAACAAAAAAAGGACCCGAGTTTTTTAGATTTCTTTCAGCCAAAGAATACGTTAGACATCCACAGGGGCAGGGGAGCAAGCCATGAAAAATAAGCTTCTGTGAAGTTTGGAAGCCTAATGTAATTTTTCCCTGTCAGAACCTTTTGGGCTGAATTCTGCTTTGACTTGCACCCGGTAGAATCCCACTGGTTGTAGTTAGGATGCTTCCAGTGTGAGCCACATCAGAGTGTGGCCATTGACTTTCGAGCTGGCAATAGGTTTGACAATACTCAATGCTGAAGAAACCGGAGATGCTATGATTTCAAGTGTGTGTGTTACTGATATTCCAGGAACTGCTACATTTCATCAAGTCTGCTTAGGGGATAAGAAAATGAACTCCCATTATTTTTAGGAAAATGCCAGATGTTGTCATAATATGTCACGCGCTTCTGTCAGTGAAATGTTTTTTAACAATGGTACTAATGTGTGGTATTATGCTGATGTTGTACAAATAACTAGATGTCAACCTTCATATCCTTAGCAAACTACTTCTGTATCTGTATGTCTGCTTAGATATTGAAGTTATTTAAAAAAAAATCAATAGAAGGGAATGGAAATGGAGACTTGCCGGGGAAACACAGGTTGCAGCGTATTCTCGGTTTGAATTAGCAGAATGTAATAGAGAAAACCAGAAGGAGGAAGGAAATCCTCTGAGAAATGAAAGAGAAATCTCTTAGTTGCATTAAAATCTCTAGAATTTTCTCTGAAAATGTGTGTTTCTGTGAATGGTTATCGGGTTATGGGGTTCTCTGCTCACAGAGTGGAGTGGCTGCATGATGGATATCAAGCTTCTTGGAGTAATGTGCTCCTAGAACAGCATACTGGTTTGGGTGATGTATAGAGGAATGATTGGCAGCCATGAGGCCAGATAGGTGTTTCTTTCTGTGTTGATTATTTTATCAAGCTAGCCCTTGAAAACTCTCCTTCATTATGTGCTGTGAACAACCTTCTATTTAACTATTACCAAAGAAGACATTAGCCACTATCCTGAGCCGTTGGTTCACTTTTCCTTCTTGAAGCGACTTCTTTTTCATATAGTAAGAGGAAATTGTACTTTGTTCTGTTTTCAGTGCATTTTTCTTGCATTTCAAATGTTGCTCCAAGGAGTAGCCTTCTGTCATTGTTGTTTAATAACTGTACTCGTCTTCCACAAGGCCTGCTCAGGCTCAGCTACTTTGAGATAAGGAGTCTGTTTTGTCATCATTAGCTTGCCCAAGATGTGCAGTCACTTGTGCTTGGAAGCCTGAATTCTGGGACAGGAGGATGAGGTTAATTTAACATGGATGTGACTGAACGGTAACTTTTACTATACAAGCAATGGACTTGTATGAGCATGCCTACTCAAAAGCTACTGCTTTCTGTGCACAGAGGTCTAGGTGGTGATTGTCACTATTTGGTATGTAAATGCTCTTCCTTTAACTCTCATAAGAAGAAACTGCCATTGTTTGTGATTTCAAATCTATATCAATTTAATCCTTTAAATTAATTTATATTACTATACATTATATTAATTCTATTAATTTAAACCTTTAGAAATTTGTAAAATGAGCATGTTGGGTGCATCACTTTCTCTTTAAGGAGCAAATGGACCATAACCTCAGAAATGGAACCTAAAACAAGTACAGCTGTATATATTGTAATACCAGTGCATAAAATTTATTTAAACACTCTTTGACACAGAATTATTAGATGGTTCTTTCTTCCCAAAAATATTCCACCCTGCCTTTTACCATTGTTGCCACAACCATTGTGCTGAGGGTTGCTCTTACATAACTGACATTTCATCTTGTGAGGATTGGGTACTTGCACAGAAAAGTATTGCTCTTTGTTTAGTTAGGGTGAAAATCTTAACTCAGGGTGGTGTTTTTGGAGGGTGGTGGCTTGCTGTACTGAGAGCTTTCGGTGGGGAACTTGACATAGCCTTTGCACATGGCAGTGGACCTTTAATGCTGTGGAATCACCCAAACAGAAGTTTTTGATCTGAAGAGCTAGATCTGAAAGAGTATTTAGATGTAATACTGCTCTGGAAATCATTGGAAACTGTGTCCTTGCTCTTTTGAGCAGCCAATCCTAACAGAATGGTATAAAGAAAAGAGAAGGCAGGAGGAGAACATGGGAAGGGAACTAGTGAAGGAAGAAGGAAACCCAAATCCCTACTTTCCCAGGAACCCTGCAGCTCTTTGCTTGCTCTGCCAGTGTCAGATGCTTTATGCACCATCTTACTTCCATCAGATACGTTGACTGTGCTGATATTACTCTATTGCACTACTTTATGCATGTTTCTGCATGTTGTCACTTGTCTTAAACCTTTTCTGCTTGATCCGTGGAGCAAGAATTAGTCTTTTCTATTTTTAGCTTCTCATGCAGAACCTGAGGCAGTGAAGCTTCTTTCTGTTAATAGGGACAACTCCTCCTGTTCCTATTTCTGTCTAGTACCAGCACTTGAGAGACAAGTTAGTTTTTGGTATGAATTCCAGAATTTTGTGGTCTGTAGTTGAATAGCCAGACTTCATTTTAAGGCCTAATTGTAATTGAAGTAGTTGAATCCTGAAGAGGTACTTTTGTGTACAGCAATCAGGCTAATGGTTGCTTTCGTGAAACATTTGCATCAAGGAAAACTCATGTGGGAATCTTGGTTTTTAGAGGCTGTGTTGTAAATAAATAGCATAATGTTTTCAAAAATAACTTGGTTATTTATATTTTAGCTAGGTTATATGAGAAATACTATTCTTGGGGGGGGAAACAAAAAGCATCTCAGGTGGAAACCAAGGTAAACTTGGTTTATATTAATAGTTGTTTTTGGCTTCCAAGTTGTAACTCTAGGAGTTTGCCTAGATAACTGATACATCTCAGGAAGTGACATTTTGATTTAATTGAACCCATGTAATTTCAGAAACTCTTCCTTTGTGCTCATCTCCCTGGAGATCATCTCTTTACCACTGGATTCCCTTTTGAGTGCAATTTGGAAAAAACCCACAGATTGAAGCTAAACAGACACCTTCAAGCTAGATGGGCTAATTGCATGTTTTAGATGCTTAGGTGCAACTTTGGTGCTCAGGTAGCCTTTTATGTGCGATGGAGCTAAGCTTCCAGAATAACGCAAAGAAAGAATTGCAGTTTCATATTTGCCTTGTTCATGTCTTAGTTTTCCAGAATGTACATATTAATTCATTAACTGTACTTTCAGAGAACTGCTAAAAAGATTTCAACTGAAGCTTTTCTTGATTTGCCAGTCCTCATTTAAAAAGTCATGTGGTGACCTCATTGGTGTTGCTGATGTCTCATCAGCCCACTGTTTCTTCCTGACAAAACTTTGACTGTTCATTCTTTTCTTTTTTTTTTTTTTTTGAGGGAGAGATTGGTTTTGTATGTATGTGGGTATGATTCTTTTCTTTTTACTCATATTATTCTAGGCTGGTTAGTTTTTAATTATGGTTTCCTTGTTTCTGCTGTGAAGTTTTTTAGCAGTGTTTCATAAAAGAAAGTATTGTGATTAAGGCTCTACATGGACCATGCATTGGTCCTCACAGAGCTTGTCTGCATCCATATTCGTGCTGCAGGTGTTAATGTGTCCAAGCACTAAAGATTCTTGTACCTTAATAATGCCTACTGGAGCTTGTCCTTACTTGTTCTCAGTTCTGTCATCTCCTTTTACCCTGGACAGGCAGGGAGTAGAGGGGGGACTGTTCCCTTGAGAGAGGCTCCCTAGGGAGCTCTGGCTTGGGAACAGTTTTTCTGGGTCTGCCTTGCTCAGGGTCACCACTGGTATGCCAGAGCTGGAAAACTCCAGCTTTCAGATGTCTTTCTTGGGGCTGCTCCTTGGCCAGAGCAAGGAGCAGTGCATCCCAGTGCAGGTGTCTGCAATGTTACGTCTCCACACCTTCTAGTGCATAGCAGAAGATACCACAATCTGAATGTTATTCAGGCCTAGCTACATTCAGTACAATTACAGATCCTGCTGCATTTCTTCTGGTTCTTCTTTGGATCTAGTCACCAACAGACTGGAAGATGCTGTGGGAAAGTATCTTGGGAACATGGTCTTTCTCCTCAGAACAAGAGTTGTCTGCTGGTTTCATCAGTGGGAATTCTAGTTGACATTGACACAAGTAGAAATGGCTCTTTTTCTCTTGGGAATCTTGTCATGTTTCTGAGAAAGAGTCTTAAGGATGTGGGTATCCAGGCCTGCACGCTGGGAAGAGAAGTACTGCTGGGTGGAAAAACCCCAACCAACCAAACCCCAAAATCTCAAAATTTTGGGAGACTGGAGAAATACTGTCACAATAGATTTTGTTTTCTTAGAAATATTATTTCTGCTATTGGAAACATAACGTTTCCACTACAGAGAATAACTTTTCCCAATGGAGGTGAGAACAGCGATAGTTCAAATTGAACTGCAGAAACTTTGTTAGCTTGGCACATGTCCACTCCTGGGCTGCCTTTCATTCTGATTTGTTTGTTTCTGAGAGGAGTTCATGCTACACTAGAACAGGCATTTGGAATATATGCTGTTACCATCATGATTGGTTTATATAATTTCATATATTATTGAGATGATGTTGCACTTGGGGCTGGAGTGCCTTCACAACCAAGAACAGTGAAGTTGGGTTAACTATATAAAAATGGGAGGTACTGGTGTGAAGTCACTTGTAGTTATGGTAGGACTGTACTTGGAAAGAAAGATCTTTTGTCTTCTGAAATGGAACCCATTCCCCGTGTAAAGAAGCCGTGTAGTCATGTAACATTAACGTCTTCTGTAGTGTCTTTGTTCCGGTCTTGTAGTACTTCTGCACTGCTGTATTACCACCTGATTCCACACACGGGCTGAAATGAATCATTTAGTGATTTTTACAGCAGCTCTGCTGTTACTTGCCACTTAATGGTAGTAGGGACCCAGGGGAGTCTTGATCTTCCGTGTGCTTGAGCTCTGTCTGACAGAGTTGGGCAATTTGAAGCAATAATGATTGCGAGTCATTGGCATGCTCACCTTCAAGCGTAGGTAGTCTTGACATTTCATGCCTCCTTTGTTACTTCCTATACAAATACTCTGTTCTTTTCATGTGTTGGTCTGTACCTTGGGAATTTTTTCCTGATCCCATATACGATCTTGCCTTCCTGATTTATCTTTCATGTCTGTCTTTAAAACTTTTCAAATGGCATGTACTTTTGTGCATACATCAAATAATGGGTATGAGACAGGCTTGCATTGTTTTTTAAAAACAATTCTGAAAGAGCTTCCATTTGTAAAATAAGTATTTTTGTCTTAGACCGAGACTTGAATCACAGAATCATAGGGGTTAGAAGGGACCTCCAGAGATCATCAGGTCCAACCCCCCTGCCAAAGCAGGTTCCCTAGCTCATATTGCACAGGGAGGCACCCAGACAGGTCTTGAATATCTCCAGAGAAGGAGACTCCACAACCCCCCTGGGCAGCCTGTCCCAGTGCTCTGTCACTCTCACTGTGTAAAAGTTCTTCTGCATGTTGGTGCAGAACTTCCTGTGCTCTAATTTGAGACCATTGCCCCTTTTCCTGTCTCCGCAGACCATTGAAAAGGAGCTGGCCATTTCCCCCTGCATCCCATAATTAAGATATTTATAAACATTAATAAGGTCCCCCCTTAGTCTTCTTTTCTCTAGGCTGAACAGTCCCAGCTCACTCAGCCTTTCCTCATAGGGGAGATGCTCCAGGCCTTTAATCATCTTTGTAGCCCTTCTCTGGACTCTCTCCAGGAGATCCCTGTCTTTTTTATATCAGGGAGCCCAGAACTGGACACACAGGTCCAGGTGGGGCCTGACCAGCGCAGAGTAGAAGGGGAGGTCATCTTCTTCGACCTGCTGGCCACACTTTCCTTGATGCACCCCATGATCCCATTGGCCCTCTTAGCCACCAGGGCACGCTGCTGGCTCATGGCCATCAGAATAAAATGTTTCATTTGAACCAATAAAAATATTTCGGCTTGGCTTGATTTGATACAAATTCCGTGCCTTGAGGGACTGTAGTTTGGATCTTGCCCCCATCATCTTTCCTCTCAGAGTTTAGGGACCACAGAAAACAATAAACTCATGGGATCCTTCAGTCTCTCTTTACTCTGCCAGGGCAAAACGGAGCTCCACTGAAGGGAAGATTCAGACTGTTCCTGTACTCCTTTTGTAGGGGCACAGTGAGAATTGGGCAGCATGTTATCCATGTTTCTGTACCCAACTAGTAAATTTTTTTTGTTTTCTGGAATTCACCAGTAGCTTGTGAACGTTAAAAGGGCTCTGAGTTCTAGTCAAGATACAGTTAACTTACCAAGTATTTCTTCCACGGTTTTATAGTTTTTGAAAGGCCTTCTACTCCTCTGTCATCACCGTGAAGACAAACGGTTTTGTGGCATACTTGAACAATACCGGACCTTCCAGAAAGAGTAGCTGTATTTGCCAGGAAGTCTGGCACGTAGGACACAGCTGTAGGTCCATTTTTGGGGGTCAGCACTTTCAACCACTAAATCAGCAGTCGGTTTTTGCAGTATGAAGCCTCAAGCAGCTCGTGAGTTGACGGAAGGGAGCGCTATCTCCCTCTGTGCCCTACAGACGGCACAGGCTTTCAGCTCAACCATGGGAAGCAGAGTCCGCAGCAGGACAAAGGTTTAAGTTGGAGTGGGGAAAGAAGTATGTAGTAGCTGTTGTAAACCCTGCTGTTAGTGGCTCTCCTGACAAGATACCATACAGGGGACAAACCACAACGTGAGCAGAAATGAAGGACTATGTATGAAAGGATTATTGTGTTTGACTCCCCCCATGTCTCTTTCCCTACAAATTTGTCTGCTTACTTACATTACCATTGTGTATGACTACTTGGAGACAGTGGGGTTTTTAATGTGGTGCTTCCACAGACATGTGCTACATTCCCACACTGGGATGTAAGCCTTTTTTTATATATATATATATTTTAATGAATATATTTAGGTGGGGAATTGTTTTAAATTCTTACCTCGCTGAAGTTCAAATTTGAAAGCTTATCTTTTGTCCAGCTTTAAATGAGCAGGGAAGCAGCAGCAATGGTCAGAAGAATCTTGAACCGTGTTGCTGTGTCAGTAACAACCTATAAGCAGTAGATGGCACAAGAGAGGTAAGAATGAACTGAGGGCAGGCACTGCATAGAAGTTTCCGCCTGTATCTTTAAGCGGTTTAAGAATACAAATAGCCAAACTGGGAAGGTTTGTATCTAGCCTATAGAGTGGCTGTTCTGCTTGTTAACTTCATCTTTTATCCTAGATTGACTGAAGTCTTTGAATTTCAAGTATAATACCTTTTCATGGCGGGACATTTAGGAAAATGAGTTTTCTCTTCCTGTTGTGCTGTCTGATAAATGAATAAAAATAGGCACTGTATATGCATAGAGTAAAAGTTGCAGGAATCATGTGCTTGTGCACTCTCCACCTTTCATAACTTTCCCACTGAATAGACGCTGAATTCTTGTAGCTGTTGTGTCAGGAAACACATCTCATAAGCATAAACTTTACACTACTCTTTGCTTTGTAGCTCCCCAGATAATGATCAAAAGCTTCTCTCAGTTCATGTGCCCTATAATGTATGTCCCAGGAAGTTATTAGGTATTTCCTAAAGACAAAAGTACTGGGTTTATTTCCTTTGATTGAAGAGTGAAAAGTTACAGTGTAAACAGGACTCTAGGTATTGGGCTAGTGATCACAAAAATACCTCTGTTTCATACAGAAAACTTATTTAGTTTTGCCCTTTCATTTGTGCAAGGGAAAAGCTTCACATGGAAGCTCCTGGAAGGGAGAGGCCACAGGAGAGCATGGTCTGTCCGTTTGCGAAGGGCTGGGAGCAAGGAACTCATCTCCCTTCTGCTGTTGACTTGATGTGTGACCCTGGGCAAACCACGTTTCCTATGTGGGCCTCACTCCTCCTTGCCTTTCGCTGTGTGTCGTTCAAATTGATGTAAAATGCTGCTGTTGTGATTTAGTACCCTTTTCTGTTCATTCGTGGTGTTGCGCAGGTGTAGAGAAGAGTTGGATCCCATTTGGTTTCTTTTGCTTATGTCATTTGGGGTTCACTTCTTGCTACTGTTGTTAAAGCCTCAGTCGGTTTAAAAAAAGTTGTCTTTTGGCCTCATTTTCCCTTTACCCTATGTTCATAGGAGGCATCCCACAATAAATGAGAAACTGATGAGACTTGTATTATTGTCTGTTTCCACAGGTACAATATACACCTTCTTTCAGTGTCTTTCCTTCACTAATGTATCTACAAAAAAGCACCATGTACTAACTAGAATGAGGGGGAGGGTCCTTTTCAGCACAGAGACACATGTTCACCTTCATCCTGCAGTGGGACTTGGTATCAGATGGTGAATTAACAGGGGAGCTTTGGCAGTATGGTGTGAGATCAAGTGAAGAAAAACAGGGTTTCAGAATGAAACTTTGTGTTGGATTGCCTTGTGTCAATGATGCTGCCATTGCTCATTGCAGAGATGAATTAACCCAGGCAGCAGGGTGACACTGAGCCCATCCTAAGCACAGAGAAGTCACTTGGGTGTAGATACGCTGTGACAGTGACAGTCCTTTTGTGAACTGCTGCCTAAACAGATGCTCGTTGCTGTTACCAACGCATTATAATTTAGTCCTTTCTAAAACACCGTGGGTGCAGCTCTCTGGTGTGGAGTGGAAGAGGGTATTGAATGAAAACCTTTGCATCCCTACCAACAAGAAGCCAGGACGGTGGGGTTGATGGCTGATCTGAGATTCTGAGGAGGTGATTGAGAGATCTAAGAAAGAAGTAATCTTGTATTTTACATCCCTGGAACATGTGTGGTGGGGTTTTTTGCTTTGGGTTTTTTTTTGAAATTTTTAAATTGGGATCTGAATTTCATTGGAGGCTGTGAGCATCTCAGTTCCCGCAGAATCTCTCTGAGGGACTAGGTAAAAAAGTCAGTAGGTGGTTTCTTGTTTCTGCTTTGCTTCAATTCTGTGTGTCAGGAAAACTCTAACAACACCTCTATGTTACTTAAATGTCCTGCACATGTCATAATTTGACCACTTTGTGCTGTTCTCTGCCTTCTGTTTTGCCTTGACTGAGGTGTAGTTCATTTGCCTAGAATTTTTTTCTTGGCTTCATTAGTCTCTGTGCACACTAATACCAAAATCCTGAACATATACATCATCCTGTAATATCCTTTCCCTTAATTAAAGATTAGACCTTAATTATACAGCTAGATAAAATGTTATTTTTTAATGTTACCTGCTCTTAATTTTGTAGTGCTGACATTTTCGAAAGTTTGTTTTATATAAAGTAGGCAATAAGTTAAGAGTCTCTTGATGCACAAATTAATTAACATCCTGCCTTCTCAGTTGTTTTTTTTTCTCATCTCCACTGTGCTTTTCAAGTTGCAAGTATCTGCTTTTTTTATACCATAAGAGGAACAAGGAGCTTTAACTTAAATTCCTTAGATGTTTACAGCAAGAAGAGTGTTTTGTAAGACAATAAAGAAACAAGGCTCAGCATTTCCAATTCTTTGTTTACTAACCCCCCACTCCCCCAAACCAACCAACAAAAAAATACCAAACAACCCCAAAACAAAACACCCTCTCCCCCCACTCAGTGCTGGCAGAGGGAACGTGGAGGAGATGAAAGATACTTCCAAATCTGACAAAAGTTTAAAGTGTACTCTGTTTTCTTCTGTCAGTGAGATCCTCAGACTAATCTGTAAATAGTGTCTGTTTATCATTAATTGCTGTGGCTCTGCCATTCCTACCTCCCACTGGGACTTCCATGAAAAATAAGATGGTTTTGGCCAAACAAAATTCCATGGGGGAAGAGGAGGAAAGTAAACAATTAGCAGTGGGGTAGGGCACCAGTATTGGGGCGGGGGGGGGCGGGGGGAGGGGGAAGTGAAGATAGTAAACACTAATGAAAAAGAATGTCCTGAAATACCATATAAGTGAATCATTTGTTGCAACAGAAACTGGTTACAAATTAATTCCAATATTTTAGCTGGTTTTCAGGATGCCTTTCCAATTGGCAATATTGGTGAAATTAAGGTGAAATATGTGGCAGACAGAAAGAGCTGTACTGTCTGAGAGAGGCTGTCTGTCTTGTGATAGAACCAGTCACCTCTGTGGTGTTTGCAGAGCTGTGCAGCTCTGGTTTCCTTGCCTCCTTATGCATTGCCTTGCTGCTTTATGGCTCCTGCTTTTGTACCGTGAGCCTTAACCAGATGTACATGTGACATGAAGTCATGTAGCCATGATGGTGCCTGTTATCATAGAATACATTAGGCTGGAAGGGACCTTTAAAGGCCATCCAGTCCAAATTCCTGCAGTAAGCAGGGACATCTTCACTAATCAGGTTCCTCAGAGCCCCATCAAGCCTGACCTTACCCATGTCACTGGTGGAGACAGACCACTGTTGGCTTGGCTGGCTGACTTGACCGTGGTGGTTCCCTGTGTGGAGCTGGCAGTGCTGGGTCACACCAAGAGTTCACCCCTGTACTGTGCTGTCCCTCACTGGTATTTCTGTGCACTTCAGGAAAGAAAAAAAACCTGTCCCCTCCAGCCCAGCTTCCAGTAGTTTTCTGTTTAAAGACTTACTGAGTTAGAGATCCCATCCAGCTCTGGGTATTTCGTAACTACCAACAGACCACTTCTCTGAGAATTTCTTCCCAGTCTTTTGAATCCGTTTATCTCTTTGGCTTTTCTGCCATCCTGTGGCAGTGGGTTCCACAGTTTGTCTTCTCTTTTGTTTGTTTTAAGCCAGGTATGTCATAAATGCATGAAATGCCCCTAGTTTTTGTTTTATGAGGAGGAAGTGACTAATTACACCCTATGACTTGCTCTGCACCGTTT
This sequence comes from Gallinula chloropus, assembly GCF_964237585.1. Taxonomy (NCBI): domain Eukaryota; kingdom Metazoa; phylum Chordata; class Aves; order Gruiformes; family Rallidae; genus Gallinula; species Gallinula chloropus. The sequence continues at coordinate 52,679,127 of NC_140088.1, read as the reverse complement.
TTACCAACTTGTGTCACGATCCAGAAAGGAGCTATCTGTAGGGATGAGTCCTTATCTTTTGTAGCCTCTCTTCCCTGAGAGGGAAGCCATTTCCTACCCCTGATTCACAAGGCCTCAGTTGTCTGTGCTTTTTGTACGAGATGAAGTAGCCAGTGACTCCCAAGTCCTGCTTCTTGATTGGGAGTGGTTAATGTAGAGGCTGCTACTAGGGGTAGTTAATGTTATTAATAATATTATTAATAATGGTTAATAATGTTATTAATAATGGTTAATGTTATTTTATTCTTCACGGACATTAATTTGCACTTCACTGCCATGTAACTGAGGATTGTATTCTCCTTCCTGTCACTACTCTGGTAGCTTTAGGTTTGGAAAACATTTATTTTGTTGATTTTGTCAACATGTTTTCATGTCCTCACTGTTTTCCCTTGTTATTTAATACCATGTTAAGCAGTGAAAGACCAAATTGGTATCACAAGGAAGTCCTACAGTTTACCTCTACTACTTCTGAAACCTCAACATTTATACCTATTGTTTATTTATAATGTTTTATCAGGAATCAGCCCAGGAGATTGCATTCTCTCTTACCCCATTGCATTTGCTCTAAGGTTTGTAAAAGAAACAAAATGCCCCAAACAAACAAACCCCCCAAAACCCCACACCCACCTCCTGGAAATAAACAAATTGTCTGCTGTATGACCCTTGCTCACATACTTATGTATCAATGAAAAACCTCTAGATTTTATTTTATGTATTCCACAATAGATGACATTTTATTAATTTTTTATCCTTTATTGCAGTTTCCATAAATGCAAACTGGAAGTCAGACTTACTATCCACTAAGTTGTAGTTTCTCTCCTACTAAAGTTGCTAGCCAGTTACTGAGGGTCAGTGTCCTTTTCTAGACTGAGTTTGTACGGCGCAGGCCTTGGAAAAAGGAAACTCCCACACCTGGTCTATCTACTTCAGCTGGTCAATCTCCTTCAGCTTTGAAGTGGTGGAAAAATGGGTATTTTCTCAAAGGTCCATCTTGTTTTCTCAATCTTCTTGTGTAGTGTTCAGTGCCACAGTTCATACTGACTTTCACTGAAAGCTGCAGTGTAACAACTGTCAGGCCATTTCACCAAAGCCATTGGTGTTAATACTTGAAAGCTGTTGCGGTGTGGGGGGACTGATGTGCTCTTTTGTCAGGGAGCCCAAAACCAAAGGTGGTTCTAGGATTAATTTTAAATGAAAGTAATACTGTTTTTTTTCTGAAATGATTATTGAACAAGGGCAGGTAAGCTAGAAAGTTCTAAAATTGTATCTCTTCACATAATTATAGGAATGAAAAATACCAGGGGTGATAATAGAATTGGAACACATGAAAATATTTTTCTTTCTTTTTCTTTTTCTCTTTTTTTTTTTCTTTTTCTCTTTTTTTTTTTTTTTACTAGAGAAGCAGTTTTTTTTTTTGCTTGTCCTCCATTTGGCAGTAGATGAGAGGCGCTGCCAAAAAAGCTTCATTGTCCGTTAGCTAGTAAAGCTTTTCTTTCATCAAATAACACTCACTTGATGGTGGAAAAAATATTTCCCTACTTTGAGGAAGACAGCAACATACTGTCATATGGCTTCAGAAAGTGACAGTGCTGACATAATGGGTCTTTTTTTTTTCTTTGTGTAGCTTACTTTCTCTAGCATGTAGAAGCATTTGAAACAAATAATCCTGGTTTTGTGTATATAGACAAATTAAGTTCTTACTTGGATGCCAAATCAGGGGCAGCAATTAAGGGTATTATCCAGAGGTGCTACGAATGTGGAGAGTACATTGGTTTGGAGGGGGTTTTGGAGGCTAAAGGAGTAAAATGATTCTGGCAGGGGTTGAGCGCTGGCATGGGGGAACAAGAAGTTCTGTAATGTGTGACTTGCAGTGCGGCTGTTTATTACGCTGGCTATAGCCAAGACACTTGCTTCAATCAGATGCTGATGTTGGCCATCCTCACTCTTTCTCTTTGTCCTTGTATTCACATATAATCAGACAGTTTTATTCCAGCTTTGTAATGAGTTCATTAAGTTCCTGTTCTGGAATCTTATTCCTGTCAGCACAAATCAGAAGTTGCACAATTAGAATTATGTACCAATGGGTGTGGAAGTATAGAAGGATCTAAACATACCAGACGTGACTTTCAAGAGCTGACTGTCTTAGAAAGGAAAAAATAACTATTTATTTAAAAAAAGCTCAAATTAACCAACCAAAAAATCACTTGGCCTGCTACTATGAAGATAACCATGCTTTTTGACATTTGCTGAATATACAGACGACTGATACTTAGTGTTCCAGTCATGTTTTCTACCTGAAAATATAGAGACACTGGAGATCTGTAGTACAGTCCTGAACCATCTAGCATATTGTGGAGTGGGTCTTTTTTGTCTCACAAGATTATTACAGAATAATGAAACTATTATCATAACTATCTCACAAGAAAACTCTTGAGGTTTTTTTGCTTGTTTCCCTGAATGCTGGAGTGTCTTAACTGGCTCACTTCTAAATAGCTGTATACATTTAGAACTTGTCAAGTCCAAATGTGTTTTCAAGTTACATCAGAGAGTACTGTGACATCTGTACTATGATACAGTTTTGTTCTGGTCACATGAAATTGTGTAGAAATGAACAAATTGTACTAATTTGTCTATTGTTGCTGTTCATGAAAGCTCTGGATTTTCTGTACCATGTAGGCGTGTGGTTCTGCCTGGATCAATAAGGTAGTGCTATTTTTCACGGGGTGCAGTTTTTAATATCTGTGTCCATACTGTAGGAGGGATTGAAATTCCAAATCTATCTACAACCAGGTCTCGACTTTCCATATGGGGCAAACAAAGATTTATCATCTTAGGGTATGGAGGGTCTTTAGTTTGAATAAACACAAGGAAAACAAAGCAGTCTAATTAGACCCAAAAATGTCACTAACCTTTGAATCAAAAATGAGCAAGTCCCATTATTATGTACCCCTCAGGAATTGCCTTCCTGAGGCGTCCTGCCCTGCTTCCCTTGTTAGTCTAGCCAGCTTCCTACAGAGGAACAACCTTCCCTCCTTCCTCTTGGCTGGATCCCTGTTGAAGGCTTTCAGCTGGAAATCCTGGGGTGGTTGAAATTAATGTACTCAACATGGCTAGTCGCAGTACTTTCTGCCTAAAACCAGCATGGCCTTAGTTTTGGATCTCATCTGTTTAGGCAGGAGAGCACTACTCAGATCTCTGGAGGGGGCTATCCTAGCCAAGACGAACACTTTTGCAGCTGACTGGAAAGATAAGCACATCCGTACGTCAGCATGTGTGCATGTACATATGGATGCGATACGCACGTTAGCTGCCAGTGCAGAAAGTGGAATGTAGAGAGCAGTGTTCTTAGTTTTAGTTGTTCATGGAAGAGATTTTCGGGGGGAAAATGTTTAAATTAATTCCGTTTTCAAAAACTAATTTGATGAGTTAGCAGCAGTGGGCTTGCTTAATTATTGTCAGCGCGGAAGCATCCCTGTCTGGTGGTTTTGAGCATAAATTCTCCAGTTGTGTCATGAAGTTCTGATTGTATTAAAATTTCAGCTTTTAATTGGGAAAAAAAGGGGGGGGGAAGAAAGAGGGAGTTAAAGTCTGCTGTTTTTTGTATATGGTAATAACCTTTCACCTTTTCATCAAGGTTACATTTGCTTACACCTCTATGGTTGTATACAATTTGTAGGAAAAATAGTTCATGGCTAGAATGTTTAAGCCAATATTAAATGACAATTCCATCAATTTTCATTTTGTGTGTTGAGGTAGGTAAGCTGGTTGTGTAAAGCTTAAATCTTGCATTGTTGAGTCTTTTTCCCTTCAGGCTTGAGCCCAAAAGAAGAAATTCGCTCCCGGTTAAGAATGGATACAAGCTTTTTTCCTACCTTCTGTTGAAGAATCAGTGCTTCTCTACTAGTCCCTTCTTTTCTGATTGTGATGGTAGTATTTCCACCTGTATTTCATTTAGCTAATGGAAGAATGTGTCCTGATAAGTGGTAAAGACTTCTATTGACTGTTGGGTTTGATTAATTTCCTGAGAGGATGAGCCTACATTTTTAGGTACTTTTTTTCTTTTCTTCTTCAAACCAGCCAATTATCATGGAAACTGTGTGGGAACTGAAACAGCCATACTGTGGAAATTTTCATGTTTCCAACTAATTTTTCTTTGCAAATCTGAGCTCACGATGTTTGCCAAGAGGACTGCCCCCTTGGGAGCTCGCCTGTGGGTGGGCTGGCTGGTCTTCTGTATCTGGTTTTCATTGAAGGATTTTTGACAGTGTCAGTTCCTGTAGAAATTTGTTTCAACAAATCAGCGTTTTTCCATTGGAAAAAAAAAAAGAAGTTTCTTTATAAAGCTTCAGATTATCTTTAATGAGAAACAAACATAGAAGGGAAACTGAGGAATTTTACTGACCTCACCTGGCAGTGTCCTCTAAATGTACAGTAGGAGAATAACCTATATCCGAGTGGTCCGACTGGCAGACTGTAAGCCTAGTGGTGCCTGCAGGCTGATTTCTTTAGACCTGCCAGAGTAGATGAGTAGAGAAGGTGCCTTCCAAGCCTTGCTGAAGAGGAAAGCTAATAAAACAGCAGATAGCTCTTGTTTGTAAGATTGAAAGATAGGAAGGTGGAAAGAAGTGACAATTTCTAAAACCAGTAGGTTAAAAGGAATTTGGAGATCCATCATGGGTAGAAGTGCTAAGTGAACTAATAGCAGTAGTTCAATTACCATTAAATCTGTCAGAAAAAGATGTTTGTATTTTTAATTCATCTTTATTTTTCGGTTTTGGTCCATGGGTGTTTAAAAACATACAGTGCTGGAAGAACGGTAAGTGGACATAGTCCCTTTCCTTGTTAAATAAATGTACACTGTATGTTTCTTCGACTTCCATAGGCCTGTAATAAATTACTAGCTTGTGAAGGATCAGGTCCAATGTATTCTTCATCAATGAAATCTCCACAAGTGCCCCAAAACATAATAGATTTTCATGCTGTTGTACTTGGACCAAGTCAAGCTGTGCTGGTAAAGCTGTCTTTGGCTGAGCACAAGCCCTGTAATCCATTGGTTATGGCTCTGCCAAGTCTAATGGGACTTGGGCACAGCAGGAAAACATACTGTTCCAGCATATGCCTGGCTGTAAGCAGGGAGCCCAGCTCCACAGGTCCCAAACCAGTAAACATTTGGAGCAGATTGCAGCACCCTTTAGCACTGTGCTAGTGCAAATCCTCAGGAGCTCTCAAGAATTCACTAATTATATTTTTCTGAGCATGGCACTCTGGCATTTTGAGTACAGCTAATTACATGCAGATCTTAATCTCTCTTTTTTTTTTTCCTTGTAATTAATTATTTCTTCATTATCTTTCAAGTATTTGACTAAGCAGTTTACATCCTGCTCTCCTTGCTTCTTTAGCAGATGGCTTGAGAAAACAGATGTTTCTGGTTTCAAGAGAGGAGGCTCATCCTTTTCTAGATGGAAGAGCGCTCTGCAGTTCCATTGGTAGCACTGCAAATATAAGGGAACAAGCGTGTTGTTCATTTGTGCAAAGCTAAAACTCTAACACCGTGTAACACTATGACTGGAATATATAAAAATACATTTATTAGAAGTGCATATTACAGTCATATATATGCACACATGTACTTTCATATGTTCAAGTATATTAACATATATATATATACATATATATAAAATGTATACCTTGAGGTTTTTTGACCTGCTCTGAGTTCTTAAATATTTTCACTAGGGCTTTAAAAATAATGCCTAAATGTTTGCTAATCTGGTCTCACTGAAGCTGGTGGTAGGCCTGAGAGTTTGCAAACATTTCTGAATTGAATAATTTGTTTGGAAATTTCAAGTGGTTTTTAGACAGTGTTAGACCAAGTGCCTGGTGAATGGTGTTTTACCATTATTCCACTTGATATTGAAGGTGGAAGAGTTAACTTTTTAAGAAGATTTCCTTAATGTTGCCTACAAATAATTTCAGATCTCATTATTTAAAACTGCTTTTACTGACAAATTAGCTTCTGTGGCCAAAAGATAACTTAGATTAGGCCTTCATAGATATTTGGAGATAATCTTTGTTAATCAGGATTTATTATCCTTCAGCCAGACTCCGGTGTTTGATTAATCTAAGGTAATTAAACTCTTTTAAATCTGTCTGACTAATGAAGGAGAGCAGTCCTGTCTAAAGCTGTAGTTCTTCATGACTGAACTCAATGGGAAGTTAGCCTGCCTGTGACTTTCTTGTTTGAATCCAACAGATTGAAATTCACTTGTGCAGATTTTGCACATTTGAATAGCGAAGTATCAGGTGTCCTGGGTGTCCTGTGATAAATTCTGTTTTCATTTGCCCTATTTCATGCGGGTATGACAATATCTAATCTAAACCTATCGTACTTCAGCTTAAGGCCATCACCCCTTGGTCTATCACTCCCTGCCCTTGTAACCAGCCCCTCTCCAGCTTTCCTGCAGCCCCTTCAGGTGCTGCAAGGCTGCTATAAGGTCTTCCCTGAGCCTTCTCGTCTCCAGGCTGAACAAGCCCAACTCTCTCAGCCTGTCTTCAAAGCTGTTTCAGCACTCTCATGTCTTCGTGACCTCTACTGGACTGGCTCCAACAGGTCCATGTCTGTCTTGTACTGGGGACCCCAGAGCTAGACACAATACTGCAAATGGGAGTCTTACCAGAGGAGAGCAGGAGAATCACCTCCCCTGACCTTGTCATGCTTCTTTTGTTTTAGCCCAAGATACAGTTGGCTTTTTGGGCTGAGTGTGCATTGCTGGGTCATTTGAGCTTCTCATCCACCAAAACCTCCAAGTCCTTCTCCTTAGGGCTGGCTGTCAGTCTCTTCTCTGCCCAGTCTGTAGGTGGGCTTGGGATTGCCCTGACCCATATGCAGGACACTTAGAAGCTTGGGTATTAGCAGGAATTCAGGTTCCCAGTGGTACCAGGTACATGTGATGTCTCCTTTGACCCCTAACTCAATAGGAGTAACGGGTGTAAATGCCTTAGTAGCTTTTGAGTTTCCCTTTTGAATATCAGGGAATTTTTGCTGATGCTACTCCACTTTATCAACAGATTTATCTGCCATACAATCTATACGAATTCCTTTGTGCCCGAGGTATGTGTCCCAGGGAATTCTACTAGCAGTGGCACCACCTTGAGCTCAGGTCAGGCTTTTAGGCATGTGGTTTTGGGCAGATAATGCGCTCTGGTTCTGCAAGCAGTCCTCCCAGCTGCAGTATGTACTTCAGTGGGCTGTTCAGGGGTTAGCACTGTTAAATGCTCTTTTTCTCTCTTCTGTTCTCTGTTTCAAGCTTTTCAATATGATTAAAGACTTCTTATTTGTGCATGTTCCTCATACCATGCTCACCTAATCTATGGAAATAGTATCAGAGGAGAAGTTAGTCGATGGGACAATGGAATTGGAGACTCTAGTTTGATGCATTGTTTTGTTTTCGCCTGTTCCGCTATGAAACGTTTTCCAGGCTTTTAATTTAAGAAACACTTGCATGAAGATGAAGCAGGGAGTTTGATTTAGAAAGTTACAAAATAGTTTCTGTTTATAGAGTATTAAGAAATGAATAACTTTGAGAAATTGCCTGGGACTTACTGCTAGCTGAAGCCAGTCCTTTATGTACGGTTTGCAGTCACCTGGACAGTAGTCCCTCCATCTCAGGTCATCTTTAAAATGTGAAGGTGGGTGAAGGTTATTGATACCAGTCATAACCTTAGGTGCTTTGGGACTGATACTGATGAGGCCAGCAGCTCTCAGAATGCTCTGAGAAGTATCTGTCTAAAAGGTTAGAGAGAAGAATTGCTGCCAGCACGGGGAAAGAGCGCTTCTCAGAAGGAATGTGTACACACAGATGTTTGGCTCTCACTGAAAGTTCACTTGATTTAGTATTAAAATGTGGTGTTAATAAACTGAGATCAGAGTTTTAATTGATGTGTTGGCCAACTGGTGGCCTAAAACAATCCTAATTACCAAGGTCCATCATCAAATAAATGTGGCTGGGTTTACTCTGCTATATCAGTTCCATCACTTAAGACCAGAGAGGTTTTTTCCTGCCATTGTAGATGTGCAAGACTTGTCTGAGCTTGCCTCAAGCTGAATTGTTTTATGTGGGTCTCTGCTGGTTGGTGCTCTCCTTAAATACAGTGGAAAAATACATGGCATGCTTTTATGGAGATCATGTGTTTGTTTTTACTATGAGCCCTCTCTAAAGCAATTTGAGAAGATTCTTCTTTCTTTCCAGAGTTTTGCCTGGAAATGTTCCTGGGTCGTTTTGTTTGCTGTTATTATAATTATCTAAAAATGAATGAAGAGGAATGAATGAGTTGTGAAGAACTTACTGGCGTCATGGGCTTGTGGTAAAAGTATATAGGTAGATCTTTCAAAATTAAAAGGGTATTTTAAAAGGAATTTTTTAAAAAATCTTGTTTCTTGCTTCATGTTGTGACTGTAGATACCTAGTTGCATGGAACAAGAGAAGTCCTCTTGTGGTACGAAGTCCTATTGCTGCCACTTCTTTATCTGCTGCAGGAGTGCTTCTGGTTTGACTCGAGTTGCAAATTAAACTCAGAGTTGTTTTGAAATTAATAGTTATAAATCAATTAAACATTTTCACTATATATTTTTTTATGGACTAGGCTGTGTTTCTTTCTCGGCTTTTAGCCCAACCCTTCATTGCTGTCTTCTCAGAGTTCAAGAGAATGTACCTTTTTCCTTAAGCAACCATTTCAGAAGAGAGGATTAGGAAGGAGGCAAATGCTGTTTTCAGCCCTGCAAACTGTCATCACTTACGGTGTGAAAGAATGTGGCTGATACTGTATTAATTTACAGGTCTAACTTTTGTTCATCTCCTTCTGTTTTTATTGACACCTGTGTTTTCATATCTGGTAACATTTTGTGCATGTTTTGCAGAATTCAGGCTTAGAAGCTGAAAACCCCTCAGGTTTTTTTGTACCTCTTTTTGTTCTGGGGAAAATAAAATGAAGTGGGAGAGGCTGAGAGGTATTCTGCTCAAGTTCAGGCAATGGAGCAAGAGTTCTGAATCCTGAAGTCTACGTTCTCATTTAGGGCAAAACTTCTACAACTGAGGTCAGTTTTCTAGGTCGACTTGTGCTCTGGTTTGGAGGTTAACTCCATTACTGTGGGTGTTCTCCTGTACATTAGTGACTGAAAGAAACTGAGGGACACTGGAATACCTTTGTGCGTGTACCTTCAGTGTGATAACCTTGAAATCATCCCAGATGAATAACAGCAGAGGATTATTTTCACATGAAGAGTGGATATTGCGATCTGTGAAATCAGAGGAATAAAATTCAAGGCAAAAGTTGATGTTTTGGGAGTCCTGGTCTCGTTAGGCAATTAGCCTTCACTTTATGTTTTGTGTCCAAGGACTTGTATCTGGTTAAGTGGAATCCAGGCCTGATGTGAAGCCCATCTAGGGAGGCCTCCATCACTTCCCTTGGTAGCTTGTTCCACTGATTCATAAATAACTTCCTTTTCTTTTTGCTAATCTTGCCAATTGATATTTGTGGCCTTGGCATAGGGAAAGGGACTGAATGTTCCCATGAAATCAAAGGGGACCCTTCCAAATCTAGGCATAGCATATTTGAATAGAGCACTGCTGTTTGTCCTCTCGTGCCTGTTATGTGGCAAAACAGAAATCAGACTTGCTACTTTTGTGCTCTCATTCTTTATGACTAATAATCTGGAAAAGAAATTATTAGAACTCCTGAAGTAATATAAATGCCACAGGGATGTGTGAAGAAACAGTGGAAGACATACAGTGACTCAAAGCTGGGAGCATCTTGCATTTTAAAATGTGGTTTTCCTGGAAGAAGAAAACAGAAGAATCCATCCTGAAGTCTACGGGTTATGGTTAAAAGTTTATAGTTTAAGATACTTTCTAGATTTTCAATATATTGCCTTGCTTCGGGAAAGGATCTAAAGATTCTACATGTGAGGGTCTCTCCTGAGATGGAAATACCAGAAACGTTATTCTCATACTAGAATCAAGTTCTGGGACTGTTACTCTTCTCCCAGAGAGAGGCTGCACATTCATTTGTTTGTGAGGAAATTGATAATTTACCAAAATATATTTCACTAAATTAGAAAATCTGTTCTTTTAGCTCCTGTTGCAGTTTGATACACAGCACAAACCTGTCCAATGTAACATCTCCTGCTTCAGTTGCTTTCAAAAATGTTTCTTGATGTCCATCAGATCATCTGAGGAAATTAGTTTAAGCAAACACTGCCTCATTTGTTTCATTCTGTCACTTAACAGAGTTTTATTTCTGTTAAAGATAACCTTTTATTGGCGAAAACATTCATTATCACCTTAGAAAAGTGAGTTTTCATCTTCTGTGCTCAAGGAGGCTGTTTGGAAGGCCATGCTGTCCATCCACCTGTTATATTTAAATAGAATTAATGTGATTGGGGGGAATTCTATTAATACTGCTTGTTACATCTAGCACTAGATGGTGCAGAGGTTATACCTTTACCTTCACTATAGAGCCTTTTTTTTGTTTGGGTGGGGTGTTAGTCGTGGGTTTGGGGGTTTTTTTTCTTGACTTGAGACCCTCAGCATTGCTTAAGGAAATGAGTAGAAATAAGAAGCCCACAATACTTGGCTTGAACTAATTTATTCACGTTTGTGTTCATCACATTCAGGCACATAATGTTATCTGGTCTGTTAAGGAATAAATAAATTAATAAACGGAAGTTTTGCTTTAGGAGAGCATTTTAAAAATTGCAGGAAGTTATCTCTGAGGGTTTTTTATTTTTTTATATTGTACCTCATTAAGAGTAAACAGCCTGATTGCCTTCTGTGAAAATCTGGTGAAATTCCAGATAAACTGCTCTAATTGCATTGGCCTACCATATAATTGACAGCAGTTTGCATAAAAGATCAGGCCTTAAAATAGCAACTATCTGATGGTATTGGTCAACACGTGACTCAAGTGTTTAGTTGTAGGATGAGGGTAAAGGAATTTTAGCAAAACCGCATTTCTGAGAGTTTGTATTTGTTTATAAGATGTTGCAGTATTTACCCAGAATGTCACGAATGTGACCCAAAAGGTACACACAAGTGTTTGCTTGGCTGTGGTGGGGCTCTACATGGGAAATTATTTCTTTGGCTGGCTGCTATTTCTCAGATCGCATGACTTAGTTCAAATGAGTACTCCTCCATCCACTGCTTAGTGTATAAATATATAGGTTAAAAAAGAATCAATAAATCCCAGATCTGACTTAAAGAAAACAAAAATCTATGCAAAAATCTAATAAATATAACTTAGCAAGGCAGAAGAACCTGTAAGTCTGTTGTGACAGATGCTCAGGGAAAAGAAATTCACCAGCAGCATTTTTTCCCCCTAGCTTAAACCAGGATTATACAAGTAAGATAAATCTTATCTTTAACTGCTTCATTTCCCACTTAACCCCATTTAAAGATTTTTGAGGATTTATGAAGATAAACTGTCCCCAAAACCCCAAAGCCTAACCCTCAGACACTGGATTATGAACCTGGCAGATGCAGTAAAGCGTAGCTGGACCACTAACCCCCAAGACAGCCTTGGAGGATCTGCAGCGCAGCCTGAGCGGCTTTAGCTACGGTGTTGCACTGGCTCAGGAGGAGCTGATGCTGCCATGTCCCTCATCAGAAGGTTCTGCTCAATCCCTCTGCTTTTATTAAAACAAAATGAGCAGGGGGCTCAGACGCAAACAAACCTGTTGTAGGATTAACTCATGATCCTATTATAACGTGCTTAACCTTTACTAGATCCCTTAATTTAGTTTAAATCAATCTTAATCTGCATCTAGATCAAAATAATTCCTTTTTGAGAGAGATAAGGAGGAAGATGTCTTGAGTAGGGTTCAGTAACTTGTGATTTCTTCACTGATGTAATCAAGGGCTTTGCTCATCAGTAATTGTATGATAGAGTTTGTTTTTTCTTGCTGTGACTGCTCTGTAAAGAAGTACTTCCACAATACTTTTCCTGCCTTTCTATGCGTTGAATAGATACATGCACAGCATTTCAAGTTCTCATGAGAAGGGTGATTTCAGGGTCTTGTCCTGCTTTGGGCTTCATGAAGACATTTAAAGGCACCAGAATGTGTGTGTGTCAATTTGTGTTGCTAGCCATGAGCATGAGTTAATAGAAGTTCCTGTTGCTGCTCAAGGTCTTCATTGTACTAATAGAAGATGCAAGACAGAAATGATTCAGAGCCCGTGTCTGTGGGCGCATCTCACATAACCTTCAGTATGCTGTGCCCCATGAAGCTGAGACAAATGGCTTAGCACTCTAGAGTGCCCACAAATATGATGTCTGCCCTAGAAGATCTGACTGGGAAACTTACTGTATAAATACTGTCACATCAACAGTATGCTTAACTGTGTAACTGTCACTGCCTATCTAGTGGGGTATAAAGAGAGTTTAGATACATAGATGCTGTGAAAACTAAACACTCATCAGTGGAATCATTAGGAATTGAGTTGAGCAGACTCAACCAGCTAAAAAACAACTATCACTGTTACCTTTAACTGGAAATTAGTTGCATCCCTCTAGCATGTAGTTACCCTCACTGCAGGCTAGGAAGTCAAAGGGCTGAGGAAGGGAGTGGGCAGGGTGGTGTCTGGTGAACAAAGAATTTATCCAGTCTTCAAGGCTGTCATTCACTGAGCTGTGTGGGTGTGCATCTCTGTTGAACTCTCTTCTAAGCAGCTGTGTATAGTCCTGTATCATGTGGGCATAAAGCTTGTTTAGTTGGCCAAAGCTCTATTGCAGATTGTATCCCAGTCAAAAGCTAAGTCTCATAGCAGGAAAAAAGATCTCTCAAGATAGGACAAATATTTTTTTGACAGTGGATGATGTGAAGGGGCACCTCTGATACTTACTGACACTGAGATGTCCAAAATGTTACGATTTCAGAGGGAGCAGAAGATATCTGAGCAGGTGAGACTTTAGCAATGGAGGATATCACAGTAAGGTTAGTGTTGCCCCTTTTGAATTCTATGTGGTTATGCATCTAACGTGGCTAATTGTCTAATAGTCAGTGAATTTGCTGTCTTACTGCTGCAAAGAGCATGAGGCTTAGTTGGGGAGCATCCCTGCTTAGGTTCTGTAGCTTTGGCATGTCTCTCAATTTCTGAAGTTTTGATTTACATAGCAGCCATGCAGGCAGACTAGAGAAGACCAGCCTGATGAGTATTTCAAGTGCTGTGACAGCTCCCCTTCTGTGTACTTTTGCATGTTTCTCATGACAACATAACTGACTCCTCTCACTGTCCAGAAACACTGACAAATATCAAACAGATTTATTGTGCTTTCTCAGTTGCCGTCAGTTGTAAACTTCCTTAGAAACCATGTCATGTCTTTGGATGAAAAAATATTCTAAATAAACAAACTGCTTAGGAGAAAGAAACAGACTTCCTAAAGTGACTATGATTTAGGTCTTACAAATTCAGTTCATCCACTTCAGTTAGTGTTTACCCTCACATGTGTATGATGCAATACACCACAGGCTTGTATCCTACTCCACCCCTTTGAACATAAAATAGACATTTTGGAGATTGGAGTACTAAAAATTATAAAAGGCAGTTATTTAAGTCATTGAATCGATCTGCCTTTCAAGGCAAGTTCATTACCAAGTGTAGATTAACTACGGGGTTTGGTTTTCTGACAGTATTTTGGAATTGAACAAGTGTGTGCATTCCAGTTTTGATACGTCTGAACTTCTCATCTGCAGCTTTCTGTTTCTACAAGCTAAGAACAAAAGGCACTAGGCCAGTTGATCTTCCATCCTTCTGGAGGTTACCTCTTTTTCCTTGCTACCTTCATTTTTCCCATCCAAGGGGATCTCACAGTTTGTAGTTTGCTGGTGCCTTCTGGGCTTCGTGGAGCACCTCTGTATAATTTTGTACCTTTTTCACCCTTATATCAGTGAGCATTGCAGATACTTAACCCTTTCATTCTTTTTCTGCAGGTAACATCTTGCATTCCAGGAGCAATTTTACAATTGAAAACGCTAAATGGATGAAGGTATAGGATCAATTGACAAAACATCTGAGGCTACAAAGAGGTAATAGAGTGACAGTCCTCTGTCCCAAAATATCATGTCAAAATAGGAGGGAGAAATAAGGTGGAGGAAAATAGAACACCTTGAAGTTGCTCTTCTTTCTCTCTACAGGCAAAGACATCCCAACCTGAATCTCTTGAGATTCTCTTCAAACAGTATTTTGAATGCTTGCTTTTCTAAGGCTTTCCCTGTGCACTTTTTTTAAAGCTGAGATTTAGTGCAGATGCAAGTAGGTGATGTTAAAACTGCATGAGGATATGACTTTTACAGGGTCACAGTAAGTGAAAATAGTAGCTGTAACTCTTGAATATTTTCAGGCTTTTTACATTGTAGGTCATTTTTGAAGTGAGTGACTACAGAAGACATAGCAATGTGCATACTTTGTAAGTTGCTTCTGTAGGCTACTTTCTTGACTGTGTCCTGGACTGTATTTGCACTTCCCCTGCCAAGTACCAAGAAATGAGTGAGGATTAATGAATACGGTTAGCAGAGAAGAACCATTGAATTTAATTTGGTTTGTCTTGGGCATGTTGGTAAATTGTCATATAGATCCTTTGACTAGAAACATAAAGCTGATGGCTGTTTTGTCACAGCAGTTAATAATCTTGAACTATACCTAAGTGGTGGGGCCCAAGAATAACTTAGTCTTGGAAATAGTACGGAAAATGAATCGTAACAAGATGCTGATCAAAGAAATGTAGAACATCAGATCACTTAATACGACTGAAAAGATATATATCACACATGGGTTGGTAGCATAACGATTCTCTTCATCTGCAGATCATTTGCTCAGATACAACTTCATGGAATCTGTCTACTGTGCAGTGACCTGCATCATATAAACTAAATTAGTTTCAGTGTGTTTTATAATGAAGAGGAACTTCTGGCACTACTTTTGGTCCTTGCTGTGACAGTTGTGACAGGAAGAGAATAAATGATGCTGGTAACCATCACTTTGTGTAGTGCCTTGAGAAGGCGGCTGCGGTGTAAGAAGATGAACAGCAGGATTCAGACACTAAGTATACAGAACAAAAGACATGCAAGAATACTGGATTAGATTAGACTGAAATTATATTAGATTGAAAATAAAATCCTTATGACTTTCTTTCTCTTGGTTATGCGTGGTTGGCACAATGTACCAGCAGGGCAGTCACTGTGGGACCTGGAGCTATGCTGGTCATGCCTTAGGTTAGAGCGGACAAGTGAAGGTTGCATGTACCTTTATCCTCCTTTTCTGTTTCTACCTCTCTGTATCCTGGTTCCTGTAGAAAGAGATGGAGAGGTAGGTCATTTTGCCCTTGCCTTGGAGCTCTGGGCTCAGGCTTGACAGAACTTGTGAAACTGAGCTGTGTTAGCTGTTTCTGTTCTAACCTCTTTGGCACCAATGCACGTATCACAGGTTCCACATGGTGCTACATTGCTCTCATTGCATTTTACTGTGTTGCTTTTAAGTCATACTCTAGTCTGTAGCTGTCACTAATACCATATCATCTCGTTGAAGATTTCACGTGTGAACATTAAGGTTGTCCATGTCTCTCTTCCAAACTCCAGATCATCTCTTTGGATACATATAAAAATAAACATCAAAAAATTAAGTAGCAGCTCTTCATTTTAAGATCTGTGTTAAAGAAACCTTACACAAAATAGCATAGTTTTCTTTTATTGGACATTTTTGCGTCCTTAGAACATGCAATGAAAATATAATCAACGTCATTAATCAGCTGCAGTGTTTCGGTCCACTGTTTTACCCACCCAAACATGCACTCATGAGACTACCTGAGTCTCACTGAAACTCAGCCAGACACTTTTCAGGTTCTATAATCCATCCAAAATATGTTTGCAGAAGGAATGTTTCCACAGCTGCATTTTAGAGAAATGGATAGGTGGATCTTAAAGGGGGGGAAAAAAGGAAGAAATAAAGAAGAAAACTGGGAGAATTGGTATTTCTGAATGAGTCTACTAAGTAGTTATCTCATGGAAGAGCAAAGGCTGCTAAATCTTTCCTTATGAAAACAAACAAAACCTTGTTACAGCAACACTTCCTCTGCAGCCTTGTGACAAATTTTAGTCCTTCAGTGACAGCTGCTTTGGATAGGGGTTAGAGAGGAGCGATGGTGGCAGGAAGATGAAATCAGGCAGTCAGGTTAAGGTGTACTTCAGCTAAAAAAGATTCTTGAGTCTCTTTAGGACTGACATCTATACTGAGAGGAACCTGACGGTCTTCTACTTTGTCAGACTGTGTAAGTTATGTTTGGTATCAGTTTGTTGATTAACTTTGGGGACTTCCTCTTCAGTTGAAGGCGTTTTATTGGAAGCAAGATAATGTTTCTGGGTGTATTAAAAATACTTCTTTCATATCATGAATGAAAACCAGGGAATAATCAGTTTCTCTCCAGTATACCATTTTTTTTTTTTTAGTTTACGCTTTTCAACTCTTTACTAATTTGGTGGAGTAACTTTTAGTAGCTGAAGTGATGTCAATCAAGGTAAAATGATAATGATCCTGTGCAGTGCAGGATCTCTGCACTCAGGGATGGCACTGTGAAATATCTTGGTATTTGGAAATGTTCTGACATGTAAGAAAAAAGGGCTGAGGCTTTTGTTAAATACTGTTCAGTATCAAGTAATAACATATCTGTAGTGTACTTTGTTGTGCCTGTAGATAGTCTTGTCTCTCAAAGTTAATTTTTAAAGTCAACTAAAGAAATGATCCGATCTCAAACCCCTCGATTCTAATACATATTTTGCACTTGAAATACCAGTAATGTAGTTCCTTGTTATTTTGAGAACAATCAAACAGACTTTTCAACACTCAACAGCGGAGTTTGGAAATATTCAAATGTTTCTGTGTTTTGAGGCCTCTGTGGCCACAAAGAAAAATATGCTAATTTCAACCAGATCTTTGTGTTCTCAGCTGAAGTGGTAGCTAGTGTATTATAGGCGTATACAGAGCTTTTCCCCTCCCGAGAGACATTAGAGCTGTGAATGACTCTTGGAAAACAACATTAATTTGCTGCCACAACCGGATGAACTATAAAAACGAATACAGATAATACTGCACTATGATTCCTTGCTTCTGCAGCAGTCAGCTTGCATTTTTCCCCTTAATTTCTTAGGAGGAAAATAGCTTTTAGTGCTTTGGTTTTAGAAGTTGTGGTAGAATTGTTTTTATGATCTCTTCCACTCTCTTGCTGCCATACATCTGGCAGTCAGGCGTGAGCAGCAAAGGACTCAGTGTGGACTACACTAAAACCTTTGGCAGTTAAAACTGTATTTATGATAGTTAAAATTAACTTTACCATTCCTAGTGAAGTATTTTCTCCATGTTTCCCTCCACAAAAAAGCAAAACTTTTTTTTAAATGATTTTTTTTTTCTCTCTTTTGCAAAATATTTGACACTGGTGTGAAGGTGTGAGCAGTTGTTCTGATTGATCCACTCTTGATAGAGCCAGTCCGTTTTGAATCTGCCTGTAACTGAGTGCTGGCTGAGTTTTCACTGGATTTCAGTGACGTGCTTGGTCAGGTTCTGCACAGAGCAAAGGCTGTGTGGGGCTGAGCCCCTGCGCTTGTGGGCAGCAAGGCCCTGGCGTGGTTTTCCAGGGAGCTCTGGGCAGCCTTCATCAAGGGACTTGCGCACCCATCCTGATGGAGTTGGCTTGCTGCTTGTCTGCTTAAACAGATCGCTTCACATTCTTGCCTTTAGTGGTGGTACTGAGTTATAAGCACCTGGTGTGCTGTCCTGTGTGTTCAGCCAGTCACAAACATGGAACACTGTAGACTGAAAGCAAGAGTTAATCAACATTGGTCAGTGCTCTTCTGCAGAAGCTTATTTTTGTGACTGAGCTTTCCCTTTACTTTTGTCAGCAGGGACTGAAATGGAAGGAAAGACTTAAAATAAGTGACAGGGCGATCACCCTCACTGGTGTCTAGGAGCTTGGTGACTGGTGGCTTGGGAAAACTCTAAATCGAGCCTCTGCTCTTATAAGTGCCCTGGCTGTGGCCTTTGGGATGAGCAGCTGGGAAGCCTCAAGCTGCAGTCAGAGACATAGCCTGGCATTTGTGCAACTCCCTTGTGATAAAAGGAGCTGTGACTGGCAGGTGGGACCCGGAGCTGAGGCCCGTGGGCAGGCAGGTGGAGCCCGCTCGCCACAGAGAACGAGAAGCAGGGAGCCAGGGGAGTCAACAGTCCCTTCCCAGCCCTTAGCATGGGCCAAGGGGTAGCTCAATCTCTTTCTTGCTGTTTTGAGAAGGTTTTGTTATTCTTGGACAGAGTAAAAAGACATAAAGCGTGTGTCAATTAAACTCTTTTACCTTCGGAATGAAATTAGGATTTTGCTGTTTATATCTTTGACTCGAGAAGGGACGTGTAGGAAATGCAACAGACCCAACTGCATTGTGCATGGCCTGAGTGAGACAGAGGTGTGCTGTACCAGAGTGCTTCGTTCACTGTTGTGTGGGAGGCAGCATTCCTCTAACTCTTTTTGGGCTTGTAGAAGGCAGCCTGTGACCTGTGAGGTTTCTTTTAATTCACCAATAGTCCTTTTTCTAAAGAAAATGGATGGTGATGATAGAGAAGGAGGAAAATTAGTGTTGTGTGTTTCTTAATCTTTTCTGGATCTTTATCACACAGGCCTTCAGTGCCTTTTCAAGTCTTGAAACGTCTTGGTAAAAATCTCTAGGTACAGTGTAGATTTAAACAGGATTTAAAAATCATCAATTTGAACCCTTTAACTTCAGGAACTGGTACCAAAATTTGGCAGAAAGGCCTTTTCTTAGGAGAAAAGAAAAGCTTTGGTCTTTTTTTTTTTTTTTTTGAAGACATCACTTTAGAACTTTTATAGCTGAGGTTCATCTTTCCCCAAAGTGTTGCTGAAAAGGCGGCAGTGGCTGCAAAGCTGTATTCCAGACAGCAGAGCACACAGTCCCTTGAGCCCCACTTCTAACATCCCTCCTTCCTGCATCAGCTTTGTTTCTTCTCCAGTATGCCTGACACAGCCCCATCCCAAAAGCACACTAAGGTTACTGGTAAAGTCACAGTGAGATTAGTGGAGCCTGGGATAGTTGTCGAGATGTTCTTGGCAAGGAAAGCCTTATTTAATGGAAATTTTCTTGTTCTACTTTTCTAGGTGCTGTTAGAGAACCAGTGGAATACATATCCCTCATACTTTGTTTTACTTACGTTTTACGAAGTGTTGTTCTCCTCAAGAAGTTAATGGAAGACCAGCCAGGCTTTTGGCTTCCTCATTTCTTTTTACTACATTAGGAAGGGGTGTTCTGACAATTCCTGTTGTTTAATTAAATTTTAATCAGATTCACATATAAAGACTTAGCTGGAGGTGACATATGTACTGAAGTTCAGTAATGGAAGTGTATTGGGTTCTTTCCTGTGACTTTTAAAGCTCTAATGATTTCTCTTTTAATGTGCTGATCAATGAGAGCTGCTTTGTTTAAATAATTACAAGAAGTTAAAAAGTAGTAGTGCTTCACTTAAACTGAGGATGGAATTTGATGGTTAATAAGGCAGTGCTAATGTGACTTGTGAAGCTTCTACCTGTCAAATGACTTGTTTTAACTGCTTATATATAATGACATAAATGGAATGATTTAGGTCTAGGATGGTGCCTGGAAGTTCTATAGTTCAATTGCCTGCTCAAAGTGAAGCAACTTCAGTTCAGGGCTGAGTTTTGAAAGCCCCTGAGGATGTGGTACCCACAGCCACTCTAGGCAGCTTGATCCAGTGTCTGATCATGCTCATCACAAAGAACTTCTTCCTTCTGCAGCAAGTCTGGGGCCATTCATCCTTTTGCTTTGGCCCCCTCCAAGAGGAATCTAGTACCATCTCTGTTACAGACATTGATTAGGTAGCTCCCCACTGAGGAAGAGATTTAAATTCATGAAATGCCTGGCCTGCTGCGCTGTGGAATAAGAATAATGTAAATAGTCTTTAGTTACTTGCCTACCTGCTCTGAAATGGAGAAAGAGCACATCTGCTGCAGATTTCAATGTCCTTGGAAGGAGGCAGTAAGATCTCATACTGCTCTTCATAACTACTGTGTGTATGCTTAGAGCCTCCTACCACAAAGTTAGCCCTTGGTTTCTGTCTGCTGTTCACAGTGGATATTCAAGTGTGTGTGTTGGGTTTTGGGATTTCCCCCCCCCCTATGTATTGTAGTGATTCATCATTACACATGTGGAGAATTCTGGAATTCTGCTCCATCATGGATGACTGTCTACAGTTATGGAAGTTCACATTGAGTGGATTCAGTCAGGTGACTGTTGACATGTTGGTGCTCATGCTTGCTACCCTGGTGAGGATGCTGTAAATTGTATTTGTACCTAATCTTTTGTTTGAGAGGAACTCATGATTATAAAACCCACTTAATTCCATCAGAATCACAGAATCGTAGGGGTTGGAAGGGACCTCAAGAGATCATCAGGTCCAAGTATGTCAACTGTAGATTTCAGAACCTCTCTGAAGGAAAAAGAGAAGCTGTACCATTGTTAGCAGAACACTGTGCTGTATGGGCAACCTAGGTGGTCAGCCTCATGAAGCTCTCTTGCCTGTTTAAGGACTGCTCTCAGAAAAAGAGCCTGGTCCAGTAACTTTGCCAGTGAGCCCTATAAATTTATACACCGAGCAACTTACGCTTATTTTGGATGTGAGTGTACTGTTTGAGTTTGTTGACAGGTTTTTTTCTGGTGTTTAAGAAGAATGTTATAGAGAGTTCAGGATTTGGGTGTTACAGCAAGAAATAGGATTCAGTGATGAATCTGTTGCAGATTTGAATGGTGCCTGGAGCCAAAATACTGTGATCTTGAGGGTACTAGTGTTGTGATGTGAAATCCGTTATAAAATCTCATGTGCCTAGGGCAATTTTTAAGACTGTCATTACAAAATGGTAACATTGTGTGTTGTTATACTACAGAAATGAGGTATCTATAGTATTTTACAATCACTGACCTAAAAATATAACCAAACAAACCCCTCTCCCCCAAACAATTTAAATGTAAAGTTGAAAAAGCCTGGCGTTTGTGTGAGAAGTTCACAGAGATCATTTAGAAACCTTTTTTACTCCAAAAAGTTGCTACAATTAACTGTGCCTTGGTCACAGTGGTTAAATTCCATAAAACTAGTTTTTGTAATTGGCTGCAAAATTGCGGCTGAGTGTTTTCTCCTGGGGCTCCAAACCTACTAAGCTCAGAAAAGGCTCTGAAATGTGGTTTGAGCACCTTCAGTGTCTTATGAAGCCAGTTCATGCTATGCCATATTTTATTCCTTGCTTGTGGCACATCCCATCTTACACTGAGTCAGAATTATAGAATGATTATTAGGGCTGGAAGGGACCTTAAAGATCATTCAGTCCCAACCCCTCTGCCATGGGCAGGGACACCTAGACCAGGCTGCTCAAGCCCTCATCCAACCTGGCCTTGAACACCTCCAGGGCGGGGACATCCACCACCTTTCTGGGCAACCTCTTCCAGTGCCTCACCACCCTCAGAGTGAAGAATTTTTTCCTAATATACAGTCTAAATCTACCCCATTCCTATTTAAAACCATTCCCTCTCATCCTATCACTATGCCCTTCTAAAAAGTCATTCCCAAGCTTTCTTGTAGGCCCCCTTCAGGTACTGGAAGGCCACTGTAAGATCTCCTCGAGCCTTCTCTTCTCCAGGATGAACCACCCCAACGCTCTCAACCTGTCTTCATAGGAGAGGTGCTCCAGCCCTCTAGTAATCTTCATGCCCTCCTCTGGACCTGTTCCAACAGTTCCATGTCCTCCTTATTTTGTGGACTCCAGAACTAGACACAGTACTTGAGGTGGGGTTTCACGAGAGCAGAGTTGGAGGGGCAGAATCACCTCCCTTGACCTGCTGGCCACGCTCCTTTTGATGCACCCCAGGATACAGTTGACCTTGTGGGCTGTGAGCGCTCGTTGGTTCATGTCAAGCTTCTTATCTACCAGTATCCCTAAGTCCTCTGCAGGGCTGCTCTCTAGCACGACATCTCCCCACCCATATTGATGACAAGGATTGCCCTGATCCACATGCAGGACCTTTCACTTGGCCTTTGTTGAACTTCATGAGGTTCACATGTGCCCACTCCTCCAGCTTCTTTAGGTCCCTCTGGATCACATCCCATCCTTCTGGTGTGTCACCTGCACCACTCAGCTTGGTATCATCTGCAGACTTGCTGAGGGTGCACTCAACCTCCTTGTCAATGTCATTGATGAAAGTATCGAATAATACCAGTTCCAGTCCTGTGAGGGACACCAGTCACAGATCTCCATCTGGATATTGAGCCATTGACAACTACTCTCTGGATGCAACCATCCAAACAATTCTGTATCCACTGAACAGTCTATTCATCAAATCCATATCTCTCCAGTTTAGAGAGAAGGATGTTGTGGGGGACTGCGTCGAAGGCTTTACAGAAGTCCGGACAGATGACATCCATCACCCTTTCTGTGCCCAGCCATGGAGTCACCCCATCATAGAAAGCAACCAGGTTGGTCAGGCAGGACCTGTCCTTGGTGAAGCCATGCTGACTGTCTCGAATTACCTCCCTGTCTTCTACATGCCTTAGCATAGTTTCTAGGAGGATCTGTTCCATGATCTTCCCAGGCACAGAGGTGAGGCTGACAGGTGGGTAGTTCCCCCAGTCATCCTTTTTACCCTTTTTAAAAATGGGCACAACATTGCCATTATTCCAGTCATTGCATAATCTCTTTCTCATTTCATGTCTATCTCTAGATGATCCATTGAATGCTTCATCATGGCTTGTATTCGTAACAATGTTTCTACATGAAATTCAGTCAAGGCTTTCTCAAGTTTTGTCAGAGAACAAGGCAGTGAATTTAGACTTCCCATGGAGACAAATCCTTCGTGGCCACAACAAATGAAAGTTGCTGAACACAAATAAAGCAAATTCTTTGTGGTGTCTCTTCGTGAAACAGGGAGAAAATGATTCTTTCAAACATGTCTATCTGCCTGAAAGCTTCTTTACAGTAGTAGAGCTATTGTCTGCTGATTTTTTTTCTTCCTATTTGTTTTTCTTACAATTACTTTTACTCTTTTAGCAGATTCACACTGCTCAGTGCAATGACTGTGTAGCCTGATTAGGTCTTCTGTTAGAACTGACCTGAGTTCAGGCCCAAAATGTACAAACCTTAAAGCTTGCAAGAGCAAATACTGTAGGGAATACTTGTAACTTGTGCATGTCATCAGCTGCTCTGATCATTCAGGAAAGCTTAGAAGGCTTCTTGTTTAGAAGTTAAAAATATTTTACACCTGGTTGCTTTCACACCATACACTTTTAAAGGTTATGAAGTTTGTTATTTCCTGGAAGATAGGTTCTGACCCTTTGGTGCAGAAGCCGAGGGCAAAGAATGTTCACGATAAATTTGGTTGTAGTGAACAAGATTAATGGCTGCCACCTCTACTTGACATGCCAATGTGTAGGTCTTTCCCGATGGAAGGAACAGACGGACAACTTTGCCTTTGAGAGACTGTGTTATGTAGTGTGAAGTTTGCCTGTAAGTGAGACTGAATGATCCAAGTACTTATTTTCTCACAGTGATAGGTGTAGTTACTAACTTACCTCTTGCTTCTCCTCTTGAAAGTTGGATTACTCCATCATAAATAGAAATGCAATGCAGAAGAGGATCTCATTCTGGGTGAATGGGAATTACTTTTCCATTTTGCAGGAAAAATGGAGCCGTGGAAATGCTTGCACACAGATTTTTTGCTTTCAAATGAACAGTAATAAGAGAAAGATAATTATTTTCCCTGACTTAAACTTTTTGTGTGTGTGTTTTTCCCCTTTTATTCCTCAAATATTTTAGATTTTTTGGATTCCAAATAAAAGTATTATCTGAATAAGAATTTTGATCTATTTTCCAGTTTGCTTATTCTTTCCATTCACCAACAGGCTTGAGCATTATAACAGGAGTAGTCAGCTACAGCACACGACACAGAGAACTTTAACACACTGTATTTTCAAATTCAAGTAAACAGCATTTTCATCTTTAACAACTGCTCTTGGCATAGAATTCTGACATATTCATAAGCTGCCATGACTCTGGAAGACTTGATGCTTGTGACTAGAACAAAGGTGCGACCCAGTATTATTTTAGAGCTCTGGGTTTCCCAGGGCACGTGGCTTTTGGAAGTGGCAGTGATAGTGGTTTGGGAGTGAATGCTTTGGTCCGCTTCAGACGTGTGTGATTTCCATTCAGAAGTACAGCACAAAACAAAAGAGCCCTGAAAACTTAATCAGTGACTTTTTCCCCTGTGACAACAGCTGTATCCCTTCAACTCCTCTCCTTCCTTAGGAGTCTCCCTGGGATGCCAGGATGCCCTGCCGGTTGTACAGAAACCGCAGACACACTGTCTGTTGCATTAAGAGGCAAATAATACGTCACGGGCTGCAGTTTTAAACTTGGGATTGACATTTGGAAATATGCTGTTTTCTGCAAACTTTCAATTAAATGAACCCTGTAGCAATTTCTTCTCTGAGTGCAGGAGAGAGCCTGTGTGTCTATTACTGTGTTTACAAAGAAAGGCTTGTTTGTCTAAATAGAAATTTTTGGTGTGTTTACATTTTACTGTGAAATTTACCTTATTTTTATGCATGTGTTACTTCATTACTTTACAATTCTCTTTAAGTGTTCAAGAGCACAGTAGGACCCTGGGAGCAGCCTTTCTTATCTTTCCTCTTCCCTCTCCCTTTCCCCTTTCCCCTCTCACCTCTCCTCTCTCCCTTCTTTTCTTTAAACCTAAACTGTATTTCATTTACACTCCAGAAATGTAAACCCAGGCTTGAATAAAACTATGTGCTGGTGACTGTCATTATCATACTGGATTTAGCTGTCTAGGTTTTTCAACCTTATCTCTTAAGAATTGTTCATCAGCAAGTAGAATTTAGCAATTTACTTGGGACACTGAAACCTGGGTAAGGTGTTTGAGTCCCTCTTACATGTGTGAAATCATGTATGTATGAGGAGAAGCAGTTAGGAGGTGAAGGAAGGAAAGGTGTGACTAGCAGTAACGTTTCATATACACGTTATAACACACTCTGATTTGCAAATAACCTGATTTTGTATTGCGAGTTCATGGAAACTTTGAAACATTCCTACAAAGGGGAGGTTCTGAATTTGAGGCCAGCCCTGTGAGCCAGCCAGCCAGTTTGAGAATGCAATAGCTTCATCCCATGGTAATGCTAGCTCCATGATGTCTCTGGTTGTACCTGTGCATGAGGTGAAGATGTGTAAGTCAGTGTTCTGAAGGAGATGAGATGATGCTGGATCCATACCAGAAAATGATGCTCCTGTCTACCTGAGTTCAGGATTCTAGAATGGACCGATGCATTGCTAATGGTATCGCCCTCCCCTCCCCCCCCAAGAATGTTCTAAGCAGTGTAAGAACCAGATAGTTACTCTCAGGAAGTTAGCTGTGTGTCTTAAATTTGATTTAAGAAAGCATTTTTTCATTTGTTTTTGTGGAAAAGAACAGCCTGGCCTGTGCATGGAACCTGGTGCTATATTTCTTTGCTGCTTTGTGAAGCAGAGAGAAACAATTTCCTTTTGATCTTGAAATCTGAGTGCATCCAGATTCCTTTATCTGTAGGGATGTTCTTCATGCTATTTGTGTAGATCGGAAGTTCATTAGCTGGAAGTGACGCATCACTCTGAAGCAATTAATATTCTCTGGATTACTCTTCTCAGGGATTCTATATACTACAGCAACTCAGCCTGGCCTCTTCCTGAATTTGAACGTACTCCAGTTGCTGTCTTCGGATCTTGGCTGAGTCTCCTTGTTGTCATACAAAATGCACTCTGGTGTTTATTTTGTTTATGTGTTTTACTGGAAAAACTCTGGCATGCGTAGAACTCCCATGACTTCGTGCCATCACATGGACATCTAACCCTTCATGCAATAGTACCACAGTATTGTTGAGCAATGCTTTTGCTTTTGAAGGCAGTGTGTAAGAGACAGGAAGACGGGTGTAGAAGGAGGAAAAGAAAAGTAAGTGGGGGCAAATACAGGATGCGACTAAACCTACACTGTGTTAGAGAATAAGAAATACTGACAAGAATGCAGTGATCTGGACATGCAGGAGGTGGAAGCTGGAGAAGAGGCTGGTTTAGGCACAGTTTCATTAGGTTGATAGACCAGGCGTATTTCCCTTAGGTCCAGCATGGTGTTACAGGATTCTTACCACGTAACTCATAACTCGGGATAGGCCTTCTTTACCTCACCCACAGGATTTACCCTGTAACCTGAGAAAAAGTTGGAACATAAAGATTATGGCCTAAAATAGCTAAAAACCTAATTTTGTTGTTTGGTCGAGGTTATGCTTCGAAGTGCAGACACAGTGGAAAGTATAGGTAGTGGAAAAACAGAGTAACAAATGAGGAAATATCAGGTAATGATATTTTTATTTCACCTCTATGTGCTTGAAACAAAACCTGATGCTAGCAAAAAGACAGAAGATCATATGATTGAATAATAGACTAAGGTTTACTTAAGTGCTGGGCAAAATATTTGTGAAGGCTTGATTAAAAATGTGACCTGTGGATTCTCCAGCGCTTTATTAATAATATAAAAAGGCTTTTATTCTTTTCTTGTGTTTGTGCTTCTTTGCTTTTAACTGTTTACAGCCATGGTTCAGCGTTACGGTGTGCAGTCCATTGCTGTAGTGCGGATTACCAGGCTTGTATTTAAGCCGTTGTGTAGTGCCAGAGACATTCCTTGTGCTCTCACTTAAGATGCAATTCCGAGAGAGATCACTGTCCAAGGAAATGTGAAGAACCTGGACTTGTATGACTGTGAGATGGTTTGGTGTTTCCCAATACTAGTCAGTCAGTGCTTCCCTAAGGACACATGGAATAGAACGGGACAGATCTGAAAGATGAGGGTGCCTCAGTCAAAGTACAAGTAAATAATTAGTAGGTAAATGCTGGGGAGTTTGGTGGCTCAATATGAAATGCAGAAACCCAAGTCTAGCAAGTGCCAAACCTTTCTTTGGTAATCAGTAGCTTGAGAACTTCTATTTCAGAGAGAATTTTTTTTTTTGTTCCAAGATTATTTTGACTTATTTTCTAGAAGGCATTTCTGGAGGCCTTGTTGCCTCTGTGATATGCCTCTAATTTTCCCTTTTCAGGGATGAAGTAACATTTAGTGAGTTACGGTTTCATTCCAGTTTCTCTTGAAACTATAAATGAACTGCTGCAGGTGAACCTGGTTAAATGTCATTGATCTGTTCCACAGGCTCCAAGACCCTAACTGATTGTTCACAGTCTCAGAATCATAGAGTCACTGAATTTCTGAAAACTCAGAACTCACTTTCTGGTGTGAATGTCGGGTTATTCATGAGAAAAGGATGAGAAGTACATTATTCTGGGTGAGTTTCAGTTATTGTTTAATTGTTGGAAACTCCTTCAATTATAAACATATGAGAGATTAATTTTTACAGAGAGCTGGAGAGTTCCTTGTTAATTTTGTGCTTTGTGAGCAGAAAGAAGCTTTCCCGGAAACTTTGAAGCTAACATTCCGTATGGTAATTCTGGGAAAAACTCTTGCCACTCAGTTCAATCCTTCACAGTGTTGCTTTGAAGCGATTCATTGGGCCACATTTGTTCCCACTAGCAAACTTCCTGAGGCCATTAAATGAGGAATACGGCCCCCAGTTCATCCGGAGGTGTGCTGAGGAGCTGTGTCCTAAGGGGGCTCCGTTACCGATACGGTTTAAAAAGCATCCGAGAGGACGGAAAATAGAAATTCTTACAGTTGTGAAGTGTGACTGGGAATGTTGTTGTTGTCTACTGGTCTGCTGGAAGTAGAGCTGAAAATAATTCCTTGTATTCCCTGTTCCTTATTAGTTCTCTTAAACTTTCTAAATCCTTTCTTATACCTTTGATCTGGAATAGAACAGATCTGAGCTAAGCAAAAGCTATTTCTCTCTATGATATATTTCTCTATTTCTCTCCTCTGTAGAGAGGGCTGAGGCTTTAGGTGTGAAAGCTTTTGATGTTTTGCATGGTTCAAATTTTGTTGTTTTGAATTTGCAATAACCTTTCTTCGGGTGGTCGTGTCCTCCCCCCCTTTTCATCTTTTCTAGGGCCTTCTTTTAGGCTTCTGGGCTTATTCCAATGTACTTGTGCGGCTTGTGTGTCTGTAGTTAAGATGATGATAAACTGGAAGAGAGGGAGAAAAGATGAATGTATATCGATTTTTGTAAATCCACAGTTTAGGGTGGATTTAGACTGCAAATATGATCCTAGAACTGGATATCTATCCACAGCCATTAATAAAGGAAATGTTTGAAAGAGCCATTATCTGTAGCTGGGCCTAGGTATGAGATCCAGTGCAGTTTACTCTTAACTACACTGTGCTGCTGCACCAGATGTAATTAAAGTACTTGTCAGTCTCTGACTGTTTGGCCCTGCTCCACCCCAATATGCCATTCAATTGTTTGTGAATGGGCCCACTGTTTCTACCTGTAGAAATCTGCTGCTTGGGCTTTTGCAAGTATTCATGATTTCATTTTATTTTTTGCATGGATGGAATGAGGCTTCCTGACATCTGCTTCAAATCAATTTTTTTTTTCTTAACAATATTCATATATGCCCCCTTGTCCTGTCGTGTGTATTAAACTGAAAAGAATTCTTCAATAGACATCCATATCATGTAGGATTTTGTGTACTTTCTATAAACGCCATCTGGATTTGATACTGCTGTGGAGAGGCAGGATGCTTTGTTTCTTGACGAAGTTTGGTATCCGAAACACTGTCAGGAAGGAATCTGTGGGCCTTTCTTCCTTTCAAACCTGAGATAGCGCTGTCTCTGTCTACAGCTTTGCTTTTTAAAAGTCACTAAAAAAAATCCTCACCCCCCGAAAGGCTTGAATAATCTAACGAGCTCAGGAAGAGGTTTCGGTGATGTTGCCGCAGACCCTCATTTATGGAGTCTGCAGAGCTGTAGCAGGCAGTTTGCCAGAGCAACAAATTAACATTATTTAACATTTCTGAAACTTTTAATTAAGCTTGTTTTAGGCTTGCAGGCAAACTGGAGCATATATTCCCATCCCCTGTTTAAGAACGTTCTTGGCTTCTAGATGAGTTTTCCTAAGTGGTCCCAGCTCTAATAATGTCATCCTAACGAGCTGTGCAAAACATGGTGTGTTTTGTTCTTGAGGCTTCATGCGCAACGATTTTGCTTTCAATCCACATGGGGCTGTACCCCATGATTTTTATTTTGAGTTTCAGGTTCAACGAGGAAAGAAAGAAAAGAAGGAAAAGCAGCGTTTCACAGGGTTTTATATCAGTTCCATAAACTGGCCCATGTTCTCTCTGAAGATGTGTGAATCTTAGCTAACCTTTTATGAAAAGTTTTGTATTTGTAAAGAAATTCAAAGGGGGCACATTGTGTAGTTTATGACTTCATTGTGAACATTTTTTACAGCTGTAATCCTTCCTTCTGAATGTTACATTATGGCTGTTGCTCTTGCTACACGCTAAGGTAACAAAATGGTTCCTCTTATAAAGCCCTAATTTGCACATGGCAAACCTTCAGCTTTGCAGATGAATTGTTCTATATTTTGGATTGTGGCCTAATATACTCCTTTTTTTTTTTTTCTTCCTCTTTTTTTTCCCTCTCTTTTTTCTTTTGGAAGGCTAGAGCAAAATCAGTTCAGTCCCTTGTATGACAGTGAAGAAAATGCAAGTCCAACGCTTTAAGCAACAAAGGTTGGAAAGCTCATTTTACAGGGAAGTATTTTACTCTGAAAAGAAGTGCTTGAGTATGATTTAGAAGTGGTTATTTCTGGTTAAATTATAAGCCAAATCCAGGCAACCCTGGAAAATGCACCTGTGGAGAAAGAGTGAATAGAATGGCTCTGAGTCCTTCTGGATATTTTCCTAATCTTTAATAAAGCTATGACTTGGTGAAGGAGATGGTCCTCACATTACATCCTTCAGCGAAGTAATCCATTACTTAAAGATGCAGGGAGTAATTAACATAGGGTTTGTTTGGTTTTTTTTTTTTCATAATGTGAAGGATTGTCAAAGCTGAAACTTTCTAAATGTCTTTGAAAGAAAGTATATTCCAACTGGAAATATTTCAATTGAAGGAAGAATTGCATATGGAGGAAAACAGATGAGATCCCTCCTCCTCCTGCCCTGTTCTGAGCGTGGATTTGTAGAGTATTGAAAAAGGATTGGAATTGGATCCTCGAAAGAATACATCATTGTTGTTATACTAAGTAGAGTAGCTCCAACAGAAGTAACTGAAGTTAGGTTTCAGTGTAGTGAATTGCTGAAAGCGATCAGCTTGCTGTGGATGAGCAGTGGCAGTCAGCATCAGGAGCTTTTTTGAGGAGTGGCTTGAGCAACAGCCTGCTTCTGAACACGCATGAGAAGGCTAGGAAGGTTTGTTTGTTTGTGAGGATGAAATGCATGTATTCTTGAAACTTGGTTTGCACAGTACATCTCTCTTCACTAGCTTCACTTCCTTCATTGGGTATCTTTTACAAGTCTTTACCATCCACAGCTTGGACTCTGGCAACCTGACTGGCAGCACAGTTAATTCATGAGGAAAATGTTTTTTCTGATGATATGAGGTACATAGTCTGAACCAATGGGCTTAAAGTATCCTTCCTGTGCTTCAGTATTACTCATAAAGAATGTAAATATTCTGTTTTGAGCTATATGTTATGGAGAGAAATTTCATATCCCTGAAGACTGACATGCCTTTATGAGTTTCTCCATCTTTTACAGCTTTTATCTGTGCCTGTTACATGATAGAGCAGCCTCTCCATTGCATTGAGATGATGCATTTCATAGCGTTTGTATTCAAGGGGCAATTCACTATGCATGCTACTGAATTAATGGGATCAAACATGTCAATAGAGTAAGTCCTGATTTGTAGGGAATTGCTCTCAAATTTGCTTTCTTGTCTCCTATGGGTGTTTGTCCTTCTGCCTGAGGGAATTCCTATACACGTCATGACGCTCTCCGAGTAGTTTGTCTGTCCTGGTTTTGTAGAGACACTTGAATCAAGGCTATACGTAAAACTGACTTACTGGCAGTCATGGCAAAACCAGTGAGTTGCTGGCTCTGGAAAGCATAGCTTAGCATTGCAGGGACAAGGATTTGCTCACTTTGTACCTAGAACAGCATTGTTGATGGGAGGGATATTTTGTGCTTCTAGACTGTGCTTAAATTTGGGGTTTTTGTTGTTCTTTAGATTATATACTTCCAGAACTAAGAAGGTATCAATTAATTTGCTTAGTGGGTTTATAGCAGCTCTTGTTTCAAACAATAAAAAAAGGTGGATATGATAAAAAGTACATGGGAAATATTCTAGTACTCTTGTGCTGGGTAAAACTCAGATATAGATATCATACCAAAACTTTTTAGTTCTAATTTAGTTCTAAATTAGGACTGTAAGGTAGCATAGCATGCAACAGGGCAAAAGTGTCTTTCATAAGAAAGCTGCTGTTGTGATGATATTTCTGTATAACTTTTAAAAGCTAAAACCAAACAACAAGAAGGATGTTGAAGTTTTGCTATCCAGATTCATGTGAAATTACATTAAAGAGGTGATGAAGATCAGTGTTTTCTGCTGGCTACGTTGATGCCACTCTGATGGGTGTTCTGGATGCCATCTCTCTGAGATAGCGTAGCTTCACATTGCCTGACTTGCACGTGTACAGACAGCATGTCTTTCAATAAAGCTTAATAAATGTATGCTTTTCATTCAGGTGGGCTTTTCAAAATATAATTGACAAATGTGTGAGAACACAACATATTTGAGTTTTTTAAACAACTCTTTAATTCATGATAAACAGAAACTTTTCCAGGGAATTTTGCAGGAACGCCTCCTATTAATAGATGAGGAAGCAGCCTCTGTTCTCGTGCTGTGAAATTTGGAGCCATTATTATTTACAGCATGCTGGTAACTACCAATAGAGGGTTTTGGGTATTAATTCAGTTTCACTGGAGCAGTTATTGTTTATGTTGTGATGGTAGAACGTATTATATGTGTCTCCATTTAATGGATGGGATAAAGGGCTTCAGCTTGGCCCACAAATATAAACTATCCTAATTTGAGAGCAGCCCTGTAAAACAGGAATGCACACCTCATTTTAGGTCAAAACATTTGTAAGGAATGTGTCCAAGACACCTGCAGAAAATTAAAGCCTTTGCTCCCCCTGTACACAAAAATTTTCAAGAGGTAATTACCCTCAGTGTGAAACATAATACAGCTCCCATTAGATGGAACACATGGAGTGAAAATTGAATAGACGTCTTGTCAGGAGAGCTTCTGCGAATTAATAGGGCTGTTGGAAGCTGTGATCGGAGGGTTTTCTTTGTCGTTGTGTACAGCTATCCTTCTCCTTATCTCTTGCAGTTTAGGATGAGGCTGTTGCCATTGGGCTCAGCAGATGGACCCAGGCTTCTCCCATGCCGCTGTCTCCTGCCAGCTGCTTTGTTTCTTGGAGCTGGCTGCTGCCTTGAAAGCCTCACACTTTTGTCTGCAGCCTGCCCGACTCCGTTGCACTCGGTTCCCGGTCACCATGCCAAGGGCTGGCGCGGAAGTCCCTGCTTTTCTGTGAGCTGCAAGGATGAGAGTGACAAAGTGGGGCTGCTGGGTTCAGCATCTCACTTTGTTAAGCCAGTCTTTTATCCTTCAGGGAACTTCCTCTGTGGAGATGGAGCTGCAAGTTAAG
Source organism: Gallinula chloropus (assembly GCF_964237585.1). Lineage (NCBI taxonomy): Eukaryota > Metazoa > Chordata > Aves > Gruiformes > Rallidae > Gallinula > Gallinula chloropus. Next base: position 52,646,284 of record NC_140088.1, on the reverse strand, counting down.
CTTTTATGCTTTGTTCTGGCAGCTGAGCCACAAATATCCAGTTTCCTCTCTTATTGTTTGACGTTTTGTTTATGTCTCTCTGTTGCAGAAATAGAGCGAACGGTCTTTGTGTTCAAGTTTTCTGCTCCCTCTAACTACTGAATGGTGATAAGGTTCTGGTTCGGAGCTTGCTCTGGAATTTCCTCCTTTCCTTCTAGTTTTGAACATCTCTGCCAAGTGGTTAAATTGTATGCCTGCATATCTGTAGCACCTGCATACCTCTAGTTTTGTAGCTATTCAGGTTGACAGGTAAACAAGGTGTGAGATGTGCTGGCAGCCTTCCGTGCTTACAGAGCCTTCACACGTACTCGGAGAGGCAGATGGTGCTTTGGCTGATGTCACACCATAATGGAGGTGTCTTGCAGTGCAAGCTTCTGGGCCACACTGGCTCTACTCCAGTGCAGTTCAGTGTAATTGGTTAGGCTTCTGCTTGCTTTGAACATTAGAACCTATTTAAATGTGAACTGAATTCTCTAGCCTGCAGTAGTGGCTGTAAGTTGGACTGAAACACTTAGAGCTGCATCAAACTTCTTAGAAGGGTTTATCCATTAATTCGTGGACGTTTTCAGCAGCTCCATTGTAGAGTTAATTGCTGGTTTGCAGCCTTGCCAAGTGCAGTTTGAATTGTCCCTGAGCTCCCCAGCAGGGAGACTACAATTTTGGGTATCTCAAAAATACCTCAGGTTCTGTCCCTTGTGCTGAGTGATAAGCTTCTGCGGTTTAATATCTTGATTGTGTTTTAAGGTGGGTGAAATTAAGGATCTATCCAAGCCCTTGACAACCTAAACAGGGGCATAACAAGCCCGTGATGCCTGCCTCTCTTTGCTTTTTCCCCTCTTCTCTCCTTGCTTTGTTCCCTGCAGCATCAAGGGATGGGGAGGAGATGGAATCCTTATGTACACAGTGCTTTTTGGGGGCAAGCTGTGATCTGTGTTTTTTGGCACAATTAAACATTGGGATAGTAGAAATTTCTGCTTCTGACAGCTCAGAAATAAGTCATCAAAATACCTGCAATGCTTTGTGCTGTCTTAAAATGCATTTCTCATTCCATTGCTAGCAGTAACTCTGGATAAATTGCATCACAGAGTTGTGTTTAATGTGTTTGAGATAAAACAGTTCATTTGTGAGCAACCACTTGGTTTTGCTGAATTAGACTTGCAAGGTGAGGATGGAATCAGAAAGTTAGTTGTTGGCCTTTTGTTGCATGTTGTTCTCTGTGGTAGACCCCATTTATACCTATTGTAAAAGTGTATTTAAGTGCATTTTGGCATGTCTGATAGCTCGAGTACAAATCTGTTCCTGGTTAGAACAAATAGGTTTTTAACATGTAAATTCAATAAATGATAATACTGCACACACATTTTGCTCTTTGGTTCTTCCCTTAGAACTTCTGAGCTGCTTTGATTCATATCTTGATTTTCCTTATGGACTGGTTCCATGTGAAATCAGAGACTCAGACGCTTAATACACTTGTAATTCAGCATTTCCTTTTAAATAGTGGTTTAAAGATCAAAAGAGCTGTGAGACTCTGTTGTCTGTGTCTTCCAGAATAGGAAACTTTCCTTGTGCTGCTTTAATTGACAACTTTTCCTGTCCTTTTCTTGCCCCTAGTTTATTTGAATGTAACTCTGCTCATATTTAGTTTAGTTGGTCAAGTTTGCTCGTGTAGCTGCCTATGTTTTTGCCAAGGACTTTGGGTGCTATAAATGTGATATATTTCAATTGGAATCAACCTGGACTCTTAAATTTTAGTACAAATCTGGACTTGAATGTTCCCCAGGTTCCAGAAGGTTTTGGGAAGGATAAAGTCATGCAGTTTTGGGCTTCTGGTTGCTTTTCTATAGGACCTTTTTTCCCTTGTTGTTAACCTTTTCATCTGAAAATGGCCAAATAGCAGTTCGGCTGCCCTTCTGCCCTGTGTTCTGATTCTAAAGTAGATTATTAGTGGTGGTGGTGGTTTTGTCTCCTGTACTTTATTCTCTGGGCTTAAAAAGATTATGCTTTAAGTTTTGCCATGGCAGTTACTGGCAATTGTGAGGATACTTTTAAGGTTTTTAAGGCTTCTGAACTGACAGTTTTTGAAAATGTCAACAAATGTTGAAAATTGCAATAAAGAAAATGGTGTTTAGACCATGTTGTAGGCTCTCACTCTTATAGCCATCTGTAAATATATTCTTGTAATTGAAAGGCTGTCATCTAGGCACATTCAGAGCTCTGTGTACTATGGTTGGGTTTTACAATTAACTTAAAGACCCAACTCTTGTGTATCAAATCACGTTTTCCTCACATTACATAGCGTGACTGTATTTGACAACACCAACACTGTGCTGGTTCCTGTGACTCTTGGCCTTCAGCAGCCCAGCAGCATCTTGTTCTTGTGGATTGCTGAGAGATTGAGGCTCTTTGTGGCCCATGTTATCATGTATATATCTGGAGATTGGTACTCAGTCTGTTGAAGGTAGATGAACTAGAATACTCTTATCCAAGCTACTCCAGAAAACCAAACCCACTTCTCCCTTTCAGTTGTGGTTTTTTTTGGAAAATATTCTTTCTATATTTGAATGACTTGTGCTATTCTAATGCAGCATGTGATGGTATTGCAGTGTCTGCAACTCCCTCCACAGAAGCAGCTTTCTAAACAGCTTCCAGTGAGGACCCAGTTCACAGCAAAACAGGAGGCTCACGTGGTTACTGTGGGTATGGAGAGGCTATTGCTGGAGGTGGTTGCCCTCCCTGCAATACCTCCAGGACTCAACTGTTACTACTTTCTGCTTTGTAAACTTTTTTTAAAAATACCAATGTGGTATCCAGCAGAATGAGGCACGGATTTTTGGAAAGACCAACATGCAAATGATAATGAACCATAAAACAGAAAGAAATGCTGACTAGGACAACCTCTCCTCTCTGCATCACAGACAGGTGCTATCCTAATGAAAGCTCCAAAGGGGAGGGGAGACTGAAGAATCACTTCAGAGTCTGATCTAAGAACCAAATGGTTGCAGTTCAATGTTACTTCAGGAGTTGCAATGTTGAAAGCAATCCCAATAGCCGAATTAATGGGCAAAAGAAAAAAAGGCTGGACAAAGGTGCCTAATAAAATTAATATTGTTACATAGTTCTGCAGTTTTCCATGTGTACTCGCAAGAATTTTGTGGATGAGATTTGTTTTCTGTATACAGACACGTATGTGTCCTTTAGCTCCTCCTGCAAAGTTGCAAAAACCAGTTTTGATAGAGTTTTCAGGGATACAGTTTGAGACAATTTGAGATTGTCTGAATTACTTTTACAGGATCTAGGAAAACCAAAGTATTTTGGCCAAGGACGGATTTGCATTTCGCCGCTGAGCACTTTCTGAGTCCATCCCAGTCATTTGTCCTAGCGCTGAGAAAACGTGATTCCAAATAACATGAAAGTTTCAAAATCAATCTTAGAATATGTGGGAAGATCCGAGACTGATGCTTTCAAGGCTGTGGTTTATTTGTGGTTTGCCTGCATTTTGGTACTTGTATTCTTTTTGTGGTTGGTTTGAACAGCTTTCAGAGTACTGCATACAGTTTCTGTGTGTATATATGTGAATATAGGTGTGGTGCTTGTATATATGTGCTCTCAGTTGGAAAAAAGAGCTGTCTCCCAAGAAAACTTTTCATACTCTATTCAATCTCTTATTAGTGTTTATTTTGAATAGCCCCATTGTTTTTACCTGAGTGCTGTGCTGGTTGCTCTCATGATACTTTTTTTTTATATTAAAGGGGTAGGCAGAGACCTTCCAGGCATCTGTTTTAAATCAAAGTGCTTTAATTTCCTTGTGTGCCATCTTCTATCCATCATCTGTGCTAATTCTCAAATAGTCAACATGTGCAGGATTTCATATGCTGTCTCATAGGCACATCTTTAGCTTTTATTTTCAACTAGTTCATAAACATGTTTGCTTTAACATACTCTTAGCTTGCTCTTCTTGGATTTTAAATCCAGAATCAAGAGCACAGTGGCCTTCAAGTGTCATTTCAGTGTGTTCAGCATCTTTTAGTAAAATGCAAGTTAAACTAGCCCAGCTGGCAGTTCACAGGATATGTTTGGACATTCTTTCCACTTAGATTAACAGGACTAAATCTTAGATCTATTTGTAGTTATGTAAATCCACATGAACTCAAAGCCATCATTCAAATGATTTCAGAAGAAGAACGGTCCCGTCTCAAAATACCGGTGTCGTCGCCTGGCCTTGTTTTCTTAAAAAACAAGTTTTTTAAACTTAAAAAACTTTTTAACTTTCCTTAAAGTTTTCTCCCGTAGCTGTGCTGAATTTATGCTAGCAGCTGGGGAGGTACGAGGTTCTGCAGTCAGCCATGCATTAAACAGTGGCTTTTTTTAGATCTTTTCTGGACAGTTAGTTGACAGTTCATCACTTGTCTGGGCCATTTCAGTTCCTGCCACCACTGGACTAGTGAGAGTGGTAGCATGTATTTTTGTTACACTATGCTTTTATATTGTTCTGTTCTAGCGAAGGCATCTGAAGCCTACCTATAAAAGTGCTTTTTCTATTTAGGGTTTCTTTTACTTTTAGCTTAAGTATGTTGTTTGACAACTTTATGAGCAAATGAAACAATTCTGTTAAATTCCGATGGATCTTTTGGAAACTTTTGGGTGAAATTTCTGATAGTCCTCTTTCATCTACCAACTATTTCTTGCCTAGTTCTATTTAAAGGACAGTTTTCTACTTCAGAATGGCAAAGAGATCTGAGTCGTGACTCTGTGTTCTGCTGTAGGAAGAAAGTACTTTTAAAAATAAATGGCTTCACTTTTTTTAACCTAACTGGGGAAAGAGATACCAAGGTATGGGACACACATGATAATGCCTAGGCATAAAATAAAGCCAGAGCTAGAACACGATCCTCTTTTTAGCTAGGAGAGGACAAATTTGGCCACACACAGCCCATAAGATGTTAGTGTGACAACTTTAGGTGAGTTCCAGAAGTGATCTCAATGTTGGCATTTGTATGGTCTGAATGGGAAGATCGTGCCCATTCTGTTTGCCAGGTCTGGAGAAGAGCAGAGGTTGGGGTGGAGGAAGGCGGCAGGTGTCATATGTGCAAATCCCAATGGATAGCAACAATTGTGACCAACCAAAGCAAATGGTTTTTGTTACCCAAAAGCAAATGGTTTTTAGCAGCCTTTGGAATATGGTAACTTATGTAAAATAAGAGGCTTTTGTCATTTTTTCCCCTGTATAGCACTGATCTGTCACCAGTGAAATGGGCAGGTACAATACACAAAATCACTCCTGTGAGGCTCATTTGGGGTGACTCGAGAGAAAGGTGAAGGTTCTGTAGGAGTCTGGAATAAAGGGCTTTGGTCAGTGAGCATTACATTCCCCCCAGAGACCACTAAAGTGGGCTTGAAAAGCTGTTTTCTTAACCACTAAAATTCAAACATAAACTTTCTTGCCTGTATGGCTTCTCATAAATGTGAATAATCGAAATGTTTGGAGTGTCTAATCTGAAAGGTGACAGTGGGAGCTACGGTATACCCCGGAGTTTGCCCCCAGAGCAGAGCAGAGGCTTGCTAGCCCAGCAGGCTTAGCTCTTAGAGGTTTATAGAAATGCAAATTACATGTCAAATAACGAAATGAAAACAGAAAGAAGTGCTGAGCTACTGAAGTGGCTCAGCATGCTAATGACAGGCTTCATTAGAGTATCCTTATACAAACAATTGCTGCAACTATGAGCAGAATTGATATAATGACTCTTTGCTCACAACAGTGCGAGCATGGAGTATTAGGGAATTATTTAGTGCTGCTTTCTTCAGTCTGTGTTGGACAGACTTGATAGAATGAAACCTTCTTATGGGGTATGAATTTGAATAATATAGGCAAACAAATGCCTTTTTTTTACTGTTTTTTGGTTGTTTTTTTAAATTGGCATCTGCAGTAATTTCAATTGTGTAAATTTTTTTCAAAGATATCAACTTCAGAAAGCGAGAAAGGATGAAAAGATGCAAGACCCACAAACAGTAAATCTGAAATTCTCCATGTATCATACATAAAATAATAACCCGTATCAGGAGGCCTGTTTGTTTCACTGCCTGGGTTCCTATAGCTTTCTGTCTCCTTTGGAAATCGAATAAAAGGAAGTGTTAAATTTAGCAACTTGTAAATTACATCAAAAGGAAATATTCCAGTAGCCATAACCCCTTCCTTCAGCCCAAAGAAGTCTTATTTAATGCTAAGTATCTTCATTCTTACATAATTGCTTATTAAAATGATCTTTCATAGTTTGTGTTAGTCATGCACGTGGATGTGCATATAGGTGTATTATAATTTAATACTGACCTTTTTGATGCTTCTGTTAATAAACATGATGGTATTCCAAGCACAGAAGAGGTCATCAAGCATTCTATGTGCAGCCTTGTCTAAGAGAAGAGAATCAGCATAAATGTGTTTGTGCCTCTGAAACAAAAGTGTGATCTGTTTCAGATGTGCAAGGTAAAATGAAGTGTTAAACTACTTCCAAGCAATAGACTTTTTTTATTTTTCCCCCTCTGTTGAAGAACAAAGGTGCTTTGAGCTTTGTACCATACACTGGAGAGGCTCACAAATCTATTTTGCAGAAATCTGGAGTCAAAAGATCTATAGCAACGTCTAGAAAGATAATGAACAGTAGGAGGAACGTCATATCCAAGGGCTAACTGAAGAAGTGCTCTCATGTAAGGATTCTGTATGTACACGTTGTAAATAGTTGCTGTATGCAGATGGCCTGAACCCTGTTGCCTCCCCCCTTTTTTTTTTCCCTAAGTAAACTATATACATTGCTGCTATAACTAGATTAAACACATCTCTGAAATAGATAATGCAAAAATTGCTTTACTGGAATTTTCAGGCTTTTTTGTCATCACTGTATAAATTGCCTATTTGGTTTTGTGCCTTTGGTCCTGTAAGTAATAAAGTACATAGGCCATCCGATGTGTTTGTCCAGGTGATGCTCTCACTTCACTAGCTGTCTTTGAATGACCCCCTTAAAGTGATACTATGTTTTCAAATCTTTTATTTTGGCAAGTCTCAGCCTGCCTTGGTACCTCTCAATGCACTAACAGCCTGACTATTCAGAGCAGTTGCTTTCTTCTGTGTTTCAGGAACATCTTTGAGTGTTTTAAGTGTGTCAAATAATGGACACTAAAAACTTCAAGTCACTTTGGATAGGTTTTAAGAGAATCTTTTTCAAGTTCTATATGAATTTTGTTGACTTTTGAGAATTACTCGTCCGCTTCTCTTTGTCTTGCTCTGCAGATTTGGGATGAATGATACCAAGGAGGTGAAATCATATGCATTTGGTATTGCATGCTCTCCTGAGTAGAAAGTGGTGTCACAATCAGTATTAAAAGCACAAAGAACTGAGGAAAGCTATTGATGTTGTGGAATGTGTAGCTCAACAAGAACGACTAGAGGGAGTCGTTGTAGCAAGCGTAAAAAGTAGATCCTCTGCAAGTGTAAAAGAGGAAGTCGTGTCTCTTATGTTGACAAGTCAGTATTAGAGTGGGACAGCAGATGAAACATGAACAATCATAGGGAAATAAAGTCAAAATATATGTCTTTAGCTTCTTTTCTTCCACTTTTTCTTGGGATCATTTCAATGTCTACCCTTGAAAACAGTATGATTTCTCAATAGTCCATCTGGCTTGGAACCAAGGGGACTGGCCTTGATGCACCTGGGAGAAGCAAAGGAGACTGTTACCACAAAATCTTCTAGGCAACTGAAGTTTATTTTAGTTACCTGAGATATTTGACTTTATTTTGATACTATTTGAAAAAGTTATTTGGTATATGGAGATAATTTTGCTGATTATGAGTAACTGCAACTGAATACGCTGAGAGGGCTAGCAACTGATCTGTTTTAGTTTCATTCATTAAATACCAGGGGTGTATGAAGAACTGAGTATGTCAGTCATTCCATGTATTCTTCTTACAAGCAGGAAAATGACGTACTGTTTCCAGCTTCCAAGCCCTTTCTGAAGCTTGTTTGTTGCTTTCTGTAGGGAGAGCTAATCTTTGTGGAAATATTTTGTTACGATAAAGACGTTAAAAATATTTAGTTTGTGCTGCTGATTTCTCAAAGGTTTGGGTTTGTTGTTTTTTTTTTTTTTGTCCAGATGATAAAGCTGTGCGATGGATTGGGCTAAAATAAAGGTGATGAGGGACTTTGTACCTAGAGCTCTTGCGTGCTTGACTGCTATTCATTCCTCTTTATGGCTCTTGCTTTGACAAGTGAAATGTAGCTGCCTTTGCTTTCCAGACCGTATCCCAAGTGTTCCAGATGAGATGAAGCCAACTCATGGAAAAGCATGTAGGCAGAGACAGCCAGTTTTTATGTTGATCCCCACCCCACATAATCCCCAGTGGTTGACAGACCAGTTAAAGGTGTAGGTCAGCAATGAGTTTGGACAATGCTTTTTTTCCCTTCTCTTCTGTGCTGTTGGATTGGATTTTTCTCTCAGCAGACTTAAGTAATACAGTATGATGAATGATGCTGGTAGCTTATTATCTTTATTATTTCTCATTTTGCTAAATCTGCATTTTAAGCTCTCCTTTATGCAGAGCACAGTTGTCTGCTCAGAAAAGTCAGGAACTCCTGTAGTCTCTTGTAGTCCTGAACCAGGTGTGCTGCCTGCCTTTTGGAGAATATAGCTCCTCTGCCTGCCCAGGAGGGCAGAGGAAACTACCCTGAGGAGGTCACAGCAGGGCTAAACCTTACTTGAGGATTAGCTAGTGTTGTTACTGCTGCTTTGGGAATGAGTCCTGACTGTCCCCAACAAGACTGAGGGGGAGGGGGACTTACTACCCAAACCAGTACTGACGGGAAGATTTTGTTGCTATTCGGAATGAACCTTCTAGTTCATTGTTGGTTTATCTTTCTCTCAGATTTCTGCAGTTCCAGCAAACAAAGAGCTCTTCATTGGGAATTCCCTCAGTGCTATTTCCAGCCTTCACATACATTCCCCTATGCTATAGCTATGTGTAAACAGCTGAGGTTTACAGCTGGGTATTCTGTATTAAAGGATACATAATGTTTATTTAATAATGAGGATAATTTTCATTTAATATGTTAGAGCTTAGTAATAGCTGAGTTTTGTTCACATGATCCACCTCTAGGCACAGGTCAGTAAGGGAAAACCTCGGTGGGAGGCTAAAATTACTGGAAAATGTGAGTGAATGTAAGAAGAGGTGGTGATGTACATGGTGTGCTGGCCCATGCATGGATGCACATCTTTGCTATCAAGCATTCTAAGCTGATCCCTTTAGGACTGGTTTTCAGAGTTGCAGAGAACAATTTAGTTCCTAGATACCTTTTAGTAATCCCACCAGTTACCTTTGAAGTCCTCTTGTTAGAGGATTGGAAGGTAACTCACTTTCCTCCCATGCCAGTAGTATCATGCCTGATGATGCTACTCTGATTCCAGAATGGAATGCGCTTTTCTAAGGAAGCTTTCAGGAGGAAGAGCATGGCAAAGGTTACTTGGTTAGTTGGGCAAAGGTGGATGCCTGATATCTGATTTGGCATTGTGATTCTGAAGTTAAATCACTTCATGTCCCAAGCAGCATGCTGGACTTCAGCAAAAAGATGTTCAGTGATGAAGAGTTTTGAAAAGTATTCAATTTGAAAATAGAAATTTTCATTTCAGCCTGATCTTCTGAGGCAAAATTTTTTGCTTACTTTGAATTAAATGGCACTTCAAGAACACATTTGAATTACACCTTAAGAGTACCTTAGCTACATGGAAACCCACTGTAATTTCAACCTTGGCAGTGTTTCTTAAATCCTTGAGTTCTTTTGCAAAACAGATTGATGCTAAACAAAATAGAAGTAACCTCCCTTATAGGAAGAAAATTTCCTTATCAGAGACATGACGTTTTAAAATGCATCCAATAACAGTGATCAGGACACTGTATGCTTGGAAGGCATAGATCAGATTATTGTACTAAATGATTTCAAATACAAGATGACAGTTAGAGTTACTTCATGATCGTGGTGTAACTTCATGCACCATGATGAAATCAGATAAGTTTGCAGCAGTTTTATACCAGCACGACAGACTGCAGAGCAGAAATCTGTAATTCTGGCCTTAGGCTTGGAGAAGGTTGTGGACTTGGTAACAGATGTGTCTTTCCAGAAGAGAAGGGAATCGGAACTTTGAAGACATTGTGTGTGTGGACGAAAAGAAAGGAGGGGACTTGAGGCTGTTAATTTCTTTTTTTTTCATTGGTTCTTTTATTCCACCACATGTGATAGTTTTTCTGTAAAAATGTTTTTATACTATGCTTGATGTATTCCCATAAAAAAGCAATTCTTCCAAAAATATTCTGTGTTTCTGAAGTGTTTTATGGTTGATTACTGCATCATAACTTTGATGTTTTCATAACCTTGTGATTGCTCTCTGCCTCTGCGTTACGCCATGTGTTCCCCTTCCCTTTCTTGTTTATTTTCTTGCCTTTCTTTCCTTTCCTTTTTGTCAGCTAGGAGCTAGGAAGAGCGCCGTACTGCTGTCGGCTTCTTTATCCTGACAGCACTGGAGAATGAAAAATTCCTCTTCTACCTCTGTAGTGCTTGGATAGGACAGGTTGTAATGTAGTCTGAAAGGTGTAAGAGGGTGTAATCGGCTTCCTGCTTACTTAGCAATTTAGCAATAAAAATCCTGAATAGCCAATATAATAAGTCCTCTTAAAAGCTAAGAAAATCCTCCCAACTCTCAACTTTCATTGCCTGTCCCCACTTGAAACACTTTAAACTTGACCTGTAGTTTGGGGTCCCAAATGATTTTTCCCCACCCAGTTGCATAGTAACTGTGCTTTAGTGTAACACAGATTTGTGGTGTGACTACTGGAGACCTGGTAAGAATGAGTGAAGGTGTATTGGAAATGTACAAATGCTCATCTGATACTGGTTTATAATGTTGTCAAATAGTGTGTCACTATATTATCTTTTTGTGACAGGAATCTGCTTGGTCGGGTGCTGCCTCCTCATCCCTGTCTGCAGCTTCATGCAGAAAGCTCGCTGGAAGGTGAGTAATGGAAATGGGAACCTCCCTGAGTAGAGATAAAGGTGGGTGGATTCCTTCCATCGACACAGTCTTTAAAGAGCTTTCTTCTGAAACCAGAGGTTGGGTTTGTTTTTTTATATGGCAATTGCAATAACAACAATTTAGGAGATAAAAAAAAAAAAAAAAGCAGCTGTTGATAGATTAGCTTGATGATGAATGATGGGGCAGTGGGGTGCAAAGTGGTGGTATTTGTGGTACTATTTACCGCCTCTGCATCTTCAATGCTCTTGAGTATAAGCAGTTTTCAGGATTTAAAAGTTAAAACTTTTATGGTGTGTGGCATTCCTCTGGCTGACTACTGAGTAGTAGTTTGCCCTGGGCAAAACATGTTGTATTCTCGATGAAAAAAGTGAGAATTTATCTGTGTTTGTTATCTTAAAAATTGTTCCAGATGAACACACAGCAAGCATAACATACGGTTAAAGCAAATCATGCTGAACTGATTGTATGAGTTGTCAGTGATGAGGAACAGCTCTCTGGTGATGATCAGTTGGTTGGGAATTTTGCTATATGATGGAGTATATAAATGGTGTAGCATTTTCCATTGCATCAGTTTTGAAGACCTGGAGAGGGGGGAACACCCCCCCCCCCCCCCCAACAACAAACCTAAACCAGAAGTAATAAAGATTCAGAATAGGCAGAGGGATATCTCACATAGCTCAAACTTACATAGCTTAAATTTGGCAAAGTTCTTCACCAGTCCCTTGGCGTAGATAAGTGTTAGCCTGTATTACAGAGCCATTTCTACCATGTAATGGTCCTCTAAGCCATGACCACCTGGTCAGGTGAATTCCACTTTTGTGGCCAGCTGATGGAGGTTTCCTATCTTGGTGGACTGAATGCTTGCCAAAATAATTCGTACTGTATTAAATCAAAGAGAAGGATTGCTGGTAGGCAAAACACATCTGTCTGGTGCTGTATGTGTGATGATAAATGCTCTGAAAAAGGAAACATACGTAACTGTGGATAGGCTGCGCCCAGCCTTAGCTGTAAGCGCAGCCTTAGCTGGGCTCTCCTGGTGCTAAATGCAGAAGGGCAGTGCATGAGAGCTGGAGTTTCTGCAAGTGGCATATTTCTGCAAAGCTTTCTCATTTGAACAGAATTAAGTGTGAGGTGCTGTTTGATTCAACTTTTCACGCAGCAGAGGAATGAATAACAAAAGCTGCTTTATTCTTTTTTTCTTGAAAGAAGGAATGAGGGCAAAACCCAGAAGATTCCTCTTTTTCTTGTATTTGATATACTAGATATCTGTAAGTTTGATGGTGCCTGTATATGCTCATTATTGGTTAGCTTTTTTACCCCTGATTGTGTTGTGACAGATCCTAAACTGACAGCACCATGCAGTTTATGTAAAGGATATGGGGACTGTGAAAAGGGGAGCATGAGGTGGGAATTGGCTTTAGACTCGTTCTCATTCTTCCTTCTGATTAAATGAAAGCCAAAGGAGTCCCTTAAAACCCAACTAGCTGACAAGCTTCGGGTATGCAGACTTGATTACCCCCTCTAACTCTTTCTACCTGTGGCTCTTCTGGACACTGGGGGCTCTGGCTGTCCATCCTCCCTACAAATGCTGAAAGGCAGGGTTGGATTTTACATCTTTTCTCAGCAAACTGAGAAATATTATGCCATCCTGTGTTAACAGTTGAGGTACATATTGATGGTTAACTGGGGAGGGTGGGGGGGTGGGGTGGGGGGAAGAGCAGCAGCACAGGGGCAAAGAATATTTTGTAAAGTTTTGAGGGTTTTTTTGGGGTTTTTTTTAAATGTGTGAAATCTTTATTTTTTAATACCTATCTTCTTTCCATTTTCTTCACTTATTTTGGACAATCTGAAGAGATTGGAAAATGTGAACATGCTGGAAAGGAAGGGATGCAAAGTATTGAAAAGACATTTAAAATGAAGATAAAATATTGCTTAATGTTTATAGAAAATGTGTGGGAAGCTGAGTATTTTTGTATATAGTATGTTGATGTATTTTACAACACTACATATAAACTATGGGAACGTCACTGAAACTATGCAGACATAGGCCAGCTGAGTAGTGTGCCTATACTTTCCTGTCTTTTCTATCATATACAGAAAAATGCAACTCTTACTTGACTCACTTTCCATATTGTATCTTCTGCAAATTTCTATGTGAGAGGGAAACCACAGGATCAAGCCCATTTTAAAAGAAAAGGTAGAATTATGGAAGAGAAAATGGCTATGTAGGTGCCATGAATAGGTATCAAGAATGCATGTAGTAACTTTTTATTATATTAAATAAATCTGGGAAAGAATATCTAATAATCCCTCGTATACACCTCTGAGGCCTTCTGTGATGCTGGTTTCTGGTGGAAGTTTTCCTGAAGGGTGTATTGGAGAAATTCTGTTAATAAAGGTTTGAAATAAGGGTTGTGGCTTGAGGGATTTGTTGGAGGGAGGGAAAGGAAAAGACACTTCAGTTCAGAGAAAAGCAACTATTTAATAGTATGTAAAACCAGAAGGTTGACTTAGGGGGTGTATCGTGGACTCCAGAGAGAATGGCAACCATCTATGTGTATGAATCTGCCCCCCTCACCCTGTCCTCCTAATACCAGGCATGTAAATCATTTGGAAGTTGAGTGTCAGGTATGTGACATAAGTTTTGGGAAGAAGTAAACATTGCCCTCAACAGCGAGGAAGACTGAAAGCCTTTCATGAACATCTGACAAGTGCCATCTTTAGTCACGATGTCTAAACTAAGAATACTTTATACCTTGCCTGTCTCATTATATTAAAAAAAAGCCCAGTCCAGGCTTCACTGCAGAACAGCAAGTAATTGCTGGTTGCGTTATGTTCTGACAAACACTCGCTGCAGACACGAGACAGAGCAGTGTAAGCTTTGGCTTCCTAAGTTGAAATTGTCTCAGCGTCGGATTACTGCTTTGCAAATGAGCAGCTTGCTTTTTTTTTTCCCTGTGATCTTGTGGTCTAATATTAATACATTTTCAAAATGGAAACTCAATGAATTAGATCATTTTTCCTCAGTCTGTATCCCATGGGATATCTAACCTATGTTGCTTGTTTTAATTAAATTACCACATTTTCCATATGATTAAATGCCTAAATAATGAAGACTTATGGGACTCAATTTTAATGCGCCATACATGAATATGAGCAACGAGGGGAAACATATGATTCTACTCTAAGTAAAATCTTTTAGTAGCAAACGTTTCACCTCATCTCTTTTCAGATCAAATGAAAGTTGCAGAACAGTAAAATAAAAAGTGTGGTATCAGATAGTGGTGTTCAGTGGGTGGGAGCAGATAATTCTCTGAAGGAAATAAGCTGATGGGAGTAAAATAGAAACCGGGGCGGTGTGTTCTGGGGACATGCCAGGCAAACATTTTCACAGTCATGGTATAGTATGCTGTGGGTTTTGGGGCAAGGGCCACTAACCATGTAGCAAGGTATGTCTTGGAGCAAACTTAAAGGGACTCAGTATATTTTTTTTTTCATTTTGAGTTGCCTGGGGTTTAAATCAGGACAGGACTTGGCTTAGCATGGACAGGTACTGGGTATCTAATCCAAAACCCACGCCAGTCATTTTTAAAGCACTGAGCGGTAAATGCAGGCAAGAAGTCAGGAACTTCAAGTTGGGAAAAAGGCATTTAAAAGTCTGCAGGGGAAGAAAGTACTGTAATTTGTTTGTTACAGAACCATATTCTTATTTCACCGTATTAGACTTGGTAGAGATAAATGTTATGTGCAGGGATGGAAGTGGCATAGGCTCCCATCTATGCTTGACGTGAACTAAGTAGTATCACAGAAGTAGCTGGGTATTTCTAGCTTCCTTCCCTGTTTATATTGATGACAGAAAACAGTGGTGATTTACAGAGATCAGATGTTTTGTATGAAGACATCTCTTCCAATAGTTTGGGAGCCTCTGTCTTGACTGGCATGCAGTCATCTTCACTTTGGCTAACTTACTCCAGTGGAACTGTGGGATCTCAAACCATCTTTTTCCCTTGCCTGTCCCCTACCCTAACTGTATCCAGCTAACTTCTTCCCCTGTTACCAGATAGTTGGTGCCCAGCCTACTAGATTAATTTTTCCTTGAACATATTTTCCTTCAGTGGCTGACCTCGCAGTGGTACGAGTTATTTTCATCCCATTTATAGCACTGTAGTCTCAGGGTCTCAGACTGGTCTTTTTTCTTCTTTCATACTGACTTACCAACTGATAATTCTTTCAATTTCTCAGTCATTAGGAAATTCTTGTGTTGTCAAATGCTGATAAATGACAATAAATATGAAATAGACATCTCAGGCCTTGAGAAATTTCATTTTCAGCTTTTGTTCAAACTAAGATTGTTTATGAGTACAGCTAAGTGACATCTCCAGTTTAGCCATTTCTTGACGTACTTTTCAGTTTCTGCAATCTTCCCTGGTTTTTTTCAGCTATGAACTTGTCCTGTGGTGTGCTCTCATTATCTGGAGGATCGGATAGTTTACCTGAGAAAGATCTGCCTGGTTTTATTAGACTCAAGTTTAATAAATGAATGACCCATTCAGTGAGGTTTTTCAATTACTTTTCTGTTTTGAGTGTAGTCTTTCCTTGATTTTTTAAGAATCTTCCATAGGGCATCTAGCCAGCATTATGTGTTTCTAGGTTTATTCCTTCTGTCCTTTTTAGCTATAACAATTACACTGATTGCTCATGGGTGTGATTTCACTGCTTCATAGAATCATAGAATTGTAGGGGTTAGAAGGGACCTCGAGAGATCATCGGGTCCAACCCCCCTGACAAAGCAGCTCCCTAGGACATATCACTCAGGCGTCCAGACAGGTCTTGAATATCTCCAGAGAAGGAGACTCCACCACCTCCCTGGGCAGCCTGTCCCAGGGCTCTGTCACCCTCACTGTGAAAAAGTTCTTCCGCATGTTGGTGCGGAACTTCCTATGCTCCAACTTGCAGTCATTGCCCCTTGTCCTATCCCCACAGACCACTGAAAAGGGGCTGGCTGATTCCCCCTGCATCCCCTGCTTAAGATAACTATAAACTTTAATAAGGTCTCCCCTTAGTCTTCTCTTCTCAAGGCTGAACAGTCCCAACTTACTCAGCCTTTCCCCATAGGGGAAATGCTCCAAGCCCTTAATCATCTTCGTAGCCCTTCTCTGGACAGTCTCCAGGAGTTCCCGGTCCTTTTTATACCAAAGAGCCCAGAACTGGACACAATACTCCAGGTGGGGC
Organism: Gallinula chloropus; assembly: GCF_964237585.1. Classification (NCBI taxonomy): domain Eukaryota; kingdom Metazoa; phylum Chordata; class Aves; order Gruiformes; family Rallidae; genus Gallinula; species Gallinula chloropus. The sequence continues at coordinate 52,629,946 of NC_140088.1, read as the reverse complement.
CTGACCAGGACAGAGTAGAGGGGGAGGATCACTTCCTTTGACCTGCTTCTGTGTAATTTCACTGGCACACTAGTTATAAAAAGCTTCTTCAGTCTATGAGGGAGTTGAAGGCAGCAGGAAATTTAAAACATTGGGTAAAGGAGAAAGGGATGCTGCATTGTTGTTTCAAATCTGTGAGGAACTGCCGCTCCATAACCTGTCATTTCAGATCTCTGGTAAGAAGTGAAGGGGAAAATCAATGATGAACAGACACAGACAGAATGAAACTGTTTAAATGCTTTCCCCCAGAGATTTCCTTGTGTTGTTGTTCTTTGGTGTGGTGATACTTTGAGCTGTGCAAGGTGTGTTATAGCTATTTTTCAGCAGAGGATGTATGCTGTCTCCTTGAGTGCTGGTGAAGATGGAAGCAGCATGGTCTGGTATGGCCCATCCAGAGAGCCTTGCTTTGATTCCTGCAGTATTCTTATACTTAGCTTAGAATCATAGAATGGTCTGGGTTGGAAGGGACCCCAAGGATCATAGAGTTTCAACCCCCCTGCCACAGTCCAGGCCACCAACCTCCAGGCCTGGATCTACACAAGGTTATCCAGGGCCCCATCCAACCTGGCCTTGAACACTTCCAGGGACCAGTGCATCCATTACTTCTCTGGGCAGCCTGTTCCAGCACCTCACCACTCTCTCTGTAAAGAACTTCCCCCTAATATCTCATCTAAACCTTCCCTCCTTTGGCTTTAGTCCATTCTCCCTTGTTCTGCCATTATCTACCCTTTTAAAAAGCTGATTCCCCTCCTGTTTCTCTGCTCCCTTCAGGTACTGGAAGGCTGCAATGAGGTCCCCCTGCAGCCTTCTCTTCTCCAGGCTGAACAAGCCCAGCTCCCTCAGTCTCTCTTCGTAGGGGAGGTGCTCCAGCCCTCTAATCATCTTTGTGGCCTCATCTGAGCCCTCTCCAACAGTTCCACATCTTTCTTTATTGGGGGCCCCAGATCTGGACACAGTTTCAGGAAAGGTGGCTTGTTTTCTCCTTCTAGACAAATCTTTGGTGTTTTTTCATGTTCTGTGAAATTCATAAAAAGTTATAATGATTTGTTATAAATTAGTTTTCTCTCCCATGGTGGGGAGAGTCACTGCTGTCACAATGCTTTCTCAGAATTTAGTTCTGCATAGCACTTGAGTACTGTGGTGAGGTGGGCTAGGGCAGGGCATTTTTCATTTTCTGTTCTCCACTTGCTATTAGCAGGTTTGTTGGATCCGTCACCCTCCTTTTCTTGCTCTTGTTCTGTTTCCATACAGCTCACACTTTCCTTCCCACAATCTGTCATCCTACTTTCCTACCAAACAGAAAAGAACCATTTGTTATAACCTTAAATATAAATGTTAAACAACCAGGAGTAAAGAAGGTTAAGACAGCCAAATAGTTTTCACTGATGATCTTTCCTGATCTTTGTCCCACTGCATAAATACGGGAATAACTAAACTACCATCACATTCAGAGATGAGCAAAATGGATATGTGAATGTTTATTAGCTTTCCAGTTCAGAGATTTATTGCCCTACTTGTTTAAATATTTTGAGAAACATACTGCAGCATTTAAACATGAAAAGCATACACTTCATATAGCTTTCCAGTTTCTGCTCTTCTATGGATGAAATGAAAAGTATTCTGGCCTTGAAGCATCAGCATTTCCAGCCTGACCTCTGGATGCCTACTAAGCCATAGTGAAAGAATTTTGAGGAGAAAAAAGTGTGTTTCATAGTTGCATTTAATCAAGATACTTTGCTGTCCCCCAGGTTTATGCATCTCCACAAAGCCTTGAGAGTACTAATTTCAAAGCCAAGTATTAAACATTCCTTCAACAGATAGTTACTGAGACACAAGTTATACGTGATTATTTTAGGTAGAGAGGGCAGCGTGGAAGATAACGAAGTCATTCACTGGTGATTCAGTTTGATTTTGGTGTAAGGATTCACTGAAACAGATGAGAAATTAATTTAAGTAAAATAAAGCCTTATTAAAGTTTTCTCAACTGGTTGAAGAGCTTAGGGACACAAAAGTTAAAAAGCAAGTAGGGGCAATGCCACTGTGAGGTCTGGTGAATAAACATTTCAATACAGGTATTAGAAACAGTAACTCAGGACTTCGCAAGAAGTTAACAAAGGGATTAACAAGCTTGGAAAAGCTAAATCTTGGGTGTTGGGTAGATTTTTTTTTAACGAGACGGTGTAAATCTGTTGCCTGCTGTGTTAGAAGACCGAGAAAATTCTTCAAACTGTATGGCTGTCTGCATGGGTGTCCTGGTTCTGGCCAGACCAGAGCTACCCTCCCCAAGCAGCCAGGCCAGGTGACCTGAGTTAGTCTGGGCTGTTTCCACATCACTTGACATCACTCCCCCACAAAAGGGGCTGGTTGGGAGGGGTACTCCTTGGTGTCCCCAGGGCAGTCGAAGTGAGGTTGGGGCACTGGGGTTGTTGGATCAGTCCTTGCCTTATGCATCACTCTCTAATTATATGGTTGGTAAGGTACTTTGTGTTATCACAGAGTCATAGAATCATAGGGGTTATAAGGGACCTCCACAGATCATCGGGTTCAACCCCCCTGCCAAAGCAGCTCCCTAGCTCATATTGCACAGACAGGCATCCAGACTGGTCTTGAATATATCCAGAGAAGGAGACTCCACAACCCCCCTGGGCAGCCTGTCCCAGGGCTCTGTCACCCTCACTGGGAAAAAGTTCTTCTGCATGTTGGTGCAGAACTTCCTATGCTCCAACTTGCAGCCATTGCCCCTTGTCCTGTCCCCACAGACCATTGAAAAGGGGCTGGCCATTTCCCCCTGTGTCCCATAATTAAGATATTTATAAACATTAATAGGGTTCCCCCTTAGTCTTCTTTTCTCTAGGCTGAACAGTGCCAGGTCACTCAGCCTTTCCTCATAGGGGAGATGTTCCAGGCCCCTAATCATCTTCGTAGCCCTTCTCTGGACTCTTTCCAGGAGATCCCTGTCTTTTTTATACCAGGGAGCCCAGAACTGGACACAATACTCCAGGTGGGGCCTGACCAGGGCAGAGTAGAGGGGGAGGATCACCTCCTTTGACCTGCTGGCCACACTCCTCCTGATCACCTTGTCTGTAATTGGCTGTTATTGCTCCCCTTTCACAGTGATTTTTGTCAGTAAACTGTCCTTATTCCAACCCAAGGAGGCTCTGTGTGGTTGTCCTGTGGGCATGAGGGGCATGTGGTGCTCAGCCCCTAGTTGGGGCTGAACCACCTCAATGGGAAATACCAGAAGCCAGGCTGTTTCATATCTGGCAAAGAAAAATGGAATTGGTTGCCAAATATGGTTTAGTCATGTAAGTACAGCAATATCAAAAGGAGAAACAGAAGAAGTATGAAGAGCCAAGTGAATAGAGGTGGGTCAGTGTGATGAAAAATGCGTACATGAAAATGTTGTCTCAGTTCCTAGTAGGAAAGTTATTCTTGCTTAATGAAAGGATAGCAGCTATCAAAGGCTTTATTAAAAAGTTGTCATTATGGAGACGGAGGCGAAATGCAGAGCTCAAGAGATGAGGGCTGGACATCTTTCACCCAAGATGTTGAAGGGAAATCTCAAGTAAATGAAGTCTCGGGTCCAGGTTCTCAGAATTTTTCAAAAATCTCACAAATTGAAAAGGTTCATGTTCCACATCAGTTACAACTGCAATATAAGTGTAAAGTAAAAATAATTCCTCAGATATTACTCTGCTTGCTATAATAGGCACTGCTGTACTCTTCCACCAGTATTCTAGGTCTTTTGTGTATTTAGAATGACAGATAGCAAGCTTGCAAATGTTGGAAAAGGACATGCAAGACTAGAGAAATTAGTTGAGAGCTGTTCTCACAGTCGGTATTGAGGCATACTTGTTTGGTTTTAAGTGTGGAGGGACTAAAAATATGAAGGAAGCACCTTGTAGAAAGACCCACATGGTTGTGACGGAGGAACTCTTAAGAAACCCAGTAATACAGATTGCATGTCATGGACATAGACATTATTTCTGAAAGCTTTAAATCATGTGTGTTATGAAGTTATGGGAAGAGTAAACAGCAATGCAAGACTGTGCATATTTCAGTATGGGGTACAATTCTTATCACCTGTGCCTTTGAACTAAAAGACATGCAGCAGAAGTCAAGAGGAATATTGGGGGAACTGGGAAGTCAACTTTCAATCAATGGACAACTGGATTTGTTCATCAAGGCGAGTTATGGCTGAAAACAAACATGAGTACTTGATATTTACTATTTTTTTTCTTAAGCAAGTATTTTTGTGCATAAATAAAATAAAATTGCAAATTAGAAAATTTATAATCACCACAGAGACATTTTTGTATTAAAACTATTAATTTCAGGCTAGTCTGTGTGGGCTTAGTTTGAGTTATATGAGATTGTCTAGACTGGACTCCATGACCTACGTCACAGGAGAAGTTGAGGTCTTCAGTGGTTGTGGATTATTTTTTATTTTTTTTACTGTAGCTCTGGGCTGATATTCCCGGCATGTCTGTTATTTCTTGTGATTAATTTCTGTCTTTTGCTCGCCGTGTTTATATTTACATCATCACTGACTCATTTTGGTGGCTGTGGGTTCTTTTTGTTCAAGAGGATATTTTTCAGTGCAGTGGGTGGAGGAGGTACAGGGATTACCGAATGTGATGTTTCTTGGGGATTACCTCCCAAGATATGAATGGACTGCCAAAAATGTAGGTACTTCAGGAACATAGTCATCATTAGTATGTCTCTTTTTCCAAACAGAGGGCTCGGGCTTGACCTTCCAGTGTAAACAACCAGAAGAACTGTAATTTGTTACTTTGGAAAAAGCTCTGTCCTACAAACATTTATCCTGAACAGTAAACTGTCTAAGAGATGAAATAGTAGCATAAACGCAGAAGGTAAATTGACATCAGGCTTCTGAAATTCCCACCAGCAAAATATTTTAATACAAGTAAATGTCTAACATTTGTAACTTAATTGTTTTTTCTCTTTAGCACTTGTGACTCCAGAGACTGCCAGTGTAGCTGGTTACTGGGACAGGAAGGTTTTTTTTATAAATGCTTATTATAGAAACCTCAGCAAAATGGCTTTTTCCTGAAGAGAGGAAAATTTGCTGTGTTTTATCTATGAAGTTGTACTGGTGCAAATTGAGAATAACTCCACTGATCTCAGTGGGGTGTTTACTAGAAGAGACCTGGCTAATTGATTGTTTACAGATATGCAAATGTAATACCTGTAAGGGTAGAATATTTCAAACAATTTATATTGCCTCTGTCATTCAAAAGCCTGAGGACTATTACAGAAACGCTGGAGTAATGCTTTTAAAGAAGGCTTTATAAGCAGAGAAAATAGACCAACCAAACGAGAACAACCTTCATACAAACCGTCCAAGCACATCACAATCAAACCAGAAAAGGTCTTCTGAGCTCTCTGTTAAACTCCTTGTACTTCACCAGTGGGATTTAGAGAACTGCAGTACTCTTCTGCAAGGAAGAAGAAAATAAGCATGCGGTGCTTTGCCTTGGGCAGACCTACTTAATTTAACACTCTTCTAGTCCCAGGTTCAGCTATCCTGCCAGATGTGTGCCCTGACATGCAGGTTCTGTGTAGCTGGAGTTGAGGGCTCACAGTTTATATTGACATGAAAAAAAAAATATTGCAGCTTTTTAAAATGTGAAAAATCTGAGTGATGGGGGAAAACCAGTGTGAGATGTTTTAGAGCTTAGGTATTCTTTTTGAGGTTGAAAAGAAGGTTACTTGTAAATATTTGCTCCAAATAGAGTAACTTGCTGTTACCAACTTTTGCATGGGAGACAAGGGAGACCTTAATTTACTTGGAATAAAGTCTAAACTTAGAAGAGACCTGATATTTGAGTGTGGTCTGGGCAGGCCCTAATGAAGGAAAAGAAATGCAGCTGGCTATTTGCTTGAGGTATTTGTTGGCTCTGGGCAACAGAGGAGAAGAGTACCAAAGCTTCCCATGGTCCTGCAAATTTTATTGATCTGAGTTCCTTTTTCATCTGTGTTTCCATTGACTTCGGTCCCCTAAGTTATGTCTTTGCATGACTTCAATCTTTGCTGTAAAGTGACATCATTAAGTCAAATAATTATTTAATTTTGGTTCCATCATTTTTGGGGGGTTGGGGGGGGAGTGTTTCACCGTTTTCATCAACAAACGAAGTATTATAATACTTCTGTTTCTAAGCAGATTTGCACAGCAAATCAAAGAACAGTAAACTGGAGAAACTCTGTTTTGAAAAGTGAACTTTGTCAGTTGATACTATTCACCATCTGCCTTTTTTAAGCATTTTTCCTCAGTGCTTACAACCAACCATTACATAAAACCAAATTACAATAGCTTTGCTCTGCAAAACTGTGGGCTGTTTTGTTCAAATAACCATTAAATGAGTAGGCTCTTTCGCGCTTGCTTGATGTTAAAAGCATATGTCAGCATTTAGAAATTCAAGGTAAAAATACTAAAATACAAGATGGGATGTCTGGCTGAAACTTGGAGCAACAGGCGTTGAATTAGTGCTACAGAGCCCAGGGCAAATAGGAGACTTAAAATTACAGTTCTCAAGTGTGTATGCAATTTAGTGCTTAGGAAAAAATGTTTTCACGTATCCTCAATTTGCTCTATCAAACACTCTGGATAAGTAGTAAGGAGTAAGAGTTGGAGATAAATGCAGTGTTTAGGATGTGGATGTTGTCATAGTAGAAGTCTTTTGAAGTGCTCTCGGTACATTAGTGCTGTTTAAAGTTAATTTGCTTGTATTCGCTCACACTGATGTATGTTTTGCCATTCCTTTCCACTATGTTCTAGCTCAAAGGGCAGAGTGCTGCCTGTTTTTTTCAAGTGCAGGAAGCTGGTGGTTCAGAGACCTTTCTGTCACGGGGCTGTCGGAGAAGAAAACATCTCAGTCAAATATTAAAACCTGGTGTTAGCTTGCTCTGAAAGTCACTGGCTTCTAATGTGACTGAAGCTTAGATTTATATTAGTGTCTAAGCTGTTTGGGCTGAGGGTGTTGTATCATTAGGGGAAGCTGGACACATGGTTTTATTCCCACTTTTGTTCTGTACATTGTTGGTGTAAATCTATTAAAGTAGTTTCCTCAAAGGAGAAGCATCTATTGAAATCTTAGGGTATTTTGACATCTAATTTCTTCTTAAACTCTATGCCCTCGGTGCCCTAGTTTTGTTTTGCCTGCAAAGGGAAATACCAGAAGGATGCTGACAGTCTGACTGACTACAGTATCAGTGAAGCACTTAGACACTGAAATGGCAGTGCTGCTGCTGCTTGCTGCTGGAAAATGCAGCCACAAAGGTAGCTATCCCAAAGATACATATGCAAAAGAACCAGAGGGGAAAGTATTGCTCAGTATAGTGCTGTATACACACACACACACACACACACATACATGAGATGTTGTAATAAACTTGGACAAGGAGAAAATGAATGAAGTCTCAAGGGGTGATAGGAAAAGGGGAAGAGCTTTATACTGGGACTGAGACAGTGGTTCAAAACCCTCAGGCCCTCTGCTCACCTCCATGTTGCCTCAGCTTAGCAGAGAGGGGATTTCAAGTAGTTGAGAACATGAAAAGCAAAACACCAGCTTTGCGCAAGAGGGAGGTAGACCTGAGCAATTGTTTTGTTGGCTGTGCAGCTATGTAAGCTACAAAGCAATGATGGGTTTGAGCTGTTCTTTTAAATAAGCCTGAAGGCTCTTTAGCAGCTCATAGTCTGAGGTTAGGGCTAAGGGGTACAATCTCTCATGTCTGTCTCTGCTTAGGTAGCAGCTAAACCTTCTCTGGAGGGCTTGGGCACCGCCAAACAAGACAGATCGCATTTGGTACCTCAGTCAAGGCCCTTAAAATAGATGTAACAAAGTTTTATTCTTGGTTAGGGGCAAGGAGCTAGTGTGCCAGAAATACTCCAAACATAGGCTAATAGAAAAAGATTGTTGCTATTTCTTACCTATGTAAGTCTCCGAAAAGACAGGATGTTGTTAAACATCAGAGGGGCCCAGAACGGACAAAACTCCCTTACAATTGCTATTATTACGCTGCATGGAAATATCCTATTCTATGGGAATTGGTCAGCCATTGAAACAGGATCTGGGAATAACTGTGGGAAGTCATCCTGGAAAGCGCCATTTGAAAGCTCTGCAATAGAGCAATTTGTCTCTTAGGAGAGAGAAAAAAAGTCAAAAGAACTACAAAAGATCACTCAGTCTTTAACAGTTTGGGAGGAGGGTGAAAATAGATAGCTCCTGTGCAGTGCTCTCTTCTAATTCCTGATTTTTTTTGTTGTTATTGCTGGAGAGTGGATCAGTGGTAGTTAAAGGCTGTTTTGCAGCAGTATTAATAGGGTTATATAATTTCAAATGCATTCCTGAATTCTGTAGATTTAATAGTTTCTAGGAATTGGGGCTGTAATTCTGTGCTGAGATGGAGAATGCCAGATTTAAATTACACCGTTACACTCTGCGTTGTCAGAGTTCCTGAAAAATCTATAGATGGCTGCCATTATTTCTTTCAGAAGTTTATTAGCTTTATTTAGTATTTGTAAGTAGCTGATTATTTTCCTCCTGATCTTTTGGAACACTGCTTGCCCACATTAGCTTTGTATCAAGATGTCATCATTGTTTTTATGGGAATTCTCTAGGTTGATGAACCGTCAATTTTCTTCTTCTGTGTTTCACTTCAAAACTTGGTAATAAAATATTTCCAGGATTTTGTTTTCGTTTACCTTACTGAAATTAATGCTTGAAGATACAGTTTTAGGGAAGAAAAAAGAAAAAAAAAACCCAGTATTTTATGTTGTCTTCTGATTTTGTTTTGCTGAAGCTGCTTATTTTACTGATTCCTACATTTGAAGGAGCATATGCAGGCAGAGTTCACTTTCCTTGTTGGAAGATCAAACGACAGAACATTGACCTCTGTAAATGGAGAAGACTAAATTCTTCCAGAATCAGTGAAGTCAGACAAACCGTTCACCTTTCCCCGAGCTTGGCTTGCCAGTTGATCATCCCTGTTACTGTGTGTGTCCAGTAACTGAACTAAGGAACATCTGTTTGGTTCTAGCAGCCCCTGGTCCTCATGACAGACTGATTCTCTTGACTGACACCTAGCACTCAGTGTAGATTCATTACATTTGTATCAATTGCAGTTCCATCAAGTCCTTAAACAATCATGAATGAAAACAGGGTATCTTACCATTGGGGATTAGAGGGGAAATCAGTGAGCAGCATTTGGCTGGCTTGCGATGATTTCCATGGCATTTTCCAGCAAAAACTTCTTTGAAAATGATATGTACTGTGAGTATCTCAGGATGAACACAGGATATTGGTATGAAACTCTTCTAGGTACTTCACAGAAGAAAACTAGATTGCATGCCAACTCAGATGGTTTTTTGGTACTTCATTTTCTCATTGCATTTTGTCTTTAGTACTTCATTTCATTTCTTCATTTTCATTTCGTTGCCCCTGCACCATTGCTTCTCCATCTGACCCTGTGCATGCTCTTGCCCAGAAGACTGTGCTCCTTCCTTCTCCCATAAAAGCATCCCCCTCTGTGCCCCATGGAACTTTGGAAAATGCCGTGTTTTTCTCTCATCTTGAATTCAAGTAATGTGAAATTCAGATTGTTTAGTCTTGATTTAAACCTATATACAAGAGCTATGTTTAATGCACATGGAAAAAACCAGTAGTGTAATATTTGACACTGAGTTGTATTTTCATGGCTGTTCCATGATAGCACTGTTATAAATGACCTAGAATTTCTATTTATTTATTCTTTTCTTATAAGGTGTTTGGCTTTATAGTTGTTGAAATCACTGGGACAACACTTCTCTGTGGCTGGATGAGAACTTCATTAAAAGATGTCAGAGGTAAGGTGCTGCAGTACAGGTTCCCATGCGTACTTTTGATGACAGTGCTGTTGGGTCAGGAAGGATTCCTGCAGACAGTTCGGCTCCCTGTTAGAGCTGCTGTATGCCTGCCTACATCTGCCCATGGTTCTGGTAGCACTCCATAGCTATAGCATCTAGATTCCCAATCCCTTTTACTTGAGGTTTAAGTACTTCCCAGGCATCTTGTCTGAAGCACCCAAGAAAATAAAAAGAAATATATTAGCCCCTAACATACAAGCCAGCTCTGCATCTTACAAGCTCAGAAATGGGCTGCTTATCTTAGGTTGCTGTTCTCCTTTACTTTGGTATCAGGGCTTTACCTTTGGATGATGTGATGCTGCAAAGTTGATGTAATCCAAAACCGCAATGGAGCTTTTGGTACAAATGTCTGTTAGCTACTGCTGCTTGGAGCAATGAAGAATCTCTTTGCTGCCAGTAAAATACAAGTCCAAGCCTGTTCCTAAATGCAGACTCACTTTCCATCCTCCTTAGTTGTGTGTTTGCCGCTCTAGGTTCAGGCTGAATGTTTTAAAGAAGCTGAAATGGATCCAGTCTCTGGATCATCAGAAAAGGATGAATCATTACAGTACAGTCTACTAGCAGGTAGGCTAAGTTTGCCTTTTTCAAAGCACAGTTTCAGGTAGAGCTACAGACGGGCTTTTGCAAGGGGAGATTTTGGTTGGGTATTGGGGTACGCTTCTTCACTGAAAGGGTCATCAAGCACTGGAGCAGACTCCCCAGGGAACTGATTGAGGCATCATCGCTGGAGGTATTTAGAAGATGTGTAGATATCTGCTGGGAATACCACACAGCAATCTGCAAGAACTCCAGGAGACTCCTGGAGTCTGTAGATGACAACTTTCTGGTTCAGGTTTTGGACAGACTGACCAGAGGTGATGCATTGCTGGACCTGGTGCTCACCAATGTGAGGGAGATCATTAAAGGTGTTAAGGTTGGAGACAGCCTGGGCTGCAGTGACCATGCCTTAGTTGAGGTTGCGATCTCTAAGAATGTGGGCCTGGCAAAGCATGGGATCAGGACCCTGAACTTTAGGAAGGCAAACTTTAGGCTGTCTAAGGACTTGTTGGCCCAAGATCTCCTGGGAGGTGGTCCTTAGAGACAGAAATGTTGAGGAAAGTTGGCTACTCTTTAAGGATGCCTTTCTGAGAGCTCAAGAGCTCTCTGTCCCTCCGAATAAAAAAGTGGGCAGCAGGGGCAGGACACCAGCATATTCATAATTCTCAAGTCCCAGAACCTTGCATCCCTGGATCCTCTAGGTGGGAACTGGGGGAGTAAATCCCCCCCCACCACTGTAAGGGCAGAGCAAGTCCGAGACCACCTCATGAGACTGAATGTCTACAAGTCTGTGGGGCCGGATGACATGCATCCCAGGGTCCTGAAGGAGCTGCTGATGTGGTTGTTGAACTGCTCTCCATCGTATTTGAAAAGTCGTGGCTGTCTGTGAGGTCCCTGGGGATTGGAAAAAAGGTCACGTCACTCCCATGTGTGAGAAAGGGAGCAAGGAAGACCAGGGAATTACAGGCCGGTGAGACTCACCTCTGTGCCTGGGAAGATCATGGAACAGATCCTCCTGGACGACATGTTGGAGCACATGAGGGAAGAGCATGTGATCTGGGACAGCCAGCACGGCTTCACCAAGGGAAGGTCATGCCTCACCAATCTAGTGACCTTCTATGATGGAGTGACAGCATCAGTAGATAAAGGGAAGGCAACTGATGTCATCTACCTGGACTTGTGCAAGGCCTTTGACACAGTCCCACACCACATCTTTATCTCCAAATTGGAGAGATGTGGTTTTGATGGGTGGACCATCCAGTGGATAAGAAACTGGTTAACAGACCGTAGCCAAAGGGTGGTGGTCAATGGGTCTACGTCCAGGTGGAGGCCAGTGACAAGTGATGTCCCCCAGGGGTCTGTCTTGGAACTGGTTCTCTTTAACATCTTTATCAATGACATGGATGATGGAATTGAGTGCACCCTCAGCAAGTTTGCGGATGACACAAAGCTGAGTGGTGTGGTCGACACCCCAGAAGGAAAGGAAGCCATCCAGAGGGATCTTGACAGGCTGGAAAGGTGGGCCCAGGGGAACCTAATGAGGTTCAACACTGCCAAGTGTAAGGTGTTGCACTTGGGCCGGAAGAATCCCAGACACAGATACAGACTGGGAGAAGAGCTTCTTGAGAGTATCCCTGCTGAGAAGGTTCTGGGGGTTCTGTTGGATGAGAAACTTAACATGAGCCAGCAGTGTGCTCTTGCAGCTCACATGGCCAATGGTATCCTGGGCTTCATCAGAAGAGGGATGGCCAGCAGGGACAGGGAGGTGATTGTCCCTCTCTACTCTGCCCTTCTGAGGCCCCATCTGGAGTCCTGTGTCCAGATCTGGGGCCTGCGATACAAGAAAGATGTGGAACTGTTGGAGAGGGTTCAGAGGAGGCCACGAAGATGATCAGAGGGCTGGAGCACCTCCTCTACGAAGAGAGGTTGGAGGACCTGGGCTTGTTCAGCCTGGAGAAGAGAAGGCTGGGGGAGGACCTCATTGCAGCCTTCCAGTACTTGAAGGGAGCATACAAACGGGAGGGGAATCAACTTTTTAAAAGGGTAGATAATGGCAGGACAAGGGGGAATGGATTAAAACTAAAGGAAGGAAGGTTTAGATTAGATATTAGGGGGAAGTTTTTTACAGAGAGAGTGGTGAGGTGCTGGAACAGGCTGCCCAGAGAAGTAGTGGATGCACTGGTCCCTGGAAGTGTTCAAGGCCAGGTTGGATGGGGCCCTGGATAACCTTGTGTAGATCCAGGCCTGGAGGTTGGTGTCCCTGCCTGGGGCAGGGGAGGTTGAAGCTCTATGATCCTTGGGGTCCCTTCCAACCCATGCCATTCTATGATTCTATGATATGGTGCAGCTGATCTTTGGAGGAGCAAGGAGGCAGTCTCTCCTAGGGTAGGAGTGTGTGTGCTGAGGGGCCATGAGAGCCATCAAGCCTTTGGGGCTGAGACAGCCCTGCAGCCATGTTACGTATCACAGACTGTGCTGCAAACCCTTTAGGAAAGGAAACATCATCTCCGGTGCTCATAAGCCCTGGAGAAGAAAGGGAAAAGGAGGGTGGAAATCCCACAGTCTTGTGGGGCTGCACCTGTCTGTGGGTTGGGCTGTGCTCAGACAGAGGAGTGCTGCTGCAGAGCCTGCAGCTTGGCACCAAGAGCCAGGCAGGTGCAGTGGTGGGACAGGTGAGGAGAGGGATGCTGTATGTTTCCCAAATGGCTGCTTGACCCCACCGGCAGGCAGCGTGTCAAACTGCTGGGCTGTTGAGGCTAAAAGGTAATTCCCAAGTAGCGCCTGGATACTGAACTGGAACAGTGAGATAACAGAAATTGAAATGGATCATGGAAAGTCTAACTGGAAAATATTGGTTAGATCATCTAATTCATCAGCCTTTCAAAGCAGGATTGTTCTCAAATGTATTTTTGGGTGCACTGTCCAGTTTTATTTTAAAGAAGCCCGTTAAAATGTTTAAGCTGAATATTGTACTTGAGTTTGGAGTGAGTGTATGGCGCGTGATCCCTCTGACACTGCTGCATAGTTTCGATTTCTTGCCATGCTATTAATAAATCTAGACAAAGACCAGATGCAAGCAAGCTGTAGCTGAACTCAAGAATCTGTGAAAGCTGGGCTAACCTCTTTAACAGTGTACCAGATGGCTGTTACATTAACTCAGCCACTTTTTTTGCTAAAGCTAAGCGATTTCTTGATAGCATGAGGACAAAACCTAAGAGCAGAAATGAAGCGTGACCTTTGAGACCAGGTCTTCCCCTTTGACGGTTTTACCATTTAGTATAAATTGATGGGAATATTCAAACCTACCATTACAATGTTATAGCTGACAATTTTCTTTCTCTTTGGACCTCCTTTTTCATTGTTTTTACACTGAAGTCGTAGAGTAGCTTTAGGATAAGCATGTGCAAACCTCACATGGCTATATATCTGAAGTGTTAACAAGCACGAGGTCTTCATAAATGGTTACCATCTGATTAAAGAAGTGTTACACCACAGTGCAGTTATTTGTATTTTTTTGAAAAAAGCAGCTGGAGAAGCTCCTGGTGGTGGTCTGTAACCTTTTGTGTTTCACATTGGAAAACTGGCCCAACTGTGGGTTTCTTAGTGAAAGCTGCTGATACAGTACAATGATAGCAAGGCAAACCAGGGGTCTGTCTTTATAGCAGTACAGAAGGATGCAAACGCTGGCTATTTAATTTGCCTGAATGAACAAACACAATGCAAACATGTAAAGTGTTGATAACCTTTTCTGAGAGGCTTCATTATCTTGAGAATAACCTGTTGCCAGCGATCTCTGATGCCTCTTAACTAATTGTACTTCTCCACAAAAAGCACAAAAGTGCTTGTGAGAAATCTCTGGAGACACCCCGGCTCTACCAATGCAGAATGTACCTAAATCAGGCAATTAAAGTTGGGTTTTTTTTTCTGCTGTCAGTGGAGAGTATCACCAGGGACAATAACAAGGTGTGGGTAACACTTAAAAGCTTGTGACGGGTCCAGGTGTAGTTGAAGTTGAGCCAAAGCAAGGCATGGCTGGGCTGTTGTGGTGGTGCAGCAGCCTTGCAGGGCAGTAGGCAATGAGCCCCACGTGAGGGTTTCCTCAATTCATGTTGGTCCCACAACTTGGAAGGATGAAGAGACAGGGCTGTGACAAGAGCTGAAGGTGGTGGAAACGGGATTGTTTTGTGGTTTGTTTTTTTTTTTTGTAAATTGCAACTGTATCTTGATGCTGCTGTATGCAGATATGGCTCAGCTCATGGGCTTCACACTATCTTAAGAAACAAAAGGAAGAGATTAGCCTAGATTTAAAACAAACAACATGACGATGATTCAAGTTGTTGGTTTCCTTGAGAGAAAAACTTGAGACAATCTAAGGTTTCCAATTAAGCAGCATAGTTCTGTGTAGTTCTGATGCAAAGCTGCATGCATCTTGTTAGTTTTGACTAAATTGCATTGACTACTTTGATTTATTTTGTAAGTTGTTGCTTGAAAGCCTCTTGAAGTCCTTGTTAGCAGTACTGTGGAATACTTACATTGCTCTTTTTCAGAGGTTGAAATATTTAACAATCTATTTTCTGGTTAGTTAGTAATTCCCATGATATCATCTGTACTCAAGCATACAGTCCTTAGCAGTGCTTTCATCGTCTGTGAGGCACAAATCTGTGGTTTTGTGATACAAAAAGAATACACTAATAATGGCCTTGAGACCTTAACATAACAATGAAATATTTTAATGGAAACAAAATTATTGAAGTAAAGTGGTTAAGGTATTTTAATTTCAAGTAGATATTTCCAAAGGAAAATAGAATAACTTTGTGTCTTTAATCTTGTTTTCCATTCTACATTATATTAATATTTTTGTCTACATTGCCCATGCTATTAATGAGACTTTTTTATCTCCAGTACATATGATGTCGAGGGTAACATCAGGAAATCACTTTCTGAGTTGCAAATAAATTCTCAAATTGTATCTGGATAATATATAAGGAATTTTATTTTTAATTGTCATTTTAATATTGGGCATGAGAGAGAAAGTAAGCCACAAAATAAATTGATGTGCTCAAAGATGGGTGGTTTTCTTGAAGGGAGAGTTCCACTGGCATTTTCTTCTTCCTATTTACTACCCAGCAGTCATGGGACTGTTGTGAGGAAATCAACTTTGTCGTGTTTCAGCTTTTCAGGTCCTTGTCCAGTGCATCTCGTCCCACTTTTATTATGCAATGTGATTGCTAAAATCCATATCTGCTTTTTCTTTGTTTTGCCTAGATTTTTGCTTGTCTTACATCTTAAGCTGCACCAATGGTACTAGTCTGACTTCCTAACACAGCTTTTCCCACTCGGATTCATACAACTTGTCGATTTCTTCTGTGTCTTCTCTGGAGTAATTTTTAATTCCTTGTGCCCTTTAAGATCATGATGATTTCCTTATCTGCAGTAGTCATTAAAGTCATTTAGGTTTGTGTTTTACCTTGCCTTGTGTATTTGATGTGGTGTTGGGGTTGGTTTGGTTATTTTCTTTTTCTGTAGATGATTACTTTGCCAACTTTTTAATCTGCTAGTGTCAGTAAAGAAGATAGATGAGCTTGGATTTTTTTCCCCCTAAAGCACAGTATTAGGGTGTTTCATAGGGCTTTTGACTTTACTGAGGGAACAGAGTAGTCCCCTGACAGCTGAAGTAGAATCTCCTGCTCTATTCATACCTGCACATGCTACTTTGAGTTTTTCTTGACCCAAATACTCTATGCAAAGTGAAGCAATTACAAAACAGAGGAAAATTGTATTCCATCTTAGCCTGTGCCTGGTGGTTGGGGATATTACCTGAAGGATGTGGGATTCAGGTGGCTTAGCAAGTGATACTGAGTAATGTATCACTTATAAACCTTTGTAGATTGAGGTGAGTTTTTATTTATGTTCATTCATAGATTTTTATGTCATTCTGGTTTTGTTCATTTAGGCCCCAGTTAGACAAAGGTCTTACACACTTGCTTCAGTGATGAGTGCTTTACAAACTTGGATCTTAAATAATAACACCTGTGGTGCAAGGACTTCTCCCAGCTTCCTGAAAATGTTCTTGATAAGTCATTTCACTGGCCCATTTTAAGGAGTTTGTGTTGGATTAATCAAATTATTTTCTGGAGTCTCAGAGCCATTTGTCCAATTAATCTTGTCTATAGTATTTGACAGAAATTTATATATTCATTTGGGCTTCCTGTGTTTTGCTTAATGAGTTAATACATTGTCTTAAGCAGAATGAATGTGATATAAAACTGCAGTGACATTATTTGGCATATCAACAATTAAAAAGTAATAGGAGGAAACTATCAAAGTCACTTACTGAGATGTTGAAGGAAAACCAAGGCTGGAATTGGCTGTTAGGATGCAGTATGCTTACCATAGTGGGAGAGGAGATAACAGGCTCTGATACAGTAAGATCAAGTACAATGTTAATCAGAAATATTCTTAGCTGAGCAGCGTAGTTTTGTGGTCCTATTTCACAAGCCACTCACAGAATCACAGAATCGTAGGGGTTGGAAGGGACCTCCAGAGATCATCGACTCCAACCCCCCTGCCAGAGCAGGTTTCCTAGGACAGATCTCACAGGGAGGCGTCCAGATGGGTCTTGAATATCTCCAGAGAAGGAGACTTCACACCCCTCTGGGCAGCCTGTCCCAGGGCTCTGTCTACCTCACTGGGAAAAGGTTCTTCCGCATGTTGGTGCAGAACTTCCTGTGCTCCAACTTGAGGCCATTGCCCCTTGTCCTGTCTCCACAGACCACTGAAGAGGGGCTGGCTGTTTTCCCTTGTGTCTCACACTTAAAATCTTTATAAATATTAATAAGATCACCTCTTAGTTTTCTTTTCTCTAGGCTGAACAGTCCCAGCTCACTCAGCCTTTCCATGTAGGGGAGATGCTCCAGGCCCTTAATCATCTTTGTAGCCCTCCACTGGACTCTCTCCAGGAGATCCCTGTCTTTTTATATAACAGGGAGCCCAGAACTGGACACAATACTCCAGGTGGGGCCTGACCAGGGCAGAGTCCACCCAGTACGTCACTCACAAGGTAATTGAGAGGCGTATGTGATGCTTTGCAAAAGTATTTTTTTCCCTCTTGACTGGATTAAAAGAGAGGGTGGGGAGAGTTTCACTACTCTCCATAGAGCACAGCGCTGAAACACCTGGGAATCCAACATCTGATCAAAGCTATTCTATGAGCATGTAAAGTTAGTTTTTCTTGGCTGCAAGTGCAAAAATTTAAGCACATTAAGTGGTATTTTTCAAGTCTTTTCCATTCCCTACTGATGTCATCTTTAAATGTGGTAATTCATCCTTAACTGGTGAAGCAACATTATTCACAAGAGGAATTTATGCAGTGGAGGCTTTCTTGTGGCATTTCCTTCCTGCTGATGCTTCCCAGCACTGAGCACTCTGTCCATGCTCCTGGAGCCTGTGGACAGCTGATGGCTGGGATGCGCCAGGAGCACCTGGCTCCTGGGAATGCCTGGCTTCCTGGTTGTCACCTTGCTCCTGGGAGTCCTACTGGATAAGTACACTGGAGCTCCACAGAAAAGAAAGGAAAATGTTATCATGTTCTGTGTTGCAGTGGCTCATGCAAAGTGTAAATGAGAAATGAATTAGCTTCTGCATGTCTGGGTGTGTGGGGGAGTGGTAAGAACAGTAGAAGGCATGTTTCACCAAAGGTATGGAAGAAAAATCATGTTGGATTTAGCGTCATCCTTGGTAGTTATGTAGTTTACAGATTTGCTGCATTTCATTGTGTGAGCTCATACTTGTAACACTTTGTCATTCATTTACAAGAATTGAAGAAATTGGGATTTAACTCAGACCTGCTAATCTAATTCCCCAATGCTAAATGCAAAAGTTTATTGTGAGCATATTTCTTTAGATTCAATCATGGAATATTGGGTACAAGTAAATGTATTAGCTCCCTTTGTTTGTAATATTTATATGGTATTTAAAGAACACAGATACTTTTTCAAAGTCAACTACAGAATTGTTTGTTCATGCCAATTACCAAGATATAACTTGCCTTTTACTGTCATCCAGCTAAATTTTGGTAATAATCACACAGTTTAGAATGCAGTTTCTCTGAAAGGAGATTATAAAATCTGTTAGTTGCTGGTTTTCAAATAGAAATTCTTATGACTTGACTTTGCTTTCCTGTTTTCTGCCATCTGACTTTGTGAACGTTGCCTGAGAAACATTTTTGATGCGCCATTGTCTGCTTTTCCCTTTCAAGCCAAAGTCCACTAAGCATCTTTCTGGGCCCCTACACTGGGTCTATTGTCCATGTGCCTGCTGTGGTCTAAACTCAATCTTGTAGTGCACTTCTAAAACCAGGGAAGAGCTGTTCTGTGTGTAAGGGTGTGCAGCTGTAGAGATTTATGACTGCTGTCTGTGTTAGTATAACCCTTAGGATATCCTGTCAATTGTTGGGATTCATCCTTATCATAAGGAGAATTCTCCTCTCTCCCTCACTATCCTTCTTTCCACAAACACTATCTTCTCTTTAACCTCATATATTGTAACAGTGGATTTAATCTCCCTTTCTTCACCACCTTGTCCATCACTTTGCTCTTCCAGATCTGCAAACCATGTCTTTTGCTCCAGTGACATAACTCTTGGTTCCTTGCCAAGTGTTCAGCTTAAGTTGGGCCGCTGAAGTGATGACATGAGTGTTTCTGAGTAGCTGTGATATTTATCCAGGAAGTCTACAGTCTGTCCCAAGATGTTGCACTTCAGTTTGTACTGGCTACCTGACATCTCATGCTGCATTTCAAGGTCTCAAGCAGGATTTGGGAAAAGGCCTCTTGGACTTCTTGGGTGGTGAGGGAATGACTGAGCGACAGGTCTGTGGTGGCAATAACATCTTTGCCAGAGTACTCGAATAGTGGTGGCTGGTGTGAGTGGCACTGAGGTTCCAAGTTTGTTTTTCATCTAGATGATACAGCTGTATGGATTGCTGGTTAGCACATTTTGAATGCAAAACAGCTCTTAGTTTTATGAACTGGTAGGACATAAGGACAGCAGGCATATGTTAGTGTTAAATTATAGAATCTGTTTTTCTCTTTTATGCTATGCACATCCAGTTAGTTAGAAAAACACATTTTTATTTAATTTCCTGTAAAAATTCCTAATTAAAAAAAAGGTCTTTTGGAGATCCTACAAGTGCCTTGATAACTTGCTCAGTCAGATTTTTCCAAATGTGCCTAACGCTGAAGTTTTCTAACACTGGTGTAGTTTATGCACATCATTACACTCGGACATACATTAGAAAATGTAAGGATCTTTCTCATCTTGCGTGTCTGGATGGCAGATGAGCACTTCTGTGTTTTCATTAGCAAACCCAGCTTTTAATATGATGGGTTTTCAGTATGAGTTTTAACTTGCTGTAAAGAAAAACACAAAAACCAATCCCTCCATTTCTTTTTTGCCATAAGAAGAGTAATGCAAAGAGAAGTTGTCCCTCTCCATGCCCTTGACCTCTGTGTCATGGTATGTGGCAGACAGTAAAAAATTTCCAACCAGAACACCCAGACCCAGTGCCAATAATGCATGTAATGTGCTTCATTTCTTCTCCTATTGATGTGAGCTCACAGAAATATGCTGTTAGGACAGCAGACTACATCTAGAAAGAAATTGGTCACCTGTAATCTTATGAGTTGGAGGATGCTGCTTCAACACGAGGTAGCAAAGATTCCAAACCAAGGATGTAAAGCTAGCTACTTTCAGTGCTATGTAGCCAAAAATGTATTTAATGCATGACAGTTAGGCTGCTTTTGATC
Source organism: Gallinula chloropus (assembly GCF_964237585.1). Taxonomy (NCBI): domain Eukaryota; kingdom Metazoa; phylum Chordata; class Aves; order Gruiformes; family Rallidae; genus Gallinula; species Gallinula chloropus. Next base: position 52,609,642 of record NC_140088.1, on the reverse strand, counting down.
AGACATGATGATTTCAGGACTCTTATATTGTCTATATTTATATTCTGTATCTAAAAATCTGTAAACCCCTTTTCATTCACCAATTCCCAAATTCCTGTGTAGCAATGGTAGTTCAGAGTAATAATCTCTTCTGAGATTATAACAACTGGAGGCCATTACTCTTCTTAGGATGTTTTCTAGAGAGAAACATGGTACTTCAGGTTTGAAAGTAGTTTTCTTTGTGTTCCTGTTTGCTGCCCTTGCTGTAGGTAGTGCATCGGGTTTCATTAGTGGTGGCAAATATTCTGTCAGTCTTGAATCCCAAATAATACCAATGAACTGCTGCAAGTCAGTTTTGCTGAACAATCCACAGCTGTGAGCAGTTGCCTGCACCTCAAGACGATGCTGTGGTCTAGAATCCTTGCCTTTGGCTCGTAAGTGGGTATAGAAGTCACCCACGCTTTCCTGTATCTGGAAGAAAATTGGGAACAAGTGACTTGAACATTGCTGAAGTTTGGTCAGAGTGGTGAGAGGTCGTGGTCCCCTGCACACTGCAGCGCGTTGGTGTGCACATGTTGGTGTGCGTCTGCCCGCAGCCTCCTCTGCAGCCGCCTTCGTCTGAGCTGTTGGCAACGTGTCTCCGCTTCCTCGGAGTAGGCCGCAGCCGTTCGAGTGTTGAATTTCAGTCGATTTTCTAGTCTGCAAGGAGTAACCTTGAGAAGGAATAAAGGAGTATCATGGAAAGCAACCGGGAATAAATCGAGCTTTTCAGAATATTACAGCCATCTGCTTTCTTCCCAACGTGATTCGCAGTGCTGGTCACGCTGTGTGAAATAGAACAAAGATAATTTGTAATGAATGTTTAACTAATTTCACTGGATTTTGTGGCCTTTGGACAGAAGCCAAGGTATCTCTTATACCTTGATGTTATGAAAATACCTGTGAAATACCTTCAGCAAACCATGTCTCATTTGGCAGTTTCTGTAATTCTGTATGAGGACTCCCCTACAGTAGGAGATTTTTTAGCATAAATTTAACACTTCTGTTAACCCCATTTTAAGTTGTGAGTTTGGGGTTGGTTTTTTAAATGTTGTGTTTTTCCTTAATATACCATGTCATAGCACTGATAGACTATTAAGCACCCCTGCTCTGTTTACGGTCATATCAGCTAATGGTTCTGGGCAGATCTAAATAAGAAAGTGCTTAAAATACCAGGGCTTTCTCTGTGTGAAAATTGCCAATATTGTAATAGCCCTGGATTAGAGCTGCAGCAGTGGGGAGCAATGGAAAATGGTTCTTTGTTCACCGCAGTCACAGAACTGTTTTCATTCTCGATCGGATAAGCTGCGCTGCGAAATGGACTAGTGTCCATTGCAATTACGTGTGCAATTTGATAGCTCTTTTTAAAATTTAATTATAAATAGCTTTGAATATGTATAATAGAATTGTTATTAATATTTATAATTAAGTTGGCTTTTAATGAATTTCCAGTAGCAGCAAATTAATGTAACTCATTATTTATGGAAAATATATGGCTAATTCTAATGAAAAACTGTTTCACGCTCAAATGTTATTTTCAGTTTACATTTTGTCCAGCATTCACTCACATTATTTAATTTTTTGATTTTTTTTTTATTGTTTGGATTTCTTCATGGGCATCATAGGCCAGTTGTAAATTTGAGTGAGCTTTGTATGGCTACCAAGAGTTGCTGTGGATTTCTTCTAGAGCATGTATTAGGGTGAAGGCATAGTGGACTTGTGATTTCCTTTGAAGCTCTAGTAGATCTTCAGTAATAAGAAATGTAGAATTAGGAAATCCACACTCACCTAAATCTGCAACTGTGTTCTTGTCTTTAGGCGTACAGCTGCCTGGAGGAGTTGGCTTTGCTTGGTCTGCATCTGAGAACATGAACCTATTTCCACTTAAAAAAAGGGGAGTACTGGTAAGTAGAACGCTGAGGGATTATGTTTGGAATCTAATCTGTGTTCGTGTATATCAGAGCAAATTAATTTATATTAGTAGTTTTGCATTCTTACTGACCTTTTCTTTGTAAAAGTTTTTTGCAATTAGCACAAACAGCTCATGTTGCACGAGAACTGGGGACTAACTAAGGGCAGGCAAGTAAACAGAAGGGTGGGAAATCAGAACATGATTTTTGCTTTCTCATTTGAACTTGCACCGCGGTAGTTAAGAGACCCAGTTCTGGAATAGTTTTTCTCTGGAGACTGAAGGTATGTAACGGACAGGAGATCAGTCCTCACTTGTAAAGGTGCTGTGATGAAAGACATGGAGCACTTCAAGGGGAAAAAATACATAGGGTGGGGGAAATGTTACAATTTTTTTCCAAATTATCAAAAACATGAGGGATTTTTTTCTTTTTGTAAATGTTCTGTCAGCAATTGGAATTTTTATACATTGTGTTAATCCTACCTTTATATAAAAGTCATAAATCTTATAAATTAATGTGTCAGGCAGTTACCAGAACTCTTCAGTCTGTTTCTTTTTATGGAGTGATCTGACACGTTTTGCAAACAGCAGACCTAGGTGCTCTGCATGAGTCCCCAACTGGATTTTTGGCGATCAGCTCACAGGAATGGACTCTGGCACTGCTTCCAATCAGGCGAGAAAATGTGGTTTAACTTAAAGGTAATAGTACTGGAAAAAAAAGATACGAATTATTGACCTTTTGACATCGGATTTTAAAGTTTAGCATAATGGTATTGTGGCCTATGAAAGTTTTTATTGGTACTTCCATTAGTTCCCTAATAATCTTGACATTTCCAGTTACATTACGTTTTCTGGAGCACAGATGTCTCTTTTTTTCATCTCCTTATTTTTCGAGCACGCAGATACATTTAATGGCTAATTAGCTGGATTAATTTTGTTGCTTACATTGTTATGAAATGTGAGGGATAGAGGTCATCTAAAAGTTGAGACTCCTAAAATACATATATGCAACTATTTACAAACACAAGTCAAAACTTCCTTTTTTGTTTTGTAAAGAAAACACAATAGACTAACTGCCAACAGCTAAAATCTGTAACAGGGGGAAAACAATTTTGCAGCTAATATCGAAAAGGCAATTTGGGATACTGCAAGGCAGCAAAAGGAAGGTCCGGTCAGGGTCTGTCCTAAGAGCAGCAGTATTTATGTGCAGTTCAGAATAACCTATATACTTTACAGAACAGATTTGTATAAAGATGTTTTCATTATAGCAAATAGCTCGGGTATTTTTAATATAGACTTTTGCGTATTGCATATTTCTGATAACTTTTGCTGACATCCAGCAAGTTCTGAAGTCTTGGAATTCTCTTGAGGTTTTCTAGTGCAGAGACTCAAAAAAAAAAAAAAAATTGCTAAATGCTTCCAGTGCTCCAGCCCTAAAGCACCATTCTGCAACCAGATGATACATATAAACTCACTTCCCATAAGTGAGCAGTCTATTGCTGAAGGAAAAAAAAATATGTTTTTAATATCAAATGTTTTTAACCCAAGCATCTGTTTTCAAATTTTCTTAATTCGGAAAATGTCATGTTAAAGAAAGTGCAAAGTACTTTAAAATCATTAGGAATGAATAAGGCAATTTGGAAGAATGACAAACCACTAGGTTTTTTGGTTGGTGTGTTTTTGAACTTGAGGAATGCTCTTGCAAGAGCCCTGGAAGAGCCATAGCACTGGAAGTCATTACTTTTCTACCTGTGGTACCTACAGCGTCAGTTATGGTGTTTCCAGCCCAAGAAGCTGAGATGTTGCAGCAAGGTGTTCCCAGCTCTGTGGCAACTCAGTGCCCTAAGCCAGTTTCACATGTGTCTCTCTTCTTTCCTGCTGGATGGCTGGCATCGACCTTGACCTTGGTTGCTGGGGGTAAGGGAAAAGAAGCTTCGGTATTACATCAACAAGTGCTACTGAGTTATGCCCAAAGAATTACTTCTGTGTTTGTCGGTGTCTCCAACAATTTTAGGAAGATTGTCATCAGTGGAATAAAACCCACAGATAAGGGCATGGTTGGTGTAGGTGTTACATCTGTCCTTACTTAACTGCTTCATACAGCTAATGCTTTCATCTGTGGTAATAAGTAAAGGGACTTAAGATTTAAACTTGTGCTGGTAACACCTAAATTTGTGATTTTGCCGAGAATTTGTCAGCTTGGCCACATCACTAGCACAGTGCTTTACTGCTTTCTGACCCTTGTGCTGAAAGGTAGTGGTGCTGTTAAAGTAAACACTCGTGGATCTAATCTTTTCGGTGCAGGACACTGAGTGAGCTTAATTGGATGCATCTGGCAGTGGTGAAACACATTGTCATTCAAAAATGAAATTAAAACTTTGTGTTTTTAATGCTGAACAGGCAAATTCTGGTCACTTTTTTTGAAATCAGACCTGTAAGCCCAGTGTAAAACTGAATTGTGTTTACTTTTGATGTTTGTAAAGGAAACTGCTTTACTGCAGTACCCTTTCTGATGTATGCTGTGATGGGCTACCTCAGTTTCTCCTGGTGCAGTTGACGTGTGTTTTCTGCCAGTATAAAAGAAAGCAGCCTCATTCACTGAAATTTACCTTGTTGGTACCAGGAGGGAGTTTAGTTCTACTTGACCACAGAGGTTATTTGTCAAACAGCCTTTTTCAGTTGTTTTCTGGAGTGGCTCTTTGAGAAAAGCACTGGTGCACCAGTAACACCTTGGAGACATTCAGGGTTCTGTGTGTGTACACACAAACGTTTTCCCCCCTCTGAGAGGCAAATTTTGATCAGTTTAATAGCTTCTTCTGGCTTTTTGACCTTAGATTTATGTGAATTGTGGGATTCCAAATAGGTACTTTATTTTAAGATTGATCTTCTTACAGGGCATCCTTGTTTGCTGATTTATGTCTTGGGGAAAAGCATTGCAAGTAATTGCCTTCCTTACAAAGAAAGTGTAGAGCACAGGGTAGGCCATCTCCTTTGGCAGCCTCTTGAGAGATCATTGATTGCAGATAAATATTATCTCTCTTTCTTGTCAGTGTCTTGACTCTACCTTTGCTGAAGTTTTGTTCTTCATTCTTTTCCTCTAAACCTTCCTTGGGTTTAGCTGTCTTTCCTAGGAAGTGATGTTGATCCAGTCATGCCGTGCCTGCTCGTCTAGTAGTTTTCTGCTGACGTATTTTTAATCTTTTGATAAAGATAAGGATGGAGGTCAAAGGCAGGAAGTTCCTCCTGGTATTCCAGAAACCAGTGCTTGGCCAAGGTGCAAAAGCATATCTGGAAGCCCCCTCTTTGGGCTCACGCAAAGCTTTACCAGGTAACTTTGTAGCTCTCCTTTCTCTGATTGCACTTCCTAATACAAATCCTTGCCAGACTGTTAGGGCACCTTGGAAGCAACCAGGCACATGCTGCCTCTTGACCCAGCATCCAGATGGAGCTTGGGGGAGTTGCTGGGGACATGCAGGTGTGAGAAAGGGGAAAAGAGGGGTTGTTGCAGCAGGCAGGCACAGAGCATACAAGTCTACAAGTCAGCAGGACTGTTTCTTCAATCACCTTTGTATTTTTCTGCCTGATACTGGAGATCTCTAGGTTTCTTTTTTGCCAGTACATTGGTATTATTTTATTCCTGTGTCTTTCCTGCTTTTGCACTGAGACTGTGGTCTCTGAATAGCAGCACAGCCACAGGCAGTATGTGCTAGATGTGATCCAGTAGCTCAGAGGTTCCCAAACTATGGTCTCCAGCAAGCTGCTTGTATGTTGCTGGCTCTATTTGTTTGCAGCTGCTAAATTGCATTTGAGACTGCTAAAAATAAACCAAACATTTCCCCCTTCACTTTCCAAGCAATTGCTATAATTGCCACTTGTCCTGGGGAATAGAAATATTTGTGTGCAAGTGTGTGAGCATCTGAGGCTGGTGGGGGAACTGTGGTGGAACATAGTCTCTGAGAGGTGGTCCTCTTTCTTTATCTCCTGCTGGATTGAGAGCTTTAGGGAATACTATCTAGGAATGGGACGAGCTTTCCCTTCAATTCTCCCTTCCGTTATGCTTCACAGGAATGAGATCAGATAATGTTGACTGACAGGTCAGACAAGCATGAAGACCCTAGCTTGAATAAAGAGATGGTCCAGGCTATGAAAGAATACAGTTCCTTTACAGCAGCAAAAAAGTTCTGAGACTTTTTGTTGGCACAATTTGTTGCCAAGCTTGATAATGGTTTTAACTTAAGTCTCGCAGGGGAAAGGGAAGGTAACTCTGCTCTTTGATTAGTAGCTCCAGGCTGTCTGTAGACTCAATGGAAGGAATTTTGAGGGTTTTCTCTGAAACCATAAATACAGGATATTTTAGAATTGCAAGCTCAAAATATCAGTTTAACATGATTGTTTGATCTCATTATCCCTCCAAAATATCCATTCGGTCTCTTTTGGATCATGTAGGGAAGGAATATAGATGATGTCAACCCCGAACAAGAAAAGGCAGATCGTATCTCATGCTCTGTCAAGTGCCCGGCGTACCAGTTACTCTCATTTGTACTCTGTTTTATTGAATTACTTCTGTACTCTTTTATCTGGAAGTTTCATTGGGAAGAGTTTAGCTCATTCGTTTAGTGTCCTTTTTTTTGATTGTTTTCTGGCTTCCAAGCAAGTGCTCTGCCCAGTGTGCTGGCAGGGGATGGTTGGAGACCAGGGGGAGGAAGGAATCTGTGTCTTTTATTAGAACTAGGCTGGAATCTTTTTCCTTCTACCAGTGAAGTTTTAGGATTTTCCCTTTTCAAAAAAAAAGAAAACCCCCCAAAAACCCCTCCAAGCCCACAAACCTAATTATGCTTGCATAAACATTTTAGGAATAAAGGAAACTCCAAAGCTCCTTCCACATGAAAGCCCACTGCAAAAGCTTGAATATTTTTTTGGTCAAGAAATGCAGAGACTGGCTGTGAAAATGCTCAGAAGATGGAAGGACTTTCCCTTTTATTTCATTTTTTAACTGTAGAGAAGTTTGACTGGAAAGAGTTTGAGTTAACCTCAGTTTGTCTCCCTACAGTAAGAGCCAGCAGAGATTTGAGCAGCCGTTACTGGGCAGAACTTGCGAAGGCTCTTGTAGAGGCTTACCTGGGGAGCGCTGTGTGAAGCAATGGGTCACCCAGCTCATTAGCACAGCCTGTGCGTGGGAAGAGGAAGTTGAGCGTGAAGAAAGAGCAACCATCTCCTTAGTGTAAACTTTGTGCAGGCGGCTTGTGGCCTGCAACTATGAAATTCTAGCTGCATGGGAGGGAGAAGGAAGCAAAGGGGAGGGGACCCGGTGCAGTATTCAAGCCAGACAGTCATGGGAATTGAGATGAAGTTGTCGGGAGCGGAGGTGAGCAAAACCGTCAGGTTGGGGAGGCTGTTTAATTTGAGAGGAATTGGTGCTGTGGAGCCAGTTCATGGATCTAAGTGGAGTAGTTAGAGGGGAAGGTGAAGTTGATCTCAGGCTGGATTAATCCCTGATGTAATCTTGTTGGCATCTTTGTGCTGGCTTCCCTCCTCTTCAAGCATCAGAGGAATTCCTTCGAAAATATATTTGGCCCTTCCAGTTCCTGTTTTACCAGATTCCCCTGAATCATCATGTTTTACCAGATGCTGCTTGAGCTTGCGCTGGGTTACGTCACTGGTGTCAGGGCAGCAGGTCAGGTTACCAGAAGCATAGGTTTCCTTCTAAAGAAATCGTCATACTTGGGAAATGTTTTACTTAATGAAGTTATGACTGTAACTGTTAAATTTGCAAGTGTTGTCACTGCCAAATAGCTGAATAGATCAACAGCAAAGCTCCATTTATGTGTGTGCAGGCCAGCTATTTCCCTCATCTACTACCTTAAACACTTAAAAGTCACAGAATCATAGGGGTTGGAAGGGACCTCCAGAGATTGAGTCCAACCCCCCTGCCAATGCAGGTTCCCTAGGACGGGTCGCTAAGGGAGGCATGCAGACAGGGCTTGAATATCTCCAGAGAAGGAGACTCCACACCCTCCTGGGCAGCCTGTCCCAGGGCTCTGTCACCCTCACTGGGAAAAAGTTCTTCCACATGTTGGTGTGGAAATTCCTGCGCTCCAACTCAAGGCCATTGCCCCTTGTCCTGTCCCCACAGACCACTGAGAAGAGGCCGGCCATTTATTTCAAATATTCAAATATTTATAAACATTGTCAGATCCCCTCTGAGTCTTCCTTTCTCAAGGCTGAACAGCCCCAGGTCACTCAGCCTTTTCTCGTAGGGAAGATGCTCCAGGCACTTAATCATCTTTGTGACCCTCCACTGGACTCTCTCCAGCTTTGTCACCAACATGCTTCATGATTTTGGATGTTCCACCTAGAGTGAAAGTCCCAGTTTCTCAGTCCGTAATGTAGAAATGATGATATTCCGTATGTGTAGAATGATGTGAAGCTTTACTCACAAGTTACAATTTACTTTGGAACTCTTCAGTACCAAGTGCTATTAAGAAGTATGTGGTGTTAGTTACTGCATCCTGCTACGTAGCCAGCCATTCTTGAGCTGATGTATATTTAATCTGATTCTAGTAGCAACGTTTAAATATAACAACACGGTATCAGTGTAGATGGCCTTCAGTAAAGGAAAAGAGCAGATGAAGTACTGGGAGGGGTATGTATTACAGGGACGTAGCTGCCTATCAAGCGAGGAATACACATTTATTTCTGTAGGAAACCACAAATCCTTTGTCAACACAACTGACAGGTCATCCTTGACTTTTTAATCCACACAATGGCCTTGTTCTAAATTTTCCTTGTATTACAGCATCATAGTTCAGAGTCAGACCTGAACATTCTCACCACATGGAAAACATCTCAGTCGAGAGATGGAAAGCATTATTTTGTAAATGCATTTATTAGCAGTACAAACCGGAACAATTGAGCACGTCAGGCTTGAGTGTGATTGAACTGTGTCCCTTCAATTTGTTGGTGATGGTTTAATTGTAGCTAAAAAGAGGTATGGCAATTTCAGTTAAAGCTGTACAACGAGGGCACCGTTTTTGCTCACATACCTACTGTATCTTGAATAGTGGATGTTTTGCCAGCTGGATTTATTTTAAATTGATTTTCTATTTAGGAGATGTCAGAATGTTACTGTATTTGGCCAGTGGTCATAGAGTTCGTCATCAGAATCTTGTTCAGCTTCATGTTTAATCATACTGATGCTAATAGATCTACTTAACCTCATAAATCCAGTTTGTGAGCACCCCTGTGACAGTACGTGAAATGGAAACAGATTCCCAGGTTTCTCATGGGAATCTTGCTAGGAACAGTCTTTCTCCTTGGCGTTTGCAGTGGAGCTTATCCATCATGAAAGAGAAACTTGATTTAAATGTTCTCAAAGAATTTAAATCCTTTTCATGAGCAATATGTTGAGGAACCAGACAGTAGCAGCGTTGTGTCAAGATGGACTCTGTGAAGATGGGCAAGCTAAGCACAGATCCACTTGCTGCTTTTGAACTATGGCTGATGCTTGCCTTAATTGAAAAGGCCAACCCAGATTGACCTAAACCTGCATCTTTCTGTTAATAAAATGGGGCCAGTAAACAAAAGCCACATGTACAGGAACTGTGCACCTGTTGAAGAGAGAGATCACTTCTTGTTGCGAGCAGCCTCAGATGCCTGCTTAGCTGCTCTAAACCCTTTGCATATTGACTACCCTGAAATGTTATGCTACGCATTTTAGGAAATTTAAGGAGGATGCTAATTAAAGGAGGTGAATTGAAGTCCTCCAGATGACACAGGATCTCTATACCTTTCTTGTTATTGCTTGGAGCATGCTGTGTGTTTCCACCTTTCTATTTATGTGCTTACTGGCCCAACTGCCTGGTGGCTCATGTTAGTGCCCTCCTTGGCTTTCCCAGCTGTATCTTACCCAGCTACTCCATATACCACATGCTGAAAGAAAACCTTCTAGTTAAAAGACCAAGCAGACACAAGGAGTGAGAAGGAGCGGAGCATAATCTTTATACCTACTTACTAACCAATTATTGACCATTGTTTGCTCTGAGAATGTCATGAGGTTCTTCAGTACCTCAGAGACCAAGGAAGTCAGTTTGTAGGCCTTGCATGTAGCCTGTGTTTCATATCACTTCTATTTAGAGAATCTTTAATGAGTGGTAAATAATTTCCAAATGTATCTATCATGCATTAATGCTTCTGTTGCATCAAAAGAAAATATTTTGGTTGAGATTATTTCAGAACACTGACATAACAAAAGCTTGAAGCCAGATGACAGGCATGGCCATAAGTTTAACTCTGTTTCTTTTCAGTGCAAACACACACATATGCACACGCAATCATAACTTCCCCCCCCCCCCCCAAATTTACTAATGATGATCTGGGGTGGGCTTTGTCCACACTATGTCAGTACATACTGACACAACATCACTCTAAACATGACATATCCCATACTGAGTGTTAATCCAAATAAAAGATGAGCAGGAAAAGGGATAGTCGGTTATTTATGAAATGAAGTCATCTGAGGAAAACTTCTCGAGGACCACAGAAATGTCGGAGCAGTTTCCATTTATGCAAAGGCCTTAAGACAGTCTGTGAGGTGAAATGAAATCAATCTGTGGCGTGGATGGGGAAGGGGTATGTGGGTGTTTGAGAGCCAGTGTCCGAATTGTAAGGCAAACTCCAAAAACATTTTCTCTTTTACTTACAGTCCTCTTTCATTTTACTGCTTTTTGTGGATGCTCAGCTAGGCATCCTGCCCAGGCAACTCCTTAATGCTTCAGCTGATGCTTGTGTTTTAATGTGGAGTCAAGCCACCAGTTTGTCCCTTTGGCCAGTAACATCTGTGAAACATCCTTGTGGTTAATTAGTGACCAGTTTCCCGAGGTTTCTAGGGTAGGTGCCTAAATTGGGAGAATCATCCAGGGGATGATGCTTTCTTTCTTGGGTTGTTTGTGCAAGTGTGTTGTCTTAATGTACACCCCTTAAAATTCAGTGATGTTATTGCTCGTGTTTGAGTGAAATAATATAGCTGATGCCTTAAAAATGATGCTTCTAGTCAAAGGTAGATCAGGGTGTAATTAGAATCTCTTCATAATGGAACCTGGGTGGCAAACTGATGGAAAAGACTGAGCTAGCGTGTGTATTCACCAAAAAAAACAGAGTGAGAAAATCTTATACTCAAAACACCGAGTTTCAGTTAAGATGAATATTTGTTTTCTTTAAATCCAGTTTAAACACTGTGACGTTGGCATCACTCTGGCATTGAGCGCTGGAAGGAGCACCTGTGTTGTTAAAATCCCAGAGTAGTGGCGATGGTACTAGCTGTTAACGGTTTTTGTCATTTACTGTATTAGTTCTCTCAGAAGAAACCACTTGTCAGGAAATCCCCTACGGTACTTTTCTCTGTTTAATGAACAGAAACATTATTTGCTTCCTTTTTTGGCTATTTTTTCCTTTGTTTTGCTCCCTGAGATTAGCATAAGTTATTTTATCTTCAGGAGGACAGCCTTGTCTTTTTAATTTAATCCTTGAACTTTGATCCTTTTTGTATGTGAACATCCACAGTGCATATCTGCGTGCTCTGATGTAATCTTAGCCTTCACAAAAGCTAAACAGCAGGTTTCTCTCTCTATTCTAATACTCTATCTTGTCCACGTCTCTCTTGCTCATACATTGTCCCAGGAGAAGCGGCGTGTAATAAAATCAGTTTCTGAGCACTGACTAATATAGGAAACACTTTTATTTATTCTTTCTTTTTTTTACCTCAGTCAAAGCAAGGAATGACGGTGGCTGCAGGTCAGGGTCCCTTACAGTGACTGCAGATAAGTGTTTTAAGCGTTTATACATACAGCAAATGTGCTCTTTTGGCGCCTGAACTCAGGGATGTGAAATTGTTCAACCTTACCTAACGATACAGTATTTCCCTCAAAGTACTTTTATCGTGGTAGAAGCCTGTTGTTATTTTTGCTGCTACATTAAGTGGCCAAAATACCAAAAGAGCTGTACGTGAAACCAGACCACATTAGCACACACAGCACAGGACTGGAAATAGCGTTGATGAAGCAGTCTATGCCATCTCACAATTTTTATTCTTTTTATAATGTAGAAAAATTTAAGAAGGCTCTCATGTAGTTTATATCAAAAGATTAGTTTTGAGAGCCTGGATAAACATTGCTAAAATCCGTATTTCAACTTTCAAGTGTTTAACAAAGGATTATGGGATTGTCCTATATCTGTGAGCTAAAGTATGGGAATTTACGTTTTCCTTTTTGCAGGATAGTTCCTCTTAAAATTATACTCTGAACAATGGCTTATTCTCTTGTGCCAGTACTCTGTTCCAAATACTGTGGCTTGGCAGCAGGCAGGTCTCAGATTTCAACCACATGTATTTCAAAAAAATCAAAAGATCCTTATTTGGCACTTTGCTCACATATCTTAAAAAGCTGTGTTTGTGCGTCAGATTTAAAAATAATTGAAACCAGGGGTGCCAAAACTGAACTTTTCTTCCAGGATGTTTTGACTTCAATTGATTCCAAAAGCATTGAAGGGAACAGAATGGAAACCGTGTGCAGCATGCGGCATTGACAGCGCGCGTCTAAACTTAACTTCATGGTGCATACGTACATACTACAGTGGCCCTTCTAAAAATACCCATATTTGTCTTTCATTATGTATTTAAAATAAATATATACACGCAAGTGCACGCTATCATGGCAAAGCACTATGCAAATTTTGTTTGGTAACTGGAAGGATAGCTTTGCCTGTGGAAGAGTTGTGGATTTTTGTTGGCTGAAAAGCAGGACCCATATCTGTGTGTGCAGTAATTTAAGACTGGGAGTGCAGTTTGTGTTGAGCTAAAACTGCAGAGAGGTTTAGAATGGTGTCATGCATTCGGTCAGAATGACGGAAGTTAATATCCCTATTTTTTGAAAATGGGTTTTTGGATCTTTAATATCTGTTAATCTGGTTTTGGCCATTAAAATAAAATATTATCCCATGTGCTAGAAGTCACAATATACCAGAGGATGTCTCTCCCTTTCTTACACTGTGTTTTAGAAATATTTGGAAAAAATGATGCAAAATTGGTAGCTGGTCTCTGGTAACCTATTATAATGAAACTACTCCTTATTCTCAAGGAACTTTTTATTTCATCCACTAAAAATTATGTGAAAAGATAAGCATCGATCTTCTTAAAGCAAAACGTCCACCAGGGGAATGACTTAAAGCAGACGTATACATGGAGAAAACTCCAGCTTGTTTCTGTTCATTATTTATAGGTGAAGTAAAATGTTAAGTAAAAGTTATCCCAGAAATTATCCTGCAAAGAACAAATTCGTAGGCTATTATGAATTATTTTATGGGATAATAATGCTAAATACAAATTAAACCCATCACACCACACATGAAGCAGTGATTTTCCGTCTTTTCTTAACAAAATTTCTTACGTGGCTGATGATGACCCTTACAAGCCTTACCTTGCCCCAGCTATCCTGTACTTCCAAAGGCTGGAGGGATATAAAGAGCAGTAAAGGGTCCTAATTGAAAGAGAACAACTACAGGGCTGTGTCAGATGCCCTGCATGACCAATATGTAATGGTTTCATGTCCACACCACAAAACAAATGAGAAAATTAGGGAATCCAGAAGAGATGAAGAAGTGACAGAGTCATCCACTACAAAGAAAGGGATTCATTGGTCGCACACTCTTTAACACCCCACCCCCCCAAAGAAAAGAACAAACCAAAACCCAAATAACCCACCCACCAAAGATGTGGAAAAAGATGCAGCAAATTCACACACACACACATGCTTACTCATCCTATGTAGTGTAAGTAAATCAAATGCCCCATATTTACCAGGTGGCATAGAAAGGTTTGATCTTATGTCAGCCTTGGGCCTTCCGTGAACTCTTTTCAATGATCTTTTATGTTTGCTAAGGCTTCCACTTGCACAGAAAATTAATGTGAAGTATTGTAATTCCAGTCACTCATTACTGGAAAGGTGTCTTAATGACCGCATAAAAGGAAAACAAGGGCCCTGTAATATGCAGTTAGTTCTGTATCAGCATTTTTTTTATCTCAGAGCTTTCTTGACAATCTAGCGTGCGGGTATGCATATAGGCATAGGTAGAGTATGGTGCTATCAACAGCAGGGAATATTTTGTCAAATACCAATAGACTCTTTCTAAAGACGTTAGATACTGATTCAGTTTGAGCTTTGGCCAAAGAGGATTGTCTTATTTGAATTAGATCAGATTCAAGTAAATTGAATTACTTAATATTTTCCTCTTGATGTCATATCTTAGCTTCTAATTTCCAGTGTGTTACTGGAAAATTACAATTACTGTTGTAATTTTCCTTCAGGAAATGTCCTAATTCAGAGAGAAATCACAGTTAAGGAGGTGGTGACTGTTGCTACACCTTGATTTAATAGTTCAGCAGGAGCTGTGTTTGAGGGAGAGGGAAGACTCAGTGCATGAGTAGTTGGATCCATCTCCTCTAAACTGAGGAACAAATATTTTTCTTTTATCCTTTCTTGCTCCCCACCCTGAAGAATGTACACAGATAATATTAAAACTAAAACTCCATGGGGGGAAAAAAGAACAATCAAAACCCAAACAGATTTCAAGCTAGCCTGGCCTAAGGGAGTACCACTTGATATTCTTGTATAAACATCTGCTCAGTTTTACTGTCTGACATCATCTAAAAGACAAGATGATTCACTCTAAGCATGAAATATATTTTATTTCCAAATGGACGATTCTCCTGTATTTATCTCTCTTCTTTACTGAAATCTTTAATGTTAATATCTTCTACTTTTGCTTATATTTTGCTGTAGAGCAGAAATGGAGGGAGTGGAATATGGGTCCAACCTCTGATGGAAGTGTGAGTTTTGATTACTCTTATTTGTAGCTAGAAGGAGTAATACAGTCCTGAGGTATTAGCAACAGCTAGGTAGAAAGAAGGGGGGGGGGAAATTTGGAAAGGGAATTCTCTGTACCTTGTGATCTGTTTCTTACAGATTCAGATTTTTGTCAGACATACAGCTAGTTTTTGTGTCTTTTTGTGGAGTTAAGTAGAAGTATGGAAACACAAAAACATATGGTGCAGTCAAGTGAAAGGAGTGGTGCAGTTATCTGGGTTGAGTCAATGAGCAAGTTCAAAAAGCAAATCCCAGAGGAAGCGCAGTCCAACAAGAGCATGATGTATAGGTCGATGTTATCTATATAAAGCATTACTAGGTGATCTTGCTCCTCCTGAATTCTAATGGCAGAATTTGTTTCTTTTAACAAGAACAGAATGTGGATCATTTATATTTGTCTGCTGCTGCATGGTAGGCTTCCTAACATTTATTTTTATGGGGCTGTGCTCAAGTTTACAGCTCGCTGAACTGCAAAATAAGATATTGTGCTGTGAATTAAATTATGTGATTCATTACTCAGTACTGATGCTCTAGTTTCTGAAATAAATGTTACTTAAACATTAATTATCCTCTGCGAAATTATCACTCTCTGTTAGCTGTTGGTGGTGCATGCCCAATTGCGTAGGCAAAGCTGACCCCTGTGTTGGTATCTCTGCACACAAGTGCTTAGTCTGTTATTACTTTTGGTTCTGTGAGCATTTCTGCACCGTTACCAGTAATAGCATCTTAGATGAAGTGAAGTTCTTGATTTTTGAGCTTGATACAGGGTACCTGGCAGATCTGAAGTGACCTGATGCACCACTGACGTTGGCTGTGCTTTGAGCTGGGGATTGGACCTCTGTTGGCCCCTTCCATCGTAAGTTACTTTGCTTTGAATGACCTGTTGGTTAGCCTGTGTGTAACCAGGTTTGATTCCATATTTGACAGAGAAGTGAAGTTTAGAGGTGTTGTTGAAGCACTTTTGCCTTACAAGAGAGAGAAGGCTAGCTTTAGAGAATAGAATCCCATTCAATTACTTTTTCCAGACATGATGTGCAGATAGTGGCCATAGCCAGCTGATGAGAACATGGTATTTAAAGACACAGCCTAGAAAGATTGGAATTCAAGCAGAAGAGAAACTATATCTTCTATTAGAACACAAAACGCTTCCCTTTTCAGTTTCTATACAGCATTTCCAATTTGGAAAGAAAAAATATCGGAGTAATACTTTGAGTGTAGTATTATCTTCAGTGTTACTACAGAAACTCTCACTACTCTATTTTACATGGATATAATGATTAAAAAATTGCCATTAGACAGAATTCAGCATGTCTATATACATAATGCATATAACAATCTGTAAAAATGAATTAGGTGGTGGCAGACTTCATTGTTTCTGGTTTTACTTTGGTGTTTGTAGGTTAAATCCAAATGACACAGCATTCTGAGTTGAGAAGCAAATAGGAGACCCATAATTGTGGGAATCTGTGTAAGACACATACAAATGCATTCCAGTAGCCACAGTAAGCCTGAAACAAGTGAGACTAAAACTGTGACAGTGTTCTGCAGTTAATTGCAGTCTTTGCACAGAACCAGGGACTAGTAAAATGATTAAGTTCTCCAGCCCAAGCCTTTGGCATATTTCTGTACCTTTGGATTATCTGATGGGAGTACCCTAAAATACTTTTTTGGGGTGGAGGAGGAATTTGTGTGGAGCTCTCCAAGGTTCTCTGGGTCAGGCAAGTTATTCTTTGACCTGTCCCAGAAAAAAAAGCAGAAACAAAGCAAAACCAACACTTAACATCACTTAAATGTAGCTGCTTCAGTAAATTCCAACTTAGCGAGGAAATAAACTCAAGCTTGTTTTACAAGAAGACCTGTCACTCCAGTCTGTTCTCCTGAAAGCAAATGTGAGATCTGCCCATGCTTTGGGATACTGAATATGTAGGTAGGTGTCAGTAACTCCAACAAGCAATTAGCTCTTCTTGCTTTTAGATAAAATCTCACCTGCATGGGTTAGAATTGCCATTCTCATATTTTGGTGCCCTTCTGGGGACTGGAGAATGAAGGGTATTTTTCTTTTTTCCTAAATGTGGCGCAATTAGCACTGTAGAGAAAGAGGTAGCTGCGCAGCATTTGTAACTTACCAAGTGAGTCGGAAGCTATCGAGTGTTTATTTAAGCTTCTCACTTTAGAAAAGAGGTTTCTACTTAACAAAGCAATTGGCTGATACTATTTCCTTGTGGCCTCTTGTACCTCAGAGTGGAAACTTGTTGTAATTTTGCATGGCTGGATTCTGGTGGAAAAGGGGAGCTGCAGGAGTGGCTGCTGCAAGAAGCAGCCAGAAGGTCTCTGCAGGCCCAACAGAGCAAACACCAGCTGGCTCAAGGCCGGAGTCATTGCTGACCAGGGCCGAGCCCATCAGCGATCGTCACAGCACCTCTGGGAAGCACATTTAAGAAAAAAACCCCAAACCCTGCAAGCAGCTGCATTTTGCCCTCAGAGAAGGGAGGGGGAAGATGTAAGGAACTGTGCAGGCACCAAGGCCAGGGAAGGGGGAGAGAAGACACTGCAGGTGTTGGAGAGAAAGATGCCCCTGCAGCCCATGGAGAAACCCATGGTAGAGCGGGTGTCCCCCCGCAGCCCATGGAAAAGACTGAGACCCCACCTGCAGCCTGTGGAGAGGCCCCACGCTGGAACAGCTGGAGACATAGAGGAGATGCTGTGACCTGCATTGGAGCAAGCCCCTGCCAGCACTAGCAGCCCATGGAGAGAGACAGAGACACACACAGAGATGAATGAGAGAGAGAAAGACCCATGCCAGAGTAGAATGAGGGTTTTTTAATTGAAATCTGGTGAAAATTGATTCTAGAACTGTGAACAGATTCTTGATGCAGCATCTCACTTGTTGCCTGGACTGTGTAAGGCATCAGTGCTTGCTCCTGCCATTTTTCGAGAAGAATATTAACTATATGAGAACTAAGCCTGACAGGTAATGAACCTCCAAGGTCAGTTAAAATCACTTTTAGCCTGATGACAAGCACAACCTTTAAGTCTCCTTTCTCCCTGTGGACAGGGTTTATGGCCTGTTTTAAGGGTTTAGGTATCCTACCTCGAGTTCATCTATAGTGTAAATATGTATGAGCAAGCTAGCCGGGAACTGCTGAATGTATGTACTTTCTTCTGACACCCATCTTCTGAATTTCTTCTGACTCCCTGCTACTGTGACAAGGTTCTTTATCAGTCCTCAATTCCACTCCAAATGTATCAAATTCTACTCTAGCAGTGAAAAGAAACCCACAAGGACACTGTACAAAGGAAATTATTTATTGCTATCAATTGGAAATTAGCTCATCCTTAGACAGGTAGAGGATGATAAAAATTAATTCTTCACTCACTGGTGAAAGTCTTGGCACCACTGAACAGGGAGTTCTCAAAAAAACATTAGAAAAACAATCTTATGAAAGGCACTGCAGACCCCAACTCTTTCTCCTCCCAACCCTGCTCAGTGAAGTCCATGGTATTTATGAACTTCCTGTTGGTGTTCCCACTTCACTGACCTTTTGCAGTTGTCTATGTATTTCTGGGTAAAATTCAGAGGCAGCACTAGCTCAGTGTGTCTTTTTGTTACCTTTGCTTTGCAGAGCCCATTCTCCTCAGCTGTGGAAGCAAAACTGTGCAACTATTTTGCGAGCAGGGTGAAAGAACTGCTCCCATGTGAAAACACTCACAATTATTTTTTTCCTTGTTCTTTTATATGCTTCCGGCAATCTCATTGACATTTTTTTCTACTGCAGCTATAGGGGCAAAAATCACAGTGGAAATGAGAAGAAAGAGCTGGGGTGTATGGCTGGCTGGGGATAGTTGAATGTGACAATAATGTGTGGCCTACCTGAAGATGCAGATGTGCTCCAGGACTGGTTAGTTATTACACTGCAATGCAGAATTGCTCTCAAGGAATGCTCAAGGTGGTTATCAGGTGACTGCAGCCTGCTTTGGGTTGTCTTTTTTTTTTTACATCTTTAAGTACAAAACACCCACGATTTTAAAGTCACTTTAGGCAGAAACCATTGTTAAACTCCTACAACGAGAGTTTGGCTAAGCCTCTTTGTATGCCAGCTTTGTCCTGAGGCTACTATGTGTTGGAGCAAGGAGAGTCCAGCTATTTCTGACCCCTTTTTTAATGCTCTCTCTGTATTGTATCAGTCCTTTGGGAAAGCCTTTTCCTGTTCCAGAGCAGAGCTTTGTAGGTTTTTTTTCACCTCTCTGAACCCAGTATTGGCCAACAGTAGTGTCCCTCTAACTAATGGTTTGGAACTATCATCTGGCATGGCAATTGCTCCTAACCCTGTCATGTTTGCTTCTGTGCTACAAAGAAGTAGCAATAAACAAACAGTGCTGGTGTACTCTCCTTACCTGTTCAAAGGCATTGCTTTTGTTGGCAGCAAATTTACATGCAGAATCTGTGGTACCCATACCATGTCTAGAAGCTCCTGCTTTAAGTGGATGTTTTCTAGGCTTTGTCTTCTGCTTCCACTTCATCTACCTCCATAGAAGACTTTGACAGTTACATCCATGGTCATTTCATCCTAGTGACCAAATACCACCTCTTGTTGGTATATCCTTAACCCCTCAGTATTTTATTTCTGAGCAGCCTCTTAAGAACACGAGGGGACACCAAACTGGCAGTCTCATTTTTGAGAGATGTTTATAAATATAATAGTGTAGTTAGGAGAAGTCAGTCATGCTGCAGGAGCAGTAGTCAGTTGGAAGGGTGAATTGGCAGATTTAAGACAGATTAGAAGATGTTTACTTGAAAAAAAATGATTTTTTTCCCCCCTCTTTTAAGGGCTTTGGCTTCTACTACTTTACCTAGATTTATCCTTGTCTGAAGCTGGTGTTTCAGGGAATGAGGTATGATGGGCCACACAGTTGGATGGGGTTTAATGCTTCTGCATGTACTCGGGCTGACTGAATGTAAGCCACTGGAAATGTAGGCTGTTTGGATACAGCTCCTTTCTAGGGTTTATTAAAGTTTGTTAGCACACTGCTTTAAATAGAAAAGAAGTTGAAATAGCTCTCCTCAGACTGGACTTTCTCCAGATTCTGTCTACCGTAATGGTCTGTGCCAGGATATTTGATCCGTGAAATCGTCTGTGTTGTGAAGAATAACTGTATTTTGATTCTGTCTCTGTGTTTTCATGTGATGATATCAATGTTGATCCTGCCCAGCTTTTATGGTGTACTGTCCAGTGTTGCTACATGAGTGTTCTACAGACCATGAATGTACATTTGTTGTAGCCACCTGCGTTTGTACTTAACTTTCCTTCTGCTGTTGTAGCACAGCTCTCCTGGTGATGTATGTCTTGGCCCTCCACAAGTAGGAGCATTTCATGTCAGCGCTGAAGTGAAACCATTTATCACTTGAAAAGACACACTATTTATATATTTTAATACACATGTAAGTGATAAACATCTTTTCTTTTTTCTTTATGAAATGGACAGTACGTGTGTCAGTCAGACACAACTTAGTGCACTTCTTTTTATGAGGTCTCAGAAGATACTGTGAGTTTGGCACATTATTTGGAAAATGTGGATCCTCATAGTAAAAGATGTATCTGAAAGTCAGAACTCAAGGTAGAGGTCATCTCTGCTTTTGTTTTAAATTAAGCTAACAAAGAGACATTCCCTGTGTTGCTGGTCTTTTTGCAAAATATTTATTTTCTTACTCAAAGCAATATTATGCGATTATTTGTCTGGATGTCTGTTATGGGTCAAAACACGGGTCAGTTAATGCCAGGGATTGATTAGCTTACTATATTTGGGATACCAAAGATATCCAAACTCTTTGGGATCTTTTACAGTTACTAAATTTGACAGTGGCAGCGGCTCAACACTGCCTTACGATGTCTGGTGGGGTTGGACTGAATATCTTAGTGGTGTCCTGGCTCCTCAGCTGGTCTGCAGGTTCCCATGTAGGAGGAGAAGGGTATGTGAAGGTCTCTTTTCCCAAAGACAAATCCATGTGCTGGACTTTGAATCTCTTAAGTTCTAGAAATTGAGAACAGCAAACTTAATAAATTGAAAGCTTTGGGTCTACAAGGGTAAAATAACTAAATATAAAAGATACAATAAATTGATAACAAAGATAAAAAAGGCTGGAAATAGATCTCCCTGCTCACTGTATCCTTACAGGAGGACTGTTTTCTCCTTGCTCTCAGTCCAGCAATTTTTCATGGCTGAGTTATAATGAACTCTAATCAGTCCCCTCTAAGATTTGAAGAAAAAAACTTGAATTTCTCTCTTTCCCAGGGCCTGGATTTCAGCTCCCTGCTCTCTGCAGAGGTGTTGCAGTCACCACCTATATGCTGTAGGCTATTGCCTCATCTCACCCTGCAGAAGCATCTGTCATCTGAAGATGCTCCCCTGTCTCTGAGGGAGTTCCAGGCTGCCGCAGGTGATCTTTTCCCCAATGTATCTGTAAGTTATACCAAATAATATGCAAACCAAGAGATGGTTTTATCACAGTTATGTAGATGCTTCATCAGCACTCATATACATGAATGATGGAGACCACAGAGAGGTGTAGTTTATTGTTTCAGTCTTTGGTGAGATGTGGTGGGCAGGTGTGAGATCTCCTTGAAGGAACTCTCACTACAACAGAGAAATGTGTTATAGTTTATGCCCAAAGCATCTATTTCTGTGCACAGTGGAAAGTCTTGTGTAATAGATTCCTCTCCACACTTACTCTTCTCTTTCCCTGTTGGCAGCATTTCTAGCTGAGTGGGGTCTTTCTTTTGGTTACTGAATGCAATGCAAAAGTACAAAGATTACAGTTTCAGATCATCCTTTTGTGGCCACTGTTATCTATCTGCACTCTTCTCCTCTCTCATCCCAGTCAGTTTAATCCTGCTGGAGGAAACTCAGTGATACCATGCTAACACAGGAGAAGCTTCAGCTCATGAAGTCATTCTGTTGTAAAGTGAAACGTGTATGAAGATTTTCATTTTGTAAATGTTTGAGAAGGTTTTACCAAAGAAACTATGAAGCTGAAGTGTTTCTTTTGATGCAGCTTAGGATAAAAAGAAAAATAACTGCTGAAAAATTAAGGAAATGGGAGGAAAGCAAGCTGTGTTTACTGGGTGCAGGGCAGTGGCTTTCAGGGAGACCTGAACTATTTTTCAGAGGACCAGATACAGGGGCATCTACACAGAGCCCTTCTCAAACTGAATAACCCCTCTGAAAAATGCTGACATTTATCTGTTTTTTCTAGGGGAATGATGTCACTTAGTGTCTGGTTTAGTTCAGTAGCTTATGTATTCCTAGTGAAGGCCATCTCTGTGTGTCTGTGTGGCTCTGTATTTTGCTCTGAATAGCAACAGTAGCATAAGGGTGATGTATTTCATAATAGACAAAACAAATTCTTGTGTGTGGCTTCTGAGTTTGATTTTTGTTTTAATTTTATTTGGACTTGTTAATTCACTGAGCTTTTAACTATATCAAGCCAACTGGATGGTAAGAACCAACTTACTAATACTTATAAACATGTAAAGGGCGAGTGTCAGTCAGGAGGATGGAGCCAGACTCTTCTCAGTAATGGCCAGCAATATGACAAGGGGCAACGGGTGCAAGCTGGAGCAGAGGAAGTTCCATGTGAATGTAAGGAGGAACTTTGTCACTGTGAGGGTGACGAAGCACTGGGACAGACTGCCCAGAGAGTCTGTGGGGTCTCCTTCTCTGGAGACATTCAAACCCTGCCTGGATGTATTCCTGTGCGATTTAGTCTGGGTGATCCTGCTCTGGCAGGGGAGTTGGACTAGATGATCTTTCGAGGTGCCTTCCATCTTCTAACATTCTGTGATTCTGTGAACTTTCTTTTCTTTTTGTGAAATGACTGCCAGCAATGACATATTTGTTTATGAAATATTTCTTTTGTATCAAAAAGCATGGATGATTTTGACATGTCTTAGAGCAGTCAAATAAAGAAGGAATTTTCTTTGTGTTACAGTGCTTGTGAAAGCTTTAGCATATTGTAGCTTACAAATTATAATTTATAATTACTACTGTGTACATTATAAAATGGATATATAATAAGCCTAATCAATATTACAATTTTATTGACACTTCAGGCTGTTTCCTCTACCTCTCTCTCTATTTGAAAGATCACCTCAAAATATAAGGTACGAAAAAGCTTTTGGCCATGTCCACTGAACAGGACCATAAGGATTATACCTACCTAGTGGTTATTAGACCAAGTTTATCTGGGCATCTGAAATTCAGTTAGACTTGTTCTTGACTTGGATGGTAGTTGCGTTGAGCATTTTACAGATTATGAAGAAGAAATAGCTCAGCCCTTGGGAGCAGATCTTATTTCGGACAGAGTCAGTGAATGAGTGGAAGAGCATCTGCACGTATGTGTGGGGGGCAGGAAAGAGCGGGGAAAGGGTCAGGGTTGCAATAATGAAGTTCAGGTTCATTTAGGCACAAGTCTTGGTTTTATTACTGCTTTATTTAAATGTAACACTGCCCCCCTTTTTTTTCCCTTTATCCCAGTGACATGTGCAATAAATGTAAAGAAAGCAAAGAGGAGATTTGAGTAGTGAGGATGGTATTTGTGAAGCAGGAGAAAGAAAGCGGCTGCGTTTTGGCAACTTTAAATTTGAGATAGAGTGGGGAGGCAACGCTCGACTGGCGGACACTGAAACATGTTGCATTTATTGGCTGAGATGAAGAACACCAAGGGGCACTTAAAGCCATGACGATGGGCAATGGTGATGTAGTGCATGTGGGACAAAATTTTCAATGGGAGCACTGATATATATATATGTGTGTGTGTGTGTCTGTGTGTGTGTATATATATGTATGTTAGGGGGCTGCTTTTGGGTAAGAAATTAAAAAAAAGGCTGAAGAGGCTGAAGTTTCAGAACAGGGGTGTTTAGTCCCTCTGAAACACCTCTTCACTCCATTTATAATGCTTTGGGTCGAACACTGGAAAAAGTGAGGAAACCAAGCCCATTAGTTATATTGCAGTAATTTAGGCTCACTTGTTCATAAAAAGCCTGGGAAGAAGGCATAGAGGATGAGGTGGCCAGAGGAATGCTTGAGTGAGAGCTTGGCCAAGCTGTGCTGTAGGACTAACACCCGCTGTCTTATGATAGATGACCTGAATGTTGCTTTTATGTAATTTAAAAGTTTGCTTGGAACTTCCTTTTGCAATAAACTGGTTTCAGGTTTAAATTTTGCCAGCTCATAGTAGCTCCCTCTAGTGTCACTCATTCGTGGCGTACAACGTTGAAGGGCTGATCTCAGCCTTGGGTGTTTTACTGAGGGAAAGGTGTGGAGAAAAAAAGTGCAAATCTTCCTTAAAAAAACCCACCACTCCAAACTCAGCAAGTAATGGCTTGTTGGTCTTGCCAAAAGTTCAGAGATACTTTTTAGTTGGCTTCTGAGATGAATGAAACTCTTGTTGCTCTGTTTAAAAATTGTGAAGTAGGCACATTTTTTTTTAGGAGCTTTTATACCTTTGTATTTCATCTCACCCACTTGTTGTACGAAGCATAAATCTTTCAGTTCTGCAAATGTGCTCAGTTTCCCCCTGCCATCAATATGAGGGAAACAGCCTTGTGTATAAAGTTATTGACCGAGCGTCTTAATGCGTTTTGCAAAATCTTCTGCTCTCTTTGAATTGGAAACTTCTGCCACATATTTGCTCTTTTTTTCTTTTAAAATTCCTTCTCTGTTGCCAGTTTACTGTTGTGTTTGCGATGCTCAGAGAAGGTTACCCCCCGCCTTCAGACAATAGTAATTCTTTTCCTTAAGTTATCATCAGCACAACACTGCATTCAGGCTTGGGAATAAAACTACGCTATACAAGAAAGGAAAGTACCCTTAGCTGAATTCATAAAACAGTTAAACCATAGCTGAAATAGATCTGGATGTGGTGATCTGATCGCCTGGAGCTTCCAGCCAGCTTACTGGAGATAGGGTTACCTTATTTGATTTTAAAGTGCTAGCTCAGTTTCCAAATATACTGCAAGGATACTCTCTGCTTGCTGAATACGCTGCTAACCAAACCTATGCTTTATTTTTATTCCTTGTAATTCACATGCCTTATTTATTTTATACCATTCAAATCTTACTCTGAGTATAGTTTCAGCAGATTCCTTGTGGGGTTTTCCAGCTCCCTTATTACCATGGTGTTTCTATTCCTACTCTGTTCTCCTTGTGAGATAGTACAATAATGTTATCTCCTCTGGAGAAAGGAGGCATGGAAATTCCAGTGCCCAAAGTGGCTGACTTAGGTGTCTCATTAGTTGACTATAGTCATATTTCTCACAGAGCTTAGTGGTTTATAGCACTGTGTTTATTTGCTCAGAGCCCAGCTCCTTTTAATACCTGTTGCAGTTATTAACACAATGTTGCAACGAATCAGAGGTCTCAATGTGAACACTTTAAAAGTGAGAGGAGTTTAATAACTGACCATTCTGATGATGTTTATTTTCTCTCTATCTTTCTGCCATTGTAAGTGTCATATAATAGCAGTTACTTTTGATTAAATGTCAGGAGTGAACCACACAGGAGGCGTAAGAGCCTTTACATCTAAATATTTCATCCTTCCAAATATTTCTGTCCTAAGGCTGTCCTATGAGATTTCTTGCGAGGTTCCTGGATGGCATATTAGGCCTGTTTTGTTTTGCAGATTTTACTGTGAGCTTTCCCTACCCTTCAGAATGTAGGACATTTTAAACAATGCATCTTTAGTCTTTGTAGCTGATTTATATTTACTATTGCAATTGCGAGGGCCTGAAAACTGTTTGCATTTACAAGGCATGTTGCATGACATCCAATATTAATATGTGTATATACAGGCTGTTTAAATTAAATCCTGATAGTTGTTCATACCTCTGGGCAGGACGCAGTATAAACAACTTAAAATTATATGGGATGAACAGCTCCGTTTTGTTCTGGCCAAAAAGCGAGCATCTTGGGGATGGACCGTCATCTTGCTGATTAGTAGCTGGCCATGTGTCGGCTTCGTCGACACATTTCAGAGAATGGGTGGTTTAATGAAGGACAGAATTGGGGAATAATTCATTCTGTGCCATGAGGTTAACCACAAGCCTCTCAGAAATCACAGCGTTCGCTGCTCCAGCAGATGTGCTGGAACTCTCTGCTGCGAGTGGAGGTTTTTCAGCACTATGTTCCCCCCACCCTTCTCGTATTGTAAAGCACGCACCCATCCTGCTGCCAAGACTTTTAATAAAAAATAGATTTGCGTTTGCAGTTTCCAGAATCTTTATCAACCTTCCAGCCAAAGTCAGAGTAATAAACCCACAGAACATCTAAGCGTGTGCTCTGCAGATGATTGATTTTTGCACTCAAGATGTCTTGCAGGCAGTGGCTTCCACCGTTATTTTTACATGGCATGTTACAGGGGGCTCCTGAAAGCCCCTTCCCTCCTAGTTACACAATGAAATTGGCTTTTTTTTTTCTTTTCTTTGACTTTGAAGTGAGTAATTTCTCTGTAGACAATTAGTTTTCTCTTTCTGGAGAAATACCTTGTCACTAAGGCTTGGATGAATACTCTTTCTATTTATGGATTTCAAAATTTGTATTAGATATCAGAAAGTACTGTAAAAACAATCCATAAAAGAAAGCCTTTCACGAGCCTGTCCTTGTGAAAAATCTATTCAGATAGTCAAGAAAAAGATCTATTTGTATTTCTCTTTTTCCATACCAGACAGGTGACTATCAAATTCAGCCATTATGCATGTTGCTCTTAATATAGATTAAGTAAGGGGAAAAAAACCCCATCCCAAAACCTAAATCCATTGAGTTTACATACGTTGAAGTTTACATTTGATAAACTAAATCACTTTAAACTTTTCTGTGAGCACTGTAAAGGTGTAGAGTGAGGACAATCTAACTTTCAAATGCTATCCAGCTGTTTATTATTGCACCTCATCTGGGATTTATAATCTTCTCAGTGGAGATGCTGGAATTTCATGGCTGAACATTCCTCGTTTGCTTCAGTGCAGAGTGAAATGGGTTAATTTGTCAGCTTTATCACCTGTCAGTTATAACTGCTTTGCCTCGCTTCCCGCCAAAACTCAGTGGGTCCATTCCTGTCCCAGGGAGGAGGCTGGTAACATACAGCAGAGGGTGGTAATGAGGAGCTGGAAGTGAAGAATTTATAACGCTACGTCCTCGTGTGTACATTTGTCCACGTCCTTGATTTGATTGAACTAAAACCTGTTCCCAATCGAAGCAAAGCTGCTGTTAAACCCAAAGAAGTGTTTGTGCTTTTACACCTCTACTTTAAAGCAACACACTTTCTCTGTGTGAGTAAGGCAAGTGCCATCTCCAAGAGCCTTATTTTCAACTTATATTTCACATACATTTGTTGCTATCCCCTGCAAGAAAATAGTTTTAAGTGGGAAAGAAATGATCTTCAGACTTCTGTTCAGCTGAACCCATATGTACCCGTGGGCTGCTGATGTGCAGGGAACGCTTTTGTTGAAGGCTCCGTTAATAAATTGGCAGAAGGTCATTGGCGTTTACTGTGGGAGAAAGATCTTGACCTCAGAAAGTGGTGAGCTTCTCCCGAACTTCCTTTAATCAGTAGGTATTGAGATGATGAGATGGGTTTTGGGATAAAACCTTAGGATGTCAACCATATGAGATATTGCCTGCTGCCTCTTTCAGCTGAGGTGTGGTCCCAGTTGACTGACTGACCTTCTCTAACCTCACAAAACAAATATATTTACACACAATTGTATTATGTGATGTGATATATATATATACACACATATATAAAGGGATGACCCTAGATATGTATGGGTAATAGACACCTTGTAGCATTTTGGTAAATGGAGAGGGGCACTACTTCAGTCATGCAAAATACTTTGGGAAATCTAGAATCATAGTGACAAAGTCTTGGAATGGAGGTATGTTTGTTAGTCGTTCAAGGAAAAATGCCCTGTGGCAAATCAAGCCTCAAGAAGAATATTTGCTGTTGCAGCACTGGAAAAATGTGTCATTTGAGCCTAAGAAAGCTCCATTTTCTCCTCAATATCTTGGAGGTAACCTAGCTGCACTATATTTCTAAATTCCTTTTACATATGTTACCAGTGACGAAAATTTCACTCTTAGTGTGCAGAACCGGGACCCAAATTCTTCAGCTGAAGTAACTTGGAGAGGTACGAACACCACTAACTGTTAGGTGTCTTAACATGTGTCTTCATACTAAGCATTCAAATTTTAAAATGCTGTCCTAAGTTTTCATTGATGTACTTCATAGTATTTTTTTGAATGTTCCAACTGACATGGCATAGTTTTGACGTTTTTACCAAAAGTGTTTATTCTTAAATTGAGATTGTTTTGACTTTCTTACAAGAAGGAGCAGGGATAGAGTAGATACTGTGCTCCTGTAGTACTGTTCCCTACTGTATTTGCAAGCATTCTGGGATTAATTTAGATATAGTAAAGGTGGGTGTTTCTTCTAGTTCTCTAAAAGAGCTTATGTCCATAGGAGGAGAGTTTTATCTTTATTTGAAGTGAGACACCTTTTTAATTTGATGGTTTTATTTAAATTTTAAAATTATTGTTGTTTAAGATAAGACTTTTATCTTTGACCTTATCCTGTTTTCATTTCTATTCACGTAAACTGGGATTAAGTTGGTAAATTACTTAACGAGCCTTGATGGGTGCGTAGTTGTGTAACACAGTGCCAGGTCAGATTGAAAGTCTTGACCACCATGAGGAAACGTTCCATCTGGGACAGGAGGACACAAATTAGGATTGAGAGTTGTGCAGGCTGAAGTTTGCTGATGCAGAAGAATGAAAGGAGGTAATTGTGTAGTAAAGCAGGAGGAATTCCCAAGCTTATTTCATTGACCTAACTGTAGCATTACAATCACTGTCATTGAACCAAGGTTAATAGAGTTGTGCTAAGAGATAGCAGCTGTTTGAGCGACATAATAAGCATTCAAGATCTGCTTGCTCAAACAGTTCAGAAAGGGGTTGCTGCGAAGCATACAGCCAAGTCAGCCTCTTCTGTACCTTTGATTATTTAAGATTCTCATTCTTCTTTTATTACAGTGTGAGGTCCTTCCTCTTCCAGACATAGCACCAAAAGCACCAAACATTTACTGTCAGCTGTATTCCCTGATCTGTTACCATCTAAACCATTCCAAAATTCTCAGACTGGTACATGCTGAGGTTCTGCTACTGGATCATCTGGAAAAAATAAAGTAAATGAAATATACTTTCATATCACTCCTATATGTCTTTCCCAGCTGTTTCCCAGAGTGCTCCTTCTGCAAAAGATCCATCCATGTAGGAGCACTTTCTATGTATTGGTTCTGTAGTCACTGACAGATGTGTGCTGTATACTTTCAAGAACATCTTTTTAAAAACAATGCAATTATTTCCAAACTCTAGATCATTGTTACTTTTCAGAAAGGGTAGATGAGGCAAAGTGTTTTTGCATGGAGATACTTAACCTGGGTTTTAATTGATCTAATTGTAAATTATTTCTTCACCTATAGCAATAGTCACCATTGATTTTATTTTTTTCTTTTTTCATCTCCAAGTGTTGTGAGGTAAGCTCTCAGAGCTATACATTTTCAATAGAACTCAATCTGTCCAAAAGACTTTAATATTATGGAATTGTCAGTGTTCTCATTGAGGGAGGAAAATCCCCTTTGGCATTGTTGTGAGGCAAGCGACAAAGGGATTTCTCTTCAAAAAGATATACAACTGGCTTTGTCATCTTTGACAACTACAGAAGCGTCACCTTTGTCAACTACAGAAATCCTATCATCCCAGATCTGGGAGAAACTTTTACAGTTCAGATATACAACAGCTGCCTGAGCGTCACTCTGTGCAGGTGTAATGCAGGCAGTCTCTGGTCTTGAGAAGGACCCTTGGCAAAGCTAGTGGGTGCAGGAACTCATTTTGACTTGCTGTGCCACTGATGGGATTTCCTTTTGCTCACACAGTCTGGAAGACAGGAATGTAGGAATTACGTATTCAGGTTCTAAAGCAGGTGAGCAATAGCTTCAGCTTCAAGGTCCATTGTCTGGGTTGTCTTCCCCCATATCTTTACAAGAAAGTGTTTCTTAGGTATCATATAGTTTCCATATTTTAGGTGTCTCCAAAATAATTGTCTAGAGACAATTCTGATAGAAATTAAAAGGTTCTTTATGACAGCCTCTTGTTTAATAAACAAGTCTCAGGATTCTGATTTCCTTGGGACTTCTTCCACTGGGATTCTAGCTGTAGAAGTGGAGGAGAACACCAGACATTTTGTGCCATTACTTCACTCTGCAGGAGTCTCTATTCCAGCACATGTAACAGAGGTTAGAATTACTGACTTTGATTTCAGTGCATTGAAGACAGAGGATTCAGTTCATACAGGTAGAAGTGACATTTTCTCTTGGTGAAATACGCGGTTTTGTGCCAAATTAAAAACATGTGTAGGAGCTTGTGTATCTGACACCTTTCTTTTTACTTGTCCCTGAAACAGAATACTACAAGAAAAATAAATGGAGTTGGAACTCATGGAAAGCTCAAATTGTATCTGATTCAACTCAACAGGATTAATGCCATAGCCTTTGAGTGGAAGAATAATCAATCTGTTCTCCTTAAGACAGGGTATCAAGAGAATAAATCAGAGATTTGTGTCGTGTCTGAGTAGATAGATTACATCAAACACTACTTTTTCCTGCATGATTTTTATTTCCTTTTTGATTTTCTCAGGAGGCAGAAGAATTTAATTTATTAGTAGCACAGAGAGTAGTATCCTGAATTGATCTTTCTAAATACCCTCCCCACAGAGATGCTTTTCTATGGCTGTGTATGTTTCTAGGGATAAATTGATCTTAGAAACAATTTACGCTGTCTTCATCATTTCTGGTGTGGACTTAACAGGACTATTTTGGTGTTAGTGTGCAGACTCCTTAACCAAGAATGAGATCTACTCTAAAGCAGATTTTCAGTTTGGGGTTTTATAAGCAATATGGTTATGTGGACTGACTTCTCTTTGCAAAACGGCATGCCCATTTTAGAGGGCAGTGAACATTTGGAAAAAAACCACCTGTGTCCTCAGAAGAACTGGATTTGCTTATGCTGTTGTCTTTCTCTGGGCTGTTCTAGTGCTATGTCTTTATTCCTATTTTTGCACTCTATTTTTTTCTCTTTCCAATTTAAGCACAGTTAGGAGTAGACGGGTAAGGAGCGTGTAGTAAAACTAGATCAATGCAAACTGTAGCATGTTGTATGTGCACTCAGAGTACTTGGCAATGTATTTAAATTTACTTAAATAGGTTTCAGACCTTTTTTACTTTTTCTTTTTTTTTAAGAATTATTTTCACACTTTTTTTGGTCTGTTACCTGTTCAGGAAGAAAGAGGGTCATTTTTGGTTCTCTGTTGGTACCTCATTCAGTACAGTGCACTCTGAGCCTGTATTGCTAATACAGTAGTGACCCTGGATTGTTGGGTGGCTCCTACAGTAAACTTCATGCATAGTGGTAAAAATAGCAAAAATAATAATGAAAAGTCCTTATGTCTGAGAACTGAGAAGGTCAGTGCCCTTCTGGTTTGCAGTGATGTTTGCTTGGAGTTGTGGCATATTTTGGGCTAAGAGTAGGAGTGTAATTGGCTGTAGCAGCAGATCTGCTGGGCAGCTCCATATTGGACAGCTTGTATTCAGTGGCATTCCAGTGTGTGGCTGCTGCTCTGTGACATGTCACTGAGTGGTGTGATTGTGTGCAAGAGTCAAAAATTCAGCTTCAGATGCCTCAGTTCCTTTTCTGCATTTTCTTTGTTTCCCTTGTTTACCTTAAACCAGCCTCTTTTTTACTTCTAGATGGAGATCAACGTTACAAAATACAACTGTGCTCCTTACGCACTCACATGGTTTTTACCTATGATTGTGAATGTCATAGGTTTTACTTCATTTTATTCCTCTTGGTGTGATGCAAAAAATGATGGATGGGTGGGCGTTCTTGGTGTGGAGTCAAGTATCCGTATCAGGGAGGGTGTTCATGTTGTCTGGACTGTGTTCTTAGTAGAAGGAAGAGTACAGTACTAATGTTAAGAGCTCATATCTCTTGATGTTTTATTAAAAGCAGCCTAGCTTCATCTCTTAGGCCCTGAATTAAATAACTGGAGTTTGACTGCATATGTAACCCACTTCTGTGCAAGGCCTGGATGCTAGGGAGCTACCTTTTGTACTTCTACTGGCGCTGTGACAGGAGAAGGAAAAAAAATGCAAATTTTTAATCATGTAATGCATCCCTTCTGGACACAGAATTCATTGAGAGCCCTAAGTACAGTGCATATCCTCTGTTAAAGAATGAACATAAATTTTAAACCACACCTGTAGTTGCTGTTGCTGGGGTGCAGCATGATGTGCGCACAGCCTCACATTTCTCCTTATCACCCCCTATTATTGAAGTTAATTTCTGACATTTTCTTCTTTGTTCCTGTTTGAATGAAGTTTGTGCTGCTCATGCAGTTGAGAACATCCTTCTCAGACATCAGGCAACTGCTGCAACTATTTCTTCCATCATCTCAAGCTCTCTTCTTATGCAGACCAGATGGTAGCACCACAGTGCTTAATGTGGTGCCTGTGACAGCAAACTTTGGCATTGATAGAGCTGAAGGACTCTTTGGAGAAGTGATCAAATGAACTGCAAAACTTTTGCTTCTGGTGCTGCAACAGATGATTTTCTAATATAGAATATTGTTTTGAATGTTATTGAATTTATTCATGCTTGCAGGTTGTCTTCTCTACCTCCCACCTTAAAAACACAAGTTGATTTCTTTCTTAACGGTGTAGCCTTTGGATGAGGTGGGTGCTTTTCTGTTTCTTCTCCTCCCATTTATTATGTCAGTATGCCTTTTACTACATATCCAAGAACACCATTTATTTTCCTCATTTTGAAGCTTCGCTTTCTAGTTTTTACAGTTAAGTGCATTTTTTATGTTGTAGATCACCTGTCACACTTCACCAGGGCAATATCAGTACGCTTGGAGTGATTCAGCCTCTCTCTGTTTAATTTCATACTAATGTCTGGAAGATGTTATCTAGGTTAGCCAGGCTGAGGAAAGTTGTGTCCATCCCTAATTTTCTTTAATGTCTTTGCTTTTGGCTACTCACTGGCCCTTGGTGTATTATGATGGTCTCAGTTTTGCAGATATTTGAAGTGAAAACTGGCCAGATGAATTGTTGCCCATTGTAAATAGCTGGTTAGAGTTATACGCTATGGTGAATAGGTCCTTAAAGAGGACCTACTGTGGTTTCTTGCCATAGATAGTGTCAGTGGGGCAATGAGAAATGCCTTCACATTGCCACTGAAAGTCCTGGCTGATTTATTTGTTTCCCGAGTTACATTTAAGCTGAGTTCTCTAGAGGAGAGAGATACATAATGTAATGCATTTCTTTGCTGTAGTATTGATGCCATACTAATATAACATATTATGTTTGTTTATAACATACAGATATGTGTATTTGCCTTAGGAGAAAGCATTTTGGAAGCAAGGTGTGTTCACACCTCTTCAGTAACATATTTTCTGTGTATATGAAATGTGACTGGAAAGGGAAGCACAGAAAAATGTGTACATCATTGGTGCCTCTTGCAGATGCTGAATCCATCCATAAGAAGAGGCTTCTAAGGAAGTTTTATTAGTAAATGTTGCGTCACTGCTCTTGTATAGTTACAGCTGCTCAGGATGAAGGAAAACTCCCAAATCTCTTGTTGAAATATAGCGTTGATTTGTTGGTATTTAAATTTATACTGTTTATTTATCCTATCAACTTCATTTTTCTTTGTGCCACGTTCCACTGGGGTAATGTGAAACAAAAGTGCAATGCCTGTTCTGATGTAATGATCAAGTAAAATGTAAAAGGATAGGAATATTTAAATTAGATCTTCTCCCTGCACCTTGCCAGGAGTGGTTGGTTTATTAGGTCAAAGCCGAATGGAAGTTATGAGCAATGTACTTCCTTAATGGACTTACTTCTTGAGGAGGTGATGGTGTTACTCAGATCCTCACTATCATCATCTTTTAATTTCCTGGGAGGAATTAAGTCTTATTGACATATAACTAGTCTGTGATCTATCTGCCTTAGGAAATAGTTTCTTTCTCTTACGCTATGTTATTTTGGGGTTATTAAGGAAGGGAAGAGGCAGGAGATTGCCCCATATAGAGGGCAAAAGGCAGACAGGGGAATCATTTTTACATAAAATACAGGACGTGGGGTATGGATTTTGGATGAAACTACAGGTAAGATGCCGTACAGCTTGTCTCCTGTAGGCTTGAGGGCATGCTACACAGTCTGAGTCTTGGGAATGAAATGCATTTATATGCATGTATTTGCTGGTAGGTAGGCTTCCCATGAGTCCTGAGTTGTGTCTTTCAGCATGTGTGTTTTAAGAGAAGCTGCCACCTTTATATATTACGTGCTTTATACTCACGTTGTTTTATTCATTTGTGGTCCATTGAAGAAAGAAGTAAAGGTCAGATTATAATCTCCAAGGTATACCTCCTTTGAGTAGCATCCAACTCTGTCAATGCATTTTCTAACAGAATGCTCTGCACAGTAGGAATGATATAGTTGAACTGTCACTGAGGAGGAAATACTATTTACCTTACCCATTGAAAAGTTAAGCAATGCGTCCCTTCCTTTTGTTAGGTGTTTCCATAGGGAAGTTCATGCCACTCATTTTTGGGCACCTCTTTTAGGGTGTGAGGAACCCACAGAGTAGAAACTGGAGACTTGCTCAAAGCAAATCTCTCATCGTTGTCGATCTCATTTCTATTTACATCTCTTGCTATGACTCAGACCTGTGCATGTGTTTCAGAGGGAACAAGATTGAGTCTGATGTAAGAGAGGGTATCTCTCTATTAAAAAGCCTGGTACTTATTTTCTTTGGTAAATGATTGTAAAGATCCAGTGAAGTAGAGATGGTGTTTTGGTGGATATTAACTTCCATCATGCTTATAGAAACAAACCATTTGTAAATGGTTTTCCTTATATCTACATAGGTAGTAAAAATACAAATGTAGTACACTTGCTATATATACGAGCAGATGACTTCCAAACATTTAAAATCTATGGGTTTAAAATTTATTATACTAAGAAATTGCTTGGTATGTAAAGATCTTGGATAGTAACTATGTTTCATGCTAAGTAGACATCAGCTGGTTATGTGGAAACATTATTGGCTCAATTTGGGCCTTCCTGAAAGCTGTACTGGCAGAAGTACTGTTGGCTCTGCTGAATGAGACCTGGGACAATGGGAACTGTCTTGGAGTAGAACATACAACCAATCAACCTATCAAGAGAAGAATAATTCTTCCTTCCAAGTATCAGGCAGTAGCAGTACATTGGTGATTTTTAAGATGTAGTAGGTAAGGGTAATTTAGGGTGTTTTTTGAGTAAGGTTTTTGGAAATGGCACAATTTATTATTATATAAGTAAACACTATTAATTTATGCAAGAACTGCAAATTTTTGATAAACTTTGCATCCTTTGTAGTCCTTACCTGGTCTTGCGACACTCTCTTAGAAAGCAGGATCAAATTTTAAAATGATTAATGAAACAGTAAAATACAAATTTTATTTGAAGAATTATGCTCCATAAAGAATTATTATCCCCAAACTTGCGTACTTCATACATCTAAGTAATAGAGGTGGATTTCAGAAAATCTATTCCTAATTTAAAGTAATGGTAGCCATGATACATCACAGGATGTCAGCAACTGCTTCACTTTGTTACTGGTAGTAACCAAATACAAACCAAGCACAAATACCAAACTTCTGAAGTCTTCATAAAATAAGATCAGCTGAGGTTTCAAGTTTAAAAATTGAATAGATTCCAGCTATACCAAGGAGTCGGGAAAATTCTGAGGGCGTTTTTGAAATCAGAAGTATTAGAGAACCATATAAAGGTAATTCTAAGAACTAACTTTATTGGTAGTAGTAAAACTTGACCACTTAAAACATTTCAGAATAGGAAACGCACCTGGTCTCACTAACATCCTAACTGAGCCTGTAAAATTTCAAGGTGATTGTTCAGAAACATCAATCATTCTCCTTCATGAGCTTTTTCAAGTTGTATTTCAACCAGAGAATGTTCCTGAATATTGGCATTTTTTTTCTTACTTCAATTGGAAAGGTAAAATAAAGGAGAGATTTGACAAAGTGCAGAGCAGTTGGAGGATGGGAAGACACCCTTTTGGCTCATCAGGTCCAGCCCTATGGCATGAGAAGTGTGATTTCCTTTGGGGCATCCCTGCATATAGCTTGAGAGTGCTTCTGTTGTCCTGACTGTGGGTGGCTCTGGGTGAGCAGCATGTGTCCAGTAGCCTGGGTGCTGCTGCATGCCCCGAGGCCGGGCTGTGACAAGTCCTTGCCACATGCTCCTCTTTATTTGGATGAAAAATGCATTGCACTGTCAGAGCAGGAGCAGGGTTGCATGCCGAAAGTTACGTAGGTGAAGGAGGGATGGGGGCTGAGGAACAGGCTGCAAGAGATTTTGCCCTTGGGGAGGTGATGCAGCCCATAACAGGCATTGTTCCCCATCAGTAGGCTGTTCTCAGTGGTGTCATCTCCTTTTCAGCCATGAAATGTGTTCATGGCCTGTCTGCATTTGCTTTTGCATCAGCATTGACATTTGGCTTCAGACGTTTTCTGCCCGTGTTTATATTTACTCTGTGATGGTATTAAAACATAATGCTACCTCAGCCTCTTAAGAATAACGAATCAGTTCTCTGTTCTCCTGGTAGTCTTGGTAGCCCTGTCCTACTCCCTTCATGTCAGGTTTGAGTTTCCTCCAAGTGTTGCTGTTGAACTTTGGTGTTGCTAAGAATTAGAACAGAATCAACTATAGTTACTGAACACAAAGGACTACCTGATTATCCAAGGACTTGAGGTTTGTGGGTGAAAAAATGAGGGTGTCTTATTCATCCATGTCTAGCCTATTACGAAAATGAATTAATTTCTTTTCTTTGATACATGGATGTACAGTGAAACTGACTCTCGTGTCTCAGCTTTTCTACCTGAGCAACTTTCAAGTCCAACTTGTGAATCAGGAGTTTGGCTAGGAAGTGAATGACAAACTGATTTTTGGCATCTTTAGTTTTAGAATTATTGACGACATTGAGTTTGTTTTTTATTTTACATTGTTGAACACATATATATATATAATTATATGCATGCACCTGTATGCAAATAGGTTTCCTGCTCTCCGATGCAGGCAGCGATGTTAGTTCAAAAATACGTTGAAGTGGCTGGTGGCAAATTAAGAGGATGTGATAGCAGTTAGAAGTGGGTAAATTGTGTGACTCAATTTTTGCATTGCAAGCTAAAGATATTTTAACTGGTAATGACTTTCAGAGAACAGCTCTACATTTTCAGTGGCTACGGTGGTGTAGGGCTGATGATTGGACTTGATCTTGAAGGTCTAATCTTGGAAAACAAGGTCTGTGCTGGGAAATAATAATCACCATTAGAGGTTGGTCACAGTACGTTAGGAAGTGCAATTGACTATTGGTCTTGGAATGGTTTAGGAAATTCAGTTATGGGTAGAGATGATGGAATGGGTTAGCATTGGGAAAATAAAGATTAAATGCAGGGTGTGTAGAGAGTGGAAGACACCACATCAAGGTGAGGAACAAGACTAGGACACAAAAAGAAATCCTGTGCAGGATGGGTACATGGAGTGGGAGTTGCATTCTGGAGAGAAAAGAGGCATTGCCTCAGTGAAGAACTTGAAAGGAAATGGGGACTGAGAACCATGAAAAGAGCCTTGAATTTGGATAAATGGATGGAAAATGTAGAACCAGGATAGACAAAGAGAAGCAAACAACCCAACTTCCTTTTTTGTTCCCTGACATACATATATATATTTATTGCTCACTCAGTAAAGACTCTGCGCATTTTGAGGTAAAACAATTGCCATGCTGGAATATCAATTTCCAGAAGGCAGTCTCCCTGGGAGCAACACTACGATCCAAAACCTTTCTAATAATGCTGGGACTGAACTGTGTTGCATGAATTGACCCCTTGCTGAAGAATGGTATTCTCAGTACTTGTCCCAAAGTACAGCTTGACTAGCTTTTACTTAAATGGGGAATAGAATAAGTGATTGTTTTACCAGAACTCCAATTTAATATCTAATAGATATGCTGAGCAGGTTGAGAGAACTCTCTCTCCACTTTCCTTTGTTGGAAATGCTTTATAGCAGATATTAAAAAATGCATATGAATTTATTGCTTTACTCTCAAACAACTGCTTTTTTGTGTAGGCTAGCTGCTTTGGAATGAGGAAGAAATAGTGTCCTCTATTCACTTAGAAATGCTGAGTAGCTTAAAGCAGAGAAGATGAGCAAAGCAGCAAAATCATAATATAAAGGTCCATTCCTGCTTCTCAGGGTGAGCTTGACCGCCAAGCTGAATCCTTTCTTCTGCACTTTGGATGTGCTCACAAATGAAAAAGATAATGTTAATCAGCAGGAAGAAGGAAAAGCCCATTTTAACAGATTGAACTGAGACAGTCTGGAGACATGAAGCTCTTTTATGTGTCCCTGAGGCATTTTCCCCCCAAATCTCCTACTTGGAGTACAGTCTCATCACTGTGTATGCCATCAAGATTGAGACTTTTGTTGGGTAACCTTTCTACCTAGTCTGTGCAGACTGTGAGGACAGCCGTAGCCTTGTCCTCTACTATCCTTCAAGTGGGGGTGGGGGGAGAGGGAGAACCCTATTTAAGTCTTGGCTTTTGCCTGAGTGTGGAAAAGAAAGAGGAATGAGACTTGCTTATTATTTTTACTGTCAAGTTAGTTCAGATTCTGTTTATTTTTACTTGAGTATCTTAGACAAAGGCTGGTGTTCTGGCTCTGCGCTTACACGTATCATGAGTGAACCAGAGTGTAAGACAGTGCATGAACTTTTCCGTAACAGAATGAAAAGAAAAACACAGCCTGATACGTAGAAGTAATCCACTACTACAAGGAGCCTCATCAGCATGATCATCATCTGCTTTTGCGTTTTAGTTTAATGAGGAAGCTTGTTCAGTTGCACATAGTCAATCTGAAAACATTAAAGGCATAACTGCCATGAGCTAGACTATTAAAAAAATTAAAATTCTCCTCGTTTCATTTGTTGAAAAACAAGGAGAAGGGGTAGACGTATGGCCACCCACTTGGTTGTGCAAATTGCAAGAAGTGAAAATAACTTGTGACAGCATTGCCTGAAGGTTTCGTTTAGCCTGTCACACATGGGCTCAATAACACCGCGGAGCAGTTTCTTTTACCCCCTCCAACCTACCCAACCCCTTCTGCTACAAAGTCTGCAAAGCATTTTTCAAATTAAGGGTGTGCTTGTTTTCCTTTTAAGTTTCGGGAGCAAGTGGCTGAGAGAGGCATGCTGAGAGATTGGAAACAATCTGCCTCAGCAACAAAGGGAGATGCCTGCTGCTTTGCAAGCAACACAGAAAATGCGCCCGCCACGCAGAGCGCTCCGTGGCAGTAATTCCAGAGTTGACTGATGTTTATTTGTGCTGTGCACTAGCCTTTCTCAGGCCGCTATGAGGAGGAGGGTAATTTTAAGAGGCCTTGGAAAGCTGTTGCAGCACAGGTCATATTTTATTAGCGTGTTGCCTGGGATTTGGAACTGACGGTCTCCTGAGCCTAGATAATGAATGAGCTTTCTGGAGGTGCTGTGCCTGACTTCCCTGTGCAAAAGTTAGGGGAATTGGTACATTTTCAGTGCAGGTCTTAGGACTGGATATTTGACTGCTCAACACACTGTTACCAAAACTCTCATTCTGGCATAGTGAGAGAAATGAAACAGGGCGACTCGTACGTTCTGATGAAGAACTGATAGTGTCAGCAATAATCTTGGCAGCTGTTTTAATTTATGGTAGAGGAGTAGCTTTTGCATCCTAAGTAAGTATGGATCGCTTAACCAAGTCAAGCCCTCAGCTGGTAAAACGATCTGACAGAACAAGAAATGAATACAGGGAATGAATTGTAAATATGGTTGGTTGTTGTAAGTGGATTCAAGAAACATAATGATGAGCTTCATGGAAGAGTATGAGCTTCATGTTTATTGTGGAGACATGGTATTTGGAAGAAGATATTGGATCGTTTAATACATGTCTGATAGGAAAGCATAGGGGCAAGTCCAGCAATTGCATTTGTTTTGCTGCAGGATATATCCTTTTAAGCTTCTTCTGTGTATGGGTTCATAGAAATGTACTTACTCAGGCTTGAAAGCCGTTGACTGTGGCCTTTCTTAAACAGTGCTAGCTAGGAGATGCTTTCTGATGGGTACACAGGTTCAGTAACCCTCTGCATGCACCGACACGTCATTGTGGGGCTTACCCACAATGGTTGTTCAAGACAACCAGGGGGGCCAGAGTAGTGTCACGCAGCGAGGAGCCAGGATTGCACCAGCAAGCCCTTGATGTTGGGTGTTTCCTTCCTGCTCCACAACTCTCCCAGTGGGAAGCAGTGGGGACTGCAGCCATTGGGACCGCGTTGCCGGCTGCTACATTGCCATCAGCCCACAGGCTGGGAAGTGAGAGGTCTTTTTCCTTTCCAACCCTGCCAGCCTGGTGCTGGGAACAATCCCCAGGTTGAGGAGCTTGGGTGTAATGAGCTAATGAGCAGGTAGCATGGCTGGGGCGTATCATATTAATGGTTTGAGAGCTATGAATTCTTTCTTCCAGCCAAGAGGAGGTTAAATATGTAAATGATTAAAACAAAAAAAGGGCAATATTCCAGAAAATATTCCTAGCCCTTGCTTTTCTTCTCTAGCCTTGCTTTTTCATTTCTGAACATTGATTAACAACCAAGCAGTGACAGAAGGGATGACATTCCTCAATGAGTGTCAAAAAACGAAGCAGTACAATAATCTAGATCTTTTTACTGGTATTTGACTGTTCTGCTGTGAAATGGCTGAGGTTTATGTGGTCATAAATAGGATAACTATTGCTTTTACCATGGCAATCACAACATTTTGTCACTTAGATAACAACATCTGGGGCTTTACGGATGGATGGATGAAAAGTACTCTTGAAGAGCTTCAGTACTTCTGTGGTTGCTAAAGTGCAGAAGCATCATGGCTGTGTAGATCTGCAAGTGATGGTGGCAAGTACTGAAAGTCCAAAGTATGCTCCTCCAGCTTCTCTGTGACTGTCCTCTGTTAGATAGAAAAAAAATCCAGCTACTTAAATTGCACACAGGATGGGTTTTGTTAATGGAGTCCAACAGAAAATAAGGTGGTAAGGTGCAGAGGCAGGAATTCATGTACAAAGCAGTTGTGAAAAATAGCCAAGGCTAGTTGTTATCCTCATTTTTTTTTTTGCCCCTGAAACTTTGTTCTTTATCAGCTGCTTGTGTTGAAATCAGTATTGAGAAGATTTTGGAAAACCAAACCCAACCAAATAAAGAAACAAGCATAGTAGTAAGTTACTTAGGACTGGAGGAAACAAAATTCATAGCTGGCTACTAGAAAATCAGAAATAAGCTTAGACTAAAATTATACAAGGAAGCGTGATTGTTGCGTTCTCATGTGCTTTGCTACACTGCACCATTACAAATGGTTTTATGTAATCAGTGATTTAAAAAGAGCTGGCAGGACTGTAAATGTAATGCTAGAGTTTTATACCAGCTCCTTTTGTAATTTCTCCATTGATATAGCTCAACACTGTCAATCTGTTTAAAAAAACCCAAAAAGGTTTTGTCACAGAAATCAGAGGGCTGCCTTAAAATTAGATTGTTTCTCTTACTAGTGTGTCTGTGTGTCTCCCTTGTCTGCCCTAGTATGATTTAACACATTTAGTTGGCAATCATATTACATTGTTAATTTTTCATCCACGATTAGGAAGGTTGGCTTTTTAACTGGTCTTTAAGATAGTAAGAACAGGTAGTAACTTTGCATTAGGGCTGATGTCAACAAGATGTGCAAAACACTGAAGCAAAGGTTTGTAGTCATTTGAGGTTGTCATCTCAAAACATGGCAGCCATATGAGAAAGTGGTGTGCCTGTAATTAAGAATAGGCTTCAAAAAAGGGTTTCAAAGTAGTGGAAAGTACATAAACTTAATTTATCTTCGATTTTGAAACCCTTTCTGCCATACTATGTGGCTGGGTCTGTCTACTCAAAATGTTTCTTGAAAGAATGCCTTTAGTGGAAACCATTTGCAGACAATATGCTGATAGGGGATAGAAAATGTTATTGCTTTACACAGGACCCTAAAGCTGTTGTAGCTCTTGCTTCTGACAC
The DNA here is from genome assembly GCF_964237585.1 of Gallinula chloropus. Lineage (NCBI taxonomy): Eukaryota > Metazoa > Chordata > Aves > Gruiformes > Rallidae > Gallinula > Gallinula chloropus. Next base: position 52,567,520 of record NC_140088.1, on the reverse strand, counting down.
AGAGTTTTTCCTGTAAATAGGTAGCTTAGGAAGAAGCAACTATAAGTTTTCCTGTTTCTTCTGGAAAGTTTATGCAACCTCTGGGTGTATATGCCAAGAAGCCAAGTCTAGGTGAAAAAGATTCTGCTATCCCCAGTGTATAAAGCTATGCTATTCGGTGCTGTGCTCAAGTTATTTAGCTTTAGGTTAATCATGGCTATTTGTGTTAAAAGAACATCTTGCTTTTTCATGCTTTTCTGATGAAATACTGTCTGTTCATTGTGCTTCAGAGCCATGTAATATTATTCAGACCAATTTGTACCTTTTTTGTATGTGTGAGGCTGAATCCAGGTGCTTTTACCACAGGTGATCAGAGGCTTTCTGAAATTCCAAAGCAGTGCTGATACTGCCAAAAATACTGGGAGGGGTTGGAGAAAGGACAGGTCTGTGTTGTGGGAAGTGATTCTGGTGGCTTTTGTGTCTCACATCAGAAGCTCTGGGGCTTCTCAGCAGAGGTTGAATCTGCATTGATAAAAAGAGCTGCTGTGCATCAGGGTTGTAATGTCGCACACCCCCTTCTGCTAGACTTGTCCATCTAGAGTAATTTGTGGCTGTGGAAGCACTGGAGTTAAGTTTTCCACTTTCATTGTAATGTAGAAAGCCATCTGTGATGTGAGTGTCATCACACTCTGCGTAGGTGCGATGTTTTTTTATTCATGACTCTGGTTGCAGGGCCAAAAGCCACGCAGAATTCTCCAGGATGTAGCATGGAACTAGCGTCCCCCTGTGTTAAAGCAGCCATGATAGCCCACAACTCATGGGGAAGACAAGTACCTGGAAGTGGAAACTGAGAAACAGAATGTGGTAAAAGGACATTTTTCTTCTCCTGTTCTGCTTGTGAGAGGTGAAGCCCTTAAATTGTTGAGCTCCAGCTGAGGTCCAACTTGACTCATTGTCTTTTGTTAGAGTCTGAATTGTTAATGACAGGGTTCAAAATTCACCTGCAGGTGCAGCAGACCTTTGGCCTGCTGTGGGGTTCCTGCAGCAGGCCAAAGCAGACCTTTGGGCCTGGTTCCTCTGGGGAACATGTTTAGGAGACTCTGAGGACTCTTCCCCCCCAGAGCATTGGCTGATGTGGGGTGTGCCCCGACTGGGTGGTGGGATGGATCCCCCCATCCAGATGTAACAACAGCAGTTGAAGAGCCAAGATGTTGACCTTTAGAGGGTGGTTTCTGTGCCAGCTGTCTCGTAGCAATATAAAGCACAGGTTTAGGGGAAAGGGACACTGCTTAGCAGGAAGCAGGTTTGCTTGGGCTGAGATATAAACTTGGCTCCCTCATTGCACTTGTATTTGTGGTTCTTGTGCTACTGATGTTTATTCTTCACCTTCAGTATTTCAGAAAGCTATTTTATTTTAAACTAGTGACAACTTTGATTACAAGGACAGCTTCAAAAATCAGAAAATTACAATCTCTCTTATGCTCACACCTAAAGCAAAACCATTTCATTTTAGGCTAGAGATAGTTTTTTATTTCAGACTTTTAAATACTGTGTGTAGACATTTTAATGCCTTCCTTGTTTTTATTTTTAACTCTTTCCTATGACAGCATTAACAGAGTTTTGTCCCATCATTTTTTTTATTTACCGCTTTGCAATTTTTCAAACCTGAGGAATAAAAAACAGAATTATAGAATGAAAAAAAAAAAAGGAGGGGAGGAAATGGAGACTGGGGGAAGGAGGAGGGAGGAAGAGTGAGTGGGATCTACTGTTTTTTCCTGTTGTGCTTAATAGCAGGAGAACAGTGAGGACCAAAGTTTTTTTTAATTTTTAATCTTAATGTGAAATACAAAACTCTCCAGAAACCTGGTGGTTGAAGGCCATTTTCAAATTAAACTTCTGTCAGCTCTAACTCTTAACAGCTTTTGCTTTTACCTGTCAAGTAACAGGAGACTTGAAAGGCTGCTGCTTCTCTCCAATCCAACAGGAGTTACAAGCATGTTGACTTGAAGCATTTTCAAGTAGTCTTTAAAATCACCTTAATTGATGTCCTCCAGGACTGTGGATGTAGTTAAAGTTAAGTACGTGATTAAGTGGTTTGTTGGAACCAAGCCAGAACACTTTAGCACCTTGCAGAAACCACTCCTTAGCCTCAATCCATGCAGTAGGCAGTCACGGGTAATTGTCTCTGTCTTCTAAAAGAAATATTCCTATTCCAAACCCACTGCTCTTCCATGCTTTGGTTCCTCTTTCTAAGCCCACCTCTCCTTGACCTCCCCTTCGGAACATAAAAATATGGAAACACATATGCTCTTCAGGTTTTGACTGTGCACAGGTGAATGCTGCTTCTCTCCAGCTGTGTGGACACCAAATGTCAGCTCAGCAATGTCACTCCCCCTGCTGCCCCCTTCCCCCACCCCAAGTTGTTATTCAAAAATGGCTTTTCCATAGGACTCTGTTAAAAGTGAATAGCTGGAAAAAAGCAAATAATAATAATAAAAAAAGGAACATTCCTTTTCTATTACAGTTTTTGTTCCACAGCAGACTGTAGCGTATGTGTTGTTTCTTGGGATGCTGATGGTTTGCCTAGGTGTTTAGAACGTGATAATGCTGGTTTGCATTTACAGGGACTAATAACAGGGATCCAGGAACAGATAAACATGACGGGGGATTTCCATTGCTTTAGCCAGCTATTTAGAAAGTGGGAGAATTAAACAATACTTTCAGTATGTTTTAACAGTAAAAAAAAAACAACCCAAACCTGGACAACTGGACTTCAGCACTGCTTGCTCCGCAGTTAATTTTGGATAGGAAAAGTTCAAGCAATTTTGGCACTCTCATCAACTGGGATTCTGGGATTAATTATTATTCAGTAACAGTAATCAAGTTTTTGGTTTGGTTGTTGGGTTTTAGGTTGGTTTTTTTTTTATTAATAGGAATGCTGTGAGAGGAAAAGCTATCATATTGTCATACTGTTTTAAAAGCTGAGAGTTTTTGTTCGGACGACTCCGCTAGAAAGGTTTTGCTCATCCTTTGCCAATTAAGTAGAGTCTCTGTTATCAGCAAAAGTTGCTTGTGTTCCTTGCCATGATCCTTTGCCTCATCATCCGAGAAGGTGCAACTGCAAATTGTTATTTTATACTTACAGGACTGCACGGTAAAGTTGCTGGCACACAGCACAGAGACAATAAATCTAAAACTTTTATATTTGAAAGCATTTTACTTTTATTAACCTTTGTTTGTTAGAAGGACTGCTGTGTTTCAGAGGTACCAGAGAATGTCACCTCCTCCAAACTCCTCTGTTACAACAGCTGAGCTATATATTATTTTCTGGTAGGTAAGCACAAGCATGCTCAGCTCCCTGGCTGTGAGTACACCACAAAGAGCAGAATTTAAAGTCAAACTGTGATACCTTTATTTGCGCTGTAGAAAATGTTGCTGTGTGACTAGCAGAGTCTACAAGGAGTCAGCCTTTCCTCCAAAGTGCAAGTCATACTCTTGCTAGAGAAGGGGAAAAAAAAAGTCCCTATGCATTTTGCTGCTTCAAGGAATGTATATATCTCTTCCTTGACTGTCTGGGGTGGGTATAGTGGTAATGACAAATGTGCTCTACACAGAGATAATTTCCCTTTGTAACTGTTGTTGTGGAAGCTGTGCAGATCCCAGGTGACAGTCTGGAAAAGAGGTTCTCCTGAGGGTATGATGACAAGTTTCGATTTTTGCAATAAAAACTTGCAGATGTGTTAATTTTATAAAATAATTGTGCATCAGCCTTATCTTGAAGGTGGTTTCATGTTAGGAAACATCGATGCTGGTACATTTTTATTTAATGCCTGTTTTTCTGTGAGTGATGACCTGCAAATATGCCTATTATGCTGGGGCTTCTGCTCCCTGTGGGATTCTCAGAAGAATGTGCCTACCTTTTTCTCAAGATCAGGATCACTCCAAGAATTCCCAGAGTCCTTGCAAAAGTACCCAGTTTTTTCCTGAATTACTTTGCTCTCCCTATTTTCCAGGAAGTTTGTGCTGTTGATAAGAGCACTTTTCTTTTGCTACATCTGTCTTTGAGATGGCTACACATTACATCGTTCAATTTCTTGTTGACTGATACACATACTCTTGCTTAACTGAAGTCCTAAGTCTTTACCCATTCGTCTTTTCACACATGATGCTTGTGATGTCTCTTAGAGGAAAAAAGATCATTTTTTACACTGTCTACACTTGTTTCCAATGTAAAAAGGAAAAATGGCCTGCATTTTTTTTAACTGATAGTTTGTTAATCTTTCTCTGAGATCCCATCTTCTCGGAGTATTTTTTTTCATGTAACACTGGTTATTGTCCCGTTTGTCAACTCTGTGCACGTTAAACTGGCCCTCGATAATGTTGTAGCCAAATGGTGGAACTCTTCAAGGGTTTGGCATCTTTTCCCCAAATTCTGAGTACTTTTGCAGTTGATGGTTGGCTACAGCACATTTTTTGTAATTCTGACTTTGAAATCTGCATGCTGTTTTATGTCATTTGCCTTTCTTTGAGCATTTTGGATTTTTAATAATGACTATAATGACAGAGGACCATCCCTCTTCCAGAAACCAGCTTATTCTGCACAGTGAATTCCATGTGCCTTGGTCAAGGGTTAGCTCCGAGTCGTGTAATAGTGTATACTGGAGTGTTTTGATTCCAGTTGTGGTGTCTGATCCTTTACCAGAGCCAGTTGTTACTTGCTTGTCTCTGCAGGCTTACACTGACAGCACACAGTTCTGTGTTACTGCCTCATAGAATCATAGAAGGGACCCCAGGGATCATAGAATTCCAAACCCCTGCTGCCAACCTCCAGTCCTGGATCTAGACAAGGTTGACCAGGGCCCCATCCAACCTGGCCTTGAACACCCCAAGGGTCTGGGGCATCCACCACCTCTCTGGGCAGCCCATTCCAGCACCCTAACCCTCTCTCTGTAAAGAACTTCCCCCTAATATCTCATCTAAACCTTCCCTCCTTTAGCTTTAATCCATTCCCCACTCTTACTGGACCCTGTTGGAAATAACATGTCTCTTGTGCCCCATGCAAAAAACTGAACTGTATTTCTCCTCAGATTCCTGTGTCGCCTCTGTCTGAATGATCTAAAACCTCTTCCAAATCTCAAGTGCTTCAGCGTATGCCTGTCAGGCACTTTCCAACAGTATCCCATGATGCTCAGGTAAGGTCACTGACAAGAGAAAAAAGGTAGCCTGTTACACGAATAAACTACACATTCACTACTGATGCACAGCTAAAGAATCAGTATGCGTCTCCTCCCTGCAGTCTACAGAAAAAGCACATCAACAGTGATTCTGTATTTCCAGTTTTCCACAGGACTGCATTCAAAACTGAGTACTTGTTTGTTCATTTTAATGATGGTGACCAGTAAAGGGAGGTACCTGAGTGCCAGCATCCTAATGGTGTGTTTCAGGTGTCTTATATCAATTAAATATCTTAAATGTGTTAGTTGCTTAATGTTTTGTCCTTCAAGACAGGAATATGAAGACAACTAACTTGCTGCGTACCTGGAAATTAGCAGAATGTCAAAGCCAGCTCCTGCCAATGCATTGAGAAGTTGCTGGGTGCTGGTTTTGCAGTCGTCCTTACACATGCGGTCAAATGGCATGGGCAGATAGATATTTTGGGGAAACTAACTTGCCATAGGGTGGTGGAGACAAGGCTAGCACTATTCATAGATATTGAACTGTGATCAGTAAAGCTCATCTCTCACCTCTTGGACTTTATCTGCTTGAATAATTTATCTACAGCTGCTGCACAGGAAGACTTGCTTTGCTAAAATGAGAATATCTGGAGTAAAGTGTAAAGGTTCATATACCAGAATGAATGGATTTTCACCTGGGCTTGAAGCTGGGCCATGCTGATAGCACTCACTGCCAATACATACTAATGCTGTAGCCCAGCAGGAAGGTTTGGGAGTGCAGTTCTCCCAGCATGGGACAACAGGGGTGCTGGGACTGTCCTGAGGTGGCAATTCCTTCTTGGGTTATTCTCCAATCAGTAAGATGCATCAGAGCACCTCTAGCAAGTGCCCTTTGGAAGCCAAACAGCTGAATTTTGTTCTCAGAGTAGCCCAGCCATAGAATGCTCACAGTTCCTCACTGTTTTTTATCCTTAATGTCTGTATTGCACGTATTTAACCTGTTGTGCTCTTGACTCTGGCATTTGGTGCGTATCTAGGGGAGGAAAGCAGTGGAGGAGGGGGGAATGAGTAGGTGATCAGGCTTTCTGGATTGGTCCAGTGAAGGTAGTTTGTTTCTGTTTTATTAAAAGATGTATTTATGCAAAAGAACAATGAGATAACTGGCCTAAATCTGCTGCTTTATGGATTTTAAAAGGAAATAGGTTTGTGCCACCACCTCCACCGTTATATAAAATGAAATAGATTTTGACATCCGATGTCGGATTGTGAAGGCAGATTTCTTTTCCTGTAAATGTTTAAAAATGCCATGTCATAAGAGTACTCCTTCTGATTTTTATTTTCTTCTCCTTTTTTTTGTTGTTTTTTTCCTTTCCCTGACTGCCAAGGACTAATCTTTGTGGAGGGAAGGACTTCAGAATAATTTCCTAAAAAGCTAAAGGAACTCAGAAGAGAGGGAAGCGGAAAGTGGGCTGCAGTTCCTGCCAGCTGGCCGGAGCTCAGCCCTGGCGAGACATCCCGTGCTGCCAGTCCCCGGGAACGCGCTGGCAGGCAGCGCCTTACCCACCCCACCCGCTCCCGGGTGGGGGGAAGGCGAGCGAGGCCGTCCTTCCCTTGCTGGGATTTGCCATGTGATATATGGGACTATTTTAGAGGTATTACATTAATATTTCTGGCTTTAAATTGGGAACGGCTGTGGTTAAAGTATCCTGGATTCTGTGGTCAAGTAGTTGGTGTTGGCAGTTTCTGTGGTTGCATATTTGGTAGCTAAGGCTTTTTATGAATTCCAGATTGTTGCTCCTCTGGGGTAATTGTGCCTCCAGAGCTAATGCTGGAGGGCTGCCGCTTGGTCATGTTGGCCATATCGTCTTCATAGCTCGCTCTTCTGCCACAGAGACACTGTTGGGAAAGCATCAGAACATGCCTGTAGCTGCATCTACTACATCTAAGTGTACAAGTGTCAGTATATTGATTTGCTTTAAAGCTGGCACTGAAGGGACTTCTAGTGAGTGCTACTGGTTTGCTTAGGGGAATTACTCTTCTGAATGAGAAGAGCTGTGTTGGGAAATAAGCTGCATTAATTTAGTGAAGCTGGGCTCATTAACCCAACCAGTGTGGCCTCTGATCCTATTTATAATGATACCCTATTATAATAATATATATATTTGTGGTAGTTTAGCCCTGGCTGGAGGTCAGACGCCCACCAAAGTCATTCTATTACTCCCCTTCTTAGTTGGACAGGGGAGAAAATACATATTAAGAGGCTCAGGAGACAAAATAAGGACAGGGAGAGATGATTCTGTCAGCAATGACGTGGGCAAAACAGACTCAACACAAAGTGAAGAAGAGAGAAACTACCTAATTTATTACACTACACTACAAAGAACAGTAAAACCAGAGTTGGGAGTGCAACCAGATCTTAAAACAAACGCAGTCAGATCTAAAAACACTTTGCCCCCACCACTCCCTTCTTAGCAGACTTTAGTCAGAATTTTGCTCCCTTCTTCCCCCCGTTCACAGCACAGGGTAGGCAGGGACTGGGGAAAATGGGGTTCTCAATAGCACCTTCTCCACACCCCTCCATTCTAGGCAGACTTCCCTTTAGTTAGGATTTTGCTCCCTTCTTCCCCCTGCTCACAGTACAGGGGGGCAGGGACTGGGAAAAAATGGGGTTCTCAGTTACTCTTCCAACGCAGGGTCACAGCATCTTCCCTATGCCTCCACCTGCTCCATCCAGCGTGGAGCCCCTCCACGGGCTGCAGGTCGGGTCTCGGCCTTTTCCATGGGTTTCTCCACGGGCTGCAGGGGCATCTTTCTCTCCGGCACCTGGGCCGCTTCCTCCCCCACCCTTCTCCGGCCTTGGTGTCTGCACAGATCGTTACATCTTCTCACTCCCTTCTCCAGTGGCAAAATGCAGCTGCTTCCGGGTTGTTTTCTCCTGTATGTGATTCTCAGAGGCGCTCGACTATCTCTCAGGCCGCGACTTTGGCCTTGAATTGCTCGTTATTTATAGTTTAGGCTGGCACAAAACTCTAACTGCTGCTTAAAGAAACCGTCTCAGCACAGGCTCACAAAACTGCAACAGCACTCACTTTATTTTCCCATGTACTCTTATACTAGTAGAAAAAATGAAAAGTCCCCCTTGGAAGTTCTTAACCATCAAGTTGTGCAAAAGGTGCTTTTCATTTACTAATCCCTATTTGCTGCTGGAAGTCTGAATGCATAGCCATGAAGGCCAGCTCTTTTCTCCTTATGGCATTAGCCTTGTTTAGAGAATATCTGGGACAAGTTTCTCAGAATTTTCTTACAGCTTTTTAATTTATTTACATAAATTACCCATAACCCTCGATGAGGTGGTAAAACATCCAAATGCACTGGCTGATTTTTGAGAGGGATTTCTAGCTCTCCTTTTCTTCATTATCTTGAAATGCATTCTCCTCCCTGCTAATTACTAAGAGGATATGCAATCTGAGAGCATTTCATTAAATTAGACTGAGGCTGCAGGGAAAAAGTGGATGATGATGATGATTCTTGACTGTTCTCTTCTTTCACTCTGACATATGTGGGGAAAGAAAGAAAAAAATCTCCTTTGCCTGTGTGGAATGGGTTGGTTTGTGTGCAGGTTTGTCCACACACCTACATATCTGAGTGCTATATAATGAGGAAAACCACTGCATTAAAGATACTAAACTTAGTTCTTCTTGGTTGGCTGGAATTCACTCTTCAAAATCATTTGCCATATTGGCATAAGCAAGAAATTTTTCTGATATAAAAATAAGGTGGTTTAACAGCAGGTTGGAGAATTGAGGAAAACGTGAATGTGGCAAGACTGCCCCTGAACTTGCAAACTTTGCTGTCCTATGTGGATGTCCCAGTACCTCTGCTATAGGATCACTGAGAGAGAACTATTGTGTTGTTGCAGTCCTTTCCTCACCCCTGTCCCACAGCCAAAACTTGATGTTGAGCTTACTGTCAGGGGAAACTGCCCCTCAGTCATCTTTGAGATCATCCCCGTCAAGTGCTGGAATTTTGGTGAATCGAGTGTGAAATTCCCATCCTTTGAAGTCCAGTTTGAAGATGGAAGCAAAATTCTTGAAGGGAAGGGAGTGTATTTTCTAGAGGAATAGTGAAATTACAGGATTATTGTTTTCAATCCCATTACATCTCTGGGCAGACGGGTCCAATCCACAAAGGAATTTATTTTCTGTTTTGGCAGGAAATCTCATCTGGATTTAATCTTGATATGGGACACAGTAATACAAGAGATGGATGAGAATGAATTGTGATGGCCAGACTCAGAAAGGTAGAAAGAAAACCAATGAAAGTACATTTTTATAATCAGGCGGAGCAGAGTGCTGTAATGAGTAAGTGAGAAGAGCACAATAAGGGGTTTGGAAAATGCATTTTGTGGAAAAGACTTCTATTTTAAAGTGCTTTTTATATTACATTATGTATCTGGCAGAACTTCTGATTCTTCCAGTTTTAATGAGAATGCAAGCCAATATCCAGTCTCTGTAAACTAAAAATCGATCCTTTGCAGGGTTTCCCTCCTCTGGTCTTGCTCAGTATTTTCCTTGACATTCCACCTTGGTTTTTCTAATAGTACTGTTCTGACTCTCGGGTTGGTGATAACAAGGACCTCTTACCTTTCTTGATAACAAGGATCTCTGCATTTCTCAGATACCAACTGGTGCTGTTATAATACTTTTTATCTTTCCTATACTTCCCAGACACTGACTAATGAATCTTAACAACACCCTGTCAAGGAAGTAAAATAATTCAGTGCTGTTATTTACAGATGCAGAATCAGAGGAAGGGCAGTGAAGCAAATGGTTCTAAGGGACGGTACAGGTGGGAATAAAGGCTGGTGGTGTATGCGGAGCTGCCTGGCAATCAGGTAACTGTAACGTATTTCTCATCTTTAAAAGCCGTTCTGATTCTTTGCTCCTAGATGGAATTTTTCTTTCCCAGTTCTTAGTTCTTGTTTGGTTTAAAAGAAGCAGGATTTGATCTTATGACTAATTTGGCGAATTTTAGGCAACTTTTTATTGAAGATGACCTTGTTCACTAGAAGGGTTTCTGGCAATCTTCCAGTGCTTTGGAGACCATTTTGAGATTCTCTTACAATGTAAAGGCTTTCTTAATTATTATGCTGCTCATTTTACAATACAATATACTACATTAAGTTTAACATTCCCCTACTCTGTCTCTTGGGGAAATACAGTAACAGTTATGAAAGCGATATCAACTGAACCATATTTTAAATAAATTTAAAATGCACTTCAAGTAACTTTCCAAAAAGGAGGTTAAACAAGTGAAAAAATGGTATTGTCAGAGGAGTAATCTTTAATAAAGGAAGGAAATAAAATATGGTTTTTAATATATCACATAAGTAAGAAGGCATCTACAGTGAACTTCAGTTACAAAGGGAAAATATTCCTATACTAGGAATATATTTAGAAGTGAAATACTATCCTCACTTTCAGTTGGCCTCATCCCTCTTAAATCCCCAGCAAGTATGTTAATTATCAGGCCTTATAATACTGATAGGGATGCTCTTTTATATAGAATCATTTTTGTTCTAATTAGTTAACTGTTAGACCACTTTTAGACCCTTGATAAATCTGTGGTAGACACGCCCCAGGTGCATGCCAAGCAGAAACAATTTCCAAGGGGGAAACCCATTTTCCTCCTGTCCTTTGCATTGATGTTTGCAGTAATGGAGCTTGTCCATGCACTGATGAAGGAGAAGCTATAAGAACTTAGGTTTGAAAAAGATTTCCTGTCTTTAGATTTCATACATTCTAAGGTTTTGGCATTTTTTGTTTGTTTGTTTTTATTGTTCTCACTACTTTGAAGGAACTGTATAACCTTTCCCTTCCTTGATCCTTTTCCCCTTACATCCCATTTCCCCAGGAAAAAAAAAAAAACAACCCAACACTCTTTCTAGACTACAAAGTAATATTGTTGCCCTAAGTAGCCCATCCTTCTCAGAAACCCTCTCTTCCCACCCATCTCAGTTGTCCCCCACCCTCACTATGCTTTTAAATACAGGTTTGAGTACCTGCCAGCTGCATACCCAGCCCTCAAAGGCCAGCCTGCCAGGGAATCATTTTTCTGCCTTCACTTGCAACCAGTGAGCAAAAAAGATCCCGGAACAGTGGAGGATATTTCATAGCTTGAGTTCTATTATTTAATTTAATCTCCTCTTTGCTTACTTGGCAAGGCAGCTGATCCACCAAGAACTGCACTTGTCAGATGTTCTGTAAATCGCTGTGGTTAGACAGAATCAATATTGGGTCCCTGGAGGCTCAAGTTGAGGATGCTTTACTCCATGATCTTCCCTAGGTCTCCAAATAAAACAGCAACAAGAATTTCGGACTTGCTTACAGTAGTTCTGCTGGGTCAGTAAAGCAGCTTGGGTGTAGACAGCTGTTTTCCTTTCAGGATGTGGGAGAGTTGAATCATGGAGTGTGAGGGCAAAATAATTCCATGATAGAGGCTATCAGGGAAAATTTATCTTAACGGACAGAGACAATTCCAAACAGAATGGAGAACTGAGTCATTGTGGCTCTAGGTGAATTATTAAAGATGATAATTTGACAAATCTTATTCTTTGTTTCATTTGCACCATCCTAGGGTACAGACTGGGATGTTTCATTCTGTTGGGTTTATGTGCTACAGGCAGGTGAACATGATCTCAGCAGTGAAATGCTTGCACCTGAACAAAATTTATCAGGAACAAACAGCTGTTCACTGTTTGGTATTTCTGGTGTGTGGTTCATGCCCATTGGCAGCTTCATTCTTTGCTGATTTGGTGTGAGAGAAGCAACTGAGAAGTCAAGATATCCAGGTAAGCCTTTTTGAGAACTGTCCCATGAGTAACCATTCGGTCTTTCACTTCCTGCAGGTGTTCAGGCAACAGCAGAGGTACACAGCCACAGAGAAGTCTAAACATAGAGAAATTGCCTGTGGATGTTAGGACTGTACAGGAGTCCTAACATCCTAACATCCGGTCTTGAGAAGCTATCCTTCTGGCTTGTGTGTGTGCAGTAATTTGATGAACTGGAGAGGAGAGGCATCTTGTAACGTGTGCCGTGTTCTACTGACATGTTTTCTTTTCCTTTGCACAGAATTAACCACCTTGGTTTGCTGTGGCTTCTCAGCTCAAGAATTCTGTGCTGACTGGGATAGGGGAATGACTTCGACCCAGGTTCTTGAAGCCCTTTTCCGAGGTGAGTCTGGTCCTATATGCTAGGGTGTGGAGATGTAGATGATCCCTGAATTAATTTGAAATTTTCATGTTGTAATCATGGATGGAACGGAGGGAGAACCTGTTTGTCCTGCAACAAGGGGTGAGGCCAGATGGTCTAATGATACAGCCATCTTTTGCCTCCTCGGATATTTAAAACATCAAAACCTCTTGATGAAAACTCATGTGGCAGCAGATGTGACTAATGAGAAAAGGTCAAGTGCTGCACTGATAACATCAGAGAAATTGATAGAAAAGGCCTGTTAAGTCATCTTGTCTGTCTCCTTGCCAGCACAGGATTATTCCCTGCAGTATATTTTCTAATGCTCTGTTCACATCATATAAGCGAATCATGAGTTTTATGGCTTTGGCCTTTTGACAGTACATGCTTTATGGAAGTTACTGGTTGTTTTAGAAGGCTGAATGAGACCGTGTTTCATTGCCTGAAGTTAGAGCAGAAACATATTAGCAAAAATTACTTCGAATTATGTAAGATTTTAATTAAAAAATGCTAAAATACACAAGGGCAAAGCTGAGCCACAGCAGATGAACTTTGCAGCTGACAAGTCTTTAGTTCCAGACTGTCACTTAAGTTTTTCTAATAAATTGTACAACATTTAAAGTTAAAAAAATTCTGTGGTTCTCTCTTTCTCTCTCCCCCCTCTACTCTTTCCACTTTGATATCTTCTTGTCTTTCATTTCTCTCCATCTGGAGCTGCAGTTGAATTATGAGATGTGATTTGTATAGACTTGTATCTCTTCACTCTGGATCATAAGCTTTTTATTGATTCCCCCAGCTCCTGGTGCTTACTTGTGCTCGTGCTGCTTCTCCACCCTGATTTTCTCCCATGGTTTTATCCATTTTCTTTTATTTCGTGGGCTTTCATTCAACCTAATTTTCTTCCTTGGTTTTAGAAAAGGAATGTATTGGTTTTTCGGTTAAGAGTTTTTCACTTCATAATTTTGATAGTTGCCTGCTGCCCACCCAGCCCCCACACCCCCCAGGCTAAAATACAGTCGTCTTATTCCAGCAGAGAACAAATTAAAACTGCTTATCTTGCTGTAAAATGGAAAGGGTCTGTTCCAAGTCGCCATCCGGAAGTTTCTGGCAGTGAGAGGAGGTGTTAACAGCTGCCGTGAAAGGGCTACTGAGCTTGGTATTAGTACAGAGGTTATTTCTGCCTCAGTGATGTGTATAATTTGCTAAATTAATTAAAAATGTATTTGCTTCCCCCAAGAAAGAGCGGAGTACATCCACATGGAATTTTGCTCCATTAATGGAACAAAAGAAAGCAAAACTGAAACAGAACAAGAAATTCTAGAGCAGCATACAAATATGTCAAAATATTGCCTGGGGCTGCTAAAAGGTCTCCTGAAACGGACCCTTATTTTTCATGCATGGTGGTTAATATTTAGTTTTGGTTACTGATCCTGTTGAGGCAAAAGATTATTGCAGCCTTAAGCCACAGTGTAACTCAGCTGAGTGCTCCACTGTTGGTGTTCTTATTATAAAAGTTGTATTTTGACATTCTGGAGTGAGTGCACCCGTAAGGATTGAACTGTTTTGCATATAAATCATAGGTCCTTCAGTTTACAAAGCAGGGGCAGGCTGCAGCTGCTTTGAGGAACTTCTCAAAAGCCTCTCAACTGTAGTGAAGCTATGTTGAAGCTCCTTGCTTGTATTGTGCAGATCCCAGGATAAATTTCTTAATGATATCACTTATTTTACCCTGAACAAAGTTCCCCGTATTTTGTCTCCAAAGAAAGAAATGTTTATTCCCCATAGCCCTAAGCTATGCATGAAAATCATGTATGAGAAAGATCTGAAAATGTGGCATTTCTCAGAAGGTAAAATTATATACTATAGTGATGCTTTCCTAGGCTTTAATTAGAGAACTCTGCGACTCTCAGATTAGCTCGGGTGTGAAGTCCTAAAATCTTAGGAAGGCCAAGCAGTGCTGATGAAATCCTAATTGTTTCTGGGTGTTGGCAGTGCCCACCCCTGCGCCTTGCTCTTTCTTCCTGTGATCCCTTTAAAGGTTTCCCCTTCCAGCCCACCAAAGCACTGGTGAAAAATGGGGAGGAACTGATCTCATTGACACAACCATAGCGTCTTGCTCTGGGTGCAAGTATTACCCATGTGGAAGGAATTAAAAGAATGCTTTGCATTTTGCTTTTGGTAAGTGAGCAGTTACTTGTTAATCCTAATTTAAGCATCACTCACCACTACCTCTACTGAAATCTGTGCCTCTGTGGAAAATACTTTGAAATCAGGCTCTAGTTAGAGCCATAAACCATGTTAGTTTGTTGCTTATAGCAAAGAGGTAATCATGCTGCAGGGTTGCTGCTTTGTGAAAGACAGAAAAAGCTGTATGGTTTGGCATGAAGACTTGTAATTCCTGAGCAAAAAGCAGCATGTAGAGTTTTATTACCTCACAGATTAATGAAATTTAATATGATGAATGCCATACTGCGGTGACAGTGCAGCCCCTGTGTTCACAAAATGGCACTTTTTTCAAGTAACAGCTCCAGCTCCGACCTTGCACTTGGGGTTTTCTAGAGATCTAAGCCAAAGTGGCTCTTAATGGGGGGAAGAGATTGTTTTGATTAAACAGAAGCCAGATATGAAATTAAAGAAAGAATTCAGAGGTTGCTGTTATATTTTGGCAAAGATATTTCCTTCAATTTTTAACTTTTTATTTACAGACAGCTATGCTTTTTAACACTTACTCCCTTATCTGCAGAGAAAGGCCTAATATTCGAAATAGTGTTCAGGATTTATAGGAAGAAATAAAACATGCCTTTCCTTTTAGAAATATAAGAAAGTTGGACTGCCACGATGGCAGGCTAAATCCATTGACTTTGCTATCTCATTTTTGACATCTACCAGCCTCAACTATTCAGTTTTATTCAGCTGTGGCGTACTCTGTCCCCTTGTTTAGGTCTCATCCTGTCTGCTTTTTATAACCACATTTATCCTTCTCTCCCTCAGAGTTAGGCTGTACCTTGTGCCATAGCTCCAAACTAGGATACTGTGGGTTGAAGTGTGTCAGAGAAGTGTTTCAGAGCTTGAAACAGCTCTGCCTGCCCAGGACACCCACAACTTATTTCCTGTTTCTCTTTCACGTGAAGTTGATTAACTTCAGTTGTTTTTTGTATAGCTGACTGGAGTATTTTAAGTTTAGGTGGGTGGTGACATAAAAATGTTGTGCCACTAGCCTCTTGAAAGGATCACAGTCATGACCTTGATTTTTGTTAAAGCTTTTAGGACTCCTAGTTATGTGACCAGGCCAGGGTTGTAGAGCCCTTCATCCCCTTCCCCTCGCTAGCAAAGCCAAAATTTCCTGCAGTATGTTCCATGTGTGGAAGATGCTCTATAGACCACATGAGACGAGATGCTTCCTTGCTCTGAGGAGAAACTTGAGAGAAAGTTTTACAAGCAGTGTTGTCTTTGAACATGGCACCAATGTTCGGACATACGGACCAGAAGACCAAAGCTAGGGCAGGTTGGAAAGTTCTGAGATGTACAGTTCAGATTTTCCTAGTGGTACTGCTGGCTGCAATAGGCCTTCCCATCTTTCTCAGTAAACCTAGAACAGATGCATTTGGGCAATTATAAAAATCTTCCCAACAGCAAGTTTTATGCTTGAAATTTGGTATGTCTGTTGCAGCCAAATAGTTCTGTGGAATTTATTTTACTTTTTGATGGCCTGTGGCCTTTACAAATAGGCAGATTTGACATCTGCGTAAAAACCATGGCTAGCACATCCATGCCACGTGATTTACCCCTATTAGTGTCCTAGAACTTGATTCAGACAGCTTTAACAGTGGTTATGGCCTTCCCAGG
This sequence comes from Gallinula chloropus, assembly GCF_964237585.1. Taxonomy (NCBI): domain Eukaryota; kingdom Metazoa; phylum Chordata; class Aves; order Gruiformes; family Rallidae; genus Gallinula; species Gallinula chloropus. The sequence continues at coordinate 52,551,271 of NC_140088.1, read as the reverse complement.
TAGCAGTCCTACAGGCTGGGAGAGAGCAGGATGTTCCCCAGCACATCCAGTGATCACTGGTAGGCATCTTGCCATGTTTATTGTTCGGGGTGGTAAGAATAAAAGTATGCCATATGTATCCTGTATTCTGTAAAAAGAAACTGGTTTGGATTTAGATTTTGGGTTTGTGCTGTTTATCTGGAATGTGTATTGAATTTTTCTGCTGCTTTGCATAGCTGAGCTGTATAGCTGAATTAAACACCCAACAACATAGCAATAAAAACCCTAGGAATCGATGGGCATGGAGACAGCTATCCACTTGTGCCTCCAAGGCGGCTCCTTCAGATAAGGACTGAGATTTATTGGCAGTTTAGGCTTCTTTGCAGAATGTTCTCTGGGAACAAACTCATGTTGTCTTTTGGCATTTTGGCATTGCCTTTTGGCATCTTCACTGTTCTGACGCTTTAAACAAACACTTGTTATTTTGCATTAAGGCTTTTAAAGGCTATTTTCCATCACGCCTGAAGAAGAACGAAGTGTAAGTGTTTGAGGAGAAAACCAATAGAGAAAAGGCCAAAATGAGGTGGGTTTGTGGACCCATGTGTCTTCAACATCAGTTCTGTCACTTGTGTGCCTACAATGTAGAAGAAAGTGCAGGAACCTGTGGTCAGTGACAGTGCTGTTGCTAATCAAAACTTTTTTCTATCCCATTGAACTGTAATTTCCTAGATGAACAGTGCTCTCAGAATCTGTGCTGAATGTAACATGGGAGTTAGGAGGAACTTTGTAAACAAAGGAAATGGAAAGTTTGGTTAAGATATTGTTGGCTAAGAGAAAAAGGCTTATTACCAGTCTGAGTTTGTTTTGGGTTCTTAGCTTGGAATTAAAACGGAGGTTTTCTGTAACTGGAAATATAACAGGAAAACACTGCAAATTTCCTCTGCATAGCAACGTTGGAATTTAAATGTCTCTGATATTTTTCCATGGGGTTTTAGTTTGGGGTTTTTTTTTTCAAAGCGATAAATTTTGTTGTTAAAAACACTGGATTTTAGAATACACATTTCAAAAGAGAGTGAAGGCTGGCCTTGGTTTCGTACATTTTTATCGTGATGCACAAATGGTCTGTCTATCTTGAAAGCATCTGGGCCTCTGTAAATGTGTACTCAGTGGCAGAAGAGTGGAGCAGTGAAAACTTTAACCTGAAGCTGTAGGTGGAAAAAATGAGGGAGGGAATCACCCTTAAATTGTGATAAATGTGCTCATGTTTGAAAGGTAACAGTAAAAACATACGGAGCAGCAAGAAACTTTAAGAAGAAAACCAAAGAAAGCACAACTGGAAAAATCGGGTATTTTGCTGAAAGTTCCAGGTTCTGGAATAAATAAGGTTGGGACAGTATACACAAGCATGAATAAATTTCCTGAAGTCCCAGTTTACCATGGGTTTGATCTAAAGGAGTGCTTCCAAGAGTGCACTGTGTTACTTTTTTTTTTTCAGGTTATGACACAGGGTAAATGTTTTCATTTGAAGTTTCTCTGCTGGTTGGTTTTTGGCTTTAGTTTTGAAAGTTTTAATCTCTCTACTGCTGGATATGCTATAACTAAGGACGTTCTAGATACTCCTGATATCTGTAGAAGGAAATAAATGTGTTAAATGAGGAAGTGGAGTCTGTGGGTTACTTGTATGCTCTGGAAAACAACAGGAATTTTACCGGGAGTTTTACCATTGCTGAAAGCTTTACATGGGCATGTTCAGCTTGGATACTCTGGCAAGGCTATGGGAATAAGAGGATAGTGAAGACGTCAGGTTTTTTCTTTTATTGTTTCTTTTGATTAAAATAGTGGATGTGTGCTTTTGGAGATCCTCAGAGAGATTACTTCCATGAGTTTTGTATTTCCAGCTCTTACCTACAGTCTCGTGATCTTGCTTATAGATGCCGCATCTGGCTGGAATTGTGATCCTTCTGGGGAAACAGCAGAACTGAAATCACTGAGAAAAAGGCATGTGATTAGCTGTCTGCTTCATGTGTCTCCAGTGTGAGACCAAGACTTACTGCAGTTCTCCATATTACTTTTATCAGATTTTGATCCTGGCATAGTCTGATCAATGCATTACTCCAAGAAAATTCTGCTTAATCTGGAGACTTCACATCAGGATAAAAGTTTTGTTCTTGTGTTTTGGTTTTGTTTTTTAAACAAGGGTATTGCTGAAGCCTTCATTGGCTTCTTATGTAATAAATTTTGTTACCATGGAATTGCTTTTCCTTGACTTCAGCAAATATTTATTTCTGGTGCTTGACATTTAATTACTGTTTTCCCCCTTTGGTTTCCTGAGGGTAAATTGTGCTTGAATCACTTGTGGGAAATTCTAATTGAAGTCATTAGTGCTATCACATAGGCTCTCAAGTACAGAAATTACTCTTGAAAATGGTATTTAACAATTAAAAAAGTTTACTTTTGTAAGAAGACAAATACTGGCTATATTATCGTGAGAAAAGAAGTTTCCATTTTCATTGCTGTATATTCCACAAAGGACTGAGACTTGACATGGTTCCTGTGCTCTGAAACGGTCATGAAGCCTTATGACAGCCAAGTAACATGAAAGCTAAATGCATATGTACATATTTTATTTTCACTGTGCTAGGAAAGAAACATTATTTGCACCTTGAAATGGCCTTACTACTCCAATGGGGATTTAGTCAATCTATAAACTATGCTAAAAAGTATCCCAAAGAAGCTGTGAGAAACAGTAGGCGTATGGAAATCAATCTTTTCCTCATGCTTCCTCTGCCTGAACTGGGTGCTTCCCTGAAAGAGAGGCAGACGGTTAATTTGCACCATGTAATCATACATTCTGTTAAATGGTACAGTCCATTAACAGCTCTGATAAACAGACCCATCTGACAACTCTTCTATTGTTCGTGAAGCTTCAGTTGGGAAGCTTCACACCCTGGCTGGTGCACTGCACGTGTGAGACAGTCACGTCTCCAATCGCAAATAACTTGGTGCAAGAAGGAGCTTTAATTCGTGGGAGGAATCGATGCTGAGGCCTCCACATTTACCTGATAGGTGATTTTAGTGGTTTAGCTTTGTCCCTGAGAAAATGTTTTCTTAACCCCTTTGGGTCTGAAGCTTCTCAAAGAAAAAGTCATTCGGTTGTACCCCCCGTGTCCCTAGTTGTGTTGGGATGTGTGCAGTGCTGCTCTAGAGTGGGGCTTCCAGTTTGGTTTCATTTGAAGGGAAGATAGCTCAAGCTCAACAAAAGTGCTCTTTAAAAATGAACCAAAGTATGCAAGTATGGATGGTGGAAGGATTCACTTGCAAAACATGATACATTGGCAAGCCAAAATAATCACATTGATGCAGGCTTGCACTCCTTCCTTCCAAGTTGGAAAAAACACAAAACAACAAACAAAATGTCTGATAATATCTGTAATTCTTTTTTTTTTTCCTCTCTGCAAACAAGATACATTTTCATGGGGGTAGAGATGTGGATGAGAGGTAAGGAATTTTTGGCAGTACTAGATCTGCAATTCCATTTAGCTATACATCTGTTCACTTTTAACTGAGGACCTTCTTAAATTTACAATTAATGTTTTATTTGAATTTTTATAGAATTCTGCAGTCTGTTTGCTAAAGTTCCCTTGAATAGGGGAATGTTCATGGCTGGTTAGAGATTTATTAGTAGTCACAGCACATTGTGAGATGGTGAATCATGACATTCATTCATTATTGATGTCTTTTGAAAGGTACAAGAGTAAGTAACACTCTATTGAGCATTAAATGTTCTTACAACGTATGATTTTTATATAACATTTAAATCCTCTGTTTTCCTTCTGAGGATATGTTGAATGTTCACTTTAGAAAAATAATATTAAATGGGAATCTTTTGGAGGTCTTTACTGAAATTCTCCATTTTCAAAGTTTTTATTTATTGGAATTAAGCTTAACCAAAGCCTAGTGAGCTTGAGGTGGGGGGGGGTGGGGGGGGGGGTGTCTGGGGGGGTGGAGGGTGAAAAAAACGCAGATTCTACTTGCCACATTACATGCTTTTTTTCAAAGAATCTGGTATTCTTGCAGAATTGCCCCATAACTCAGATTTAGTCTTCATGTCATCACTTCTATCTGAGGGAGTGTGAGAACACAAATGGCTGCCAAGGAGAGGTGGCACAGGCTGGTACTTGTTCACTTTAGCACTGATGTCATGAGGGCTGGTGGAAAGCAAAGTGGTTTTTTCCATTAAGAGGTGTGAGTTTTTCTCCAGGGGTTGCCCATCATTTCAGGTCTATTGTAATTAAGATCTTTAGGCCCATAGTGGTATTGAGAGTGCAACGTTTGGGGCTTAGCTCTGCTATCTGTACAAGATTTACCTGGTTTTGATGGATAGTGTAGCTACTGCAGTCACTTATTTGCTCATCACAGTTTAAAGGCACACTCTTCTCAGTATCTTTCTAAAGCAGGAAATTCTTCCCCCCCAATTTTTTCCTCAAATATTCCTCTGTTCTCCTAATTTCCTATCTCAAGTAATCTCACCTGTATACTGGGCAAGACAATGGCATTGGCTGGGGACTCCCCACCTCCTCTGTACTGATGTGAGGTCTCCCTTGGTTCAGACTGTTGTCCACCACCTTCAGTGGGGACAGGTTTAGATGCAGGTAGGATTCAACCTGACCCATGGGCCTTCAAGCCTTAGCTGTGCGTTTGCTGCTGAATGCTGTTCTGTTCAAGCCATTCAACCAATGCCACTTGAAGACAGCGATTAGTACTTGACATGTATTAACGTGCTCGTGCAAAGATAGAATTCAGCTTCTGTTTATCAGTGTTTGGATTGGCTGAGGGTCTGAGGTAACATGGATAGATGTTCTTCAACTGCTTGTGAGAATTGATAAATAGGATGTAATTAACATTATTTTTTGCTAGTATGGTTGCATCACGTGCCTCTCTTTAGATTAAAACATTGTGATTATGTATTCAGAAACACGCCGAGTTTTCAGGGTAAGAATTTCCCTTCAAGTTAAGCAATGTGCAGCCTGACACATCAGTACTGCTGTGAGATCCACATAAGCGGTGCTAATGCCTTTGTGCTGTGTTTAAGAAGCAGACACTACTGAAACATAATACATGGGAGATATAAAAATGAACTAAAGGTGTCTATGAACACTGTGGAGAGAACAACGGCATTGAGGAGATCATGTTATTATTTATATGTGTCTAGAGATGTAACCAGCAAAGACAGTTAACTTTCATCTCTTTTTGGCTTCTTTGCAGTCCATTGAGGGTTTTTTTTTTTTGTCCTTCCCTCCCCCTTTCCTCAGTCAAGGCAATAGATGCTTCTCCTGGGAAATAGTATAATGGGTAAAGAATGGCTTGGGAAGTAGATTTGGAAAAGTGTGTTGTGTATTTGAGAGACCATTGAAGAATAAAATTTCAGATGGTTAAGTGCTTATTTTACTCATATTTTTCCAACTGTGAATCATTTAGCATCTAGATCTTGATCTGACAATCCTTTTGGTGTAACTTCAGTGGCACTTTTGGGTGTGAAAAGAATATATAGATGACTCTTACTAAGCTATGGAAAACAGATGCCTAAAACTTCATGGTTTGGTACTTTATGCATTTTTGAATAGCACTGTCTTTTCTATTCCCCTTGTGATATTAAGAATCATAAAATTTTTAAAATTTAGATTCACATAGTGTACTCCTACAGGCTTCTCTTGCTGATCACCCATCTTGTCTTGCGTCAAGCAGCCCTTTCCACGTGTAGTCTCATCTGAATTAACTTGCAGATTAATTGGGTCATGCGTGAGGGATGCTTTGTCATGCTACTTCTGTCCCTGAAAGAATTTCAGTTAGGTATGAACAAGACCTTTTTTAGCAACCAATTCTTTCTTTGCAGCTTGTTTTTCAGTCTGGAAACCATGATGGACTGAATGGTGTGTCTCATTCCAGTATGTGAATGGATGTGTTAAGGAATATTTATATCGTCTATGAAAAGCTCTGACCCTGGGATATATTTGTTTTCTGCTTGTTCATAGAATAATGAAAAGTTTGGTGGTTTCCTCTAAATTATCTGTATTGGCAGAACGATCTGAGATGCAGAGTTGACACAGCATGTGGTATAAACTGCCTTGTTTTCTCATTTTAGAGTGCAGTTAAGATGCTTTATGATATTTTGACTGCATGTAGTTGATGCTGTAAGCTGCTTTTAAGACTGTCATGCCTTTGTAATGTGCTGATATTACCTTATTAGTAGCTGTGGGGTTGGTTTTTTTTTTTCCACAGAAGCATTTAGCTTATTGGCATTTGTTTTTACTGCTGATACTTTCTTTTTTCACCGTTAACATGTTGCTATGCAATTTTGCTAGAAAAATGTTATGGTAAGCTGACTGAAATGTCATCCTGTCTTTATTTCCCTACAGGTTTTATGAGCTTAAATAAGCACCTGAATAAGCTTTTGAAATGTGTCAGATAATGTAATTTCACAACGTTCTTACATGGTTGTTTCAGTTGGCTCTTTGTGCAACAAACTGTTTGTATGGCTGTTTGTCTTTCTGGAGCATTTTAAAAATAGTTGTGAACATAAGCATATTTGTAAGAGGTAATAATTACTAAGTTATTTTTACCAACCAATGTTGGACCAGAGATGGTTGGCTCTAGAGTATTTTTCTGATACTGGTTTGTGTTTTAGTGATTTACTGGTATGAAAAAATTAATGGTGGAAATACTTCATATTTACCCAGTTGGGCAGACAAATGCCCTTCTCATTGGATTTTTTATTAATAGTTCTCAATGAAGCCAATTTTTTTTGTTGGCCAGGGTTCATTTTTTCCCCTTTACCATTGGCTATTCCTAGGGAAACTTATTTCCAACCTAATGAGTGCTAGTCACATTGAAATGACATATGCGAGGTGATTTTTAATCTGAAATACATCACAGAGGCCAAACCTTATCCATACAATATTTCCATTCCTTGATGTTCATAATCTTGTTTTGAATTTTTTTTATCTGTGAAACATGTTAAAAACTGCTTAATAAAGCTGCTGGCTACAGCAGCTGAAAACGGGACAACACTACTGTGACATGGTTTCTCAGCATCCTACCAAACAATTTAATTTGAACACACATACGAGACCTCCTCTACACAAAGGTGAAAGTGAGAAAAGTGGTGGTTTTTTTAAGCTTCATGAAGCAAGAGAAAGATGATCAAAACTGCAGTACAGCTGACTAACCACTGTGAAGGCAGGCTGCTTTTTTTTTTTTTTCCAGAGATCCATGCATTTTCTTATAAAAACATGTCTTCATGAGAAAGTTCATTCATGGTGTCTTAATGTCCTCACCAGTTAGAGCTTCTCTTCTGTCAGAAAATGAACGTGCAGATCAGATCCTGTGAGCAGAAGTGTAATCCTGAGGGAGCCACAGGAGCGGAAACCATAGTATAGACTGCAATTGCAGATAATTTTGCCACTGCATGTTCTACCTTTCAGGTAGAGTTAAACTACAATGGTTAAGAGATCTTAAGCAGCAGAGGCAAGTTATTCTAGTCTTCCTAGTGTAGGCAGGTTGTGAGGCCCACAAAGATCACTGCAAACCTTAAACCGTAATCTGTTCTTGAGGCATGACAGGAGTTACCCTTGGGATCACAGCTTTAAATAATTGTGCCAAAATAAAGATCTGGTCATTAACGTGTCTCAATTTTTAGGAAGATATAAGATTGATGACAGGAGGCATTTAATTCTTGCATATTTTTGTTATCATCTGGCCTAATTAATCATAATTTATTTGTTTCTCTTTGAATGCTACAGGTGACCTGCATAGTACTGTGGAGATGGAGAAGAGCTAGACTGAGCACGTGATCCTCTTTGCAGTGGGTAAGTGAAGGCAAGTTTTCTTTCAGTTTTCCTCTTAAATCATAAGCTTTCTGGTATTCTGGTGTTAAGAACCCATGAAAGCCACCCTGTGCACTACAGATTTAGATGATGTGGAGAAAGAGGGGAAACGCTTCCACTCTCCATGTTTTTTCATCGTACTATTAAGTCCTTATTTATGGAAACCTGCTCAGGGGTTGCATCGGTAACTCATTCTGTGCAAGTGAAAATGTTCATCCTAACTTCAGTGTGATTTGGAGGGAGCTGAGCAAGATCTAATTTTTGGGTTGTGAATTCTCATGCGCTTTATTATTTTCATTAGATTATGTTTCCAGATAACCCAGTTCTTGCTTCTCTGTGTTACCCAACACAATAACTGTTTCAACCTTTCTGTCAGAATACCCCTCACAAGACAGTACTTCTCTGTTTCTGTGCCTCTTCTGTATGAGATACTGAAGAGAAATGTGCTTGTGATGATATTAAGAAAATCGTTAGCTCAAGATTGTTGTGGGAAGAAGAAGGAAGTCTATAAACTTCCTTTTATTATTTGGAAGGCCTCATGCTTTGCTGCATTGTTTAAACGAAAGAAGGAAATTGTCTTCCCTCTGCTTATACTTGTTCCAAGCATTTATGAAGTAGCCTTTTAATCTTTTATTCAAGTTCATTATAGAGATGTCTGAATGCTAGAAGATTCTCAGCACTTAGGAAAAACCCCAATGTATTGAGACATATATTTGTTTTTTTACTGGAAACTAGTTAAATAAAACATGTTTAGTCTAATTAGATTCAAGTTTTAAAGTCCAAATGTATGTATAAACATTTTTCTAAAGCATATTAGATGAGTGCAGAAAGACTTGGGGATGGTTGGGGCCTCCAGACATGACTAAAATATAATTGACAGTGCTGCCAAAGATACCAGTGTGAGCGTTAAAGCTGGAATTCAACAGTGAGGTCTGGCCATGCCACATTTCTTCCTTTAACCTCTCTGGCTCTTAATCCTGTCTGAGTGCTCTTAGTCTTTCCTCTTAGTTTTGACTGAACTGTGCTCCTGCCGCTCTCTCTTGTTGGAAGCCCATTCAGTCAGTACTTTTTTTCCTGCCTTGAGGGCTTCGTTTCTTCCCTCGCAGTACTCTCTGCTGTCTTTGATCCAGGTTTTTTATTTCCTTCCTCCTTCAAAATATGGCGTGTTTCTGGGGAGACACCCCACCCAAAATTAATTAGAACAAACTTCTTTCTCCTCATCTTTTATGTTAAGGAACTTGATGTGCTTCTCAGGTCCCACAGCTTTATTCTCCAAAATGCAGGCATTCACCTTGTACTTTTTGGTTTCCACTGTAGGAGCTGCTGCACAGTCCAGTAAATTGTCCACGCTGTTTGGTCCTCAGGAGCCAGAGTGCCTGTTGTTGTCATTGGGCTTCCCCTTGAGACAGATGGTACCTTTTCGAAAGCGTTCCAAGTGAACACGCCTCTCTAAGTAGTAAGGCCTCTGGTGCATTAAACTAGTTAACTAAACCTTTGTCAGATACTTTGCTTACAAAATGATAAAGTTTTTAAGTGCAAAATGAGAGTTAAGTCTTAGGTTACAGTGTGGTCACTTGGAAAGTCCAGCCGTGCTGCAGCAGTCTGGGGCTGGACAGGAGCTGCAGGGAGTGACCTGATTTATTGGCAGTGCAATGGTCAGGGCTGGCACTTGAAACGCAGAGACATGACACCCTCCCATCCTCCCCCACTCCATCCCTCCCTTCCTGAGGTTTCTTCTCATGGACAAATGACACTCATTTTAAATAGGGGCTAAACTCTTAGTTATAAAGGTTCAGGCCTCTGAGCCTCACCATGCCTAGGAGCACCAGCCAAGTGGGTAGACTTACTGGTTTTAGAACAAGACAGACAGAATGCTTCATTTATGTATACCCCCAACATAATCAAATAACTAAAAATGGAACATTTTTCCACTACCTACAAGGGGATAAATGCTGGGGCTAGGGGCTGGTGCCAAATACTTTCCTCCACTTGATGCATCAGCAGGGATCTGGCTGGTGCCCTTACAAAAACAAAGCACGTGTTTGCACACATTCAACATCCCCTCTGAGACGGTTTCCTCAAACTGCCATTTCAGTTGTGTTTGGCACCTGAGGTGTTTCAGAGGAAAATACAACACATTCTTGATGACATAGTGTGGGGGGAGAATATCAAGGTCTGCATAGAGGAGGTTTTGATCCTGGGAAATACAGTAAGTAAAATCATGAGCAGGGGTTTACCGTAGCTAAGAGCCTGCACCTCACAGGGCGACCGATGCGAGGTGTGCAGTACCTATAAAAATAGAGCCCCATTGGGGTGCCTAAAGATTGTTCTAAGGATCTGCCAATTAGCACAGGCGTCTTACAGGCTATCCCTTTTAATTTAGTAATCAGCGAGCAGCATATGGTTAGAAAAATAAAAATAAATCAAGCTCTTCCGTTTAACCAAATTCTTACCTAGTTTTGGCCACTCTTTTATGGGTCTCTAGGCCATGAGAACTTCTTATTTTAGGCTGTATCCTTGTCGCATAGCCCCTTGACTCTTGATATCTCTGAAAACTGAAAAATCAATATATGATATTTTTTGTAGGCACAGAGAATTAGCATACTTAGAATATATTCAGATGTTTGTCATTGAAAAATGTTTCTTTCCATTATTTGTCCCAGTTTTGTCTCAAGTGATTTGATTCATTCTTTCTTATCCCTCTGTTCAGAGCATTGCCAAGATCTTACAATTTTGAGGCATGTCAGCATCATCTACACTGTCCCACTGTTTCCACTGAGTTCATGATTTTGAATGTGTGTTGTTCCTTTTAAGCAGCAATTAGTAGTTGAATAAGCATAAGAATCCTTGTGGTCTTTTGGAAAGCTTGGCTGTATTATTCGGAATTAGATCTCAAGCTTATTGGGAATTTTTCTGACAAAGTCACTTTAATATCAAAACCTGCCAATTTGTCAAAACTGAACATTTTGATGGAAGTTTACCAGTTTCAACAAAACTTACAGCTGGAAAAGTTTCTTGGCTCTAGGGTATGGTTCCTGGTCAAATCCAGAATCTGATGCTACACTCCAATTTTGGGATTTGGTAGACACAATTTGAGTTCCCAATCATTTTATTTAGGTATGTAAAAGTGGAAGTGCAGCTGGAGAAGAAATTGCTATAAAAGCACATAGGCCTGTAGTGAGGTAACTCTTATAACTTAAGAGCTTGTGGGGGAGGTCTGAGCCCCTCTGCCAGTGCTCTCAGGACCCATGTCCTGCGTGCTTGGACTAGGGTAGGAAGTCCTGTTGTTGCATAACACCTGAAAGAGCTTGGTTTGGAAACTAGAATACTGTTTCAAGTCTCTGGTGGTGATTCAAACAAGAGAACAGCTTCCTCTTCACACCATTTGGATGCAGAAAATTGAGGACAGCATTTATTTAAAAGGCATCTGGATGTCATCTACCTTGACTTCAGCACGGCTTTTAATACTGTCTCCCATGACATCCTGTGATAGAAAAGCTGAGAAAATATGGGCTAGATGAGTGGATAGTGAGGTGGGTTGAGAACTGGCTGCTGGACTGAACTCAGAGGGTGGTAATCAGTGGAGCAGAATCTGACTGGAGACCTGTGAGTAGCGGTGCTCCCTAGGGCTCAGTGTTGGGTCCAGTCCTGTTTAGTATCTTCATTGACGACCTTGATGAGGGAATAGCATCCACCCTCAGCAAGTACGCTGATGATACAAAGCTGGGAGGAGTGGCTGACACGCAGGAACACTGTGCTGCCATCCAGAGAGACCTGGACAGGCTGGAGAGCTGGGCAGGGAGAAACCGGATGAGATTCAACAAAAGCAAGTGTAGAGTCTTGCACCTGGGAAGGAATAACTGTCTGTATCAGTACAGGCTGGGGGATGACCTGCTGGAGAAGAGCTCTGTGGAGAAGGACCTGGCGGTCCTGGTTGATGACAGGTTGGCCATGAGGCAGCAGTGTGCCCTGGTCAGAGGTGATCCTCCCCCTCTACTCTGCCCTGGTCAGGCCCCACGTGGAGTATTGTGTCCAGTTCTGGGCTCCCTGGTATAAAAAAGACAGGGATCTCCTGGAGAGAGTCCAGAGAAGGGCTACAAAGATGATTAAGGGCCTGGAGCGTCTCCCCTATATGGAAAGGCTAAGTGGTCTGGGACTGTTCAGCCTAGAGAAAAGAAGACTAAGGGGGAACCCTATTAATGTTTGTAAATATCTTAAGTATGGGATGCAGGGGGAAATGGCCAGCCCCTTTTCAGTGGTCTGTGGAGACAGGACAAGGGGCAATAATGGCTTCAAGTTGGAGCACAGGAAGTTCTGCACCAACATGCGGAAGAGCTTTTACACAGTGAGGGTGTGAGGGCTGCCCAGGGCGGTTGTGCAGTCTCCTTCTCTGGAGATATTCAAGACCCGTCTGGACACCTATCTGTGCAATATGAGCTAGGGAGCTGCTTTGGCACGGGGGTTGGACCTGATGATCCCTCGAGGTCCCTTCCAACCCCAATGATTCTCTGATTCTGTGATCTCTTTCCACACAACAAATGGCTTCTAATTGTGCTTTGTTGTGTGAAGCAGTCAGCATTGTTACTATTACATTTGTCTTTCAGTTCAACTTTGTGGTTTGAGCTTTGGAACAACTTAAACATCGATATACAAATTTTTATTTTTTAATTTTTAAGGGTAATAGCTCTTAATAATGAAAATAGAAATATAGCCTTAGGTATAAAATAATAAATACTTGAGGAAAATACTGCTGTAACATACCTCCCCATGTTAACTAATCTGCTAGAACAGTCTTGTAAACATCACACCAGGTTAATAAAAGGTTGTGCCAGTTTTGAAGTAGTAAAATTACAACTAAATAAAGCTTTTAGGTAGACTTTTTAAGCTGTTCACCATGAGAATTGCCAGAATGCTGTTTTCTCAGGCAGGGAGTTGAGGCTGAGGATGACAGCAACCATTGCAGCTTCCTTTCACCCAGCTCTACTCTCCGCTGCTCAGTCAGATTCAGATGAAGGTTCGTCTGTAGCTCTTGGTAAGGCCTAAAAGCTGATCTGTGATTAATAATTGCAAGTAACTCAGATAACACTGGAATTTGGGCTTCTTTTCTGTATGTGTTCATGGTTAAGATACTAGATTTCAAAAATTTAGTTGTTTGATAACAAGTAAGATTGTCCATCTTAATTTGAACTGTTAGGGAGGGTCAGCAGAAAGCTCTTAAACCTTGATGCTGTAGAACAGGTCAAATTCTTCCTTGGTTAATATTCAGAGAACTGGTAAATTGTGTTCTACCTGAACGGCTCCCTGAAGGCCATAACTGTGGCTAAAGGCAATGTGGCAAAAGGTATCGAAGGAAAAAATTGCAAAAGCAAAATGATATGGGAATGTGGCAGGATTTGGGGGGCAGGGTAGCAGTCAGGTCTAGTAGCTGAAACAGGGTAAGAGCCAGGGTTGGGTGGGCAGCCATGGCAGGAATTTGAGAAGAGATTCTATCTTGGACAGAACTCCCGGCCCTAGGGGTTTGTGCTAAACTGGAAAAGGCTGCAGTTGCAGATGATGAGTGGTAATCCTTCTATAGTCAAACCTTAACTTAAACAGTCCTTGTAGGCCAATTACTTCTTTGGGTCTAAACCAGTAGGCTTTAGCCCCATAGCAAGAAAATGATAGGTCGATGTTGTCAAAGTTGGGGCTTGCAGGTTATCAGTGGTGATTGCCCCCAGTAAGACCCAGGAGGACTTGGTGAATCTGAAGTCTTTGCTTGATCTTGAGAGTCCTATCCTAACAGAATTTGACGATATCATTGTTTGAAGTTTGAATCTTAGATAAATTGTCCAGCTGGACCAAACTGAAGAGTAATTCCTTTTACTGTAGCATGTTTAGGAAGGGATACAGGTGCAGAATGAGCGATGCAGAGCTGCTGTTGGCTGCCTGATTTCAGAAACTGTGAAGTGGTGATTGCAACACACTTTGAACATTGGAGTACAAAGGCGCAGCAATAAATGTAGTTTTGGCTGGCTGTCTGGAGTGGTGGTTGTGTTCAGTGTTGGTTTGCTAGCTGTAATGCCACCGGTTGAGAACTTTAGCTGTTCAACACAGCAGAGCATGTGCTTTGGGATCTGAAGTCTTATAAATCATGTAGTAAAGCCTTACAATGTGTTTTTTGTCTACCAGGTTTATATGTATTGAGATCTAGTGAGGTCCCTACCACGTCTGTCTAAAGGAGACACCTAGAATGATGGAAGATGTGACAGATTAGTCATTCATTTAAATAACAGGTAACTTTTTTTATAAAACATCTGAAGAAAGATTCATTTGATGTAAATATTGCTCTGGGGAAGTGAGAGGGAAAGCAGAACTCATCAGTAGCTTTTTGGAGTTGCCTTTGCTCTTACATCTATGCTGCAGGCCCAGTAGATAGAACCTTTAATGGTGATCAGTCTGTTCAAAGGGATGTGATCTTTGAACTAGTCATTCTCTTCTGCAGTAGAAGTTTGTGGAATAAGACTTAGGGAAATCACTGGTCCCTTTACCAATATCCTAAAATATTCCTTCTCTGTGCTTCTCCATGACTGTAGCCCCTGCATCGGGGGCTCATAGACCTTGAAGAGGGGCCAAGATACAGAATTTTATCTTCATTTTTATGTGTGCATCTCAAGGGCATTGTTTGGATGCCTATTAAAGGATAACCTTCTCCTGCAACTTTCAGAGAGTTTTGACATCTCATGTAAGTCAGATCCAGAGTGTGACACTTATTGGTTGCCAAGAAATGAAAACTCTTAAGAGAATGTTTCTGTAGTTCAGTGTTTTAGACACCTCAGGTCTGCTGCTATAAGGGAGTAATTGTTTTATTATTTTGACTAACACAGCATGGGTTACAGACAAAAATAGCGACTGTGAAGTACCTGGTAATTCTTCTTGTTGAAGCTTTGGTGGCTCCCTTTAAAGAGAATATTTATTTGGACATAAAAACATAGCCTGATTAGGTAGCAATTCGGTAAAAAGCATCTGGAAAATAAATGGAAGTCCTTTAGATCAGTTTCAGTCTCAAGAAGTGTGGATACCATCAATTTTACTGAATAATGGGAGTCTTAGAATCTCAGAGAGGGAAAAAACCCCTTAATTACAGCAGAAATAAAAGAGTTTGGGGGAAAAAAAATCATAAAAATACTGTGAGTTAGGTCTGATCAAAACCACACTGATGAGAATATTGGCAAAAGAAAAGACAGAGGAAGATTTATTGTGTCTATCGAGCACTGAGTTGTGTTCTGAATCACTTATGTTTCCATGGGCTGAGAATTACTGGAATAAAACATTTACTTAGAAACAGAGCGAACAAGCAGCCGTTATGCTGCTTATGGCATGTTTGTAGAGAAAGGGAAATATTTTGCAGGCAAGGATGGGTTATTGGACTGGGACATATGATTGATTTCTTTTACTACTGTAGGCTGTATTTCAAATAATAAATGTACGGTGCCAGGCACGGTATTATTGACTGCCTACTACAAAAACACGTCAAGGAGGAGGATGCATCTTACCTGAATATAACCTTTCAAGAGGTATGTATGGAGTTGGAAAGAATTATTATCTGAAGGTGCTGTTCTTCTGTTGCTCTCTGTAGGGGCTGCCACACAGCTAGTTTTGTCCGGATGCCAACACCCTGGGCAGACAAGTAGAAATGAACTCTTGTCATGGAATTTAATAACTGCAAAATTTGAGAGGGCCCTGCCTTTTTTCTTGGATTGTTTCTTTTAGTACCTTGAGCTACTTTTCCTATTTGAGAACTGAAAAAGACGTACATTGTTACTAAAACCAGTTTTCTCAGAGATCAGACTGGAATAGGATGTATAATTGTTCATATTGGAGTGGTTTTGAACTGTCTTTCAGCTGGTCTTGTTTGAAGAGCTGTTTGGTTTACGAGATGATAGTGGCAAGGAGAGGTTTTGAGAAGTGAAGGATCACCTTGTACCAAATAGCTAGTGATCTATGAATAATCTGAACATACCAGTTCATCTATTATCTGAAGTAAGTTGGTCAACAGACTGTAAAATAAACCTGTGTTAGGTGGCCACGCTAAGTGGTAAAATTGGTGTCATTATGGACAGTGAGGAGATAAGGCAAGTGGATTGGCTGGGGTACTAAGAAGCTAAGAGGGAAAACCTCAAAATCAGTTGCTCCTAAAAGAGGAAAAGGACGACTGTCATTATCAGTAACGGTTATTGCTGAATAGCCTGAATGTACCAAGGAATACAAACTGAAACAAGTCAAAGCAGAGTATTACTTGGAGTCTGATTTGGAGCTTTTTGAGTTATATTAAAAAAACCCAACCTTTGATTAGAGTTCTCATTTTGTTTGTCTTCATTGTAGAAGATGGGAATAACATTTTGGTCAAGGTTTTTGTAATTTAATACAGGGCAAAACGTGGGACAGAACTCTGAGGGTCACTGCATTTACATGTGTGTGTTTTTGTTTTCTGAGGTCATTTTACTTCCATATTTTCAAGATGTTCAGGCTATTAAGCAAGCTAAATTTATTGCTCCCTTCAAATGATTTTGCTCTGCCTTACTATCAGAAGAACAACACAAGACAAACAGAAAGAAAAACAGCCAAGAACATGAACTGTACAAAGCATTTATAGGAAACATATAGGAAATCAGCTTTGATGTTGCTAATAAAGGAGCATGTGGAAAATCTAGCAATAGCATTGCAAAAATATTACCCGTATAAATCATTGAAATACAAACAGGCCCAGATGCTACTGATGCAATTTCAACATTGTCTAATGTGTGGGGCAGGTGCATTCTGTAGTGCGTGTGTGAAGGCTGGTTCTGCTTGTAGTTTTGGAGCTTGCTGTGCAAAAGAAGCCCAACCAGGCTATGAAGCAGGAGAGGGCACATAACCTCATGTCAGTACCTGTGGGATGGATCTTGTGTCCACCTTGTGTTGAGTAGCCTAATAAAAAAAACAAACACCTTGTAGCAGAACAGCTGGAGGAAAATCTAATATTTCTAATTTTGTTTTGCAAATATTTTATGGGTTTAGGTGAAGCCATGTAATGAGCTTTGTGAGCATTTCATACTCTAGCCAGTACATGAACATTCCCTCCTTTCTTCCATGTTTAAAAGATGGACCTTTTAGATCAATTTCTCTGCTCTTTAGGGTGAAAAAGGCTTGGGCTTGTCTGCTTATCTTCTGAGATTGCTACCTACTTCTGACAAACTAGTTTTAAATTCTCACTGCAGTCACTGTGGGTAGAGAGTACTGGCTCAGTTCTATGTTTTGATCCTATCTGTTTGCATTTATTTTTAAAGATTGTGCATTATTGAAGTTCCTAAGATTTCCAGACTTTTGGCTTAAATTCTTGTAAATAATTTTGGGTTTTTTTTCTGTTTTTTCCAGTCTAAAACAGAGATCTGTTGTATGTAACTTTGAAACCTTGTGTGAAAAGGAATAATAAAAGATCAGATTGCAGTTACTTTTCAAAATAAATACGTGAATGAAAGGAGGTAAAATCTATTTAACAATACGACTATATAAACATATGAGCATCTGAAAAAATAACTTTTTTGGTGTGTGCTAGCTCCCATAATTAGATGTTAGAGCACTGTTGGAAAAACAGCTATGGGAATAAAGGAATGGCACTCGGCACAGCTAATATAAGGCAATGGTTGTGGTACAAGGATGCCAGATAATATAATAAAAAATATCTGTTGTGATCTAAATTTAGTATTATCAGAATCTGGGGAAAATTATGACTGAGAAGTCATTAGGGCAAGAACAAAGTCTAGCGCTACAGAGAAAACGGCTGATGCCAAGCTAAAGGCATCTTTATTTACAGATGATTCAGATTGGAATAGCAGTTCAGAAAATTGCTCTCTAAAAATGGAAACCATCATCATATTAAACTTCACATGGAAGTGAGAAAACAGGAAACGAGCCCCAGTACTGTCAAAGCAGTCCATGTGGGCTGGCCTCTCTCCTGATATCGTTTAAGTCTGCGTACAGAGATACTTACCAGGGAACAACGGGGCTATCCACATATGTGTATAGTGGTGGTGATGGTGGGAGGGAAGTTTGTGGAAGCTGGTTGGGGACAGGCATTAGGAGAGGTAAAGTGTGGGTACTGTGGTGCCAAAGAATATGGTGGTACTCGTTTGAGATTTAGAAAATGAAATACTTGTGGGTTTACCCTGAAGAGTACATGTTCTTAGTGAAAAATCATCTTTTTATCATCAGTTATTGAACTTAACAAGTGTACGTGGCTGGGATACAGCTCTGAATGTCACTATTTTGGAAACTTCAGAATGTGAACTGGTTTTAGATTCATTATTTTCATCTGCCTTTGCTTGTGATAAGGAGTTTATCCAAACCCCAGGTTCAGATAGTTTCAAGACCACCATTGTTCCCTATGCTATCTTGCATTTCTGTTTCTTGGGCCCATAGGTGGTATCAGAGTTCTTTGTTGCTTTGTGCCTTTGGCGTGTGTCACTAGCTAAGTAGCTAACCTAAGTTAGCTAAGTCTGGATGTAGTATACATTTTGGTGAAACTATTTTAAAATTACATAAAGTTCTCAGTATTTCAGATGTTTTTCAGAACTGCTTTCGGCATTAAACTTTACAGCCTGCAATCTGCGCGCTGACATTCTGCTGCTACTTATGTTGAAGCTGATCAAATGAATGTATCAGGAATATTCCCCATAATTACTTAAGGAATTTTTTAAATAGTCATGTACCTTATGTGACTGTATTATTTGATATTTGATGACTCTGGAGTTGTGCTTCAGCTCAGATTAAACTTTGACAAGCTGTAGTGTACGTTTTCTTCGGAACCGGGCCTGAGGCATGCAGAAATGGGTGCCCTGGGCAATGCTGCCATGTCTGTGCTTTCTGTCGAGTGTGTGGAGTGGCTGCAAACTTGTTTAAAGTCATTGTTTCAGGGAACAATAGGTCGTCTTTTGGTGAGAAAGTTACAGAAGAGTTACAAAAAGCAAAGAAACTGCCTAATGAACAGAAGAGCTCAAACCTAGGCCTAGGAAATGGATGAGAAATCCCACATCTCTCTCAGTTCCATGAAGTGAAACTTTCTTTGGAAAAACAAAAACCAACACTGAGTTCACATCATCGTTTGTTTTTAATTACTGACCGTTTTTGTGTTTGAAAGCAGCGTGTATTTCAGTAGATTTTGAAGTCAAAACAATAGGTATTGCTCCCGTTACCCTGCAGGTTTGTCTAAGTTTATAATATCTTAAGTTATTTTCTTCCCCTTTAATATTCACTATTTATGGTTCAGATGGAAAAAAGTCACTGGGAAATTGAAACATGGTTTTTATTTTCTGGCTGTTGTCAGGGGTGGTATATGAAAGCATACAACATATTGAATTTTGTAAGCTAGAGTAATTGTGCAGGAATCTTGGTAATGAATTCTTGTTTTGACTAGTAAGTGATACGGTATGAAATTCATCATCATAGTATCTTAAGCGTGCTCCAAAAAGGGGTAATTTTTCATCTACGTTGTACTTTGGAGTGTACTCTACATGTTTTCTGTAGTATCTCTTGACAAAAGAGCAAATTATAACTGGGATGATGTGTTGCTTCTTTCTTAATGTGATCCTCGAGGCAGAGCCGGAGTGCTGTCGTTAAACCGAGTGTTCTCGTGCTTGGAGCCATTCGAATGGCCTCTTGAATTTCCCCTTGAAATCTAAGGCTGGGGACAGAAACCACCATTGTAGTTGCAGTAGTTGTCGTTTCCCTTTCCTGCTTTGGTGGTGGGTCCCTTCTGGATGAGTTTACAAATTGGGAAAGAAAACTGCTTAGGTGACTGGGACTGGAGAAACCAAAAATGGCAGTGGGAAGAATTTTTGACCTTTTAAAATCATAAGATGAGGAAGTTCACTTCTTTAGTAGTGGTCACCAGATGGCAGTGCTACATATGATGTTGCATATTGATTTTTCGGGGGTTGTTTTTTGGTCTTCAAGCAAGGTCTTCGTAGTTGTTATTGTCTATATAGCTGTTTGAATCATTTAACCTGTGAGATGTTAGATTTTTCCCTTCTCTTATCAGAGGACTATTGAAGTCCCTATCATTGACTTGCCCGAGCTGCATGTTGATTCTAACAGACGAATTTTAAAGGATAACTGATTCCCTAGTTCCATGCAGCTGTAGGTTTTTCTGTTGAGGTGGTCAATGAAGGTGACAATCTGTAGATTAACAATTTAAACTTGGGAAAGGACAGGTGTGTTTGTGTGGGTTTTTTTTCACGTGGGCCACTAAGTGACATTCTAAAATAGAATTCTGAAACTATTATCAGCTGAGGCAGAGTCCTATAGCAGTTAAATAACCTGAGGAACTTTTGTTTCATTTGCAGGAGCCTCTGTAACATCCAAAATGTGCAGTTATCTCCTCTGATTCTTACATCTATTCTGCAAAATTTCCATTGATGTTGTTCTCCCCAGGCAGGCTTTTACAAGATCAAATGAAGTTAACAGGCAGCAGATTTAAAACAAACTGAATTATGTATTTCTCCACACAGCGAGAAATTTAAACTCTGCAACTTATGGTTAGAAGATGATATGGATGCCAGAAGTTTACATGGCTTCAATAAAGCAACCATGAAAGAAAATCTCACTTGGAGCTATTGAAAACAGAATTACATGAAGTACAGGAAGCCTGAGAACTGGGCACCGCTGGGGCTGGGAGGATATCGAGAAGGTACCACTCTGCTTCTGTCTCATTCTCTTCTCCAGGTGCTTGCTGTTGGCCACTGTCTGAGAGTTTAGAGAGGGATCTTCCATCTGACATCCTGTAGCTGTTCTTATACTTGCAAATACCATGCTAATTGTGCTTTGAGCTATCAGTGAGTAAGTATAAAAATAAGCAGAGCAGTTGCTTTTTAAAACTACTTTGAAAGACATTTCTGTTTTCTTTCAGTGAGTAATCCTGTTTCTTGGATTTGTCATCAGTTTATATATATGATCAAGACACAGCTAATAATTAATGTATTTTTGAGCTGTTTAACCCAGGCATCCACTCTTTTAGTTTGTGTGCACTCTTTTCCTCTGGCACTTGTGTACTGAAGACTTTAGAACTGGTTGTACCTAGTTTGCAAGTGTAGAAAGTATAAGAGTTGCCTGCTTGAACATTCAGCAGAGAATTCTTTGTTGCAGGAGACTCTCACACACTCAGGCTGTACTTTAACAGGTATGGATTAGAGATTTGTGTTGTGTATTGTGCTGTAATGGCTGCATACCTGATGTAGTATGAATTGGTACCAAGACAGGATGTTGTAAGTTGGCAGTGTTACTTGGGATTTGATGCAAGAAAGAGCTGATGGACGGCACTTTTCCTTATAAGAGAGCTGAAACCAAACCCAGAAATAATTGCTGTAATGTGTTCTATGATTTTAGATTAAGCCTAGTGGCATTTGTACCAGAAGACAGGGTGTGTGGACAGTCAATATGCAAAAATCCATGGCAAAAACGAGATGTACAGATGCGTAACACTGGTCTTTTGACAGACTTTGTACAGTAGCAACTTTATGTGGTGTCCCACACCAGCTGATCTCAGCAGGCAGGTAATGACCCTTGAATGTCATGAAGGATTGTTGAAGAAGGCAGTATGAGGCAAAGAAAAGATTCTATCTTTACCCTTTACACATGTTTTCCATCAAACTCTTGCAGTGTGTACTCCAGAATTTTTCTAAAACTCCCATGGGTGAGGGCATGGGGCTGTGTGAGTCTATGCTTTGCTTTTGGTGATGGGGTTTTTATTTGTGGAGGATTTGTGTTTGGTTTTTGTGGGAGGTGTGGAATTTTTTTGTTAGCTTGATTTGTTTTTTTTTTTTTTAATGACTTCCTGAAAAGTCTAAAAAAATACTATGTTGCTGCCCACGGGTATTTATTAATTTCAGCATATCTTGCCTGTTCCTGGAAAACACTTTGCCAGCTGATGTCTGGTTATATTCAGTAATAAGGTATACCTTATGTCTGACCTGACTCACTTGTGACCTCTGTGGTTGGTTGGTTCAGCATTTGTACCTCGTCAAGTGAATACACAAGCAGTATTTAGTAATACCAGAGTGAAAGCTGTTATGTCAGTCTTCATGTGTAGAGGCCTTTCAAAGCTGTGTTCCTCAGGAAGCTCACCACACTTCAGTGTGGTGAGACTGAGGTATAGAAGACTTGTTTCTCATGAGACAGAGCAGGTTATCTCCTGCAGAGAATCAAAAGATATAGTTTAAACTCTCAGTGTGACGCTGTCCTGGGTGTGTTGGTGCATCAAATGTTACAGGTTGCAAAGTACATCTCTCTGTCTTAGTTTTCACAAACAAAACGTCACTGCTTCAGGGTGCCACAACATCATTTCCTTATTTGCTGTGTTCCATTCCAGCTGTTAAAATGCAGGCTCCAGTTCTCAGATCTTCTCCTGGGAGATGAGTTTGTCAATTTGTGCTTGGCGTTGACATGGAAGTCATTCGAGCCATTCACAGAAAAATCCAGTGTAGCCTCTTTCTGTTCTTATTGCCAGTACAAAATTGCTGCAGCCTGAACAAGGCACCTGAGCAGAGCGGTGGGTGTTGTAATGAATGTATAGATAAGCAGAATTATCTCAGGCAAGTTTTGAGGGGAAACTTGAAAAAGTCTTTAATGATGTCTGTTAATTCTTGCCAGAAACCATAACAAGGCTGTAGTAAATGTCTCTGTTTAACATGAATGGCATACACTATAGAGCTTTAGTAAGTTTATTTCTGAAGGAAGATGCTGTTTTGGCCCTTGCAATTTGTTAAATATCTTAACAAAATAAGTCAGTTAAGAGGTTGGCCTGGAGGAACTGGTGATGTATAAGCGGTCTTTTCTTGGATGGGTGCGAGTTCTGTAAAATGAGCTGCTTATTTTACACTGTGGATGGATTGGTCTCTTTTGTTAAAAACCGGTTACAGTTGGTCAGTGTCTCTGTGATGAAGCTTGGGAAGGCAACTTCCAAGGTTTGGAGGTGGCACTTAACTAGTGGCTTCCAGAAGTTCCTCTGCTTCCTTGGGCTGGGACCTGTGTTGCAGATGAGATGCACAGGGTAGTTAAGGACACAGCTTCCTAATTCTTCCCAGGACCGGTGCTGAGTAAATGGTATTTATATAAATGTTAAGAACTCTAAAAAATGGTATGGGACAAATATTTCTGCTATCAGATGAAATCTTTGATGAGGAATTTGCATTGCACCATGCCCTGAGTATTGAAGAATAAGATTAGAAAAATACCAGGGTCAGTGTGTTTTCTATAAAACAACTGCATTCCTAAAATAGATATATTTTTCTCTTGTTCATGCCTTTCTTCTGTTAAAGTACACCCTGGTTTGCTTTAGCACCTGACACTGCCATTCATGCATTGCTCATGGTCCCAATAGAGCTGAAAAACCAAGTCCTTTGCCCAAGAATTTTGCTTACTCCTCATTTCCTTCAAATTTAATTAGGTTGAGGGAGTTTGAAACTTTGAAAACAGCAGCTCACTTGGAAGAGGAGTGGACTTTTTTCCCCTCTTTATCTTGTCCTCTGCACATGTTTCCCCTGCCAGACTATCTGGACTGATGCTGGCTGCCCATCATGGTCAGTAAAAGTGTCTGTTTGACGTGTTCGGCCAGTGGTCTTGCATTAGCTGGCAGGTCATGTCCTGGTAGCCATGTATATAGTTTCTATATGTGCTACCTGCATGCGTACTTTAGGTATTGTGCTCAGCTGGGGCTCAGCATTCAGAGGTTGGCTTCCAAAGGGACTTTAAGTCTTCCTCCTCCAGTCATATTTTCTTCCAGTTGTCAGGTTTCAGACTTAGTTCTTGCTGAGTTCACGGGAGATGGAGTGGAAAGGTGCTTTTACAGCACATTTGTGTACACCATATTTTTGGGCTGGCTGGGGATCCTGATTTAGATGAGATTCCAAGGGTTTCTGTAGTTTATGGTAAGCCATACCTTTTTTCAGGCATGGGAAACCAACTGTACTCCTGAGTGTCTGGAGCCTTCTGGGATGCCACTGTACTCTGGGATTGATGTCTGCATTGAGGTTGGGAAGCAGGAGGGGCATATATGGTACCTGTCTTTGCTGATTACATACATTTTCTTGACTGTTAGGCTGTTGGTATTCCCTGATGTCCTTCATAAACCCTTTATTTAGACCTTTTAAGTCTCACATGTTGAGAATGAAAGTCACACATTTGACTTTTGCCTCCTTTCATGCAGTTATATGTGCATTTAATTCTTATGCTGTGGGGCATAGATGAACTAGATGTGGTGTAGATGTATAGCTAGCGTTGCGCTCAGAGGTGCTCTGTTGGACATACACTCTAGCATCTGTCCCTTCATAGGGCTGTCCAGCATCCTCCCTTCCCTTTGTGGCAAAGATAAACAGATTTCTGGAATTACAATGAACTTTTCAAAAAAAATCTCCAGCAAAATAAACCTTAAAATAGTTCCAGGACCTTTTGTTGGACCTATACTTTTAGCTGTTTAAATTAGGAGAAAAATGAAAGGGCTGTGAGAAAAATGAAAGCTGTTTAAATTAGGAGAAAAATGAAAGGGCTGGGTTGATTTGTGCTCCCCATTAGTGAGAACAGATTGTCACCTGTCTGTCTCATTTCTTTGCCAAGGAGATAGCAGTGTCCTCAGTGATGCCTCCGTATGTGCGCAAGCAAAGTAGCTATGTCTGCCCAAGGAGGGACATAGACATTTTTGAACTTCCCTGTTTTTCCTGTGTCCATATGGAAACTGTCAAGCAGATCAAAACCCAGAGTATGTAATTTCTTTTGGTGTTGAAGTTTCTTCACTTTATTCCATGCATTTTATCCTGTACCACATAGCCCCGGGGACAGGAAGGCCCATTGCCAGCCTAGAATCATCTTGGTGCCATTAGTATTCTTCACGTGTACCATATTATATCATCTGTTCCCAAAGCAGTAACTTGCAGAAACATAAAAGAAAAAAATCCATCCATCTTTCAAATAGTCAGGTTTTGCTCACTTACTACTTGTCACCATCGTCAGCAAAGTCCTCAAGCTGCTCCTTGTCTTCCAAGCAAAACAGGGCTATCCAGCTGCCAGTGTCTCATGTAGAACACAAGTTGGGTTTTACCAAAACTTCATATGTGCAAAATATTCTGGCAGTTGCTACCTAAAATATTTTTAATAAGGAAGAGACCACTTCAAATGTCTAAACATTGCTATCACATATGATGTAAGGATTCCTTCTTAAATACAGTATCTGTCCTGTACAGGTGCTGTTGATATCAGAGTGGTGTTATATGTTCATTCAGAAGATAACATTGGATGGGATCATGGAAGCAGGGTTTACATGTGTACCCTGCATATGTGGTGCAAAAATGCTGGTGTAGCTGGTTGGTCTTGAGTAGTAACGAAATGCTATCATAAATGTGATACTTCTTAGCAAGACAATAATTTGTTGTTGCTGTCTTTAAGGCTCAAAGCATGAAACCATGGGAGATCTGGATGTAGGTCAAGCCTGTCTAAATGGGATTTTTGGTTGTGGTGATGCTCGTGGAAATATTATTTAAAGTTCCTTTGCACCTAGTAACAAATGATTTGTAGTACAGCGCCAGCTTCGCTTTTCCAGGCTGTGTCCAAACAGTTCAGTGTTCTTTCTGAATGATTGAAGGAGCATGCCTAACAGAGGGGAAAGCCCAGCAGCTGAAGACAGGCTTTTTAAGTTCAGTTGTCACAGTTAAAAGGAAGGTTCTCTTTTCACATCTGTCTCGCATCTGGAGAGAGTCCAGAGAAGGGCTACAAAGATGATTAAGGGCCTGGAGCATCTCCCCTATGAGGAAAGGCTGAATGAACTGGGGCTGTTCAGCCTTGAGAAAAGAAGGCTGAGAGGGCATCTGATCAGTGTTTATAAATATATGAAGTGGGAGACAGGAGGAAATGACCAGCCTCTTTTCAGTGGTCTGTGGGGACAGGACAAGGGGCAATGGCCTCAAGGTGGAGCACAGGAAGTTCCACACCAATATGCAGAGGAACTTTTTCATGGTGAGGGTGACAGAGCCCTGGGACAGGCTGCCCAGAGGGGTTATAGAGTCTTCCTCTGGAGGTAGTTAAAGACCTGTTTGGATGCCCTCCCTGTGTGACCTATCCTAAGGAACCTGCTTTGGCAAGGGGGTTGGGCTTGATGTCTGGAGGTTCCTTCCAACCCCTACGATTATGTGATTGTGTGATTTGTTTCCTGAAACATGGAGTTAGCTATCAGTTAAGTGTGAGTCTTTAGAAATTGAAGGTTGTAGAAGTAGCTTACATGGTCTTTCATAATATACATTTTGCTTCTGAGTAATGATAATATTTCCAAAGCAACCCAGAGTGCAACCACAGAGTTGCTGTCTCTAGAAGCCCACGCTGCTCTTGAAAATAAAACGTACCAACTTGAGGAATCGGAAACATCTTGCTAAATCATTGTAAATGTCTCCAGTGACTTTTGCTACCTGCTACCAGCAGAAGGATTATGAACATCTACTGATTGAACCTCAGAGGCAATATTAGGTGACATATGCATCATATGCATCAGGTTTGGTTTCAAAACTACAGATACTCACATTGAACCAAAACAGGCTTAATTCAATCTTGAGAAATGAATACAGTGCAGAATTTTTTTCTCATGAGGTAATGTCTTTTCCAAGGTTGTATTTCGCGTGCAGATCATAGAATGGTAACACTTACGCATCTTGCCACAATGGTCGACGGAATGTCTCTCTGTTCAGATGTGGTCTGTGCCAGGTGCAGTACAGTATCTGTCCGCTCTACCTTCCTGATCCCCCCCAGCTCCCCTGTCCAGACATAGGATAAGAATAACTGGAAAAGAAGAGGTGGTGCTTGGTAAGCAGAATAGATCCTGCTCTCTGGTGGCTGTGGCCAAAGTAAACAAACTAGAGTAATTGCCACCACAGGCATTTTACAGTAGATCTGCATTTTTATTGATGTTGTTATTAAACTCCTATAAATGTTGTGGACTGCTGTTGGAGATGAAATTCCCCCTTCCCCCCCAACTTCTCAGTTGCTGTCTGTCACTAAATGCTATTAAGTTTATCATCTAGCAAAATCAGACAGTGCAGGAAGCAGTCTGAAAGTTAATGTTAACCTTTAATAGGTTTTAAATAGCTATAAAGAAAAATTAGACTGCAGTGGGACAGGAAGGCTAGTTTACCTTAACATAAAATAAAGGAGGACATGTTGACCTGATTTACTTAAATGTAGCTATTATGTGCTCTTGAGGGAGGAAACTGGTGTACCGAAGCTTATACAGGCAGGAAAAATGTCCTTTACCTCACGCTGTACAAATGACATAAAGGTTCTAGCTTTAATTAAAGAGTAAATCGATAGGTGCTGCATGTATATATTAATGCAGATGTCACCCTGGCTGCTTTTTATATTAATTCCTTCTAGAATAACAATAGAGCTGTTAAAAAGGAGTATTCTGAGATGTGCTACATCTTGTTTGGGTTTGAGTGTGGTTCTTTTTTTCAACAAATCCAATATGAATTATGTTTGCAGTGGAAATGTGAAGCTAATGAAAATGGATCATCTGTCATGTGGGAGTTCCCATACTGTCTGGGCTGACCTAAAACTTGTATGAAAGTGTGTGGAAAAGTCATGCGTGAGCCCAGCCCGCTTCCTCCAGCTCTCCTTTTGCTTCCAAGCTCCTCTCAGCCAGCAGCTCCCGGCATGCTCTTCATGCCAGCGTTTGAAATGCAGCCGCAACAGAAAGTGTGTGGGTCCCTTAATGTACAGGGAGGCAGAGCCGAACTCTGTAGGGAAGTCAAGAACAGGTCACAGGTACATGATGAAAGCCCAGTGTTGAAGGAGGAGTTAGCCTGGTTCTCTGTGGTCGCTCTGAAGTATTGGAAAAGGTCATGGTTAATGACATGTATTCTCAGAACCATTATAATGCAAGGCTGCATTATAGTGGGTGGGTCTGGCTTCATGTTGCATTGGAAAACATTGTCTATCTCAGAGATAGCTTTTTATACTGCACAGTGGAAGAAAAATGCAGCACAGGCGAATTACTGACAGTTCTTGATTTTTTAAAATGCATCTGGGTGGTAAAAGTTAAGTAATATGCAACTAAGTAGAATTATGTTAATGCAAAATGAGCCCTCCTAGGTTGAAGGCATTTCTTAATATTTTTTTTTTTTTTAATTCAACTTAAAAGGTGGGGAAATTATTGTCAGTGAGCTTGTTTTTTTGACATTATGTATGCAGGATACAAATATACCGACCGTAAGGCTTTGTCTTTTAAATACTCATGGTTTGAATACATATTTCACCCAGTATCTGATGTTAAGTAGTCTGCTAAATGCGATCGCTTTTGAAATCACATTATTTAAAATTTTTAATTACCGATGAAGTGGTTTTCAGATCAGTGCCAATATTTGTGATAGAGAATGTTTCAGGTTGGGAAACTTCCTCCAGCTCCTTGATGACGCTGCTGCAGGTGTGAAGAAAGCTTGGGAAATGTCAGGAGAACATAAAAGGGAATCTGTGTGGTGGAAAGAAAAGTGGATGAGCAGGATGTTACTTCACCTGAATTCTCCATACGTAGTAAATGTAATTTTGGTAAAAAGAGCCATGTATAACTCAGAAGATAGGTGAAATGTTGATTTATTTTCGTTCACAGTCGAGTCAGGGAAATGGCACATTCTTCTGGTTATTTATCTGTACTACAGCAACTGGAACTTTTCTATATTTCACTAGAAAAAAAAAAGTGAGAAAAAGAACAATGATAAAATACTCAAGAACGAAACTTCAGGCATTTCACACTTAATTTCATTGCCAGGTATTTCAGCAGCATATGAAATGAGTATGTTTTTCCCTAAGTAAACGAATTAGAGTATATAAATCAATTAGTTACGTGCTCACTTTCTTCCAAGAGCCTATTTCCAGGCTGAAATAAACTCAAATAACAAATCCGTGCATATTTTTGGTCACTTTCTAACAACTTGACATGCCAGCTGTTTGGTTATGATAATTAGAAGTGACAATTATTTTCTGAATTCCATCTCTGTATGTAAGTGAGAATTTATGGATTTTTTCCCCCACTCTACAGCTTATCAGTTTGCATTACTGTATTTAATTTTCTTTCCTTTCTGTAAGTTACATCTTGAACAAACACACAACTAAGTTGTGAAACATTGTTAGTACCAAAATGAAACAACCCAAAATATCTTGAAATTAATTGTACTATTGTTCTAGAAGCTGAAAAGGATGAAAGAAAGGGATGTGTTTATTTCAATTTTAAAATATTTAGGAATTCGTCTTTGTGAGACAAATAGCCATTGGTGTGATAGAAACCATGACTACTTAGTTTAGTAAGAAAGATTAAAACTTTTTTTTGCAGTTTAAATCCAATTTTAGCTTTCCTGTGAACTGTAAAGGGAATGTTTGTTTGGAATTGTTAATTTTACTGCAGCCATCAAACTGAAATTATTTGCACTGTGATGAACTCAGGATACACTAGGACAGGCTTCGTGAATCGGGCATGTCTCCAGCCATTAAAAGCTCAGAATGTTGTAGCATTTTCCAGAAAGACATTGAGAAGACAAAATGAAAGTAATAGGATCTGTGATTTTTGTGTGTGCTTTCTTGAGGGCAGTAGAGGATAAAACAAACATGGAAGAGGAAAAATTTTTTGTGTGCTGCTGAGAAGAGCCCGGCTCTGTCCTCCTGACTCTTGCCCTCTACATATTTAGAAAGATTAATAAGGTCAGCCCTCAGTCTCCTCTTCTCCAAGCTAAAGAGGCCCAGCTCCCTCAGCCTCTCCCCCTAAGGAAGGTGCTCCACTCCATCATCTTGGTGGCCCTGCACTAGGCTTTTTTGAGGATTTCTATGTCCTTCTTGAACTGAGGGGCCCAGTGGAATTGTGGAATCCTGAATGCTGGATGGACAGTTAGATCAACTCATTGAATAATTTAGGCTGGGAAAGGAACTATGGGAAGATGCCAGGTCCAAGCCCAGTCAAAGCAGAGCTCACCTTGACATTCAGTGCTACTAAGAAGTCAGTTGAGGTTTCTGGGGCCTTTTCTAAGTCAGTCTTGAATAGCTCCGAGGATGGAGATTTCCTAGCAAAGCAGCTTATTCTAGTGGGAGAACACCCTTTCTGTAAGGGTGGGGGGTGTTTTCCCTAATAGTAATTTCCCCTTTGCCCTCTCACAACTTTGGTCTGTCAGCCTCTTGTCCTTTCTTATCCTCTGAGAAGAGTCTGCCCATTTTCTTGTACCCTCGTGCCCTCCTTTGGCTGCCACAGCACGCCTGTATTTGTGCTGTATTCCCGTCTGCTGCTGCCTGTGTTGGAAAGGATGGGGAAGGGTTAGTGAGTTGGTGTCTGCACAGTGTTTCAGACATCTGCAGTACTCCAGAAATACAGATTTTTTTTTATATATTTTTTTTTTAGCTGCTGTGTCGGTCATCTTGCTCTGGTAATTTGATATTACTCTTGAAACAGCTATTATTTAGAAATAAATTCCTAGACTAACATGAGATGGGAAGGAATGTAACACACCTTCCTGTGTCAAATGGGAAACGTACAGCAGCAGCCTCGTGAATTGCATCAACATCAAATTGTTCTGCTGCCAGCATTGTGTATATTGCTGCTCTGTAAATGATTTTACACTTCCATCCCAATTCTTTGGTACCTTCGGAGCTGTTGCTGAATCTTTTCCAATTATCCAGAACCTTGTAACTTAATATGCCCAAGTTGTAAAAAATGGCTGTAAAATGTAGGTTTAATAAAGAATTACATAAATAAGGAGTAGTGAAAGGTGCCCGAAACTTGATATTCTGGCTAGACACTAGAAAAGATGCTGGAATTCATTTCGTAATGAGTTTGTAGACTGAGATTAGCAAAACCATTTCCCAGACACTCTGGGAAAGCAAACTCATTTAGACATTAGGAGTGTTATGGCTGCTGAAGTAAAAACATGGATGTCGGTGACTGGAAAAACAACTTCTTGTGGCTAATGATCCGAATGTTAGAGCTGTTCAACATTCAGATCATGTGATCTCTGTGTGTGTGTGCCTGCATGAAAAGGTAGAATATTACTTTCTCATTGCCTCTACATACAGTCTGCGTTTTTTTAACATGTTAATTAAATTGCAATGCCCTGTTCCTATAACATTAGCAGATATAAGAGCACTGAAAGCCTTTTGCCAGACTCTAACAACTGAAGCCAAAAGTTACATTTACTGTATACAGGCGTTTTCCTGTTTCAGACCCTTCTTTTGTGCATATTGAAAATTCAGTACTGAATTCAGGCTCTTTATGTTGTATTTGGATACAAGCATTCAAAATCAAGAAAGGAGACTTGCCTAAAAGCCTTGTGCTGACTTAACTACTACAGGATATTGAAAAATCAGAATTTTCAGGGTATGAATAACTCTGATGTTTCACTGTTGGTTTTCTTCCAGAACTGGAAAGAAAAGTCAAAAGTAAGTTCTGATCTACTGACTTTCTCAACTAGCATGTTTGAGTTTTTTGTTTTGCTTGCATACTGCCCAGCACTTGTAAGGCTGACGCTCCACCAGTTCTGAAAGGTGGAATTTCCAGTCTCCGAGACAGAGGAGGAAGAAAAAAAGTGTGGAAAAGAAGTCTGAAACCATTATAAAAATAATGAAAATATTTATAATGCTCCTATCTTCATCAGCCCAGAGTCTGTAAGGCTCTTTTGAGCCTAGTCACCTCGAAGGCTCTTCTGCATTTCTGCCTCTGAACTTTGTGGAAGAGCTAACACAAATGTTCATCCCCCCCCGGTCAGGATGCCTATGGCCTTTAGGCTCTCTACAGTAATCTGTGACTTTTTATGGCCTAACGCCACTGCTGTCAAGGCAGTCTGTATGACAAAGCTGTACTAGGTGGAGGACCCCAAGAACCCTGGGTTCTTTGATTCCAGGGTCCTCTAAGTGGTGATGCATAGAGCTGTGAATGTGAAAGAATCTTAGCAGGAAAGCAGGCAGATGGCTCGGGTTCCCCCCCCCCCCCATTTATTTATTTATCTGATTATTTATTTATTTATGTAGGTTTGTTTTAGAAAAAGTAAATTTTTCCTATGCAGAACTTCTTTCAGAATGAAACTGTGAATGCTTACTCTAGGAAAGGCTAGGATGAAAAATTTCAGATGTGCTTCTTCTCCTTTAGAAATCTTTTGAAGCCCTTTTTAGCAGCAAAGTCCAGCAGGCATGTTCCTTTACTTCTGTGTCAGCATGAAAGGAAGGATGTTGGCCGTGATTCCTATGTTAATCTGCAGTTAAGAGACTCTGGTTTTCTTATTAGTAGTTACAGTCTGTGATCTGGCCATGCCTCCCACTGAAGAATTACAGGTGTGTTATGATTCATCTCCATTTCCCATTCGTAGGAGTTATTTGATACATGAAACTTTAAGTTCCTCTTCAGTTCTGTTATATATTAGTTTGTGATATTCTTGATTTGGGAATAGGAACAATCAAAAGGCAATCTTTAATTTTTCACAAGTATAGACAGCACGAGGTAATGTGTTTGTGATAGGGCTGCGCTAATGTCTTGATTTTTTTTCTTCTTAAGGATTTCATTCTAAAATTAACCTCTGGATTTGAAAATGTGTGATCCTCAGCCAAAAAATGTGTTTTGCTGTCTGGATAAAATAATTCAAACCTGATATGTCATAGTCAAAATAATGTACTTGTCTCTTCTCACTATCTGGAGGATCAAATCCCGACTTGAGTCAAAATGAAAATGAATTTGCTTTTTTCACAGATTTGTCACATAATGTGATAAGATTATCCAGTTCTTCTCGAAGGAAGTCTTGCAGTGGGACTGTTCATCTTCAGGGCTAAAACGGGGGCAGAT
Source organism: Gallinula chloropus (assembly GCF_964237585.1). Taxonomy (NCBI): domain Eukaryota; kingdom Metazoa; phylum Chordata; class Aves; order Gruiformes; family Rallidae; genus Gallinula; species Gallinula chloropus. The sequence goes on along the minus strand of NC_140088.1, from coordinate 52,518,559 downwards.
TGATATCTATTGGGAGATTTGTAAGGTATGCCAGCATCAATCCCTTCCTTGCTGTTTCTGGCTCCAGAACTGATAGATTTTTTCCTGTCACATGTAAAAGAAACTTGAATACAGTGTTGAAGTCGATGGATCTGTGCCAGCCTAACAGCAGCTGAAGATCTGGCATAGATTTTACGTAGAAATGCAAGAAGCATGTATGAAGGCAGGATTAATGTTGCTAAATATAGGCTGCCTCGAGAATTCTAGGTGTAAATTTCTATTTCAGTCTTATAGCTAAAGTAACAGGATGCAGTGTTCTTTTATCAAAGCTATCTGCTGAAAGGGACAAACATTTGTAATGGTCAAGAAACATGGGATCAAAGACATTTTCTTTTCAGTTATCTGAAGATAAACTTCTTGAAAGAGGGCTACTGCTTCTAGACAGCAATTTCTATCTGTGTGTAGATGTATTTTATATATACTTGTATGCATAAAGATGTATGCTTCTGTAAGACATCCTCCTACAGACGTTCCCATGTGTATAAAACATTTGCAGCTTAGGCACAGATAGAAATGATTTGTAAATGTGGAGGTACAGAATTGAAACAACAGAATTTTCGTTATAGGCAGTTTGATCACATCTCTGTACCTAAAATTTCTAAAACAAGTGCTAATGTTGAAACCAAAATGTTTGCTGTCAATTTAAGTGTTCCCATTTGAGATGATAAATGGGGGCTACATGGCTAAAAGCTGTGGCTTATGAAAAATAATTCATTGACATCTGGCTCTAACATCTGTTTTTATAATTGGTGCTCCAAAGCAAATGGGATCTGTACTTTAAGGGTTTGGTTTTAATTAGTATTCAGAAGCATGCATTTCTGTCTCATGCAGCTATCATACAGTTACAGAAGTCTGAAAGAAAAAGCTTAATTTCCCACCAAAACCTGGGGGTATAAAACTACAAATACCCAGTGCTTTGCCATCTAACACTGGGCAGCACCAAATATCATCCTCAGAGAAAGGGAAGGGGTGATTTTAGCACCTGTTCAGTGCCTACTGAAACAGTACTTACAGAAATGCTATTTTCTACTCAGGATTAAAGAAAAATGAGCATGGTATCAGTTGTTATCAGTACTTATAATTCATTTTTATGCTTTTAAATTAAATGCAATAAGGCAACCTGTTGCCCAGGCCACTGAGCAGTAAGAGGTTCTTTTACTCCCCCCTCTCCCACCACTTTTCTTCAGTCAGTGTCTTTACAATTATGAACAACTTTGAGGACTGAAAATGGTCTTGCATCTTGGCAGCACTACTCTCTGGACTGATCTCAGTTAACTGGTCACCTTCTTGGCTCTTTCAGAATAGGTTCTGCAAGCCACATGCAAGCCCCTTATGCGTTTGGCAAATTTTATCACTGTCGTACAGGTTAAGAGTTCTTGTGACACATTTAAACTTCAATATTATTAATATTACTGTATTTTTTCTGCATTACAATAGCACCAAAAGACCAGCTCCCCAAATGTCTGTGAATCATTCCAGGCACCTAGTGGAAGATCTGCTGCCTTGAAGGGTTTACAGGCAAAGCAGAAAAAGCAAGATAAAGCACATGAAATGAGGTGCTTGTTACAACCTTGTAAAGTACAGGTACTTTCAATCACCTTTCCCAGTTAGCTATCCATGCATCTAAAGGTATTTGGAACAATAAAACATTTAATTTACGGATGATGTAATGTAGATATCCTGAAGGTTGCAATGCTGCACATGCTGCAGAGAAGCGGTGGTGGGCAAACTGTGCCTGACATGCTCTGTGGTATAAGCTTGTTTTATTGGGAGCCTTTGGGACAGTAGGTCCGTACCTATGGATGGCAATTGGTGAAGACCTGCTAAGACATCAGTGCTGTTGCTTTCAGCCCTGTAGGGTGTGGATGTTCATATTTTTTATTGTCAGATCAATATGGGATCAAAGAAAAGTCTACATTCATTATCAATGCATGCATCCTTTAGATAATCTTTTTTCCTCCTTTTAACCAGAGAATGTTTGCCTAAGTTATCAGCAACTGTGTTTTTTCACAGCTCGTGCTCAACCTCTGCTATAAATTTTGCCAGTTTTCACTATATTAGCTGGAAACTGGGAAGATCCTGTCCTTCCTGCTCCCCGTTACTAAGATCTTGTTGCCAGCAACATGCCTTGGGCAGCTACATCTCAGGGGTGAAATAAGCCCTGTTGTTACCTTTGTTTCTGTCTTTATGTGTCTGGTGTTCCATTCCAGCATGTTGCTTCTCAAAGAGGGAGTTTCCTGGCATAGATTTGTTGGCTGACTTAGTCTGTAATGTAGATATGCCTTAACCCATTCTGTTTTCCAACAGTAAAAGTGGCCACATTTTGAGAGCATGTTAAAACTGTCATGAGTGCTCACGCTGACAGGCGTATGAATTACAGATTAGAAAGCTTCCGTTTTTTCCTGTGTAAATTCCTCATCTTTGAATGTTTATTTGATCATATATTGAAAAGCTTAGTTTTTAAAAATTGAATTGGGTTCTTAGTAGCCCTGAGATTTATCTCATAAAAGTCCATGTGCTGTGAATCATGGATTTATGGGAAGCAGCTCGATACTGAAGAAGATCTGTAAGTCAAGGAAAAAAACCAAAAAGGACAGGACATACACAACAATTTCCTTTTAGTGATGCTATATAGTATTTTTTCTGATAGGTCCTTCCCCAGCTTCACAAATCAACCCAACAAACCTGAAGGGTTCTCAGGATTTCCACTAAATGTTGTGCTTCTACTAAGAATGATTTATATCCTTTAAGTTTTTCCAGTGATTATGGGCTCCTCTTGTTGACTTTTATATTTTTTGGCTTCTTCAGTGCACCTAAAAGCAGGGCTGGAAAAAAGGGATGGTTTCAGAGAGTTTAACAAGTAAAGTGCTCTGTTGTGCTGCCAGCAGCTCTGAATAGTAGATATTGTTTCCCATCTGTATGAAATATATACATTTTATTTTACAGTACACAAAGAGAAATTTTTCATGGCTCTGCAGACAGACCAATTAAATGCAGTTCAGACTTGCTCGGTCAAGGATGGAGGTTAGATGTTACTGTCAAAGTCTTACTGGGATTGACAAAAGCACTTCCTGAAATTTTCTTTATGCCGAGGGAAGAAAGACCTTCCCTGAACCAATTTCAGTTGCTTTTCTTTACATTTATCAGGGTGATTACTTAGGATGAGCTTTTAAATGCCCCTCAAAGCACAGAAGCTGAATAACTGCATCAAGCTGGCACCTTGTCTCCAGCCAGTCAGAACTGGCTATTGCAAAGCAAAAGTGGAAGAAGTCTTTCAGTAGGCAATTATAGAATGACCTGCGTATGAGTAGCTGTTTCTTCATCCTGATTTCTCAGAGCTGATGGAAGAACACAAAAGAATAGAAAGTCCCATTTTGTTTTGTTTAAAAATCATACGTAAAGTTGACTTTATCTCCATAGGTTGTTTGTGAAAGATCAGCTTTCCTAGGATTCTTACAGAACACACACCTTTTACAAAGGTTCTGCTGTTCTGCTGCTTGGATATATCATAGGCTGGTCTGGGAAACAGGATCATTCCAGTAAATCTGAGCAAGAAAATTCTTAAAGAGGCCTCAGGATATCATCAAGTGAACAGTGCTGCTTTCTTTTTAAGTAGCCTTCAAGTGCAGGAGTAGAGTAGAAGGAGTGCAGAGTAGTTATCTTCATGGCCATGTATTTTGAGAGAGGCTAAAGAAAAAGATCTATTTTTATTGACAATGCGATCACAAATTTCAAATTTACAGAGTTCAAAATCCTAACTTAAATAATAAGAACAATAGGTGACTGTATGCTGTGGGATGGATTGCATTCCAGTTCTTATCAAGTTCTTTCTAATCTCCATTGCCTCATCTCCTGTTTTCTGGTCATACTTTCTATCCTCTGGTTAGTTTAAAATCTCTTTTCATAGTCTGTTCTTTAATCCAAAGTATGGCTGACTATAAATTTCGAAGAGCCTCATTTGCTTACGACTCATGCAATATACAGCTGATGCAAAAGGAAATATAAATTATTTTGGTAATAATCTGGCCTTCCTGCCTCCCTGTTTAATCCAGTAGACCATATGTGTAGTTCTCTTTCAAGTCAATCCAAGAATATTTTAGAGAAAGAGAAAAGGAGGTCATAAAGTATCATAAGACCTTGACTTCAAAATTATTTTCAAATTAGACCAGTTCAGAATGTAATGATAACCGTGATAGGTTTCATCTGGTACAGTGGACTCTAAAGCAGAGGAACAAAAATCTGAAGACTCTTTGGTTCCATCAGCCTGTGTGCATTGTTGAGTGTGTTTGAATAAGTAGTATTCCGCCTTTCAAATCGGTGAGGTCTGAGGTTGACAGCTATAATCTATTGTTCATTCCTTTCATTAAATATTGAAAGTTTATTTTACTATTGCAGTAAATTATTTTTTAACGTACAGTTTTATTTCCTGTTAGGGTAATATGCAAGAAAACCAACTACAGTTCTCTGCAGCCAGGCAGTGAATGTTTCTGAATCTAAATAATCAATGCTGGATCATTGCAATTACGTTTTCCTTTGGGCATGCAAACTGATGGTAACAGAGGTAGAATTGCAAAGTGGAAGCACCCCCTTTCAGAATGAGCTGATGAAATTTTTATTCACCTAAACCAATGCTTCCATTTTACAATGTTTTTTCATTCATTGTCATTTTCTAGGTTTTTAACTTTGAAAAATGGAAGAGGAGGAAGTCTTTAGTCCCGTCACTAAGGAGAAAACTGCTTTCCTGCCCAGCCAGAGCTGCCTGCCTTGGGTTTCTGGAGTTGGACCCACGTTCCCATTCTCCCTTCTGTGGCACAGGTAAGGGGTTTCAACGCAGAGCTTGCTTCCTTAGCCATCAGCAGCCTAAAATCCACCCTGCTGGCTCAGCATTGCTCTCCCTCTCGCCCAACTGCAGCTGTTTCACCTGATGGGCCTGTACTTTTTGTGCCAACACTTGAAATGCAGTTTGTTTTTATTTATAACCCTCCCTGGAACATAAAGTAATGTCCGTTGGAAACCAAAGCAGCTCAAGCTCCTTTGTAAGAACCCTTGAAAGTTTCCCTTTTGGACTGAATTGGAAAGTTGCAGTTTTCCATTTTAACAAAAAATGCTGTGTAGTGAACAATCCTACATCTGCAGGGGCAAGCTCTAAACAACTCAGTGCAAATCTTTCCCTCCTTTACCTTCTGTTGTTCTCATTCTGTTTCACTAAGCCTTTTTACTTTTAACTGTCTTGTAAATGAAGAGTAGACAGACCTTGAGAGGGGAAACACATATGTAGAAGTGAAAGATTTGCTCACAGTCAATTTATAGGTCCACAGTCAAACAAAGCATCTTATCTTTGTCTTTGATTCTTCTATTACTTAACATTCTGAAAAAGAGGTAACTAAATATTGTCAAAAAATTGTAAGAGAGCAAGACCTGCACACTCTGAATAGGAGCACGTGGGTATGTATTACCTGTTGAGTGAACAGAAGATTTGGAACATGGGTATTAGTCTGGGAGATGTAATCTTAGGCTATCCAAATAGGTGGTGTAGCATTAAGCGACCCGACAACAGAGATGCGAAGTTGGGGGTAAAGCTGTGCCATGGGAAGAGGCATTTACCACCTGCGTTGACGTATGGTGGCTGAAGCCGTGGGTTTGTAAAGCATTAGGCAGTGTGCTGGGTTTGGGTTTGTCGGTCACCTCCAAAGCCTGAGTCTTCTGTGTTGTAATTGCAAATACCTGACAGATTGATCTGGAAACAGAGACCAAGAAAACAGTCAGTTCTGTTGTTACCTCGAAATAGAGTTTCTCATGGATAATTATAAAAAGAATAAGCTACATGAATAATAATTATTAAAAAGGGGTGTGTTTTGTCCAAAACAATTGTAATTTCCCAAAAGCTTTTGGTTTAGCTGGTGTTGGGTTTGGTTTTTTTCCTTTCATTTCTTCCCCTCCTTTTATTTTTCCACTCTACCATTGAGGGAAGGGAAGGATCGAAGAGCAGCAAGCTTAAAGAAAACTAGGCTGAACAAAAATAATATATAACTTTAAAACACAAGTTGCCATTCTTAGGATTTTTTTTTTTAAATAAGAAGAAACATCTGAAAATACTTGAACAGCATGTATGCCATGATTCAATTTGAGTAATATAATTGATTTCACTGTTGCTGTTGCAGTCTTCATTCAGATAAAATCAATGTAGTTCTTTCTACAGACACGGACGGGTAGATTGGATTTTAACAACATCATGAAAGAAAGGCAACTATTACTGCATGATTACTTTAGACTTAGTTTTAAAAGTGAGATGATTCAGGAGATGTGGAAAAAGAAGGAATATGAAAGTTGCAGTAAAGGCACAATGGGGTCCTTGTTAAGAGTAGGATGCAGCAGGGAAAGAGGAACTGATGAGGAAGAACAAGCAGCAGAGAATTGGAAGGGGGCAACAAGAAAGGTGTTAAGTGGAGCTGAGCACAAAAGAGCTTTTTTTTCTTGGGTTGTGAAATTCTGACTTTATTAAAATGTGCCTGTAATATGTTAGGATGACCCCAAGAGAAAAGCTTAGTATAATCCCATTTCATTAAATAAAAAACTAAATAGAATGTAAGCTTTAAAAATGCACAGTCACAGATTTAGGAAAATTTTGAGGGTGGTTTTGGGTGATTTTTGTTTGTTTTATTTTTATGGTTTTGTTTTGCTTGTTTGCTTGCTTTAATTTTGGTGTGTGTTGTGGTGTTCTGGCAGTTTCCTGACACAGGATAAAGAGGAGGAAACCTTGTTCATTTAATGCTGTAACTGCTTGAGTCCGTATGATGGTACCAGAAATTTTTTAGTAATGTTCTCAAACAGCTCTGGAAACAGAGGGGCAAAGTTCTGTAGTTTGTGTCCATGATTTGTAATCCCTTTGCCCATGAAACAGTGTTGTGGCTGCTGGAAAAAGAAAGGTGAACTAAGGGTCAGTGCTTTGTCTGGTCTCTCCTATATTCATTTGCCACAGTGAGGAACCTTCTCTTTAGGTTCTGTGTTCTCTGCTACTCTGCAAAATATGAGAAAGCACAGTCCTTTGGTGTTTTAAAACCCAGTGAGGACAAGTCTTCATGTCAGTTGTGCTTCTTAAATTTCTAGCTATATTGAACGAGTCCTCCACTCTGCCAGGAGGAAATGTTCATCAGTTTTGTATCGCAGTGAAAGACTGAATTAAGATGTTCAGCTCTTATGAAGATACACTTTCCTTTTAGTATTCCTGAAATCAGCATTCTCATTTGTTCCCTTCCCTCCCAAAACCTGTAACCCCAGCACCACTCCCAAGAAAACTGCCTACCATTGCGAAGGGAAAAATCTGTGTATGCTTGATGAATAGTTATCACAGCAGATTTTGCAGGCTGCAATATAGTAGCTGTATGCAAAGAAAAAATACTTCAATACATAAAATAGGTTTATTTCAAGAGTTTTGGCATGTATACCCAGGATTATGACCATATTCAGAAGTATGAAGACAGTCTTTAAAATCTTTCTTGATGTGCAAAAAAAATAATCAGGGGGAACTTAGCTTGTACTTCACAATATTGATAGTTGTAGGGGGCTTGCTTAAAAACTTCCTGTTTCTTTTATTATTTCATCACCAAAGCTCTTGTAGTGAGAAATGTTCTGCTGTCTTTCTCCAAATACCTACTGCATTCGAAATGATAGTTCCATTTACAGCTGGCATAATACTTCTATCCTGCAGGTGGGTTGTTTTCAAGACAGTTTCATTAGCTATCAGCTCTTTTTAAATGCTTTGAATTGGTGTAGTAAAAAAAAAAAACAAAACACAGGCTGAGATTCATTAGTCTATTAGCTTTTCATTGTTGTGTATTTTCTTTTTCCTCTCCTGAGTAAAAAAAAAAAATTAATATAATCAATTTTGGTTGCAAAATGCTGTGAGGAGATTGAAGTAGTACATTCCAGTGTGAAGCTCTGACGTTCTTTCTTATTATAGTTAAAAATAAAAATTATATATTTAAAACTGTATCGCTACAATGCTTTCAAAATCCATTGTACAAAACTCCTATGGTAGTCATTGTGGGGCTAGAGCACGAAGGGAGTAGCGTGGATAGAAAACATCCTTTTGAGATTTAGGGTTGTTACAGCACAAGCAAAATTGAGGACAGATTCCTGCTGTATGAGTGGTGAAAAAATCCTTGGGTTGTCATTGAGGTGCAGTGACAATTGAATAAAATGTTAATTCTGTGAGACTGGGAACAACTACAGTTTTTGGAAAATAAGCTATAAAGTGTCACCACTGAGCTGAGGTTGATGTTCATGCTTTTTAAGATCTATCCCATGTGATCAGTTGCATATATTTTTATAGACATCTTAATTGAAAAAATGGGTGGTTTCAAAATCAAGAAATACTTATGGTATGTACAAAAGGACCCATAATCACACCCAGCTGAAAATGTGCATTATAGAAACATCTCCTTTTCCCTTTTTTCCAAGCATATAGGGGTATTTTTCACTAAAAAGAACTGGTTTAACTTCACTGGACCCTTTTGGAGCCCTGGAAGTATAACTTGGTTTTGTAGAGCATTACTACATCCTTTCTATTTTCTACCTTGAAGCATCATTAGCAAATTAAGTTCTGTGCTGCTGCAACAAAGATGAATATTTTCAAATTAAAAAAATTCAAAAGTGAGTTTTGTGTTTTGGATCTTCTTTGGTTTCCAGAGAAGATAGGAGTTCACAATCAGTGGGAGTTGTAGGTAGTCACCTCCAGTGAGCAGATACTCAGGACATATTAGTATTCAAAATTGGGACCAGATTTTTAAAACAACTCAGCTCTTGTTTAGGTGTCTTAATACATCGCTAGGTTTCCAAGAGCTTAGCGTGTTGAGTGTGCTGAGAGATTCCAGCTGCAGATCATTTCTGGAAATCGGACCTTTATTTAGGTGCTTAAATGTGTTCCGGTTGCCTCAGAAAGTCTGGCTTTGTGCATCTAAATATAGGCATCCAATATTAGAGATAATACTTTAAAAAATTGGCCCTTGCTTTTTCATGAAAACCTATTGCAAGTTTCATTTTAAAAGTAAAAATAGATTTCAGACCTTCTAGTGCCGTGTGCTGACTGTGATAACAAACTTTGTGCAAAGAGCCAAAATCACTCAGCAGAAGGTCCTACATTTGGAAGAGCTGCAAAGCCATGGATGAACTGAGGTTTTTCCAAGTCTTCTGGAGGAGAAATCTCATCTGAGAAAAGTGGACAAGATGAAAGCAAGCTTTCCGTTTTCATAGTGGCTCTAAATGGGAAAGGGAGGATCGGAAACCGGATTGTAATGTAGTTCATCTATTGGAGAATACCCAGCAGCAATTCATGGAGATTTGATCTGGAAAACAGAGTACAGTGGGGTTATACAGTGAGGCAGAAGTTGGAACTTATAGAACAGGTGATATCAGGTTGCAGTCCAGTGGAATACTCTGAATATGAGTAGTTGAACTGAATACCGCAGACTGCGCTTTTGCAGAGATTAAATCAGTAGGACAACTTATGTGGTTGATTTGTTAACCTCTATCTTAATTCTCATTAGTTTTCATCATCTCTTTCCCTGCATATCATCTAATGTTTTCTATCCTCCATGCTTTGCTTGTGGTTTTTTATTTGCATAATCTTCTTTTTGCTTCAAAAATGAATCACAAAGTTAGTGTAACAAAAAGGATTGAACAGAGAGAAAATTCAGTATCATGATTATTCATCTGAGAGAGACATATTTTTAAGAGAATTTACGCTGTAGCACCCTGAATTGACGAAGCCGCGGTTCCCAGGCAAAGCACCATACTAAACTCAGCATTGCCATAATTTACAGTAGATTACTATTTTCCTTTAAGAATATACCATGACATCTAAACATGGAAGAAAAATGTTGAGTATAAAATGAAACAATCGTACTATGTGGTTGTGAGAAATGTCTGCAACAGATCAAAATGTTCAAGACTAGGGAAAGGGGAGGGAGGAATGGAGTTCTGTGCTACATTCTGCTGACAAGGACAACGAAATATATATAAACAAGAGAAATAATTTGTCCCACAAAGTCTACTTTAGACTTCTGTCAAGTTTTCTTTCTAGATTCCAGCTAGGAAAATTCCCCTGACACCCTGTTCTCACCATTCATCTATACCCATCACTGTATTTCCAAAAATTGGTTTTGGATTCTCGGAGGAGAGATGCCCTGTTAGTCGCAGAATAAGAAGTCAGACCCTTGTTTTTCCTTTGCTGTTGCATTTGGATGAAAAGGGCTCGATTACATGTTTTGGAAGTTCTCTCCACTGATGTGTTTGGAACTTTCAGGTGCAGAATACCTGCTCACAGTTCTGCACTTGTGGTTTGGTCTTTCTGCATTGACCTCTTGATCAAGTCAGTTGCTTTGGTTGATTCTCTGTAATAATGTAGATTTTGCTTTTCCTTTCACTAGCAGAGCATCCAGGAACAGATCAGAGCTATTGTAGGGCTTAGCAAAAAAAGCAAACACAACTTCTGTGAGCAGTGATTTTTTCATGCCAGTGGTTACAGATATCACTGGTGGCCATCTGGGACTTGCCCAGAGCTGCACACATTAACATCCATAGAATGATAGTGTATAGGTGTCCATAATAAGGGATGCTGTGGCAATTTGGAGAAGTGTAGTGAGTCAGCTGGGCTGACAGGTGTATCTGAGATGTGTAACCCAGTATGCGGAAGGAGCTGTAGAACAAGGGTCCCTTATACTGGTAAGGAAGGAGAAGATCTGGAAAATTGGCTTGGCCATCGAGTGAGAGAGACTAGCAGGAATCTGAAGAGACAAAGGATAGAGGGGGTGGAAATGTCTCTGCTCTGCAAGCTTACAGGACATTTTTGAGTGAAGAGTTAGCTAAGAAGTCTGTCTATAAGAAAAGAGAGAAAGGCAGGGAAGGAGAGGCTTGCATTCAAGGGAAATGTACACTCCCTTAAACATCAGTCTCAGAGTGATGAGGGAAAACAGGCAAGAATGACACACAGTTATCCCCTGACCTTATCAAAATCTGTTTAGTGTTATTTAGAGTAAGAAGTCGTCGTATTGCACTAAAAACCCTTACAGGCCCATGTATCATATGTCCTCAGAGAGGTAAACAATAAATCAGAAGGCTCTTTGGGGTGCAGTTATACCATATGGCCCTTGATGTGGTAAAAGGAGAAGGTTCTGCATTGCACTTTTCTTGTCCTCCCCATGTATTTCTGCTACTTGCTTTGTACTGCCTCTGGAAATATTTGGATCCCCAACTTAAGCTGGTTCAAGTTGCTGACTGACAATGTTTCTGTGCATTGTTTGTTTGTCCTGTCACTCCCTTGATTAGTTTTCTGCCTGTCAGGCAGGTGAATCAGCTCACCAGAAGTATGCTGGGCTCTAGTTATCAGGATAAGGGAAGAAGTTGAACGTTGCAGCTTGTACAAGGGAAAAGTGTTGAACTTCCAGAACGGCTCAGCTGTCAGCTAGTTTCACCCAAACATTGAATAAATTGTGTTAGAAGTGTTTGTAAGTTAGTGAGACTATCTGGAGAGGTCAGCAAACCTGATCTGTGAGGTTCCATTTCCAAACAAGAGTGGGCAACTCTGCCAGAGTGTGGGGGAAGGAGATAATGCTGGAAATCACGCAAACCAAAGGAGGAAACTTAAGTGCAGACCGCAGGAGGACCCAAGCACAACAGCCTGATGAATGCCCAGTAATTGCCCCAGCAGGTGGGGGATGAAAGAAAAAAAAAAAGAACAGGCCCCATTGGCTTGGTTCTGACCTGAAACAGGAGAAACACCCTTGCCCTTAGCTATGATCCTTTTAAATACTACTGGCTTTTACCTGCCTCTTGGCCTTTGAGAAAATGTTTCTGTATTCTCTACCACTATGTTTACTTGCCTTAGTCTAGATTTATTATCATTTATTGTTTCCTGTTATTTTGAAGCTCTTCAGACTCACTCTGTCTTTAATTTCCTCCCAGAATACTATACTTCATTTCATACATTTCATCACACGCGTAAATGAATCATACCAAGTTCAGTTACCTATTTCTATAATTTCTTGTTGGATGATGTTCCAGAAGCCTCTGTTCTTTGGTCGCGTCCAAAAAAAATGTGAAAGGATATTTTATTGGCTGTAGTTGTGGGTCCTTAATTTTCTTTAGTAAGTTTGGCAGATGCTATCTATTTTAGTATGTGATACGAGCACAAAGATCTGACTGCACGGAGCTTAAATTAAAGCTGAGCCGCTTTCTGGAAGGTTGCTTAGTGTTCAGTGTTACAGTTCCAGTGCATCTCGTATTTTACAGATGAAGTTAAGAGAGTAATACCAAACTGTTTTAACACTCACTCAGGACAGTTATGAGTGCAAGTCTGAAAGGTAGAATGAAAAGAAGCAGTGATTACTGTGATGTAGGGAATACATTTGTGGAGTTTGGTGGTTTGTTTAGTTCTGAGCCTGACACAGTATTTTCCTTCTTGTATTATTTAACTGGAAAAATCAGTTTGTTTTGTAACTCCATTAAAAAAGTTGCAGTGGAATAAACACTCTCCAATGTTTCCACCTTTTTGGGGCACCCTAAGTGACAGGTTGTGTAGTTAACAACATAATCGTTATTTTTCAAGCACTGCAGGCTGAAATGTTTTGCTTTGATAGTTACAGTGTATCTGCTTTAGCTTCCCATCAGTTTAAATTACCATCAGATAGCTGTTATATTCTCCTTGACTTCTTACCAGCTACCCCTTTATCAGTCAAATAAATAATGCCTTTTCCTTGGGAATGGGAAGGTAGCAATTACTGCTGGTCTCCACAGCAGCAGGCAATGCAGTGCCATAATGATGAGCACGCTGAAGAGCCTGTGTGGTTTCAGAGTAGGAAGTGTAGCCATCTGAACTCTGTGGAAGAGCTGGGCGATAACCCAGCATGTGATGAGTGGCTGGAGGGTGGCAGCTCTGCAAGGGAGGGGAAGGTGGGAGATGAGGAGCAGGAGCATGACCCAGGTAGGGACAACGTTCTCGTCAGCAGGCGACTCAGTTCCTGGCATTTGAAATGGTCGGCAGAGCAGGCTGGCACTGAGAACAGGCAGCTCAGCCTCCTGGCCCAGCCTTGCCCACAGGGGTTGGTTGTCCAAGCAGGGTGGCTTAGGTGTGTCAGAAAGTAGTTCTGCTGTGGTGCTTCAGCAGTTCTGGTGCCGTTCTCTGCAGTGAACAATGGCGCTATTGCGGGAACTATGACAAACCCTAACACAGAACAACTGTGAATATTGCACAGTAACTAAGCCATCCTTTATTGCTTTTATTTACCAGAAGTCACACAAAAGAATGTGAAAGTTTTAATTTTCTTTTAGCAAAGAACCTTTATCTGGAGATGAGCAATTTTACTTACTTTGCGTGGAAGCTGAGGAAACTGCTTTTATATGTTTCCTGTGCAATGCAGTGCCTCTTGACTGAGCAATAACAGAAAAGCAAAGCAGCAGCATCAGTCATACACGGTTTTTGCATGCTCTTGTCCAGGAGAAAAAACATGTTTCAGCAGATTGCTGGGAATGTATTTTGGTTTTACCCAGATGTACTTTCTTTCTTCAGGCAGTCTCGCTTTTATTACTGTTTGCAACAGAAAGGCTGTATCAGGAAACCCAGGAACAACGAACGCCGTGTGAACCAAAGGCACTGACCTTTACATTCGTTTGTCCCTGGCATGTTGTCACTACATCCCATTTTCTCTTTGATAGATTGAGAGAGGTGGGAAAAGCAGTAACATGGAAGCTGCATGGAAAATTGTTTTACCCCTTTGCATTAAAAGATGGCCTGGGTGAGAGCTTTGGTGAAGTCCTGTGAAAGACTTGGCATTGTGGTGGCAGGGTCTCCACTTTGTGTTATCTGGCTGCAGCTTTTGTGAGTACAAATGCTAACTTTGGCTTTTCTCAGGGGACCTGAATAGCCTTGTATAGGGCTTGGTAAATGAGCCATAGAGAACAGGGAAGGAATCAAACCAAGTGAAATAATCTCGGTGACTGCTGTGAACTCCTAATACGGTTATAAACAAGAAACAGTTTGTAAAAGCTCTTATGTGGAGGTGTAAATGTCTTATCTCTACACGCTAGCAATAGCTGGGGCTTTTAATGTTTAAGATGAAACAATTCCTGATGGTTTGCATGGTCAGGAAGCAGCTCATTTTATTTCTTCTTTTTTTTGTGGTTTTTTGTTTGGGTTTTTTTTTACTTGTTTTGCTTGGTATTCTGGTATTTGGGTTGTGGATTTTTAAAACAGGAAAATGTTTAGAAGTTCACATTTTAATTCACATAGAGGCTTTTTAAACAGCCTCCAAAATTTGTAATGTTATTACTTAATTCAGATAGAAATGAAGCTCTTGGAGAGAAAAGGCCTGGGGTATATTCATTGTACAGGAGGAATATACTTAGGGCTTTCAAATAATTATCTGTATTTTTTCCAGCTTTCGAACTGTTCCTCATCATCTCCCTCTACCTCCCCCAGTGATGCCACTGCAATTGTAGTGGGCTTTTTGTTTATAATAAAAATAGTGAAAATAAACCCTTGATCTTTGCATTCCAAGAGTGTCAGTCTAACTTCCTGAGATTATTTCTCAGCCCTTGCAAATGTTTTTCTAGGAGGTTTTTGAGCATTTTCAGCTCACTCCAGAATCTGAGGAGACCATCATAATACCACATGCATACATATGTGAAAACTTAATTTTGTTAAAAATGTGAAAAATAGGAGGTGTGTTTTCTGAGGAAGTATGCGGCACTCTGGTCATTAGGCATGTGTGTGTGTGTACATTCATGCAGTAGGTATAGTTGTACCTATAGGATTCATTCATGACTTAAACCAGCTTTTGTTTTTCCTGAGTTGTAGATAAAATGAGACAGCATTGGCAAACAGAAAGCATTTTATTTTAATGCCCTGATTATTTAAAACTTTGCATTATCCTTTTGGCACTTGGTAATATCCTGTGGTCAGTGGTTTTTAAACATGATATCTTTGTTTGGGTAATTTTTCCAGTGTCCTAAGCATACATTCTTGCCTCCTGCAGTCACCTGTCTAAAGATAGTTTTC
Organism: Gallinula chloropus; assembly: GCF_964237585.1. NCBI lineage: Eukaryota > Metazoa > Chordata > Aves > Gruiformes > Rallidae > Gallinula > Gallinula chloropus. The sequence continues at coordinate 52,503,468 of NC_140088.1, read as the reverse complement.
TACGGTTCTCTCCAATTTCATTTTCTAGATGAGCTGCAATGGTGAAAAGTCAGGCTGTGCTTTAATTGATCCAGGAGGCAATCTGTAACTCACTGCTATGCTTATTACCCACTTGCAGTTCTTTGCTTCTATTTCTTCAGTTTTTAAATATGGTGTGTCCATTACTGGACTAAGTATTTCTAGGACCAAGTGTGTTTCAGTTGGAAAGTCAAAAGACTAGTGCATGTCTGGAAGGAGACAGTGTATGCCTTTCATTAGTAGGCTGCTAGCAATGTAAGGCCTTTTTTCTTTTAAAAAAAATATTTTATTTTCCAATTTTATGGCTAAATGAAAAAAACAGGGGAAAATAATTTACTTTTTTCCCCAGTGAAAGAGAAAAAAGATACATGGTTTAAAATCAAATTAAATAGTTGTTTTAAGATGATAGTTTTTGGTTTGGGGTGTTTCTTGCATAAAAAGGGTTTTTGGCTACACTTTTGAAGAAAATGTCATTTTGATATAAAATAATATTTTATTTTGGAAATGTGGAAATGAAAGACTTCGGGGTTTTTAATTCATAGTTTTCAAGTCTGAGATCGTTAGCTTAGTTCAGCTCACATTTGTGCACAGTTACCCTTGACTCCGAAGAGTATTTTTGGCAAATACACCGTTTGCTCTTACAATTCACCCACCCCTATGGCTTCTCATTCAGGATCCAAGTGAAAAGCTGGAATTGTTCCTGCCAGGACAGCAATGGAGGGAGCGGCATCCCAGGGAAGCAGTGCAGAGCATGGGGTGGTGGGACACAGCATCATCAGTGTCTTCTTCACCTGCACACTCTGACCTGCGGTCATCCCTTTTCCTGACCGCAGTGACTCATCTCTGTGCCTAAGAGCGAGAGCAGCTGAGTAGCTTGATGGTTGTCTCATATGCCCTCAAATGTCAACAGCACTTAGAAAAGCCCCTTCCAATGTTGTCAGCCATATTGGCTTCTGTCTTCCTACCATGTTGAGCATGCGGCAGAATCGCAGAATCACAAGGTTGGAAAAGACCTTTAAGGTCATTGAGTCCAACTGTTCCTGTCCTATGCTAAACCATATCCTTAAGTGCCTTATGTACCTGTCTTTTCAACACATCCAGGGGTGGTGACTCAACCCCTTCCCTGGGCAGCCTGTTCCAGGCCCTGACAACTCTTTCAAGAACTTTTTCCTAACATCTACTCTGCACCTACTCTGGCACAGCTTTGTTACATTTCCCATTGTCCTGTTACCTGTCACTTGGCTGAAGAGATCATCACCCACCTCTCTACACCCTCCTTTCAGGTAATTGTAGGTGGTCATAAGGTCTCCTCCAGGCTAAACATCCCCAGCTTCCTCAGCCGCTCCTCATAGGATTTGCCCTCCAGTCCCTTCACCAGCCTGGTTGCTCTTCTCTGGACATGCGAAGACCTTGATGTCATTGTAGTGAGGAGCCCAGAACTGGACACAGTACTTGAGATGTGGCCTCACCAATGCCAAGTAGTGCTGTTCTGTAAGGGCGGCCTGCTATCAGAAGGCATGCCAATACTAGAAATAACCTAAAATCCACCATTTCTTTTCCACAGTGTTGCTGCTGGTGGGGTGCCTGCCTGGGCTGGGTTAGGAGCTGGCCAGCAGGTACAGGCCCTGTCCTGAATGCCAGGCTTGCTTCTCACAGTTGCACTGAGCATGATGGAGGGATCAGACTGGAAATGGCAGAGTCCTGAGTGGGTGGCCATGGTCTCTCGGTCTTGGCAGTGAGAACTGACGAAGGCCAGAACAGACCGTGCTTGTTGTGAGACAGTGAATTGCTTCTTAAGGCTCTTGTGAGTGTTTGGTCATGGTGTGTACTTGGGGAATTCCTTCTATTTGTTTTAACTTTTTCCCTGCTTTCTCCTTCTGCACGGGTGGATTTCTTCTTCTTTGCCTGGGTGCGTTGCTGCACTGATTTTATAGTGTCCTTTTTCTGAATCCAAATCTTGCTTCACACTGGCACTTTTCTTTCGAATATATTTAGATGTAGGTATTTCTAACTTGACACCTTAATTCTTGAAGTTTTTATTATTTTTCAGTGCAGGGGTGGCCTTATGCTGTTCATACTTCACTTCAGGAACAAATCCTCTCTTTTCCCACGTAAGATTTATTTCTTTTCATTTCCACTGAAATAAAATTTTCCTTACTCTGTGTTACAGATTCTACTTTTCCAGGGAGGAAGCTAGCACCATTTCTCTTACATATTACATATAGCTCTCCTATAAGGTAGACTTGTTCATTAATGTTGGACTTCTCTGAATTTTACATGTAGGACACGTCAGCTGGGATAGGTAAATGTTAATTATAGGAAAGAGAATAAAAAGCTGGAATAGGTTTCAACTTCCTCTTTCATCTACATGAAATGATTGAGGATCACTTCACATTAAAGGGGAGAAATGTTTTTTTAAAATTGTGAATTGGAGCCTTCATCTCCCATGGATCACTTCCCGCTGAGAGGAAGTGGCAGCAGCCACTTTATAATGAAGACAAGAGTCGGCTAAAGCCAATTGTTCACTGTGTAATTTTAAAAGGAAAAAAAGGTTTCAAATTCGTGGTTACAACGTGCAGTGGCATTGAAAGGGAATGCACGCTCTGTAGTATCTGCAAAGGGATGTTGCCTGTGCGATTGTTTTAACTTCAGTTCTAATGCCATAGAAAGCAAATACGTTCAGCTAAATGCTGAACTACTAACCATACTGGAATATGTACATGTCTGTGGCCCTCTCCTGAAAGATCTTAGCAGCTCATTTTTGATACGTGAGATTTTAACACCAACTGCTCATTCTAGGAATCTTCTGTTGGGCTGAATTACTTGCTAATAGCCTTGTTGTTAGAGGGACTTGAATTCCCTGGAGTTAACAGCTAGTTCATAAAACAGGGAATTCCTTTTAGCATTATTTTACATGCCATCATTAATTGTTTCTTGATATTGACTGATTTAATTTCAAAGGTTTAAAAGAAATATTTTTTCTTCATATATTTTTTTTTACCTAAGAATACTTATAACAAATATTCTGTAACACCTGTGTCGTGTAAAAATGAGTATACAGAGTATAGAAAGTTAGTGGTTGAGGTAGTAATCGAGTTTCTCTCTTGCAGCGGGTTCATATTGTTAGAGAGATTTGTTATTTAAGAAAATGTGTTTGAGGACCAGCAACCCAAGCATTTGAGTCAAATATATTTTTAACAGCAGTACTTGAAGGAAGACCTAGGTTTCTAAAGCTTGAAAGAGGAAACAGGTTATTTTCATTTTCAAATTACATTGTTGGTGGGGAAAAAAGCATTCCATGCTTTATAAAAATAACACAGATTTAGGAAAATTGTGTCCTGTGATCAATAAAATCCCTTGGGAAGAAACAGACTTGTCCAAGTGCATGTATTTGGCTCTTCTGCTCTGCTTTGCAATGTGCATATCAGTTTTGATAAGTGACTTGAGCTAAGACAGATGAAATAAAATGAATTGCACAAAATACCTGTGACAGCAGCATACAGTGCATTACTCTTCATTTTCTAATAAGTGAGATTATGCATAGTTTGAATCATGGAATCATACTTTTTTGGCAGAAAGAAACTGTGTGGTATAAAGCCTGTGCAACGTAATCTCTTTACATTCTTAGGTAAACAGAAAGATCCCCCGGAAGTGCTAATGTAGGTAGCTAAGTGACAACGCTCTGATTTTTGTTATTAACGGTTAATAAGGAAGGGACGATTGAATCTTAAGGGACAATTGAATCTAAGCGCGATCCAATCTCACAGTTAAAAATGTGGAATCCAGGCCCTTCCTCATCACATTAATGTGCCTTTCCAGCTCTCCGGATGTGCCTGTTGTTTCCAAAATTTTAAAAATGTGTGACTAGGCAAGTTTTGGTACATACACATTTGAATTTTAAGCTCTGTTTTCATACTCTCCTTTGTTTTCAATTCCTGTGACTTTCATAGCAAACAAACACAAGGGCTGTAACATTCACTGATAATTGAAAAAGGCTGAACTAAGAGCAATAAACAGGAATTTTGAGTTTGTAGGCAAGTGAATTGGAACAGCAAATGTAATTTTAAGTGTTATCTATCTTCAGAGAAAAAACAGAAGCAAAGCACACAAGTTCAGTGTTCAAAAGAGCTTGAGTTCTGAATATTTAATGTACACTGAGATTTTGTTGTAAATTGTCAGTAGACCAAGTATCTTTTATAAAACCTATGTGGTGAATAAATTTAAATAATGAATTCATTAGAGAAGCTCACAATCCTTTAGATTACAACTTCAAGTGATAAAGTGGATCAGCCATATTTTCTTAGAGAACTGCTCTAGTTTGTTAGTCTCTTGTTGATTAATTTCTGAAAACTTCAACATTGACAAACGTTTTTCATCAGGCAGATGAGCAGTGTTCAGGCTTAAAAAAATGTGCTTTGAAACTTTCAGGCTTTGTTTATTTTTTGTATTTGGTGATATTGCAGCATTATTTACACCAGTTGTAATCCATTTCAAAGTTGGAATTTTCTGGCAAAAAGTGGGAACTACTGGAGTACTGGTCTAAACCAGTTGATTTTCACTCAGTGTATTTCTGTTTTTGGAGTCTGACTTACTGATGGGTATACAAGAACAAGTAGTCCCTATATATATTCAGTTTTTACAAGAGATAATGAAAAAGCTGTCATATTCTCCACATTTCTAGAACACCAGCCACTGGCTCTTGGCATCTAGGAAGATTAAGTCCCAACAATTCCATTGCTTTTAAATTTCTAGGAGCGGTGTGCATGTCAGATGTTTTCTGCTCCTACAATGATGCAAAGTAGCCATATGCCTAGTTAACCATCTAATTAAGCTTTGCATCACTGAAGCAACAGAAAAGGCCTAGAGTGTTTATTGTTCACATATCCAGGATTAATTCACCAGATACACTTGTCAGCCTAGGAATTAGAGGAGCCAAAATGAGGCCAATTGTTTGATACTTTGAAGCAGACTTGTTAAAAATTTCTGATTTCCCACAGTATATGTTTGTTTGAAACATCTCAGAAAAAGAATACCCAGGATTCTGGCTTGAGTGATGGAAGCAATGTTTACAGCATGCCTTCAAATCCTGATTTTTCCAGATTTCACTGCAAATTTGTTGGCGGGTAATAAGATTGAATGCAGGTAGTGAGCTGGGTGCTTGGCTTGCTGTCAGAAACCTTTCCTGTGGTGGAAATACCACTGACAGTACTTCCATTATACCAGCTGGCTTTGTTGCCATTGTACCACTATCTATGTTCTTCAACCCTAATGCAACAACCTGAATTATCACCAGATTGTATAAAATATCTCATATATAGTGATAAATAGCTTCTTTTTTTCCATGGTTTTGTGATGAAGAGCTTTTCTTGCTTGGAGGTTGTAAGGATCATCTGGCTCAGAATTCTACAAACTGATTTCAGCAAAGTCTAGGCCATCAGCTGACTCATGGGAGATTGTAAAGCGACTCATCCTTGAATTGCCTTGAGGCCCCATCTTAGCAGAGACAGTCCATGGGGAGCTGTGTAGGTAGCTCTGACATGAGTTGTCCTGCAAAACCATACTAAATGAGTTTAGCCTTGGAATTCATTCAACAAACAATATGCCCTGAGTCTCAATGAAGCCACTATTCAGTTGTCTAGCAGTAAGATAAAGGCAAGCCAGAGGGTCTCCACTTGGCCTTAATGGGCCCAGACAATGCAAAGATATGCAACAGATAGAGCATAAGATAAGGGGGATCCTTGCTAATGACAAACATGGAAGGTGGCATTGTCCACTAGGATGGGGTCCTGCCTTCTGTCACATACATCAGACAAAAAATCAAATACAACACCCTTGGATTCAGTCTGAGATGGGGGAGCAGCTTTTCCAACTCTGCTGGGAGACTCTTCCCCCTTGGCCAGGATGCTGGCTAAGGTAACCTACTGAAAACCCTTACCAGAGAGATGGATAAGTGAATAGTTGATACGCTTTAAGTTTGTAGTCTTGGGTAACTAACACACGTGTAGTATTTAGTATGCTTGTGATAGTGTGTTCTGTGAATCTGCTGTGGTTGTAATGTTGAACCTTGTGAATTGCCTGGGTGTGGTAACAGTGAGTGATGTGACTCTGTTGTGGGCGGTAATACTGAATTCTGTGACTCTTGTGTTGGCAGTAGCATATTTTGTAACTCTCTTGTGGTTGTCATAAGTGTAGTCCTAAACAGCAGTAGTGCATTTCTCCATTGTATCCATGAAACCTGTGGTAGTGATGTATTGAATGCACATGGTTCAAAAATAAATTATTCTTATTTTTATTTTTAAAACCCTGCACTCAAGTGTCTTTCCATCACGGAGGTGAATTGTGCTACAAGTGGAAAGTGATCAGATCCTTTGGAAGGTTGTTATAAACGGCAGTAACAAATTTGTAAATTTCCAAACAGAATTTATTTAAGCAAGATGTGAGCCGGCAAAACAGCGCTGGGCGTCTGGAGGAGACCCTTGCTCCTGCAAACGGCACGCGCCTCACCCCTTTTTATAGTCCCGTAGTTCCGGGTACACGTGGCATATCCTGATGTTTTTCTGTAGCCGTGTAAACTGGTAGTGGGGGTCGTCCTGGTCCCTCATAGTCCTCCTCTACGTTGTGTTAACTCATTTAAGCCTATCAGGATGTTGCTAATGATAAAACAATGGTTCCTGATTACCTATTCACAGCCATAGTCTGCTACAGGCACCAACTCAGCAAGGCCTGCAGTTCTTTCAGGGTGTTGCTAGTGATGAAACAATAGTTCCCCTTTGCCCTGATTGCCTATTCACAGTCATAGTAGGTTTAAGAACAATTCCTAGTTAATCTACTTATCACAAGGTGGTATTTTCTCCTTGTACTTGTCCCTAGGTAAGTAAATAAATGAATGTAGGAAAATAATTTGATTTTCCTTTGTTAGCCACTTTCCCCTTTTTTCCTGAGTTTTATTATCAGAATCCAAAGCCATGGCACAGCCACCTCTGCAATATGATTTTTTTTTTTTCCAGGTACCAGTTTTGTGGAGTTCGTAGTTTCTTACTCCACAGCTCTAGGAAAACTCTAAGATCCTTATTCTCATCGGATTTTGGGATCAGATGTGGTTTCTTGTTTTCTTCCCCCACATATCAATGCTACTGAAAGGCATAGTGAATTTTGTACTTTTGTGTTTCTCCACCTTTTTGGGTTTATTTCTCGTTTCTCCCCAACTGGGCCTATGTATTAATGTATAAATGAAAAAGGGCTGGCTCTACACAGGTGGTCCCATAATGTTTGTTTCCATAATCATGTCAATCTATGTTCAGTCTGAAATAGCAACTAGTAAAATGAAAGCACTTGCATTGAGGTTATTTTATAAAAGAGTTGAATAATGAAAATGGGAAAGGTCAGGGAGACTAAGAGGAAAAGTGTGATCCAATTGCTTACAGATCCTTCTGTGAAGATTATCCAAATTGTTCCAAAAACATATGGTGGGTGCAACAGTATGTTAGGGCTAAGTGTGTTGGAAGGAATGATCGTCACTAGCAATTAAAGTGGAATTCTGAAAAGACCTTTTCTGTCTTTTAACTTCTGTAACCTGTGCTGCCAAAGAGACGGATTCAGAATTGCTTTTTAAAAAGTAATTTTCATGTTCAGATTGTCTCTTTTCAGATATCGTAAAACCTACAATACATTATCTAGAGTGGAAATTCACCTTGCACTAACATCCTAAATTTGTTTAGTCAAAGATTTTGGACAATGAATGGAGTGACCAACATTTGTTTTGGCAGCTAGAACTACTTGCTACATCTGTCATTCATCTCTTGGAAACCCATGAAATACAAAATGGAGACAATGTGTAAAAGGAGTGATGTATGAAACACCTATTGTCCATGCAGTATTTCCAGTAGCAAGCTAGCAATGTTTTTCTTGGCTTTCCATCTGGTTCTAAGGTTGATAAAGTAAACGTCAGGCTAGAAAGCCCATAGTAAGAAAGCATAAATGTCCACCTATGTCTTCACCTTATCTTGGAAATTCATTCCCGAAGCATCAAAAATGGATGCATCCTTGGCCTTCTTGCAGGGAGATGGTGCTCCCAAGACTGTGATTATTACAGTAATTGCTACAATAAATGTAGAATGGCCCTGTTCATAATGTAATATATATTTACCTCGTGAATGCAATAAGGATGTCTTCTGATCTACTTTGGCAAGGTACGTATTTGGCTCATATTTGTACAAGCTGGGAGTGGATGAAGGCATGAAAAATGCTAGCTTCTATGTTTGTGTCCAGAATTCAAGTTCAAATGGACTGTGAAGGCTAAAATCAAAGAATTTTATAGATGGTCGTCTTAGAGAAACAGGAATTAGTATAAAATATTTCTTTGTTTATAATCAACACCTGAAACCTATTGAGTATCAGAACTTCATGGGATCAGACACTCTTCAGTTAAGCTGATGTCAAGGTGTAGTTAATTTAATGTCTGCTCCTGTGTGTGACTCCTCTTTTTTTGTATGTCTCTGACTTGTAGGACTGCCATTTTTGATTGTAAATCTGTTGTCTGTTAAACACTGGTGCTTTAAACGGTAGAATGAGTTATCAGGCTCTAATAGGTGCAGGTTTGTGGTGTCTCATGCCTGTAGAGCAGTCCCTTTGCGTCACTCCTCAGTGTTGCAGCTGCTGCAGCCTGAAGGGGGTATAAGTAACTTTTGTCTTCAGAGCACTTAAGAGCATGACAGCTGAGTGGAAGGTTAACTATGAAAACATGAAACACCATTGTTGGGACACGTTGTGTTGGAGTGTGTGCTCATGGTATGGAGTGTGCTACTTCTCGGTACTTGCAACAGGTGGGTAGCTTGATTGTAGAAGAACTTAAACTGAAGATAATTGTGCAATTTGTACAGTTGTCTTACTGCTAATGTTTTCTTAAATTTTGGGAGCACATTGAGGGTGATACTTACTGACTAACTCTGCCTTTATTTCCTGCTTGGTACAGGACAGGCATTCCAAAGTTTTTCCTCTTACATAGCACCTGAGCACAGATTTGGTCTAGTTCCCATTTGTCCTCTTGAAGATGCCGTACATTTGGTTTCTCCCTCCTACGAAAGTGTGCTCGTGTATCTCTTTGGTCTCTAGTCTTTCCCTAAATTCTTGAGTTTTTTAGGCTGACGACTGGTAAATCACCTCAGCTGACGTTGTCTGTTGCTTTGGTGTGGTTTGTCTTGTTCTGTGCCCATGTCTACCATATCCCTTAGGTTTGTTGTCCACGCAATACTTGACTGACTAGGGCAGCTAGTCACTGTACCCTACCCAAGCTCTTTATACGGAAAAGATAGTAAGATTCTTCTTCCTACCGTGCAACCCTGCCACTTTCTGTATTCCCAGTCTGCCTCAAACTCTGTCTGTAAACTGGGTTTCAATGTAGGTAGGGGAGAAATAAGGAAATATGAAGATGCTAGGAAAACTCATTATTGCTTACGGCAATGTGTGGGTTAAGCTTCTGTGCTAGGCCTAAAAATGCACAGGGCTGCTGGAATGAGGCTGTTTCCTACTTCACCCTGCACGTTTTGCCGTAGCTTTTTTTAAATCTTCTGTTGCTGCCACCCACACTAATGGATTTGTGTACAGGAGGCACAGAATCTTTCAAAAGGTTTGGTTCAGCAATTTTGTGAGGCCTGTAGTCCATTAAAGTGGGGGACCAGTTGAATCAAACAGGCTGCACAGCCCCTAGCTTTAGTCTTGAAAGCACTGGCCCCCAGGAATGAAACGTTATAAAAGACGGCAGACCCAACCTTTTATTTTTCTACCTTGGACTGAGTTCTGTTTAGCAGCGACACAAAATTTCTATCAGGTTCCCTCCATATGGTCCTTTCAAGGCTCCAATAAAGGAATGAATGCCAGAGCAGAGCCTTTACCCATTCAGTTTTCAGCTCTGTTAGCTTTCAATACCAGAAATGTATTTAAAAGTGGGTAAGGTTTGTTAACTCTAATATACCACTGTCACTCATCCTGCCTCAAAAGAATAAAACTATGTATGTGTTGGGATTTGCAATTCAAATTATACCATTTTAGTTCTTGAAAATGGGCTACTGTGGAGGGAAAAAAAGGCAGTATAAAGGATCACATTAACCTACAGCAATAATATTATAGCAGCACTGTTCGTGATACTATGGTTAGGACTGTGCCAACTGGTTAATTTATAAGCCTACTCCTTCCCTTTCTGAAATACCCAGCTGCTTCTCCCCCAGCTTTACAATTTTTTGATTAAGTCTCAAATAAAACTGCTCTGCTTGTTAGAAAATGAAACTCTGTAGACTCAGCTATCTCCTATTTTATTTCAAAATGCTTGTGAGGTTTTGTTTGATGTCCATTTATCTATTTATTTTTAACCAGGAAGATAGCCTCATCTATTTTTGATATGTTGCATATGCGTGATCACAGTGCCATATGTGTGAAGTACTTGATTTCCTAAGGAACTTTGCTGTTTAGCTTATTGCCTTATTGTAGGGACTGGAAAGGGGCAGTTGGGGTGTATTTCAGAAGTTTGTAAACAGTAGATTTCATCTGTCTTGGAGGAATCTTCACTACAGGGTTGCCGAAAAAGTGCCTGGGCTGTTTTGTGGGAAGGCAATTGTAGGAGTAGTCCTCTATCTGCTGTTACCAATCCATGACAATTAAATAAAAGGACATTTGAAATGGGCCCCTTTTGGGCTGTAACAGTCGGTGGAATCATGCTAATAAAGCTGCAGTGTGGTGGGACGGGTAAGAACGAAGCCAGAGCTATTGTTCTTAACATTAACGGTTAATGTATCGCTGGCTTTAATATTAGAACTTTTAATACTGCCACTGCTGTGTGTTTGACAATTGGCATCCAGGGTGTAAGAGGAGAGAATAGACCTTATGAATGAGTGGACCCAAATTTTAAAACTATACATTCACTTGAAGGGAAAGGAAGTGATCTTGGTGTCCTTACAGCAAGTATGCTCCAGAATACATAAATCTGTGTGATCAAGAAAGGGGAAGTCTTTCAGTTCTAACCTGTTATCAGGCTGGAGATGTGGAGACTTCCAGAAACAAAATACATGCCTGAATTCATCCATATAAAATACAAAGTATTGGGAATAGGAGCTTGAAGCCTAAGTAACGGGTCAGTTTTAAAAATTGGCTTAGGTTGGGCGAAACTGGAAGATTTTGAAATAGGGTGCATTCCTTTAATTTCTAAGCACGTGGTTTAGTGGTGGTGAAGGTGATTACCTGACCCTATGTTCTACTTTTTAATTTGTGAAAGTATTTTTTGTAAAAATCCAGGAGAAATTAAAATAGAATTCATGATGCTAGCTAGAGTGCTTATTCTGCCACTTACGGAAATAACCCAAAACGTGATTGATTTTCACTGAAATGCTCATAAAGGGGTTCTCCTGTATCCAAGCTTGCCCAAATCTTGTGTTGGCTTTTGGGGAGGCTTTTGTGTATGTCTGTGGGTGTGTGTAGTACAAGCTAACACAGGGAAACACAAAGTCAGGCCAACACTTTTCTAGCAAATCACTATTCCAGTTTTATCCTTAAGAGTACCTTTGCCAAAGTATTTGAGGTTGTATGTCATGAACTGTTCCCCAGACAGTATTTAACATATCCGTAATTTATCTGTACCCTTAATTTATCTGTATCGTGTGTGTGCATATGAGCATATGTCTAAACAAACCTAAATAAATACTCATATGTTTAAGAAATTAGGTAGATACAAGTCCCCCTGTTGCACAGACACATTAATGCATTTATATATATGTGTATTGATATTTATGGAAACAGGTGGCTGCATGCGTCTTTCTGTATCTATATCTTGCCAACTCTGTGCAGTATATGAAATGTGGGGGGTAAAAAAAGGTTTGAGTCCAGAGCTAAGGATCACTAACTCCTGTTGTTACTGCTGCTCATGTCCGAGGGCACTGAGCACTGATTGAACTGTAACTCCTGTATGTGACCAAAATTGCTGTTTCTGTCTGTTAATGTTGTCTTTCAATATTCATTTTTTTTTAATCCCACTTTTTTCACAGAAGGATTGGGAAAAAAAAATAGCAGCCGTTGTATTATGGAAAAGCATTAGATCATTGTCTAGGAGTGATATTTGAATACACGTTTTACTGTGAGCACATCAGCTCAGGATGTGGGAACACTGAGTTCCTGGAATTGGAACACTGTCTGTCCTCACCGTAATGCAGGCTTCAGAGCAGCTTGCTTGGAAAGGGCCAAAGAGCTCCAGTGGTGGATGGATCTGAGCTCTCCCTACAACTTATCCAGCCTCGCTGCATGAACAAAAAGCTGGGCCAACATTAACACATGATGTCGTTTCACTTTATTTCTCTGGCTACTTCTAAACAGTAAATATAAAGCCTCAGGGATTGTTTTCTGGTCCTGAAGCCAACTGGCCCAGCCTGACTTGTCATGGCCCAGCCTGGCTTGTCACCCTCACAGAAAAGAGCAACTGCATCCAGAGTACCACTGGGAACGTGTTCCTTGTTCAGGCTCATGCCTGAGCATTGTCTTGAAGAGTGCTGGGTGTTCAGGCCAAAGTGGTGTCACGTAGCACTGCTGAGATTTTAGCAGCCTGGACGATATGTCAGGACTTGGGCTTGTTTCCCTGGCCTTGTTTAGTTTGCTAACATAGTCATAGTCTCTGTCTCTGCGGAGACCTGGCTGTTGCATTGATGGTTTCTTGAGCGTGTGCTCCAAAAGGGTTACTATGTAAATGCTGGGTAAATCTAATCTTGAGAAACATCCAGGTATTTGCTTAATTCATATTCCTCTCTTCCTCCACTCCAGCCTGACCTCCTTATTAAACATCAAGCTTGACTTTCTAGAAGTTAAAATCTCTGTCATAGGTAGATTTATGCATTGCTTTCCAGTACCTTTGGAATCTACTGATTAATTCAGCTAAATTTGGCAACAGTTAATGGTTTAGAAGTCTTAAATTGCTGGATGTATGGTGAAAAATAATAGCTGGTAAGGATAAGAGCTCCAAATTAATGCTTCACCAAGAGAAGGCACAAAAGCTTGTTTTTCTTGATGGAAACAGTCTTAACAATTATATCTTCCTGCCTTGCTGGTCAGCACAGCTGCAACAGTGAGTAGCTACTGCTTGCCCATCTGATATCTGGGAGTATGGACTGAAAGAAGAGGGAAGCTGCGAGGAACAAGAGGCAGGAAAAAAGGACTGATGATGTGAATCTAGAGGCAAGCAGGCTTCCGGAGCCTGGCTGCTCCAAAATGTACATTTGTTTTCTTTTCTGGATATTGCAGAATAGGTTTTTATCTAGTAGAGATCTGCTATGGAGGTGAGGATTGGAACCTTTGAGTCTCTGGCTGCAAAGAGAAATCCAAATGCCTTGGTGACCTGGAGGATATGCAGTGAAGGAAGTGTTTGAGGAAAGACAACAAGTTGAGTGAGGAGATGCTTCAAGATAAAAAGGTGCTGAAGCCAAAAATATAGAAGAGACTGTCCAGCTCTAATCACCCTCTGAGATGTAAGCATGTGGCTCAGGAGGAAACCTGGTGACTTGTCTGGGTGCGCACCCAGCAAGCATTTCTGAAAAGACCTTTTCCCTCGAAGAACTGAACAGAGATCATTCTTTCCTTTTAAATGAAAAGGGGTGGAAGGAATTTGATTGTGTTTATATATTTTATGCAATTATGTGAAATACAGGCAAAGTCTTGGAACTAGAACTGAGGCTGTCCCTTAGTAAGTGACATAACTACTAGACTTTAGAAACATGGTCTCTAGTACTCTTTTTCTGGACAAGTGAGTCTCACGTTTTACAGGGAAACATGGCAGGGATTCAGTCAAAAGGCTGAGGAATGCCTTTTTCTGGAGTCTGGTGTTACATCACTAACCTGAGAGGTGGCAGATGTAGCAAAGAACAACTTGTGACTCCCACATTTTAAAGACTCAGACAAGTAGAGTCTTTCATGAAAGCACAGCTTAGTCTAAAGCAAAGCAGTTGTTACATCAGTGTTTTGCAAGGAACTTTAACCTCTTGAATAGATACACAAATGTATGCATTTATGAGTTAAGTATGTCTGTTAGATCCAACTCTTTTGAGGGCTGATAGTTTCATTTTTATTTTCTAGATGCTGATTGATTTTGTGGAAGACTCCAGTGCCCAGACAGTTTTCCTGTAGTTTAAAGCAGTGTGTTGCAGCCCTGTGAAATGAGCCAAGAGCACTCGTGTAAGTCAGCTACCACATCTCAGAAAAAGAACAGCTTGATTGATAGCAGCAAACATTTGTTTGGCATCTTCAACTGCTCCAGCCCCTTGCAACATGAACACCTATCAAGTGAAAAAGAACTTTGCTGAGAGTATCCTTTCTCTCTGCTCAGTCCACATAAAAGCATCATAAATGAAGGCACCATATCTTGCAGTTACGTGGTGAAGATCTTCAGTTTATGTTAGTGCGATTAAACCAGCTGAGAGCATCAGCCAAAGGTTCCCCTTGCTGCTGTCTTCTGTGCCTCCGAGCAGTTACCACAGGATTAGCTCAGTCAGGAGGATGGGATTGCACAGCTCTGCTTCCTGTGCTCCGATGGGTCTCGTGAGATTTTACTGTAGTTACCAAGGTATTTGCAAAACAAAAGAAATTGCAACTGAAACTGTAAATGTGCAGTCTGATTGCCAAATGTGTGTGCATTTTAAAAGATGCTAAATCGGCTTGGGCTGCCTACCACTCTCAGGGTGTGGCTCTACTTGTTTCCGTATGGGATTTGAACTGTGCTTCCAAGGGCAGATTCCTCTCAGCATGTCCCATCTAAGGGTATAAAAGAATGAGATGTGGCTAATCTAATGGAGCTTCGTTGTTGAATACATAACTTAATTTATTAGAGATTATGCTCCCTAAGTATTGAGCAACTAGTCCAACCTAGAGGCCAACCATTGCAGGATTTTTCATCAGTTTTCAATTTTCAGACCTTCAAGTATTTTGTAGTGGAGCAAGTTGAAGCCTACTGGCAATAGCTGCTCAAGGTTCAAGGGGACAATAAACCTTGAGTTTAAAGTATTAGGTCTATCTATGTGAAGTGAGACAAGTCAACCCAGTCCTAATGGACCTGAGTTGTACTACCTTACTGCGCTTTAATTAGCTTTACTGTTCCTTAGGCAGCCTTGCCACGGGCAGGTTCTGAAGTACAATATATACCAGATCTTGATTCAAATAAAGCCTTCAGCTCAGTGGCTCTAACTTCTCTCATAGTACACACACAACTAGATATATTTTATATAAAAATACTTACTCAATAAAGCAATTAGTTTTCAAATGTAAAAGCTACTTGCTTTTCTGAGTAGAGGTCTGTTATAAGAAGCAGTACTGAAAGTATGTCCCAAACCCCTTCTGCATTACAGAGGAGCCTTTAGCCCAGTGGCTGTTTTCTGGAACACCTCTGAGCCTGGGCTGTTATATTCTTTAAATATAAACAGTCTATCAAGCTTACCATTGTTTGGGAAATGTCACTGTAATCTTTCAGTTTTATGAAGCAGGTTTCGAAGACTACGGATTCATAACTGGTGAAATGACAGGCTTTATACCTGGTTGCTGTTTTGGGTGATATGATGTCCATATCGGTAAATTTGGCACTTTTCTGAACATGCCAACTTTGGACCTGAATGATATATGTAGCAGTGTTAGACTACAGCATGATATTAACAGAGGTTACCAGCAACCAAGGATATGTGATTGCTTTGGCTAGTTTGCATCCTATATGTTATTGTAAACCTGATAATAAATGCTGTGATCTTCCAGGAGACATATAATTTAAGTCAAAGCCAGCAGAGTTAGACTGGTTTCAGGCAAATAAACTAGTTGTTTGAGTTATTTCAACTCAGAAGTCTGGAAATCACTGATGTGGGGGCTAAGTTCTCCTGTGGCTCTCAGGAACAGCATCAGGTCAGTGCTTTAAGTGGTATGTAGGTGACACAAACACATTCCTCACAGTGTATTTGCTTACCTTAATTTCTATCCTTGTGACTTTAGCACCTTTCCTTTACAGAAATAAATACTCAAGTTCATGAACATAATGCATTTTAACTTTGAACTTACATGATTATGTAGTGAGAACATTACATGAGGCATGTTCTTCCATAACCATATGGGTAAGTAGAAGTAGGGGAAAAAAAAAAGAGACTGTTTTTTGGATACATTAGAAACAGGAAAATAAGGTAAATTAATGTCTGTGCATAATTCCATGAGTCTTTTGTCTAAAATAATGTATAGATTATTATAAATATAACAAAAAGTCAGACTTACGCAAGTGATGTTTAACAGCTGTTGAGAAAACCTGACAAACAAAGGCTTTGGGTCTGTTGCATTTGCATGTGGCCAGCTATGTGGTAGGGTTGCCTTGCTGAACTGAGTGGGACTTCTCATCTCTGCAGTTGTTTATATCCATATAACATGTTGTAATAGCCAAATTTTGTTTTTAATTTTTCAATACTTTTACTTTTCTTCTTATTTTTTAAGAATTGAAAGGGTCAGACTGTTGCAATATTATTGTTAAAGGAAAAATGCTCATCAAAATACTTTCTCACAGTAAGATGAGGAGTCACACAGAAGGGTTTTGTTCAAGTGTTCAGATTCGGGAAAGAATACAAGCTTGTAAACAGGAAATTCTCCTTTGGAAACTGGGATGCCAAACGCATCTTGATACATAGAGAAACAATCATAAACTCCTTTTTGTTTACAGAACTATTATAGCTTTAATAGAAAGATTACATTTTGGAGGAGTTGTCTGGAAGGTATTGTGGAGGGCATCAGACATCCTACCTCACAACCATTTTAGTTTGTTGGGAAGCTTTAGCTTGGTAGGTGTCTGAATGTTTCCCTGTGGCTCCTGTGCGAGTTCATTTTTGAAGCAGACTTCTGCAGTGATGATTGGTTTTGCTTTATATGCAGCAAAGGGAACTACAGTCACTATGAAAAAAATGGACAGAAAGTTAATATATGTGGCATTGTAATAAAACCAGAGAAAGTGGGAAGTAGAGGTTTCAAAGCTTAATGTAGGTACACGAGGTGATTGAAGTGAAAATTACACTTTCTGAGTCAGGGTGATGCTTTTTTAATGATACTTGAGATAATGCTTTTGAATTAATGGCTGAATTGAATTTTCTTCAGATAATTTATATGCTATCTGAAGAATAAAAGGTCTTGGAGGGAGTTTTCACCTTTTACTTTCTTTAACTAGCATTCACATATTCAGTTGGGAGGGTTTCTTGTGCCATTGTTTATTCTTTCTTGACCCAAAACCTATGCCAATGCAAGATTTTTATGCCAGATAGTGTTAATACTTGCCCTGCTGAATAGCTCTTTCTTTCACAGAAGGTAATTTCCATGTGTGCTGGCCAGCTGAGTATTTCAGATGAAGAATTGATATGATGTTGGGTATTTAATTTGAAGGTTCATATAACAGGTTTGCTATCCATGCAGTTTTGTTATTATCTGGAAGGAAGGTTTTGACATATGTAATTGTCCACCCACCACTGAAATATTCAGACGTGCTTTATAATTATATGGTGAAACCTTATGGGCTCAGCTGCAAAACTGACTGTCCAAAGCAAATAATGGAGACTTGGCGGCGGAGTATGGTTCCCCATCTCAAATAAGACATTAGCAGAGAGAAAAGAATAAGGCTCCTGTATGAAAAAGTGCTGTGGCGTTTAATAGAAAATGATAACCTTTCTGCAGGAATTATGAGCCAACCTATAAAAATGAACAAGAAAAGATGCTGCTTCTCCAATTCTGTATAGCAATTAAAAAGATTTTAGAGAACTGGCGATAAGTTTTTCATTCTACAAATTTTTATAGCAGTTACTTTAGAATTCTAATTAATTATCTAGTTCCTACTGAAGTTTAAAGGACATCTATTTTATTCTCACTTAGGAAATTCTAAAAGTCTTTTCCATATCAATGTAAAGCCCATGGTTGAAAGGCCTGCTTTCCTCAAAAAATCAAAGGAAAACATTGATTTCAGTGGAAGACACTGATTTCAGTGATCTCATCATACTCCCATATATGGATTTTCTTAGTCCAGGATAGCTGCTGTTCTGTGAGCATCTCAGTGATAAATTCTGTGGTTTTGGTTTTGTCAATATAGCCGCTGTGAGAAAACTTGAAAATCAGTGAGAGCACGTTTAGAACCATTACCTTTAGATTGTAACTGTGTGGATTCCTGTAATATATAATGGAATTTTAAGGCAGTGTTAGGATACTAAGACTATAAAGGTTTTGGTAACATCCTTAATAGTGGAGGGTGTGAACATAAATGCATGTTGTCACTAAATCAAACAGTTGCTGGTAAAAGGTACAGGAGAATAGAAAGCCTGTTTTCTTTTGGGAATTAATATATATTTTTTCTGTGGTTTTGGTCAAAATGTACTTTTAATTAGAATTTCTGGGCATCTTGTGCTGCTTCTCTTCCCTGCCTTCTCATACCTACAGATGGCTTGCAGTGTGCCAAGCATGTTCTGATTTTTATAAACAGGGCTGGCATTTTGTACAGGTGCGTGTGGGTTCCTCAGATGCATCAAAAGGAGCATGGCTAGCAGTCAAAGGAGGTGATCTCTACTCTGCCCTGGTCAGGCCCCACCTGGAGTATTGTGTCCAGTTCTGGGCTCCCTGGTATAAAACAGACAGGGATCTCCTGGAGAGAGTCCAGCAAAGGGTTGCGAAGATGATTAAGGGCCTGGAGCATCTCCCCTGTGAGGAAAGACTGAATGAACTTGGGCTGTTCAGCCTTGAGAAAAGATGAATAAGAGTGGATCTGATCAATGTTTATAAATATCTGAAGTGTGGGACGCAGGAAAATGGCCAGCCTCTTCTCAGTGTCTGTGGAGACAGGACAAGGGGCAATGGCCTCAAGTTGGAGCACAGGAAGTTCCGCACCAACATGCGGAAGAACTTTTTCACAGTGAGAGTGACAGAGCCCTGGGACAGGCTGCCCAGGGGGTGTGGAGTCTCCATCTCTGGAGATATTCAAGACCTGTTTGGATGCCTCCCTGTGCGACCTGTGCTAGGGACCCTGCTTTGGCAGGGGGGTTGGACCTGATGATCTCTCGAGGTCCCTTCCAACCCCTACGATTCTGTGAATCTGTGATTCTGTGTGTTCACAGATGCCACAGGAGCGTGTTTACTGCAGCCATTGCTCTGTCTTCCTGAGCTGAGCACCATGGTCATGCACGGCAGCAATTTTCCATTCCTCATTTTATGTAAATTTGTGAACTAATAGCTTGTGAATATGATTTCCCTTTCTGGCTTTGCAAGTCTGGTGGTTCTTGATTATGAGAATCTAGTTTTACTGGGCACACAGTAGCTGCGCTTCATGAAAAATTTGCTTTGGTTGTTCCAACATATGTAGTTACATATGGTAATTGCAGCCTAGTTGTAGAAATGTGTAAGTCTGTGTGTTGAATTCAGTTAGTCTGAGTAAAACCTCTGCTGAATAAAGACACCGTTTCCAACTTTGTGAACTAAATAAGCACGTCTCTGGATCCCAGTTTTCCCGCAGTTTTTATTGTGTATATATAGCAGCATGTCTCAGCTTGTCATGTGGAGAGAGGTTTCATGTGATGGGTTAGTGTATCACATGATACAGATTTGCGTGTTCTTTTTACTTTTATTTTAAGCTGAGATTGAGACACCATTGGAAATTGAACTTTTGGAAGAGAACACTGGTGACAATATTAATATAAATACTCCATAAAAAAAAGGCAAGCTTTTGCTGTGGTTCACTGATTGCTGCCAAAGACATACAGCTGGCTCTCAGCATCTTTCTAGAAAAGCTTAGCAATTGCTAGGCATCATTTCTGACAGACCATCAGGGTTTGGGACTCCTTGGAAATTCACAGGGCTTGCTCTGATGGAGAGGTTTTTCCATCAGACTCCCTGGAGCATCCAGGCGTTCTAAGTGAAAGGTTTCACTTCTCAGCCTGACAGGGACGTGTGTGTGGAGGGAGCTCTAAAGCACAGCTTGCTTAATTTCTTTTAGTGAACAAAGGCAGAACTCATCTCCTCTCTGTTCTTCCTAGGTAACATCTCCATTGGATTCAGTGGCTTCTTGCATCTCTGTAATACTTCACAGTACAGGAATCAATCCAAATTTGACATAGAGGAAATTTTTTAGATGTAGCCCCAGCTACATGCTCTGTCGGTCTGCTCAAACCCACAGCTGACCTGCCTCAAGCCACACGTGGTAACTTGTTTCCTCCAAACCTATAAGCATTTACATGAAAACGTGGGGTTTTTTTTGAATTTTGCAAGGAAATCCAAAGCTAAAATACTTGGAGTATGCAAAGGCAGTTTGCCTGGACCAAAAGCAGTTCTGCTTTCCTCCATTCACTTCTGTTGAAGCAGAGTATAGGAAAAGAGGTTTGTAATTCTGAAAGACTTCTTTCAGGAGTTTGCTTGGTCAGAAGTCATCACAAAGAGTTTTTATTGCAATCAGAGGCAAGGATTTGTATTAGAGTAAGTCCATACAGGATAAATCCCTCTGTCCTCCTAAAATAACTATTTGGGAATAAGATATAATTCTGTCTATCAGAGGCTAGGCTCAGAGAGCAAGGAGTAGCATTCTGGCCAAGAGGTACCTGAACAAAGACCTCAGTCAGGCTTTGGCATGTGTTGAGCTGTGCATGGTTTTTAGTATTTCATCTTTGTACCTTCACTCTGTGCTAAAAATTAGAGAGGTGCCAGGTGTCAGATTAGGATTTCATTGGCCACAACTTTTTCATTTTAATAACCCTTTCATTTTATTGTGCCTTTTTCTCTACTTTTCTCATTTTGTAGCACACCCACTATACTTGCTTATGCTGTTTCTATTTTACTTAGGACCAATCAGTGTGATTGGAGAGTCAGGGAGAGCCAGTGGAGAGTTTACCCTTAGTTCTGTGGGCAAGCAATTGCATCTGGATAGCAACAAAACAATGGGGAGAGAATAGAGCTTGCTATAGCAAAGGCTAATTAAACATTGGGAGGGGTTTTTAATTTTTTAATTTTTTTTACGTTTAGAGGGATGCATGTATGAGTAGAGCTGGTGTAGCAGGGTTCAAAGCAGTGATTCATCTTTACTGTTTGTATCTTTTTTTCACTCTTAGGGAGTTACCTGTTCATAAACCTCTTCCCTAGCCCAAGAAGTTGCATTAAGCTAGTGAAGTTGACTTGTGCCTGCAACAGTATGTCCTTTCCAGCCTTGTGGGATAGGTTGACCCTGTTATTTGAACTGGCCTTTCTGTTCCCCTGTGAAATACCTGCTCACTGCTGGTTTCATACTGGCAAGTGAAACTCTGGGTGATCTGAGGAGGTAGGAAGTGGAGTATAAAAAATGAAACTTCCTCTGTTGTTACTGTAATCTTGGTGATGGTTTTGTCTGTCTTGTTATTAATTTAACATTGTGTGCCCACAGATAACGTATTGTGAAGCACAGCATGGAACTGAATGTGTAGCACTGCTTGGGTTCTCTGTGCTGTGGTCTGCATTGGTTCGTTACATTTATTGGTATTCCAGTTAACTGCTTTGATTAGTTGTGTTATTTGGGAATGTGCTTTTGGCTGGTACAAGTTACTGTGTGCTGAGTTGAAAACCCTGAATGATTCTACTGATAGCATTAATGAGGAGCATGGCTGGAGGTGTCTAAAATGGAGGCCCATGGAGCACTTCCCAGAGGACAGCAGGTCTAGATCCAGTTGCATGTTGGGAGTCTTTCTTGGTGGCCTGTATCCCCCGATTTCCATGACAAATGAGACTCAGATGCAGGGTTAGGGAATGATGCATCCTTTTGTCCATCAGTCCCGTGGCCTGGGATAGCAAAAGCTCAGGATGGCAGTGTGTGCTGAAGAACAGCAGAGCTGCTGCATAGAGACACCACTCTTACTAGTCACACCTGGAATCTCGACTGAGATTTCATCCCAGCTTTATGCTTGACTTTCTGTATAAACTTGAGGAATTCGCAGAAGAAATGTAATTTAATGCATAAGTGTGAGTAATGTTTTGGTGAGCAGTAGCGCAGAGGAAGTTCTAGGAATTGGAGGGACTGCAGACTGAGGGGCAGTCAGTATTGTCATGCTGTTTCAGAGGAGGAACCTTGTTCTGAGAAGTATTTGTAAGAGTAATGTGAACAGTGGTTTCCATGGTTGACTGAGTACTTCTGAGGAAACAGTGGTATTGTCTCATCTGCCTTTTGGGGCACCTTGTTTTAGTGACACAGTTAAAAATATGAGAAAAACAAGGAAAAGAGGTTAGTGGAGGAATAAGAGGGAGAACTGTGAGGATAGTGACAGGTATAAGTGGTTTGGAAGGCCTGATCTCAATGGAACAACTAAAGGAAAACTTCAGCAAAGTATTTTAAGGAGTAGCCTGCAGGCTGCGGGCCAGAGAAAGCTTGCCAAAATCATTCATACAGCTTCTGTCAGCTCCTGCCTACCCGCTTTCTGAGCCATTAAGTCATGGATGAGAACCAGGTTTGGGTGCACACTTTCCCAGTTTTTCTTCAGTGTGTGTGTGCTGTGGGGTGCTGGGGGACCTGCAAGCCAGTCTTTTGGTGCGCTGCTTGTGTTTGTCTTGTAGTACATTCTTGCTGTCTGCCCAACAATGTGGGAAGTACCAGCATATTTTGCCCTCAGGTGGCTGTGTGACAGACCTTGCAGGTTGCTTTGGGACAGATGGCACTTCTGGATTAGACGAATGTTGGAAGTGTATTGCAGAGTGGTAGTTCTCCATCAGGGAAAGGTGTAGGATGGTTGTCTTGAGATCACAAACTGATATTTTCCTATCTTCAGTTTCACCATTTAGGAAATACAGCAGAAGAATGTATTCATTTAAGAATTTGGGGGGTAGAGTGGAGCACACAGCATACGGTGAGAGGGAGAAGGATGTAAAGTGATGGTCAGACTTTACAAGCTGTGAAATATTATTGCTAAGTTCTTTTTGACAGCTCCCTCTTATGAACAAATTATTTTTCCAAATGCATGGGCAAATACTTGTCAGATGTAAGTTAAAATAACAATACAACTGTGCTGCCACCCACAGACTACGTCACCCATCTTGGTTGGGAGATGCAGATCTGAGGGCATGGGAGCGAAGCCTCCTTAAAGTGCAGGAATAGTTGTTTTTCCTTACCCTGACCCTTTTTTTAGTATTATTATTTAGCATAGGGTTCCTTCTCTTTTTTTTTCCTCTGGTGTTATTTCAAAATACTGATGAGATGACACATCGGCCCAATAAGGATTCATTTAAAGAATTTTAAACTCTCAATAATTTTGTAGAAGTCATAGATCAGATCACTCTCATTTCTAGCAGGAGGTTTTGCTAGTACCTCTGTACAACTGAACAGTTTGAGGTTTCTGTGTTGGTCCATTTCTAATTAAAATACTGAGCTCTGCCTGCTTTCTGGTCTTCAAGCCTTTTACTACCTGAATCTGGAGAACAGGCTGTAAAACATTTTAAATATGGGAAAGCCGGGAAATGTAACACGCTATAAATGCATGAAGGTAGGAGCTCAAATATGTGTGGACATAAAGATTTTATTTCTTTACATAAGGTTTAAATGAAGAGTCTGCAGTATAAATCTCTGCTTTCAAAGTGAACTATCACTTTTCAGCAAGAAGGAAGGCAAGAATGACTATTAAGGAGTAAAATATTATGCCTTTAGGAAGCATCAATGCAATCCTAGTAGGGCCATCCATATATGCAAATAAGTGAAGACCCCACCCTGCCCCCCAAATATATCATAGGATTTTAAATTTTTTTTTCTATCCACAGCCTGGAATTATATAGGTTTTTTTCTTTCTTTTTTTTTTTCCCCTTTTTTTTCTTAATGTTGTGCATAAAACATGCAGAGGTCACCATTATGCAATGAAGCTGTCAGGAGACAGCTGGGAGGTCTTCATTTAATGCCCATTATGCCCCATAGTTGATATCTGTATCAGGCTCCTAATGTGTGGTAGGCGGGGGTGGATGATGATTGTAGTTTGGAGGAAACAAGATATAGCAGCTCACTGGAAATCGCTGGGTGGACAGGGTGGAGGTGATGTTTATGAGCAGAGTGCTGCATTTAACTGTAATATATCACTTAAAACCTAATGTATTTATAAGCAGAATTTCTGAACCCCGAGAAAACTGGTTTAGCACTTAGAATTGAAAACTGAGAAACCCTAAATGGTTAGTGCAAAAGAGTGGCAGTTTAGATCTCCAGGCTAAACCTTGTTTGTTTTTTCTCAAACTTTTTTTATCCAACCGAGTCGAACACATTATAGACTCTTTAAATGCAATTCTCCGTGATGATCTATGCGATTGGTGGATCAGCAGTGGTAAGATCAGCTGCACTCTCAGATATGATTGCTCTCAATACGTTTATGTAGATGGACCTTAAAGGAAATCTCCTTGATCTTTCTAAGCCTGGAAAGGGAGCACTCAGCAGCTGATAGTATTGAGGCCTTCAGACTTTCATGGTCCACCACTGTGAGTGGAGCTTTTTCAGCAAGTGAGCTTGACTTTTCATTACTCAGTTGTGTGGCAATATTTTTTCTCCTGCGTACTCACATAATATTATCTCAAGCTCATTGAAAAGCCACCCTGGTTGAAACAGTAGTATAATCCATGTTATGTACAGGGGGTATAGTCAATTAACCAATTATGTGCTTTGTTAAACTAATTTTTGATCTGCTTGCATCCTGTTCAGTGAGGTATCAGAAAGCTCTGATGGGTCCAGGGGTACGTGGAACAAAACCTGTCATTGTTTTACTGAAACGATGAACCCCAGGCAAGGAAGAAACAAGCATTTAAGCTGAATTGAGTTACTGTTCAGAAGAAACATGATGCTATCATATCTCATATGAAAACCTCTCATGGGTGGGGGAAGGCAGCCTTTCCCTTCTCCCAGCAAGTCTGAAGTTAGTTTTGGCTTGAGATGGAGGCAGAAGCTTGAGTATCTCCCAAAGACATTTAAGAACTTCATACTGCCCAGTCAGCTGCCTGAAATGGATGATTGCACTGTGTTTCTGCACAGTATTGATGTTCTGAGCTGTTGGCATGGGGTGAATCTTGAAGAAAGAGCCTGCATCTCATAAAGATCCTATTGATAAAATGTTAATAAATGACCTCTGCATCTAGCAGTCATTGGCATTCTGGGGCATTTTAACTGCACCTAAATTATTGCATAGGAAAGACCAATGAAATTTATTTGACTTCAATGACCTCCTTAGAGAGTGGGCTTTGTAATACGCTGAACGACATTTTGTTTTGTTTTTTTTCCTTTCCAATATACCTTTATGAGGTTCCCTGTTAGGAGCAGTCTGTCTGATACAGGTTTACTCAATTTTGGCCCTTGCCATGAGCTTGTAAATGACTTTGAGCCATAGACTGGTCTGTGTAATACCTCCCAGAAGCCTGGAGCATAAAAGAAATGAAGATACAGTCTGGGCTGTGCTATTAGGCTATGGCTATTACAGTTATTGCTCTTATATGTTATCAGCCCACTTCTCAGATTCTGCTCCTTCTCCCAAGATCTAACTTTCACTTGTATAGCTGCACCTAAAATACTGGTCTCTCTCACATCCTTATTTAGTCAGACCTGTACTGTCTCATCTGGGACAGAGAGGCATTAGTTAACTGGGAAACTCTGAACAGGCTAATGGTGCCATCACGGTGTTGCATGGAGTGAAGGTGACCTCTCCTCTGGAGCTCAGGTGCATCTGCTCTTACTAATACTGTGGCACATCTTGCCCTTACATGTCCTAAGTCGCTGTCATTGTCAGAAGCTTTTCATAATGAAGTCCTCATGGAAGGCTTATCGTAAGCAGCTGAAAGAAACAGCAGTGACTATAATGAGTGCTTCTGTATAAGTCATTGAAGTCCATTTAATGCATATGTCATGGGTCAGTAATGAAGTCTGTGACTGCTAACTGTATTTTAATAATATCATGGATTTTCCTAATGCTCATAACTTTGCCTTCATGGAAAAAAATCAAATAAAAGGCCATTCTTGCTCTCCTACGGGTAATGTATCGATACAAGTTAGGGAGAGTGAATAAAAAATCTCATTGATGTGATTACTGTGATCACACATATACTGCCATATTAACTGAAATTTCTTCTGTACTTTGAAAACCTGTGCAGCACAATCGGAGCTGTGAACTGAAATCCTCTTTTAACGTTCTGCCTGCCAGGGCATTCCTGTTCGGGTGATGCTGGAGCTGGGGCCCATTCTCAGAGCCGGGTCCACTAGATGGCAGCGGCATACAGCAAAGCTGCCTTGGCGCAGCAGTTGGGAAGGATGAGGAAATAAAAATGGATCTGTGCACGCATTTAAAATGATGAGTTTTTAAGTTCAAGCCATTGTAACCTTGTTCTCCTTAATAGTTTTGACTATAAAGTGAGGATGCATTCTTACCGGAGAATGCATTGTAGAGCAGTCACTAGTTACCCTTGTCAAAGGTTTGTGTTCAGGAATGTGTAGGTAGGATAATGCAAAAAAATAATAATTTTTCCAGTATGTTCCCTAATTAGCTCAAACTTTTGCTCCTGGCATGGGTCTTGCGATCCCTAGGGTGCAATTTCAGGGCAGAGAAAGGAACCACACAAATGCTTCAGATAAATTTTGATTTGCAGGGTAGCTGTAGAGAAATGCTGTGGTGAAACCTCAACAGAGTGCTTGAAGCATCTGTCTCTGATGAGCATGCTGATTTTTGTCCATTTCTTTGTTTTCTCTGAGGTGCGCTTGCGCTTTCATTTGAATTTTGGATACATGTGTTTTCTTCAGGTTATTGACAGTGTGGTAAACTAAGTGCAAAATTATCTTCTCCCTCCTGCGGCAACTGTTGGGTTGGAATGCCTGTCCCATGCACAAAGACCGACTCTGTACATCCTTAATAGAAAATAAGTTCCCTTCTACTGGAGGATAGTAGGAAGAAAAAACAAATGGTGACTTTCTTAGAAACACCAAACTGAGCGTCTCTTCCAAATAGGCTGGAGTAATTCAGAGTGAAAGCTCAGACTAGTCTGGCTGCAAAAGTTTAAGAACTTATCCCCAAAGCTGTCTGCTGCATGCTTCTGCTGGAGCAGTCATCCCTGGAGCGGAGACAAACATGTCTGGGGCTCAGCTATTGCACTGCACCACCTTAATGTGAACAGCTAGCAAAACTGCCTGATGCTCTGTGTGTTGTAGATCAGGAAAACATGGTCCCAGGCCTACTAATGGTAACTTAGTGGCAGCTTTCATGTTGGTGAATCAATTCTGGATCAGACCCACAGTCAATCACTAACTTCCCTTCTCATTTTATTGTTCTTCCACCCAAGGTTTGCTGTTTATCTCCATAAGGTACCTGGAGCTCGCTCTTTATTTTTCAAACATAATCTGTATGTGTGACAAGTAAGCAAAGGGTTCTGTTTTTCAAATACTTGCTATAATTGAGCAACCACTCAGCTTTTCGAGAGATTGCCCTTTCCAGATTTTTATGCTCCTCCTCTTCAGGAGTGTTGTATTTTGTTTCAGTTTCATTTGCATGTGAACTTTCCAGGAAACTCTGAGGAAGACTTTAAGAACAGTGACGTCATTAAATTAATGTCTTTATTTTTATCTTCCCTCATCAGAGAAAATCTTCACTCTTAGTATTTTCCCTGACTAAAATTATGGTGTCACAGTTATACTAAATCAAGTTAATGTGTCCAGAGTTGAATTTGGACATTACTTTGTGGCCAGATATGATCTAGCTGAGAGTGAACTGTCAACTGATGCAACTTGGATAAAGTAGCGGTGATGCTTTTGCTTGGAGAGACATTTAGAAGAATGTGTGGGGTTGGGGCATGATTCATCTCTGCTGGGGATGGAAGCTGATGTAGTGTCTTGGAGGGAACAGGACTGGGTGCAGGCTAGCACGTCCCAAGTTGAACAGTAGAGAGCTTGTCCATTTGGTGTTCAGTTTGGGATTTATTCCTCAATAGCTTTCTGTTGTGTTCCATAGACTTCAAAAATATGGTCACTTCATATACCCTATAATAATAGAACAACTTCTAGCTGTGGGGAAGTGCGAGAGGAATAGGGCAGCATTACTATCTCTGTCTGTACTGACAGGCTGAGGCAGGCTAGGGGATGCTTTCTGGTGCTGCCAGGGCTGTGATTCAGAGTGCCTGCTGGAGGGCACTGTATCTCCTTTATGGGCTTGGCACCTGAGGTTCCCATGATTTGGTACCAAGGTGTAGAAGATGGGACTGGTGCATGGATGAACATGCCCTGGTGTAGCTGGAATGCAATCAGAGTGTGGACCTGAGAACAGAAATTAGAAATTATTGCTGGCGGGGGGGGGGGGAAGCATACAGATGTAACCTCAGTGTCCATAAGATGTGGCTCTTGTGTTACTGTAATCTTTATATTGCATGATAAAGTCCTGGGACTATGAATGAGGAGTTAAAATGCCTGTGGTGATTTGCCAGAAAGGAATTAGGGTAGACCAGCTCAGGCTGATTGTAGGAATTCTCAGGCTTCTTATGTCGTAAGCATTCTCCTCACCATGATGAAGTTTAAAGAAAGCCAAGACTGCACGAGTCTGTCGCTGCCCTTCCAATCTGGAGTAGCAGCAGTAAGTAAGAATGCCTTTCAGCGTCTCCAGCTAGGCAGGAGACTGGAGTTACTCCTGTAGAGTGTGTAATGGCCCACTATCCCTCTCATGGCAAGGTTAGGCTCTAATTAAAGCAAATCTTTGAGGAATTTACAGCTATTACAGAGCACTCCCATCTGTGAGGTGAGCTTCTGAGAGAGGATAACGCTTGTGCTCATGTTTCTGCACTAGTTTCCTGTTCTCATCCAGGTGCAACTCAAGCTGTTGGTGATTATCTTTAAATCTGAGCATGTCTGGGACCTGTTATCTAAGACACAGCCTCTCACCCCATACTAGGCTGTGGGATGTGTAACTGGCTGTTTGTTCCTGAGGTGAAGCTTTCCAAGGGAGGTTATAGGGTTTTCCTATTAGAAAGCTGCTCAGCTCAGGAATTTGCCCCTTCCCCTTCCTCCCTTCTCTCCTCTTGACAGCCTGCCAACACAGAGGTCTTGTGATTTTCCAGCAGACTGTATGGATTAGCTGTTGTCCCTTTTCCTCTTGTTTTGGTACCTGTTGTTTTCTATTTAATATTTGTGTGGCAGTAGCAAAGTGGGTGTTTGCTCATGCCATGCATTGTAGGTACCTGGTGAGTTAGTCTCTTCCTCTTCTTCCTATCCTCTTAATTTTAAAATTAATAATTGTGGTTGCTGTAGCCATAGGAACTATACCACTGTCCTGGTTTTGGCAGGGACTTGAAATAGTTTATAATTTAACATAATTTAAATTTAAATTGTTTATAACTTTAAATAGTTATATAATTCAACAGCTAGGTTGCTTACTGCTAATCCTACCTCGTGATTTTTGGAATTTTAGCTATTTGTACCACATGGTACCATTCATGTCTACAGTGCATATCGTTCCTTTCTCAGTATCCCTTTTCAAAGTATCTGTACAGGAGCATTAGTAAGAAGTGTCACCAAACAGGGATCCACAGTATATGTTTGTGGTGGAAGAAAAATTCTGTTTTCCTGTGCAAAAAACCCCCATCACTTTTGTTTAGTTTAAGAAATCTGGTGGAAAGGCTCCCAAAACTTCCTTCTCCTTTTCTCTTGCCCTCACCTTTTTCTTTCTGTTCTTAGATCTTCTTGTGATAGAGCACTGTTTCAGTGTCCTCGTTAGGATTCTCCAGAAAACGGATTCCTTCCTCTGTCTTCTTGAGGTTGATGGCTGCTTTCCCATTTCCTCCTCTGGAAGTTGTCTGTTCCAATACCACAGTCGTAAAGATTTGGATTCATTAACAGAGCACTGGTTCTGGTTCCAATAAGTTTTTAATTGTAGTGAAATGGCAAAATGCTTCATGTGATTTGTCCTGGTCTACCCTAAGTGCCGACTAATGGCCAGTATCATATTTGCTCAATCCTATAGGGCCAGGCTCCACCACAGACACATTTTGGAGTGAAGACAAATCATGAAAAATGGGTGTCGGAACCCGTCCATTTTTCTGTAGCTGAATCCAGAAGTGCTCAATTATATATATTACTGCAAAGGGAAGAATCTTTCTGTCAACATCTATAAAAACTATGGAGGTATCCAATTATGGTAAACTATTATACCTCCAGAAACTGTGAATATGTAAAGAACACTTGTTGCTTGCAGAGATTTCCCTTATGAGAGGAAAAGTGAACGTTAAACATGGTAGTTCTCGTGGTAGCTTCCTTTTGCACACAGTTTGTAGGAGGAACACGCGAGGGTGCTGCCTGAATCGAAGAAAGATTGGAGGAGTGTGCAAGGACATGACTGATCCATCCAGAAATGGGTAGACCACCAGCCAAATATTTCTGGGACACCGGTGGAGATAAAAACAGGAGAGTATCTCTGAAACTTAAGTAATAAGTGTGGGGCATGTTGGGGCTTTCCCATTCATACAGGGCAGGTGTCTGGGTTTTCCATACCCGTTCATAAGGAAGAAAACTTCAGATGAGATTATGTTTGCTCCCGGTTTACCCTAAAACAGCTGGTCTTGCCTCAGTTAGGCAGGACTTAATGAAAAAAGGGATTAACCATGATCCTTCAGCAGCAGCATCTCCCACATTGTTATGCTCGTAAAAAGAAAGTAAAACAGCAGTGTTAGCCGCAGCTTTTTAAGAGGCAGTGAATCCCAAAGTTTCTTGCTGTTGGTAAGGGATGCAGCTGTGTCTTGCAAGGCTGCACTGACATCCCCTCCATCTGGATTTGTCTTGAGCAGTTTGTACATGAGAACCGGTCGTTTGTGCTGTTGTAAGCTGCCTCACAGTAGTGCTGGACAAATACTTGTGAAGACAGCCTTTGTCTGATGAGTGAGTTACAGTCAAAAGGCATATTCCCACCTTCAAAATGCCAGAGAAATTATTACAGCTTTCAAGAGTTCTTGAATCTCAAATAATTGGATGTTTTTCTGCCTCTGAGCTTGAGGCCTTGTCCTTTTAGGACTGCAATTCTGGTTGGAGCTTTTTGCTGTATGAACAGTAATGGATTTGATTATTCTTCAATAATGTCCTCACTTTACATGTTCGAGAGCATGTGACTGGTGGCTTTGTTCCCAGGGTCACAGACAGAATTCCTTCTGCATTCTTTGTTTTGTTTTTCTTTTTTCCACACAGTACATGTAGTGGCAATAAACATTTTCAGTATTCATCATGCCCAAGGGAATAAACCAAAGCCACTGGCGCTACAGTGATTTCTCATGGTGGTTTCTTATCTCTAGAAAAAAAGTTTCTAGTTTACAAAGATAAACTCACCGAGGAGTAATATATGATAGGACAGATTCCTTAGAGTTAAGTATACACATGAATGACAACCAAAGAGGACCAGAAATGTAGTCACCTAAATGACTGCAGACCAGCGGCCCGGGAGTAGCCGTAAACCTTTGAATAGCTGTGAAGACGACATCTTGTGCTTCGGATTAATTCCTGAATATTCTCCCTTTTCTGTATTGTCATCACCAAAATCCAAATGGAGATACTCTTTGGATGTGCTGTCCATTTCAAATCCAGGATGGCTCTGACTTGAGGGGAGCATACATGGGAGAAGAATTTAGCTCTCCACAGTAAGGTTAAAAGTTTAAGAAAAAAACATGCTGTGGTAAAACCCTGATTACCCAAGGAACAAGAGAGACCCTTTGATACCTGGGAGGTTGGGAGAATTAAGAGAAGCTGTCTGGGAGACTACCCAGGGGTGACTGATGGCCTCCATGGGCTCCCATCAGTCAACTGGGGTCTCTGTGGACCTCTGGGTCAGCAGGAGGTGGCAGATGGGCTCCAGGACTTCTGTGATCAAGCACATAGTCTTTGTGGTCAGACTTCAGCACGTAAACTCATTTTCAGCATTCACAGGTTTCACCAAGGCCATCAACAGCTGTGGGGAAAGCTGGAAAACTGTGACAAGTCGGGGTTTCTTATGGCTTGAGCTATTAGGAACTGAGAAGTTATGAACTCTGCCCTATGCAGCTGCAACAAGCCATCCTGTAACTTGGAAACTGCAAATATGTCAAAGCCAGCAAGAAGTATCTACAGGTTTCTGTAACAAAAACTACATTGCTCAAATTCTAGTGCAAGAAAATGCTCGTTAAGGCCTAGATCCACTTAAAACAGAGAGTTAAAGAGGCTTGAGAAAGTGTTTTTCCGAGGCTGACCTTGCCGTAGTTCTTGGGTAGGCTTGAAATTGCTCAGCCAGAGGACTCCCATTCTCACAGTAGGAACTACATGCCTGAAATATAACAGCCCATAATACTAAATGCCTGTGGCACTGGAACTGTAATTGACAAAGCTTTATAAGGAACTTCATGTAGTGGGCCAGAGGTTTCGTACAATCTTTGGGGGAGGAAACAGGAATCTCATCTCACTTCAGGCAGCTTATTTCCAATCCGAATTAATTAAAGAAATGCAATGATTGGCACAATTCAGGGTACAGCAAACAGTGGCACAAGGTGAACAGTCTGAACCTGTGAGGAGAGCCTTGGGGACAACTTCTTTTTTACTTGTGAAAACAAACAACTTGCATGAACATGGTCATAAACATTGAAAGTTGAATTTGGAGATCACTGCCTTCATATATTTCTTCTGCTGGGGCCAGAAAAAGGAACTGGGATGCAGATGGTTGCAAGGAGATATTGGAAGAGTGGGACTTTGGTTCAGATCAGTCACCTGTAAAAGGTTGATAAGAAGGCTTCTGTTAGCATTAAGTGGTCACAGCGTCTTCAGGAGGTCCTCTGGGGACACAGTAATTTCAGCTGCCTTTTATGCTGCATTGGCCTTGGAGTATTCACTTGGTTTGTAATCTCAAAGTTTGTGTATCACTGTGGTGATTTCAACAAAATCACAACAGCATATTGAATCGGACTAATGAGAACTCAAAGCTGCATTTTTTTTTTCAGGGTATAGAAAATGTTCTCTGTGTAGCCTCTGAGATACCGCTTCATTACCGTGTGTCCTGCTTGTTAGGACAGATAAAGAGAATCATTTCCATGTTAAATCTGAAGGACTGGGGCACAAAGAAGGCAGGACTTACTGAAAGTCTGTAGCAGCGTGAAGAACTGTTATCCTTCAGTGCCAACCTGGCAGAAGGCTTGATCTCTAAATGCTTTGTAAATAATCATGTGGATTATACAGTGGGTGTGATAAGGGTGCTGTTTGACAGATGGGTAAGCTGAGGAATACAGTCTTCGGAACACTTGGCTCATAGAGGAAGTGTCTGGATGTGAATCTGATTTCTCCAGGGATGGTTTTGTCCTTTGGTCATTCAAATGTCCTTTTAATGCTGAATCTATGACAGCATGAATTGAGAAAGCTTAGCAGTGTAAGAATGCACTGCCACATGCGGAATACAGTAAGCTATTTTGAAAAAATGAAGGATATCAGGATATCTCTATGCATAAGGAGTAGATAGCAAATAGTGGGAGTTCTTTGAATAAGCTCTTATTAGCATCTGCAGGCATGGGACACTGCTGATGAGAATCTTGAGTTACTGGTAAAGGCGTTGTTCAGTTGCGTGTTGTAAAGTCCTCTAGCAGTCAGGCATTTAATGCTGTTCGTGTTCAGTGGAACCTGTAATGACTTTATGGGTGTGGGTATTGGGCAGATATTAAAACAATGTGTTAAAAATTAGATGTAGTAGAATTTCCACGAAGCTGTAGTGATTCCTTCATAACTTAAAGCCTTTGAATCAGGAGCAGACCTGTTTCTGAAGAACACCATAACTTAGATGGAATCGATAACCTTGATGCAGAACTCTATCATGTTCAGTGGTCTGTCTTGTGGAGAAGGTCCTGTGGGAAAGACAAATTGGTTCCTTTCAGCTATACGAATGAAAGCAGCTCTTGGCTATTAGGTCTGTAACTTAAACTTTGAACATATCTGCAAGAAAAAGAGTGTGGGGATGGCTGTCTTGGGGAAGATTTTGGAAAAAAACATTGCTACGGTGGACAGTAAAAGACAGATGTCTTCTGTGTTTTCCCAAAAATTCCAGGCAAGTGTAAGCTAGAAGGAAGGAATCGGCAGGAAAAGTTACATATGTTTGCAGAAACTCACTTAAAACAAAATTTCTTTGAGTCTAAGCAGTTGTTCACTGAGCAAGGCAGTAAATCTGTACCTTGCAAAGACTAATCTAACCATAACCATAGGTGGGTGGGTTCTTGGGCCAGACAAACCGTGTCTATTTGAGTCCAGTGTGGTTAAACAACAGTTTTTGCTGTAGTTCTGTGTGTGTGTGTGTGTCTGTGTCTGTGTGTTGAGTGGTGAAATGAATACAGCAGAATATTATGGGAAATGTAGCTGAGGGAGAAGGTGGGAAGACTAAAATACTTCAGAAAATCTCAGGAGGATGGACCTTCATCTCATGAAATTCAGCATTTGTAAATGTTCAGTGCTCTTGCAGTACAGTTATAGGGATTTACACCACGTTGTATCTGGACAAAGAATGATGAGCAGAGTTCAAAGGGCTTACCTGTATGCTTGGGCTTTTGTTTCCAGATGCCTAACAAGAGCTGATTACGTGCTTGTCTACTGCTGGGGGCAAACCAAACCAAAAACTTCCCCCAGAAATTAGTCCAGATGAATCTAGTGGTTTAAAAGGTAGCTTTCCTCATGGAATAATAGCCCAAAACATGACATGACAGTCAGGTGTTTCGCTGCTCAAAGGCAGGAAGAAATGGGTTAATCAAAAAGCGGAGCAACCACAACATTCCACCTGTAATAGAGAATGTAAATCAGTGGTGGAAATGATATGCAGAGCTTCAGGGCTTGCTTAAATACTTTCTGTAAGAAACAGAAAAAAATTAAGGAATGCAACATATATTTGAATCCTACGGTGCATTTCGGAGAATGTTTCAGAAGCAGCTCACCCAGGTGGTAGAGTAAAATCTGGTCCGAGGTCTTTTTTGATTGCAGTGTTGTTAAATGCTTCTTTGTGCTGGTTCTGCATCTGTCCAGTACAATAAGTCCAAGAGCTAACAAGAAAATATAGTTATACCATAGAAATACCTTTGTCAAAGTAACATAGGAGACGGAAATACACTGTCAATGTTCTGAAGCCTGTATCCCAGGGATAACCTGCACGTTGCCTTTAAGAGAGGGATGTGAAAAGCTGTTGGCATCAAAGAATCTAGCGTATCATGTCTGTGCAGGAAAACGACTATGTAAAGGTTGTGGCTAAAGCAATTGTAGCGTAATATTTCATGTATTTCCACAGTTGTGGTGTGGTATGTGTGTGAAGGAAATAGATGGGTGCTTAAACACACAGATCATCTTAGGCAAAATGATATTTACCTGCCCTAAATTGGATGGCTAAGTCTTAAGTTAGGTAGCCTAAGCTCACTTTGCAGTTTGTGGGTGTAATGTATAATGTCTCAAGGGGTGAGGCATTTTGGCCTGAGATGGGCTTTGCAGAAATGTACACGAGTTGTTTTCAGCAAGTGCCAGGCCGTCTGTGACTGCAGTATTTTGACCCTTGGTTTTTTTTAATTAAGTATTTAAATTCTCATGTGTAAAACGTGAAAATCCCTATCCTTTCGGTATATTGAAAAACTTGAAAATGGAAGGAAGTGTTTTGCTGTAGGTCCTGCCATTTTTTTTCTCTGTGCCTTACTTTAAGCCTACTAGAGAATCAAAATGTAATTTTATTCATGCAGCTCCCGTGGAAAGACTTGTGACCTCCTTGTCCTAGGGCAGAGAGCTGTAGCACTTTGGGAGTCCCAAACTCTGCACAAAACCTTTGTTCTCATAGGGATCACTAATCACCTGGAGGAGGATTTCTAACATTCTACACACACTACATATATATGTGTACACACACACATATATATATAGTGCTTACTTTCCACCCAGGACAGGTATGGCTGCCACAGTTCAGGAAGGGAAACACACGTCAGGCAGTTGACCTGGCTAATGTGCGGTGCTAAAACCACTTGAGAGAAGTACTTTGGAGGGTTGGAGAGTATCACTCCAATAATGAAAAATCAGTAAGTCAGTCAAAGCCCTGAGTCCTTCTGACTTTCCAGCTGAAGGGTAAGCAGGTGGAGGGCTGCCTTCAAGCAAAGAGCAGGTAGCTCCTGCCTCCAGCAGCTCAGCTACCAAAGATACAGGTATGAGAGTCAGATTTCCTGTGGAATTAGCTTCTTCCAGATGCTGTT
Organism: Gallinula chloropus; assembly: GCF_964237585.1. NCBI lineage: Eukaryota > Metazoa > Chordata > Aves > Gruiformes > Rallidae > Gallinula > Gallinula chloropus. The sequence continues at coordinate 52,467,249 of NC_140088.1, read as the reverse complement.
TCTGGAAGAGGCAACCATGATCTGGGGATGCAAATCCTATTTATCCTGTCAGAAAACCAATGATGCTTTGAGCAGGATACTGGGCTAGGTGACCTCCTGGGCTTCCTTTCAAACTGAATTACCACATGATCCCATAATCTTAACCTTCATTGAACCAACCTTTGCCATAAGAGAGCTAATGGTGTAAGGAAAGCTGTCAGTAGTACAAGAATGGAAAGCAATCAATACCAGTAGGATCTTGGTAGTTAGAACCCAAAAGTAGATTTACTCTGTGGTGGAACCACTGCCTAAGCATTTTCTTCTGAGTTGAAAAGGACAATGAGAGAACACATTGTCTTTGAATATGTTGGAATAAACCCAGTAAGTTTCTTAGCCCTGAAAATGCCGTTGCTCCCCTGGAGTACTTTTATTTTTTACGACTGCATCCTGGAGCATCCTAGTGTGAGTCAAATGTTTTATGTTTCTCGTTGTACTGCATGGATGGGAAATACATTGTTTTATCTTTCCTTTTTGGATTCTGATTTTTCTCTTGCATTCCTTTTGGATGGCACAGGCAGTTCAGAACAGGCCCTTCTACTTTTTTGTGCATTTATAGAATTTTATCACTGAGAAATGTGCCTGGTACGCACAAAAGGCCAGCAATGTTTTCTTCACTCGGTTCTTGCTACTGAGCCTGTAAAAAGGCTGTGGTGATATGCTTTCAAGTGATAGTGATGAAATGAAGGATTCAGACTGTTGCAACCCAAAGATCTCTTTGCTTGTCTGCAGGCCAGGTGAAGTTATGACAGGGAAGCCTGCAATGCACCTTCCCATGCTGTTCTGCCAGGACAGTTCGTGCTTTTTCCGTGTGTGTTTCCCTGGATGGGTTCTGTGGATTTCTGTTCATTGTACCCACAGTAGAAAATGTTTTAGACTGGCTGGTTTGTTTTTTTTTTTCCACAAAAGCAGAGAAGAAATGTTCGTAACACATTTCTTCCAGTAGGTTTCTGGAACCATCCATTTAGGGGAAAAAAAGAGCAGAACATTTCTTTTGTTATTATTCAATATTATATTTTATATAAAATACCAGAGGATTTATTAAACTGAATCCTTTTATTACCTTTTTATAATGAGAAAAGTTTATTAGAGAACACAGGGTCATAAAGCCTTTTCCTATAAACATCTTAAATGATCTATTTGGGCTTGGGTCTGCTCTTTCAACTCCTTCAAACACTACCACCTCAGGCACTCGCTGCCAGCCCGCCCAATAATCTGTTCAGACCGCTGATAAATGTCTGTTCCTCTTGCAGACCTCTCCGTGCCCCACCTTCTGGCTTGTGCTAACTGTTCCCTCTGGCACGATATCTTCAGCCTTTTCAAGCCCAGAAAGGATCCGTTTCAGGGCTCTGTGCTGACCTTTTCTTTAGCACCAGAAGAACAGCTCCAAAATGCGAAGGGTGGGAAATTTCGACGTCTCCTCTGGCCTGTTAGCCACGGCTGACATCAGTGATGTCCACAAAGAAAATAAGCCTCTGCCTGCCCCATTGTCAAGGCACGTTTTCACTGCCCTGCTCTGTTCTTGTGGTGGCCAAGGGACACTCTTGGGCAGAGGAATTGCATTGCTGTCAGTGGGCTGGGACCACAGCATCCTGCTGGCATCAGACCTGTTGTCACCTGGTGACAGCACACGAGGATGACTGCGCAGTGTGGCCTCTGTGGACTGATTGTGGCTAAATAATCCTGTTGCGTGAATTAATGCCCCAGCAACTGAATAATGGTTACCATTTATGGACTGAAAATAACCTTCAGCATCAGGACTGACGAAGAACTGAAGCACTCTGCTGCTTCTGTTGTTTCTCATGTTCCTTGGGATGCAGTTGAAATTTTATCATGATAATTAGGAAAAACCTGGTCCTGGAACTGTCCTGGTGAATTTTGAATGCAATGATTTTGCTGAAATGGTTAGGAAATTTTGTCATTTTCAAAGGAAAAGGTCTGGAGTAAAGTATTGTTTAGATTTTGCTCAGTGAATCCACACAGTTGTAGACTACTCAGAATTCTGTCACTTAATCCTTCTCCCAATAGGCCTGAAAGATGTGTTCATACGATATTTTGCTCTGTGCTTATCATTCATACAGCTATATCCATCAGAAAAATGTTGGAGTTCACATGCCCTTTTTCTGCATGAATAAAAGAGAATTATTTTGTTTCATGTTTCAAAACCTCTTTTGGCAACTATAACTTCTTGTAAATTTATTGAAATTGGCAAATTGACTGTGTGGGAAGAGATTCAAGAGTTGCATCAGTTGGATCTGGATTAGTTCCTGACTGGACGTGAGATATTTCTGTTGTAGGCAGGATACGCTCACTTTGAGACTCTACCTGCCCGTGTTTGGAGCTGTCTGCCATTTGAAACTCTCAGATGAATAACTGCAACTAGTTCTCCACTTACTGCATAAAATTATGATAGAAATAGAGGATTGAATAAATCACGTATGCTATTTAGGAAAGATAGTTATTACTGCCATACCAGAAACCATTGTGAGGCCTTGAAAAAAAAAACCCAAACCCCCAAATGATAAAAGGGAGAGAAGTTAGAACAGGGATGAAGAAAGTCTGTAACTTCCCTTAAAGACTAGTTATGATGCTTTTTATTTGATTATCAAGAAAGAGAAAATGTACATGGTGTGGTTATGGAAAATAATTGCAACAGATCTAGAAGTTTGAAGTGAAGTGGTTTTGAGAATATCCAGAAGCCTTTCTAATGATCTACTACATACATAAGGCTTTGTTATGAAGAGTAGAAAGGTGAAATCAAGTTGTTCTTCTAAACAATTTTCAAACCTAAAGAAACCTGAAAGTCCTGAACACATAATTGAAATAAAATGCTCATTGATCTTTCCCCTCTTGACTTCTTCATAAAAAATGTAATACTAATGATAGTATCCACTCTGATATTTTTACATGAAATAATTTGATTAGACTTGGATTATTGGATTGTTTGTAAATGGTCTGAAGCTAAGCATACTTTGTAACTTTGACTTGTGCAAATACAGAATTAAGTAGTGTTTTAAAAAAAACAAACCAAAACATCTCCACCAAACAAAAAGTGTCATTGCTGTTTCCTAACTGGAAAAAGAAGCACCTGAAAAAAAATCAGTGGAAAGTAAATTATCCGAGGATGAGAGTGTGTGACACACCAAGGACAAAGAGAGAGGAGACTAGCAGGCCTTGGGAAATCTTTAGAAAGTATAAAACCTTTTCCTGTCATCTTCTCCAGCAGAAGCAGCGTTTGGTTTTGGCTGTGTACCTGGACGCTAGATTTAAAAATAGCTGGGTTCCTTCCTGCCTGAGGAAGAGAGAAAGACACAAGCCAGATTTATTGGCTGACCTACAAGTTTTACATTTAATTTCTTTCTGGTCACATTTCTTGAAGACATTTCTTTACAGACAGGGTGGTCAAAGCAGCAGTTCCACTGCTGATCCACGTTAATCTAGATACTTACAGGCGTATATGCAAACGTATTTGTTCAGGTGCTGCAGTCGGAGGAATACATGTTCCCTCCCAAACATTCATGTACACAAAAATACTACTTCTCACAAATATTCCCAGAAAAGCACACCAAAATTATTGCTTGCTAAATTATACAGGGGGGAATTTCCAAAGCGCTTAGCGTTGCTTGGATTATGCTCCCTGATGTTTGTGAGAGCTTTCACTCTGGGCAGTGATAATAAAGAGTCAGAGTTAGCTTAACCCTTTGTAAGGCTATATGAAATTTTGCTTGTGCTTGTTTTCTTCAGAATCAGTGAGGATATGCTTCTGTGGCAGTGTCTTCTCATATAGGATGGAAATACCATCATGTGTATTGGTGTTTCATCCTGAGCTCAGCCTCTGAGACAGCCTCTGCAAATTGCATCACTGGGGAGACGGTAAGCGGAAGGACGGACAGGTACCCATTTTTAGGCCCAGTGTATTTACAGTTCATTCCAGAAGTGTTGTCCTGAAGAATTTTCAGAGACACAGCCACAACTGGCTTGGGTTTTGGAAACAGTTACGGAAGTGTGGGAATCGGTCTCACTGTATTTAGGGGAATTTAGGAAGCATATAGTCTTAGGTGAAGCTGCCCAAGATGATGATGCTGTTGCTATCATTTGCCCCTTAAAAATACACTTTTATCCTAAGAGTATCTGGCTAGAAAAAAAAAGTAAAAAATCCATGCATGACCTTAACTCTGTGATCTATGGTCGTTTATGTAGTGCTGATATAGATTAATGTAGGTTTTGCAACATGATTTACTTATTAATGATGATGGCATCCAATCGTATGACTAAACCAGATGTCTGAAATTTATATAATGACTGAACATGTATGCCTACAGTTGCAGATATGCACACTCTATATAAATACATATAAATATGCATGGGGTTTTGTGTATCCTACCTGTCATTTAAATATACAAAGACCTATGAACTTTACAGAACTTTCCCATTTTGGGAGATGTTTCCAAAGGTTCCCATGCCCACTGGGCTGCCTTGGCTTCCAGCACCACAGTCAGCACGACTTTTTAATTTTAAGATTAAATCCATGTATAAAACCAGAGGTATTTGGTATGTGCTTGCGTACCTGTCTTAACTCATTCTACTTAGCATGGTAAAACAGCAGTAAAGCTGAGATAGCATGAATCTCATATATATCAAAACCAGGGAGGGAAAGCTCTGCCTGGCTGTGGTTATGTCCTGTGATCACAGACATGGGGCAGAACCCACAACGCGGTGTATTCACTGCTCTTGTTACCTGGATTAAGTTAAGCTAGGATGTTTACCGTCATGTGTGCCACAGTCACCATTTAAATTTCTTTCTTTGTCTTTAATTACATCTTAAGACATTGCAGGACTTCCCAAAATCCTTCTCCATACCATTGAAATAAGAGGAAGAAAGAGAACATACCAACTTTCAACATTTCTGTTGGAAGACAGCACATTTCAGAGCTGGTGGGAAAGTACCGTGACTGTAACACTAATGCATGAATCAATGAGAAGGGGATTGGACTGGATGATCTTTGGAAGTCCCCTCCAACCCCAACCATTCTGTGATTAAGTAATGAGGTATTTTGCCATGTAAACAGTTAAAGCTCCTGTCACCTTTTAAGCTGGTGATTCCAAAGCCACATTGGTGTCTGTGTGACTGTTTATGGGGTCACACAAACTTTTTTGTCTGTTCAGATGCTGGGCTGCTTCGTTGTCAGTTGATCTGTGTGGTCACGTGGCTAGGAAGTACCTAAGTCTCGAAGAGGATTTCTCAGTAAGCTTGAAGTGTCGCTAGGTATGATTTAAACAATTTCTTGTATGGAGAGTAAAATTTATTATCCGAAAAAGCTGTAAAATGACTGCATGTTCTGCACACCCCCTTGTATTTAGGGTCTGTCAAAGGAGGACAGATCTACTCTGCAGTGACATGGAAACAGGAGTATTAAAATAGCTGACTGCTGAAATAAAATAGCAGTGGTGGGATGAGATGACATGGTCAAAAATCTTTTGAAGAGCCAGCGCCTAGTCCTAAAAATGGATTTGCCCCTGGACAATTATTTTCTTTACAAGTAGGATCAAAAGTTTCCATGATTGGAGAACAGATCGCTTTTCCTTCTGATTCTGTATTTCTTGTTCTCTGGACACCTGAAGTGTTGTAGAAAGGCTAAGAACTTTGCTTCCAGAGCTGAGTATCAGTTGTTGGGTTTTACTATATGAATAAATTTTCTGTCAGCTGAGAATTTCATTTTAACAAATAAGCTGTTTTACAGCTGAGCAAAATCTATAATCTCAAGTGCTAAGCCGTGAGCGACAGTTCTTTCGGTGCTCGAAACACTTGAAAAGTTGGAAACAACAAATTGGTTGTGAAATGAAATGACTCCACTAACACTAGGAGGAGGGGTTTTCAAGTAATCCTTGGTTTACTCACTGAGTTATCGTAACTTTGGCCCTCTGCTTCTGATGTAGATATTTCCAATAGCAAAAGGAAACTGTGAGTAGAAGTCTTTAAGACGCAGTGTGGTTAAGTCAAGAGTATAAAGACTTTTATCTCAGAGGACCAAGTAGGACTGATTTGCTTTCCAGTTTTTTTTAAGAGCTCATGTTAAAACACGCAGCTCTGTCAATAGAGCTCAAGAGATAGCTCTTACATTGTACTTACACAATGTCTGTAATAGGGTTCAGTTATTGTGCTAACTGTATGTGAGGGATCTGCAAAAATTTTCCAGATTTGTAGGAGAAAAATAAAATGAACAGGGTCTGCTTCACATAACTGTCTGCAGTGAACAATAAAATGGCTGTAACAGGGATCATTTCTTTCACATATGGAAAAAATATAGGTCTTCTATATATTTGTAATATATTTGCTTAAAATTTATTACACGTGTATTTAAAATATATATCCAGTGTATAAAATGCTGTATGTTTAAAATGGGGCAACTTTGCCAATTTTCATAGTATTTCAAATATGCAGTGTCATTAAAAATTGATACTTTTGGACCATTTCAAATGTAGTTCTGTGTTGTCTTGAGTATTTTTAAAGGAGCATGTGTGCCGAGGCTTTTTCAGATATATAATCGATAAGAACAAATCGGAGATCCCCCTCCCCTTTGGTGGAACCTGTGTCAAGATTCAGTCCAGATTGATAGCATACAGCAGACCGAAGGTATGTTCGTGTGATATCCCCCCGTGCTTTGCATAGTAGCAGTGTAGTAGTTTCTGTCAGCTAGACTCTTCTGTACTTTGATGATGCAAGTATCCGTAGGCTTGGCTAAACCCAGATAAACCAGCTTTCCAGCTGCTTTGAGTTGCCAAGGGAGTGCAGAGCAGCAGGAACTTATTGGTGAATCTGGTATTACATCTTTTTGGTGCATTCAGAAACCCATGTGGGGGTGTTTTTGTTTGGTTTGTTGGGTTTTTTTTCTCCCCTTGAACAGGTTGCTGTGTGTAACACTACTCTAGAATGCTGTGGGAAAGGCTGTGCTGTATCCTGAGATGAGAAGCCAACATGGTTCAGAACTAACAGCTCCTCGATGTGCAGCACTCGGGCCAAGCTCTGCCTTCAGAAATAGGATATAAGTAACTGGGAGCTGTACACTTGCTTTGATGGACATATTTTATTCTTGGAAGTCACTAAAAAATGAACCTGGAGCACTAATTCCCTGATGGCGGTTTAACAGGACTAGAGAGAAAAGCTGAAGGTACAGAAAATCCTACAATGGCCAAACAGTGAGGGGGTGAGTAATTTGTGCCTAAAGCTGGACAGGAAATAGATTTTCTGGCCATAGGGGGAAAAAGAAATGGGGGGGGGGGGGGGGGGGGCATGGAACGTAAAACTTTTCCTGCTTTGTATTTGGATGAAAATAGCAATTAAGGTTAAAAAAATGATGAACATGTCCTGGGGTTAAGCTTACAGCTTATCTGCATCAGACTGAGGTACAAGATCTCTTATCTCTGAGTCAAACCAGGACTTAAACTTCAATCTGTGTACCTGAGATGAGTCTCCTGATGTCTGTCCTTTCAGATATGGGAGAGGGGTAGGAATAAGAAGTCGTGTCTTGAACTTGGAGCACTTTTCTTGAAGTTTAAATTGCAGTCCTATAAAAGGTTTGGTTTTGGCAAATCTGCATTATAAGATAAATATTTTTTGGTTTAAAATTAAAAAAAAAAAATCTGTACAGCTGTAGTTCTGTGGCCATTTTGGGCCAAATCTGCTTTGGCGTGCCAGCACCTAATCCTGTGATTCATGTTCTAAGCATCTAATGCCGAAATACCTCTCCTCAGAAGTCATGTCCACCCCCTGTACAGCACCAGTGCTTCCAGCAGCCTTGGTTCACTGTGCCAGAGTTCCTCAGGTGCCAGAAGCGTTAGGGCTTGTCGTGTTCAGAAACACCTTGGCTGTGGCATTGTTAAATGCCCGTGTGCCCACTGGCAGATGCCGTGTCAGCCACCGTTTTCCAGCCGCGTGTGTGGAGTTCACCTCATATAAAGAAATGACTGGCTCTCTGGGCAGAGGCAGTGCTGCTGTGGCAGCTGCCATTGTGTCGTCTATCTCATTGCTCAGCGTTTTGCTACTTTCCTTTTCTTAAAGCGAATCGAAGATGCGCTTCTGCAAGGATGCCTCACACCTAGGATGTGGGAGAAGGCAGGCGAGGCTTCCTGCTCATTCCTTGGATGCTGTTAAAATGTGCACTGCAGAGAGCCTGCATATTAATGCTTCATCCAACAGTTTGAAATGTTCTCTAGAAGAAGGACTGTAGCTCAGCTTTCCCTTGTGCTGGGAAGTTGCCTCATGATTTCACGCTTTCTTTCAGCTCCGGTTGCTATTTAATTATTCCATGTGAAACATTTAACATCAGGGACTCAGCCTGTTTCTCTACAAGCTGTAGAATGTTTTGGCATGGGCAAACGTCTTGTGGATATTAGGGCACAGGAAAGCTAAGCCGCTTGTTTAAAGTCACACAAAGAGTTTCTGACAGCTGGAAATGGAACCAGGCACCTTTTGATGCTTTAGCCATGAACTATACATATTTCAAACTGCGATGTTTTCCCATTAACTGAAGGTTGCACTCTTCATGGATGCGATGCCTTTGCATGGCTCTAGGTGTGTCATGGCAGTTGTGATCATCAGTCACTTCCCTTATGTTGCAGTAAGGAAAGGCAGGAGGGGTGGAGCATTTTATGACATACTAAAATCTGTGTGCTGCCATTCACATTGTTTCTGGATCCTCACCTGCCTCCCTTGCTTGTCAAGGTAATTCATTCTCCTGGTCCTATACCCCCTCATTCCTGGAAGTTCTTGTTTTCTACTTCCCTTTCATGATAAAGTACTTTTTCCTTTAGGGAAGATGACAGGCAGTTCTTCCTTTTGAGACATTTAGCTCCTGTAAGTACCTTCTGGTCAGGTAGACCTTGTCCTTAGATGTAATCACCCAGATTCTGCCTGATAAACACCAGGGCTGAGTCACAGACTGTTTCAGAGGACAGGGGAGGCTGTACTGGATGTATAGTAGGAGCTATCAGAGCTGCCTCAGGTTATTTCCCTTCAGACACTGAACAGCATCTGTAGCTTCACAGCTGTTGGGCTCTGGTGGGTTTCCCACTGTAGAGCTTTAGTGGCAAGGGACAAACATGGCTTTGTTCTTTGTTTCTTAGAAATTCAATTTACGTTCAAGGGATTGTGAACTTGATTGCGAACATCCTTTGACAGATATTCTTTGTTGATTTTAAAATTTCCATTCTATTAAATGGTTTGACAGCTAAAAAGTTAGCCATGGAAATCATAATCTACTGTAACTAAATACATAAAATCCAGTAATAAAATTATGGGGAAAAACCCTGAAGACATTTATAAAGTAATATAGAAAAATGTAAATCATTCAAAGAAAGACCAAAGCATGGTGTAACTATGTTAGTTAAATTACCATGTATTGTTTTTATTAATAGAAAAAAGCCAAATCATGTTTTACAGATTAAGCAAGCATTAGAAAACCCTGTCTCCAGAGATCTCTATCACACGCAAAAGCACTGAAAGCAGTATCCTCCACAAAGAAGCTTTCTTTCTCTAACTCTCTTCCAAGAGCAAGGAGCAAGTGTAGGTATAGCATTTTCTCAGGTGATCCAATTTAGGCATGGGGGAAGGGGATAGACATGGACTCAGCTGAAATTAGTACAACAGACTTATGCTTGTTCTTAAAAGTAAAGCCAATAAAGGACAACAAATGTGTGATCCTACCGGATGAAATAGTTTTAAATGTTTTCTGAAAATATGTTTTCACTCGGAGTCTTAGTTGTCTTTTTTCCTGTCTTCTCACTGTTGTAAATAATCATCCTTAAAATTGTATTTTCTTTTTTCTCCCTGCAGTTTTGGATGGGTCATGTAGATATTGCTTATCATGAAATGGCATCAAATGAATATGCAACTTCTAGAAGGAAGGTTGCTTGCTATTTTTTGTACTTACCATTAACTAACTACAGGTTCAATTATTTGGAAGTTAAACCTGCAGGCATTTTTCTACCTGTGGCAAATAATATATATTCCTTGAAAACCTTGACAACATGAGTGATGTATTTGAACAGAATAATAAACAATCCATTCAGAGCAAATCCTTTTCAAGGAATCCAGATGCTAATACTTTCCAGCAAAGTTCCAATGAAATGGTTAACTTTCTAACATGAGAAAAATATGTGCACCTTTACTGTTTGATTATAATGATTAAACATAAAAATCCAAAAATCATTAACAGAGTGATCTTACGGCTCTTTCTATCCATCAAAATCCTGGACTGCTATAAATCTCGGGAGAAAGCCTTTCCTCACAAGAGTTATTAGAACAATTCTAAATCAGCTGCTGGCCAAAATGAACATCTAAATTTTAGAAGTTCATAAAATGTTAAGTACATATTTCTTAGGCTGTTCCTTAGGTTGTTCTGGAGGACAGCTTAATCCCTCCTCTCGTCGGCATTGTTTTTGGTCCCCAAGGGAATATTCTACTATATGTTTCCTTTGACATGTAATACGACTGCAGGTCAGTGTAATCTCTTGCAAGATGATAGTGTGAAGTATATAGAAGAAATGTTTTGTGCAAAGAATTTGGTTATTTCAGGAAAAGTTAACTGCTAGGCCTCGAGACCAAAACCTGTAAAATTCCTGAAAGTTGGCTGAACTAGTGAGCACAGGATTCTCTTCTGCAGTTGGAGTTTTGAGAAAGCAAAAGCAGAAACCTGAATGGAATGCTGAAATGATTATTTGAGCTCACATGGATAAAGAGCTGCTATAAGACCCATCTCAATTTTACCTTTATTTTCCTAAACTATATATAGATTAGGCACAGTCATGTCCATTAGTAATTTCTGTCTTCCTCTCATGTAAGCATAAAACTAGTTTAACAGAGTTTCCTGGGAAGAGCCTGATGCATCCAAAACACACAAGTCCTCATCCAGCTTCCTGTCTGTAGGTAATGCTGCAGTCATTTTGGATTAGCGATAAACGGTCGTGAAATTGGAAACAGGTTCTCCCAGCTTTACACAAGAATCTGCAAAAACATGAATACTTGCACCCAGAAAGTGTGATTCCAATTCAAACATCATAAAATAATATACAGTGCATGCTTAACTGCATGCAGGGCCGTAAGAACATATTAAATGACATTGCCAGATGCCAAAGACAAATATGGTTTCAGCATTCAGATGTTTAGGAATCTGGAGGAGACTGTGGCTTAACTTGAACTACTGTCAGGGCTTTATTTCTGTCAAATTATTTTCTTACCCCATCGCTTTTTGCCCTTGGTTTCTTGTTATCATTCCACTTGTTCCTGGCACGTATGTCACGACGTCGTATCATATGTCTGAAAAAGCTCTGGCACAGCCTGAGCACTGTTCAGCTGTACTGGCTGGGTGACCTTTTCTCACCATTCCTTGAAGCCCTTGAGGGTGCAGGTCCCCTCCTGGAAGCACAAGTGCAGAGTGATAGAGATACTGAGGAAGTCCTCATTGAGCTTAATGTAAAATGTATGTGTTGTTTTTCGTTTTCACAGGCTGTGTAAGTGAATCGCCACCCACGAGTTTCCAGCTGAGCAGGTTTCATTTCTGCAGTCAAGTTTTGCAGGGTGGGAGATCTGAGAGAGAAGGGTAGATACAATCATCCTCAGTCCTTCACACAGCTACTGTGATTTTTGCGGGCTACTACTGGGATGACAAAAGGTCTATTAGAAATATTGATCTGTGCAATTTGAGAGAGAAACACAGGTACAGTAATTCCTACTATTCATTATTCTAAGGTCTCAGAGCATTAAACTCTATTCAAATTTAAAATTCAAACTGAAGACACGTGTCATAATTAAATGATGTAAGTTGGGAGGGAATTACCTGAGAAATCACTTTCTCTGGGTATGTCATCAAAAATTTGTAAGGGGGGGTGGTGTGTGTATCATTTGCCAGCACATAAATCTAAGCTGAGCTCAGCTGAAGCAGTCCAAGGTGAAAAATCAACATCTTTTTGCTCATGCTTCCTGAAATGTTCAGGCTGCACAAGATGAATGCTAGCAAACCAAGCTTTTTTCAACCATGAGATAAAACAATAATGAAAGAAGTCTATGAGGAAGACCTATAAAAATGAGAAAATTGGCCAGACTTTTTTCCAAAATAGTTTCTCCTGTGTTTAAAATGAATTAGGGATTTCTGTAGGGCTTTGGAAGTGGCCTTGATTTATAGCCTTGGTGCCAGATGATAACATCTGTCCTGTCCTGGTAGGAACTGAATCAGAACAATATAAACCAATGACCTTCAGCTGAAAACAAATGATCCCCCATACTTACCATCGCAAATACAGGTTATGATCATATGACTTTGAAATTAAAAGGGTTTTTTAGTCCCTGTCACTGATACTTTGGCCTCTGCATTGGAATGGCAGACTTCCGATTGTAACTGCTGCGTATCCTGTAATTTGTCACACCAATGGAGTTCTTAGGTTTTCAAGTTTAATGCCAGTTTTGTGGGATTGAGACAGTCATTAGCTTGAGAGCACCCACTTGAAGAGTCTTGCTACCTTAAATGATCCACAACGACCATTTGTCATCTCATGTAAAATGTTTCCAGAGGACTAGGGCAAATATATCACCTCAGTATCCAGAGCTGGAGTTGGAGTCTTACCATAGCCTTATGGTAAGAGTTGCTTGCTTGGGGTCTGCCACTCTGCTGTGCGTGAGGCCTGAGCAAGGATCTGAGTGCTGGTTATCCACAACCCTGGCCAGCACTCCTTCAAGTTGGTGAGTGAGTAGGTCTTCAACCGTTTGGTCCTCCCTCATAATCTGCAGTAAGAACTCTTTTACTTTGCTGCAAAACTTTGGCATTTCTTGCTAGAAGTTTTCAACATGAATAGACATATCAGTTTCCTGGGAATAGACTGGTATTTTGCCTTGGACCCTCCTTTAGCTTTGCAAAATATGTCCCTACTGGTTTTCTTACAGAGCAGGAGGAGAAACAGCCCTAACAAAGCAAGTCTATTTTGATAGTCCAATTTCTCCACAGTGTCTTAAGTACACAGACACAGATGACACAGGAGGAATGTGGCAGACTTGTGGGTTTACTGGTAAAACTCCATCTCTCCAATCTACTTGTCTTGGTACTTAGGAGAATCGTTCCACTGTTACATTTTCTTTTGCACACAGCCATAGTGACAGAAGCACATAAAGCTGTTTTGCAGTTACATTTCAGGTTTACTTCAAGAATTTCCAATTACTTGTGCTTGATGATTCCCTCCAGATAATGCCTTCAGTTGTCTAACAGTTTTGTCTCAAACAGGCACGCTAAAGTTTTTTCAAGTTAATAAATAAGTCATTTCATACCAGATTTCTGGTTTAGGTATCTTTGAGTGGGTTTCTGCCCTTTTCACTGTTTCAGGCCAGTTCTTTTTATCTACTTTGTACCTTATCTGCAAGCAAAGCAGTTCGGTTTTACAGGAATTAGAGAGACCTTTCTCTAGGATTTTGTTAATGAGATTTTCAGATTCCACTCTCATTTCCCGAGAAACGAGTTGGAATAACTGGTAAGATAGTTACAATATTATCATAGGTTTTGGTTCCAACGACATCTAAATATCAACTGCAGATTGAGTTGCATTGCTGTTACCAAGGGATTAATTTGACCTGTCACCTTTCTTTTCAACCTAGGAAAGAAAAACAAAACTCCAGCACAACCAGGAACAACAAAAATCCCCCTCCCCCTGTTGCAGGTAAGCTCTGAGGGGCTAGGATGCATTTGCAAAGTTAAATAAATAAGCAGAGGAACTGCTGGCTAGGTTCAATGAGCCGTACTTAGCCTTTCACAAAGCTGCTGCTGAAGGGCTGGTTTTTACAGAACCACCACACTCCCCAGGTCATAAGGACAAACTAGGTCCATAAGGGAAATCTTTTGGCGGGGGGGAACCTGTACTGATTTGGGCATGCGTGCTGCACACCCACCCAAGGTGCGGTAGCTCGCGCAGCATGCTTTTTGTCAGGCTGCTGTCCTGCTTTTCTCTAGGGGAGCTGGAGACGTATGGAGATGTGTAAATGGAATTCTTCATATCTGAAGCTTTCCACCCTGGGACATGGCTCTGCCACAGATGCAGTTTTTAATTACTGTGCTGGTGTAACCTGGAGTCTAAATGGTGGGCTAGCCAGTGAGAAGGGTGTAACATGGGTCAGCTGGGGGTCACTGGCTCTACCAGGTGCTGCCTCTCAGCTACTCGGTCTGTAAATTGCCCCAATTTCTTGTGAAATCCCAAAACCTTAATTAGTGACACCCGCATCAGTGAGATGGGTTGGGTCTTGGTCATAGCTGTAAGAGCCATTTGTGGGAGGTCAGAGAGCAAGGCAGTGGCTCTCCTTGCTGCATTTAGCAAGCACTGAGAGTTTTATGGGCTTCTGTTGTTATTTCTAGATCTTCAGCCATGGCTGTATTGTTCTTCGAGACCAGAGATGTGGTAGGAGGTAAGGATGACTAGAATTTAGATCTATATTTACAGTTGCCCACATTAGATGTTCTGGTTTTGAGGTCTCTGCAGCATTTCTTCCTCCCAGGAGCTGTGAATAAAAGAAGGAAATGAAGTACTTGTGGCATGTGTTTTAAAAGAGAGAGAAAGATATTTCTTGATTGTGTGAGCTATTATTTTCTTTCCCCTTCTGGAGGGACTGGTGTAACTAGCATTGGTTTCTTTTGCTTTGGGTTTATAATCACTGGAGGGGCTCTGGCAGTGGAATTTTAACCCTTCCTTCTCTAGACAGCCTTCATGCTGACCTTACAGTTTCCCATGGGAAATAAGAGAATTTGCTTAATCTTGCTCTATGGGGCTAGCCATGAGTTATTGAAAATGACCTGTTGTTATTGTGCCAGTGAATAAAATGTCACAAGTAATTTTGGCAGAACTAAAGACCAAACTAATTGAAGGACTAGTCAGTGAAAGTCAGAAGAATTCCATCTGGTTTTAATATCTGCCAAGGCTCAAATTCAGTTTTTATTTCATGTACAGAGGTGTAAACTCTGAAGTATACTCTTTCTGCCACTACCTATGGCATGATGTTTTATGAAATTGCATTAAGCAATCCGATCAATAATCAAAGTCATCAAGGCTGAAACTTAAAGGCAAATTGCACTGCTAATTCCTGCTTTAGAAGGAACCTTAGACTTTTGACAGGAACAGGCTTTTCTTAAAAAGAATATTTTTAGTGGATATCTAGCAAAACAGTTTTACTAATCTTTATTTTTAGGCGCTATCTAGGAAGGAAAGATTAGCAATATTGTTTTGCAACTGCTGATGTAGAATTATGTATTTATGAATCCCCAGGCCATGTGTTGCATGGAGTTGCAGCAGTTCCTTATCCTTGGAGATGGCTGCTCATAACTTAAGAATGTGTAAATACAGAACACTCCCTGAATAAATACTATTGTTAGGAGCCAAGGGCAAGTTAACAATGAGTTATTGTTGCTGTTATTGTTTATGGTACCTTTTAATGGAATTGAAGCACCAAGGCACAGCAGCTCTGTGCAAGAATGGACTTCTTGCAGGGGGGAAAATGCACAGAGGCTGTACTTGTTCTGCAGATTGTTTACTGGTAAATGATACTTTTCTGCTATCTACACACTCCTCAGCACCTTTTGATTTACAAAATCCCAAGGGACCTGGGGGTCCTGGTTGATGACAGGTTGGCTATGAGCCGGCAGTGCGCACTGGTGGCGAAGAGAGCCAATGGGATCCTGGGATGCATCAGGAAGAGTATGTCCAGCAGGTCGAAGGAAGTGATGCTCCCCCTCTACTCTGCGTTGGTCAGGCCCCACCTGGAGTACTGTGTCCAGTTCTGGGCTCCATGGTATAAAAAAGACAGGGATCTCCTGGAGAGAGTCCAGAGAAGGGCCACGAAGATGATTAAGGCCTGGAACATCTCCCATATGAGGAAAGGCTGAGTAAGCTGGGTCTGTTCAGCCTGGAGAAAAGAAGGCTTAGGGGAGACCTAATTAGTGTTTATAAATATCTTAGACTTGGGACGCAGGGGGATTTGGCCAGCCCCTTTTCAGTGGTCTGTGGGGACAGGACTAGGGGCTATGGCTGTAAGCTGGAGCATAGGAAGTTCCGCACCAACATGCGGAAGAACTTTTTCACAGTGAGGGTGACGGAGCAGTGGAATAGGCTGCCCAGGGAGGTGGTTGAGTCTCCTTCTCTGGAGATATTCAAGTCTCGTCTGGATGCCTATCTGTGTAATATGAGATAGCGAGCCTGCTTTGGCAGGGGGGTTGGACCCGATGATCTCTTGAGGTCCCTTCCAACCCCTAAGATTCTGTGCTTTCTGTGCTTTCTGTGCTTTCTGTGCTTTCTGTGCTTTCTGTGCTTTCTGTGCTTTCTGTGCTTTCTGTGCTTTCTGTGCTTTCTGTGCTTTCTGTGCTTTCTGTGCTTTCTGTGCTTTCTGTGCTTTCTGTGATTTCTTTCACAACTTTCAAAAAGGGCCTGGCTGATGCAGAATTTTGTGAGGTTCCTGCTGGTTTACACCCTTTATGCTTTTAATGTATGTCTTGAAAATCAAACTGCTGCCTGTGTCATGACTTTCTGAAGAACAAAGGTTGCAGACAAATTATTTTTGGTGTTAATGTAAGGCAACGTGACTAACTTTTAAAGGACTGTATGATGTAACTGGGAGCAGTTTGGCTTTTGCTGTATCTTTTATATATCATAGAGATGAATGGAGAAGTCAGCAAGGGAATATTTTAGCCTGAGTGTGAGGAATTGTTTCTTTACAGTGAAATCTTTTATGATAGAGAAGAGCCTCTGGAGGAAAATGGTGGGAGTTCGTTTAGTCGTATCATTAAAAGCTGAACTAACAACAGTGTGGAGCAGTCTTACATTGGAAAAGATGGAGACTAAATGCCTCTGTAGTCTTTTCAATCCCCATTTTCCCTGAGAGACAGATGGGTAGATTGATAACCAGTTCTTACACTTGCCAGACCAGGTTTTCAAAAGACATTCGTACATCAGTGTCTGAATATACTGCATTATGCCCTTCAGGGAGGTGGCTTCAGCAGCAAGCAGTTGGTATGTCCACCATTTTCCTCACCAGGATGTAATTTTTATTTTTTTCCTCTCTCTTGAGTGGCTAGGTCCATGTGAAAAACCTTCTTGTGAGATAATGGCCACCTGTTAAACATCACCCTGACTGAGCCTGTCTATCACCTTCCCTTGCAGCTAGTTGTTCTAACTCCCCCTGCCTTGTAGAATGTCTTTAAATGAGATTTAAAGTAGTCAGTGTGCCTTGGCCCCAACAACTTCTCTGTAGTAGAGAGAATTTATTTACTTCTGTGGAGTAATATGGAGAAATATTAGAGTTAACTGAGAATGAATTGGAAATGAGTTCTTACCTGACCAGAAAGGTAAGGAAACTTAGAAAGTCAGTAAGATCATACAGATGGAAGCATTCCCCAGTGCTGGTATGGACCCTTTCATAGAAAATTGAAGCCACATACTGCTTGCTTGCTTTTTTTGTTTACCTTTCACAAATCCTTTCAAAGTACTTCGTGGGTACGGTACTGTTGAGAACCCCTGGTCTGTGTTCCCGAACAGCCATGAAAGGAATCAGTTAAGTGTGGACAGTTGTTCCCTATGGTGACTTCTGGTTATTAGAAGATGCCAAAGTTTCCTTTTCTGTCTTCTCGCTCCCATCAGTTCAACTTTTTGAAGTTGACAACTCTAAGTTATAATTAAGCAGAATTATCAGAAAAATTTTGGGCAGCTGATACTTGGGTTTGGCCTCTGTTTCTGGCTGAGGAAGTGCTCCTGCTATGGTCCCAGCTGAGGAGCTCCAGCAGCAGCAAGGGAAAGGAGGAGTGTCTGCTACCCTTTCAGTAAACACTCCTCATTTCTACAGGGCAATAGTTAGTTGTTTATGCCGCATGATTTTTCTGTTCTTATTAAATATTTGGCAAGGTTTGACTTCTTTTCGAAGTTTTGAATGATACACTTGGATTTGAGGAATCCTTTTTCAAGTGTCTGAGCACACATTTCTCTGTGTGTGTGTGTAGAGCACATGGCAGCATTACGTTTGTAAGCGTAGAGGGAAATAAAAGGTCGTTGCAGTTGTTCTGCTGAACATAAATATTTCAAAAATAGATACCAACTATTACTATTTGTCTTTTTTAGATCTTTTATTCTCCTGTTTCATGGCCAATCTGGAAATCAGGATATGCGCCCTAGGTGAAGGTGCCTAAAATATCATGTCAAAACAAAATCTGTTTTATTATTTAGACCATGTTTGGCAATCAAGAATCTGTAGGTTATTATATTGACACATTGTGCTGGGATGGAATTAGCTGTAGCCAAAAAAGACTTAGGTGAAGAGTGTGAGAAAACAGGCGAAGATATTTGCTGCGGGACACAATGTACTGGATTAATCTTAGAGTAAGATTTCTTGCGCTCTCTTTATTTTTTAAATGAGAGATACAGTAAATGGTTACTAACTCAATGTTTAAAATTAAACTGAAAGTGTAGAAATAAAAATTAAATGTAAGGGACCCAAGTGAAACAGATGTGATAATTTACTACCTTTGGTTAGAAATGTTCACAAGGCCTCTGATGAATCAGATTCAATGTACAGACCATGATTTGGTGTTGGCATGGTCTCCAAGAAGACCACTGCTGCTGGCTGCTGTCACTTGGGTGCTTTCAGACAAGTTGAGAGACATCTGCTCATCTTATTTAATTCAAAGGAGTACTTTTTAGGTAAAAAGAGAAAGAAATTTGGGAAAGGAAGCAAAGGTCTTAACCAATGAATAATCACTCTTACAGAAATAGTCAATAATTATGTGGAAGATCTGATAGGATGTAAACTGTGCTTGAAAAATTCCCTCATCTTGTTGGGTAACCTGCCAAATGCTGAATATATCCTAATATGTCATTTGCCTTTTTGTACTCATTTAAATCCCATGAACTAGCACAGGGAGGAAAAAAAAAAAGGGTTGGATCAAACTATTTTTAGCTGCCAGTGTGTGACAAGAAACTTTTTCCAGCGCACTGGGGTAAAGAAATGGGCAGTGAGAAGGGAAGCTTGGTAAAGCCCCAGGAATTCCTTATTTTTTTTTAAGGCACAAGCCATGGACTGTGGAACTAGTTGGGAGCAAGAAGACCAGTTACCACCCTGACTGTCCTGGCAATTTTGATTTTTGGCAGAGAAGCTGGGAAAGCATTCCAGCTGGGGAACCGCAAGGGAGTCACTCTGCCTGGGAAAGGGCCTGGAAAGGACTAGCGTGTGTGAGGAAGAGGGCATCCTTGGAAGAATTGGCACTGCCAGTGCCGCTGCGGCATAGGTTAGGCTGGGAATTGTTTTGTGGATGCCAGCTGGTTGTAAAGGGTACTCCTTGGGAGGGCTTCCTCAGGCTTCTTTGAGAATCCTTACTTTTTCTTGAGGCTAAGTAATCAAAATCTGTTATATTAAACCAGATATCTAAGGCAGCAAAATGAAGTACTTTGAGCCTGTTTTATGAGCCATCTCTCTCCTTCCCTCTGGCTCGCTCTCTATACGTATCTGTGTGTAACCTATTTTGAGTGCACAGTATTTGAGCTCTAACACCATCTGAAAGTGTTACACTTGGCGTAAGTCAGAGAATTTCCAGCATGCCAGATAAAGCCTGGGTCCTTTGGAAAGAAGGGATGCCAGTCAATCTGGTTCGCAGCAGGGGTTACGTATCATTTGTACATTTTTAATCATATCTCAGCATTTTGAAATAATGTTCTTGGGAGCTCAGCCTGTTGTTTTCATCTGCTGACTGGCTCAGTTTGAGCACTGAGAAGCCAATAATTTAGGGATCATCATGCACTCCTTTGCAGAAGGTGTTAGGACTTAGGAGAATATGAACAGAGCTTGATAGGTTGCAAATGGCTAAAGATTTTGGTTTTCAGAGGGGCTGTGAACTTTGAGTAAGATCTTGATAAACAGGCAGCAGTCCTGGTGGGTCTGAATGTGCTGAAGTGAGGCAGCTTTGTAGAGGTGTAAGACTCGGGTCCTCAAAACGTTTCCTTAACTGATAAAATCCCCTTGATCATTCAAGCTGTGCCCATGTGCCTGTGTCTGAACATGTAGTTTTTGGTGAATCCTGAGAAATCCAGTGCTTCTGGTACCTGTGGAGCCAGGTGAATGATCTGCGTGCTGCTGTACTGCTGCCTGGGGTGGCCAGGATGCCTGCAGACAGGGTGCTTTCAAATTTGGCACTGTGTGTCTGGGGGAAAATACACTGTGGTGGCTGTCCCTCAAGAAAGAGCATATGGGGTATTGCCCTCTTCCCACAACGTCTGCCAGAACATTGCCTTCTAAACAGGGGGAAGGATTTCCTGTTCCCTTTTCTGTAGAAGCTTGGGCATTGTCATATTAAAGTCATTGGATCGGAGGGACTTGCGCACCTGGAATGGAAAGAAAGTGTAGGATTTGATCTCCACATTAAGAATGGCTTGGAAGAAGTGTTCTCCAGTGGGGGCTTGGTGGAGGATGCATGGGCAGCCCTCCATGGGGATGGAATGCAGATCTCACAAATGCCTTTATCACTGGCTGATAAAGGAATAAATTAATTAAAATGGGAAGGAAGAGTGCATTGAAAATTGTGAAGTATTGATGTGTTATGGTAAGAGGTGCCAACAAATCAACTAGAGAGGTCAGGTTGAGATCACAGAATCATAGGGGTGGGAAGGGACCTTGAGAGATCATCAAGTCCAACTACCCTGCCAAAGCAGCTCCCTAGCTCGTATTTCACAGATAGGTGTCCACACGGGTCTTGAATATCTCCAGTGAAGGAAACTCCACCACCTCCCTGGGCAGCCTGTCCCAGGGCTCTGTCACCCTCACTGTGAAAAAGTTCTTCTGCATGTTGGTGCGGAACTTCTTGTGCTCCAACTTGCAGCCATTGCCCCTTGTCCTATCTCCACAGACCACTGAAAGGGAGCTGGCCATTTCCCCCTGTGTTCCATACTTAAGATATTTATAAACATTAATAAGGTTCCCCCTTAGTCTTCTTTTCTCTAGGCTGAACAGCCCCAGCTCACTCAGCCTTTCCTCATAGGGGAAAGGGCTCCAGGCCCTTAATCATCTTTGTAGCCCTTCTCTGGACTCTCTCCAGGACAGCCCTGTCTTTTATATACCAGGGAGTCCAGAACTGGACACAATACTCCAGGTGGGGCCTGACCAGGGCAGAGTAGAGGGGGAGGATCACCTCCTTTGACCTGCTGGCCACACTCCTCCTGATGCACCCCAGGATCCCATTGGCTCTCTTAGCCACCAGGGCACACTGCTGGCTCATGGCCAACCTGTCATCAACCAGGACCCCCAGGTCCTTCTCCACAGAGCTTTTCTCCAGCAGGTCATCTCCCATCCTGTACTGATACAAGCAGTTATTCCTTCCCAGGTGCAAGACTCTACACTTGCTTTTGTTGAATCTCATCTGGTTTCTCCCTGCCCAGCTCTCCAGCGTGTCCAGGTTTCACTGTATAGAAGCGCAGTGTTCCTGCGTGTCAGCCACTCCTCCCAGCTTTGTATCATTGGGTACTTGCTGAGGGTGGATGCTATTCCCTCATCAAGGTCGTCAATGAAGATACTAAACAGGACTGGACCCAACACTGAGTCCTGGGGAACACCGCTGGTCACAGGTCTCCAGTCAGATTCTGCTCCGCTGATCACCACCCTCTGAGCCCGGTCCGACAGCCAATTCTCAACCCACCTCACTGTCCACTCATCTATCCCATGCTCTCTCAGCTTTGCTATCACAGGATGTCATGGGAGACAGTATTAAAAGCCTTGCTGAAGTCAAGCTAGATGACATCCACTGCTCTCCCTCCATCTACCCAGCTGGAGATGAGATCATAGAAGGTTATGAGATTGGTTGAGCATGATCTCCCCTTGGTGAATCCATGCTGACTACTCCTTATGACCTTTTAATCTTCTAATTGCGTTGAGATGGCATCCTGAACAAGCTGTTCTATCAGCTTTCCAGGGACAGAAGTGAGGCTGACTGTCTATAGTTGCTAGGATCCTCCTTCTTGCCCTTTTTAAAGACCAGAGTGACATTGGCTATCGTCCAGTCTTCAGGCACTTCTCCTGTTCTCCAAGACCTGTCAAAGATGATAGAGAGTGGCTCAGCAATCACTTCCACCAGGCTCTCTCAGGACACATGGATGCATCCCATCTGGGCCCGTGGATTTATGTGTGTCAATCCCTTTGAGACGCTCCTGGACTACTCCCACCTCAACCAGAGGGAAGCTCTTAATTTACAAAACTCTATTACTTTCTTCCAGTGTGGGAGGGTCCCGAGGAGCCTTTGAAGTGAAGACTGAAGCAGAGAAGGCATTCAGTATCTCCTACCTTCTCAGCATCCCCCATTACCAGGACACCCACCTCGTTCAGCAAGGGACCCACATTATCCCTGGTCATCCTCTTACTATTCACGTATCTAAAAAAAAACCCTTTTATTATCCTTTATGTCCCTTGCTAGTTTCAAATCCAAGTGGGCTTTAGCCTTCCTAGTCGCATCCCTACAGGCCCTGACAACATTCCTATATTCTTCCCAGGTGCTCAGACCCTTTTTCCACAATTTATAGACCTTCTGCTTCCCTTTGAGTTTACCCATGAGCTCCCTGCTCATCCACGCAGGTCTTCTGCCTCTCTTTCCTGATTTCTTGCTCAAAGGGATGCACTGGTCCTGTGCTTGGAAGAAGCGCTGTTTAAATGCTACCCAGCTCTCACAGGCTGCCTTACCCTCTAACAGTGTAGCCCATGGGACAGCTCCTATTAGGTTGCAGAAGAGATCAAAGTTTGCTCTTCTAAAATTCAGGGTAGCTATCCTACTTTTTGGCTTGCTTCTTCCACTCAGGATCTTGAACTCTACCATTTCATGGTAACTTTGTCCCATGCTGCCCCCGACCTTCACTTCCCCAAAGAGCCCCTCCTTGTTGCTAAAAACGAGGTCCAGTACCTGCCCTCCCCTTGTGTAGGTTCCTGCACCATCTGTAGCAGGAAATTCTTCTTCACACTGCAGAAATTGTCTAGACTGCGTATGACTGGCCTTGTTGCTTGCCCAGAGATTAATCTAAATTTGAGATTGAAAGTAATCTAACATAGATTTATGTTGGAAATGAAGGAAGAATCTTTAGGCTATTGGGTGGGAAAGAAAGCTTCTAAACGCTTCTTGTTGCTGAATTAAAATGACAGATTCTATCATTCACTGATTCTAGTATTTATTTTCTTTTACCTGGATATTCCTGCCTCATCTGGAAGAGGATGTGCAGAGTGAAGAACTAGTGAAGTTTCATAATCTGGTATTTTAATAATAGCTGTCTAAACTGTTGGGGACCGTTGTGCCCTGTGTGAGAAGGAAAATGATACTGCCGCGAGGAGAAAAGAAATACTGCACAGAAGAAAAGGGTTCTCAGCTGGAGAGCCAACTTGGTGCTAACAGAGCAGGGTCTCCTCCAGACTGTGCAGCTGATAGTATCAGTATAGTGCAGTGCTGCCCCCATGGCACTGAAATCTCTGTTAAATTATTATGAAAACTTAAGTGTCAGAGATACTTGAAAGTGGAAGTGCTTATTTAGAAGTACAGGAATATCTTGGATATTTTCTTTGATTGCCCCTGACAGACAGCTCTTCTTATTGCTGCTAATCTAGTATTCCTTCCTCTCTATTGCTGAGATTATTCTTAGGAAATAAAGACATACTTTGGGTTTTTTTGAGGCAAACATAAATACACAGTGTCTTTGTGCAGTAATAAGCGAATAGGATCTTATTCTAAATATTTTGCGAGAGGGGGATGGGGTAAGAATTGAGGCATAAGGAGCAAAACACGTTTCCTGGGGTCAGCCAGGAGGGAGGCAGTAGGAGCCTGAGGGCTCCCTGTCCCATGGGACCAGACCCTCCACAGAAGATATAAAACTTTACTCACTACTTAGGCTAAAGTTCATACTTGGTGTGGCAATTACTAGTGAGGCTGATACATCACAAGGCAGGTTTTGTAACCATGCGTGCTGTGGCAATATAAAGAAATGTGCAAATACACATCCTGGAGTTATTAATTGCCTTATGTCCTGCCAAAAACTCAAATAATTTAGCACAATAACACCCCCCCCCCCCCCCCCCCCAAAATGTAGAAGCAAATACCTACTCATAGATTTTCACTGTACTATAGTCCCTTTATAAAGATACTCCTGCAACTAATGATTTCTGTGGAGTATCATGTAAAGCAAGCAAGCCATTGAGAATTCTTTTTTCTTCCTGTTTTTGAAGATCATATTTTCAACTCAGCATTAAACTTAGTTTACTTGATAGGCATATCACTTTATCAACCCGAAGGAAGCTTTTAGTGTTAACAGCCTCAATTTGTAAAGCCACTGTTCTGTAAGACAAGCTCTTTTTCAAAAAGACAGTTCAGCTTTCTGCAGTATCACTGTCTAAATTTTGGAGGGAATTGGGAATTTTGATTTGCATGGGAAATACTAGATAAGAAACGGTTTTAGGGTATTCTCGAGTACCCACAAAAACACATGAATTCAGTCCTATTGTTTCTGAAGTAGCAAAAGGTGTGCAAATTTAGATTCTGGGCTTTAAAAAACCTCACAGGCTTAAGTGGCTAGCTCAGACTGACGAGTGGCCGAGGTTTACAAGGAAGGTGGCACAGGCAGGGGTGCTGCCTTGAGGAGCTTTCTTTAGAGCTGTTAATGGAGCTTTAGCTACACTGCAGCTGAGGGGGAGTAGGAAGCCAGGCAAGATATTATATTCTAAATATCTCAGACACTCTTTAACCAAACAGTATTTTCAACTCCTCTGTTAAGGCATGTTTTTCACTCTCCCAACCGAAATTTATTGGTAATGGCATGAGACAGACAGAGGATAGAATATCTAAGCATTGTATCCAAGGGATGAATCTGTCTGTTGTGCTTAGACTGCCAGATTGTTGAAAGATCTTTGAATGCATAGGAGCAAAACTTAATTTGATAAGCAAGATTGACAAACTTCCTCTGTGGGGATACAACACTCTGTAAACTATCATTTAATTTTTTTATATTTATGATACAATATAACATCACCCATATTACAGTAGGGTGCTCAAAACTCTGTCCCTGTGTGTACTGGTGTCTGTAAAATTGGGGTGGATTATTGGGGAAGATTTATTCTTTGGATACTCCAAAAGAGTTTCCAGAAAAGATAAAAGTTCGCTGAGGACTTCACATAGAGAGATACCTGAGACACATACATCTCAGACTTTCAGAGCAGCAAATGTTGACCTAGGCTGCAGGTATGCTTTCTGCTTTTCAGCACGTTGGTTGAACTAGCATCCTCCTCCTCCAGGGAGATGGTGAGGTACAGAATTAACAGCAAAATATGTTTTCTTCTGAGGCAGCTGAAGCAGGGCATAAAGGAGTCTGAGGCAGTGCCAGGGGGGCCCTCAGATGTTTGTGTTGTGCTTTGATTTAGCAGGAATCAAAAATGTAGGTGAGGAGGGCAGTTGTGATGAGAATTAAGGGCAGAGAATAGAAAGCGTAACTAGGACGGGAAGGAATGTTCTTTACATTGCAGAGACTAACAAAATTGCTAAAAAATTCAAGGTTCAGGATTCCATGGTATATAGGGTAAGTTTTCTTTTTTCAAGACCTGCTTAGGAACATTTTTAAGAGCATTTATCTTATCTGTAATTTGGATAGATGGACTAAAACAGTTGTTTAAAATTGTTTGATTTATTTTAGTTTTTCTTTTGAGGTTTCTTCATAGACCAAAATGTGCTAGCTTTTACATAGACCTGATAAATAAAAGGAGATGGATATATTATAATTAAAACCAAAAAAGGTATAATTTTTTATTAATTTACCACAAAATTACACTTGGTTCACTCAGCTGTGTTCCATGTGAATTGTCAGCAAGGGAGCTGTTTTTAATACTGTTTGGCAAATAGCCCAAAGTTACTAAAGAAGGCATCCAGCTTTCTGAGATCAAGATATCTCAGATCATAGGAGAGAAATGCTATTCATCACCACTACGGAGACTGTGGAGAGGCAAAGGCACTCAGTAGATTGCAAACTGAACTGGGGGTCCAGGATTGATACAGTGAAATTAAGTCAGAGTAAATTGTCGTAATGATACCTTCTGAAATGAAGGTTTAGCTGTCAAACTAAATGCTGTCCTTGAACATCCTTTGCAGCATCGCGCTGTTCAGTGTCTCTGCTATGGACTGTATATGGGCTTTTTCTTTTTTTGTCTATGGAAATACAGACATACCAAATTTACTATTTTGCCAGTAAAGACCAAATTTGGTGTAGGAGTTAGCAGAGCACGGGAGGAGGTATGCTGATCATGACTTCAGCAGAGCAAGGGAGGAGAACGATGACGCCTGTTTCAGTATCCTTCACATGGAACAATCAAGGTGTTACACGTGGCTGTTGCAAACTTCTTTGGGATCCTAACTTGTTTTTTGTTTGATGAATTTGTCAGCATTTGATGTTTTAAGTTAGGTTTCAATTCTGCTTCTGGTTGGGGGAAGGCATTTATGCCAGGAATGTCAAGAAATCCTATTCCCCAGCCTGGGGTAGAGGGGGAAACCTATAAGAGTTAAGTAGTTAAAGAATTCCATGCATCTGCTCACATTTTTCTTATTCCTCAAGAGGGTATCTTTCCCTTCTCTTGGCCCTATACTTTTGAGCAACCTCGCTTATTACGTTTTATCTTGTTAATAAATTATTTTTCTGGAAGTTCTACTTCTAAGTGTGTTTGAGGCACTGCCTTAAAATTGGTACTAAATAATCACAGTTCATAAAACAATCCTAAAAAATGAGAATCACAATTCTTACTCTGGTGAAGTGCTCAGATACCGCGTCAGAGGGCGTGTGATAGATAATATTTACGTGTAATTTCGCAATGAGTAAAACATGGAAGTTCTCTTCCAGGAGACTTTCTCTTATGGGAACACTTTTATGGGAATCAGGTAAAAAAGACTATTGGAAGATCTCTGTGGGGATGAGGGCTTTCAGCACTAGTTGAAAATGGCATAGGTATGCTGCAACAAAGGCTTATTTTGTTGCTTTTGAGACACCTTCAGTGAGCTGATAATAACTAATAAGTCCTGCCACTAGTCACTGGCAAAGAACTTTAATATCAGTTTTATTCTGGAAAGGTTTGTAAAAACAGTCAAGTATTTCCGCTCTGGTTTTTTTCTGAAACTGGGCAAGTTTATGCTTCTCTTTACTTCGCCATGGGGTGCTTTTGCTTTGGCAGGAGAAAATGCAGATAAATGAAAGTAGTCTTCACATCCCTGTGAAAGCTTTCTATTAATTTCCCTTCTGAGGGGAGAGGAGGACCTAAGAGCAGTTTAACCAGGTCGGATCGCTTGTGTCCAGAAGTAGGTGTTTATAGGAAAATGTAAGAGCAGAGCCTGAACAGTGGTGATTATGTAAAGGATGAGTGATACTCACCTGTGGGTTCAACTCAAGCTGCTGTGTCAGGAAAGGAGAAGGGAGCAGCAGCTCTGTCCTTACTGGTCAGTCCAGAAGGTTTTTCCAAGCATGTGTCTGATCTGAAAGAGATTGCTTTATTTTTGAATCAGGATGTCCAGCACTGTGGTGGCTTGATGAGGCTGTTCACTTGAATTTTTTTAATTTTTTTTTTTTAAACCTACTGAGCTGATATTCTGACAGTACTGTATATGACAACTCCAAGGTCCCTCTTCCTGACCGATATTAACCACTTCAAAGTCTGGTTTTATAAACAAAATCAAAATTTGTAACTTTTTCTCATGTCCTAAATCCCACACTTATCTGCATCAAGTTTATTCTGTCACCTTATTCCCCAGTCACTTAGACTCACAAGTTGTCCCTACACACTCGGATCTTTTCTCTGTTGTCTTGGGTAGATTCTCGTATCGTACCGTTTCCCATGACAAGCCAAGAATTTCTTTGGAAGCTAAGACACCTGTTTCTTTTGGAAAAGGAATTTCAGTTTAGGTCTTCATTATTGCTACTGGGCTTTTAAATGCCACACAAGCTTTTTTTTTAATGTTTTTTGAGGAGGAGAATGACCCAGAACCCTTCTGACCCTAGACCCAGGCTGTTACATTTAGATCTTCACATGAGACCCAGCTGCTTTTGGTTTGAGAGCTTTGATCAGTGCAGTCTGGGTACAGCCGTGCCTGTGAAGTTGTTCTGCCCGTTCTCTGCATGACGCTGAATTAGTTGGTACTGGCTCCGCTACCTCCCCACTATCTGAAACACAATCTTCTGTGTCAGACTTCTGTTTTTGTTCTGTTTCTCTTCTTGGGCTGATGTGATGGCTAAGGAAAGAAGCACTGATGTCATGGCCTGTTTTTAACACAGTCACAATTCTCTTCGTGTAGTGCCTTTGGACAAATATCCTTGATGTGATTGCATTTGTGTTAATTACCTTTCTCTGTGATATTCTTGGCAAACTTCTCAATGAGTAACTGGAAGGGGGTCAGCAAAATAAGAAATGCCCGCACTCGGATCCATCTTTCGGTTTCCTCACCAACCCTGAGCTATATTCTTCACAGGCTGCAGGACTTGCCTTCTCAGACTTTTCTGATTTGAGTCACTGCTCTGTTTCTGTGTTTGGTCTCTTCCAGACATGATCCAGAAAGACTTGCTGTGATCTCTAAACCCTTCCTCTCTGTTTGTCTTCCTACTCTTCTGCTTTCCCCGTGCCAATGGCAGAGCGTACTCTTCTCCTGAGGATGTTGCTCTGTACCACACATTCACTGAGCTGTGGTTTACCATCATGGCAAGCTTAGCAAGAATGTGGAAAACACTGGTCTCAATGAATCCAACAGCTTTGCTGATTTTACTGGGGTCTGTTTTTCCCCCAGTACTAAAAATAAATAGTAGTCAGTGGATGAAAGTCAAAGAAAATAACCAAAGATTCTGAATTTGTTTAACTCTCAGATTGGAAAGTCAGAGCAACAAGTGAAGTTAAACAATAGAGATTTTGGTATCCGTGTGGAGGGCGGCAGGAGGGCAGTTGGGTACGATTCAGGAATTGCAGTTCACTGCTAGCAGCTCTCTGCCCTGGGCTGCCTCCAGCCCCAGCAAAGGGGGAGGGGGAGCCAGCAGCACCGCTGTGCACAGCCCCCACTGCAGTGGGAATTCCTTAGCCCAGCTCCAGGTTTCCTGTATGCTGCAGCATCTATTCTAATTTTAGGGGTGTGACGTTGGTTTAGGAAGAGATTAGCAAAACATTGTAGAAAGGCAGCTGTTACCACTATAATTAACTTTCTAAAAAGGACATAAAATTTGTGTTGTCATTAAAAAGAGAATGCATGCAGCATTGTACAGATACACTGTGCTAGTCGAGACCCACCACTAGCTTGCATTTATTGTGAGCAAAGGCTGGAGTCAAAGATGCCAGTTTTTAGAGCACAGAACAAAGGCTTTTCAGTGAAAGGACTGATGCTCCCTGGAGATGTTCAAGGCCACCTTGGGTGGGGTCCTGGGCAACCTGTCTATATTATGCCTGGTGTTTGGTAGCCCTGCCTGTGGTGGGGGTTGGAACTCTGTGATCCTTGGGGTCCCTTCCAACCCAGACCATTCTATGTGTACCCACCTCGGGGACTTGTGGGAAACATTACTGCCTCTCGGGAAGCAAGGAAGGGACGTGGGTTATTTCACCACCACACAGACATGTGAGGCTTAACTGTTACGTGGTGTGAGCTGGTATAGCATGACTGGCAGTTCTGACTTGCTGTAGGTGCTGTAGCCAATGCAGATGTAATCAAAAGCCTTGTCGGTTTTCATGAGAGATGGTGTAGAAGTCTGTCCCTTTCCTTGGACATCTACTCTGCATGTTGTAATTCATAAATTCACACATTCAGCTGGTTGTTGGTGCTCTTTTGTTCAGAGACACAAACAGCTGATGTTGAAATGTAGGATGGTGACTTCTACAAAGTGTGCATTTTTTCTGGTCTAGCTAAACAGTTTCAAGAGTAATGAACAAAGACAAATATTAGAGGATTTTAATGTTACAAATGGGAACGGCAGGATTAAAACAAAGACATCAAAATACCACATGCTGGTTTTAGTCTCTTACAGAATCAATTCATCTGATGTAACTTTAGGCTCCTATTACTGCCGAAGTGAACAATGCAACTTTACTGCGCCTTGTAATCAAATCCAAAGCCTTGGATCCCAAGCCACTGTGCATTTAAATACTTGGGGATCTTGTTCTTTATCTTCTTGGAGGTAAAAATAAATCCATGAAGAAAGTGTAGTAATTCTTCCGTATGTTTGGACGTACTCATTCCCCTCCTGTTCATGAATGTTCCTTAATGTTTTCCCCACTAGTGGGTTTCCTTTAGTCTTGTGCAGATACCTGATGGATGATCGACATCTTGGAACCTGTAGTCTCTTGGGCTCCAAGCCTAACCTTGAATCCTTCAGGTGTCACATATATTCAGGGCCTTGGAATTTTTTTCCAGCTATTTTAATCCTCTATCATCAATCTGTTAGCAATTGCTGCATGTTTTGTTTCATCTCAAGAAACATCTGGAATAGTCATACATATTTCGTGTTTTTTGTTGAAAGAATCTTTTTTTATTGGGTCTCATGTCATTTTTCTTCTTTCATATACCTTGCTTAGCTACCTATTTTCCCTTAAATATATCAGGTCATGAATTTGTAAAGTGGATCCTTGGCCTGCCGTCAAGTAATGGGTGTGAGCAATTGATAGTTTGTGCAGCTTTTTAATGGTAAGCTTTCTGTAATATCTAAAAGCTGTTAGCCTTTTCAAAACCAGTAAGTAAACCAAAAGACTTAAAACCATTTCTAAATGCCTGACTAGTGTGACTAGACACAAATTTAGCAGTGCAAATATTTAAAAATAAAAATAATCAACTGCCAAATAAAAAGCTGACTGAAGGCTGAAACGCGGAGTTTATCTAACAGTGTGGCAGGCATAGTAATTTTAAGAAGAAAATTATTACTGTTCAAGTCTCCAGTATAGCAGCCTGTTGGGTAGAGAGCACTTCACTGGGGCCAGGGAGCAGGGGGGAAGATGTAGATGAACTAGTAGTAAAATGGTGGTAAATGGGCGGGGGTGGAGAAGGCATTAATCTTCTCCTTGAAGTAGTGCCATATGCAACTAGGAGTAATGCAAGAACATTACAGAAGGGGACAAAAAGGGTTCTAAGGAAGGAAACAAAAATAGAATGAACCCTGGCTTGGAGCAACCTTCTGAGTAGGGAGTCCTGGCCCTGGCATGGCTGGCCCTGAGGGAAAGAACAGAGACTATGAGCAGCATCTGACACTGCCACCTACAATTGCAAAGCAGAAACACCCCTGAGCCCGGCAGTTTGGTGGAAGCCCCTGTGAGTCACAGGTGAATTATCTTCACCCTCTGTCTGCTACCTGTGCTTCTGATGTCATGGATAGAGATCTTAGACAGACATGCTGGCCTTTTTCTTTTTTCTTTTATTTGTTGTATGCCTCCCAGTTGCTGGGTTTTGGGGCTGTGTTTTCCCCCACTACTGCTTTGAGAAGAGGTGATGATTGTGTAATTTTAACCACAGGCAAATTAACTGTCACTCTCGGCTACTATGTTTAAGGACTTCACTTTCAACCTGATTTTAAAACTTGCTTGTTGGTACTGCTAGCTCCTATACATGTCCCTCTAATCATTAAGATTTGGCCATATTCTGTTCCAGTTCCTCCAAGCTGCAGGAAGTTTTATTTCTGTTGCACATCTGCAGTAAAAACCAGGCATTTGAAATCAGAGCCTCTTAAGGGCTTGGGTCTCAGATATCAATCATCTCCTGCAACTTTTTGTCTCCCTTCAATTCCCATTGCAGTCAGCAGGAGAGGAGGCTCTTGGCACCTTGCAGGATTGGGCTCACAGAGGTTGCTTTTGGTTGCCTATGTGTTCAGCTGCCTGGATGGTCTCTCGTCAGGCGGCTCCATATGTTATTGCACATCCCAGATATTTCTGCTGTCAGCTGAAGGTAAAACAATGTCTGCATTGTCTGGGCTCAGGCTGTAAAGTTACCAAGTGAAAGCAAGCCAGAGTAATGGATTTAAGTTGGGTTTTTTTAGATTAAATTATTTTTATTTTTTTAAAAAAGACATTTTATATATGAGACTCTTAGATTATTGCTTATATTCAGAAGGGGCAGCTTTTTTAGGAACTTCTGTACTCCACGAGTCTTCCTGGTTACTAATTTAATAGTTAAAGCAGTTCAGTAATTAAAGAAGAGGTGGGCAGATAGGTGACTTAAGAACTCCAGCTCTCGGAGATGGAGACAAATGATATGTCACGAGGGTCCCCAAAGCATCTTCAGAAGTGACAGCAAAAACAGTGTGACTGGAGATGAAAGCTACAACCGAACCAGTGGAAGGTGGGGAAAAGGGAAACCTCACTTGGTCATGGTATTTTCAGTGAAGGACTAAAGAAAAAGTTTTTTGAAACAGGCCCCTAAATTTTAACACTTTGAGGATCTGCAGGGTTGCTTTTAGTTGCTTCTCATAGAACTTATGAATTAGGCAAACTGACCTTAGTGCAGGAACACTTGTACAAGGGGTGACAGTGGGTAACTATGGCTCCTTTTTTCTTACATTCCACTAATAAAAGATTTTCTGGAGGGAGACTATACTAAAATAAAAGCCAAGTTCTGCTTTCTTCAGAGCTCTATCACTTCAGCTGTAGATTGTTATATAGTTAAAAAAAAAAAGTGGATGCTAAGGCTAGCACTTGAGGCACTCAGAGTGCTGGTTTTTAGAAATGTGAGGGACTTGTTAATCCCACTGAAGTCAAATGGAAATTTCACAGACCTTCAAAAAAAGCAAACCCAAGCTAGCTTAAACTAAGCAATAAAATCCGAAGGAATTATTGAAATGTAGAGCTTAACACTTAATGACTAAACCCTTTTTTCTCCCCGACTTGCCTATAGCTATTTTGAGTATATTCCTAGTCTCCCTTCTTAAACGGGACAGAACCCTGTTCGTTGCCTTTCCAGTCAGAGCTTTGGTCTTGAGCTTTTCTGTTTTCACTGGAGCCACACTTAGGCTGTGTTTAGCAAAAGCTGGCAATTTGAAAGTGTTCCCCCTTTTTCACAAGCTGAGTCTATCCTTACCCTAAGCAGTTGGTTTGGAAGTACAGTTTTCATTTCCCAAGCAGGGACACTGCTGAAGATTTAGGTCAGTGCAAAACGTCCGGAAGAGTTAGAGCTAAATCAAGAGCAGTTGAAATCAACTGATGAGGGTGACAGAGCCCTGGGACAGGCTGCCCAGGGAGGGTTGTGGAGCCTCAATCTCTGGAGATATTCAAGCCCCGTCGGAATGCCTCCTTGTGCAACCTGTCCTAGGGAATCTGCTTTGGCAGGGGGGGTTGGACCCGATGATCCCTGGAGGTCCCTTCTAACCCCTACGACTCTGTGATTCTGTGGATGAGGAACAGTGAAGGCAGAAAAGGTGGAAGTGTATCTGCAGAAATTTTTGGTTTATGTAGTTCAGTTTTAGAAGAAAAGCAAGCTTTTTGGAAAGGCTGTTGCTGGTTCTCTAGGGCAGGGGCTGCTTGGGTGCTAGAACTTATCAGGCCATAGTGGTCATGGGCAGGCGCTCTCGGTGAGGACAGAGGCAGCACACCCTGTAGTCCTGAAAGCTGTAGTCCCAAAGCTCCTCTGTAATGCAGGCAAAGCTGGTTTTTTTCCATGCTTGTAGAAGAAGGTTATGGTGAGGGTGAGAGAGGAGGCAGTAAACTTCTGGAGGGTCCACTGGGAACCAGGGACCTCTGTCACAGCAGCTGGCTGCCAGCATAGCCCCTTCCCCCAGGTGGTCCTCTCTTTCCTGCATCCTTTACCACAACTGACGCCGTATTTTTCTAATAGCTGTATATAGGGAAATACAGATAACAGGAAAGGTATTAAACTGAAATCTCTCAGCTGAGTGGTTTAAGGTATGAAACCTCTTGTAGCTGCATCTTCCTAGATTTACTTGGGTGGTTTGTTTGCTCAGCAAAAATACCTAATGTGTTTGCACATTGTGTAACTCGTTGTCGGTTCCAAGGAACGATAGTTTTGCTGCATAACACAGTTACCTAACACACAGTGTACATCATGTCATTAGCTGGCTCTGGTAAAGATCTTAGCAGCTGATAACAGTTTTTCCAAATAAGCTCAGGGTCTGGTACATATTTAGTGATTTTCTGATATCTAAACTTTTCTCGCAGAGCAAAATGTTCAAACTGTGTGCCTCAGTTTCTTTGGTGTGGGAGGAGGTGAAAGGGGAATGGTGCCTTTGTAGAATCATAGAATGGTCTGGGTTGGAAGGGACCTGAAGGATCAGAGTTCCTACCACCGGCTGGGCCACTGACCTCTGGGCATGATCTAGTCAAAGTTGCCCAGAGCCCCATACAACCTGGCCTTGTATACCCCCAGGGATGGGACATCCACCACCTCTCTGGGCAGCCCGTTCCAGCACCTCACCACTCCCTCTGTAAAGAACTTCCCCGTAATATCTAATCTAAACCTTCCCTCCTTTAGCTTCAGTCCATTCCCCCTTATCCTGCCCTTTTAAAAAGCTGGTTCCCCTCCTGTTTCTCTGCTCCCTTCAGGGACTGGAAGGCTGTAATGAGGTCCCCCTGCAGCCTTCTCTTCCATAGGCTGAAGGAGCCCAACTCCTTACCTCCATGTTACAAAGTTAGGGTGTTACCATGATGAGCAACTGGAGCTGAGGATACGCTTGGATCTAGTAATGTGTCTGTAGTCTCAGTGACCCTGGTGTGGGTCTGACATGTCCTAGCTGTTCTTGCTTTTCTGCAATAATTTTTGCATGGAATATAACGGAGGATGACGCAAATTAATGCTGCATCCCATACTTGAGTTCAGCCACCTTGCTTTGGGGCCATCAAATATTCAAGTATAAGTTTAATTTCCTTAATGTTAATTTATTATTGATGAAGACCCCAGTTTCTCCCTCCAAGCATTGAGTGGGTAGTGTTGTGACCTGGCAGAGTCACCCTCTGCCTCCTGGTATGCTGGTTCCCTTTTCCAGACTGCTGCAAGGGACTGAGGGGCTTCGTCTAAACTATTGGTAGCCTTGCAGGAAGTCCATCCAAGAGAGGAGATAAAACAGCATGCCCTGAAGCACTCAAACAGTCTCAGACTGTCTTTACATGTGAGGTGTTACTGTAGCATTGGTAATGCATTGGAGAGCCTGTCTAACCCAACACAGAGCTTGGCCGGTGCTCCTCGGAGTAAGAAATAGGAGCTTCTATGAGAAATATTGTTCATTTAAGTTCAAATAACAGAAGCCATTGAAAAAAAACTATTCTCTGTGGGTTTTCATGAGCAGGGAAGGAGGTTACCTACAAGTCATTTTGAATTACTCTAACTCATAGCATACATTAAACCAAGCAAGTTAGATTAAAAGGCTGATTCTTTATAAGCAGGCAGTGCTAGGTATGATCATGAAGCAGGTCTTTTCAGAACGACTGTATGATTGGTTCACTCTCTGAAATAGTTATTCTAGACTCTCCGAGGAAAAATTTATTTGTGTTTTTATTTAAAGAAAATATTTGAAAACCGAGGTCCAGCTCAGTCTTGCTTTTCCCAACCGGAAGAAATATTCCTGCTTTTAAACAATTTTAACAGCTGCAAGGAAACCACAGTCATCTTTGATCTGTCAGTGAAATTAGTTTTCGTTGTTAATAAAACCTGATATCTTGGACAGGATGTTTAAGAAGTGATTGTGGACCAATTGTAACCCTTGGTGTGCAAACAGGAGTCAGCATTAAACCTCTGTGTTTAATAGAACAGATATGCAACCTAAACAGAGAGAGAAAATTGAGTACCTCCAAAGAAACATGCAGCCTGCCTCACGGTGGGCCTGCCGCTGCTCCGGCTGAGGTCTGCTGTGTGTCTCCTGTTGCCTTTCCAGCTTGGAGTTGTGGCTGTTCAGTGTGTAGCTGCCTTTGGTGGGAGGCGTGGGTACCCCTGAGCAACTTGCTGAAGCATCCTAAGTAACTCACTGCTGACTGGTGCAGACTTCTGCTGCAGTATGACTTTATTGGTAGGAATAGCATCCACCCTCAGCAAGTCCCCACTGATACAAAGCTGGGAGGAGTGGCTGACACGCAGGAACACTGCGCTGCCATCCAGCGAGACCTGGACAGGCTGGAGAGCTGGGCAGGGAGAAACCAGATGAGATTCAACAAAAGCAAGTGTAGAGTCTTGCACCTGGGAAGGAATAACTGCTTGTATCAGTACAGGATGGGAGATGACCTGCTGGAGAAGAGCTCTGTGGAGAAGGACCTGGGGGTCCTGGTTGATGACAGGTTGGCCATGAGCCAGCAGTGTGCCCTGGTGGCTAAGAGAGCCAATGGGATCCTGGGGTGCATCAGGAGGAGTGTGGCCAGCAGGTCAAAGGAGGTGATCCTTCTCCTGTACTCTGCGCTGGTCAGGCCCCACCTGGAGTATTGTATCCAGTTCTGGGCTCCCTGGTATAAAGAAGACTGGGATCTCCTGGAGACAGTCCAGAGAAGGGCTACAAAGATGATTAAGGGCCTGGAGCCCTTTCCCCTATGAGGAAAGGCGTATGAGTAAGCTGGGGCTGTTCAGCCTTGAGAAAAGAAGACTAAGGGGGAACCTTATTAATGTTTATAAATATCTTAATTATGGGATGCAGGGGGAAACGGCCAGCCCCTTTTCAGTGGTCTGTGGGAACAGGGCAAGGGGCAATGGCTGCAAGTTGGAGCACAGGAAGTTCCGAGCCAACATATGGAAGAACTTTTTCCCAGTGAGGGTGACAGAGCCCTGGGACAGGCTGCCCAGGGAGGTTGTGCAGGCTCCCTCTCTGGAGATGTTCAAGACCCGTCTGGACAGGTGCAATATGAGCTAGGGAGCTGCTTTGGCAGAGGGGTTGGACCCAATGATCTCTCGAGGTCCCTTCCAACCCCTATGATTCTATGAATGTGGGTGCTTCAAGGAGTAGATATGGGTTTTTTGAGATGTATCCACTGAGGTTCCTCAATGCTTATCTTGTTTTAGGCTGTGTTTAAGTGGATTCATGTGTCTGATGTTGATGGGAGTGTTTACTCAGGTTATCCATGCTGTTAGATCTTTTAAGAAAAGCGCAGTGAAGGGTATTGATAATTGAAAGCCTTAACCAGATTTGAAATAAATCTAATTCAGAATTCTGCATTTCATGATGTATTGAATTAAGTCAGATACCAAACAGAAGTAACAAAATGATAGAGGCGGTGGCATTTCCTGCAATGTTGTTGGTTCGTACAGTACTTGTCATTGGATAAGGGGGAACAAACGTTTAGCATCTCTAAGTGGCCATTTTTAATATTTGAAAGACAATTCCAGAAAAATATGGGGGGGGGGGGGGAAGAGAGATTATGGCTTCTATGTGGAATCTCCACTGTGTTCTGTCAGAGGGACAATAGAGCAAAGAGTTGTGTTTGGGAAGCACAGGAACTGTTGTTGATTTTACAAAGTTATGTAGTACTTAACCTAGTATTCCTAGATGATAAAGAATAAGAGTAAATCCATGGTCTTATGAGAAAAGAGGCAGTCTGGAGAGGTGAAAATGTAACAGCTTTCTCAAGTGGCAAACTCATTGGAGATCAGCCTCATCTGTCTATGCCTGTTACCCTTGGAGATACTCTAGAGTATTCTGCAGGGCCTCCAATTGCAGTTCCAAGAGACCTTGAGTCTCCCGTAGGTTCTGTGTGGCCATTTCAGATGCCTTTCAGCAACCCAGATGTACTGTGTGCTTTGTTTAGGCAATGGAATCCCAGCTTTGGTTTAGTAGTAGACTTTGGGTTTAAAGAGCTGATTCTTACATGTGAAAAATTAGGCTCAAAGAAGTACTTATGCTCCTAACCATCTATTCATTTTATTGGAAAAATAGGAGCCTGGAAATAAAAAAGGTCAAGTACTTAAGTGCTATGTTTAATCTGGGCTAGGAAAGGAACCTCATTCCATACGACAGCCAAGGACAGCTGCGCTCCATGTACTCATTCAGCCTTCCAGGGAATGCTGATATTGGAGAAAGTGCTTTGATTACACGGAAGGAAACAACACAGACTTAGGAATTCAGCACAGCTCTACTAAATGTAGGTAAGAGCTGTGCATTTATCCATCGTGGGAACCTTTGGTGATGCTCGAGCAGTTGATCTTGGTCCCCTTATTGCAACTCCCTAGGAGATGTGTGTCGCAGCTTGTTTTCTGTGGCGCTGTCTGGTTGGTCTGACTGCAGAAAGGTGATGCAGGATGTGGGCACAGTGAGCTGTTGTGTTGTGCTTGAGAGGAGTCATCACCAATAAAATGAAGGGGGGAAATACAGCCTGCAGGAAACGCCTGCTCTTCAATCGATAAATTTAAGAAGTTGAGTGTGGTTAAGAATTTACTGTTTACTCTGTGGTTTTGTGATGCGTTCTTTTATTTTAAATAA
The DNA here is from genome assembly GCF_964237585.1 of Gallinula chloropus. Taxonomy (NCBI): domain Eukaryota; kingdom Metazoa; phylum Chordata; class Aves; order Gruiformes; family Rallidae; genus Gallinula; species Gallinula chloropus. The sequence continues at coordinate 52,428,810 of NC_140088.1, read as the reverse complement.
TTTAATCTGTCAGTAAAAGGTACTTCTTTAACGTTTCACGTTGCATTTCTTTAAGAAATATATGAATGTTCAAAGTAGGAGCCTAAACAATGGCAAAACCACGACTTTGAATTGTGCTTATTCCTTTTGGATGTGCAGGGAGATGGTTATTTACCAAACAGCTATTAAAGCCCACTTGAGCACAAAACCGTGGGTGAACCCAAGGACTCACAGTTGTGCTAGGCCAGAATGTGCACTGAACTGCTATAAAGTCATGTTTTGTATCTCCTGACCTTAGGTTAGGTCTGAGGAAGGGCTCTGTGAAGCCCAGGAGCATCTATTGCAAATCAGAGTCCACTTAAGCTTTAGATAGATGGGCAAAAGTAAAATGTTTCAAATATTCTATATTAACTATGTGGCATATTAAATATCTTGTGGTTAGGCTTTTATTACATACTTTAGGGTTGGGGTGGGTTTTTTGGGTTTTTTTTAAAAGAAATTGTGACTGCAGTGGTTCATCATACTCATATGGTTAGTTAAGATGGTTGCAACATGAATCAAAGATGCTTTTCTTTGTTGGAAATCTCTTATTTGTCTACATTTCAACTATTATTTAAAACAAACACTCATTTATTTCACTATTTAAAAACAAAGCAAACCACACACACACAAATGTCACCCTACAAACCTAGAAAGGCTGATTAAAAGCTGGTTAGTCCTGCTTGTATGCGCGATCTTATCAGGCTGGCTTTTCCTTTCCAGATGTCACAGTTTTATGTGGTGTAAATGATACTCTCATTACCCAGATGGTCTAAGAAGGGAACAGCTTCTGGGAGGTATATGCTATTTAATTCTGCACATCCAGGGTCTATAAAAAAAGAAACTGGTCAGTAAAGTGTCTGAGTATTGCAAAATTCATTTGGGAATGGAAGTCCTGAACCAACTGCCTGCACACTTGGCCAGATGTGGCCTCATCTTTATAGACAACAACCAGACCACCAGTAAAATTCTTCAAAATAAGACTCAGAGTGGCAGTCACAGGACTGCTATTCTCATCATAACAAGCTCAATTGCACACAAACAATAAGGGTCAGGTTTAGTTCTCATTTACACTGGAATATAATAGCATGAAGGGAGGAGATTTTTTCTCATGGGTTTTTTTTGGGGGGGTGGGTTTGTGGGGTTTGGTTTTTTTTTTGGGGGGGGGGGGAGGAGGGTTGCAGGTTTGAGTGTTTTGTTTTTCAGAGAAGCAGATGACAATGAACTTACTCCTAATTTTCTGTGTAGACCTAAGATGTTTTTAGGAAGCAGATAAGCAATTCAGCAGATATTAATAGGCCAAATAATTGGACACAGAGGGCTTAATTTTGGCTTTGGATGATGCCATACATTGCAGGAGTCTTGCTGAAGTTGAAAGACTTATATATCGGAGGGCAGAGCTGACCTATGTTAGTGAGCATGGCCTCCCTCCTAAATGCCAAAAGCTATTGGATAGATTTCAGAGCAGCTCCTTGGAAATTATTCTAAGTCAGCAAATGATCAAACACAGAAGTATTTCAAATTACCTTGTTTTTGTAAATGCTATGTTAGTTTTCCTGGAAATGGGTGTAAATGTGCAAAGTTTGCTATTTAGCTGAATTGAGTTAAGTATAGACTGAAGACAATGTTCATGCGGTGCCGTAGTATAACCCAAGGCAAGCAGATGCCATCCCCGTGGTATTCTTGAAATGGCACCCAAGTATTCTAGTTTTGGGGTTGATTGCCTCCGCCATGGTTCCCCAAAGTCTGCTTTCTGCAGATCCTTTGATATAAAGTTCTGGCAAAGTTTGCTGCCTTCAAGAGTTGTAGGTGATGCAAAAGGGCTTCCTTATCAAAGTGTCCTGATTCTGGCTGAGACCCCTAATGTCCTTTCTAGTAGCAGGTATAGTGCTGTGGTTTGGGTTTAGAGTGACAATAACATTGGTAACACACTGATATTTTTAGTTCTGAAGTAGTTGTAGCACATACACCAAGTCAAGGACTTTTCGGCCAGTTGCACAAGCAGCTGGAAGAGCACAGCCAGGACAGCTGACCCGGAGTGGCTGTAGGGATATTCCATGCCATGTGAAGTCATGCTCCAAATACAACAGGGCAAACTCACTGGGAAACCAGTCTGGGCATCCTGTCGGGGTTTCTTTTCCTTCTGTGCATGATATACCTGTTTGCATTTGTGCACCACTTGCTCTATTAATGATTCTTTATTATTCTTATTCATTTCCCTTGTTATCCATTAAATTTTCTTTATCTCAGCCTATGAGGTTTGTGTTTTCTCTATTCTCCTTCCCATCTCTTTGTGGGTGGAGGACTGAACGAGCAGCTGCCTGCTGATTAGTTACTGGTTGGGGTTAAACCACAGCACCAGGTGAGTCCAAGTCTAAGGAGATCCCTGTGTGCTGCCACAGCCCCTCTTTGCCTGGCTGGCAAGGTCCATGCTGTGGGAAGGAAAGGCAGGTAGCTCATCCCAGCTAAGTGTCTGCCCTTGAGAAACATAGCTCCTGTCAAAGAACATTCCTGCTTTTTTCTGGTCTCTTTTGGACAGGAGAGATTCATGCAGAGCTTAGCTGCCACTTCTGTCCTTTTTCCCCAGGTCTTATGCATGCTGTATTTTCAATTTGGGGTTTCAGGTGCTCTTTTCTCTCGAAGAAGAGAGGTAGAAGTGTGGGATATTGGTTTAATTATTGCTTGTTGAAAGTGAATTTATGATGTAGAATGAATAATAAATGTGAAGTAGAGTTCATGTCTTCAAACACAGGTTACTTTTTCTGAAGTGTTTTTTAAGCATAGTATATCCTGCAAAAATTGTGTATTTTCAGTTCTCAATTTGGAAAAAAACCCCTCTATCTTTATGGTGAAGTATCAAAAAGGGAAACAAGATTTTGGGTATTTCAACACCTTTCGCTATTCAAAACTACCTGAAGTTTGCCTTGAGGCCTTACTGACACCAACTTCTGCTACTACTTCTGTCTTTAGTTTTCTGGTAATCTGCTGGCCAGCACACCTCTCAAACATTTCTCTCCTGGAATATTTTGTGCTCACCATCTGTAAAAGTGTGAGGAAGAATTGCCACGAATTGGAACAAAAGAAGTGAGAAGCTGAAATGTTATTTAGGTTGCTAATCAGAGAAAGCCTTTAATGCCATTGGGGAAGTAGACACAGGACCGGAGTGTAACTCAAATACATGCACATTTGGGGGAAACAGTGACTATGACAGCATCGCTGAACAAAACCGCATTAGGTACTGTGGAAGAGACTGTTACTAACATAAGATGATAACCAAGGCCTGGAGCTAATCAGAGGGTCTAGCAAGGCAGGGCTTCTAAATTACTGATAAGGCAGAGGATGAACAGTGAGAAGGAAGTACTTTTAAATCAGCTGATATGCTTTAAAGCCTATCTGACTACAAATGGTAGGAGCGGCAAGTAGAAACCAAAGTGTTTGCTGAGGTCTTCTGAGAAGGTGCAAGTGAGTTATGTTTAGCGACAAAGGAGGAGTCGACTCCCTGATGAGAACTCAGGGTGTTAGCACAGACCAGATCTGTTTGGCTGAGTAAAACATCCGTGGGGTGCTAAGGAGGTGGGAAAACCTGGAGAGAGACGGGAAGTCTGAAACTTCTGGAAGGGTGTAGTGGGGTAACAGAAGTAATTGTCACTCACCTTGTCTCTGATTATCTTCTGAGAGGGGTGTGAGATGTACTGTTATCTATATGGCTGTAGCTGGTCCAGCAGCTGTGGGCAAAGAGAAAAAGGTACTGTCAGGAAAACAGGAAAGTACACAGAGAACATCTGAAACTCAGCTGAATTAATGTAAATTCAGAAAATTTCCAGCTTCACATTCCTGTTGGTGTTCCCCACTACTGGGTGCATTTCTTTCTTTCCCAGTTTCTACCTGGTAGCAGTTGTGTTCCCACTGCCTGCTAGGACAGGCAGGTCCCTGCTATTGCATTCTATCCAAGCATGTGGCTCTTTCTTTTTCCTCTGCCCTGTGTGGTGGAAATTATACAGATAAGTTTCAGTTTTTCTCTGAAACACCTGACTGAGCCAAATGTCTGTTTTTGATCCAGGTCCTGAAAGGATCCAGCCCTGAGCCCTACAGTGTGCATCCATTATGCAGGTTCTGTTTCGCTGTTGTTATCCAGTGCAAAGTTATTTCTGGATCAGTGTTGTCTGGTGAAAACCATCTTCCACTCTAAGCACTGCCTCTCTGTTTCCCATCCAGTGATGGAACTGGATTGCAAAGATTCCAGTCTTCAAGGGAAAATATCACTCTTTCACTATGGGAAAGTAGAAAATCTGTCTAAAAAATCTCTGTTTAACTTGTTGGTTACTTGTTTTATTTATGAATTGGCTTTGCTTTATTGCAGTATCTGAACACTTTTTCAGCATTATCACTAAAAGTGAAGTGGGATGCTTATATTAACTCTTTTTATCATTGCATCAGCTTTGGAATGGGACATAGAATTCACAGATTCACAGAATTGTAGGGGTTGGAAGGGATCTCCAGAGATCGAGTCCAACCCGCCGGCCAAAGCGGGTTCCCTAGGACAGGTCGCACAGGTAATATAGGTAATTCTGCAGTAATGCAGGTTAAAAATGATAAGATTTGTGTATATCACTCTTCCTTTATCTGCATCTGCCTATTACGATGTTGGGAGTTGGAGGAGATCTCATGGAAACTGATAAGCATGAGAGGTCGTTTAGCAAAATGTCAGCAGCAGTTCATTTTGTTATTGCTTAGGCAGCCTCTGCCTATTCAGCAGATGCCCAGAGCGCCAGGGCACAGGCAGGGCTGGATCCCAAGGTTTACCCTGGGGTCTGAGCACGTGTGCAGGGGATATTTTTATTTGAGGTGTATTCATATACAAGAAACTGAGCACAGAAAAAAGAACTGCAGAGCCATACACAGAGAGGCCCGTGTCACAGTTGAAAGAAAGCCAAAGAAATGCTTGGACTTGCTTCTCCCTTTAGAGAAAAAGTAACATGTGTGAGAGGTGGCCAGAGACAGTGAGCATGCGGGGTAGCATTTGGGGTAGGGTATCTGATGGAAAGAGTCTTGAAAGTATAAGCAAACACCCCCTATCTCTTCCTGATGGATCTACGCAGAGCTGGGGGAAGACAGGACTTTGTGCACATTTATTGTAGCTTAAGTGGGATTGCATCAAAGAGATGTCTGATGCTATTGCCAGTTTCACCTCCTAATGCAAACACTGTGAAACTCCCCAGATATATTAGCTTTATGCTTGGGTCAGCTGGAGCAGTTCTTCAATTTGTATAATTCAAACTTAAATACAAGTGAGGAAAGTACTACTTGCATAAAACCTGTGTGTTTTTCTGAGTTTTTAGGGAACCTTACTGTAACTCACTGTTCTGAGTTCCATCTCAAATATTTGCCAGTTTTCAGGCTGCAAAACTAACATTCCTTTTTGCATTTTACATTCCTCAGCCTCTCCTTTTTTTCTGATCAAACTACTAAATGTGGCGGACTTTTTTTTTCCTTATGTTTCTTTATGCTTCAGAGCTAATCATTCTTTAAAATAATAATTTATTTTTCTGACCATAACATGGAAAATGCTAAGTCAGAGAGGAAAAAAAAAAGCATATTGCAGCTGGAACTGATATCAGGGGCATTAACTACATCCTTCATCCAATCTTAGGAAAACACAACTGAACCATGAAAGCAAGAACACTGTGCTAGCTCAACTAAACATACATCAGTTACTCATCAAGACGGGACTCTTAAAACTCCTATTTTCAATTTTAGTCTATAACAATAAAAGTGAGCATGGTTGGGTAGTACTGTGTGTTGCTAGTGTGTTCAAGCAGGAGGAAACTGAGTAAATCTTCAAAATGCTAACTGAAACAGTGCTCGACCCCATTGCTGTCCCAAAACAAGCACTTAACAAAGCTGCTTGGGTGAAAGGATGGGGGAGAAAGGTAGAGGAAGAATTAATCTCCAAATGTGGAGAGAATGAGAAACAAAAGCCACTCAGCTGACTGAAAAGCAGGAGAGAAGCAATGGGAGATGAAAATAAGTTAAAATAATTACAGTTGTTTATATAACAATGACAGAAGAGGTATCAGGGTGGAGGAAAAGGAGTCTGGAAATGTAACCAGGCTTGGTTACAGAGCCAGTGGTGTTGACCCAGCTGTATTTGAAGGTTCACTTATGGACAGGACTAAATTGTAGTGATGGGGGTGCATCTTAGCACTCCCCTGACTCTTCAGGGGAAGGCAGGAATTGAGATCAGGAACTGTCACCTGTGAAACACCTGCTTGCCTGACACTTGATTCAGGAGTTAGATGTTCTACTATAGGTTCTTACCTTTTAGCTTGGATTCCTAAGCAGACCAAGCTGTGATCGCTGTTTTAAATGGTTGCTTACTGAATGTATGTTGCTAAGTCTCCCACTGAAACAAGTAAGAATTTCTTCCCTCCCCAACTTTTCAATCAATTACTGACACTTAGCAGAGAATTAGGGATATAGAGTAATTATTGTCCCAAACAAAATACAGCTGGGATGCAATCTAGTGAAGATACTGTACTAATGCCTGTGTTAAGTAGAAAATTCAGGAATAGCTCATCTAGATATTCAAGAATCAGTGTAAAGGAATGAACACAGAGAGACTATCCACAGAAAATGTTTCCATAACAGGTATGGCCTATTAAACAACAGAGAATCCGTTCTGGATTCTTTCATGTCTAATGAGCAAACTCAACGTTCCTCCAGTGTGATTGTAGCATGGGTTACTGAGGAAAAGCTCCCAAAACCCTGCAACCTAATAGGATGGGGCATGGGCCATATTCACTTCATGTGAAGTACAAAAGGATAGCTATGTTCTATATATTGTTTGGTCTTCAGTGAGTTGTAGGATACCACCCATCAAGTAAAATGAGGCCATAGAGGTGCAGTAAACAAATTCAGCTTACCCTGATAAAACTGCTCTGTAGGGACACACAGCAAAAATAAACAAGAGTGTCATCCAAGGGATGAAAGAAGGTATTGACTCTACAACCCATGGTTTATAAACTGCCAACTGTTAGTTTCAGAGTTGCTTGTAGTTGCAGAAGAATTTGCTGTCACCACTGTTGGAGAGCCAACAGAAGATGATAAAGCATAAGGACCAGATTCCTAAAGTAAAATGTGTTTTGTTTGTGTAAGTGGGACCTGGGATCTGTCTTCATCATTAATGTTATGCAGATGGTGACACCCTAGGAAAGAAGACCCTTGAACCATATGTGTCCTAAGGTATCTTTAAACTCAGTAAAAGCCATCATTACTTAGTCTGTGTGCCATACTTCTCTATCATTGCTTGCCAAGTTCCATTATGGCTAATTGATTTACTATGTACAGATGTAGAGAACTTTTCATGTCTTTGGACCAGATGTTGCTGAACCAGAGGTCAGTTGTGGAACTAGGTGTATCAATCCGTTTTTTTTTGTGTAGCAGTATAATAAATCAGCTCTGCTGAAGTTCTAGGCACCAGGAAATTGAATAAACTGTTTTGAATGTTGAAGAGGAAAATAAATGTCTGCTAGTTGTCCTGTTTGTTGTGTTTTTCCTTTGGACAAATTGTGCATCGCGACAGATGTTCACTGTCAGAGCTGCTTGGATGCCTTTGTAATGGTGGAGAAGGCGAATTGGAGTCTGTGGCATTGTCACCAGCAGTGCTTTTCAGTGAAAGATAGCTCAGGAAATTCAGGACTAGTTTTCAGGTCAGCTCCTGGAGAAGTTCTGGGGGCAGGAAGTCCTCAGTCTTGTTGGACCCTATGATCTTGTGAGCAGAGGGTAGATTTAGTGTAAGCACTCTGGTTTGAATGATGCTGATTCTAGACAGCCAAAGGAATGGCAGAGCACTTGTAAGCATGGAGTGGCTCACTGCATTTTTAAGTGACAAGGAAAATGTTGTTTGCTTGATTTTGTAATGAGAGCGTTACAATGAAAATGATTTCACTGAATCTTCTTCAGACTTTTTGAACTAGGAGTGTTAATATTCTGAGGGGATCTGGAAACTTGTCATACATATCAAAGGACTAGGGTCTAATATGACTTTAAAGAGTTAGGAGGAGAAGATAAACCGAGTTGACAGTTTGAGAAATGGGAAAATACAAAGCTTTAATGTGTATTTGCTACTCACTCGTGCTGACCGTCTCGTTTCTGTTCTGGTACTTGCAGAAGTCAGTTGGTCCCTTTTCACATCAGCTAACATTAAAAGCATTTCAACATTGAATGAATTAAAGTTGGTTGGTTTATAAACCATATGGTCTAGCTGAATCAGAAAATAAAGGCTTGATGAAGAAATTGCTTGGTAAGGCTCTGTACAGGAAGTGAGGTGTTAACTGTTACACAGGAAATCAGACTAGATAATCAAAATGGTACTTCTGGCCTCAAAATATACAAATCTGTCCAATGAATTTTTTTTTACCCATATTTGATGAGGTAACTGGTGGTTCCTTTGAACTCTCAAACTGAGAATAGACCTTAGTTGTGGTTTAAATCAGATGGGAATAGCTCTTTGATAGATATACAAGTACAATGGCAACAACAAATTTCTGCATTAGAGCAAATAAACACTTATCTATTCAACGCAAAGATGGGGTACTTGAAATTTTGCAAGACAATTTACAATCATTTTCTCACTTCCTTAAGTGGAATATAATGCTGTCACATATGATATGAAATGGCCCTCTCTTTCTTTGCCTCAGTGTGTACAGTAACACAGATCAAACAAGATTTAAGGATAAACATGGCTAAGTTTTTTTTAAAGTTTATGGTATTTCCAGATAAACGCCAGAGTGAATACTTAAATATACCCATTTATGACGGTTTTGTTCACTACCACCAGGGTACTTGTCCAAGATCGTAGTCATCATAAACAAGATCACAAGACTTCAGTGACTATTTGATTAATTCCTTTTCCTTCTGGGACCGTATCCAGTTAGCCTTAAATAAGGTTACTCAGGATTTGGCTTGTGTTATGTATACATATGAATCGAGTGGAATCTGGGAGTGCTACATTTGTAATTTTGCAATGGTATCTTAATGTTGGTGAACAAAAGAAGGAAAAAAAAATATCAGAAGGCGGTAAAGGTGGTGTGTTTCTTAATTATATAGTGAAATGCTTCTCTAAATTAAGATTCTGAGGACATAAAAATATCCTTGTAGTATGTTTCATTTTTAGTTACTTTATTGTTGCAGATGTTAACTGTGAAGCAAAATATTGTCCATCCAAAACCAAGTGAAAGTGTAATCTTGCATTTAATTTAAGGATATGCATATTAGCTCTCTTGAAGGCTTTGAACAGAATCTTGAACACTGAAATATAGATAATTTCATTGTGATTTCTCAAAAAAACCCAACAACCCATCCCCATAGATTTCTGTAAAATTAGCCAAGAGCTAAAGCATAAGCCAGCTGAGCAGTACTGATGCTGTAGAATTGAGGAGCTCACTGATCAGCTTCATCTCTTTTAGGTGAAAGTAGACTGTCTCTAATAGAGTATGAATGACACAAAAATAATTGAATCCACATTCCTTTTATCTAGTTCTTCCCATTTGGGATTAGAGCTCAAAGAGCCATGGAAATGCTTACTGATGAGATTTTTAAATTCTTGTAAGCAGTACCACAGGGAGTTCTTTGGTCTTTGAGTTTGCCAGGATGTAACTCTTGTGATTTCAATAATTCTTTAGAAATATTTGTAAATACAAACTATCTGCAAACATAACCATCTGAATTATTAACAGTTTAGAATGTGTGTTCAGCTCTCTACTAACGTTAACGTGTGCCTCGGTATTAGGCTTCCATTGCTGTGCTTTCTTTGAGCCTTGTGGCTGTACCTACCTGTTGTCCTTGCTTTCCTTCTTGAGGTTATTCAGGAGGGATTGCCAGCTTGTCTGTGATGCCCCTTGGGGGGAGGAATTATGTGGATATATTATGGGGACAATTAGTAATATATATTCTTACAAATGCATTTGCTTTGCTGTGCTGCCTCTATATTTTCTTCTGAACCTGTGTAATCCACCTCTGGGCAGGGAACCTAAAGCCGTTTTGAAGGAGAACGTAACTCATCAGTTTAGGAATATGCTTCTTCCCAAAGCCGAAAGAGTTGAACTGTTTCCAGCAGCAGTAAACAGCACCAGAGCACTGTGCCTTGCTGTGTGAGGAGGCAGGTTAGCACTGTGATCCTGTAGGTTGTAATTTCATTCCCCCCGGCCTTGGCTTTTATCCCGTGCTGATAACCAAGAGGGGTTGTTAACAATCAAAGATACTGTAACAGAGACAGAATTTTATGGAAATTCATATTTTTGCTATCGATTTGACACAGCAAGTAGCTCTGAGCTCTCAGTCATGATGACAATGATTGAGTACATGTATGTGTACATCAGGGCAGTTACTTATGTGTTTGGTGACCAAGAAAAGTCAAAATGAAGAAGATTATTCAACCTCAGCATGATACCAGCATATACTGTTACATTTCCTTTGGGCCTGCATGGTTAGCCAATGGTGAGGAGCCCCTTTGGGTGGTGATCAGAAAAACCCACTGTTTACTACAGAACCCTTCAACTACATCAAATATAAAAGATTCTATTTTTATGTGAGGCAATGGGGAGAAAGGTTTCTATTTGTCTAGACATTTCTCCCCACAGATCTCTGTACTTGAGGTTTCCCAGAGTTTGTTTCCACAGTCCTACAGACCTGCCTAGGGCTTCTGTGTTGCTTCCCTGTTCCTTTCTTGGGTTTGTCCATATTTGGGACACTTTTTTTGGGTTTATTTCCTGAATTTTGCACAGAATCCTTTCTAAAACTGTACCCAGTGAATGTTCTATTTACACACAGCTTTCTTGGGGGAGTGGAGGCAGTAGCTGTTTCTGTTTCATTTAGGAAATAAATTATGAAGGGATTTACACAGTTAAATTAGCAATCATGTTCACGCAGTGTGTGCTTGCAGAAGTTCATATTTGTAAATTTGGAATAGGCCATACTGTATGAGTCCTTGACATTTCAGTAAGTGTGTGCCTTTAGAAGGAAGAGATGTATCTTGAGCATCAGTACTGCGATTTTTCTCAGAGGGAGAAATAACTGGAAGGTGAGCTATTTTGTTTACCGCTTTTACAAAAGCTGCCTTGCAATGTAAAATCCCTGTTTTCTATCTGTTCCATTTTTCCTGTTGGTTAGATCACAGAATCGCAAGGCTGGAAAAGACCTTTAAGATCGAGTCCCACCATTCCTGTCCTATGCTAAACCATATCCTTGAGTACCTCATCTGCCCTTTTCTTAAACACATCCATGGATGGTGACTCAACCCTCTCCCTGGGCACCCTGTTCCAGGCCATGTTAGCTCTTTCAGTAAAAACTTTTTTCTTAACCTGCCCAGGCGCAGCTTTGTGCCATTAAGATAAGCTCCCTCCCATCAAACAAACAAGGTAGGTAAGAAAAATACTCTTCTGTGATTCTGGTATCTGCATTGATGATTCTACTGGTTTTGATAGTGAACTGGCAAGAGTTTTTGTGGGCAGGCTGACTGGTAACTAGCACTTGTTCTCTGTACTGCTCAGTTTGGTGGTGATGGATTCATGGCTCCTCAGACCCAATGATGTTCTATCCTAGAGGTGGCTTTTCCAGGTCTCCTAAGTATCACCTGTGTTAAGGAAAAAGGAGATGGTGCTTCGGAATTTCATGCGGGGATTTCATGTTCTCCCAAGCTGTTTGCCATAGACAGATAGGTACTGTCAACTTTGCTTTGGGTTGCCCCTAAAAATCTTCTAAGTAGTGCAATCAAGGGCAATTACTGCATCATTTGCTTGTGTTTATAACATATTAGAGCTTTCTGGGCTTAAGCACTGCAATCCATCCTGACTGCTACCAAGTAATGCTTTGCAGACTTGTAAATCAAAACTCTGGCTGATTTTCAGCAGCGTTGATTGTCATGTTTTTGAAACTTTGCTAATTAAAACTTTATGAGCAGGCAATTAAAAAGCAGAGAACAGTTTCCCTGCATTGCAAATGAATATAAGCCATAGCAGTCTCGGCAAAAATAACCCTCCTCTATATTTACTTTTCTTAAAAAAATAAATGACATTTGGTGGTTTCATGCTTTCCAAACCATTTACCACATTTTTCTTTGAAACTTTCTCCTCTGGTTGACTTGAAAGCATGAACTTAACAAATCAGGCTGCTTAGTTGGACCTTCTGACTACGCAGCAACTTCAGGTGCAACCTTTGTCACTGTTTTTGTGAAAAATAAGTGATTTGCATAGAAAGCTTAGAGTTCTGAAGTATCAAATACTATTTTTAAAAAGGTTTCCAAACACGAGCAAACTTTACTATATGTAAAGGCAAGGTTGCTGGAAATCTACAATGAAGTCAAGAACAATTATAGGGAACAGAATAATTAAGATCTGTTAACTTTTAGAATATATCCCTCTGGTAGGTTTCTATAAACAATAAGGGAGGAAAAAATAAAGTAAGGATTCCTACTGAAGCTGTTAGGCTGAGCTTGTATTTTGGGTCACTTGATAAATCCTATGAATTATGACTGCTCTGGTCTAAATTTGAAATCGGGTCATGTGCAGAATGCCAACACATACTAATTTTTAGTGATGACAAATAATTACATTCACTTTAATTTTGAACTACCATTTAGAAGACACAAAAAACTCCAAACCAAAAATTAATTAACTTTGAAGTGCTCCATCCAGTCTCAATAAAGTTGTCAACATAATGCAGAGAAAAATGAGCATGTATTAAGCAGAACAGCTCCTCTTTTACTACAGTTTCCACTTAGGCAATCATATTTCTGGGTTAGAATTTGGAACCATAAGAAAGTAAGAAGACATGTTGAAGAGGTATGGTTGTCTGGAATGGGCAGGATATTTAACAGTCTTGTATGAAATGTGATCATTTCCTTTGTTTAGCAACTGGAACCCAGATGAGGGTTAATAATCGTTTAATTGTGAGATCTAATGATCACATTTTTCTTCCTTTTTTTCTTTTCTTTTCTTTTTGCATTCCTGTGTACTATCTTTGACTTAGGCTTGCATCTTAATTCTAGGTGACGTGCATCTTGTATCTACGTATTGCACTAGTCTTATTGCTCCGTACTTTCTTTGTTCTCTGTGTTACTGTCAATCAACTTGCAATTTTCCTGGGGATTTTCCTGGAAGCCTTGCTGGCATGAATGCTTGAGGGCTTTATAAATGCTATATTGATACTGAAGGACCTTAGGGTGTGCATTAGAAGAATATGATGCCGTGGATGTGTTGCTGAACTTAGGCTGTTTCTGGGCTTTCTTCTCAGGGTTACTGTTGGCTTTCTGGACATCTCTCACCTTGCCTGACCTGTAGTTTCTCGATCATCTCTTATCCATTGAGCTGGCCACCATTTTGAGGTTCTTATTGACGGAATTTTTTCTTGTGCTATAGACGCTGATCAAAGAGAACAGCTTGTGACTCCAAGCCCCATGTCACAGGCTTGTTTAATTCTTACCATAATGGGAATCCCTGTGTATAGTGGAACCTCTATTGGTGTAATAAAACAAACGGAATAAAAATGATTTAATTTTTAATGACTTTTCCAGCTGTATAATTGGGTTGGTATAATGCAGTCTATACATATAATTTTGTTCCCCCCAAAAATGGAAAACATACCAGAGCAGAAGGCATACTTTGACATTTATTAACATGCAAATTAAAGATACTATTGCACAGAAGGGATAGTGCCAGAATGCCAAGTGGCAGTTTCCCAGTGTATGTTACAGGATAGCGGGACTAATTATCTGTTCTTTCAGTGAGAACCAACTGGTCTGGAACTAAGTTGGTGGGGGTTGTTTGGAAAATGTAGGTACATTACTAAAAAAGGGCGTTGTCCTACATGTGCCCTTTGGTAGGTATTAAAATGCAAACTTAATTTCTTAATTTCTCTGTACTTGACTTTGCATATGTAACATCTATACAATGCATTTTTAAATCATGATTTCAGGGTTTTATAAAATGTTACAAACTCTGTCAGGGAAGAAGGGATAAAGACAACACTGCCTGTCCTACCTAAGGTTTAAAGTTTGGCAGTAGCTTAGGTGGCTGTGTTACCTTGAGCACCACAACAGTGAAAGGCTGTCCTATCCCACTGACGTCTCTCTGTAAGTGTACCTGCCGCTAGAGGGGAATGGAAGCACGCGTTTTGCCCCTGGTTTTCCCAGCTGCTTCTGCCTTAGAAAAGTGGTGTCTTGAGTGCACAGTCTTGGGTCTTGGAAGAGCCTGTTCTCTCATGGTTCTGTCCCTTTTTTTTTCCAGGTTTGTGAGGTCTCCCAAACTTGCCTCCATATCTGTCTCTCTTGTCAAGAGTTTTTCTTCCACTCCTCTATTATTCCTTCCCATTAATTGTTCTCTTATTTGTGACCTATGACATCCTTCCTTGTGTCCCCCCCCTTCTTTCCTTCCATTTCTGCCGTTCTGTCCCCAGCACCTGGCTCTGCTCTCCTCCCTATCTTGTGCTCCTGAAGTTGCTCTGTTCTGCATGACTTGCCTCTTCTGCCCCTTCCTTTTCATTGAAATCAGGCTGCTTTCTCCCATGTTTCCTGGAGAATAAGACAAGAGATTTGGGGTTTTTTTTCCTCTCTGAGTTTTATTCTGATAATTAATGCTGTACAATCCTCTGGGAAGCTGGAAAAGCATCAGTGGAGTCCTGCATCCCTGTAGTCCTAGAGTGAAAAGGATACAGCCCAGTTGATGGGAGCTGTGTGGGGCTGGAGCATACTCACTGCAGGGACTGGAGAACTGAATTACCAAACTCTTCGTGTCTCTACTGAGTGACTGAAATTATCTGGGTATAGGTGACTCCATCGAAGTTAAGCTGGTTTTGAATGGTATGGGGAAAAATGCCCCTCTAAACTGAGAGGAACAGTAGAGAGGTCCTAGAGCTTCTTAATGAAACAGTAATAATGCTGTAGTTAAAGTGGCTTAAATAAGGCTTCTGAAGGCGTCTGTTTGTACCATCTAGGCAGGCACCTGATTTAAGGTTTGCTGGAGGTCTATGAGTTTACGTGGTCAGTGATCAAAAATAGATTCCCAGATGATGATCTAAAGTATTTTTTTACTTGGCATAGTCTCTAGAATAGTATGCTTTTTGGTGTTTGCTTCTTATACAGGAACTTAAATTATAGTTCTAAAGTGAAGAGGTATGAAAAAAGTACTAATTTCTTAAGGGTAACAGATGTATTCTTAAAAAGAAAATAAAAATGAATGCACTGTGTCCTACATGTCACCGTGAGGCAGATAAATGTCCCAAAATTTCAGCCCAGTGACGTTAGCTAACTGCTAGGAAGACCCTGAATTTATGTAGTCCTGTAAATAAGCGTTAGCATTTTCACAACCTCGTATGTGCTGTTCACTGTCTGTGGGAAAGAAGTTGCTGGATAATTAATGTAGACAAGTAAGGTAGAAAAATCATCTGCTAAAAGTTTCCTTTGAATTGTTAAATTCAACATTTGTTAAGACAGAAGAGAGATTAAAGAGAAGGTGTCAGGATCAGCATTTATCAATCACCTAGTCCAGGAATCGTGCTGCTATTTGCAAAAAGTAAAACTAGTTTTCAGGATGCAGAAGTCAGGCTGAGATATCTGGTCAAATCATACAAATTTAGTAAATGAAACAAGCTTTCTTTTGTATGTGTGTGCTTAATGATTAAGAAATTAGTGATAGCAAGCTGTGAGTTACACTGAGTGTATGCCAGAAAGCCTGGGGAAATCAGTATTGCAATCCTTCTGTTCATGTCATCTGTAGAATTTGCTCACAAGGATGCAGGGACGGATGAGGAATGAAAGGCTTTTATGATGACTGTCTGTGAAAAGCATTAATTACCTCTGTCATGTGTAAATGGACCAGTATATTTCATAAATTTTCTTGGCCAGAACGATTGACCTAAAACCACTTGATCCCAGTGATGAGGAAGAAGCGAGCAATATTTTTCTGTGGATTACAGAATCCCCTTTGCTTTATCGTGGAGATAAGATGTTCTAGAGAAAAGTGGGAAAAAAAAAAAGTAATATTCCAAATAAGTTTTAGATGCTCTCACATCATGCCTATGAAATAACTGGTTAAGACATGAATCCCAGTTTGAACCCCAATCGGAGAAGTTATTTGATAAAAGCACGTGTTTCTGCTAACACCTCTCAGAAGTCCTTTCTCCAAAGAATAAAATGCTGGGCTATAAACTACATTAAACTTCAGAACTAATTTTTACCAAAATTCCAAGTGAACTGAATCAAGAGGGAATAATCATGCTTTTCTGGTGTTAGTGTTGCAAAACATTGTTTAAAGGTTAAAATAAAATGTATTCTGAATGTCTAAATGGTGTAAATACATCGAAAAATAAAAAAGATAAGTGCCTGAAGTTAATCAGAGACATCTTTCAAAAGTAGTCTCTAAAGAAAGACCACACTTATTTTTTTTATACAGTTGTTTGTCCCTTGGCAGACTAAAATATAAGGATGGGGAATTTTGCATACTTATGGCCAGAGAAGAGTTGGTGACAGGCTTTCAGTACACATTACTGTCTGTTCTGTCCCACTCCTGTGTATTTGCAGTGCTGACACTGGGAATGGGATTTTGTAGCCAAACACAAGGGAGAAAGGCATCAGGTATAAAATGTGTTAAGTATTTCATATGTGCTGTAACAGATAGATGATCATTAGAATCATAGAATGGTATGAGTTGGAAGGGACCCGAAGGATCACAGTGTTCCAACCCCCCTGCCACAGGCGGGGCCACCATCCTCCAGGCCTGGATCTACAAAAGGTTGCCCAGGGCCCCATCCAACCTGGCCTCAAACACCTCCAGGGATGAGGCATCTACCATCTCTCTGGGCAGCCTGTTCCAGCACCTCACTACTCTCTCTGTAAAATACTTCCCCCTAATATGCAATTTAAACATTTCCTCCTTCAACTTTAATCCATTCCCCCTTGTCCTGCCATTATCTACCCTTTTAAAAAGCTGATTCCCCTCCTGTTTCTCTGCTCCCTTCAGGTACTGGAACACTGCAACGAGGTCCCCACCACAGCCTTCTCTTCTCCAGGCTGAACAAGCCCAGCTCCTTCAACCTCTCTTTGTAGGGCAGGTGTTCCAGCCCTCTGATCATCTTTGTGGCCTCCTCTGAATCCTCTCCAACAGTTCTACGTCTTTCTTGTATTGCGGGCCCCAGATCTGGACACAGGACTCCAGATGGGGCCTCACGAGGGCAGAGTAGAGAGGGACAATCCCTGTCCCTGTTGACCACCTCTCTTCTGATGAAGCCCAGGATACCATTGGCCATGCGAGCTGTGAGAGCACACTGCTGGCTCATGTAAAGTTTCTCATCCACCGGAACCCCCAGGTCCTTCTCAGCAGGGCTGCTCTCAAGGAGCTCTTCTCCCAGTCTGTATCTATATCTAGGATTCTTCTGGCCCAAGTGCAAGACCTTACACTTGGCAGTGTTGAACCTCGTTAGGTTCCCCCGGGCCCATCTTTCAAGCCTGTCAAGATCCCTCTGGATGGCTTCCTTTCTTTTAGGGTGTCGACCACACCACTCAGCTTGGTGTCATCTGCAAACTTGCTGAGGGCGCACTCAATTCCATCATCCATGTCATTGATGAAGATGTTAAAGGGCATCAGTCCCAAGACAGACTCCTGGGGGACATCACTTGTCCCCAGCCTCCACCTGGAGGTAGACCCATTGACCACCACCCTTTGTCTACATTCTTTCAACCAGTCTCTTATCCACTGGATGGTCCACCCATCAAATCCACATCTCTCCAATTTGGAGATAAAGGTGTGGTGGGGGACTGTGTCAAAGGCCTTGCACAAGTCCAGGTAGATGACATCAGTTGCCTTCCCTTTATCTACCGATGCTGTCACTCCATCATCGAAGGTCACCAGATTGGTGAGGCACGACCTTCCCTTGGGGAAGCTGTGCTGGCTGTCCCAGATCACGTGCTCAGCCCTCACGTGCTCCAACATGTCATCCAGGAGGATCTGTTCCATGATCTTCCCAGGCACAGAGGTGAGGCTCACCAGCCTGTAATTCCCTGGGTCTTCCTTGCTCCCTTTCTTATACATGGGAGTGATGTGACCTTTTTTCCAGTCCCCAGGGACCTCACCCGACAGTCACAACTTTTCAAATATGATGGAGAGCGGCTCGGCAACCACATCAGCAGCTCCTTCAGGACCCTGGAATGCATGTCATCCGGCCCCATAGACTTGTAGACATTCAGTCTCATGAGGCAGTCTTGGACTTGCTCTGCCCTTACAGTGGGGGGGGGGATTTACTCCCCCAGTTCCCACCTAGAGGTCCAGGGATGCAAGGTTCTGGGACTTGAGAATTATGAGAATCCTGGCTGCCAGAGAAGGCTGAGGCAAAGAACTCATTCAGTACCTCAGCCTTCTCCACATTAGTTGCAGCCAATTCTCCATTCTCATTTACCAAAGGGGGTATGCTCTCTTTGACCTGTCTCTTCCAGCCAACGTTCCTGTAAAATCCCTTCTTGTTGTTTTTAACCTCCCTCGCCAAGCTCAGTTCCATCTGCGCCTTGGCTTTCCTGATCCCATCTCCACAAGTCTGAACAGCATCCCTGTATTCTTTCCAGGCTACACACCATTGTTTCCAGAGCTTGTACTTGCCTTTCTTTTCCCTCAGTTTGACCAGCAGGTCCTTGTCTAGCTATGCTGGTCTCCTGCCCCATTAAAGCAAATTAAAGCAAATTAAGTCCGGTGACAGGTTCACCAGTGGTGTGTGTTGACGAAAATTTGGTTTTGCCTACCCTCTGAGGTACATAATGCTTTTAGGTACCAAAGTTTTCTGGGAAAGTCCCAGCAGTGTTTTTGTTACTGGATATGCACACAGCCACCTGAGTTGAAGGCAGCTGCCTCTAATTCCTAAGTCGTGCAGGACTCTCCGTGTACAGCTTCAGTACTTCGCACACCTCGCCTTCAGGATTTTATCTGGCAGGCGTCCCCAGAGCATGACTAGATTTCACAGGAAGACAGTTTATATTTTGGTTCAGTCACATGGAAGGAGGGGCTCCATGTTACAATTCAGTGCTGAAATCTGGTATCTCCCCATCTAGGAGAGCACTGTAACTATTTGATTATACATGTTATAAGATTGTGCTCAACTAGGTTCTTCTACCTAAAAAAACCCCTCATGTGCAATGATCAGCAGTGTGAATTTACAGTACCCTTGCTACTCCCTGCTAGCTTCCTGCATGGGAATCAATTTGCATGTTTCAGTAAGGTGCCTTTTACAAAAGCCTTTTCACTGCATGCTCTGATGTACGCATGGCCTTTGCATCTGATCTGGAGCTGTAACTTTCTGACCATCATACTTAACTTTGCAGCCCCTTACATCACCCCCAAAGCTGGAGAAAAGCTGGCTACACCTACTGAACTTAATTCCTCTGTCCCTCAAGTTAGACAGTGGTAGATAAAAAAAACCTGCAAACATATGAAAACACAGGTATAGGAGTTGGTATTTAAGAGAAACAAAGTCGTCAATAGTTTGTAAAGCTGCCCGTTTGGACTAAGTGGTCACCTGTAGTTTAAGCTAACCATCTCAGCTTTACATGGAAAAGGAGTGAGAGTTTGCTGAGAGGTGTTTTCGAAAGCCAGTGCTCTGCAGCTGAGATAGTTAAGTGTGTGAGCTCTTCTACTTGCGTTCATTATGAAGTCAAGTAGGGTAATTTAAGCATATTGAAATATAATATTTGAATCTTGTGGAATGATTTAATTTTCCCTGTGTGAAACTGGAAAAATCAACATTTTACCATGATGTGCCCCAAATGGCAGTTTCAAAAGGGGAAAAAAAAATCCTATCCAATCACGCTGAGAAAAATCTAGGGCTCGGTAATTTTGCAAGTTATTAACTTATTTATGAGTGTAAGTATAAGAACCATCTGTTAAGCATTCAGTCTTCGTTACATTTTGACTTTTAAAGAGTTTCACGCTACTGTGAGAAATGAAAATTTTTAATTACCCCCTTCTGTGCAATCGTCATAATTTCAGTGAAGCTTCTGAGAATTTTGGCATCTTTTAGAACAGGTAGGCAGCAATCTGCTTTTCTTTCTGTAGCACTGTTATCTGTGTGAGACTCTGTGTATCAAATCACCATTCTGCAGTTAGAAGGAAGGTATTGGATAGAACTCTGCATTATGGTGTGCAGTTTTGGACCACCATATAGTAGTTTTCAATTTTGCTCTGACAGTTCAGTTCACTCACCTGTCAGCTAATCGCATCTTTACAGTCTCTTGTCTGCCTTCTCTTTATTTTCTCATAGATTCTTATGTTTCTTATTGATCCATCTGAGGAATAATGGTCCGCAATGGGTGCAGAGTGTCCTGCCTATCTCACTGGTATCTCAAAGAATCAAGATTTAAGGCTTCAATGCTTAATACAGGAACTGGGAAACACCTTCCTGGTTTACTGGGTCTGAACGCGTTTTCTGTGCTTTAAAGTGGCAGAAAACCCGGGTGATTCCTGCTGCATGTTCAGCTAGGCTGAGGGGCCTAATGTCTCCTTAGAATCTACTTTTTATGTTAGATAGGATACATGCTCATTTTCTCATCTGCTTTTTCACCCTCGTAGGGGTGGTGATTGCAGAGAAGTCAGAAATCTGCCTTGTAGAGCTTAGTTTGCAGGGTAATTGTAGCTCCGCGTGCACTTTGCTTGGTGATAGATGCTTTTCTCTGACAGTTAGGCAGGGGGCTTTGGCAAAATGCTGGGAGCTCTCTGTAGGAGATGATTAATGGGACTGGCTGCAGGCATGGGAGCTGATGTGACAGACCTCAGCGGCATGTCCTGCTAAGTACCGGAAACTGTTCAGAGATAAAGGCGAATGTCCTACAACAGGGAAAGCACCAAGTCAGAAGGTAGGTAATGTTCAGGGTTGGATTTGGTGGGTCAGACTGGGAAGGCAGTAGAAATCCCTTGGTGCTCAGTGACCAAGATGAATAGCGGGTAACAATCTGTGTGACTTTGTGCTTGGGAACAGCCCTTGGAAAGACTGCGGTAATGAGCTGGTGGCCTGTGAGGTTTGACAGAGGTAGAAAGACCTGTGAGTGTTTATATGTAAGGGAACCTGGCTCAGGAGTTGTCCTTGTCTGTCTGAATTGGACTGAAGGACTTGGATGTCTCCCAGTCTGGGTCACAGAGGAGGGGGAAAGAGGCCCGTGTCTGTTATAGCTCATAGTCCCTGGAAAACACATGGTTAAGTAGGAACTGTGGCCTTCTGTTCAAATTCAACTATTTCAGAGCCTGTGTCATCTTTTCTTCTCTTGTCAGAATCAATGTGGGATGTGATGATTTAGGAAATGGCAGCAAATGCTGTGGTTGAAATATTTCTAGACTTCAGAATAGGCTCTGCAACAGATCATAAATGTCATGAACACATATCAAGTATTCTAAAATAGCAGATTATTTTAAGAAATAACATCAGATCATGTATTTGGAGATCTGTGCTTGCCCAGAAGAAAAAAAACATGCTTACGGCTGACCGTACAAATTCTCATATATGAATGTCATATGAGTAATCTTCTTCATATGGATAATCTCAAAAATGACTCCTCCATTGTAACTTGCTGCCACACAGTAATGCCAAAATTTATTGTCTAAACTGGGACTTATTTTTGCAGTGAAGCTGAATTAGTCCCTAGCTGTGTATGGCTGTATCTGGCTCCTGAAATCACTGTACCTTGACGTCCCCCAGAACTGGAGATCTCCAGTCAAATATGCCTTGCCCAAGGGGTATAAGGCCTGGGAGGAGGCAAAGCCTAGCAGGGTCCCTCACAAGCTCCATCACCTCAGCTGTGATAGGCACTGTAATGCACTGTCCTTACTGGGGGCAGCAGGAGTTGGGAAGCGCTTGACACCTAGCAGGGTACAAGTGTCCATCATCCTGAGGTAAATGGGGTATGTAACTCTTCCCTCCTCCTCCTCAGAACTTTGACCTCAGCCTTTTAGAACTGGGAATATGTGTGGACAGGTAGACCGATGTTTACAGAAGTCTGAACAGCCCTGTACCAGCATCCCCATGCTTTGTGCTACCGCCTCACTCATCACGTGTTTGTGTTACACCCCTCTGCTGATTCCTGCTAGTGGGAATTCTGCAGATCTAGTGAACATGGCCAACAAAGACAAATTAAGGGAGAGGAGAATTTTGCCCACAGCTATGGAAGAAGAGAGTTAAGGCTTGTTGTTTTAGCTCTGTGGGACGCCACAGTGGTACATGCAGCATGTTAATGTTAGGGTGTTTTATTGTATCGCTCTCTCACGCTGTGTTCATTTGTAGGGACAACATGACTTCCATAATATTTATTTTAGGGTCATTTTATTACTTTAATAATGCAGATTTAGATTGTAATTAAAGCCTGTGTGATTTGTTTTAATAGCTTGCAGCTTGGTTCAGCATATGTTTTGATATTATAAAACTTCTTCAATAGACAATGAATTCATTTGTCCCTTTTACTTATAAAAATGCATGTGTACTTCATCAGGTTTATTCTTTGTGAATTTTATGAGTGGGGAATTAAATAATAAAGTCACATGCAGACATATGCCAAATTTGGGACTTGATTGATTATGACTGCCCTCGTGAAAGAAAGAACCGAGAAAACAAGTAATCGTAATTGTATTTAATATTAGAATAATAACGTTTTGCATGTTTAACCACATCTTAGGAATTATTCCAGTCCTGAGTCATATGGTACTGTTAAAATAGATTGCTGATTAGCATAAATTTCTATGGTATTATGGATTTCATGCTTTTTTCTTAATAGTCATATATACAAAGTTACTCTCTCTAAAGCTACACCTTTCAATTAAGTTGGGTTGTTCCTTTTTCCATTGTTTTGTAAGGGCATTCTCTGCCTAGTGACATAATCCTTACTGCCCTTTAGCACACTTCATACAAAAGAACAATTTTTATTCCCTTTTTTCAATTTCCAGTATTTTCTGACAATGAGCTTATGTTGTCCACATCATCTGCTACAAAGATTATTTTCGCTTTCAGTTCCTTTAAACTGTTTCTCTTGTAACAGGACCCAGACCCACGAGGTGTTGAACATTCCTGATGAGGAATCAGGTACCTTCAACAATATGTGACTGCAAAGTGTACTCCTAAGCAGCTGAAACAACATTTGGTGAGAGTTTAATAGACTTTATTGTGACACCTAAATATCACACACCAAGGCAAAGGCTCCTTTATCAATTTTGTTTTCCATCTACATACTACAGGGAAGAGAACTGGAAAAGCACTGAACTAACAGGGTTATTTCCCCTCTCTCTATCCCTCTTTCCCATGTTTTTTTGTTTGTTTTGGGTTTGGTCTTCTGGGGTTTTTATACGTTCAAGAGAGAATTAGGGAATCCTGTCTTATTCCAATTTTGTTTTAGTATCATTCTTAGTATTCCAGTCTGAATAGCTTCAGTGGTAGCCATCAGCTACTTTCATTGCTCTGGAGCCTACTACGTAGCAAAATGTCTGATGAGAGGATGTTATTACCATCATCTCCAAAACTGAGTGTGTAGATATTTGGAAGCTACATTTGCTTATTGTTTAAGAATCCTAGATCAAATTATCTTGAATTTTGGGATTGGTAAAAGCACAATTGAAGTCTGAGTCATATACAATCAGTGTTTTTTATCTGTCACTTATGCTGCCTCAGAAATCCCTCTTTTGTATATTACTAAGAAACTGAGAGACTTTATATGGCATTTTGTTTTCATGTCATGGTAGACACATGTCGTGGTTTCACCCCGGCTGAGGGCCAAGATCCACGCAGCTGCCTGCTCCTTAAAGGAAAAGAGCAGGTTAAAGGGAAGGGGGGGGGGGGGAAAGAAGTAAGGGAAGGGAAAAGGAAGAGGAAGGGGCAAATAACCCCAAAATCAAGAAATTAAGAGGCCCGTGGGTTGGGATAAGGATAGTTTACTAAGATAACAGAAAGATACAATGTAACAATGCTAACAGGACTTCAAAGCAAAAATATATGAAGCTGTTGATACACAATGCAGTTTCTCACCAAACCACACAACTCAGTCCGTGCCACCCAGAGCCGTCCCAGAACCCGACCATCCCCCAAGAACCGCGTGTCCCGGAGCCGCTCTAGGCCTTCCTCCCGTCAGCCCCCCCGATATCCTGGGCAGGACGTAACTGGCGTGGAATACTCTCTTTGGTCAGCTCGGTCACCTGTCCTGGCTTCGCCCCTCCTTTCTCATGAAGAGCTGAGAAAGTCCTTGACTGTCTGACAGCAACTAGAAACATCAGGGTGTTATCAGCACTACTCCCATTTTACTATCAAACACAGCATTCATCCGCTGTTACAAATGAAATTAACTCCATCCTGACCAAAACCAGGACAACACATTAAAAAAGTTTAAATGCATTTGAACTGGGTCAAAAAAACCAACCATAGAGTTTAAGCCTTCATATGTTTCACTGCAGTCTTCTAAGAACGAACAGGCACACACACACATTTATTCTTCGTTATTTTCAATATGCTCTTAAATATACTGTCTTTGTTTGCCCACCCATGTGTGTGCAGTTCTACAGGAGGCACCAGCTCTGAAGTTAAACCTTAAACAGGTCAAAAGATAATAGTTTATTATTTTTCTTAGGCAGTTCAGGGTCTAAACTGCTAATGCTCTGAGATGCTTAATGCTATTTATCTATATAACTAAAGAGTGTAAGAATTAGAGGGAAAGATACATGCGCACACACACACCACACACCCCCCAAAAATCTAGAGGCTCATGTCATATAACCAGTAAGAAAAAAATAGTGAGGAGGTGAAGTGTTTTATGGTTGCTGACCACGAATTTGTAGCCTACCACAGAGGTCTGGCCATAGAAATCTTCATTGGTGGAACATCTGTGCTCCCTGGGAAGCAGGACATTCAGTATTATCATTGGTCTGGTAAAAATTGAATCTCTACCTCCATTTATTTTTAAGATGGATTAGAAATAGGTTATGAGAAGACATTTTACCACACGTGATAAGAACTGACTAGATCCAGGTGCCCCAGAGGACTTTTCAATTTTGGTTGTTTCTAAGGAGGAACTGTGTTGCAAAGCCAACCATCCTTGTGCTGTTCTTCACTAGGTTTGCCTTGAAAAAAAGAAAAAGGAGCCTTTATTTGTTTTGCTACTGGATTTGTTGAAGTTTGGAAAGATGGTGGGATTAAGTAACTAATGGCATTATAGGTGCTGTCCAGTTTGGAAGGTAAGTAGCTACTGTTGGGACACTCAGTTGTGATGAAAGGGCTTGTTTCTCAGGCAGTCTTTTCCAAAATCTGAGTCAGAGCTTGGGCTTCAGGTTCAGACCCATCTCTCATCTGTGTCAACCGTAGCTGTTTCACTGCCTAGAGGTGTCTTGGTGATATAGAACAAACCTGTGGTGGTGGTGTTTACTCCTCCCCATCCACCAGCGAAGCAATATTGAGGAGCCGGTTTGAACCACTGGCCATCAGTCAGAGCGGTTACTGTGCTAATGAAAATTTGGAACGCCGTTACGAACTAAAGTGCTTGGCAGAAGCAGGAATTTCTGTGCTGTTTATGAGGTATATAAAAAGGTCAGTGTTACTTTATAGATTTTTAGCCTTAGCAGCATTTTCTTTTTTTATGATTTACTTGTTTTCCAACTACCACTTTTTTTTTTTTGTCCTGGATACGTAATGTAGCTTTTTTGATTGGTTGGTGTGTTTCTAAATTCCAGGCACATTTTGACTGTGTTATTAAGAAAACATTGCTCCTGGAATAATAAATGATGAGGTTATTTTAAGCAGTTGTCTTACATTTTCTAAATCTGCAGAAGAAAGAATCAGCACAATGAAAGAATGATCAAGACTGGGCTTCTTTTGTTTTAACAGGCAGGCCATCAGTTGGCCTGCTGGCAAAGCTCCATTCATTGTAATGGACCTACATGCATTTCCAGAAGTTGCAGATTTGGACAATTACTTCTTAAATGTTTCAGAATCCTTGACTTCTCATCTGGCATTGCCAATGTTGCGAATTACAGAATTTGTTTTGTGATACTGACCTGCCCCTCTATAAATAAAGGGAAGGAAATTATTTTTTTTTAGGCCACTGGATAGTAAAGGCTTTGGATACACTAGAAATATACTGAGCCCATACACATAGAGGTAGTTTGTACCTCAGTTGAAATACAGCTGTTTAAGTGCAGTATTCAGATGAGAAGGGTGTGATATCTCCTATTTGAAAAAAAAAAAAAATCAATTTTTTTTTTCTTGATCATCTTAGTAATTGTTTCGAAGGGGGGAAAAAAGTAATTCCTGAAGGGCTATTTTACCCTACCAGGTGCTTAGATTTTGGGAGGCACTGATACATTCTGAGTGGCAGAGCCTCATATGCCCTGTCAAGTACAGAGAGCTGCGAAGTGGTGGTGGTTTCATAAGACTGCACCCTTCCCTGCTCTGACTGCCCCAGAAGAATCTACTTACTCTCCTTTTCTTAGCTTTTTATTTCTAGGTACAGAACTGCATGCTAAAGGAGCACAATTATACCCCGTTGATTTAAAGGACACCTTATTATTTTAATAGTCGAGTGACCGTGCTCCTCCTGTGTGGCCTACAGTACATAGGTATAACACAGTAAGAGCAGCTGTGAAAACAGTCTGCCTTCCCTGTGTTTAGATACCTATCTGTGGCTAGGGAGCACCAGAGGAAGTCAAAACTCCAAGACTATAATGAGGGTAGGGAATGTACAGTCGGTGCATTTCTTCCAAATCTTGCTAAGCGAAGCAGTTTGAAGGCTTGTCTTTTTGTCCTGCCAAGTTTACCAATCTGAGCTCTCTCAGACAGGTTATTGTGTGCTTAATCTCATTCTCCCGAAGACAGGCCCCTCCAGTGCTGTCTTTGGAGACCTGATGTGGGAGAGGAATAGTTGATTTAGTAGAAGCTGATCAAGTTAATCAAGATTTTTTTTTGAACTGAAGCGTAGATACTCTTTCCCGTGATTATGTACCCTTTCCAGAACAACTCTTTCTAGAAAAA
The DNA here is from genome assembly GCF_964237585.1 of Gallinula chloropus. Lineage (NCBI taxonomy): Eukaryota > Metazoa > Chordata > Aves > Gruiformes > Rallidae > Gallinula > Gallinula chloropus. Next base: position 52,401,774 of record NC_140088.1, on the reverse strand, counting down.
AGGCTGTCCTTTGGTTTTGCCCCAGTGATGTATTTTGGGTTTTTTGGTCTGGAAAAGCTACAAAGCTGAGCACAACCTTGACAACAAAGCATGCAGATGTATTTGATAGGGCATCCCTAATTCTGCCAAGATTTTGCTGCCTTTCATAAATCGGGCATTTGAGAAATGCCTTAAAATCATTCTCTGGTCTTGATACTAAGATGTATGTGTCGCAGGTGTCCCGTTGGGCTTTCAGTCATCTGATGTGGATGTTAAGTAAGGTGTCACCAGAATATGCAACCTTCTCTTTAGAGAGGAGCTGTTGCCAGTACCTGCCTGGTGGTGAGCAAACAGATCATCTGGGCATTTCATTCAGCATCTGCCATCCCCTAGGACCATTACAGCATGTTTGCATTTGTTGTTCTAGCCATTTGAAAGTAGCTACTGCTGTTCTCTAGTTCACACTCTATTTATTGCTAGGGGAAGCTATGTATTCTCATTTAATATATTTTAATTGGTTTACTTTATGGGCTTAGAAGCAGTAGCAGGGCTGTAAAACAAGCAAAAGCTTAGATAAACACCACAGTAGGCTGGTGAATGGTTTTAGGGACCCAGCTTTCTTCCATAAGTTGTATGTAGGTACTCAAGCTACAGAATTTTGATATGCTATATATTATTTTCTCTCTTTATCTGCAGATGCCCTTCAGATCACTGGAACATATGCACTTGAACTAGATGATTGTTGGAAGTCCCTTCTAACTGAACTATTCTATGTACTGTCCCAGGCGATAGCATTCTTCCTCTTGGTTCTGACTCTTTTAGTCACAAGTTATGGCTTGATTGTCACTCACTTTAGTCTTTCCATCACCATTATCAACTTACTATAACAATGTCTTGAAACACTAATTGGGATAAAATCCTGTTCTGGTGAAGAGAAAAGTTAGAGGATGAGACAATGCTCAATATGTAAGGCAGTCAAAATAAGTCAAAAATTAATTAGATTGTATAGGTCAGAGGAGAACCTGTATGGAATTACAATTATTCCAGTCCCATTTACTTGTGTCTTCATAGGTTCTACCTATTTGCCTTAACTTCTTCTACCTTGCTACTCTGTTAATGCTGTGGTTCTTCAATAGATAAAGTACTTATGTAACTTGGCTGTATTTTAAGAAGTATCCATTTAGTAAACAGCCTCTTGGTCATTCTGTTACCTTTTAATGTAATACCAAATTCTCATTGCAAGTTTATAGTTTGGTAAGGCCAAGTACAAGGTCCTGCACATGGGTCAGGGCAATCCCAAGCACAAGTACAGGTTGTGTGCTGAATGGATGGAGAGAAGAAAGAAGAAGGACTTGGGAGTGTTGGTGTATGAGAAGCTCAACATGAGGGGGCAATGCATGCTTGCAGCCCAAGAAACCAACCGTATCCTGGGCTGCATGAAAAGAAGCGTGACAAACAGGTCCAGGGAGCTAATCTTCCCCTTCTAGTCTACCCATGTGAGACCCTACCTGTAGTACTGCATCCAGCTCTGAGGTGTCCAGCATAGGAAAGACAGGGACCTCTTGGAACAAGTCCAGAGACGGCCATAAAGATATAGGGCTGGAGCACCTGTCCTATGAAGACACTGGCTAAGTAACAGTAGAATTACCTCAACATTTAATTAGTAGTCTGAGCTTGTTCTTGGAGGGTGTTGCAGTTTTGTGAGGCTGTGCTGCTGAGATGGTTTCTTTAAGCAGCAGTTACAGTTTTGTGCCAGCCTAAACTATAAACAACGAGCAATTCAAGGCCAAGCTTGCGGCGCGAGAGATAGTCATAGAGCCTTTGAGAATCACATACAGGAGAAAACAACCCAGAAGCAGCTGCATTTTGCCACCAGAGAAGGGAGCGAGAAGATGTAACGAGCTGTGCAGACACCAAGGCTGGAACAGGGCGGGGGAGGAGGCGGCCCAGGTGCCTGAGGGAAAGATGTTCCTGCAGCCCATGGAGAAACCCATGGAAAAGGTCAAGACCCCACCTGCAGCCCGTGGAGGGGCTCCACGCTGGATGGAGCAGGTGGAGACATAGAGGAGATGCTGTGACCCTACTGGTGGAACAAGCCCCTGCCAGCACTTGCAGCCATGAGGAGAATCAGAGACACAGAAATGAGAGAGGTATTTGCGTTGGAACAGGTTTGCTGGGAGGAGGCTTGGAACCCCGTGGAGGACTGGGACTGAGAGACACTGTGATAAAGAGATGAAGCCCTGTGGGAAAGGATTCATGTTGGAGAAGTTCGTGGAGGACTGTCTCCTGTGGGTGAGGCCCCACGGTGCAGCAGGGGAGGGTGTGGAATGAATGCCCCCCACCCTCCCCACCCCGCCCTGGCCGAGAATGAAACCAACTTGCAAGGGACTGACTGAAGCCCCCACCTCCCAGTCCCTGCCCCCCTGTGCCGCGATCGGGGGGAAGAAGGTAGTGAAATCATGACTAGAATGAAGTCTGCTAAGGAGGGAGCAGGGGGGAGGTTAGAGGTGTCTTAAGATCTGGAAGAGGAAAACAGCTCATGAAGAAGTAACCGAGAACCCCATTTTTCCCCAGTCCCTGCACCCCTGTACTGGGAGCGGGGGAGAAGGGAGCAAAATTCTGACTAAGGTCTGCTAAGAAGGGAGTGGTGAGGGGAAAGTGTTTTAAGATCTGGTTGCGTTTGTTTTAAGATCTAGTCACACCCCCAAATCTGGTTTTCACTGTTCTTTGTAGTGTAGTGTAATAAATTAGGTAGTTTCTCTCTTCTTCACGTTGTGTTGAGTCTGTTTTGCCCATGTCATTGCTGACAGAATGATCTCTCCCTGTCCTTATTTTGTCTCCTGAGCCTCTTAATATATTATTTTCTCCCCTGTCCAACTAAGAAGGGCAGTAATAGACTTTGGTGGGTGTCTGGCCTCCAGCCATGGCTAAACCACCACAGTCTCTTAATCCCAGGGTTGTGGGTTCATGCCCCGTGTTGGGCGCCAAAATAGACTGTTGTGGTTTTATCCCAGCTGAGAGCCGAGATCCACACAGTTGCCTGCTCTTTAAAGGAAGAGAGGAAGGAGAGAAGTGGGGGAAGGTGAGGGGTGAGGGAAGGGAATGGGAAAGGAAGAGGAAAAAAACCAACCCAAAACCAAGAAACCAAAAACCTGTGGGTTGGGATAAGGATATTTTACTAGAATAGCAGAAGGATAAAATATAGCAACACTACCAGGACTTTAGAGCAAAAAATATATGAAACTGGTGATATGCAATGCAATTTCTCACCGAACCACACAACTCAGGCTGTGCAGCCCAGAACCGGACCGTCCCCCCAAAAAACAGCATGTCCCGGAGCCACCTGCTCCTCCTCCCACCAGCCCCCCTTTATACTGAGCATGACATAATTGGCATGGAATACACCCTTTGGCTAGTTTGGGTCACCTGTCCTGACTTCGTCCCCTCCTTTCTCATTAGTGGGGAAATATGAAGAACTGAAAAAGTCCTTGACTGCTTGACAACAACTAAACACATCAGGGTGTTATCAGCACTGTTCCCATCCTAACACCCAAACACAGCATTCCATACGCTGCTACAAAAGAAGTTAACTCCATCCTGACTGAGACCAGGACAGAGGGGTAGCACGACATGGAAAGGATCATCTTAGCTTAAAATGGAAGGGTGTTAGCTGTGTAAATTGGGATATTTTTTTTTGGCCATATAGCAGAAAAGACTGTTTCAGCTGTTTTGAATGCAGAAATCTGCAAAGACTTGCAAGATTTACGTTCTTTTTAATCTCTTCATCCTCTCCCCAATGTCTACCTTGTTCTTGTCCTTGCATGCTACCATGAAAACTGCTATGTTAGCGCATAGCATAGCATATATATATAGCACATAACACACACTTTCAGCAGATGAAGCAATCAGCAATATCTTTACTCCCCGCAACAATGCTAGCCAAGGCCCCATTCAGCTCACTGTGTCCAAGTCAGTATTCCCTCATCCCCTTAGTATTCATGTTTTTAAAACACAGAAGCTGATTTTAGAAACGCTAAAGCCAATGAGAACTGTAAAAGCACCGCACCTCTGGGAATCCAGCCCACATCCCTTTTGTTTTGAGTGTAAGATGGATCCTAAATGAGAAACCTTTTATATTTTGGAAACTAAGAAGGAGCCGAAGCAAATTTCTTCATACTTGGCAAAAACAGAATTGCTCTTGATGGAGACCAAGCATGGAAAGTTCTAGACGGCAAGGTTTTATTTTTGTCAAAGTTATGACAAGTCTGAACATAAGAGTTTTGTGTAGAAATCTCTCATTTCACTATCTACAATGACAGTAGAATACATTTATGGGAAAAATAAAATGTGATAAGTTAGATTTATATTCACCAAACAATTACTAGTAAGCAAAAACCAAAACCAGATCAGCCTAATGATGTTTTTGTCAAGCGTAACAATTTTGGTTTGGCCCAAATACACAGATACAGATTTGGACTTTCTGTCACAAGTTGCCAAACATTTGTTTTCATTTAGATATGTGTATTAGTGCGTGTGCATATTGACAAAGGGGATTGACTCCAAGAAGAGAAGAGGTATCATCCAAATCCCAGCACAAGTCCTTCCATTGACTTCACTGGGAGTTGGATCAGCACCTTAGTGAGAATGTTCAAAAGAGAGCATCCAGAGTTAAAATATCAGTTCTTTATCCAACTCTCATTGAAATCAATGAAATCTTTCCATTAACTTCAATCACTCTTGGATCTAGCTTTAAAACACGAATTTCATATAATGGGACATATGGAGACTGTTCTAGTAAGTGTATTTGAACAGACAAGGGCACGAGAACTTAAGGACAGAGTGCCTAAAGCCAGTGTTAGCTGAACGCAAGCTATCAGAGGTTAGAAAGATGCAGAATTAGTTCTTAAAAGGGCACAATAAATCAGAAGTCTTCATTCCCTTTAAACCATTTTTAGGGCTTAAAAAGGATTATACTGTGTCTGCCTCCTTGTTGGTTCTGGTTAAGAAGAGCAGTCCCATTCAGGCAGCAGTTAGGCAGTGCGACTTAAGTGTACGCGTAACTCCTTTCTCAGGGAGGGGTGGAATTAAACACATGCTTTAGTGATTTCCTGACCTGCAGCTTTTATTTTCCTTCTGTGAATATTAGTGAAAGTACCTTTTTGTTCATAAGAACACTCATGAAAAGCACATTTTGAGCCCCTGGCTCAGATTTGCTTAATCTAATCAAGGAAGAGAAAGTCACATGATGTATATTAGGTAACCAGTTGCACAATTTGTGGGTGACCGTTAAATCATTTCAGATAGTAAAAAATTGTAATAACTTGCTGTGTGCTCTCAGATAATTCATAAATATAATAGAGAACTGCTCTGTAGTTCTGGATGTTCTCTTGGTGAGGAAGATTACAAGATAGGGAATATTTTTTGCTGGGAAATAGAAGCACCTGAAAGAAATTTCAGATGGACTGCTTTCTCATACAGCAAACCAAACCCATAATTTTCTCCAAATGTGGAAAGCACTTCCATTTTCTTCCTTGCTCAGAGTTTTCCTGATTGGAAAGAAATACACCCAAACTAAAAGGATTTGAAAAACATTGTGCTTAAAGAACACCTGTGGAAATTACAAAAGAGCTATCAATCCTCACGGATACCTGCAGGTATCGTTCAAGTTTTTTTATCAATTTTATTTATGCAAGCTCAGATGAATATGGCATTTGTAGGAAAATATGTGTATTTGTGAAACGCCTTTGAGAACACATGGGAAAGCATTTTTTATGTTTTATATATATCTATGTTCATATTCCATATGTTTTACTTAGACAAACTTTTAACCAAAGATTTCTGGGTCAAATGACCTCATTTACTGTTTGTAAATGAAGCTATCTAATCTGGCCCAGAGTCTTTTTATCATATGGTGCGAGTTGAACAAACTCATCTGTTGCTCAGGCTTACAATTACAAGAAGTTTTCCACTCAGCAGTTAAATGCGAGCTATGATCAGGACAGGGCTGTGATGAAGCAGAGATGCTACAGAAGAGTACTTCAGGTCCCAGACCTCAGTGTCACAAGGCTACTCGTTTTTCATCCTTTGCTTGGTTTATTTCAATGGGCTATGGCTGATGTCAACCTGGCACCCGGAATCCATAGGAATTGTGAAAAAGGGACAAGTTCTGGAGTTGTTAGCTGGCCCAAGCAGCTCTGTCCATCCGTCAAACAAGGGTTCTCTGTTATGATTGCAGAAAAGCACTTTGTAGGGTGAAGCAGCTGTGTCTTATCCCCCCATATCTCTCCAGGCCAATGCCCACGCCCCTGTTTCCAGCACCTTTGTACCACTGCAGGATGGCTTGAGGGGGAAACTCCTCATTAGAGTCTTTGTCCTTTCAGCTCTGATCACACATTTGCCAGGAAACTTCAACCAGCTGGGCAGGGGAGTTAATGTGAAAGCTGATGGCAGTGGGTAGATTAGACTGAGGGCACACAGAGACATAAAAATACTGATTTCCTGTTTTTTCTTTGGCTTACGAACCCTGCCTGCAAAATACCTGAACTGCTCCAGCCTCCGACCTGCATGGGAGCAGAGAGAAATACTTCCTTTATCCCCTGCTCAGCAGAACTCAGTTCATCCGGTGTTTTGCAAAGAGGATCTTGTAGTTTGCTTGAAGCAGAGGGTAGGGTACCTCCCTTTACTGTGAGATAGTCTTGAGTATGCTTGTCAACTTTACTGACTCCTGCTGTGGTTAGTGAATGGGGTCTGTTTTTTGAAGAGCCTGGCTAGATACAAAGCCCGTGGCATACAGATGTACTGAAGAGCATTCTGTAGTTTTTTCTCTTCAGTATTTTTTCTCCAATGTCTGCCATTTCACGTTAATCTGTTGAAGCTCCAGGGGATATTCTGTCCATACTTGTATGAAGTTCTGTCTCAGTTCAGAAAGACTAATCTCCAGTTAATCCCTGTTGAGGGAGACGTGTTTTTTGAAGACTTACAGGGAGAATGTCAGGCATTGGGACTTCAGGTTCCTGATCCTGGGCCGTTCTTTTCAACTGCTTTGAAACAAGGCATTTACATCCTTGCCTGTTGGGGGGAACAAAATTGCACGAGGAGGCCACACGTTTTACTTTCCTCTCTGGACATTTTAGCGTTTACCCTTTTAAACATTGTCATTGGATTAGATATCACAGTCTTCAAGGAGACTGGAATGAGACAGCTATGTTTGGCCCTTTACCAGAGAAATTGGGAATTGCTCTTCTATAAAATGCACAAAAAAGTACTTGCATGCTAGACTCCCTTAGAAGACAAGGACTTTGCACGTTTCAACACATTGTGGGCACTGTGGTGCGTTTCCTCAGCGTTCTGCAACATGCATCTCACCTCTGCATAGAGTATGGGAGAGCAGTTGCACACTGTTGCAGCACTGACGTAGGAAGAGGCAGCAATGTTGAGCATGGACAGACGAGCTAAAAAAAGTAGTGAACTTGAGTGCAGGGGAGAGAAACTTGTTATGTTAATGCTTGAAGGGTTAAGATAGGATCCTGTTGCTTTTAAGTGGAAGAGAGGCAGATCATGATTCGAGACAGGACAAAGATGTTTTGTGTTGTGGTGTATGTTCATTCATACCATAAAAGCTGCAGAGCTGTGTTGTCCACTGGACAGAGCAAGGACAAGGTTGAGCTAACTCCTGTCAGCCTTCCAAATTAAAACATTGAACCCAGAAATACTCGGCTGGGACAGAAATGAAAATATTCCCAAGGAACATGGGTTTATGGCCAGAATTTGGTGTGGGGTTTTTTAGCTGAATAAAGACACAGAATTTCAGAATTACAGTGACTCAGCAAAGGTCATCTATAGGAGACTACATTATCATCTCTATTTCCATAGACAGAGAATGGCTAATGATTTATCCTCTGTCTTCAATTTGAAAGTTTGCTTTTGAACCAGTCTGGGTTTGATGCCAGGTTTGACTGATGCCACTGAGTGCAGTGAACCAGCGTTTAGTTAGTTTATGTCTAGTTTGTGTATGTCTCATGGTATAATGTAACAACAGTGTTGTGAAACAAATGTCTGAAAGATAATGTAATACAAAGTGCAAGTGCATAAGGAGAAAGTGACAAGAAGCTGATTAGAGGGCTGGAGCACGTCCCCTACATAAAAAGGCTGAAGGAACTGGGCTTGTTCAGCCTAGAGAAGAGAAGGCTGCAGGAGGACCTCATTGCAGCCTTACAGTACCTGGAGGGAGCAGAGAAACAGGAGGGCAATCAACTTTTTAAAAGGGTAGGCAATAGCAGGAAATGGATTAAAGCTAAAGGAGGGAAGGTTTAAATTGGATATTAGGGGGAAGGTTTTTACAGAGAGAGTGGTGAGGTGCTGGAACAGGCTGCCCAGAGAGGTGGTGGATGCCCCATCCCTGGGAGTGTTCGAGGCCAGGTTGGATGGGGCTCTGGGCAGCCTTGTGTAGATCCAGGCCTGGAGGTTGGTGTCCCTGCCTGTGGTAGGAGAGTTGGAACTCTGATCCTTGGGGTCATATAAAATGCATATAAACTCAACTGTGTATTTGTACTAGTTACAGAGATCACCTAGTGTATGCCCATTTCATAATTCAAGTGCATAAATAGGTAATTTGCTTTCAGGCATAGCCTGCCTTCATGTGCTCTGTTGTTTATTTCCCAACAGTAAGTAGGGGTTTTGTACTCCCAGCTGTGCAACAGTCTCTGAAACTTATCTTCATTTTCTAGTTGCAGCCATTTAGATCACGGGGACTTTTTTGTGCAGAAGAAAATTCTTTTCCTTGGAGCATGAAGTGAACACTAGAAATGAGCTCTGTTGCGTAGGTGTTTATGAACTAAAACAAAGGAAAAGGATGCTTTTCCTTCATTCACTGGAGGAAGCTGAAGTTTTGACTCCCATCTCCAGTCTTCTGAAGAATTAGTCTTCTTGGGGAATGTGCCATTGTTTGGGATTTATGCTTCCAGGTCGCATTAGTGACTGTCTGTATGTGTGAGGGATTCCTTTTTTTTACAATATACAGAATATATGATACAATTGTTTACTTTTAATTATGTGCTTGGATTTAAGGAGAACAGAATTAAAAAAGAAAGCTCTTGAAAACTGCTGTAGTGCTAACTCTATTTATTACTCTGGTTATGAACATATTGCAGGAGGAAAAAAAGTCAAATGTCAGGAGCTTAAATGGTATAGAGAATGGAGGCCCAAATCTTTGCAGGTATCTGAGAGATAAATCTCATGGATTTCATGAAGAGCCTTTATTAACCTCATTTAAACAAGAAAACTGAATACATGAATGAAAGTTATGAAATTAATTTTACGTTCTTTTGTATTGTTTTTTAAATATCTCTGCATGCCTTGGGGTCTAGCCAGGATTTGTGTTTTCAGTGGGAAATGTTACAAGTATGTGCGTGCATATTTAGAATTTTAGGGCTTATCCCTTACGAACATATCTGCTTTGACAGTGTGGATTTTCTCCTAGCGATTGCATGTGATGGTGCTAATTTGAAATCCAAGATCCTAACAGCTCTCCAAGATCTGAATGCTGTTAATGGAAACCACTCCCTTACCAAAGGTGAGTTTTAATGAAGAGGGGTGTTAATATTTAATAACAAGAATAAAAGTTTCTTTGCTTTACTTTAAGAAGCAAATACCATAAAAACGTTGATGGAACAAGGCATGGAATACAGTGAACAAGATTCATAAGCTTTTTTGAAATCCAAAATCCTCATGTAGCTGCTGCTGATATACGTGTAACCAGTTATTAAGATTGACATAAACAGTTGATGTGAATGTGGTGATGAAAGCAATAGAGATCAATAACAAGTCACGATCCCATTATGGAAGTAATGTATTCTGCATAATGTTCAACCTCATCTGTCACTCCAGGGAATGAAAGCTAATTTAAGTCATTTGGCATCCTTGATAACGGCAGCACTACTTTACTTTGCAGGGTAATTGTTAAACTGACCAAAGCGCGTCTTGGATTTGATGGTCTGCTGAAGATATAAATATACCAGGTTTTCTGCAAGTCATCAGTGGAGCATTATGCAGCTTCTGCAGTACTCAGCCACCAACGTCGCTAGGAACACCCCCATCAAATTATTTACGATAATTGTGAAAACGCCACCACCAGGGACCACGCGGATGCTGTCCCTGTGGCACATGACTCCAGTTTACTGCTTCCAGAAAGCTAAACTCGGTGCAACTGTGAGCAGTGTTGTGCATTCTTGAGGGGGAGTGGGTGATGGTTCTTGTTTCTTAGAAAACTATGTATTCATTGCTGTCCGCTTACTGTAGTGTATGCCAGTTTTTGTTCTTCTAAATGTTTTGTCTTTAAAGTTAATACAAGCCTTGATCTCTTCAAATTGCTGAGATGTGCTTGTACTCCTTCTCTCTGAGGCAGCTGGTCATTCTTGGAGGTTTTGCACATGACTTCTGTGTACTGTGGTGTTGTCAGACACATTTGGGGGAGCAGGGAATATGCAGCTCACAGTGAGAGCGATGTGCGTTTTCCTGGAAACACACTGACGGCGCTTAATAGCGTGTGGAGGACCGACAGGCAAACAGTGAAGCTACTCTGTGGTGAGGAAAGTCCAGCTTGCTTCCTTAGGTTGAGATCATTGGCAGAGAGGCAGTTTTGGAGAAATCACTGGTTATAGTGGCTAGTGGACCAAGTTTTCCCGTTAACGGACAGGAGAACAAAGGAGGGGTAAAAAGCTACGTTTTTAAAACTGTCTCCTAGTTCCTAACCTTATTATGAAGGTCTGTTCAACACAGCTCCCCTCGCAGAAAGAGTCATAGCCTGTGTTCGAGATGGCCATGGGGAACCGAGGATGCTGGCAAGCCAGGTGCCGATTCCTGCACAATGGTGTCTACGCTGGCAGGTAAAAATGCAATTTTATTTTATTGGGAAGTAACACAATTTAGAAAGTTTAAGAAAAGCCCCTCTCCCTGGCCATGAGGAGAGAGATCTTGACCCGTTTTTCACCTTAGTGGTCTCTGACCCTAATTTACTTTTATGAGGTTTTTTTTCTCAGACGGTGATAACTCTGTGAGGAAGAAATAACAGAAACCGTTATGACTTTTCCTAGCAGGGGGAGAAATGTGCATAATGGCGTGTCTCACATTGTGGTCTGTTGCTGATGGTTTCATTGGAAGTTTTTATTGGAAAAATTATGTAGGGGAAATAAAAACTCCAGCAAACAGCCTGAAACTGTAAAGAATAAAGAGAACAAGTCTCTGACTGGTAAAATGTTTCTGAGCTCTCATAAGGTGTGTTTTGTTTCTAATCTTATGTCTAGAAAGACCAAATCATCAAGTCTGGTACTTAACGCTCCCAACACAACAAAATAGACCTTTAGTCTAGGATGGATTTTTTTATGAGCAGTTTATAATCCATTTCAAAATAAGAATTTATAAAAGAAGTGCTGACACAAATTTAGAACAGGATCCAATAAAAATGTTGTACAGCTTCTGGAGTGCAGAAACCTGCATAAGGTCACAGCCCTCATCCTCACCCCTCTGCCACCAAAAAAAGTGTCTTACTGGGATGAACGTGGATTTTTGTGGTGCCAAAGCCAAACAAAAGAGGGAATGATTGAATTTGGCTTCTAATGACAGCAATGCAAATGTGTTCCTCCGTGTGATTTGCAACCTTTGCTTGCATAAGAAGTGACATGATCCTACATTCTGAAGAGTAAGAAACAGTTTTCTGACACAGAAGGTTAAGAAGAGAAATAAGAGTAGCAGATGGGACAAAAACTGATTAATTTGTTATCTGCACTTAAAAAGCCGTAGAGATCAGGATGTGTCATCTTGCTGATTTTTCAAGCAAGCAATCTGTAGTAATGGTGCTGTGTGGCAGGAAATTATCTGAAATAATGAACTGGTCAAGTACACTAAAACTGATATTCTTCTCATCAGCATCCAAAATATGAAACCTGCCAAATAGTCTAATTGCAGTATACTCCGTCCAAATTATTTTACTACTTGCCAAGAAGGGTTTTGAAATACTTGGCAGCATCTTCTACCAGGAGAAAATTACATGAAAGAGAATAAAGTAGATCACAATAAAGAAATGTCCCCACCCCTTGAAAATTACCAGGTTGGGGGTGAGGGGGGGTGGGGGCCTTTCATTTAGAGTTGATAACTCTACAATTCATACTAAGTAACTAATTAGAAGTAATTTATCAGAAATAAACAAAATGGATTCAGCTAAAAAGCCTTCCAAACTTAAAGGTGATTCTTGTTAGAACAGAATACCTTGATATTCACAAGGTGTGTTGATACTAAACATCAATTAAAGTATCTTTCCATTCTTTTGCCGGGGTGCGCAGCTATGATCCATGAAATAATGTACGGAAATGCCATTGACTAAGCCAATTCTAAATTAGGCTTTCCACAAATAACTCTAGAGTTTTAAAATAGTTCCACAGACTTGCTTCATAGTCCTAGGTAAGAAGGACCATAGTCTTAGGTAAGAAGGACCATAGTTCTTGTTTCACTGGGGGGGGAGGGATGATTAGTCTTAAAAAGGGGGGAGGCTAACGGTAGACCTTATCACCACCTACAGTTACCTGTCAGGAGGCTGCAGAGAGGTGGGAGATAGTCTCTTCAGCCAGGTGACAGGAGATAGAGGACAAGGGGAAATGGTACTAATCTGTGCCTGGGCAGGTTCAGATGTTTGGAAAAAGTTCTTTGCTAAAAAAGTTGTCAGGGCCTGGAACAGGCTTCCCAGAGAGCGGGTTGAGTCATCCCTGGATGACTCAGTGTACGTGAGGTACTTAGGGATATGGTATAGCATAGGACAGGAACAGTTGGACTCGATGATCTTAAAGGTCTTTTCCAACCTAGTGAGTCTGTGATTGTAAGAACAGTGAATTAAATTTATTTTTAATCTGGAACTAGCTCACAAATAAGGAAAATACAGGGTTTTTCCAGCTTCCTTTTTGTTCCTTGCTTACATACAAACAAAGTACAAAGTATTGAATATTTTCCCTTCGCCTATGTATTTGTGAGATGGGAGTAGAGTATCCTTAGAATATGTTTGAAGAGCATTGTGAGGCGATTGGCATTTCATTCACAAAGCACAACCTGGGCAGAAAGATGCTCAAATGCAACTACTAGTTTTGTCCAATTGGATTTGAGGCTCTGTGTTGGCACACGTGTTCTTTTTAACATAACATTTAGTATAATATAAGCTCTTCTTTTTAATATAAAGAATTATGCTGAAAATAATTTCCGTGTTCTTGTACCACGATGGTATATTTGAGGAATATCTTTGACTGTAGCATGACAGATCAGAAACGCTTTCTCGATGGCAGAGATTTAGACTCCGTGTGCCATTGCTGCTTGTTCTTGCTTGCCAAACAGAAATGATGGAAGGTTTGAGCTGCACAGATCTGTTTCCATCCTCTAAGTGGATCCCCTGCCTGAGCTCTGCTGCCTTGGCCTCAGCCCTACTGTGTTTCCCGTTTCCTCCAACACCACCTCCTTTGTCAGGGCTGACAGCGGGAAGCATAACACGTTTCTGGGTCTGGCACACGTTGTGCCAGCGAGGACTCTGCAGCAAGAGGGAGCAGTGCTGGCTGCTGCCAGTTCCCTCCACCTTTGCAGCTCCCGCTGGAGGCAAGAGGGCCAGAAACTGATTAGAGGACCCAGGTCAGAGATTTTTGAACTCTGAATTTGGCAGGCAAATGGAGGAGGAGGAGTGGATTTTACAATATTGTGTTTTAAGATGCATTTATTCATAACTATGAAAGCTGCAGACATATTGTGTTACTGCATCGGGATCTTAAGCAGATGTTTAGATTTTACAGAAAAGGGTTTATGGAGAAATTTTTAGTTTTCCTTCAGTTTTTTTAAAAACCCTCATTGTTACTGTTGGATTTACACACGAATGCCTACAGGCATTAACATACAATGTACTTCATTATGTCAGATTGCTTGAATATAAACATTTTTTAATTTTTTCATTCTGATTAGGCTAAGTAAATCAAGGTAAACCTGCAGTCTCCTGCCATAACACTGGAGCCAACACACATCATTTGTGAGGAGGCTTGAAAGGAAATGGTGTAGGAATCACTTAGGGTAAAATTTCTCAGATTTTTATATAAGGTCATCATAACTTAGCAGAAGGATTATGTAACTGGTTGGTTTATTCATTTCATAGTTGCTTCAACTGTCTCTTGTTTCTGTTTGCATTTACATAGCAGACCTGTTGGTGAAGCTAGACCAGTTGATACATTATCAGGGTTTTTTTTAATAAGAAGGCTGTACAAATGATAGTGTTGTCCCCACAGACTGCTAGAAAAGGTCCTGTGGGTCAGTGAGGTCTGCCAGTCTTCACATTGCAATGTTTTTCCCAAAGACTCTGGACAGGAAGCATCTACCTCCATGTTTTAGTTCAGCTCTGGAGCACTCTTTTCAAGAGAATCACCCAGTTATCCCCGTTTACCTTGTTTTGATATGCACTGGCAAGTGATCTTGGAGCATATGAACTAGATTCCTTTCAGATGAAACTATGCTGTAAGACACACTACATCATTGTGTCTAATATACTCCAGCTGCTATAGGACTTTCAGGCCATGGGATCTGAGTGGTCCAAAGTTTAACAAACAAGCAGCCAAACAAATAAAAATCAGCAAGCCCCACAGTCCTGCCCCTTAAATGCTTTTTGTGGACTTCAGGTCATCACAGCAAATTTTCACCCTTAAAGACTTTTCCTGTTGGTCTGTAGTGCATGCTAATGTAGTTGTGCATGCTAATGTAGTTGTGCATGCTTAATCCTTGGTAATGATTGTTTTTAGAAGGTTTGAGCTTCAACTTCTGAGATTACACATTTGTACCTGGAGTTTGGGGTCTGTATTGCCATTTTTTGTAATGTGATTTTGAATGGTTAAAAAACTTGAAGCTGTCTTAAAGAAGAAAATCCTTCTTAAGGAAAATCCCTCCAGTTTGTCTGCCTGTTTTATCACTGGTAAGAAAGGAAAGAAAGGTGTAAAAACCCCACAGAATTAAAGTTACTCTGTTCTCTATTAAATATTTAATTTAGTTTTTGGTAGAATCTGATTTGAAGTATACACATATGCCTTGATTCGAGACAGATCAGAGGTAAAAACTCTGAACATTGGAAGAGCATTTCCAAACATTGGGAAATTCTAAGTACGAATCAGAATCTCTCTTCGGTCTCATATCTAACATAAACAAAACAAACATTCCGTTCTTATATGGGCCAGTTCAGGTTTCCTCAGCTGGCTAAAGGAGCTCTGCCAGCTTCAAGGAGCTCTTGCCTGAAATACTGCTTCAGGTGAAGAGACACGCATTTGTTTCTTGTACATAGAAATCACTGTCGCGCTCTGAACTTCTACTGTTGACTCTTTATGCATTTAATTGACGTTCTTGTGAAAAGTATTGGGGGAGTGGATCTGAATTTGAGCCAAGTGATGGATATTCACAAAAAAAAGTTCGTAGGCATTGCAGAAAAAGTGTAGACTCTCTCTACCTGGTCATCATAAATAGAGAGATTCATTCTCCCTGCTAAATCTTCCATTGTGTGCAAATATGGAGGTAGTAAAACCACCGAGGAGAAGCTATTTTCCTTGACTAAATAGGTGTTCAATGAGTAACACACACGTTTCTTTAACTGTCCATCTCTACAGTCAAATGTTGTCAGCCACTTTGAGAATTGTATATAGAGGAGGAAAGCCTACCTGGATTGGGTGATACCAGGCTCTCTGGATTATGTTTCAGGTGGTAAAAAAGACTGATACACAGTAAGTTGGGATGTATTATGCACACAGATTAGATGGTGCCTAATGGCATAGGAAAATAACATAAACCTGGCAAAATATTAGGATGAGTATGCTGTATGGAAGAGGCATTTTTGCTGTCAGGTGTGACCTGTATGGTTTCCAGTAGCTTGCTCTCTCTCTCTATATATATATATGGTAGTTGGTTCCTGCATCCAACACTGCTGTTTTTCTACTGACTGCTTGCATCCACTAGCCTTACATTTGTTTTATTGCGTCTGTTGTCACTTTATTTATTATGCTTTTATATAGCTTTATAGATGTTCACAGCACTTTATAAAATGTAGAATTAGACAACCTTGTTGCCACAATGAGCTTGCAGTCAAAGCTCTGATCTTGCACTGAACTCTCATCCAATGCATGGACCCATTGTACTTAATGAGATGCCACACAGGAATAGGAGTCTGCGCTAACAGATCCTGCCGTAAGGTCTGGGTTTAATATACCGATGGCTTGATGCCGTTCCAGAGGTTGTGGGTGACCATCCAGGCAAAAATTCGTGTCCTTATATCTTGGCCTGTGTCATAGCCATAATCTCTGTCATTATGTCACGGTGCAAAGGAATCTGTGTTCTTAGGTTATGATGGCTGTTAATCTTTCTGAAATAAAATATGGCACCTACTTCCACGACTGCATGAACCATGTTGGTCTCCTTTTGATGGAGTCAAGTATTGAGAAAACATTCAGGACTGTAACTTAAATGGCTTGAGAATCAGGATCTCTTAAAATATTTTTTAATTTTCTTCTCATTCTGGCATCAAGGCAAATACACAGGTTAATCCAAGAAAAATATGAAATATCCAAATATTATATTTATATTTAACATATGTCATGCAGGTCCACAATTCCTAACAAGACACATCAGACGCAATAGTTAGCACTTTGTATCCTTACAATGGAAAATAGCAAGAGTTGTAAAGATGAGATTATCCTAAATAAGGATTATTCAAGTTCTTTAGACTCCTATCCACAGAGGAACTTGTGCAGTCTCATTGCTTCTGAGAGTAAGTGCATTGTATTTTAGTAGTATAAATATGGAATTAGGAGTCTCATAGCAAGTATCTGAGACTGACAATTTTTCGCCTCTAATATTTGCCAGTTACAATTTTGGAGTAGCACTATGACTTCTTTTGTTCAAATTCTGTTCTAATACAGTTAAAAAACCCCTGCATTTCTAGTCATGGGAATAATTTGGTTTTAGCGAGTGTTTGGCTTGACTTGTTACTGATGGAGTTTTATATAAAAAAATATAAGGCATGTAGTTTATTATAAATGTAAAGTCCACATGATTTAAAGCCTGTGTTTAAAATGTGATTTAAGACCTTTGATTCCTTACCAATTCTGGGATGGTTTGGCAGGTAGTCAAGTCTCTGATTAAAATTTGAACGATTCATGTTGTTTTAGCCTGTACCTCTTTGCCTGTGTCCTAGCGAGTGTGGTAAGACCACTAAAGGTAAGAAACTATCAGTACAGTCTTGCCCTGATCCCTTCTGAAGGGAAGAAACGGAGTAAGAGAAGGCATCCCACAGTTCATCTCTGGAGGAGGTAGGTTTTTCAAGTTTTTTACACTGTGAAGCAAGAGCATGGTCTTGTGACCCAGCATTCTGTACTGGGGTAGCTACTGGAATTCACTTTGACGCCTTTTGTGTCTATTTATCTGGGTTTCCTCTCAAGGGGAGCTCATCCCAAGTGCTGTCTCCCTGTGTGGGAGCCCATCTCTTTCAAACAAGAGAGACAGTTTTTGGTATTTGTATCTC
Organism: Gallinula chloropus; assembly: GCF_964237585.1. Lineage (NCBI taxonomy): Eukaryota > Metazoa > Chordata > Aves > Gruiformes > Rallidae > Gallinula > Gallinula chloropus. Next base: position 52,384,229 of record NC_140088.1, on the reverse strand, counting down.
AGTGTGACCATTTGATTAACTGAACATGATGGGAGAAGTAGGCATGATGCTGAACAAAGGGTACAACAGGACCAAATAATGGAGAACGATTTTCCTGGACCATGGATTGTAGTTGTAGGTATGCTTAGTTTTCAGGTGTTTTATAGCTGCTTAGCCTGTGCTTTGTTGTGTTTTCAAGTAAGAAAGGGATTTATTTTCTGGTACCAAGCATATCAGCTACTATTGCTTATGAAAGTGTTCATTTCACACAGAAATCAAAAGAATGATGCATTATTAGAAAAAAAAACCAAAAAACTTGCTCATTTTCTGGGAATTGTGGTTTATTCATTCTTTGTGTAGGAAGGCAAAAAGATGAAAGCCTCATCGTTTTGGACCTTAAGCCTATCTCTAGCAACTGACCTTTCTAGGGAGTGGGTTAATTCGTGTTTTTCAAACATAGGGATGTTGGCATTGAGCACTTGATACTGTGAGAAGTGGAATGTTGAAAAACGTAACTTGAAATTTGGGCCATCCATAACACTTTGGATAGAGCCGAGGAAGCTAACGAGCATCACATGAAAGCGAGTGCAGTTACCTCATTGATATATTTAGGCTGATATGTAACTGCCTAGATTCTTGTTTTCTCTTGTCAAGCTTCCTGTGCCAGCCGGAGTCTTAAATGGCAGAATTGTAGGACACATTTTGTGTATGTAAAACTTTCACAAGTTGAGGAGAAGTTTGGTATAGCTGCAGAATTCATCCCTGCATCAGTGAAAACGTGGTTTGGGACTAGAAGGACAAATGAGCTCGGATCTAACTTCAGGCAAAACCAAGTACTGATTCAAGAAAGCAAAGAAAAAAGAAAAGGGTACAACTGTCAAACCAGTTTCTTGTGAAAACAATAAGAAAATTAATTCTGAGATAAAATTTAAGAGCAGCACTTCAAATGCTATTGAGTGAGTCCTTGGCTTTATGCTAGCTGAGACCAGCATAGATAGTTGTGTTTTAACACCGAAGGAAGCTTATCGCTTGATTTCTAAAAGGCAGTATTTGTCCCATTTTTTGATGGTTTTGTTTGCTTAACATCTCTGAACATATGATCACATGATACTGATTGTACTGTATGCCAGAGTTGTGGAATCATTCCCAGACCTTTTCTTACATCTTTCTCTTATGTCTAGATTGCTATTTGGAAGAAAAATGTCCCCAGGATTATAAATGCCTAACCCTGAAAATGGTTAATGACTGTGTGTAATCTCCATTTTCATCCTGTAAAGGGGTAAGTAGAAATCCTTTGGGTGTGTAATGTGTATGCTAATACTTTGGGCTATTTCTTAGCACTTCAGAATAGGTCCTCACTCATTTTCTCCAGCCAACTACTTGTAGATCTTTGCAGATTTTAGAGCTAAAAAAAGGCTGCAAAATTGTAAACATGTTCAGTTGTGTGAGAATCTATCAATCTAGTACATCTTGGAAATGCAAACCATATTTTGAAAGAAAATGATAAATGAGACGACAGTATGAAGCTAAACCTAAGATTGTACTTGAGGCTTGTTTAGTCCTTTCTTGGCAAGCCCTTAACTCTTCTGCTGCTCCGTATCTAGGGTGCCAGCAGTGTGGGCAATGTGAATAGTACTTTCCTATCTTGCATCTTCCTCCTCTTCCATAGCATTATTTTTAGAGAAAATCAGTAGAACTAAAAGGAGCGAGGGGGAGTTTTTCACTTGCTTTCTGATGACAAGGTAGGACTTCCATGGGTGTCTGCCCAATTTTGAGGAGTGACTGCTTGGGAATGAACAGGTGGATAAAAAATACTGAGGAAAAGTTCATCTGGCATGGGGAGCATTTTAGGCCATTGCCTTTGGAAAACTCAAGTTATATAGTACGTATCATCTATTCTCCCCTTCTCACTTTTTCTTTCTGTCCTTCTTTCTCCCTGAATTTGTGCACTTTAGTTTCTTTGTTCATCTTCTTATTAGGCATATTTACGGGAAACGGGATTTATGGTCTCCTTCTGCTAATAAATGTTAAAAAATATGACTTAAAGTGGGGAATACACAGCAGGAGATGATGAATTCTTAATAAACAAATATCCTGTTTTCATGCAAATATTCTTAGTAACACAAACAAAACAAAGCAGAGGAGGAAATGCAGCCAAAGTGTTATACAAGCTGTGGTGTAATTAAATAGGAGGGATTTCAGAATTTTCCACAGGCCAAGAAGAGTTTCAAGTTATCCTTCAGACTTTTCCAGCTCATTCCTTCAGATGGTTTCATCCCATAATGTTGGATGGAGGGATGGAAAAGGAGTATTGGAAGAATGACAAAGTAACCGGAGAACTTTGTAAAATTCTCAGTGCCTGTCTTGTTCCATATCTTCTCCTCAATTGGGAGATTCTGACCTTAGAACTTGGCAGACTATATTGCTCGAGGGTTTTAGAGTTTTAGAAAAGTTTCTGAGGTCATGTTGTTGTCCCCATTCTGGTGAAAATACCATCTTTCTCCACAACCATAAGCATGATGGTATCTGCAAAAGTTATTAATCCTAGTTAATTGGCATTAACATGTCTACCATTTCTCCATATGAATGTGCTGGAATAAAATGTAAAAGCTTTATTGATGGTATAATAGTGGCATAAGGACTGTGGAGTGATTAATGAGAAAGGAAAATCTGGATGCAACAAATAGCATGTCTGAATATGGCCAAATACTTCCTACATCTACTAGCCAAGAGTACAGCTGTAATTACAGGAGACAGGTCTCTTGACTTGGAAGGAGTGAATCAGGAGCTGGGAATCAAAATGGATAACGACTGGTCACTGCTTTCTGGGCTACTGTGGTGGCCAATGAGTTATGTGATATTCGTACACAGATAAGCAAAGGAATCTCATGGAACATCTTACTTGGTCTTGATGCAGTGGGCTTTAGTGTACCCAGGCATCAAGAATTGTGGTTGGATAGTTAAAAGCTGATCAGAAAACAAATGTCAGGGTCAAGGAGTGATTCAGAGACATGTATGGTTTCTGTTCTTATTGTTCATCCTGAATATGAGAACCTTAATGGGAACTTCAGTCATTGCTGGCACATGCTTATAAGGTGAACAAAACTTGTAAATTGGGATGACCAGTCTAGCAGAAAAAGCTGTCAGAAGATCCAGTAATTTCATGTTGGGATCTGAATAAATTTAGATTAGAAATCTGTGCATTTTTCATTACTATTGGAACAATTTTCTAAGGGTTCTTGTGGAGTCTGCCACATGGCAAATTTTTACATCACAAGTGTGAACTTTAACAAAGAGAGACAAAATATTCACATTCATCCTAAGTGGGTTTTTTTGCTCTTTGGGTCAGCTGCACCACAGAGCGAATCAGTGTCAGTTTTGGCATGCTTTGGATCAAGTAAGTCTTGACCCAGACTTTGGGTATCTGAACTGTTGTTCAGATCTTGCTCATGGCTAGTCCGTATCTTGCTCATGTATCAAACCAAAGCCTAGTTCATGAAAACATTTGCATTTCACAAATGGTTATTTATATAGACAAAATTTGCAGCTGGCTCCAAACCTTCTATTGTGTCGAAACAATATCTGGCTTCAGCTATCTTTAAATTTGGGGGAAGTCTGGATTTGAACTTTACAGCTTGGTAGCTTCTGTTTTTTCTTTGCTGTGCTCATGGGATTGCCAGGCATTACCATGTGTATTGCTGTATAAATGCCACGTGGTTACAGACTTCGGCATGGGATGCGGTTTCCTGTCTGCTGAAATGATACAATGCACTTAACTGGGTTATGACCAAAGCATTTGTACCCTCCTTGGAAAGAGTATGGCACAGATAGAACTCTGATGTTTTTATATCATTACAACATCATCATGTTTCTTACTTTTACTAGCTTTCATCAACATCTAGGGAGGGAAATCTCTTGAAAAATTGTAATTTGTAGGTGGGTTATGTTTGCAACTGAAATAAATTTGGTTTAGACAATACTATGATAGGCACATTGCCTGAAAGAGCTTAGTGGTGTGGTCCAAGGAGGTGTAAGTGGAGCAGGGCTATTCAGAGGCTTGAAGCTGAGGTGCGAACTCAGGTCCTCTGGAGCATGCTGGTTACAAGCAGTTAGAAAGCAGATGAACAGGCATCCTGACAGACAAATGCACTGATTCTTCTCCCTTGCTTGGGCACTTTTCTCTGAAATTTTTCATATTTGTAATATGAAGAATATTAACAATATTAAGTCATTGCTTGACTTCCCACAGCTATGAATAATACAGGCTGATGGACCTGTCCCAACAACTCTAAAATGGTAAATCCAGTGTATGGTAGATGATGGGATTAGATGATTTAAACAGCACCTGCTGTGTAAGTCTCTTTGCTGCAGGTGCCATAACCTTGCAAAGAGCATTAGACTCTACAATAGAAGACAGAATGTCACAGCTGCGTGATATCTTGTATTTCCTTGAAGTCTGCTTGTCATTTCAGGAACACTTAGCCAACATTTGCTCTGGTAGCCTACTGATAAGCTTTTTAGCTGGAGTTCTTGAAGTGAAAACTGACACTGCAAAAAATTTCTTAGGGTTACACTGTGAGGTACCAGTGGTCATTGAAAAACTTCTTGGAGACGTTACTTTGGTGATTTTGAACTTATGAAAGTGCACTGGCATCTAAAGTTTCAAGGCAGATTAACTTGAGAAAAGGTTCCCTTGTGCAATATATGCCTTAAATAATTTGGTACTTTTCATTTAAATTCTATTTAAGTATCCTCATGCTGGCAGGATTCCTTGCTTTTACTTTTTAAAAACTGTAAAATAGACTTAATTTCATTTTAATCAGTTTATTTTCTTGCAGAAAAGAAATAGAGATATATATGATGCATTTTGTGATATGTTCTTGATATATTTTGTTGTCTCATAACGTATCTTATTTGTGTATGTTGATTCATATTAGACAATCCTTCTTGAAGGATCAATATTGTTTCCTAGGTGGCATGCGAATATAGTGGATTTTAATTGCTGGATACAACAATACATCCACTAGTAAAGTGTTGCCATATAGCACATTCAAGTTTGCTGTTTTCCCCATTGGACTGGAAAATATTTGAATGGCTTTGGTTTTTTTAAATACTGCCAGGACAACTATGGGCATTTCATGCTTTCAAAAATTCAAATAAAACACGTAATTTCAAGTTAACCCAAATTTTAGTCATATAAACATTTGATTAGGAATGAGTAAAACCTTATACAAGAAGAAAAAAAATAAACATAAAGCATCTGTTACACAGTTTATGAAACATGATCTGTAGTACATTTAGTGTCTTTTTTGTGCAGAGGTTTATATAAAATTGTATGGTCTGATTTAAAGGGAGATGGTATGCTCTTTAAAACAACTAGCTATGCAGCAATGCAAGTAGCATCCTGATATTTCTGCATTATCAGAGCTTGTATTGTGTCAGATGCCAAGGATGATTATTTTTTCACTTCAGTGTGTGCTCACAGTTCTCCATATGAGTATTCTGTTTTCCTGTGTGGAGAGAAACTCCCATTGGCTTTTACATCCTACTCCCTCTGGCAGAGGTTGGTGTTAACACAGCAGTTTACCGTGCAGTAGTCAATTTTTTCCACTCTTGACAATACTTACACCATCATCTCATAGTCTTTATTTGAGCTGCTGTGTGGAGCACTAGGCTACTAGACATCTAGAGAACTTTCAAAAAGTGCACAGTGGAATAGGGTAGTCAGCTTCTGCTGAGTCTTAACAGTGACTGAGCGCTGCTTGGAGTCACAGAATGACAGAACGTTAGGAGTTGGAGGGGACCTCGAAATACCATCTAGTCCAACCCTCCTGCCAGAGCAGGATCACCAGACTAAATCACACAGAAACGCGTACATTCAGTGAGACCTCAACAGACTGGAAAGCTGGGGAGTAAGAAACAAAATGAGGTTCAATAAAAGCAAGTGTAGAGTCTTGCATTTGGAAAGGATAACTGCTTGTATCAGTACAGGCTGGGGGATGACCTGCTGGAGAAGAGCTCTGTGGAGAAGGACCTGGGGGTCCTGGTTGATGACAGGTTGGCCATGAGCCAGCAGTGTGCCCTGGTGGCTGAGCCAATGGGATCCTGGGGTACATCAAGAGGAGTGTGGCCAGCAGGTCAAAGGAGGTGATCCTCCCCCTCTACTCTGTCCTGGTCAGGCCCCACCTGGAGTATTGTGTCCAGTTCTGGGCTCCCTGGTATACAAAAGACAGGGATCTCCTGGAGATAGTCCAGAGAAGGGTTACGAAGATGATTAAGGGCCGGGAGCATCTCCCCTATGAGGAAAGGCTGAGTGACCTGGGACTGTTCAGCCTAGAGAAAAGAAGACTAAGGGGGAACCTTATTAATATTTATAAATATCTTAATTATGGGATGCAGGAGAAATCAGCCAGCCCCTTTTCAGTGGTCTGTGGGGACAGGACAAGGGGCAATGGCTGCAAGTTGGAGCACAGGAAGTTCCGCACCAACATGTGGAAGAACTTTTTCCCAGTGAGGGTGACAGAGCCCTGGGACAGGCTGCCCAGGGAGGTTGTGCAGGCTCCCTCTCTGGAGATGTTCAAGACCCGTCTGGATGCCTATCTGTGCAATATGAGCTAGGAAGCTGCTTTGGCAGAGGGGTTGGACCCAATGATCTCTCGAGGTCCCTTCCAACCCCTATGATTCTGTGATTCTGTGATCCAGGCAGGGTTTGAACATCTCCAGAGAAGGAGACTCCACAGCCTCTATGGGCAGTCTGTCCCAGTACTCTGACACGCTCACAGTGAAAAAGTTCCTCCTTATGTTCACATGGAACATCCTATCCTCCAGCTTACACCCATTGCCCTTTGTCCTATCACTGGCCATCACTTGAACTTCTGTAGATCATTCCCCAAACACTGGCCTTTGCAGTTAACAGTAAAACACCTGCTGAAATGCTACATCCACTTTCTTCAAACCTCTCTAAAAGGTTTTAAGTAAGTTTTTTTAATTTTGGATCGGCAATGTAAGTGGATTGAAATTTCCTGAAGTTGAACTTTGTGAACTTTTGGATCATTTGTGCAAACATTTACACTGGAAAAGATGCAGTCAGTATTTGTTTGCTATCCTTTAAAAATTATTTAACTTCTGGAAATATATTGTCCAAATCGAAGATGTTGAATTTGGCCCCCGGAATAGACATTACAATGTAATTTGTGTCCGACGGCTTTTGTTGTTTGGTATAATGGCTTCTGGACCTCTGCTTGGAACCCAAGACTGATCTCATTGTCAGCCACGGAAAATGTACGTAACTCTTGAAAACAGATGAAGATCTAAACTGGCCCTTTGGTGAAAAGCTGCCTGGTTTGGAGATCATTATTTTTTCAGAGTTGTAAGGTATTCTGCTAGCATTTAATTTCTGTTTAGGGAATCTGTAATAATCTTTTTGTTTTGCTTGATCTGCTCTCTCTAAGAGTTGTTATACTGGCTCTCTAGAGCCCATTCAAATGCTTTTAGCACTACTTGTTCAAGATTTTGCTTGTTAAGATGATGGTCCTGCATGATCGCAAGGCCTGTAAGGGCTAATGTTCAGGAATGCAGAAGAGTTAGAGTAGGTTTTGGTTCAACATGGCTAATATATGTCTCTCTTTTTCACCCTGTTTTCTGAAAAACCTTGAAAACTTCCCTATTATTTGATATCTTGTGATACAATGTTGCTGTTTGAATGGTTTAGTACTGTCAAGGTCAACCCAATATGCTCTGCCAGAAGTCTTGATTGATGCTGATTTTGTTTGGAGAAAGAGAAGGAAATAGACATGCACACCTGAATATCTTAAATATTTGGAGTTTGTATTCTGCTTTTTATCATTAATGTTGGTGCTAAAAAAACCCAAACATACCAAAGCTATTTTACAATCCATGCTTTTATTTATTGTTCCTTTTAGCCCCTTGATGATGGTTGACTCCATTTCAGCTCTCCAGAATGAACACAGTTGTTAATATTTGAGTAATCATAGTTGCTTTCTCAACGATGCTCTCAGTAAGATGTCTGGCCCCAAATTAAAATTTCTTGTTCTTGTTTTGGAGACTCTTTTTGTTTATTTGTCTTGTCAGAGCAACCACTGTCCCTTGCTCCCTCACTACAAGAACCTGGACTATACATTAAATATCTTCTCGAGCTTTTCCAGAAGGATATTTATCTTCCCTCCACTTAGAAATTTTTTTTCTTCAAAGCTCGTTTGTAATACCAGTACGAAAACACTGACTCTGGGGCACAGATGCAAGCAGCCATCACTTTCTTACCTGTTTAGAGTTGCTTAGAAAAATACAAATCTTCTTTTCATATTTGGGCGTTGTATGTGTATTCATATTCTTAATACTGATCAGTATTCTGTTAAATAGGACGTAGGACTGGAAGAGGAAGAAAGAAAAGCAGTAAGGAGCTATTTTTGAATGAAGAATTATTAGATAGAACTCTGAAGATCATTCAGAAAATAAAAGGACGAAGGTCTGTAAACTGATAAATGGGATGGAGAGGGGAGCAGAAGAAGCAATGATTGCTCATTTCCTAATATAAGAACTAGGGCTTTAAATGCAACTGGCCCACAGCAGGCTTTAAACCAACTAAAGGGAGTAACTTCAGATAAAGGAGTACTCTGGCCAGTTTACTGTGGATGCTTAAGGGTGACTGGGCTTCTGAAAGTAATCAAGTAAACTTGTTGAAGAAGGAAAGACAGCATTGAGACATTGGATTTGGGTCATGAAGATCCTGTTTCCCATCTCTCTGGAGATTGTGAGAATGTATTGAGGGAAATGCTACTTCATGCTTCCCTAGATATCTGCTCACGGCTACAAGGGGAGACAAGATACTGGGTTAGAAGGAGGTATTAGCCTCTCCTTGTTTCTGCATTTCCCAGTGAAATTTAATTTTCTCACTACCTCTGCTACAGAATTTTCCAATGTTAAGTAGCCTGAGCTCAACTTTGCTAATAGGCACTAACTTACCATACCTGTACATGTTGTCTGGAAGGTAGGTTTCTTACACAACCTTGTGGTTTGTATTGCTTCTGTTGTTGTTGAAGACACCTCTGAAGATGCCTCCACATGTCACAAAGCAAGTTAAGTGATAAATTTGCTCCTAATGACAAACTGATTTGGCAGTCTGAAGCTCTGTTCTTGCCCCTGAAGAGATGTATCAACATTTTGTTGCCTTCCTTTCTCTGCTCCCACACGTTTCCATTGGGCAATTTCCCCCGCCTGCTGTACTTGTTTCCATCCTTGGTATTTGGCCAAGCAGGCCCAGTTACGCTCCTGATTCCTCTTAGAAAAAGTCTTTGGTTCTGAATCTCTAGCTGATCCCTGTCCTCACACTTACAGACTCTGTATCCAGTCACAGCTTCCCTCCTTCAGATTTAAGCCAAAGTGTCACGGAGGATAAAAAGTGTCATTATAAGTTCTCTTCTTATACTTTAATTGCAGGAAATGTTTTGCTGCTTGTTACAGTGAGCTGAGAATAGGAGTCTGCAGGGAAATTTGCAGTTCAATTCCAAGTTCCAGTTCGTGCTGGGCTTGCTTAAATAGCCTTTTTTTCTTGATAGGAGTCTGGGTGGGCCAAGTATAAGCAGATTTTTACAGGTGTAGTTGAAAGACTATCCTTGACACAGAACAACTTCCCTGTCTAATCCCAGGCTTTGTTTCACAACCAAATTAATTAAGGGAAGCTTATTCATATATTATTTTTTCAGCAGGAGCAAAACCCCTGTGTTTTCTCCTGTCTGTTCCTTAGAAACAGGTAAATGTTTTTGGCTGAAGGTTCCAGAAGAAGTCTTGTGAAGCAGGCCCCCCTGCTTTGGGAATCTTCAGCTCCAAAGTCACATTTGGCAGAGTCATGTGAGAAACAGCACTGTTGTAGGAAGTACTAAGCTGCTTTAACACTAAGCAGAGCTTCAATTCTTACAAGTCTTGCTTAGTAGTAGTGTGTTACCCAAAGCAATACACTGTCTGGAGCATTTTGAAATTCTGGGTTCAACTTTGAAATCAGGTAGATTTCCAGTAGGCTAATTCACTATATTTTTTTTATTTTTTTTTTAGGTTCTGTCTTGAAAATATTAATATGAAGGTGTCAACCATTTGTAAATCTAGACAGTTTGTCAGCAGGGTGATTAAAAGGCTAAGTCCCAACACTGCTTGCATGCAGAGATTGTGCAGGAGGGTTAATCAGTAAACCAAAATAAAGTCACTAGATATTTTTTCCTTATATTCTGTTATGAATCAAGTCCTTATGCCAATTAAAACCATCTGTGCATGTACATTTTCATATGATTTATAGACGTGCATCCTCTTTCTTCTCAAACATTCCAAGGAATCTTAACCTGGTATGTAGATGCTCTATATTTCTCCATAACTGGAAAAAAATACTGAATTAAGTAAGTATGGCATATTCATCCCAAGGATTTTGTGTGGTGGAAGATATAATGAGAGACAGTTGTGAAATTGTACGATGCTATGTGTAGAATTATAGATGGGGCGGTGGCAAGGCCTTTAGCTGAGGTTGTCTCAGTGAGATACAAGAATAATGGGAGCTTATCATGAAGTCTACAGAAAACAGTTTTCTGGAGAACTGAAGCAAAACTAATTCTTTAACCTTAGGATTTGTAAACCTGGTAAGGAAATTCTCTTTTAAAATTTCGCTCCATCAATTCTGTCTTACTGTTTAGCTCTGGTCTGTGATAGAAACCCTTTATGCAGGGCTAGTGGAGGCTTTGAGAATGTTCCTGTTTTGAACAAGAGAGAAAAGTCAAGCTTTTTTCCTTGGGTACACCTGCCATTCCACTTTTTTTTTTCCCCCCTGAGAGAAATGTTTTTTGAGGTGTGGAGAAGCCAAGAAGGGGGATTTTCTAATCGAAACTATTTTCGTTATTTTGTTCTGGGAAATTAATTCTGAAAAAAATGCCACCTGTTTTGGTTGTTGTTGTTGGGGTTTGGGTTGGGGTTTTTTTTTATGGGGTTTTCTGCTTGGCCATTGGTTGCTTTTTATGACCTTTGTAACCTATACAGACAAAAATACATGGTTGACATGTGAATGGGCAGCTAGTATTTCGGTTATTACCACCGTCTGATACAGTCACAACTGATGTCAAGTATGACAAATTCTTCACTAAGTGATACATAAATTGTAATCTGAGCCGCAGTAGGACAGGAATCATTTCCTTCCTCCCATGCACTGCCTTTGAGTGTGTTGCAGAGGAAGACCCTGGGTGTCTGTTTCAGCTTTCTGAACTTTTAGTTTCTTTCTGAGGACAGATTCTGTGCAAAATCTGATAATGTGAGAGTCCTTGTTTGCAATTTAAAAGAGGGGGGGGAGGAGAATGTGACACCAAGCACTTTCTCTCTCTCTCTTTTTTTGAGGCATGAGATTTACACTTGTTACAGTAATTTGTTAGTCACCAGAACAGGGCAATCTCATAGTTCATATTATCAAAAAATAATGTAAAAAGTTAGGCTCCTGAGTTTGGCCATTAATGTAATTCATGAGGTTTGCCAGTAGGACTGTGTACCTAAACTGGTCCATTGCTTTAAGTGAAAGTTTCAAGTGTCTGTGGAAAAATTCCTAATCATACTAATTGTTACAATCTTTTTTTTTTTAAACATACATTCTTTTTTTTTTTCACTTCTGTAATATTTCACTTATGTTCATTCAGCCTCCCCGATGTGTCTTTTGTCAGTACAGGCATTCTGCAACAGGAATGTAACACCAGGAATTTGTCCAGATTCACAATCACACTTAAGACAGTGCTTTTATCCTTAATTTCTTAAGTCATGTGGTAGAGGACCTTATGTTTGACATCATGGAGCTCAGTAAAACTTGGCCATTGAAACACTGGTTCCATTGAAAAAACATCTGGAAGAAAACCAATAGTCCAATATATCCTGCTAGACTACACTCAGCGTATCCAGCCTCCTGGTCTTTCTCTCTATGTTCTGCCTTGCAAAAACCTGGCTGTGCTTACAGAAATGTACAAACACAAGAACAAAATGGATGCACTCCATGTTCCTAAAAATGTCATATCCTTGGCTGTGCTGAAAGTGTATGCATGCTTGCTTGGCCATAGCAGTGGCTGGTTTATATATTGCTCTTTATCATACTGATTCTAAAGTTAAAGACTGAAAGGTCCTACAAAGACATCTGGTTCTTTTGCTATTACCTCTGCACACTTTTTCCATATATTGTATTTCTGATGTTTTACTTAGTTGAGTTTTAAATAGCTCATATGGTCAGAATTCTGTAATTTCTTTTGGGTCTTTTCAATATTGTATGAAATGACTTGCTTAAGACTAACAAATAATATTATCAAATTAGAATTACCTTTTCTGCTCACCATGTTTGCAAGTTTAAGAAGAAACCCCAACTTCTTTTTCCTCTGTAGGTCAGGATGCACGTGAAAAAGAGTTCTTAAGGGACGTGTCAATATACTAAGCTGCAGATAAGCTATGTAGCACCATCTCAGAGTAGTTCTCCAAACTTGGAGAAAGTTAATGACTTGGTAAAGTTTATATTTTTATTTAAAAAAAAATCAAACCATTGATATTTTTTAGTCCTTGAGATCAAGAAGAAAAAGGAAATAAAATTGTTCTTGATTCTGTTCAACAGTGTTTCTGGCAAACAAATGTCTGCCTTTAAAAAGGGCTTGTTACAGCTTTTGAGCTGTACAGTATGAGAACGGGGAGGGGGGAAGTAACAGACTTCATCTTGTATATCACTGTGTGGCACATCGTAACTGAAAGATCTTTGGAGATAGTTAAATTTCTTTACTGATTCAGAAAAAGTGATAATTGCAGCTGAAAAAAGTTTTGATGGATAAAAAACCCTAGCACCTGGTTTTCCCTTTAAAGTTAAGTTAGTATTTATGTGAACTGGTGTCTTATTTGATTACCTGTAAATATCAAGCCAGGGTTAAAAAGGAGTCTAGCATCTAGCCCATCTTCTCTGTCCTACAGCTTGGATTTGAACTTTTCCATTCTCTTTTACCTCCTCTCAGCATATCTGTATCTTCCTTAAGAAAGGGAAAAAGAAAGGCTTCAACAAAACTTTCAAAAAAGTTGATTAATATTTTAAACATTTTCCTTAACTCTACAGAAAAGTCAGCTAAATGCTACTGATCTATCAGTGTGGGATTCAGTCCAGATCCGTCCGGTGTCTCTGACAGAAGAAAGGCTAAAAACAGACATCTTGACTTTGAAGCCAAAAGCAGCTGATGTCTTTTCACATGAGTGAGACAAACATTTCTATTCATCAGTGGCACTACAGTCATCCATATGCATGTGCACGTATATGGGATTACAGGCTCCAGTTCTCATACAGTGAGTGTTGGTGGGGAGCTGGCAGCAGCCAGCTTTTGCTTTCCTGTTTTTTGTGGTCCTGCTTCATCTGCTGCTTGTCAGGCTTTCCTCCTTTTTACTGGGTGCAAGGGACACAGGAGTGAATAGAGGGAAAACACCAACATGCATTTAGTTTTTTTAACTGAATACGAAATCATAAATGTTATTAAGTTCTCGAGAGCAGCTGGAAATATCAGGACAAAATAAAGTGATGTGAAAATACCAAAAATTAAAAATAGCACCAGTTGAAAGAAATCTAAAGGGAGAACTTTTGCTATTCCTTCTGGATCAGTGACATTTGTGTAGAGGGCATGTAGGCGCCTCTGCCTCATCAAGCTATCAATTTTACATCTGCAAAAATCCAAAAGTAGTTGTGATTGTTATCCTTTCTTTATTAACATTCAGCATTATCGTGAAGTTTAAGATAACTATTCAAATTATTATATTATCTCAGCTGTTTTTTGTTAGGTTTTTTTCCCTAAACGCAGATTCATTCATTTAAAACCTACTATGGCTTATGTTTTCTTTCAGTATCTGAAGCTTGACTCCAGAAATAAGCAAACTGGTTGTTTCATTTTATAATGGACAGTTAAATGGTAATAATATAGGTTGGCAGCTAGGAGTCGGTAGCTCTGGTCCTGCTCCATCAAAATCAGCAGGGTTTTACCACTAACTCTCCCACAGGAAGTGGGAACAATATTGCCAAATTTCTAAAGAAAATTCAGCGCCTATGTGCCACAGGAGGTGCTGATACCAGTGAAGGATTCAAAGTCAGGCAGTGATTTCCTGGTGAGATTATTGCTGTTATAAATTTTTCCTCTAATTGGTAGATACTGTAAAAAATAACTTCTCATCAGTGGGAAAATGACCATGTGTTTGAAAGCACCCATATTGAGCCAGAGCTGAAAAATTGACAAGTTATGAGGGTTATAGAAAAAGTGACCTGTTTAGGCCATTTATAGATTGAAAAGTTCAACCAGCAGTCAATTTTGCACACACTGATGTGATAGCATCAAATCTAACTTCATGGTTTTCAGCTATATCCAGGATATTCTTTAATTACTTGTTAATAAGCTGGAGACATGGTTACATCATTGCACGCCGAATTGCATCCGTCCTGTTAGAAGACCAAAGATGACTAAAAACATATTGGGCTCTTAATTCTCTTTGTGGTCTGCCTTGAAAAGGTGGGAGATGCAGTGCAGAAAAAACAAGTAAAGGGAGATATACTGGAGTGGAAGTGTTAGTTGAGTTTATCAATAACCAGGAAGAAAAGGAAGCAGAGAGATAGGCAACACACTGAATGCAGCTTGCTCGACATAACGTGAGACTTTAATGAGAGATAGTTAAACGATTGTCTGTCCTACAAGTTCCTCATCAGTATTCTGCCTTATGCAGTGGGAACATCTATTAATTACAATGGAATCATTACTAGGTAAAAATTGTAACCATGGCTATGGATGATGCACGGCAACTTGCAATGCTGCTTGCGCAGCAAAACCGCACAAAGAGGACCGCCACTTATACATGTCATCACTGCATTCATAGCCTGATTCCTGAACTCTCTGATTAAACACTGCTGAATGTCTTCCCCCACTATTCTCTCTCTTGCCTTCTTTTATTTCCTGTGAAGATTTGGACCTCTGTTCTTTGCATCTCCTGCCATGGCTCAAAATCCTGCTTCTTGGTTCTTTCAACCTGCCACATCCAATAATCACACACAGAAAACGCTTATGCAAGCCAGTTGGCGTAGATGTCTGTCTTAAGGGAAGAGTGCATCTGTTTTTTGGATTAAATCGTGCTTATAAAGTCGTGCTTATTCAGTTGACAGAAAAAAATGCATAATTTAAAGCTTTCATTTGCTCTTGTGCTAAAACATTTCAGAGCCTTAATTCACCCTGTTTTATCCTTCTAGAGCAATACAAAATTAGAGTTCATTATGGTGATCCAATCTCTGCTTTGTCTTGATTGGAGACACACTGTAAGCTCTTTGTCAGAGATGTCGACTTCCCTGAACAAGCCTTTCAAGGCTTGCAAGCTATCTCTTGTTTTCCCAGTAGGCTAATTAGGGTGGATTAGTGCCCATCAGATATCCCCTAGGGATGAGCCAAAAAAACTCTGAAGGAGAAGGTAAATTGTGATGCCAAAAGCTCCACCTTTGCAAGGCCTAGCTGCCCTGCGGCACAAGGTAAGATGCCAGAGGAGAGCAGGGTATAGTTGCAAAGGCAATTCCGTTCAGTGGCAGGACAGCACCCTAAATGTGGAGCATGTAGTCATGATTAGAGCTGTTGATTTTTCAGTTGGCTTGTTCCAAAAGCATTTGTTTTGTGATTAAACATGGGCAAATTTCAAAATCATGGCTTTGAATACAAAACGTTTCATTAGAAAAAACATCAAATTGGAAATGTTTCCTCAGAGAATAAAGGAAAAGATTTTCTGACTAAAAATATTGATAGAAACCATCATTGTTTTGTGATTTTTTAATTTTTTATTTCTTGTCCAAAGCCTGTGATTTCTTTCAGGACATATTTGGCTAAAAAAAAAAAATTCATTTGGATCTCCTCTTCTTAACGAGATTGAAATGAAGACACAACGGAGAGACCCGCACAGCAACTCTGTTAAAGTATGTCTGTAGGGATCCTATTCTTTTAAAAGGTCAACTGGCCATGGTGAAATTCATCTCATATACGCTGTGTAATCTGGAAGCATTCCTTCCCTCTGTTGGCAGTTTGGATGACTAGTTCGTAGATAGACATAGGTACAGTGACATTTGAAGTGAGGTGAGTTGAATCCCACTTTGAAATCCTTTTGGGTTTCAGGAGCAAGCAAAGAAACAGAAGAAAACATAGAAGTTTAGATAGGCCTCGTTCTCAGTGCTTTTTTGTGTCATGGATATGAGAAATCGGAGGTCCCTATATGTGAGTAAGTAGAGACTGAAAAGCACAAAAGAATTGGAGAAAGTTTTTTCCACCCCCTTCAAATGCCTGAGGTACTGAACTACTCAAGAGACTGAAACAGGTTTTGTCAGAACAGTTTCCTCAGCTCTGATACGTTTCTTCCTGGAGACAAATATTCCTAAAGATTGACAGCATCTTGCTTTGCATGCACTTTTGATAGCACACAGATTTGACTGAGACATATGGTGATGGGTAGAGATGTACCAAATATTTGGTATAATGTACGTGAAGGTAAATCTTCCAGGCTGTTGCAGGACCTTGCACACTGAGCCTTTGCCACTGCAGATTCACTGAACTTTTCCTCTGACAGTCTGGCTCCTGCCCCAGTCCCGAGGTCTGTACCTGTCATGGGAAAAGATTCATTAGTCCATGATGCTCGGTAGCCGTGGGTTCCCTTTGTATGGCCTCACAGCATCCTGCTCTGGAGTGCGAGCGCTGCCGCAGTTAAAAGCTGCAAGCCGGGCCTCGGCTATTGTGAATGTTTTATGAAGAGAAGAGTGTCTGTTATGCTTTTGGGGCTTGTTTTGGAATCTCAGGGACCTCTTCATTTGGAAATTCCCTCAGTGGCTGTGTCTTCTTTTTTTTTTTTTCTTTTTTTTCTTTCTTTTTTTTTTTTTTTTTTAATCCTAGCAACTTTAAATGGTGGTAGTTAAAAAGGAAGGGGGAAAAAAAAGTGTTCATTGCCTGTAAGGCAATCATCACGTTAATTATAAGCCACAGAGTAACAAATAATCCTGCACTTGTATCACGTGGGGAATAACCTGGGGTTTGTCAAATGGAGCTTTGTGTTTTAAATTCACACCCCCGAACAAAACTTTGTGCCACTCCAATTATGTGAAGACAGACTCTGGTTCAAAGCGCTCTGAAGTCTTAAAGCTTTACAGCTGTGGGAACAGCAGTTTGACACGCTGCTCTGCAAACAACAGAAGGCTAAGCTAAAATGTAAAGCATACATTTTGTATTGCTGATTGGCTTTGTAGTATTCATCTGTGTGCTTCAGGAGCCTGGTAGTGGTGAGACTACTAAGTCAAAAAATTTTCGGAGCTGAAAAACTGGTATACGATTACAACGCATTATTGTATAATTGTCTAATTTTGTGACTTTGGAAAGTGTTTATGTTCTCAAAATTAATTAGTGTGGAGTTGCAACTGCTTTTAAAAACATCATTCCTCTCAAAACTGTAGTTAGAAATGTACGCTTCAGTGCATATATACTTCATTATTACCGAATATAAAAGTTTATTGTTCATTACATGGAAAATTGCAGTTGAGGCATTGCACAGCTTCTAGAACAATTATTATCCCTGATTAAATTATGGAAAGATTTTTCATGGGTCAGTAAATTGAAATAATTTTTATTTGAAATGCATTCAGGGAAGTATTTAGTGCAAAAGATAAGCGAAGTCAGTGATTTTATTTCGAGAAAAGCAACACAAACAAAGAACATAAGGTACATTTCTGGAAAGTGCTTATTATTGTAATGGAGTAAAAACATGGCCCCAAAACCCTGCCCCCAGTATGGTTAGTTTTGTATCTTGCTGAGGAGCCTCGTGATAGTGGAACTTTGTGCTAAACTGTATGCAATTTAGATCATGACTTCAGAGGTATGTGTTTGGAGGAAAGTGACAATGCTCTTGCATCATCAGTTACATATGCAGTGGGTAATGGTTTTTGGGATTATGTGGAGTCCTATGATTCCTCTCACCAAATCCAGTAGGGAGTGGAGTCCTTAGTGGCTGGGTTGGTCCACACGGACCTTTGTGTTGCTAGGAGCCCTGAGCCAGTTGGTCTGGAAATCCCCACAGCGAGGAGGTGGGTACAAGCCTCTGGCAAGGTGCTTCACAGTCAGTTGCTGTCTTTGGTGTCTGCTTCCCTTTGTCTTTGTTCTACAGAAAAGAGATCTCCCCACTTCTTAAAAGTGGCTTCAGTGGTCTCAGAGGTGTTTCACACTGTGTTCCAGCCTTATCCATCTCCCTGTGATAGCTGGTGGCAGGTAGTGGCGCTGTTGACAGGACAGAGGACGTCTGTTCCTTCTGGTGATGTACAATCTGTGTGTGCCTCACTTTGCTCTGTGTCTTCTCTCTTAGAGGACTTCTGAAATAAAATCGGGAGACAATTTTCACGCTGGTGCACATCTCACTTCTGGGAGATGGGAAATATGCTGCCAGCTTCTCAGTTCAAATGCAGTGGCACTTGAACAAAGCAGACATGCTTCTGGGCTGCAATTGCAGGTTGCTGTATTGTTGCCTTTGTCAATATAGAATCATAGAATAGAATCATAAAACAATATAGGTTGGAAAAATCCTTCAAGATCAAATCAACCGTTAGGTCTTGCTTTGAAGTAATGGCAGCTCCCGAGGCCTCAGATCAGGTTGTTTTTTCATCTTTCCTGGCCTACCTAATCTCTTTACATTTCTGCAAATCCCTGGTTCCTCTGATGTCAGCTCCTAACATTGCAGCTGTTCATTTTCTTGCTTTTCAATGAAATACAAATGTCAAGCCGGTGATGACCGAGGCTTCCTTGGTGCCTTCTTATAGTGGATAATGCTAAGTGTATGGATCAGTGCCTGTAGCATTTTTCAACCAGTGATTTATTATTTTGACACATTTTTTCAGAAACCTGTTTTGACGATGTGGAATAGAAACTGCATGTGTAAACCCAGTCTTTGCTGCAAAATGCTCGAAATGGTGCTCAATCACCTGCAGCTCGTGTCATCAAGCCTAATGTCTGTACGAAGACCCAATTTGTATAATACAAACGTGTGGGGTAGGTAAAGTATTGTATAATAACTCAAATAAATTAGAACTGCAGTCCGGATCAACTTCTGCCCAAGGTAAGCTAGTTGGCCGTCTTTGCTGCTCTGACTTAACTTTTCCTATCCTATGAATAGGACCTGGCTTGTGTTTCTGGCGTAGGAAAGAAACCTTGGCAGTTTCCTCCCTATTGCTGCTCATCTAAGACCAAAATAAGTGTTGTTAGCCCTCTCTGTCCATTTTCTTTGATCCCTGAATAACCTGTAGAATTTGTCTCTTACCGTTTCCTTGCAAAAATGAACAAATGAGTTATTTTGAATCGCTCTGGTACAGTTTTGTCAGTCTTTTTTCCTGTGAAATTCCTGACTGTGAGAAAGCAAACTATCAATGAAAATGTATTTAGAATATACAGGTATGGATTTGGTTTGCTTCAGCTATTCATGATGGTTGTACTCGGTCTCAGTTAAATGCGGTATGAACCAGAAATATGTAAATGGACAAAGTCCATTGTCACCTAACAAAAGGATGGTGTTCACCAAAATAATACACTTTTGATCACAAATTTGAGGAGCAAACCATATAATCAGGGCCTTTTTTGGGGTGTGTGTTTTTTTGTTTAATGTGGGTGTACCTTGAAGGAGGCATGGCATGTAAAAAGGCATTATTAACCCTTAATTTTAGGGATTTAGATTACATTTATGTTCTGACTTCTTCTTTTAAAAACCTCTGTGCTATGCAGAATGTTAGATGCCCAAGTCAGTAGATGTGAATGAATTCTTTTCCTTTTACCCCTCATGTATATCTATATAGAGGATGTTTTAAGACTCTTACTTCAAAAAAAAAAAAGTCAAAATCAAACAGAAAACAAACCAAAATGTAAGAACTCTCTGAAAAATACTGCAGAAGTCAACAACAAAACCCCCAAATCCTGCTTGTTTTTTCGTTTAGTTTGTGGTGAAAGTGTAAGATCGTTAACGTAATCATTCTAACTCCATCTCTCTGGATGGTATTCATATAGCTTCTGCCTTGTCCCATAGGATGTGGCTCTCACAGAAAACCCATCGGATAGGTTGGCTTCTTTAAAACCTCTCTGCATTTTCTTTTCCCCTTACAAAGTTCTTGGTACATGGGCTGGTACTCTGAAGTGCACCGACATCCTCATGCTTAGCGTTGCACAATTCCTTCCCGCTGTAGCCTTCCTCTTGCTTGTGCTTCTTGGATAACCATTGACTCTGGAACACCCTAAACTTTCAAAACTTTCCAGGATAGCAACCCAGGGAAATATAATTATAGCAATTTTCCTATTTATGCTGGCAAATTGGCAACTTGTCATGGTCTGGATCACAGAAGTTTCAATGGAGATGAGCCTCATAAATTGCATTTTTTATTTCTTCTTCCAAAACCCCTTCAAGCATGATTTTATGATACATATATAAGTTAAGTGTCATGACCTTTCGGCTGCTGCTGCTTGAATATGGCAGCTTTCCAGAACATGTGAACATATTCTAGAAATTTCTTTTGAAATTTGCTAGAATAAAGTCAGAGTTTGGGGGCAGGGCTGGGAGGGGGGGGCTGCGGCTAATGAAGAGCAGAGCCTACATTTGGCTGGCATGGATACATCCAGGGAGAAGAGACACTTACAATCCAAACAATCTGACAGAAAAGATAGGCTTTCTGTTTATTTTTTTATTCTTTAAGGAAAACCCATGCCATCATAGATACTGAAATTAAAATAATGTTTTAAAATCTCTCTCAATGAAAGCTTCTAATATGTGGGTATTTAAAACATACCAAGCATGTTTTATTAGGGAGAACAAAAAACCAAAACCATCTTTATTGATGAGAGATACTTGTGATACACATAGAAACATCTAATAGGTAATAGTGCTTTCAAATAGGAGTGCAACATGGGTATTTGTTCTCTGATGGGAAGAATTAAAATTATTTGAAAGCCACTGAGAAAGTATGATTGCCTGAGATTGTAGATTATTTACTTAATTGTGTAGGTAAAGTGTAAATTAGGTGAGATTAAGCCTTGCTAAAAAGCTGTGGCATAAAATTTCTCTGTGTTTCACCTTTGTTTTTTGTAAACGAGCAAAGCAGGAAGTCATCGCTGATATTTTGGAATAGTTTCAAGTCAGACTTAGGTATTAAGCACACAGTAATGCTGATATGTTACCTCTTCCAGTCTGTAAACAGGGAGAGTATGTGCTGGTTTTTGAGTAGTCTTCTATGTTTTACTTAATATCCCATACTAAGAAAAATGTCTGATAAAACTTTCAAGGATTTTCTTTTTTTTTCTTATAGATTTGAGCTGTATTCTTGTGTTTCATGACCCTCAGTGTCTCTGTCTATGTGAAGTACATAAGGAAAGAAAGGTGATGTGGGTTGCAGCCTCCTGACAGCAACTCTTTCTAAATGTCATTCTGCAAATTGGGAAAGTTTATTTATGCCAATTTACGGGTTTCTCAGAGCTTTGTTAAAATGAGCATTTCAGTATAAAGATGCAGAAAAAAAGCTGAATTGCATTTAAGACTGGATTAATGGTGACCTAGATTAATGCTCCTTGGAAATCACTCCAGAATATCTCTTTTCTAATTACAGCCTGTTGTCTGAAAAAATCATTTTTGCAGATATGGCCAAGCCGCAGAAATGCTTCCTGATTCCAGCTAGTCACCAAACTCTTTTACGGTTTCTGGCTGAGCATATAGCTACATCAGGGTGATGCATACATACTGAGTGTAAGAATATGACAGTCTTTTGTATGTAGAAACAAAGTCAGGTATGTCTACAGATTGCCTTGACATGATACGAAATGCAAGTCTTTCTCCAAAGCTGCTGCAGTCAAAGATCACTTTTTTTACCAACATTATAAACTCCCTCATGAAGTCAGTCCTGTCTGTTGGGGAGGTTTTCTCCATTTATCCTTAAAAAAAACCAAAATAAAACCCCAGCAGTGCGAATAGCTATCCCTGTACTAGGAGTATTGGTGCACACGCTGTGAAATTTGGACCCAAACAAATGTTGGCATGTTTAGCGTAACATTTGCATATGAAATGCTGGCCATGGACCTCTAATATTCTTAATTTCCCAGGCTGATACTGGAAACTTTCCCCTTTTATGGATGTTACCAATTAGCCCAAGGTTTGCATTTAGCCATGTACAGTCAGTGCTTTTATGCTCTGATGTTGTAGCCTAGGTGAAACCAAAGACACCATCTCCATATGTAAAACTGAACGTGCAGAATTTGTTTTCACATTCTTTCCTCATGTGGTCTTTATTTTGTTTTAAATGTCTTCCTGTGAAACCCACATAATGTTATAGGGGGTTACTCTGCCATTGTCTTGTCCTGAAGCCTTCCCATGGTCTGCAGATGGCAAGGGATGAAGGAGAGACAGGGCACCCTTGTGAGCTAGCTGTTGCCTTTTCAAGTCACTTACCAAACTAAGAAGAGCTTTCTCAGGTTGGGGCTGTTTTAAAAGTGGGAATACTGTTATTGCTAAAGACATGGATGGTCTCAGGAGGACTCTGCTTTGACTCAGAAGAAAGCATGAACAGTCATTTCCAGTAGATTTATGTGGACATCCTTTGGTGGTTCTGTGGTGACAGAAACGTTTCTGTCTGTTTTTTCTTAATGGAAATGGAGTTTTCATTTGTTTGATCTAATGTAACATGAAGAGTCGCTATGAAACATGACTTTTCTTTATGCCATATGGAAAGGGAAATCTCCACACATTTTGTAGCTGAATGTCACCCTGGAGCTTAGAACAGGTTTCTGTCTTCAGAGGTGTGTTATTTGGCTTTTCAATTAGAGAGGAGATAGAGAGAAATCCTTAATCATACACTTGAGTTGTCTTCACCTGACTGGGTTCATTTTGGATCAAGGGTTTTCAGATGAATACATAAAAACTTTGCTGTTTAGGTCACGTACTTCATCACCTGATGTGCTAGCTCTGCAAGAATCACCTATTTGTATTTTGATCGAAAAAAAAAAAAAAGTTCTGAAACATGTTATTGATTTAAAATAAATAAGTGCCATTAGCCTTCCCTCCCCCAAAGTTTTATCCCGCTTTACAAGGTCAGTAGCGTAAAACTTTTTGGTTCTGAGAGTGTCTACGTTAGTAACAGTAGAAAGGATGAAGCAGTAGCATAGACCCATTGCAGACGTTCATGTTAAGTTACACAGTGTTAAAATAGCCAAACACACTTTCTACTATTGCTCGACTCCTGCTATCACCTGTGGAGTTCTATTATGAATTAAATTTACTTTGCTGGTAATTTGTGTCGCCTTTCACAGGTCTAGATAGCTACTTTCTGTGGTTTTGTAGGTGCCTGTAAGTATATATCTGCCGTTCCATTTCTGAGTAGGACCTTCTATACTTCTAATTTGTGTTCGTGACTTGAGTCTGAATTTGGAAATGAGGAATGTGAAATGTAAAGTTGTACACTTTGGGGTTTATATAAGAGTTTTATTTATTTAGCCTTCAAAGGCATAAAAGTAGTAAGTGCTTACAATATTCCTATTTATAAAATGGGGTTTTGATATGGGATTACCGCATCAAATGAGTGGATAGTAGATGCAGTTTCTGTCTTGGAAATGTTCACCGTAACTACGTTAGACTTTATAGCTAAAGCCAGTTCTATACTGGATTTGTCTTGGGAATCCAGGCAGCGCGTGAACATTTCTCGTATTATTTTCTATCAGCTTATTACCTGCCCCTCATGTGTGATCGCCTTTTTAACAATAGTGGCCTAGAGGATACAAATTCAAGGAGGGAAGCAAATTTGAACAACAAAATACTTCCCCCTGCCCCAAATGTTTCATCACTGTTATACTTCAGAGATCACAATCTATTGTCATTTTGTGCATGTTAAAGCAGTTACTGCAATTGATGGCATGCTGTCTTTATAATAGAATCCAAAAGAACTTTAAACCATTCATCTATTTGCATATGTTTTAAATTATCCCATGAAATTTAACAGAGGATTGCCAATGTCTCATTTGACATTGTAAAGGGCTCTTTTATAACAGTTGCACTCAGAGCTTTTGTGTCCCATGGCTTATGCACAACTGAAGGTCGATTTACCTGTTCAGCAGCACACGAAAGTCAACTTGAATACTCCATGTAGAGTGGTATCCCATTAGGTGTTATGTCATAGTGATTTAGCCAGTCAACAGTGGCAGTGAGGACATTTTTTCTGGGCCAAGGGGAAACCAAGTCATTACCTATGAGTGGGTACAGCCTGTAACTTTCATAACTGGCTACTCACACAAAGGAGAGTAAGTAAAGCCCTAGTTATTTGCCTGCTTATACTTACCCTAATTATTTCCCATCTTTTTTGCATCTGAAGCAATTGATTTTCACCACAGGGGTCAGAAAGGGTCAAAAAAATGGTTACCCAGGTTCCTTCTGCTATGCCATCTGGTATTACCAATAAGGAATTATCTTTGGGAGAGTTATCCAAAGTGTCATCCCAGGGCAGAAATAAGCAAGGGTATAACGGTTAGCTTTATACTTCTCAGAGGTGGACAGTATGACCAAATCTTTATCAACAACTAAATGCCTTCACTTTCAAAATCAAAGAATTGAGGCTTGGTAGACACTCACCTAAGGACTTGGACTTTCTGGCTATTCCAGGTGAAAAGCAACAGAGAGAGGCTACAGTTTAATCTGCTCTATAGGTCATTTGGTAGCTTTGGAAAAGGCTAGCTCTGCAGCACACTGTATAGATTACAGTACAGTGTCAGTGGCCAAAGTTCAGTTTCCCTCTCTGAGGAACAGAGCAGAGCAATAATGGAAAGGTTTCCCTCCAGTATTGTCCCTCTGCTGTTTTAGTGGGAGATATGTTGAGGGTCTTTATCCTGGTTACAACATAAGTCTTCAGAAATTTAGAAGTTTCATTGGGCAGGCAAATTACTTCTTGCCCAGCTTTATCCTGAAAGCTCACAAAGCTGAAACTGCATTGTCATTCCTGAATCATCACAGGCGTAAAGGTGAATACACACTGCAGGTCAGCTGACACGAATCCATTTCTGCATGTGTTGCTGCAAATAACAATGTGTTTTCAGGTTTGCCGTTCTTACTCCTCTGCTTCTATAAATCATGTCATATAAAGACAAGTCTGGTTATCATCTGCATGAAAAACACTTCAGTCTCCTGTGTGTGTATATAC
This sequence comes from Gallinula chloropus, assembly GCF_964237585.1. Lineage (NCBI taxonomy): Eukaryota > Metazoa > Chordata > Aves > Gruiformes > Rallidae > Gallinula > Gallinula chloropus. The sequence goes on along the minus strand of NC_140088.1, from coordinate 52,359,010 downwards.
ATATTTGTAGTCTGTACGTGTTTATGTATTAATACATACATGTGGGTTTATAGAAAATATAAATACAGATTTGTACTTACACGTCAATGGGCCATCTAAGTAACGCTTTCTGTATTCTTAAGCAAAGAAATATATATACTTATTTACGAAGAGAGGCTGAGGGAGCTGGGCTTGTTCAGCCTGGAGAAGAGAAGGCTGGGGGAGGGACCTCATTGCAGCCTTCCAGTACCTGGAGGGAGCAGAGAAACAGGAGGGGAATCAACTTTTTAAAAGGGTAGGCAATGGCAAGAGAAGGCGAAATGGATTGAAGCTAAAGGAGGGAAGGTTTAAATTGGATATTAGGGGGAAGTTTTTTTACAGAGGGAGTGGTGAGGTGCTGGAACAGGCTGCCCAGAGAGGTGGTGGATGCCCCATCCCTGGGAGTGTTCAAGGCCAGGTTGGATGGGGCCGTGGGCAACCTTGTGTAGATCCAGGCCTGGAGGTTGGTGTCCCTGCCTGTGGCAGTGGGTTGGAACTCTATGATCCTTGGGGTCCCTTCCAACCCATGCCATTCTATGATTTAGATTCCTTTTTAAATATGCTCCCAGCAGTCTACAGTTGTGATCCACACATCCTTTTTTTGGTGTGTTTTGCTAAAATAAAAATTCAGATTTTTAGTTTTAGATTTGCGTAACATAAGGAAATAGCAAATTCCTCTTTAGCTTTTCTATTTTAAGAAGTAGGAAGATTCTCCCTTATGCTGGTCCGTGCTGTTTTCAGAGGGATGGGAAACTGTTCCTCATTTTTCTGGGCAGAGGAAGACATGACCTTACCCACTTCTTTTGAAAGCTACACACATAGGAGAGTTTCTATTTTCCTGGGGGGAGGCAGAGGGAAGTGGGGCTGGGGGGGAGGAGTGTGGGTGTAAACTTGATTCACTGCCCAAAACTCGGGAGGTTCATTGTTGAAGTCAACTGTAGAATTTGAGTTTTTCTAGGTCTCCATGGATTTTAAGCTCTTTTTTGTATAGAAATTATGATTCTGTTTAACTCGCATTGTTTAATAATGTAAGATATTAGTTGCAAGCATAACTTGGATAAAATTTCAAAACCTATTGTTTTCCATGGTTACAGAACATAAGACCAGCAGTGGTGAGAGGACTGAGGACAGTCTTAAAATGTGGAAATTCCCAACAGTGTAGAATAGTTCACAAAGGTCTTTAAATATGGTCCATTTGGACAAAGATTAGAACCTCTTCTTGGTGTTAACATCAGTTTTCTTAAATGTGCGAGGACTGAAACAGTCTCTCTTCAGAAAGCCTGGATAAGATCTTTTCATTTCAGATGCTGTCAGCACATCTCCAGCTCCAAGGGACCATCTTGTGCTCCTTCATACTTTCTGATGAAGGAGCACAAAAACTTCTGTGAAGTTCCTAGCTATTGTTGACCTTGCAATTATCATGTTTTGGGATTCTGCTTTTTTAACTTACCCTTCTCAACTAGCATTTCCTGGGAACACTGAGCATCATCTGGCAGGAGGTGCACCAACATTATGTAGTAGAAAATGTTGGGAAATATGGAGCTGTGGCAATAGGAGAGAAGGAATATGTTTGGGACAAGACAGGAGGCTCTCTTTACATGAGTGAATAGTAACTTTCTGATTTTTTGGGGGGTTCATCCAGAGGTTTCAGCATAGGTGGATTCCTAAATTCTTGTGAGAACTGATTTGCCTAGCTGTGGAGATGCTTACTGCAGGGCTTCAACTCCAAAATGTTTCTAGCCAGATTCCATTTATTATCAGCACATTTTGAAGTTTCAAGTAATACTGTGCAGGTTTTATTTCTCACTTTCTATTAGTGGATTCTGTAGAGTTATGAACTTTCTCATTCTCAGTTTTCCAAAACTTCCAACAGATGTCTTGCCAGCAGCAAAGATGATTAAAGGTTTCTGAAGAAGTAGACTGCTGCTGTGAAAGTCTGAAAGGGATTCCACTTCAGTGCCAAAAATCTTTGGAAAAATATGTATGGCCTCCATTCTTACTGGAAACGTATAGAGCCCCTTCCTGAAGAAATCTTCCACAATAGAGCAACCTCATTGTACCTGAACTAGACAGAATAGTTACGTGAAATTCCTACAGGTAGGATGAAAAGAAGGTGAAGAAGAATCAGCTTAGGCCTTAGTCTGAGCAAAGTGTTGGATAGCAGCTACAGATATGCTGACAATAAACATCTAAACCACTGAATGTATTTCCAAGTGTGCTGTGATGCTAGTTGGTCCCCAGTTAGTTTTTTTGAATATTGATCTGGACCAGTTCCACCTGGCTAGGAGCTTGTGACATTATTTTTTTTTTTCCTTAATTCAAACTTAATCACTGCAATTAAATTCCTTGTCACCTTGAAACTAAATTAATGCAGTGCACTTTTTGTATAGGAATGCATTGCCTGATTCCTGTTCATCATTGAAGTGTCTACTAAGCAGCAACTGAAAAGTTCAGGTTCAGATTGGATGTCAGGAAATAAATTTTCCCTGAAAGACTTGTCAGGGCCTGAAACAGGCTGCCCAGGGAGGGGGTTGAGTCACCATCCCTGGATGTGTTTAAAAGATGGGTAGATGAGGTACTTAGGGATATGGTTTAGCATAGGACGGGAACAGTTGGACTTGATGATCTTTTCCAACCTTGTAATTCTGTGATCCTGTGATTCTGTTCAGTCACCACACTCGTGTGAATGAGCAAAAGGGTTAGTGCCTTCTCTAACAGTGTGTTTTGATGACAGAATATCAGTGCTTTGTTTTATTGAAAGGAATTAGTGCAGTTTTGAAAGGGTTATGTAATGTAGTGCCTGGCATTACAAGGATCTGAATTTAACCCAGGAGGGAGTTTCCTGTGCTAGATTTCTCTCTCAATTGTTGGGCACTATGTAGATAAACCCTCCATTTACTTGCATTGAAATATTCAGATATGTTCTCTTTGCCTTCTTGCTTAAGGCAATGGAAAATTATACAGCAGTATCCAAAAGTTGATAACCTTTCCTGACCTTATTTCCTTGCTTTCTGCAGAAAGTTTTAGAATTAGAGATTTTTTTAAAACTTTTCCTTTTTTTTTTTTTTCCCCATCAGTGGCAGAGAAATGTAGCCACAAGCCTGTGATCTTCATCCAGTCATTGGGGATGTGGAATTAGCAGAGCTGCAAAGCCAGATGATGATTTTCTGGGGTATTTTTCTGAACGTTTTTTTCCTTGAAGGGTCAATTTAAATTATTAACATGCCACTGAAGCTCCCAAGATGATAGGAAAAGTACAAGAACTTTTTTTTCTTGGATAAAAGGGTGTTTTCAAAGGATGCTACCTGAGCATTGTGTATTTAAAAAAAAAACAAACCTCTGGATTTTTTTTCCTTTACGTCTATCTTCGACTTCTGAACAGAGGAGGAACATTACTTGTAACTCTGAGATGATACTCGAATTCTTTGTTCATCTTGAAGTATCCTTGTCCTTGTAATTTTTCTTTATACTAGACAGTGACCTTCAGGATTCAGCATATAAAAAGCTTCTTGCCCTTACTCCTATAAGAGTCTAACCAAACACTGAACTTCTCCCAGCATCTCAAAAGATAAGGAGAGATGATTTTTTTGTTATCAAAATTTTACTGACCTGTCAGTTAATACTCTTTATTGACATATTTTGACCACACTTTCTATTTAAGTGGCTTACAGAACTATTAATGCAATTATCTGGTGTAACAAGATGATGAAGAGGAACTTAGAAATACCGTGTGGGCAGCTAAATGCTCCTTTTTCAGATAAATCTCAGTAAAAGACAGATTTACCTTACCCCTCAGGAACGTTCTGTTTGAAGCAATCCCAGCTAATCCATGAGTCATTATGGAACAATTTACAGTATATCCAGATCCTCGCTACACCATACTATGGGACAGATGTGTGTGGATATTCGTTTCTTTCAGCCGATTCTTACACAGTCATAATGACACAGATACAAATTAAGTCTTCAGCTAAATCACACAGTGAACAAACTCCTTAGGCTCTCCTTGGAGGAAAAAAAATAGTCACAAATTATTTTCATCCCTGGCCTGCAAGAAACATAGGGCAGAACATCTCGGACCCTGGAGTTCTCACTACATTGGTGTTGAAATTGAGCCAGCTGCTGTGGAACTCATTGCTGTTGGGAACTTTTGCAGTGAGAAATAGAGGGTTTTGAATATATATTTAGTTTTGCCTACCAGGATATTTCCAAAGCTATACTTTTTCCGAGATGCAGATATATGCGTTACAGTACTTACTGGTGTTTCTGTTGGAGTTGAATTTGAAAATCTCTGACAGCCACACATTAATTTTATTTAATTGAAAACAAGTTTATTTTTCTATGGGCTGAACTGGAACTTGAAAGTATTTGGCCCTTGGTATTTGCTACCAAAATGTTTTACAGGTAGTTCAATGGCAACATTGTGATAGAGCCAAATTTGTCTTTATCGCTTTGTTCCCGCAATTTCATGGAGTTAAGGCCAGATTTCCAATTGCAGGATTGTACTGAATCAAAGGAATCAGCAGCAGCTGAAGATCTGGCCAGTAGTCAAAAATAAGTCCTAGGATTTTTGTTGCATTTTAGATATCACTTTGGCCAGGTAGGAGGAGATCTGAGTGGTGCTTGCTTTTTGAACTGCCCCTATGCTAGGCACACCTACCAAGAACTTCAGCTAAGTGTGTGCAAGGCAGTGCCTGATTGCAGATTCAGAGCTCAGTCACTGCCATGGGCATGGTACAGTAGATAAGTTCAGAGAAGGGGAATATAGAGATGTCAAAATAATACTAGAGTCTTAGAATGTTTTAGTGGGATAGGAATCATAGAATGTTAGAGGTTGAAAAGGACCTTGAAAGATCATCTAGTCCAACCTCTCTACCAGAGCAGGATCACCCAGACTAAATCAAACAGGAATGCATCCAGGTGGGGTTTGAATGTCTCCAGAGAAAGAGACTCCACAACCTCTCTGGGCAGCCTGTCCCAGTGCTCCATCACCCTCACGGTGAAAAGGTTCCTCCTTACATTCACATGGAACTTCCTCTGCTCCAGCTTGCACCCGTTGCCCCTTGTCCTATTATTGGACATCAACTGGAATTCTGGGGTGGGATAAAAGATGTAAATATACGTAAGTGAAACCATGGAAGAGTGAGAAATTTGAATACATGATTTAGAGAATCTACAGTTGGTAGAAGTGCTGCATGCTGTGAGGAAGCTTATATTATCTTGTATGAGGGAATTCTGGTCCCAGCAATCTAGTTACAGTTACCAAATCTAATGTTGGTTCTGGTATTGAAATACCTCAGAGCAATGTCAGTGCACCATAGGTTTTTCATCTGCATATGGAGGCAAGCATTACTCTCAAATGCTCTGAGATGTCTAAACAAATAACCATATGAAAATGAGCTTTACAAAAATGATTAAAATAACAAAGTTGCCATTGTTTTGAAAAAGGAAACGAGTATTAATTATTCACTGTGGCAAATACACTTATTGAAACAACCCGGGGTTTGGGGCAGGTGGGCAACATGGGAAGTTTTCAGGTGAGTACCAATAGCTTTGCAAGGTTGTAAATTACTGAAAATAAGGTCTTACAGTGACATCTCAAGAAAACTTACAAACTATCCATGCCAAATCTGGTTTTGTATAGTTTTTTTCCTCCTCAGTATCTTTGTTGTTGACTTACTTTTGTTAGATGAGTTACACATTAAGGGAAAAATATACTTTTGGATCTGGCTTTTATTTTTGGAGCTGCCCTTTCTGTCTTTACTAAGGTTAAAGTGTCACTGCCATTTATGATCATCTGCACTGTTCATCTGTCAGCAGATGAAAAGCAAGAAGCCATCTATGTATATGAAAAGCAGCCTGGACATACATTGAACTTCCTTGTCATTGTGCTAGAACATAAAAGGAGGAGGAAGCTCCTGAAGAAGCTGAACATGCATGGACCATGCCCATCGTATGTGAGTGCTCATAGCAGTGGACGCAAAGAAGAATGCATACAGTTAAAATTAATATAATTTGCAGGTGCAGTCTATGTAGATGTTTTATGGCAGTTCCCACAGTTCTGTGATTGAATGTCCTGGTCCAAGTCCCAGTGAAATGATTAAAACTTGATTTCATTTACTTCTTCAAGGTAGGGTCACATCTATCCATTAATTGAACTGCACTTTGAGTTGGGGCCCCAGCTTACTAATGAAGTAATTGATGAGATCTTCCTGCCTTCAGCAAAATATGCCTTGGCATAGTGTATGTTACAAGATGTTAAGTATTTTAACAACCGAAGCATCTATGTTCTGTTGAGGTCTCAGAGGGTATTCAAAAAGGTCACAGGATACCAGTGTGATTACATTCCTCATGTTGGTATGACAATGGTCTCTCCACATAGCTTGTCACTATTGCAGTCATATCACCAGAGTGTCTTGATATTCTGCTAATTTATATTCTTGAGAAATTTTTGTCACATGAAGAGATTTTTTTCTCTGCTTCAGTCTTCTCTTGCACTGTAAAATGAGAACAATAATGCTTTTGTATTTTCCTCACTAAAGTGTTTTCAGGATCGGGTTGAACCAGACATTCCCGCTGATGAGGACTTTCATGCATGAATGCCTTTGTTGGAGTCAGTGAAATTGCTGGTTAGAGTTGGGGTGCAAAAATCTCTCCCTGAGTTATCTCCAGTTTCTGATGAGCAGTGAGGTGAGCACTTACAAGAAAAAATAAGAGAATCTAGACCATGTAATTCTTCATAATATCAGTGGAAACAAATACCTAAACCCTCACACTTCAGTATTTGGAGTACTTTACGGTTTGACAGCTTGACAACTTTCTAACGTTCTCATGTTACAGCTATTAGTCCAAACCCCCTAGACCTCTACCCTGTCTTTAAGGAGGCAAATCTATTTAGGGCTTTAATAGTGGAAGGTACTTCAGTAAGGTCTGGACCATTACAGAAAAAGGAAAACATAAGGACTGATTGGCAATTTATATAGTGAATGGTAAAGTCAAAAGTGGTGCACTGTTCGCAGCTGAGTTTTACCAGAGGCAAATCAATGTTTGTTTTTACAGTGAGCATTTTAACCACAAATAATAAAAGTTGGGTATGTTAGCATGAAAATCTGAAAGTTGTTTTGTGATTGTTGCTCACTGGGTTTTCACAGCCACTCAAATGAAAGGACAGGGTGCTACAGCAGGGGTGATCTTCTGACTGCCAGATGAAAGGCAGTCTATAGACAGTGTTTTGTGTTACTTGTTTATGGGTGGATCATGTGCTATGAAATCCACTCGTGAGACTAATTTAAGCATCAGGTTACAGTTCAACAATCTTACACTGCAAGTACCTAAAGGACTTTCAAAGTAATACTGTCTGGATCCATAATTTTGCTATTATTTGTTCCTTTTTTTCTAGGCTGTCTCTTGCTGTCTCCTCTGTTTCAGGTAATTCCAGAGATAGCCTCTGAGTTGGGAGCCTCAGCATGTGTAGTTTGCCCAAGACCTACCACATGCCTGGTCTTTATGCATCACGGCCAAAAATCATGGTAAGTGAAAAACTGCTCTGTCTTCCTCTTCTTGCTGAGGCATGTGAGAATATTGTGCATGGTAGATGTGAAGGAATGTCTTTAAAGGACTTGAAGGGTGTTTATTGCCTATCCTGGAATTTTTTAATGCTTGCAGGCTGTGGCCAGCACTCTGACATGGCAGCACTGGCATATTTCCATGCACGTTCCTGTGCCTGCAGCTTAATCCAAACTGCGGCGCAAGGTGTTCTGAAAGAATGTGGGCACATCAGCATTGTATATGAGTAATTTCCCAGTATACCCTTGGTTCTGAATGTTTAAGAATAAGCTATTTCTTAGTTTATGATAATAACTTTATATGTGGCAAATTCCATTTAATCAGTTGTGTCCGTTCTATATAGGTCATGTTTGGTTGCTGTAATAGTACTACAGTAGATCTTGCAAAATTTGATGCTATTCATTATTAGTATTATTTGATTTATTAAGTGCTGGCAGCATACTTAACAGGACCAGGTTGTCAACGTTGCCTTCTAATGCCTATCTGATTTGCTGAAAGCGGTGAATGTTTTTGTAGGTGTTTTACTGTGATTGGGGTAGATGACAACTGAGAAGTTTTCTGAGCTACGTCCCACAGAATGATAGGGGTTGGAAGGGACTTCTGGAGATCTAACTGTGATATTGCATAGTTAATAATGCAATATCAAAGTTAACAAGCACTAGATGTAAGGAGTTGGGAGGGGGTAATCAGAAAGCTAAAGAAACTGTTATACTTGAATGCAACTTACTTCCCACAGTGTCACTGAGCTTGGTCCATGTGCATCTAAACATGAGCCTGCCAGCGTCATAAATCTGACAGCAGTCACACAACAAGAGCCATGTTCAACCACTTCTTTGGGTTAGCTGCTTTAACTCTTCTTTTAGCTATGCTATCTTTGTTAAAGCTGTAGAAGCGTTGAGCTTGCTGCAGCCTTACAGATGTTTCTCTGAGAAGCAAAACTGTGGGGCATCCATTTTTATGTGTCTTCCATGCTTCTTTAGAGTAAATTTTGCAGGCGAATTCCACCATTAATGGTGTGTAACCTCATTAACGGTTTAAGCCAGAAGCATCTTAAATTGTGCTTGCATGCTTCAGGATAATTTAAAGCACTCATACAAGTTGTTAATATTTGAATATGTCCCTAAAGCATATGCATTAACAGATTTTGGACCCAAAGCCTTAAAATAAAAAGGGGGTGAAGGGGACTTACGGAGAGAAAACAACTACTCCTAAACCACGAAGTGATAATGAAAAATAGACTAGCCAGTGTATTGATATATCCTTCAGGAGGCTTAGGAGAGGTGGTTTATGGCTCTTGTATTTTATAAAGCACTACTTTTAATCTCTCAGCTGTTTTGTTTTGGGTTTCTATACTGCAATGTAATATTCTGGTTTTGTTTCTCCACACTGCTTGGGAAATCTTTGTTCCTACTGGTATATGTTGTTCGAAGGAAAGACAGTTCTCTTGTTCTATAGATGAAGTCTGAACAGGCAAAAATGTGTGTTGGTTCATTCTTCTACAAAAAGAGATCACATCTAGAACACAAGTTTTAACTGACATTAATTACATCCCATGAATTTTCCCTTTTATGAGAGGAATGTGAAAGTTACATGAAGCTGTATCTATTGTCCCTAGGACTAACAATGATGAGGTTAGCTTCTACTTTTTATCAGTTTCTTTATAACATGTATATCCTAAATTTTTGCACATAATTTCCAACCATTTATTTTCTGAAAAAAGGTTAAATGGATTTTCCTTTGTTTATATTTGAACTATACGTGTTGAGACAGAGTAGTCAGCAGAGGAGTAAAAGAATCATTTTTCCACTGGTCAAGAGCCTGATCTCATCCTTGAAGTACATTAGTTAGGATAAGTTGTGGAATAAAACCCAAATTATGGAAGCATGAAAAATGCAAGTGGATTCTGGATGAACCTAGAGAACTTGTGTCTGTTCATAGATGAATGGGATCTTTGGGAAATTCCCAGAAGCGATTTGGTTTTAGCCCCTAAAACCAAGCTTAGGAGGGAAAAGAAAAAAAAAAAATCCGATTTGACTTGCACTTTTCACAGTTCTATTTAAAAAATAAAAAAATTAAACCTCAAAAAACTCTTCAGCTTGACACATCGTAATACAATTCTTTCATGAAAAATTTATCTGTTCCATCTCAGGGTGTGAAAATTTTTTTTAAAAAAGTCACAAAACCCCTTTTCTTTCAGAAATAAAGCTCCAAGGCTCCAAAACATTTGAACACTTCCATTTCTGTAGCCGCAGGGGAATTCTACCCTGTATAAAAAAATACATAAGCACTTGCTTAACTTTTAGCAGGTATTAAGTCCCATTCATTACATTAGGACTTAAGTGTATACTTACATCTTTGAGAAGTAGGGCCTGCCTCATATTAACTTCCAAGCTGAAAGTTTCATAAGGTGTTGAAGGTGGTCCAACATTCACTGACCAACAGTACCAAATGCTTCCAATGCAGCAAGCCAGATAAAGACTGGGTTTAATGGGATTCTGAATTACAATAAGTAAATTATAACAAACCCTGTTGACAGAAGGCTCTGAGCTGGGTCCAGGCCTGAAGCCAGACTGAAATTTCTCATGTAGCAGGTAATCAGTAAGATGAGAAACCAGCTGCAAGGGAAGGGCCTCTCTTATGAAACAAGAAAGGTGCTCTGAGAGCCAAGTCTTATCCCGGTAACCTTTTCAGTAACGCAGAGACAATTGGTGCTCTTCATTATCTCGACTTCAGAGCCGAATTAATTGGAGAGGAAACTGATTATGTTATTGCAGCAGGCCACCCTGTTGGTTATATGTGTGAAGAATGGGTCATTAGGTTGACCCGTTACTTTTCTAAACTTTTCAGTGTAAGCAAAGCCCATAAGTAATTTTAAATGAAAGTTAATTGCTTATAGGGGGAATGAATTACTAGATTGGCATTATCCCCTTCATAGTGTTTAAGCTGATGCAATGTGATGGCATTTCAAAACTGTCTGGGACTTTCTTTTCATTATAAACTCTAAAATGACCCATTTTACTTGTAAACCAATGCAGCTGGTGTTTACTTGTCTTTTTGATAATGTTTTTGTCCCTGTGTTTTGGTGCAGGGTTTGGCAATATTCCTGGTCACCAGCCTGATTGATGCACATAGGTGATGGCATCGGTCAGCCTGCCATTTACCCTTTCTTTTATGGAGTTCTTTCCCAAACCTTAGTATAAGTGTTTAAATGCTGTAGAAGAGTTTAGAACAGTGTAACTTTAGTAGATTTTTGTAAAACACGTGATGATTTGTCACCTATCCCCAAATTGATGTTTCCAGTTAATTTTCCTGGTGACGTATGGCAACCAATTCCTTCAGGAGATCCACGAAGTGGAGTTCACCATATTTCTTTGTAGAGGGTGATGTTCCTGAGTTCTTGCACTTCATCTGACATCTACAGTGTCTAGTTGTGATGATGGGACTGAGGAGAGTTATTGTCTTCCTGAAAGACAATAGCTTTCTCAGTAGTAGGTTGTACATGCGGAAAAGCATCAGTAACCATATCAAATCAGGGAAGCATCAAATTCAGAATATCATGGGGTACCTAGCTAGCAGTAAAAGGAACTGGCTTAGCAAGCAGCAAGGTCTGATGGGACCCATTCTGTCTTTGAGAGCTGGGCAGGCAACATAGGTGTACCAGCCTACACAGCTGTAGAGGTAGCATGGGAACCTGCAAAGCAGAGCTCTTGCATGGAGTGTTGTCAGCATCCCTAATAGCACTGCTCTCAGACACTGAAGTCCAGCAAAGCAAATCTGACTTGAGGATGAGCAGGACTATAGAAAGAATTTCCCCTTATTTCACAAAATTTAACAAACCATACCGCTTTACATCTTTCTCCATTTCCACTCCCTTTTCTTCCCTTCTCTTTCAGATTAATTGGGGAATCCTACAAAACCGTGGAAGTATGAATCATTTCACTTCAATTTTTAGCTTTAAAGTTTCCAGCCAGCGTCAGTAAGGGTACTCCACTGGAGAGCAATTAATTTACTCCCACCTGCATCTTTCATGTTCTCTATCCACAAAACCAAATTACAAGCTTAGATGACTTCATGCCTGCTTTTTGATCATCTAAAATTTGCTGAGGTGGATCTTATTTTCTGCAGAATCTCCCCAGTGGTTCCAGGGGAAGGTTAATTGTAACATTTTTAAGCTTTGAGGTTTGGATTTTACAAATGTAACACTTCCTTTGAAGATTTTTTTGAACTTCCTAGCTTTTAGGAATAAGCAAATATTAATAAACAATGTTTGCTTAATAAGCAAGCAAACAACAAATATCACCACCACCACACCCCCAAAAAAATTAGCCAAATTTCCTTCTGTTTTGTGGATTATTAGCTTGTGGTCTCCATAGCAAATACAAACGTTCTGTTCTAAACCAGTGTGGAGGAGAGGTTGTGGTCCAAAAATGTGGACCCTTCTGTGCAGCAAATAACTCTTGGGATCTGGAAATTCTGGTTTCCGTGGTACATCAAACTTTTTAGGAGAACTCGTGCTGAAAAGAAGCATGGCAATCACTGGCCATACTAGAAATGTATTCAGCTTACAGTCCTGCTAGTTTCTCCATGCGATCTTTCAGTTGCTTCTTTACTAAAATTAGGTGGCTGCTATTTATGTGTTTCTAGTAAAGGAGGGTAAGTGGAGTTGATTGAAATTGCTTCCTTTATAATGACTGTGTGAGAGAAAATGGATTTTCTTGACCGAATGAATTTCCCACTGAAACTCCACCTTCTGTGAAAATGTTTGATCTCTCTGTTTGAGTGCCCTATCCCACACCCTTTCCCTTGTGTTTCTAACTGGAAAGTCATGATTTTCAGGGCTTGCAGAACTGTGGGCAAATAATAAGAGTAGTAGTAAAAATGTTTGCCAGATCTTTTATGAGTCCTCCTCAAATAGTATTGAAAGTATAATTAATAGAAATGGCTGTTTTACAATGCAAGGTCATCTTCTACTCCCAGTTTGATGCACTGAGATGAGAGTGAGAAGTAGCACCTTCTGCTGTATTGCTTAGAAGACCATTGTTCATGCAACTCTCACAGGCTGTCCAGTGCAGCCTGGGTTGATTTGGCATTCCAGTTACTACTGGGACTAGCAGCTTGTTCTCAACAAGTTGCCTATGAAAACTTTCTAGAAGCTCTATTGAGTGTGTCTTAAGTCTGAAGTGTTGTACTCAAATTTGGGTGGATTTTCGGGCAGGAGCCTCAAGAATTCATTATTCATCTTGGCCTATAAATTATATTTCTTCTTTGCAGTGTAGTAGTACTGCACTTCTTCAAAAAGTAGTTGGGAGAGAGGATAAGGATAATTTCGGACAAGATATCTATTCTGTACATCTGAATCTAAGCAAAATAACTGGCATGGAACATATCAGGCTAAAATACCCTTTTTGAAAAACTCACGAGCAACTGAAAATGCAGCAGATAAAGAGAATTCTTTGGCAGCTGTAACTATAGATACAGCTACCACTTAAAACACAAATGTTTCCAAACTGTAAGTGCTTATATCACAGAGATTACCATATCATTGCAGGCTGTCACACGTCCTCTTTATCAATGCAATGTGAAATCCCTGTGAAAGTAAATACAGATTAATCTTAAAGATACTTGGCATACCAGCTCTGTAGAGTATGTCTTCAGTGCTGTCAGAAAACACGTTCTACTCAGCCACCACATGGCTTCATTGAGGCTTTTAAATGACTATGGGGTCAATGTCCAACGCCTGACCTTCTCCAGTCACAAACATTTCAGCACTCGCCAAGCAATGGATTTGTCTCCATTATGTTCTGAATTACACTCCCTTGCACAGGAAGCAATAATCCAAGAGTAATTTTCTACTACTATTACTGACCCTTCTAATAGGAGCTCATACATGATGATAATTAGGCCTCTCAAATCTATTTTGGAGAGCGCAATTTTTTTCAAGCCATTTTGGTTTGGTTTTTTTTTTATTATTTTGTGGGTTTGAGTTTTTTCATTTGGTAACTCCTAACAATATTTTACTGCTTAAAAGAACATTTTTAAAAACCAAATCCTCTGTGATCAGTAATGTACAACTGAAGACATTTTGAGCATTAAACACCCCTATATGTGAAATCCCTGGAGTTTTGCTACAGTATGACTCTAAATTTACAATGAAATTGCAGAGCTGGAAGAGGAATCATAACTGTATAGAAGAAAGCTAATGCAGTTCTTTTCGTGTCTGTTTAATAAAGAATCCTTCAGTTCTCGGCTTAAAAAAAAAAGTGAGGGTTCATTAAACTTGGTACCATAATACATGCTACATTTGTTGAATAAAAACATTAAGTCAATACCCAAGGCCCTCAGCTGCAGTGTAGTTAGAAAGCAAAACAATTAAATTGATATTGTTTCCTTTTTTGACAGGATCTCCCATGGGAAGGGATATTACTTGGCTGCACCAGTAATGGCTCTCTATCTATGCAAAGAACTATTATGTTAAATTAAAACCTCTATCTATCTATCAAACAGCCAAAACTAATAAACAAAACTACGGCATTAAGAATAAACTGCTACTAGACTGTTACTTCCTGCATCAGAGTATTATTTATAATTCAATTTGGACAACGCATCTGCTCCTCAGGGAACGCTGAGATGTGGTATTGACACAGGAGCTCTTTATTATTTGGATGCTGGTATCAAACTGTTTTGCAGTTACTGTGGTTGGAAATAGTTTCTACAAGAAAAACAACCACACCAAAATCCCTTCAGAAGTTTTTAAGAAATAGATTATTAAAAGGAATGCCTAAAGTATTGTTTATAACAAGTGATGCTAGTTGGAAAGAGTTTTAAATAGGAGGGTGGGGGGAGAAACATGAACAACTTTTGTCCTTGTGATCTTATTTATTTTTACAATAATCAAAGACTCATCCTTTTTGGCAGCTAGGGTTTTTAGTACGAGAAACTTGGTATGTCCCTCAGTATAGTATTTTGCTTATTGTGCCCCGGACTTTAATTATTAATGATGAAATCCCTGAAAATCAATGTACTTGTACTGTATGGCACCTATGTGGAAGTCAGAAATACAAGGCACTGTTCAAATTCCATGCAACAGGTTTCATGATACGAATACTCTTAAAAGGTAGACTAAATTTTAATTTGGAGCCATATTGAAATGTCAAATAGCATATTTTTTAAAACTCTCCTGTCATTAAATTAAGGCGACTTCTCTTGGAGACTAGCAGCCATCCCTGTAATGCCTATATGTAATAAGTCCATGCATAAGGGAAACAAGGAAAAGAAAACCTGATACCTCAACCACTGCCAGCCAGTAATGACCAGTGGAATTCAGCTAACGTAGGCAATTTACTTTTAACGTCTGGTGGGAATTTGATTAAAGCAATTAGGGAAAATTCTGAACATAGTCCAAATCATGCATCTCTCATTTTATTTTCTTTAAGAGCCGTCAGCATTCTTGGCCTCTGCAAACATCTGTAGTAAGTCTCCTGAAAACTCTTCAGCAGGGTTGTAACTTTGTTCACATAATAGTGACATTGAAGTGAGCGAGGCTACTTGCAAAAGGGAAATTATGTATGTAAGTGTTCGTGGGATCTCATGCTAAGTGCTTGGAACAGAAAGCTCTTCCACAGCCTGTCTAAACCTAACCCTAACTGCAGCCTTTCCTTTCCAGCAAAGCACCTAGGCAAAGGCCCATCAGCCCTGAGAGATGCAGAGATTTGGGGGGTGCAGTTGCAGGTCCTGGGCTCAGGATGAGGTAGATGGAGCTGAGAGACTCCAGTCCCCTGGGAAGTTCAGTGATTTCTTAGAAACAGGCTGCTTCGAGTGTCTGATTACTATTACGATATAGGTGGAAATTAAGGGGAATAAACCTCTCATAAACATATATGGAGCTGCAGCCATGGCTATGACATCACTGGCAGCCAATTGGGTAACTAACTCCATTTTGGTCCATCAACTTCTACAGCCATTTAAAATTTTTTATTATTCTACCACATGAATCTGGACGACCGCCATGCACCATAAGACAGACTGGACTAATAAATCTTTGGCACATGTAACCACCGTGTTTAATATAAAACAACCCACACACTTTTTTTTAATATGATTTATAAAACAGAACATGAAGCTACCTACATGATCTTTTCTAGTTACAGCAGATACAGTTATTTATCGCACATTTAATTACTAACAGCAATTCAGTCATGTTACCTAACCCTAAGGCCCCTTATGATTACCTGATCCAACATATTTCACATGATAAAAATGTCAGGCTCAGAGAAACTCACCAGCCTGGCTTGCTGTGAAATCTAATTATAAACAGCAATGTTAAAAAAAGGTTAACAGTTTAACTAGTCAAAGCAGTTACTCATTTTGTAAGGGTTTGTTTGCATTGCAATGATAGCCAAAAGGGCACCATGCAGCCTGGTATGCTATGAATAGTACAACTTCATGTCACCCACCTTCACTTTGGCTGCTCAGCTTGAACTCCGGGAGCTCAGCTGGGCTGCTGGGAACATCCCTGCACAGCCCCATGGTGGTGGGATGTGTGTCCCACCTGTCCCTACAGAACCTCCGCCTCCAGCTTGCAGAGGAAGGGAGGTCAGTGAGAATGAGCTCAGCCTTTAACTCTTGAAGAGGCAGATGATGGGGCTTTGAAATGGATGCTAAAATTGTAGCGGTTATGTTTGAGGTTGATGTGAGCTGCGTTACAACAGGCTTTGTAGGTGGCTACGTATACTGGCAACGTGAAATCCTGGCCCGCTTCTGCTAAAATTCTGACAGATACCCTGCGTTTTAGGAATTTGTCCCAGACTAACCCTTTGTGAATGCTTTCCTGTGCCTCTCACCTTTGTCCTGCTCCCTATGTGGAGGAGAGTCAAGTCGTGTCATGTCATGTCTGCTTGGGGGAAACTCTCTTACACTGCCAGTAACAGTACCAGTAGCAACAATGATGATTTCTCTAAACACAGTGGTGGCTAAGAGCGTTGGCTGGAAACTTGGATGATAGTTGCCTGTACAAGGCAGGTCTTGTGCAAACAAAATTAGAAGGTAATCATTATCCCCAGGAATGTTGCTTTAAGATATGTGATACGGTGTGTTAGAATTCGGATGAGAAATCCGTTATAGTAAATACACTCTATGGCTTTTAATTTAAAAAAAAAAAAAGTAGTTTGATTTTCCTGCCTTTTAAGTTGCATAAATTTCAAAATAATTAATCTTTTTACATTAATCACATAATTTTGAATATATTCTATGTTTATAAATCAATGAGCTATAATTTTTCTTCCAGAAAATGGGTAAATACTTTTTTTTACATATAATATGTTGCATATTATATATCTGAGTATGTTCTAACATACAGCAATTCTTTCTGCAATACAGTAGATCTTCCCCTTCCTTCTTTTTTGTGGGATAGCAGATGAACCGAGATGACCTCATGCTATAGCTTTGCTTTTCTGGAAAAATGAAGCTGTCAACAACATAGGAAAATACTCGTAACCACAGGAAGTGAAACATTCACAGGAGCAGGGCTAAGACTATGGAACTTGTTGCCAGTCAAAATAAGAATGACCAGCACTTGTGCCACAGTAAGTACTCGGTGCAAGAAGCCAATTGTTGAACCTAGTTTTCCCATGGTGGTCCTTTCAAGCACCCTTAGACTAAATGCTCTTTTGATTGTGGGACTATGAAAAGCTCAGAAATGTTCACAGGTGTGGTGGTTTAGCCCTAGGTGGAGGCCAGACGCCCACCAAAGTCAGTCTATTACTGCCCTTCTTAGTTGGACAGGGGAGAAAATATATATTAAGAGGCTCAGGAGACAAAAAAAGGACAGGGAGAGATCATTCTGTCAGCAATGACATGGGCAAAACAGACTCAACACAAAGTGAAGAGGAGAGAAAATACCTAATTTATTACACTACACTGCAAAGAACAGTGAAACTGCAGTCAGGAGTGTGACCAGATCTTAAAACAAATGCAACCAGATCTTAAAACACTTTCCCCCACCACTCTCTTCTTAGCAGACTTTAGTCAGAATTTTGCTCCCTTCTTCCCCCCTGTTTGCAGTACAGGGGGGCAGGACTGGGGAAAATGGGGTTCTCAGTAGCACCTTTCCCCCACACCTCCCTTCTTAGCAGACTTCCCTCTAGTCATGATTTCATCCCCTTCTTCCCCCAGTCACAGCACAGGGGGGCAGGGACTGGGAGGTGGGGGCTTCAGTCAGTCCCTTGCAAGTTGGTTTCCTTCTCGGTGGGGGTGGGGGGTGGGAGGACATTCATTCCACACCCTCCCCTGCTGCACCATGGGGTCTCACCCACAGGAGATTGTCCTCCATGAACTTCTCCAATGTGAATCCTTTCCCACAGGGCTTTATCTCTTTATCACAGTGTCTCTCAGTCCCAGTCCTCCACAGGATTCAAAGCCTCCCCCAGCAAACCTGTTCTGATGCAAATATTCCTCTCTCATCTCTGTGTCTCTGATTATCATCATGACTGCAAGTGCTGGTAGGGGCTTGTTCCAATGTAGGGTGACAGCATCTTCTCTGTGTCTCTACCTGCTCCATCCAGTGTGGACCCCCTCCATGGGCTGCAGGTGGGGTCTTGGCCTTTTCCATGGGTCACACAGAATGTCCCTAGCTATGCATTATGGGGACGGTCTGATACAATCCTCGATGAATAGACAGTTACTTTAAAAAAAATATCTAAAGTAAATAGTCTTTTCCTGTCTGTAGGAGAGTGACAGCATCTGGATGTTAGCACAGGGTTGGCCTAACTCTCCTTTTTTCCTGAGTCATGTACCAAAATCTTCATGTGATCAAAAGCCACAGAAGAGGCATACCACCTACGGAAGGGAGCAGGAGGTCCTGGAGCGATTCACAGACAGTAGCTGACAACAGCTCCCAGAAGACCCATTGAGTTATGGGGAGCAGGTCTAGCTCATGCCAGCCATGTTGCTGGATCCCCAAGCAGCCCATTCATTTTGGCTGTAGCAGCTGCTGCTGGCTCATTTCCTTCCATGGCCAGACATTTGAATTCCTCGTCCTTTTTGCCAGCGCAGCCTTCTGACTGGCCATGTGATCCAGCTATCGGCTTGGGCTGGTGCTTAATCATTTGTGCAGGGCTGTGCTTTGGTGTTCAAGGGTGTAGGTTGCTGCCATGTAACTGGTGTAACTTGTTAGGAACCCTGATTGCTGCAAACAGAATGGTAGCATACTTCAGCTTGTGAGGAAAAAACATAAGTATCTTTTCCTGTAAATGATCAGCTTGGGCTTTTTTGTTCTGACCTTGCAAGGACA
This sequence comes from Gallinula chloropus, assembly GCF_964237585.1. NCBI lineage: Eukaryota > Metazoa > Chordata > Aves > Gruiformes > Rallidae > Gallinula > Gallinula chloropus. The sequence continues at coordinate 52,340,142 of NC_140088.1, read as the reverse complement.
TAACTGGAGTTGCACAGATAATTTTTCATAAGACCAAAGGAAGCTATCAGGAAACCCTGGGAAGACACCTCTGATGTGTGCAAAGCTGAACAAACCCCAATGACCAAAGTGCTTGGAGGTGAATGGTACATAAATCTACAGTAGTGTACACCTGTGGAAGAAGAAGGAATTAAAGTAGAAAAATATTAACTCTGACAGGAAAAAGTAATGACTTTAATGTCTCAGTTTTTTGCTTGCATACATTATCCACCTATCTCTCTGTGTATGTGTGTATATACGCACATATATGTACACACACATATATGTACACACACACATTTGTTTATATAGAGAGACACACATTAATTGCTTAGTGGTGGTAGAACCTGACAGGGGGCCTCCAGGTACTGGCTATGCTTGAAATAAGAAAACTTCAAAGGCTACAGGCAATACAAAATATCAACAGAAAACCAAAAGGGAATAAGTAGACAGTGATGTGTTTTCCAGTTGGTTGGCCAACAGCATACCTGAAGGCAGATCCTTGTGAAAAAGTCCATAAAAGTTTTGCCTGACTACTCCTTTTCCAGAAGTGGAAAAGGACCCACCCCTGCTTTTCTTCACACAAGTAAGACCAAATGGAGCTTGAAGCAGTTCAGCCTGTCTCCATCCCGACCTGCATGTTTCCTGTCTTCGCACAGTAACAGGGAAGAGTACAAGTGAGCTGGTGCTTTTGGAATCTGGAGCCCTTTAGGCGCTGGATAAGCATGGGACAAACCACTGTTAATGGCACAATTATCACTCCCAGTCAGAGAAGATAATCCTTTGCTTGGCTTGTACAAGCCAATACTGTATGTCCTTGCCAAAAAAAAAGTGAAACAAATCCATCCATTCATACCCTTGTTGTAAAACCTCCTGTGTGCTTGAGCAATGCTTACAGAATACAAGAAGGATGTGAGGATGCTGGACTGTGGCCAGAGAAGGGCAATGAAGCTGGTAAAGTTTCTGGAACACAAGTCCTATGAGGAACCACTGAGGGAGCTGGGGCTTTTTAGTCTTGAGAAAAGGAGGCTGATGGGAGACCTTATCACTCCCTACAACTACCTGTGAGGAGAGTGTAGAAAGGTGGGGATCTACCTCTTCTCTCAGGTAACAAGCGATAGGATGAGAGGAAATGGCTTAAAATTGCACCAGGGGAGATTTAGGTTAGATATCAGGAAGAAGTTCTTTACTGAAAGGGTAGTCAAGTACTGCAACAGGCTGTCCTAGGAAGTGGTGGAGTCACCATCCCTGTTGGTATTTAAAAGGCATGTAGATGTTGTGCTTGGGGACATGGTCTAGAGGTGGACTCATCAAGGATAGGCTGTGGTTGGACTCAATCTTATAGTTCTCATCCAACCTAAGTGATTCTGTGATTCTATGAAGCACAAATAAACACAGTGGACTAAAGAAAGAAGACTTATTTAATAGCTGGGGACAAGGTTTCAGTTTGTAAGACTCCCTGTGGTAATAGCAAGCCCAGAGGAGAGAGCATATTTTTTGACAACAGCCATTTCTGAAACATGTCATGCAAACCAGAGGCACATAGAGAGAATAAGACATCACACAGCTGCACAAGAGAGAAAAAAAAAGAAAAAAAATATTTCTAGCTAGTTCATACCTGGAAATGAAATACTCTGGAGGGATTAAAATGCACAGTGAAGCAAAAGGAATTGTGAGGCAAAATTCAATGAAAGGGAGAAGCTTTCCTGAGCATTAACTATATAACATAAACACTAAAAATACTGCTGTCTCTTCCAAGTCTTTTGTAATTACTAGAATGTGAGCAGCTACTTTTAAAGAATAGAGCTGATTCAAAGCTAAAATAATAATAATTTTTAAAACCCACACATTTAAGTCACCGAATCTCAGTATTATTATTGTCCTTTGTACTACTATCTTAAGGACATTTGAGTTTAATGGGCCTCCAATAAATTGAAGGGATAGTGATAGCAGAGCACTGTGAAGCTGTCCTAGTGATAAGGATTCTTCAGGAGAACAAGGGGATACCGATTTGCAATCAGGCTGAATTGATGTGACAGTTTAACATTTCAAAGTTTTCACTTTACAAGTTTGGTTTTTTGTTTTTTTTTAAAGAACAAAATTCCAAACAATTTACAAAAGCCAGGACAGGGATTGATGCTGATAGAAATGGTAAATCTCTTAATATGCTTGCTGTTTGGCTACTTGATTGTTTTGGGGGGGGGGCGGGGAAACAACCATTCTCAACTATAGTGGAGCTTTATTTGAAGACTTTTAATTCAGATTTCTGGAAACTGAGTGATACATAAAGCTGATGGTTGGATTCCTTCTCAATGATTTATTATAATGTAACATTAGCTTCAATAAACTGGGCCCTAAATTAGACTTGAGCAACTCCATTAACTTTAATTATATCATGGTAATAACTGAGAGTATAATTTGGCCCTCTGGGATTCAAATACACAATTAAAGCTCCACAGGGTAGAGCAGGCAGAAGAAATTTGCCCTTCAGTTCGAGCTGTCAGAGAAATTAGAGGTTACTTTAGTTATTCTCTCCAACGTTAACAAATCCTATTAATGATGTAGTTGCAGTGTGTAGTTTCCAGCATAAGGTAGAGCAAATACTACATGTTTTTCCTTTTCCTGTCTTGCAGGTGAAGAGAGATCAGCGATTAACGCCCTCTGGCAGGGATTTTGCTCAGGAAATGGGCGAGCAGAAGCTGAGCAAACAAGATGATGAGTGCCTTTGCAGCAGCTGGTTGTGAGCTCTGCAGAAATTGGCAGTGGTGGTACAGGACCAAGCCCAGGCAGAGGATGCAGAGGGCTTGGAATCAGGGGACTGAGGAGTCATTTTTTGCTTATTTGACATAATACCATAGCAACGAGCTGTTATGTTGCAGAAGGTGAAGTAAACAAAGAGCTGTAGGCAGATCCCTGTGATAAGAATGAACTAGTTTTTCATCCTAATGGCTGTAGTAGGAAACTGAGAGGACAAGGTTATTAAGCCCTATTGATAGGCGATTCTATTGATCATCTTATTGTCTGTTGATAGGCAGTTCAACTCCTTAAAAACATGACTGAGAAAAATTAGCTTAAATCACAAGAATAAGGAAGAAGCAGGTCTGTCTTGTGTTTCTATTTCCAGAGAGAGATCTCAGAGGAAACTTTTACCCGGTATGCAGGGTTATTTTCATATTTGCTTTTGTTTCATTTTCCTAAGATAAATGGGTTTGTTTGTCAGTATTCACATCTGGTGGATTTCAAGGGCTTGAAATCAGTGAAAGATAAACTGTTAGCGTGTTGGAAGTTGAAGTCCAAGTTCCTATGGAAAGGCTGCAGGATGGTCAGGGAGTGTCAGCTTAAACAAGCCACTAACCACTCGGTTTATGTGAAACCCCACAAGGATACGCCCAGGAGATACCACGGTGTTCCTACAGCTTTGGCACTTGAGTTTTGTCGTAGTTTCTTCCATGACAGCCTGAGCTGAGTCTCAGTCCAGGTGCCTCCAAGCTTCAGCAAATTCCTCAAGGAAGGATCTTTGCCTTGGGTCTGATTTTTCTATACCTATCTCCGCCAGTCAGGAGTTGCTCTTATTGCGTCATCTGTGCACCTTGCACCCAGATACCATTGTCATGCATTTGCAAGGAAGCACATTTAGGATTCCCTCCTGTACCCAAGCGCAGCAGCCTGGCTACTTCATAAGCAAAATGTTTTGGTAGCTGAGTACTGAAGGCTATTCAGCTCCCATACTGGTGGAGATTGTACCTGTACAAACACTTCAGTTTGAGGTTCTCCTCAAATCAGTTACAAGCTCAACTCCTTGTCACACATGGTTTTCAGTCTTTTCTTACTCAGGCAAATGCATTGCACTGCTTGTATTTAAGACAGGGACTAAGAGGTTTCTGAAGGGTCAGACTGGCTTGCAAGTGTATTTAGATCTGAGCCTAAGACGGGAGAGGAAGGCTGACAAAAGTTAATATTTCAGGTGGTTTTGAAAGGTTTTTCTTTAAAACATTAATAGCTTGACTATATAGAAAACTGATGTGATGTCAGATGCAATAGGAAATATGATTTATTTAGGAGTAGAACTTCCACCTATTGGTTTATATTATGGGATGGAAAGGAAACAAAGGGAAGGAAACAAGAAAATGTTGAGAAAAAGAAAAAACTTTTTCTTCAAATTGTTGAGTATATGGAAACATTTTGGTTATTGCATTTAACAGAATTAGCCAGAAAAAATGCAATGAAAAAGACCATTTATAAAATTTTAAATGATCTGTGAAAACAGCCCTGTGCTAAATAAACACGTAGAAAATCCAGGTTGCTTTTTGCAAGAATAGAACTCAATTTCTCTTTTCCTTGCATTCACCTTCCATAGTTGTTTTTTTTTAATCTTAAGTAATGCGTAAAGAAGAGGTACAAAAGTCATATTCAATACCTTTGCCTGTTTAACCAGGCGAATTCCCTGAAACACGTGCATTTTTTACATTCTTGCTAGAATGTTTGAATGTCACTTGTCATTACTAACTTCCTCTATTTTCTTACTGTTTATGTACCAATAACTATTTAACTGGAATAGGAAATACATTTGTACTTCTCATAACTTTGTATTAAAAGTCCCAACTGCTTCTTCAGGCCATTTATCTCTTTATTTTTTATAAGCAGCTTTTGCTGCTGGATTTTACATACTCCCCTTCCTGTGCTTCTTTGAGAGAATGGTAAATACCCATTTGTTTCAACAGACCTGTTATTTAAACACTTAGCTTCCTTATTTTTTCAGTACCGGGTGTCATATTGTGAAGTTGTGCTTCCTAATTCTGCAGCTGGTTGCATTAGGACTGTTGTCTGTGTTGTTCCCTTAGACAAGAGCATGCAGCACCGCATCCGGTGGTGAGGACCAACGCAGCATTGCTGTGCGCTGGTGGAGGTGGAGAGAAGCAGAGAATGGTTTAGATATGTCTCCTGATTGTGGGTTGGTGCCCTCTAGTTCATGTGTTGAAAGGAACAGGGACTTCCTTATGCTGTCTGTAATGTTGTGATAGGGCTGACTAGTCCAAGCCGAAGTGCAAGATTGAAACCCCAACCCCTGCAAACCTCATAATTAAGATAAGTGTGCTTAACAGTGTTTTGTGGGTGAAGTTCTCCGCCACCTTGTGCTTGCTGGCTGTGTAAAAACACTGTGAAAAGGGAAGGGGCTGTGTTCCCTGGGTATAACAGCTATCCAGGATGAAAGCACTAGCTGCTTCCATCCTATAACATCATTTTCCGTCATGAGGGAATGTTTGGGGACACAGAATCCTTTCCCCAACCTTCCAAGAAACAGGCTAAAATGAGCAAATGCTGAATGCTGCTCACAAAAAGAGATGTTTAAAGACAAGAGTAGACAAGTCAATGTAATAGCTCTGTTACTTTAAAGGTGCTTTCTTGGACTGGACACAGCCTTACAGAGCCAAGTCAAGGAATGGTTGTCAGAAGAAATGTCCCCAGCAGTGTCATGTGGCCTTGTGATGTTTACTGACCTCTGTTGGTTTTAGAGTCCACTGCTAGCTGTTTGCTAACCACTGACAGACTTTTGGGAGAGATGCTCATAACTCTATTTAAAAAAAACCCAAGCAAACAAAATGCAGAAAGCCACCACCAAACAATTTACTTCCTAAAAATGAGTATTGGATGCGATCCTTTCAAATGGCGTTAGAAATAACTTTTTTCCTTCTAAATGTTAAAAAATTTTCCTGTTTTAAAAAAATATAATAAAATATAAGTTCCCATGAAAGTGAATACTGTTCTTTTCCTTGGAAAATTCTTTTTCTTCTTTTTTCATTACGTTTTGTCTAGGTTCATGTTATCCTTGCAATAGAGCGGTGCGCGTATTCTTCAACATGGGTGGGGAGTCAGATAGCCAATTATTTAAGTGAAACAACGGTTGAATTAGTAGGTTAGATGAAAACCAGATTATCATAATATATAAATTACACGACCACATCAGAGTGCGTGACGCTGAATAGCTGTTTGGATTTGCTATCAGGTTCTGAGGCGCTTTGCGTAAAACGCTGATTTCTGCTTGGCTGCTTACCACAGTGCTTGCAGAAAAGGGCAAGGAGAGGAACACCGAGCACTCCCCTGTTCAGAGCACCACGTTTCTAATTTTGTGGTCTTTTCTTGGATGTGACACCTAGAGCAGGGTAGATTACATTACCAGTTAATGATCTGCAGAATGATATGCAGGGCTCTTTTGGCAACTCCTTTCTGATGCTTAACAACTTTATATACAAAACTGGGACAAGAATTTAACCTGCTCTCTGCCATCCCTCAGAATGCGTGAAGTGCTGCATTTATTGAGGTGAGGAAGATTTGATAGGGGGAGAAAAGGAAGTGGTAGTAATTGTAGATACTCCAGGTGCAAGCTGGCTGCCTAAACTCCTGCAGCTCAAGCCTAAATGGGCATAAATGCTTCTCTGCAAGCGTATTGGGTGGTCAGATCGTCACCCCAGTTACATGGCTTGGAATCAGAAATATCTGTGCTTTCTTCCCCAAATTTCCTCCAGATTCAGGCGGGTGTAACAGAGATAAAATAATTCATTATATTAGGATCTCTCTTTTTTAATTTGTGGCCAGGAGCGAAGGCATATAGATATTGGCTCACGTGGGGTGAATGAGAGGGTGCTAATAGTCTGTGCTGGGTGATAGCAGTGAGAGGGCTCTGCGCTTATTTAATTAATTGGCGCTTTGCTATGAGGGCTGTTTCAGTCGTGTGTCTGTACCTAACTGATTTCTCAGTTCCTCCTTCAAACTGCAACTTGAGGCAATTTTTTCCCCCTCTAACAAAACCTTTATTGTTGCAGGACGCTGGCTTGCTGCTTGCTGATGTTCAGCCTGTCACAGGAAGGTGGTATTTAACAAACTGTTGCAGCTTAAAGGCTCTGTCTAGGTGGAGGGGCAAATGTGATCTGTATTAAGCCTTGAGACAAGGTGAGCTATTTATTTCTCCCTTGGAATTCATGTTGACAGGCAGGTGGCACATGCTCCACTCTCACCCTGACATGGATCCTGGACACAGCCTGGTTGGGATACATATGGGACTGTGAGATGGTGAGTGATGCCAGGTCCCATACTTTGGGCGCAGTCTTACACTTTCAGGGACCTCAGATGCAAACATCTGGCTTGTGATATTGCTCTTGGCCCACAAAGCCTGGCTTTGCCTTTGCCCTGTTTAGCAGTTCTCTGCTAGCCCCCGTCCTGCTCGTGTGCTATAATTCTTTTGACTTGCTAATTCAAACCAGCTGATAAAGAGGAATTTTTTGACCATAACCCCGTCACTGTAGCGGTGGCACCTACTATTCATGTATTCGGTTTCATCTCTATAGGTATTCATTTGATTTGAATTCTCTTGTAACACATAGAAGGATAAGAAAGGTCTCATTGGATCCAAGCAGTGGTCTATCTAGAGCTGTGACAGCAGAGAAAGATGGTTAGGAAGGTCACATGAGCCTGACCTCTCTCTGCAGACTGTTCCTCTCCCATCAATGTTCAGAGCTGTTGGATTAGGGATGCTAGGGGATATATCCATGCCTGTTTCTTAATACCTGTTTGTGGACCTGTTCTTCCCACATTTGCCTACTCCCCTTTTGAACCGCCCTATACTATTTACCTTCACAAACTTCTTTGACAACAGATCCTAGAAAGTCCTACCGACTCTATCAGAACTATTTTCTTCATTTAGCTGTGAACTGACCTCTTGCTAGCTTCAGCAAGCAACTGCCTGCTACAGGGACTGCAGAGTTTGGTTAGTACCAGTTTTAAATTGAATTTATCCTTCATAAACTCGTGGAATTTGATTGTGTTCCCTTTCAGCCCACTTCTCTCCACACTGAGACGTAGTCTTTCTAGTGTCTCGTAAGGCAACTGCTCCATTCCCTCCTTCACTTTAGTAGCTCTTCACTTTACTGCCTGTAACTCCACTATGCCCTTGTGATGCAATTACTCCAAAGATGGAGGTACTGCCCTTCTACCTAGCTGCTAAACAGCATATCTGTTTAACTGTAGTGATGTTTCTTCTTGTATTTTTAGCATAATTTACCAAATTACTTTTATTTGCTAACAAAAGTATCTTGTGGTTTTTTTTTTTTTTTTCCTTCCTACAACTGTTTTGATTATAGTTTGAAATTTGACTGTAGAGATATCCCAGTAAGTGCAGAGGGTGGATGGGACACACCCTTCCCATGTCAAATACCATGCAATTTGGTTTCTTCATCTTGTGCAATATCTGTGTATTTCAACACTTTGTTTGGAGTCAGAGCACTCATCAAAATATCTCATACTCAATTGTAGTCCACCATTAGCAAAACTGCAGTTGAGCTGTGCCATTAGCGCTGTCTAGCAGCCATGCCCATCCCATCTCTTCCTTTTTCTCCTGTGTAACAATTTAAAGAACCTATAAAGTTCTGTCAACTGTATTTCCTGCGGCCATCTCTGTGTTAAGAGTCAACTGATACCTCCAGTGAAAGATTTGCAAAGAAGGGAAAGGAGGTTGTTTGGAAATTACCATTCCTGAAATGGTGAGTCTAGAGCTTGTGTAAAGCTTTTCTGTGTGGTTTTGCTTGTCTGTTCACAACAATTGTGTGCTTCCTCCCAAGCATCTCCTTGAATGGGCCTCTGTGGCCCTTTTTGTACATCAGGTTTTGATTGTCCATAGAACTGACTCATCATGGTCTCAAACAGAGCTGGAAAGTTCAGGTAGACGTACTACCATATGTGCATAGGCTGAGTTTTGCAGGCTTCTTTCTTATTCTTCAACCCTGCAAGCTTTGTACTCCTCACTCCAAGCAGTGATGCGCTTGATTATTTAATCAGATGAGGCATTTGCTTTGTTATCATTTCTTCTTTTGGACCAGAGGCAGCCTGAAGCAGCAAGGCAAAACAGCTTGTTACCATTTGACTATTTTATCTCCCAAAGGAAGAAAATGTACTCCATCATTAAGAATAACAGTACTGGACTTCTTCCAGACCAAAATATAGCAGTACTCATGAATTAATGCTGAGAAAGGACAACAGAAGCAGTTTTTGCAGGAACGCTTGTAGTGTCACAAGCAAAATTTGGCACCACGGACACGTGATGGATTCAGACTGTGTATGGAAGCATTTAGTGCAACAGTTATTTAGACATGTTTAATGACTGCTTTGCAGGGCACGCAGCACAGCAGGAAAAGAGAAGAGGTGCTAGTGCATCAAAGTGTCTCAGGAGGGAGATCTCGATAGCCACTAGCTGAGGTACAAGAATAAGGGGTGAAGAATAAAGAGCAAAGCCAAGTAAAAGCCGGAAAGGGAAAAAGCAAGGAAGAAAAGTAAAAGAAAGTAGACAGTGTTTGACAGGATTGGCAGCCCTGGGCTTCAGCACTAAAACTGGCAATCTGGGTCTAAAGGAGGGAGGAGCAAGGGAAAATATTGAGACAACATTTGTGAAATAGGAATAACAACTTGGGACTGTTGTGGAAGGGTCAGAGGGAGGGATAAGTATTTGAAAGTGCATGAATTCAGGGTGCGCAATGAAGAAAACAAGGAAACTAGAAATACACAGAGAGTATCGGCATCATTAATCTAGCTGGAACAGAGAAAGGAAGCAAAAATCTGTTTTAGGGGTAGATAGCATAAGATAACATATAGATCATGCAGAAGGGAACAGATGGGAGAGAAGGTTTGGAAATAAATAAACCCAAGGATTATGGGAGAGCGCATAAATTGGTTAGAAAAATGTATGCACGCATAGAAACTGCTTAACTTTAGCTCCCACTGTCTGTGAGAGTGGTTTTCCAGTTGTTGAATGGGTTTCTGGTACATCTGAGTCAGATGGCTTGGAGAATGTTTTCTAAAAGAAATACCTTGAAAAAAGCTGCATCCATCCTCACAAAGTGCAGTGATATTTCTAATCTGCATGTCCTCTCCTTTCTATCTCCTGAGCTGCCCGGGGACTCTTGGCATCCTCAGAGCAGCTTTATCAACAGAGGGCAGGTGAGTGGCTCACAAATGGCAGACCACTGACTGTTGAAGTTTGTGGAGATGGAAAAACCTGAGGGTCATCTCATGTCATGAAAGCTGAAGTCCATCTGAGGAGTTTGAGGAAAAGAGGGACATGAGAGTTATTAGCATGGTGCATCTATGGTGTTTTTCCAGTATTCTGGTACTATGCTTCTGTAGTATTTTAGAATTAAAGTAGTTTGTTTCTTAAGTAGTTAGTTTATATAAAATGTTAAAGCAAGCATTCAAAAAGCTTTGAAAATTGCTTGGAAAAAAGTAGGGCTCAATCTATGAAAAAGCAGTCGCAACTAATTGTAAGGAATGGTCCCTTTTGGAAAAGGAAGTTTAAAGTCAATTAAACATACCCGAGTGACTGCTGAGCTGCCTTGAATCCTCCCTGTTTCAAGGTAAAGTAACTCAGATTAAAAATCTTTCATTGACTCAGATATTTAAAGCAGAAGGGGGTGAAAGCTCCAGATAATATTCAAAAAGCTGGACCTGAATTGCCTCTGAAGGATTTATTAGTTTGGGTGGAGCACAGTGCAAATGCTTTTCTAGACACAGTTATAAATCTGATGTCTCCATCTCATCTTTAGCACCCTGTCTCAACTGTAACCCCCCTAATCCTGCCCCTTACCTACATCTTCAGGCTTGGAGGAATTGCCTTCCTACACATTCATGGTGCAGCCAGGCTCATCCCAGTTGCATGGGAGTGGACTGGCAGCATCACTCCTGGGGGGTTGTGATGCTACCTGTCCTGGGGGGCTGCTGCTGGGAAAGCTGGTCCCTTGACCCCTTTACTGTCTCTGGCTGCAGCCTTGCATGTGGTGGTCCTCCATAGCAGCACCAGAGGAAGGGGGACATGAGGCCCAGCACCGGCTGCAGATGCTGAGGATGCAGCAGGAGCAGGCTTTTGACTGACTGAAAGGCCAAGGTTTGCACAGGGGGTTGAATAATATACAGTTGAATAATACACAATATTGGTCATCAGCCTTGGGTCCAGGAGCAGGAAGGACACTTTGATGATGTACAATGTTATCTTGTTATTATAACAATGTTATCAGCTTATCTTCATAGGTCGTTACTGGTGCACAGATCTTCACACTCCTTATTCCTTCTTTACCCCTCCCCAGCCCCATTGTGGCTTTGTTTCATCATCTTCTCACCCAACTCTGTAGCATTTGCAGTTCTGCTGGTTCTTAATTATTGCCCCTCACTTGCTTCATCTGACATAAAAGCTGAAATTTACCTTGGTGGGTTGTTGGGGTCTTGGTTTTTTTTAATCTTTCGTGTCTGTGGCTTTTGCATCCTTAGTTAGACAGCACAGTTTTGCTGTCTGCAGTCGCTAATGTTTCTTACCAGGTCAGAGGTTAATGTAACACTTAGTATTTATGTGGTATTTTTCTCAGTGTATTGAGGAACGAGCGTCCATAACACAAATCTTTTAAAAATCCAACATTCCCTATATTGTAGTGCTTTACCACTTTTTATTTTTAGTAGGGAAATAGGCATAGTTGTGGTTGATGCCATGTCCTTTTGCCAAGAAAAATGACAAACAGTGTTCTCATCCTTTTCTCTTTCTTTTTTCCTTTCCAAGGATCCTTATTTAGCTAATTGTCTGAGTGTTACAATGCAAATAAGGTTTTACCTTTTATAGGTTTTAGCCTGTCTAGTTAGGCATACTATTTTCTGGGGGATTTCAGCTGCTAGAGAACGTTTCAGGCTTTAAGTGTAACAAAACAAAGACATATTTTCTTTATCTTGAGAATACTGTAACTCTCCAACAACCTTAAAATAATTGTTGCACCTCATATTTTCAAGTAACTGGCAGGAGCAGTAATCTTCTGCAGCTTAGTACACTCTATTAAAAATGAGTAATATACATATTGATCACAATGCTTCTCTTAGCTGATGAGGCATCTCTTGAGGATGAAACCACAGTACCATATGGCTTTAATGTACTCGATATAGTTCTCCAAATAACCACTATAAATTATATTTCAGAATTACGCTGGACAGCAATAGAGTTAGTCTTCCAAACTGTCAATAATATATCATGACTGTAGGTGAGAAATTCATTACGCACAGGATGCAGTATTTAAGTAATTAATGGCTAACCGATCTGTTTTGTAGCTCTGGGTTTGTGGCACTTTGAATTATGTTGGTTTTAGCTTTAGCATACCATGATAAAAGGGGTGAGTGATGCACCCAAGTGAACTGAGACCGATACAGGAAGCAGAATGTGCTGTTTCTCTAGCAGTGTAGCTAATGCAATGCAACAGAGTTTCCTCAAAAGGAATGAGATCCAGCATCTTATTGCAATCTTAAATGTAAATTTTAAATGGAAACATTCTTCTGAATATGAAAGTAGTTTACTGCCCAATTCTGGCAAAGGGTGATGTAATAAATAGAGGAATTTAAATTTAAGGCAAAGCTAACAGCACGGTTTGGTTTGCCAGGATTATGTTATACACTTTCCCCTCAAATATTTATTTGTCAACAAGTTAAATCATTAACACAAATAAATTTCAGTCCCAACCTGGAACAAAACCCACCCCATGAAATGAGCCATATTACCTGTTAAACACTAACAGCAATATTGTCATTTCTGACAACACCAGCTGGCAGAAAACATTGTGGCCTTTTAAAAATCGAAACCTGGAGGGAATAGTTCAGAGTCTTAGTCATCAAGTTTAGAATATGTACTGTATCTGGACACAAAGATCAGTTTCTGGCAACACTGCCTCTGCCTTTCCTCCTTCAAAAGGTAAGGAAACAGGGTGACAGGCAAACATTATCTTTGTTCAGCCCCATGGCTAGAGATCATGTGGCATTTTCTTATCTAGAAGTTCGGCATTTTGATGAACGTGCTGTTGGCCAAAACCGTCTCTCCTTCCACCTTTTTAACAGTCCTCTTTGTGCAGTTCTCCAGTGTGGCCGGAGCCGATATTGCAAAGATGCTGTGTTCCCTGCTGTCCTGACAACAAAAATTCGAGGGGGTTGGTGGGGAATAAAATAAAAAAGATGGGGCTTATGCAAAAGGTTTTTTTTTTTTTTCTTCCAAGACTGTCATGGAGACCTTTGCAGTTTTTGATGGGAAGCAAAAGAGGTACTGTTTTAGCATAATCACTAGCCCAAAAGGCGATTACAGGAAAAGACAGTTGATGCTGGGTTTTCGCAAGGTGGGTAGCTACTGCAGTGTGCAGTCATCTCTCCTCAGCTCTTCAGACTTTTTTTTGTTTGAATAACTATTTGGAGGATCAGAGAGAGAACGTGCAACCAGAGTTATGTTTCAGGCATTATACAGGTTATAAATCATCACTTTTTCAGTGGTGTAAGTCAGCTGTGGCTGCTGTTGGGAAGGTGTGCCTGAAAGATTCTCTGAGCTTATCCAAATAGCAAGGTCTCCAAGGTCTCTGTAAGTTGAAAAGAAGATCTAATTGCATATAGATTTGAGAAGCAGAACAAGACAAAGTCAATTTGGATAAAGCATGCTGCTGTTGTCTTGACAGGGATTTTATTTAGAGTTGAAGATGACAAATGAGGAGGGCTATGGCGCTCTGCCATAAATGTTTTAGAGGAAGATGATTGTGGGTTTTCCTCTCCCTCCTCTTAGTGGAATTTGCAAAGATGCAAGCAATATCACTGAAGATAGGAATTCAAAGATGAAAGTCCTACTTCCGCTTTTAAGTGTTTTCACAAGTATAGCACGTAACAGTTGCGTAAGGCTTTGGTGTTGGTGCTGAACTATAAAGTAATACATGGCCATCACTGAACTCAGGGGTAAAGGGAAAGTTGCCTGCTTCCCTTCTCATCACCCTCCTGTTGCAGTTTTGTTTTCTACAGTGCATTCAGTGCCATAGTGGTGAGGAGTAGAAGCCTTCTGATGGTACTGGCAATGACTTCACCATTTCTTTCTGAAGGCTGCCAGTTTCTGGAATATTGAAACAGAGGTATTGATGGCCCATTAGTATTCTGAAATAAATTTTGGAATCGCACCTTGGGGTGGAGAGGAAAACCTGATCCAGTGAATCCATGAAGGGAATGTAAGTTTTCCCCACCCCCCAATACATTTTATACTCCTAACATGATGTAAAACATACATCTATTCCTTTTCTGGCTCTTGCTTATGGCAGCTATTTAAAATATTAGATAATGTTTTAGACATCCATATGTGTGTGTGTTGGGTGGTAGGATTGCATTAGAACAGAAATACAAGGCTAAAAATAATTTATCCTCATTCTACACATGGTCACAATCAGTATTCTCCAACTTTGCCCTCTCTAATGTTACAGTACTTGTTGTAGCATGGAATTTAAAGTAAGTTTATAGTGTATAAATGTCATGCATTTGATGCTATGATCTGTTCTAGCTACCCTCATGGATAGTTTACTGCATCTCCCTCCTGATATATCAAACAGATTCTGGAAGATTTGAGGCATTCAAGACTTGCTTGGCAAACCCTTGGAAAATTGCAGGTTTTACTAGCTTAATGTCGTACAGACCTCTGTCTCCTCACCAAAACTCAATATTTTACAAGGTCCAGAATTCGTGAGATCACACATATTTTCCCCAAAGCTGATGAGTTACAGGTTACCGCTTTGAGCTGGAGACCAGAAGTGAAGAACAGAACCAGATCCTGATGGCACAAGAGGTAAGAAATAGTAAACATTGTCAGTTGTCACTTTTTTGTAGGCACGGTGGCCAACTGTGGCTGCTGTCTGGCAGGTATGCCCCAAAGATTTTCTGAGCTCATTCAAATAACACTTCAAGGTCTGGGCAAGATGAAGTAGAGGTCTAATTACAGATGCATAAGGAAGCAGAGAATGATTCTGGTATGTTCTTTTTAGTCAGTTTGGATTCAAACACACTGTTGTTGCTGCTGCAGAACCTGGGTTAGTGAGAAGTGCCTGATTACTTGTGTGAGCCGTTCTGTTTACATCTTACTTTTCTAATTTCCATTTGTTTTTCTTGCTGGGCCGTTGATCAGTAAGGCTACCAGAATCCTGGTCATTGCAAACTCTGCGCGTGGGCCGGTGTGGTGTGTAGCATGCTGTGCTGTCTTTGTCTCCCATCCTCAGCAGTCCTCCTGGCCTGTGTTTCCCTGGTTTTTTTCCATGGCAGGCAGAACAGGGGAGTCAGGGCAATGGTGCACCCCTAATATCAGGTCAGGAAATGCTTCTGGCTCAATATTAATCACCATTTATTGGTTATAGCCAAAGGAATTGTTCTTTTCTTACTCAAGCCAAAGGAATTGTTCTTTTCTTACTCAAAGTGCTCCTTGAAAGTTACTTTTTTCCCTCAGTAAGAGCGATATGAAGAACTATTAAGCAGTGACTGCACACAACCATGCACAAAAACAGTCTGAATGATCCCATCCCACTGATTCCTGGTGCATTCTGGCACCTCCAGGTCTGGCTGATAGAGCTTACAGCCCAGGCTGTCTCTGTGCTTCTGCAGCGAGGAGTATGCTTTTAGAACTAATAAAGAGTGAGCAAATTGATAATCCATGTATTACAGCAACATAAAGGACAACTATGTTGAATATAAATCATCTGGGTAGTATCTGGTCTGCAAATCCAAATTCTCTCCCACCTTTTCTCTTCATGTATTTCCTTTTTTACCTGATGTACTGCTTTTTGCCTCTCACAGGAACATCTACTAATCCATTTAAATCTATTGGTAATGGGCATTGGGGTTTGGACTTGATGATCTCTTGAGGTTCCTTCCAACTTCTATATTTCTGTGATTACACTTTGCACCAGAAATATGAATGCACTTACTTAACACCTGTGTCATGAGAGTGAATTACGTGAAGTTTCCAGAAGAATGTCAAAAAGCTTATTTACTATTGATGACATTATGGCTGTGCTACAAAGTTCTAGCTGTTTTCTATGTCTCTCTATGCTTCTCTCCTTAATTTATCTGTATTACTTCACAGTAAACATTCTTAGGTCCTGGCATTAAGAATAATTATCTTTACACTGAATTAAGCCGTGAATACATGAAAACTTTCAAGGGTGAACAAAATGGGGTGAAGTTTGAATATGGATTTGCAGACTGGGATAGCACAGGATTTTTCCAAAACAAGTAAAGATCAAAAATTTCTCCCCAGCTATTCTTTTTTTTTTTTTTTTCCATATCACATAACAAATTTGGAGTGTATAATTTGTGACTGTAAATTATGACAGGGCTGTGGGGGCCAGATCTAACTTGGGCATCAGCTCTAGTTTGAGCAGATGATTGGACCATATGAATTCCTGAGGTCCCTTCCAGTCTGGGTTACTCTGTGAGTCTAAGAATCTCAGGTTGTGCAGTTAGCTCTGTGCCATGCAAAGACAGAGGCTACCAAATAGATTTGCTCAAGATACTGTAAGAAAAAAAATAAAAGGTGTAACGTGGGGGTAAAAAAAAAAAAAAATAATTCAGCTTTTGATTCCAGCACAATAGGCTATAATCTCTTTATTTAACACTAGAACATGAGTGAAATCACCTCCTGAGTAGAGTTTTGCAGCTCCTTACAATAGCGCTTCATAAAATTGATGGGCAAGAAGTGAAAGAAAGCTCTGTATCTGTTTCAAACTGCCAGGATATTTGTTGTATTCTAATTATCTAGTATGAAATTTGGCTGTATGAACATCATTATTTTTAAAAAAAACTGGTGAAGGATTTTTAGGGACCACTAGGAACTGGAATTCAAAGATCTGAGGTGCTTCTACAGTCTCAATCCTGTGCTGTTGGCATCGTGCGAGAGCCTTAGTTCGGTAGTAACTCGGATAGACAAGGGCTACCAGTACTGTTTCCTTCAGCACATGCACTCGGTTTTCCTTGGAGGATCTCCTATTTAAATTCAGACTTGGCTCAGCACTGCATAACTTGGGAGGTCTGACTGGCTCATAACACAAAACGACGTGGCTACAAGCCGCTATATTCATTTAGTCTCCATGTATTTGGATTCACCTTCTGTTAATCACATATATTTGATTATGATTCATCAGGCTCTTCAAGAACATTGCCTGACTGAGAAGTAATTTGAGAGCTTTCTTTGCTAATTCCTTGCCTATGAATTCTCTTTGCCTCCTCACAAAAGTTGTAAGTGTTCTTGAGCGTGTCCCAAATGATCTCAAAGCACCAGACTGCCCACAGGAAGGGAGTTGTATGCATCCTTTTTAAAACCTCTGGAGTTGTGCCTGCTGAAGTGCTCCCCAAAAAATTCCTCTGGTGACATGGCTCCTTATGAATTGAAACATTCATAAATATTGGTTTCTTATATTAACCAATGAAGTAGGCAACACGCTATAAATTGTTGTTCATTCCTGTCAAGCATACAAGTGTGTTGGCTGCTTGAAATGAGATTTTTACCAAGTGAGAAAAGTATTTAATATTGATTCTTCTGTGAGCATTTTCCTGAGGATCCACCTTCTGAAAGCTCCTGCTCAAGAGGTCCCTTTTAGGCCACTGAGCACGTTGATATTTGCACTTGCAGAATAGGTTAGATGACTGATAGAATTTCCTCGTGGCTGTCAATCAGATTAGTCTTTAATATGTAGAGGTGAGTGTGACTTTAGATTTAAGGTGAAGCATAATCAGAAAGAACCCTTGGACATTTGGCTGTAAGACACAGAAGACAGAACCAGGAAGTCTCTAGGATGTGCAGGAGGTGGTTTGCTAGCTGTGTGTGTTGGTGATCCTAATTTTTTTCCCTAATATCCATGTTCTTTTATTGCATGAAGTCCAGATGTGACAGTGATCTTGTTCACCTTGTTTGTTGTGAACTGTGGACAGGGCTTCAGGTCTTCTGAGGCGGGTGCTACAATTTTTTCGGGAAGTGAAGCTTTCCCAGGAAATGTGTGGAAAAGTTCACTGCTCCATCTTAAGGAAAGCTGTTCTGACATATATTTCCTGAACCTTTAGGAGGACTTAGCAGGAAAACATGATAGGAACAATCTTCCTGTTTCTGAAAAGGAGGTTATGGCTGAAGACCGTGCTCACACATGTTGCATAATCTGTGGTTGGCTTTTCTTCCCTGTGGTTATGTGCAAGACTGCTTTGGCTATGGGAAAAGTCTCTTGCTCCTTAAAATCCGCTGTGACATTAATGATGAATAGTAAAGACCACTGTGCTGCACTTTGCACGCTAATCAGTCTTCGCATTGCTTTATATCTTGTACCATATGTACACTGTGACTTGGAAGGGATGAAAAACTGTAACTGGCAACACTTACTCTGATTGTTCTTATAATGATCAAACAGTAACACAGTTTGACAGAAATTTTATAAACCATCATGTCGTAAAACAAAACCAGCATAAACTAGCTCGAGCAAAGAAGGTGTGTTTAAAAAGAAAAAAAAGAAAAAAGTTAATGAAAACCACATGAAACTGCCCATCTGTGAGATTGTTGTGCTCTTTCAGTGTACGAAGGCAAATAAATACCGCGAACCTTTTGTACAGTCAATTCGAAGGTATTAAAAGAAGCTTCCTTTGAAAGTTAAGAAGGATACTACAGCAAATGCTCTATAATTCACACTGTGAGTCCACTGGTGGTAGGCAGGGAAGGATTTGCCAAGTGATATTTACCTTGCCCTTTCTCCTTTTGTATCTCTAAGAACTGCCTCATACACATCCTCAGCCTTTGCTTGCTTGGTTTACTTCTGGAATCCAACATATCAACACGTGAGCTACAACATGAGAAAAGAGAGATTTACAAACTGAAGGGACCGAGTGCTGAGATACACGTGTCACCAATTTGTTCTTGAGAAGACAAGGGTGTCACATTTGAAATGTTTTCTTTGTAAAATGAATGCGGTGATTTCCCGGTCTCATCCTTGATAAGTATTTATCCACATCATAAAACCATAAATCGTCAGAACCAGGCAGTCAAGAAAGTCTATTTCAGCAAAATCAGAGTTGCTCAGTTAGGGTCTGTGGAGGGGAACTAAGGAAGAAAGAAAACGAGAGAACACAAACGTGCTGGCAAACAAAGGTGACTCACCAAAGTGACATGAAGAACAAGTAGCTGTCAATAAATCAGCATGGTGATAATCCAAAAGGAATAGTGAAAAAGTATATACAAAGACAACACAAACTTACAAGAATAAAATCGGAGGTCCTAACATAAGAAGTCAATTAATCAGGAACACTTACACAAAAGTCATTAAGTAATGGTTCTATGCATATAACAAAAGTTAGTTAAAGATTGTTAATGTAAGTGAAAGAAAAAAGGACAGGTCTAATATTTGTTGCAGGTACTTAGTGAAGAAGATACTATGGGATACAGAGTAGAGTGATAAGGGTTTTTTTCTTGGGTTTATAAAAAAAATGTATTGTGACTCTATGGTTAATGCAATAATATTTATTAGGAACAAGAGGGGCAGAGTCCAAATGTCAGGTTAAATAATTGTTGAGTCAAGTGTACTCTAAGGAATTGAAAATCACCCATCAATGCTTGCAGTGCACTCTGGATTATTAGTGCTACCTTCGGGAACCCTCAGGGAATAGAAGGGATCCTATATGCCCTAGATGATAATAATATGATGCAATTTAGCTCCCAGCTGGATTTCTACTTACCACCCACCCCCACCCCCAAAAAAAAAAAATTCTGAGGAGGAAAATGACTTGTCTTCATTTCAGAGGCATTTAGTACTGTCCTGCAACATATTTTCTAAAACCAGAATAGGGAGATGACAGAAAGAGCAGTCTGTGTTAACTTTAACACAGTCGGACTCCAGTTCCAGGAAGTGCAAGGCCAGGTTGATATAAAAGTCAATAAGGTTTTGCTATAGGCTTTCCTAGTCTTAGCACAGTTTAGTCCTTCTGGTTATAGCTTGGAGGAAAATTTACAGAATATACCCCTAAAACGCACATAACACTCATAGCTAGGAGAAAAGAATAAGTTTAAATGTGAAAATGGACTTCAGAACTGGAGAAATGTTTTGCAATCAACAACATCGAGCTCAATAAAGGGCTCTGTGTCCATTCAAAGTAGCACAATTAAAAGGTAATGTGCTCTGCAGAAGAAGATCATTAGTTTAGACCACTATATACCTAAGTAGCATTTGAACAAGCCATGAAGACAGACTGTAGGATTTCACCCACTGGAGATGGTGTGTGTGAGGGATGACCTAGATACACCTCACGTTACTTCTGAGCTAAGGAAAGGACTGGATGAGACCTTGGCAGTTCTCTGAATCCAGTGAAAGATCATTTGGCACATGCAAACATCACGCTTGTGGTTGCCAAACTATATATTCAGTTTGCGCTGTGCCTGTGGTGTTTCCTTTTCCTACTGCCGTCTACACCAAATGCAGATTGAGCTGTAATCTCTATGCTTGTGTGACTGCAAGCTCGCAGGTGTGCTGGCCAACAGGTAACCGTGCCGTAAAGTGCTGTAAGTGCTGTGAGCCGAACAGGCAACTGTGGTTCATCACCGGGCCATAAATTACTGTGCCGAAAAGTCGAATAAAAGCTGCAGGAGGTCTGCTTTGAAAACTGAGATCATGCACCTTAAAGCAAGTAGAAAATTTATTCTGTGTTGCTTTCATGTGTAGTCTCTTGTTCTTGATAACGTGTCAGGTTCTCTTTTTAATTTAGGTAGGTCAATGATGACATTAATTCACACTTTCTGACCTGCATTTTCACTGAGGTCTGAAGTCTTGAGCGGATGTTGTGGACCCGCCTTGGCGTACTCTTACCAACTGTTTTGCATGCCTTATTTATAAACACAAGCAAAATGAATTCTCTTTCCATGGATGAGTGGTTTATTTGTGTCTCTCCACTGGTCTTGGGCACTAATTTCTTGCTTACATTCATATAGTGAAAGAAATGAATTTCAAGATTTTCCTCAAATAATTCCCTCTTTGTCATCGCAAAACAACTAAGGAGCATCTAAATATTAGCCATCAATGTATTTTGATTTTTTTTTAATTGAACTTGAAGAAGATGAAAGTATTCCTTAAATGATTTTATTTGAGGTTTCTTAAGGGAGGAGGAAGAGGCATTGACATTAGAAAAGGGCTGAGTAGGAGGCGCAGATGTCAATGTGGTTTCAGGCAGCAACTTATTGAAGCCAGCCTTCAGACCTGTGTGAATGAAGATCCTGAATCATGAGAAGGAGCAGATGCAAGGGAGAGGTGGGAGCAGGAAGGACAGCAATGGGTAAGTAGAGATGTCATAAATTAGGGCACAGTTAGCCTTGAATTCTATGATTTGGTCAAGCAGTACTCCTTAAATCAGTCACTTGGTGTAAGCATGCATAGTTTAATAGATCAGCGAACAGTTTTTCACATTATGCGCTTTCAGTGACAGTCTGTAAGCAAAAACTCAGGACAGTGGTGTAAAGACAGAAGGGATTTTTTGAAACAGAAATTAATTCAGGTAATGTGGACCTGAATGGTCATAACTGGTAAAACCTAAAAGGATTGGGGGCTAGATAAAATGAAAAGCAAAGCTGCTTTGATTGCGATTATATGCAGCAATATCCTGCCAGTCTTATCTAGTTTGTTAACTGACATTTATCCCTCCTCTTGCCCATCTTGAGTTTCTGTGCAGAATTTACAAACATGAATGCAGTGTGTTACTCCATCACAGCCCTGGTAGCACATGGCAGCGTAAATGGCTATTGCAATCCTGTATCAGTTTTGTGGCTCTTGTTTGATGCTGCAAGTATACAGTAAATACAGTAAAAAAAACCCCAAAACAAAACCAACAAAATCAAACAACAAAACCCCCCAAAAAAAAACCAAACCACAAAATAAACCCCAACAAAAAAAAACCCACTGTAGAAGCAAAATAATGCAAAAATATCCTGTAGAAATTCATGTGAACTTTGGGGAGAAACCCAAATTCAAGCTAAACCAAATGTTTCAGTTTGCTCTGCCTCAAACAAATAAAGTAACCCAGTGGGACTACATCCCTGTTGCGAGACACAAGCTTTACCTGCCAGTGATTTGAGACAGATGTAGACTCAGCTGGCTTGGCTGCAGTATGATGTGAAAGAAACACAAGGTTTTGGGGATTTTATAGCTGGAGTTTTGCTGAGTGCAGCTGCTCCCTCGGCATATTATTAACTCAAAAACATGTTCATTAAAAAAAAAAAAAAAAAAGAAAGAAGAAAAAGATTCCTGGCACTTCTTTATCATGCAGGAGATCTCTTGGGCTATTCTGAGGGGATGTATTTGAAAATTGCTGTGGAGGATGCAGTACACTAAGATTAATACTAACAAAATGGAATCTAAAGAATAGCGGTGAGGTAAATACAAGACAAAATGGGAAATATTAGTTTATCCCGCTGGAGCTTTCCATAATAAGCACCCAGGACCCCGGCAGGGACATTATTTCAGATCAATCACAAGAAACTTACTAAAAAACTCATCACCTCTCTTCTCCCTCTATTTTATTTCTGTGATGACTCCATAGCTTCTAAGGAGATGAATAATATTATGATGGCAATAGTTTTGTAGAATCACAGGGTAATTAATTTAAAGGCTGGAAAGTGCCTCCTGAGATCTCTCCTGCCCTAGTGGGAGAATCGAGTATGCCTGCATCTCTTAACATATTTCTCTTAAGGGCTTCTAGTGATGAAGGGTCCACACTCTCCCTGGGCCCACCAGATAACATTATTAGCTTTCCCCTAGTGTATAACTGATCTCTGTTGTTGATGTTTAAGCCCACAGCTTTACATCTGTTTACTGCTGTAACTCTAAATACTTTAATAGCTGTTCACTTTCCAGTTTACTTCATTGATGTGAATGCCATGGTCACTTTCGTCCTGTTTTGTCTTGATAAAGTAGCTTCAGTTTCATCCTTTCCTTTCTCCTCCATTGTCTCCTTGTCCCCAACCGCTTGATTTCTCACCCATTCTCATTCCAGTTACCCCTTTCCAGACTCCCTGTAAATAGTGAACCTCTTTCCCTGTGTGGTGTTTCCTGGGTATGCATGCAGATGCCTTCTGACAGGCACACAGGAACGGCCCTTTCCACACTTTTTCACAGGCAATATGTTAAAATACATCCTGCTATGATGCCTGCCACTTTCCACAGAACAAACTCTTGATTTGTGTTTAGCTTGTGATCCATGGTGCTCCTTACCTCTTCTTAATAACTGCTACTTAACCATTCTTCACTCTGGCTGTGTGCATACAATTTTTCTGGTCTTAGCTGAGCATTTTGCACCTGTCTTTATCTGATGCTAAGCCACTTCTGTGATTGTCTAGGATGATACTGAATTTTTACCCTAACAGGCTCTCAGTTCCTCTGAATTTACTATTTTCTGAACGCTGAATAAGATTGCTGGGACAGATTTCCTTCCACTGAGGTTATACTAAATGCATTATAGAAAATGACTGGCAGGGACTAGAAAATGTGTGGAAAATGCTATTTGGGTTTTAGATTAAAAGTTTGCTGTCTGGGATGAATAGGAACAAATTCTTATGGAGGATGGTGCAGTAGTGCTGACACTGGTGGGCATGGTTTAGGAGTTGGCTTTACCTCAAGACTCATATACCAGACTGCTTTGTTAAAAAGTTTCTTGGAGCAAGAAGCTGTACATATGTATTCTGTCTTGAGAGATCTGTGATGAGAAAGCTAACTTTGCATGCTGCCTGCTTGTTCTGCATTTGTTTATTTAATGCTGGATATGATAGGCTCTGGCCTTATTCCACTCTAATACGTAAGCATGTAAGGAGGTGAAGGTTTGAAAAAGTGTGATTTTACTGCATCAGTCATGCTGCTGAGTGAACACTGAGCATTGCGGCACACTACAGCAAAGCACAGCATGCAGAGCCTGTCAAATCTGCATAAATTCAGTATTGTATGTTGTCAGAGACCAAACCTATTTTCTCTACTGCTTCCATCATTTCTGTAAAAGCCAGTCTGGCATACTGTTTTTATGTTTGTACTGTTTGGTAACTGCAAGTCTAAGCACTTCAGTCATTTTGAAAAAAAAATCTTAAAAGACTCCAGGACAGAATTTCTGATAGCCCTCTAGAAGTCACTGTTCTAATAAAGATTGATTGATTGATCGATTAATAGATGAGTAGTGAAGGAATCTTGGGGTAACGTCTGTGACTTTTGCTGCATTTCCTGTGGTAGTTTTGTATACGTCTACTGGTGAACTGTGAGTGACTTAGAAAAAGTCTGGAGTGCTGTTACACTATGCCGTGCACTGGTCAGGAAAGACGAGGCTTTTGGGCTTTACTTTGTATTAATTTTTCTAAGCAAGCTTGTTGTCCTTTAGCCCTGTCCATTATTTTATTCTATGGCAGTTCAGTGATCCATTTTGCTATCTTAAACTGGAAAATGTCCTAAACATGAGTACTAAGCTGTCTTTGACATCTCCTGACAGCACTTGAGCCATCTATCTATAAAAACACTCATACATTTATATGTTACTACTGTAAATAGTAGTAAAATATACCAAATAATACACGCATGTTATGTGGACACATTTTGCACGGGGTAAGCACACACGGGTTTCTTACTGAATGCTTACAAGGAGGGATGCTGATAGTAAAGTTATAATGCATATCACACTTCTGTGGGGATTTACAGGATAGAATTTGGCTGATTTCCTTCAGCCAAACCATTCCCTCACACCTATTGTGTACTAGAATCCACACACCTACTTTCAAAACCAGCTTCATTTGTGATTTGATTTATTAATCCATTAAGCTGGTTTTCAGACCTAACAAATAGTCCCAGATAATCATAGAATCATAGAATGTGTAAAGTTGGAAGGGACCTTTAGAGGTCATCTAGTCCAACCCCCTGCAGTGAGCGGGGACATATTCACTAGATCATGTTGCTCAGAGCTCCATCAAGCCTGATCAAGAATGCATGGTTACTGTTGAACAAGAAAAGTGTCTCTTGTCACTTGATTTTACTGGTGCTCAGGAAGACAGCACCTTATAAACTTCTGCAAATAAACAAGGCAGTGTCAGAGAGCACCTACCTCCCCCACCACCATCTCTTCGTAATGGAAACAGCCTGTGAGACTTTGACTTTTTTCTTTGCCTGTTGTTCACATGAAAAATGGGCAACGCTTTTCTTACAGTTCTGTGTGTAGTACTTTTTCTATACTTCACTTTTCTGGGAGCGTAAGGCATTGCTATTGTAAACTCAGGATTGCTGTGAAAGTAAATCTTGTGCCAGGCAGACGTTTCCTGTTGAAATTTCCTCCCATTTTAGCAGTGCTTTTGCTTTGCTGACCTGAAAATAAGTTGCTCAGAGCATAGGTTTAACTTTTCCTGATTCAGAGGGAGGGGGAAAGACTTTGTACTACAGAGGCAAAAAAGCATTTTCTTCTTATTAAAACTTTAAAAAACCTACGGAATTTTCCATATGCCATTTGTGATGCCCCATGGCAACTTTTCAGATTTTGGAAAAACTCCTGTTGCCTCTGGTTGAAGTCAGCTTTTTCAGAATGCCACTGCTGGAATGAAGTCTATCACTAGTAAATGATTATTTGTTGCTCACCATCGTAATATTAAAAAAAAAAAATTGAGGGTTTTAAAATTTCTTCTTATGAATTTGAAAATGGCTTGAGGAAATTGGAATGGATAGGACTGAATTTTAAACTCAAAGGGGGTCTTGGGCTGCAGTTTGCATGAATTGAATTGCAAGATTTACCTGTAGCTGATATCTGCAGACTATTCCTCGGATGTAATGAAATAAGAATAAATGAAAATAATCTCATCTTCGTTTGCCTTCCCTTTTTCTTCAGTCATTACAGAAGGCTCAGTGTGAATATTTTATTTTATGACAGTGCTATTCTGTTTAATAGGAAAAGGAAAGCTATTTAAAAATAGGTATTATTTGCCAATTTAAAAAAAAAGAAATGGTTTCTCTATATTGTCTGTTGATATAGAAGGAATTCAACTATTGAAAAAAAATTGGCTGAAATCTCTTGGCTGCAGTTTATGTGAGGATTCCTTAAGAGAATTGTCTGTGCTTCGTATGCTGGAATAAATATACTGCCATTGTGATCTGCCATATTTTGGCCTTCAGAAAAGAACAGTGGTACCTCATGAACGTTCCTGGTAACTTGGATTTTGTGGTCTAGGCAAGAACCAATCCTTAGGAATGCAAACCAACCAACTTGGCTTTCATGGCTTTACAGGAAAGCTTCTCTGGAAAGAAAATTATGTTGGGATATTCTTGGGTTTCGTATTTTTTTTTAAGAAAGACATTTTATGTGTGAAGAAAGCACTTGAGTGCTGATAGTCTTTTAGGTGAAATTTATCATTTTAGTCATAGATAGTGGGAAAACATCATAAATGTTTGGCAGTGTTAGTTCTCAGAAGTCCTATGCAACTTCATAACCTGTGTTGGAGTATGAAGGTTAGCTGTGAATTAAAAGATATGGTGATAGGAGTGGGAGTATAAGGTCCAAATATTTTCTTTAATTCCACACTTTTTCAAGTCCTACATGAAAATCAGTCACAATGAAAAGCAGTAGGAGATGTGTCTTCAGAAGCTATGGGTAAACTTCTTCAAAGGGGTCCTGGTGGACAGTAGGATGGCCATGAGCCAGCAATGTGCCCTCCTGGCTAAGAAGGCCAATAGCATCCTGGGTTGTATTAGAAGAGGGGTGCTTACTAGGTCAAGAGAGGTCCTTCTTCCCCTCTACTCTGCCCTGCTGAGACTGCACCTGGAATATCATTTCCAGTTCTGGGCATCTCAGTTCAAGAAGGACATAGAACTCCTCTTTAGCTTGGAGCAGAGGAGACTGAGGGTTGACCTTATAAATGTCTATAAATATGTAAAGGGTGAGAGTCAGGAGGATGGAGCCAGACTCTTCTCAGTGGTGGCCAGTGACAGGACAAGGGGTAATGGGTGCAAGCGGGAGCAGAGGAAATTCCATGTGAGTGTAAGGAGGAACTTTGTCACTGTGAGGGTGATAGACTGCCCAGAGAGGTTGTGGAGTTTTCTTCTCTGGAGACATTCAAACCCCACCTGGATGCATTCCTGTGCAATTTATTCTAGGTGATCCTGCTCTGGCAAGGGGTTTGGACTGGATGATCTTTCAAGGTCCCACCCAACTCCTAATGTTCTGTGATTCTCTGGAAGGATCTCAAGTTTCACAGATACATTCCCAACTCAGAAACTGCACTAATTTTACAGGACATAACAAATATCTAGTGATTTAAGCCAGTAAAGTATTTTAGTGTGTCTGTGATAGTCATGGGAACTGGTTAATTGGTTAATCAAGGAGCATGGTCATACAGGAAAACAATGATTTCTTCCTGTAAATCTTCAGCAAATATGATGAAGTTTCCATGCTGGCTGCCTTGTAAGAAAGAGTACGAAAGGGAAATTGTTTCATTGGCTTTTGGACTTTTTTGTTGTAATCCTACTTGAGAAACAGCATGAGCCCAAACTATTTATTTCATCATAGATGAACCTGAAAGAAGTGCTGTCCAATAAGGCGTAGTCCTCTAAAGTCTGCTCTCTCGCAGTTTGAATGAGTGCACTGAGCTTTTGTGAATACTGAGAAACATAACTGACAGTAGTATGAAGTAAAATACAATTAAGGGGTTTTTTTTGTGTATGGGAAAGTTTGCACAACAGAACATAACCCAAAAGATCTCTTTAAAAAATGAATGGAATTTATGTATGGTTTGGCATATTCTGTAAAAAGAAATTGTATTGGGAAAAAGACGGAGACAATGCCTGTAAGTATTTTTGATTGAAGATATATTTTAGATTTGTTTGCCTTGATTTATACTAAAATAATATGGAGAGATTATGTCTCAATAAGATAACTGATTTTGAAATTTAATCACTGTGAAACTTGGAAGCAGAAAATACAGTAAGACGTGATTGCAACTCTGAAAGTGTATTTTGAGTTTCATATATATAAATACATTTCACAGTGTCTCAGAAATGTCTCCTGCAAATGTTCAAGACACTGAGATTAGTGTAATTTTAGGAACTTGACATAAGAAGGGCCCTTCGGTATTAATTAATACAACTTTTCATCATTATGTGGATAAACACTTCAAGAACACTTCATGGGAGGAGCAACAAAAGTCTTCCCCTCTACCACTGCGTATTGGATGTGCCAAAATATTAGCATGACACTTTAACATTCCTGCAGTCTGCTTGGTCAAATTGCTGATATATAAAAGAAATAACCTGAGGGGGATTTAATGAAAGCAAATGGAATGACTAGTGTTACCATGTGTTTATTTGATTTACTTTTAATAACTCAGCACATAAATAATTCAGACCCAGCTGCTCAGATTTAATATTGAGCAGCAGTAGCAACTCCAATTTTTAGTTGGGATTTTTTTTCACTTAAGCAAATGTTGCTGAACACGTATTCTGAGTTCATGTTCCTCCTTCACTCAGTGGTTCTTCAGCAATACTTTAAATTATAAATACAAATTAGACTACCTAGTACTACTTATTCTGCATCTTTGTGATTTTACATGTAATTGTATTCCAAATGGTAACCTGGTACAAATATGAAAGATCTATATTTTGGAGTTAATTTTGGTTTATCTTCTATAAGTAAATGGATTATTCTACAAAATATTTTACCACCTCTCAAAAAAGTCTCCTTCGCCACTTTCCCCTTCATCTCTTTGCTCCTTCCCTCTTCCCTTCCCCTTCCTCTTTAAGCTTATCCCTGTAACTTTGGTTCTTAGTTTGGTATGGTGGGTTGACCCTGACTGGAGGCCAGGTGCCCACCAGAACCGCTTTATCACTCCCCTCTGTGGCTGGACATGGGAGAGAAGATATAAGGAAAGGGTCTTGGGGTGAGAGATCACTCACCAATTGCTGTCATGGGCAAAACAGACTCAACCTGGGAAAATTAATTTATTACCAATCAAATCACAGTTGGGTAAGGAGAAATAATAACAAATTTTAAAATCCACACACACCCCCCCCCCTTCCCTTCTTCCTGAGCTCAATTTTATTCCCTGTTTCCCTTCTTCCTCCCCCTGAGCAGCACGGAAGGATGGTGAATGGTTAGTTCATCATGCGTGCCTCTCCTTCCTCCTTCTCAGGGTGAGGACTCCTTACACTCTGCTCCAGCATGGGGTCCTTCCTGTGGGAGACATTCCTCCATAAACTTCCCTCACATTTTCTCACTCCTCTCTCCTGCTGCAGTTGCTCTTGGGTATTTCCCCCCCGCCCACCCCCCCCCCCCCCCCCCCCCCCCCCCCTTAACTCTGTTATCCCAGAGGTGCTGCCATGTCCTGGTTTTGGTCAGGATGGAATTAACTTCTTTTGTAGCAGCAGATGGAATGCTCTTTTTGAGAGTTAAAATGAAAGCAGTGCTGATAACACCCTGATGTTTTTAGTTGCTGTCAGACAGTCAAGGACTTTCTCAGTTCTTCATATTACTTTATTCATGAGAAAGGAGGGGCAAAGCCAGGACAGGTGACCCAAATGGGACAAAGAGAGTATTCCATGCCAATTACGTCATGCTCAGTATAAAGGGGGGCTGATGGGAGGAGGAGCAGGGGCGGCTCCAGGATGCACGGGTTTTTGGGGGACGGTTGGGTTCTGGGATGGCTCTGGGTGGCACGGCCTGAGTTGTGGGTTCAGTGAGAAACTGCATTGTGTATCAACAGCTTCATATATTTTTTGCTCTAAAGTCCTGTTAGCATTGTTATATTTTATCTTTCTGCTATTTTAGTAAACTATCCTTATGCCAACCCACGGGCTTTTGGTTTCTTGGTTTTGGGGTTTTTATTTGCCCCTTCCTTTTCCCTTGCCTTGCCTCACACACCACACACCCCCTCTTCCCCTGCTCTTTTACTTTAAAGAGCAGGCAGCTGCGTGGATCTCGGCTCTCAGCCGGGGTAAAACCACGACATGCCACCATCACTGATGGGCTCAGCCTTGGCCAGCGGCAGGTCTGTCTTGAAGCCAAGTGACGTTGGTTCTGTTGGACATGGATGGAGCTTCTGCCAGCTTCTTGTAGAAGCCACCCTTGTAGTGCACCCACTACCAAAACTTTGCCATGCAAACCGAATACGGATGGTTTGCATTATCAGGAAAGGAAGGAAAGAACATTGCTTTTGTGTTTTGGTTTGGTTTGTGTTGGGGGTTTTTTTAAGGTGATTCAGAGTAGCTTTTTTCCTGATCTTACTGTGTAATGGAACTTTTTTTCCCCAGTCAGATATGTTGCAACTATATCTGTAAAGTCATGTAACAGAATCCAAGTTATATATTCTTCAGTTGCACCTTAACTGCGTGTTAAAAATGCTGTAGTTGATGAACTATCAGGAAAGATAGTTTGCAAACTGAGCTGAAAGAAAGAAAAATGCTTTCTTAAAGTAGAAAAATTGCATATAGCTGAGTACGAGAAACAAAGAATGAGTGGATTCTGTTCTTTTTAGGTAGAGCAGATCTATGGTTTAAATGGAAGGTCAGTCATTTTTACAGTTCATCAAACAGTATCCGTGATCAAACCCGGACTTCTGTGAAATTTTCTTGACATGTCATCACATGTTAAAGAGAGAGGCAGTACAGAGAAGCAATATGTATGGAAATGGGACTCAGCCATATGTACAGATGAAAAAATTAAACTTACATGAGGTTTTCTGACATCCCAAAAGGCCACTGAACAAGGCTTTTTCCTAAAAAAGCCTTTCTTGCTCATGAAAACATTACTGTGTCTCGGAAAAATCCATCCTGTAGTATTTGTATCATTAACCACGAACCAGGACAGAACTTCTAGTCCCAGAGTCATGGAGCAGCAACTCCTTGTATCCACACTGTTTTGGGATTAAAATCCTCTATTCCATGTTTGCCTTGAGGAGAGCTGCCTAGGAGAGTCCACAGTGCAGCCTGGGAGTGAGCTGAAGGTTATGTGGACAATCAGAAGGCTCAATACTCAAATGAGACTTCTGGTTCTCTTTTCTTAAGCAGTAAAGGTAAGGGTAACGATTTTTTTAAGCAGTCATTTGATTCCTAGGCAAAGATGCCAGAGGAGCCTGGGATGAAAAAGTGCATTGCTGTGGTGTGAAGCGATCCGTCTGTCATGATGCACCATCCCACGTGGCCAAGGAAAAGGTGGACCCTTCTAAATGGATAGCTGGCACTCCCTACAAAGTGAGATTAAAGTTCAACTTTCTCTAAAGTTCAACTTTCTCTGGGTGCGTACTGTTTTTATCTTAAATGAAATTAGTCCATCTGCTGGTTTTTGATAAAGAACCTTTCTAAAAAAAAATGGTGCTGTTTTCTCTTTTATTATGAACCTACATTCATCCAGTCTTCTTTTTTCCTTATTTTAAACTAAAACTAATTACATACCTTTTCCATATATAAAAGTAACATATGCATTTTATTATATTTTTCAGATGGATGAGGCATTCTTTCTTCACAATATACTGAGGGATGAAAAAAGAGAGCAGTGGATGCTGTTTAGAGTCGCAACCATCTTTATGAATCCCTATTTATTAATTTCCTTTCCTCCTTTTCTCCAGGGAATCTTGAAGGTGGCCAGGGTCATCACAGCAGACTGAAAACTGAAGTGGAGCCTCAGAGGAGGTAATAATGCTTTCTCATTCCTCCCTTGTTTAATCTTGACAAACTAGCTGCAACTCTCCGCAGATTAGTAACATGCAATCTGGCACGGTAGAACAAACCAGGTTTACAGTGTATCCGTAAACTTCATTATGGGTCTTCCATTCCCATATGATTAAAAAGATTCTTGTTTAGATCTGAGCTGTGGTAAAATCTGGGTCATTGGGTTAATGGACAATAAGAAACTATTAATCTAGAAATCCATTAAGCGATCGTAATGATGTGGAATAGATTTTTAAGTCTGTAAGGATTTAGAGGATGCTGTTTTCCTGGGTTTTTTCCTCTTGTTACAGTAGACTCTACTTTGCTTATTCTGGTTTAGGAGTTATTTTAACTCCTTAAATAACCATTGAAGGTTTCACTTGCCCATATTATGTATTTTCTTCTTAAATACTCTGTATTTACTCTGTAAATACTCTGTAAATAGTCTCTATTTACTCTGTAAATGCTTTGGCTGCGTGGTATTTGTGAGCATACACAGGACACCTCCCTCTGAAAGTGAGCAACCAATTTTCTGAGTGTTGAATGGGTGACAGAAAGAGTAATGTTTCTCTTCCACTTCACGGGAGCGAGAAGAGGTTTTGCATTCAAGACATTTTAATCATACCAGTACAGTATCACACTGTGCCCCTCAGCTAGAAGTAAATATCATCCAAAGTTTCCTTGAAAGTGAGCCTAGGTTTTGCTCAAATAAGCTAATGAACCTTTATGAACTTTCAAGCCTGGGCTGAATTTCAGCTTTGGAACTCAAAGCCAGGTGAGTTTTACTGTAAATATTTCCAACGTGCTTCCAGCAACAATCTGATCTTGTTTAACTGGTTTAACTAAATGCTTGTGTGGCATTGAGCCCTGGATGACAGACTTTATTTTATTATTTAAAAAAATGGAAAAGTGTAAGTGATGTTACTATGCTACTGTTGAAACGTTGTGCTAGATTTCTAAATGTGCCACTTGAGATAGTGTTATGTAGCAATACTCGCTTTCTTCTTCTATACATATTCATATATATATCTATCTATTCATATTCATATGTAGATACCAACAGGAAGAAAATGCCCTAAAAATGTAAATGACTCTTCACATTTAGTGGCATGCTAACAAAAACACTACACATGCTCTCTATATGTATATAAATTTGTGAAACCTAAGACACAATGAATGTTACTACTAATGCCTTCTCAGTCAGCATTGCTGATTTCAAAGGCTATAAAGCCCTTTTTAGAGGGTTTGAAATTAAATGTAACTCCTTACAGAAAGCAAAAAGAATAAATTGAGGGATTTGGTGAGAAACCTGGAGGTCTGAGAGACTGAAGAGCCCCTCCCAACCAATAGCAGATTGCATGCTTCTGGGAGATAGGCAAGAGCAGAGAAATCTTTGTCCGTCCATGAATCCCCCTTTGCTGCTTCTCCCCTACCCCAAAACCCGGTCCAAAACATGACTTGGTCTTATAAGCAGATGGAGCTAGCACAGAGATGCCTTCACACAGAAACACAATTGCTTCAAGATGGACCACAGTGGTTGATAGCAATAAATAATGAATAAATAACAGTGTGCGCTGTGCTCTTGACTAACCTAAGTCATAGGGATTTATGGAGAGATCACCCACCATTTTTCTGAGAAGTGTTTGAAATCTATTCCAAGTAGTCAAAATGTAGTAAGTACACATAACCAATTCCTTAATATAAGGTCTGTGGTTGCGTAGGCAAAACATCAGGTCGGTATACGTGCTGTGAGTGAATGTAACTCAGGTAAGGGCTCTCACACCGGGACAAAACTGGTGAGCCGAGATGAAGAACTAGGCGGGGAGCAGAGGAAGGCAAACATCCCCCTGGAACTTTTATTAGGTGGAGGCATGGTGGAATTCTAAGGGTTAACGTTTTGTAAGCTTCTTCTAATTGCAAGTAAAATTGTGTAAAAGTTTTCTTTTTATAGCATTAATCTGTAGATTAATGTTTCCTGTGTTTTAATGACATGTTCCCCAGCAGCAGATGAGTGGTATAAAAATGTTTTAATCAGAGTCAGTCGTAGCCTGCTGGCAAGCAGTGACCTCACCTTCAACTCAAAGAAAGAACTCGCAGACTTTTTTGCTCTTTAACCTAAGTTTTAAGCAGAAAAGGCGTAAAATGTGTTGTTTTGCATACTCTGCTGAATGTTAACTGTAACAAGACCACAGTAATACCTGGGGTTTTGTAAGCAATTTTCTTTATTTCCTGGTTGGTATTTACCGAGGAGCTTGTGATCTCGTGTGTGTGTGTGTGTGTGTGTGAAACAGGAGATGGAGACACAAAGAGGGCTGGAAGTTTGGCAGATTTTCCCAGTTTTCAACTGCAGCTTCTGTTTTGTTGCCTATACCTAAAGCAGAAAATGAGCTGGTCTAAGCTGATTTTCATGTAACCACTGCGCTTAAGCAAGACTTCCCATCACCACTATTAGCTGAGGCATGTATCCTATAAATTATACAGAGGCCGTGACACTCTGTTTCCAGGTATCGTCTATTTGTGGATGCATTTTAATCTCTCTCTCTTGTACAGTGGTAGTTAGGCGTTCTGCTCCACGTACCTTGTGCTCTCCTGTTTCCTATGGAACCTTCCTCTCATGCTGCAGCACAGAAGGGAAGAAAATCTGCCTGTCATTAACTGCTGATACAATTAAAAGCACAAGCCGGCCAGCATTTACATGGCTTGGCTGCAAGTCAGGAAGGTACCCGTTAAAAAAATTATATATATAAAATCTGCATGTGCATGCATTCATGTATGCATATGTATAACATATAACATGGCAATTATTTTCCTCCTGGTTTTAAAGTGGACTCCACTCTCTTATCACTGCCAAAATGAAATAAAATAAACCAAATGCTTCTTTCAATACATCTTGCGGTCTTTATCAGCTCTATAAACATCCACTGGAAAACCAAAGAGAAACTATCGGTATTCTTTAGCAGAGAGAGGGAAACAAAACCAGACATTCGGAGGGTTTATGAGAGCCTGTAAAAAGATCATTTCCTGAAAAAAGTCCCTGGCTATAACTGGCAGATCGAAATGCCCTGATTGGGAGGTTGTGTTAGTCACAAAATACGATATGCACGTTGTGTTTTGGAGCTCTCCTCTACTTAACACTTACTGTTGCTGGACCAGGAAGAAATAACACTTATGTTTGCTACCTTTATTGAATGCACCCACAATGGTGAAAAGGGTAGAGGAGGTAGAGGGGAGAAGAAAGTCAATGCTGCGTTGAGAGGACATACTGTGGCGTGAGTGAAACTCCCTTCCAGTAACCTCTGGATCGACTTAGCTCCACTGCCTATGAACTTCTGGCTCCCTGACAGAAAAATAAGCCATGCAACCTTTCTACTTACCTAAAGAATAAAACTGGCTCTGCCTCTGTCAGTACATACCATTTTGCTCTGCTGCCCTGGTGCATCAGATGCTTTTACTTTCCAGTTACTAAACTTGGAAACATGGTCTGGTGCAGCTCCCGGGTTATTTGCCAGGCCTGTCAGAACTATCTTGCAGATGCTCAAGATGCAGATATGTATTTCAGTGTATATATGATTAACTCAGGTATAATATCATTTCCTCAGCACACATGGAAGTACTAAGTGCATAGTAATGAGCAGGACAGGTTGAAAATTATCTATCAAACCTGGATTTGGTTGTTGCAGGGGTTTTTTTTCCTGCAAAATCGTGCATTTCATGTTTTACTTGGAAATGCAATTATCTGTGGAAAGAAACCCAAAGTCACCCCAATGAAAAATCTGTCTGAAAGTGTGGACGTGCTGATTAGTGAAACCCACATGGGATACTACATACACCTCTGTTTGTGTGCAGGCCACGGCCCTGCCACTTCTCAAGAAGAGAAGGGGTTCTAGAAGAGAAAGGGTTGTATCACATCAAAAGAGAGATTGCATGGTCAAGGACCCTAATGTAGTGGGTGTAATATGGTGATAAGGCATCTGTACCACAATTGCAATGATAATTTTTTCAATTCACATTTTTTCAACAAATTTGATGCTTTTAATTTTTGATTAAATCAAAAGTTTGGCTAACAAACATGGATGGAAACATCTTACATTTATTTAAAAGAAAACGGAAAAAAATTGATTTCCTGAACAGAATTGTAACCAACAAAGCAGAACTTAATTTCTGTAACAGTTTTAACTGGAGATAGTTTCTCCTGCTCTGGTGCGTATAAATATGATGGGTTTGTGCTGTGGGGAAGAGAGAAATGAGAGGGAATACAGGAGTTGCCACACCAAATCAGACCCAAAGGGTTGTCATCTACAGGTGCTGGTGTTTGCTGGTATTCTGCAAAGACATATGTAATAGTAAGCAAAAGGATCTTGGGCTACATATAAGGTATGATGCCAATAAAAGTCAAACGTTTTAAGAAGTAATTTCAACTCCGTATTTTTTATGTTTATGTATGTTACATAACTTTTTATTTTCAGTTTTTGTCTCCGCATCTTGGTGCTAATGTCTTTAATTACATCTTGATGATGGTAGAAGTATTTTTAGTTTGGTTTTTCCCTAATTTTTTGCTACAGTTACTGTCCCACAGTGATCATATTTGTATCATTGCCATTTGCTGTCATCCATTGATGTCTTGTATGACTGTTTCTCGGGGGCCCTGTCCACCTGGATGCCATTTCCTAAATCTTTCTCTCCATTTGTTTGCAAGGAGGATGATAAAATCTTCCCTTCTTTAGGAAGAAGAGAGGGTGTGAAGAGAGTGCAGCTCAGCCAAATACACTCTTTATACCCTTGGGATGAAAAGGGCACAAAAAGAAGTTGTGACTGGCTGGCAAAGGCTGTGGCTGTCTCCCTTGCCCAGCCCTGGTAAACACATCTTTGTCCCATTTTTACATGGAAGACAGAAACGTGCTAAATTACTTGAGCCTTGAAAATCATTTTGTCAGAGATGCATGTGTGCTTGCTGTTTTTTCACTTGTAATTTTGAGAGAATGGTAGAAGTGCTGATGTTTTATCCTTGTGTAATCTCAGACTTACATTTAAGGAAGACCCCATCATTAAGGAGCAGAACACAGGTTATAAGAGATTGGTTTTAATGTAAAAAACATCTTGAGAAATGTTCGTAGTGATCTATTGCTCACTCACAGTTACTCTAAGTGCAATTCTAAAAAGCAGAGTATATCTCCTCTTCTTGTCTTCAGTACTGTACATTTTCACTTTCATGCCTTGTTTCCATTAATTCAGCTGAGATGCTCATTAATCTGGTATTCCTA
The DNA here is from genome assembly GCF_964237585.1 of Gallinula chloropus. Lineage (NCBI taxonomy): Eukaryota > Metazoa > Chordata > Aves > Gruiformes > Rallidae > Gallinula > Gallinula chloropus. Next base: position 52,303,352 of record NC_140088.1, on the reverse strand, counting down.
TTATCAGTGTACTTTGAAAGAGACCAGATTTCGACCAGAAATCCTGGCATATATGTAAATCTTCTCCCAGTTAGGAAAAGAAAAAAAAAAAAAGCAAAACCAAAACCACTTTGGTGTCTATAGGTCAACCACACATTCTATAAAACAAGGTTCTGCGTAGTTGAGACAAATGAAAACCATTTTCATTAATCCATTTAAAAGATAGTGGATTTTTTTAATCAGCACCCTTTAAAATAAGATCTATGACTTAATGCCTTTCTTGAAAGTTGAATGCTAAGGAAGACAGTATATCTCTGTGCTAACTAAGGAGTGACTACAGACTTCAAAGATGATTTGTCTCCATCACTGAAATGTCCACCTCTGCTTATGGCATCATACCCTCTGTGGGAGGAGGGTAGAAAACAACTGCTTAATACTGGATCTTCTGCTCCTATATTATGTCAGAATTTCTCCCTTGTAGAAGGAAGTGAATTTAGAGTTAGGTTTGTGGGGCTCCAGGAAGGTTTTGCAGATCACACAGAATCACAGAATGTTAAGAGTTGGAAGGGACCTCAAAAGATCATCTAGTCCAACCCCCCTGCAGAGCAGGATCACCCAGACTAAATCACATAGGAACACATCCAGGCAGGGTTTGAATGTTTCCAGAGAAGGAGACTCCACAACCTCTCTGGGCAGCCTGTCCCAGTGCTCCATCACCCTCACGGTGAAAAGGTTCCTCCTTACATTCACATGGAACTTCCTCTGCTCCAGCTTGCACCCGTTGCCCCTTGTCCTATCACTGGCCACCACTGAGAAGAGCCTGGCTCCATCCTCCTGACTCTCACCCTTTACATATTTATAGATATTAAGGTCAACCCTCAGTCTCCTCCTCTCCAAGCTAAAGAGGTCCAGCGCCCTTAGCCTCTCCTCATAAGGAAGGTGTTCCACTCCCTTCATCATCTTGGTGGCCCTGCACCGGACTCTTTGAAGGAGTTCTATGTCCTTCTTGAACTGAGGGGCCCAGAACTGGAAATGATATTCCAGGTACAGTCTCAGCAGGGCAGAGTAGAGGGGAAGAAGGACCTCTCTTGACCTAGTAAGCACCCCTCTTCTAATACAACCCAGGATGCTATTGGCCTTCTTAGCTAGGAGGGCACATTGCTGGCTCATGGCCATCCTACTGTCCACCAGGACCCCTTTGAAGAAGTTTACCCATGGCTTCTGAAGACACATCTCCTACTGCTTTTCATTGTGACTGATTTTCATGTAGGACTTGAAAAAGTGTGGAATTAAAGAAAATATTTGGACCTTATACTCCCACTCCTATGCAGCAGGACCCCCAGGTCCCTCTCACCTACGCTGCTCTCCAACAGGCCAGTCCCCAACCTTTGCTGGTACCTGGGGTTTTTCTTCCCCAGATGCAAGACTCAACATTTGCTCTTGTTAAATCTCATTAAACATCTCCACAAAGTTTAAGATATGCCCTTCACTTGTCAGTTATCCTCCAGTGCCTATACTGCTCGCTCTCTGCCAGCGCCTGTGGGAGCCCAGGCTCAGTGTGGCTGTGGTGATGGCATTGCCACAGAGCACCTACGTATTTGCTCCTTGGCGTAAGGTGCTCCCCAAGCCCTGGTGGGTGCTGGGGATTTGCTGGTACTGGATTTGCTCCAGGTTAGTGCCAGAGGTGCTGATGCAGTCAGCAAAGATGGGATTTGATTTGTATGTTTGTAAAAGCTCTGTAATGCTTTAAATATAGTAGTGTGTGTGGGGGGGGAGTGTGAAGCTGCAAAACATGGGATTACATTCAGTGCAGGGTCTTCACATCTCTGCATGGGAGATAAAAATTCTTGTAGCTGACAAAAAGAAGTCCTGTTCTCCCTCGGGCTTGACCTGTATGCTTGCAAGGTGCCTTTCTGGTAGAGCAAGGGTGCTCCAGACTCAGCGGGGTGTTGCTAATAGCGTTGCTGATTTTTAATAGTTTTGGCATTGTTTGCTGAAGTGTGTATTTGGAAATACAGTCTAGGGGGCAAGTAACTCCTCCACGTGCTGCACATCCGCTAGCCTGTGCACAATGCTTATAGTGAATTACTCTCAGTAAAGTGCCTACACCACATTGTGCTCTACCCACACAATGAGGAAGAAAGTTAAAGGCGAGTCATAGCTTTCTCTGTGCTCTGTCCCGTAATCCGGTGGATAGTTTGCCAACTTAGGGTCTGCTTTGTCTGTAGCTGTACATTTAAGGCCCTCAAGTATGCATGATAAGGCACTTGCAGGAATCATTGCATGCCAGAACATATCGAGGGCCTACACTACTCTGGTGTTGTAAACAGATAATGTTGTGAGACTTTGAAAAATAGACATTATTTTCTCCGCTTTCAACTGTCAAAAGTAATTTTTAAAACACATTGTTATCGTCAATATTTTTGTAACGGTTTTCAAAATAATTTTGCATGTCATTATTTGAAAGCTGAGGGGGGTTGTAAAGCAAGTTCTAGATTTACTTTTGTTTTCTTTAATCTGCTTGCTTCTGTCTTTGTTCAGAGCATGGCACACTGGCGGTGGACATTTGGCACCCGCACAGTGTGCACACCCCTGTGATTATAGCTCACGTACATAAACCATTTAGACAGACAGGTATAAACACTCATCAACAGTGTTGGCACTCAAAATGCCTGCCAGGTAATATGTACTTCCAGGTATATAATTCCAGAAGAAAATCATGCCATCATCATACTAGAAGGGTATTAAAAGAGGTGCATATAAAAAGAAGGGCAGGGAAAAAGCAAAAAGCAAAGAATGTGTTCAACCTGGATGTTTTTACTGGAGGAAGATCTTTTAAAATTTTAAAATCTTTTAAAAATGAAAATGTTTGAGAGAGAGTAGTTTCTTTTGGGAAGGGGGCGCCTGACTGATTTTCCATTAAGTTATTAGAAACTAAAGACTTATCACTTTGATTTTATTCCCTTGTGATGACTGGGAGTCAGGAGCCTCATCTGCAGTGATGCAAGTGTTGAAATTGCAAGTGGTGTTTACGGTCAGGGCTTCCTTCATTAGAGCCCTCCGACCCAAAGGGGCAGCCAATCTAGTTGGCTGACATAGTGAAAACTGAGCATCATCAAAACTATTAAAGTCCCCCTTCAATCAGGCAAGTGGATGTATATTCCCACTTCCTCCACACTCCAAATTTCCCTCTTCTTTTCCGGGACATCAGAAACCAGTCTGTCAGCAGCATAGTCCAGCCACTTCTGCACATAAAACTATTCAAATTAATAATAAAGCACACCTCAGTTGAGGTTTTTTGGTTGTTCTGTTTTGGGTTTTTTTCCTAGCACAGTTTCTCTTTAGCAGCTCATTTGACAGTGGACGCCTGACCTCTGCTACCATAATATCTGTTAATGGAAACTTCACCTCATGCAACGATAAGATGGATTTTTGGCAGCTGTGAGAGATTATGAAGAGTAGGAACAATCTTAGCTGGAATCAGAAGAAAAGAAAGTATCTGTACCTTGAGAAACACTCAGCTGGTTTTCATTACACACCAAGCCTATATTTATTATAAAGACTAGCCAGGAGACAGAAATGGATAGGTCTCAGTGCTCGGAGCGAGGTTAGCATCAGCTTGATAAATCCTTCCTTTCTTCTCGGTTGTGTGAGTACACGTGACCAGAGCTGTTCAAAATTACTGGGGGTCCATCTCGCAGACCGTCTTCTGAGAGCATTCCTTGTCATGTTGCTCCCTCACCTCCAGCCGTCTTTCCCTTCTGAAATGGCAAGCAAAGGTGGTGAGGCAAAATGGGGGGAGGGGGGGAATTACTTGTTTCTTTTTACAGCAATTTTTTTACATTAGATATCAAATAAATTAATAATTTCTTTTAGAATTCATGTATAATAGTTAAACTTAGAAACCTTTTTTCCCAAGCATGTGTAAATGGTAAGTAGAATTAAACTTCAGGCTTAGTCATTAAAAGGGAAAAACAGAAAAACCTGTGTTGGAGAGAGTCTTCAGTAAAAATAAAGAGGAAGAAAAAAAAATAAAAGAAAAAAGAGTGGAAAAAATATCAATGAAAATGAGGAAAAAAAGTTATTTTATTTTCTGTCTTCTAGCCAAGCCTGGAAAACACCAGAGATTGAGCTGAGCTGTCACTAAAGATTAGGAGACAACAGCTACCAACCACAAAACATTTGGATATGTTACTAAAGGCACAGTAAAGGGAGCCAAGAGAGTCGAGTAAACAGAATGCTGTGGCGGAAAACTTTGAATTAGTTATAACAGAGTAAACATGGGAATATACTGCTGTAAACAAGCGTGGAATTTGGCCATAGGTCCTTTACATCTGAAGGGAAAATTAAATTGTACAAGGCAGGTAAGGACACCCTTCAGAGTCCTTTCCTGTCGTCCCCCCCCCCCCCCTTCCCTCCTCCCAAATTTAACTTGTAAATTAAAAAGGTGGGAGACAAAAGTTGTCTTTTTAGCTCTTGAAAAACGATGAGAGTTGGGAGAGTATTTTAGAGGCTTTCCCTGTAGCTGTTTGGTCTGTTTCAGCTCCTCCTGGAGAGGCTTATTCCCTTGAGACAGTGGGACAGACTGTAGTAGTCTTTTCTATGCTCCTCTGCCATAATCTGTGAAGAAAGGATGATATGCAACATGCCTGCCACCAGCACAGCCCTCTTATTTTTCTGACTGCTCCTGAGGTTTTTGAAGCGTGTGCTCTAGCCTGGTGGAATTAAAATTCTTTAGAAACCAATATTGCTGTCATTGCCAGAGGTGCCAAAATTCAATCCAAAACTTTGGAGGTGATTGAAAACCACCATGGTCTCTAGGTGCCAAAAGATGGTGAGTTATGTATGGAACCTCGCCCATAGGAAACAATGCAGCATGTATAAGCAGGAGCTGTGGTGGTGGCAAGCTGGGACAGAATTTTCTCTTCTCCAACTGCACTTGGGGTCGTCTCTTCCCTCTCGGCATATTTATGTGCAGGGAGTTGTAAGTCCTGGGCTGGATTAACTCTACCTGTCTTCTACATGCTAAGTGCTGTGACCAGCTTCCAAAGTTGTGAAATTTAGCCTTGTGCTCATGTACAAGAATTTGAACCCGAAAACTTTATTTGATGAATGGATCCATGCTAAAAAACATTGCACATCACCTACCCTGATTTAATAGACTATATTAGTTATCTGCCACAAAGGTTTTTGCTTAAAATGAGCACTGAGTGTGGTAAAAGGTGACTTCAAATAGTAGTTTGCAAATCAGTGCAATGGTTTTTCTTTTCGGTTTCTTTGATGTTTTCTTAAGAAGCAGTTCCTATAAATGATAAACAATTTAGTCACAGGTGTGCGAAAGCACCCAGTTTCTATTCAGATGCCTTACTCTCTCTGATCCATCTTTGAAGATGTGTACCTTTGGCTCCCGAGGTTTTCTGGCGACGACCTTGTCAGAATTCTGAGGCAGAGATATATGGAGGAAGTTACATCTACTGGAACTGGCGCTACTTCAGAGAGGTAGCTGCACAAGGGATGACTGCTGGCACTGCATTTAAAATCTCTGAAAAGAAGGAAATTCTTCGCAGACTTCAAAGGTAAGTGCTATTTTTTTTTTTTTAAATGGAACTCCATTTTGCTCTTTTGCACCCTTCTAAGTTGTGGTTGGAATTTGAAGGGAGTACTTTTGTTTTCCGGTCTGTGAAAGCAGTCAGTGCATTTTTAAAATACAAGGTAAAAAGCTTTACTGGGGTTTTTAAAGAAGTTTGTCCTGCTGGATCAGCTGCGAAGTAAAACTGTTACACTGCCATTGGGCTGAAACTGCTAATGGAATAGTCACTATTCCCTTGGGAAAAGGAACCTTACACTTTATGTCAAAGAATCCCTCTGTTCTGTAACTTCTACCAGAAAATTTTGTTAAGCGGTTACTTGTAGGTCATGATACAAGAAATGGTGTAGTGTGAGGTTGTACCATAAGAAAAAATTATTGCCCAGGAAATTCAGCCCTTACTGAATCCTCAAACGTGAGACTGTAGATGGGATTTAAGAGCTATATTTACTTCATAAGGGTGAATCCTATCCTATTGGAAAGCTGTGGGATTGTTTTAGCTTGTGGTGCCTTTCACATATTTTTAACCACTTAAACTGGGGTATTTTATTTAAGGTATTTATCAAAGCCCCTTTTTAGAGGTTCATTGTGTTCAGAAAACATTGTAGAAAGGGATAAATTGCCACCCATGAAAAAGTCTAGGCCTAGGGGCAGTTGGAAAGCTAAACACTTCCTTGAACACAGAGGTAGGGGGACTCATTTCTAGGCTTTTTCCCATGCATGAGAATGAATGGTGCAAAATACAACTGACACAAAACCTTATCTATCTGCATGATGAGGTCTTTATCTCTAGATAAATTTTATGAACCTTTTGTATATCTTTGGTCTGATTTGAATTGTCAGGGTGTGAGATCAGACATAATGAAAGCCACAGAGTGGTCCGCTATTTGTTATTTTTGGCTGCTAGTGAAGAAAATTTCTGAGTAGGTCAGCATCATGATAGAGCAATCCATGTGTCAATGTCTTGAACAGAATCTAGGAGCAACACCAAACACCTCTGTACCACAATTATTTCAGCACATATTGGCTTTTACTTTTTCTTTCTTTCTTTCAAATACAGCTGTGAATTTTTGTCCCTGTTAAGATCTGGTGAAACCTAGAGTCATTAAATTAAAAATAACACAACAGGATACTTTCCAAGGAACAGAAGCAGTTGGTTTATACAAATGAGACATTCCAGTAAATGAAAGTAGGAGATGTTTAAAATCAAACTTTCCATTTAGCTAGAGCAGTGTAATTGTAGACATGATAAAAAAATCCATTAAGAAGCTTTGGAAATGTCTGTAAACAGGTTTTGCAAAGGGGGGAATGTGGTGTCATTTGCCAGGGACAATCCTGTTAAAATGAGAATTTCTACAATACTGTATAAAATTTCCTGCTCCTGTCTTCCCCTTTCCTGTTTTACTACAGTTCATACTTGGGCAATAGAGCTTGCAAGAAGAGCATCATTTTTCTTGCGCTTGAAGCTTTTACCTCGCTGCAGCTGAAGCTTATCAGTGGAAAGAAAGGATGTTAGAAAAGGTGGGAAGTCATGAAAGTCAGGGTAAATGAGCTCTCAGTAATTCCTTTGGTGTACTACAAACAGTAGGATATTTGGGCATGCCACTACTGGGGCTGGTGTAGTACCTTTTGAAGTAACAGCCCTGAGTGTTGCTCTAAAGAGGTTCTGCCTGACCCGTAACACCCAGCCTCCTTTCCTTCATTTCCTCATCTTCTGTTCATTAGTGACAAGCCTGGCAGAGGCTGAGGCAGTCAGTGCACATCCCCAGACCTGGGTCAGGATAAGACCAACCCCAACCCTTCAGGGCATCCTTCACAACAGTCTGGATCCCTGGGGAGAAAACTTGATTGAGAAGGGAGCTGCGGTCAGTTTCTACAAGGTCCCTGACCCATGTAATCATTGGTCCAAGACAGAGGAGCACACAGACGAGCTGAACATGGTGCATTTAGTCCCAGAGCCTTATTCCACCGCAGATATTTGGGGCACAAGATGGTGGGTGTGGTGCTTTATAAGACAGAATGCTGCAATCCAAGTGCACCGACAACTCTGCTAGCTGGCTAGTCTTCCTGCTGCCCCCTGATTTATCCATGGTGCATGTTATCATTTCTATTTCTGTTTTGATAGCACAGCTCTCTCACCACCGTGGGCACCCTTCTCCTTTGCGTCACCAAGTCACCTGATGTACCAACATAACGCCGCGAGAATCATGCTGTGTGTATTTACTGACAGTGTATGCAAGCGTAAAGGTATGGTCAGGACACACTGAAGAGCTCCTGGCTAGGTGGTGTTATATATGGGTATGTTGTATCAGTAAGAAACTACTGTGTTAGGGTAGGGAAGAAGCAGTGACAGCAGCTGTGACATCACTTGTGGAAATGTGCTTGTGCCCACTGTACTATTACCAGCTATAGGAATGGGGGAATTTGAAAAAAAAAGTGCCTAGATATTTCTCCCCACATATCTAATCTATAGTAAATATTTGTAGCTGCTGTTTAAAGTTTACATTCTTTGAATATACAGCACGCTGCTTATAGTAAATAATAGATAAGAAGAGCTTTGCAAAAGTTAAAATATAACTTTGAATGTGAAGTGTTCTCAACTAGAAACAAGCCTTCTTCACCTTTCATACGATTTCCAAGATTTCTTGCATGTCAGATGAGTTATTTGTACTTGAGTTTTTAACCCATGCATCTGCTGTAATGCAACCCCCGTATTTAATGCTAAATAGCATGAAGCACCATTCAAGTTGTAAAAGAGTCAACGTTCTAAACCTTTCATCAGTGAAAGGAGCTTTAGCTGAATTCAGAAAGTGGCAAGTTGTTTTTTTCCTAATAGTTGTGGTGGGGCAAAAGGGAACCGATTGTTGGAAGAACTGGTTATCAACCAGCACTGGTTTCGATAAACTGGGTATCACAAGGATTAAAACACCTCTACAACTTTTATCCTATGAATGTTTCTGCTTTTAAGCAGCAGAATAAGGTGTCTAGATGGAACTAAACCAAACCTGGATTACATTACTAATTTAGTAGTCTTCCTGAATAAAAATACAGAATTGGAAGAACAGGTAAGAAAGATGACAGTAACAAATACAGGAAAGAACTAGGGCATGAATTAATGATGCAGAGTCAGCGACGCACAGATAATATATACGTAGTTTAGGAAACAGAAAGCCATACAGATTTCTGGTAACTAATGCCTTTTGTAATATCTACCAAAATGTCCATGTGGCCAGGTTGTCTAAAGGTAAGGTAGTAATTGAGCTAGATCTTGAGTATAATTTGAATGTGCTAAGCAAAATCATGGTATCTTCTTATAAGACTTGAAATGGTTTCACAGTTCAAGTGACAGAGAGTGTGTTGGGGAAATGAGCAGAGCCTTGAGAACGCACATCTTCAGCTGTGTAAGTTGATGTGGCTCCCTGATGCTTCAGCAGATCTGCTTTCATTCATTCTAGCTGCAAGTCTAACCCCCTGGCACTTCCAAAGTTTCTTAAAGAGAGCTATTTGAGTAGGAAACAGATTTAATGATTGCAAAGTGTTTGAAGACAATGAGGAAAAAAAATTGTATTGCTAATAAGTCGCGCGTGTAATGCAGGGCTAGAGCAGTGCAGTAGTGACAGTGCTGCATATCAAGGATGATTCCCCCAGCCTCAGTGGAACTGCGTTACCTCAGGGTAAAAGAAGAAAGATACGTTATGGATTTTAATTCTATTAAGCTCTGTAAACATCACCAGTCTGCTGGGCCATGGTGTACTGATAGCTTTTGGTTCCTGTTTTCTTTCTTCTTAAATAGAATGAGAAATTCCTTTGCCAAGTTGAGTAACTAATTGCTTCGTGGAAGACAGTAAATATCCTCATGGTTGTCTCCATCACATCATGACTGTCAAGAGGATTTCTGAGGATTAAAAACTTGTAAGCAGCTTTCAAAAATAAAAATACTGATTTAGAACAGCAGAGGCCAAGTAAAAATTTGAATTACTATCTTTGAACATACATTAATTATTGGAACACATGCAAGATGCAAAAAAATAATATTCCACTTAAAAAACTCAAACAACCTGATATACCAAGTGGTCTCTTTGCGATACCTGTAACATCTGCATTTTTGTAAGAAATTAGTTTTGATTATGGTGATTGCAACATAATGAGTGTTGAGCAGTGGGAATGATAATCTGAGTTTTTATATGCAAGTTTACTTTAACAAACGGACTTGTACAGTATTATTTCTAGTAGTAAGTCTCTACTCCATGCTTTGTACTTCGGTGAACTGCTGGAGAGAGCGCTATAGAGAGTGCTGCATGTGTGTGACTGAATGCAGCATTCTCTTTGTTTTGTTTTGCTTTTTCTTAAAGGGTAGTGTAAGGGTAGTATGGGTTTAACTGAAAAACAAATCTATGCTTTGTCTACTTTTGGGAGATAACAGCGCAATTACCTGAGCCTTGACATTTCCCGTGCAAATCTGAAGAACTCTTAATGGTGCTTAATGAAGATTTTGTGCTCTGATCAATTATCTTCAGGAAATAGCCATGCGGTAATTGGCAGCCTAAAAGGGAGTTAATTAGGAAGATTTTTGTGGGACAGCAAGTATCCTTGGTGGGCAAAGCGGAGGCAGTGTCATATTTCCTTTCACGAACACCAATACAAATTTGATCTTGCCTTATACTGTTTTTAACATTAAAAAATGTAAACACACATATTAAAAAGAATAACTTACATAGAACTCTGGTTATAGGTACTGGACACGGTAGAGGAATTTAAGAAATGAGACCAAAAAAGGGAGCAGTGCATTTCCAGGAGATTTTAATTTCCTTATATTTTATTGACTGCTGGAGTTTCTCCCGCACAATTCTTCACCAAATGTAGCATTTTACAAGGAAGTTTGATTTGTCTCAGTATTAAAAGCCACTGTTTAAAACCTTTGGTAATCTGCCTTTGACCATTTCATAGCTTTGGATGATTAATTGTGACATACGTGATGAAATGAAACAGAATAGAAAAATAGTGCTGAAGCGCAGCCTGTATTCATCTCAAGCAAGTTGCACTGAGAAAATAAATGGGACTTAGTATTAAAAAGGCTGATGTGGGTTTAATTTGCAGATTTCATGAGGAGTGAGTATTTGTACAAGTCTTTTTCTTCCTTCTTTGTTTTTTTCTCTTTTATAATGAAGTATCAAACTGGCAGCACTCTAGGCCACTTTCCATAACACATGAAGCTGTTTGTGCTGCTAAAGCACTTACTCTAATTTGCAGAAAAGAGGGCCAATAAAAATTCCACTTAAAAATCGGAAGGGGAGGCACTCAAAATATGATTAAAATAACAAGCTGGTTTGTTTTGGATGATGAAAAGATGCCAAATTTCTGGAAGACCACCAGGAAATGTAGAATTAATTTACTTCTGAGAAGTAAGATCAAAAGGGGTAGGAGGAGAGAGGGGAATATTTACTTAAGGTAAAACAAATATAATATTGACCATGAAAGTAAATGGATAAAGAATCAGCTAAGAAGTCTGTATAGCTACTGCTTGCTATGTTGAAAACTTGGTTACATTGATGTGACAACATCAAACAAGAAAAAAGGTTACTCACTAAACCATAATCTTGTAAAAGCATGTGCCCCTCTGAAATTATCAAAAAGCCATGTCTGAGTAGCTGTCCCAGTGGGTGTATGAGAGAGTCAGTCCTCCTGGGCACCTAGCTAAATGCACTACTACTGGAGTAAGTAAGAATTATTTTGCCTGTGATGTGACATGCAGTTCTGGCACATTCTGGGGAACTCTCTAAAATGGGAGTTCCTATAAGGAAAGGTTTTACATTTTGAAAAGTGGCTTGGATCTTACAGGATGGCAGAGAGTACTCTATATCGCTCTTTCCCAGGCAAATGGTGGAGTTAGTAGCTGAAGAGAAAGCAGAGATGGCTGGAAATTCATAAACCCACTTCACCTATTTGCCAGTCAAAGCAACTGCCTGGGACCCCCCAGCATGTTAATTAAAAGCTAACTCTAACAAAGGACTTTATAGCTCTGTAAGGAGCTGCCGGGTGTGCAGGGTGGCATTGCTGGGGGGAGTTCTCAGCGCAGTGATTGACCAGAGCAGGGGCCTGAGAGTATGCCCTAGAGAAAGCATGCCAGGACCCGAGGGCTGTATCACTCTCTCCAGTTGGTGGGATCCTGTGCAGTTAGATGTACATCCCTATGGTTTCTTCTTTGATACTTGGACTACGTGAAAGTCTTTCAGTTCCCTTAAGCTTCAGACACGTACAACACCATCAAATGTTACAATGCTGTCAAATGCAGCAGGTAGTGATAGAATATGGGGTAATGGTTCTGTCTGAAAGACAGAGTAAAATTCAGAATAAATGTTGTGAAGAAATTCTTTATAGTGGGGCCCTGGCCCAGGGTACCCGGAGAAGCTGTGACTGCCCCCTCCCTGGCAATGTTCAAGGCCAGGTTGGATGGGGCTTTGGGCAGCCTGGTCTGGTGGAGGGTGTCCCTGCCCATGGCCGGGAGCTGGGACTAGATGGGCTTTGAGGTTCCTTTCAACCCAAACCAGTCTGGGATTCTATAATTTAATTTTCAGAAAGAGGGGACTCCATGTTAGTCCCCATTTTTTTTTATTTGAACATAGAAGGTCTGTGTGAACATACATTCAGCGGGGAGCACAGTCTGCACCCTACATCCACTCTGGGATGGGAAGGTTATGTTCCTGTTCTTGTTCTGAAATCCATTTCTGAGTTTAGCATCCAGTTGGTTTTACAAAGGATATAAAATTAGGCTTTGAGATGATGCCAGGTTTTCCCATGCCAGGTTTTCCTATCCCAAATGTATGCTTTCCTTTTCTCAGTGCTTTGCCACAACAGAGTAAATCATCAGCAGGAATACCCAGAGATTCACCTCCGTGTCCTTCACCCTCACTCTCTTGCTCCATCCTGTCTATCCCAAGCCTCCAGTCATTCTGAAACTGTGAGCCGAGACATCCACCTTCCTGGGACACAGTATAACACTCGCGGTGCAGCAGCAGCAGCAAGAAATGTTATTTGTAGATGGTTGTATCCTGTCATTATATTATGAAAAATGAAATTTTAGTATCTACAGGTCAATCTATAGAGGCTGGGTATGTGGAAAATGCTGGGGAATGTTGCTTTTGCAAACTGAAATGGGTTGTGGTATTTTTCTATGCTGGAAGTGGAGGACTCTGGCTGCCTCATCAGAAATCCTTTGTTAGGGATTTAGGACAATTGTCAATCAGGGTATGTAACAGATAGCACATAAGATAAGGGGGAATACTGTTAATGATTATAATTTCCCTTATTGTAATAAGTTTTGCTGTCAGTTGTGTTAAAGGATTGTGGTAAAATTGCTCTCTTGGATAAGGGTTCAATGAGAAACTGAGGAATACATAGCTCTGCTAAAAGATGCAGATGAAACACCCATACAACGGATAATAATATATAAGTGGTTAAATTGTGACTCAGGACATGGGGTGGAATGTAAGGAATTGTCTGGCTCAGAGTTCCACAAATAGGTTTCGGCAATGTCTAGCCCATCAGGCGCACCATGGGATTTGTACAGCGACCCAGCCTTGGATAGCCTTGAGGCCCCATCTCAGCAGAGACAACCCATAGGGAGGCTCAGACTTGAGTTGTCATGTAAAACCAGATTAATCAGGGCACTGCTGCATAATTCAATGAACTGAAACCTGGGTTGAGCCTTGAATTCCTTCAACAAACAATATGCCCTGAGTCCCAATCAAGCCCCACTATTCAGCTGCCTAGAAGTAAGATAAAGGCAAGCATTTGAAGGTCCCCATTTGGCTTCAATTGGCCTAGACAAAACAAAGATGCACAGCAGTTAAGAGCTATGTGAGATAAACAATAGTAACTTAGAAAGATTTGCTCAGTAAGATCATAAATATTAATTTTCTTCACCAATGGGAAGCAGGAACCTGCCAGACATGCAATGTGTATTATATTATGTCCTATTGGAAGAAGGTGCCTCAGTTGGGCTTGTAAACCTAGGTAAACAGGGGAGGAATTTCGGATGGGAATATGGTACAAAAATGCTGCAAACTCTGACCACAGGTGTGCCTACTTTGCTAGGTCACCTGCTCTTGCAAGAATGTATAATAAATTACTGCTTCGCTAGTATGTCAACTATGAGTCCTTTCTTAGGACATTTGGCATTTCTAACAGGTAGACGTCAAACTTTTTTTACAGTGCTTTCTGGTCAAACATGGCTGTGAGTGGTGAGTTTAGACACTTCTATGCTAGATGGGAGCCAAACTTTGCCTATTTCCTTTTGCTTTGTTTTTTAATCTCAGTGTTTGTATGCTGGTGGCCCAATTCTGTTCCAGAATTTGCTAAGCGTAACTGTAATCCAGTCCCTCATCCCATAAAAGAGGGGAAGGAGCAAGAAATTGTTATCTCTTACTCTGGGTTATAATTAAAGAAAATTGAACTGCGGATGAGGAATCTCTTTTCAAGATAATTCTTTTAGAGTTCTAGAAGGTTATGTTTAGATATTAGCTCACATGCAATGTGGATGCAAGCATAATAATACTGTTTAAGTAACAGAAATAATGCAAGGATGCACTGATATACCAAATTCCTAAAAAAACTTAGAAGTTTTGGGGAAAAAACCTGGATGTTTCCTGTTTTCATATTTTGTTTTCTTCTTCCCTCTCTGCCTCTCACTGAAAATTAAGATGTGGCAAAATAAAAACATTCCCTTTAAGCTTAGAGGATTCCTTTGCAAAATTCAAAATAGCTAAAATACCTTAGAAATCAAAAATTACCTGTGTGATTTCCAAATTTGGTAAATTCACAACCTGACTGGGAAATTTTTGTATGACTCTCCTGTTTAATGTAATGACCTGGTCATTCCCCAAAACAGATAATTGAAATTCACAGACCCATCTCTCACTGAAAATAAGGATTTCGGGTGGGCACGTCTTCTTTTTTACCTCTGAAAGCAGCAGAAAAGCCTTGCGTGCACTCCTCCATCCAACAATATTGTGGCTGTGACTGACAAAGGCCATCAGTCATCATTTGCTTGATAGCCATTGCTGCCAAAGAGGAATCTGTTAGTTTAAGAGGCAACAAGTGATTGCCAGGAAGGCAATACCGTGCCTTGTTCCATCATCACAAGGTCAGGTCTGTACTAATCTAACAATAATCTGTTAATCAATAAGATGAATAGCGTTACTGACAGTATACTGAAAAGCTAGAACCAACACAGAGAATGACTTTGAATCACAGAATTACAAGGTTGGAAAAGACTTTTAAGATCATCAAGTCCAACCGTTCCTGTCCTGTGCTAAACCATATCCCTAAGTACCTCATCTACCTGTCCTTTAAACACATCCGGGGTGGTGACTCAACCCCCTTCCTGGGCAGCCTGTTCCAGGTCAAAGACTAGCCAGATTTCTTTCCTCCTACAGCGTTAAACTAATCTTCAGTAGCTGTAACTTTTACCATATCTCTTCCTACTGTGGAAAGTGCTAAGAAATGTTGCTTTTGCAAACTGAAAAATGTTATTGTATTCTTTACTGACTTAAAGGACTTAGGCTGCCTCATCAGGAATCCTGTGTAGAGAATTTAGGATAGCACATAAAATAAGGGGGAATACTGTTCTCAAATAAGGGTTCAATTTGAGTATATAGCTCTGCTAAAAGATACAGATGATCCTGGACAATGAGATAAGGGGTTAAATCGTGACTGAAGACATGGGCTGGAATTTAAGGAAATCAGGCTCAACGAACAGGCTTCAACCATGTTGATTGTACATCAAGGCAAACAGGAAAAACGGGCAAAACGATGTGGGGTCTCTGGGGTCTCGATAAATCTAATCATTTTGATCAGGAGAGAACAAACCTTTTCAGAGGCTACAAAATTAACACGTGTAATTTGAAACCTGTATTGGAGCTTTGACTTCCTGCAGCCCAGGGCCCTGTCAGTTGCCGGGAAAGTTAAGGTAAAGACAAGTACTTGCCAGTAAGCAGTTGTCCCAGACAAAAGGACTCATACATTTTAATTTACTTCACCAATGGAAGTGGGAATGTCCCAGACATGCCATGTGTATTATACTGTGTACTGCTGTGGATGGGGCGCCTGGGTTGAGCCTGTAAAATCCATAGTTAAACAGAGGAAGGAGGTGAAAGGTTCAACCTGAGGAAGACTCGGAGCCTTCATCGCTGAGACCCCCGACGACCACTACCACAGGACAATGCGCAGACGCAATTGGGAGGAGTTTATGGAAACCACCTCTTTGAACTCATCTTAATACGAAGCGGGACAGGTGATGAATATGTATAGATGTATGGTATAAAAAGGCTGCAGGCACTGACCAAAAGTGTGCCTACTTTGTTGGGTCACCCGTTCTTGCAAGAACGTATAATAAATTACTGCTTCACTTCTTGTCTACCTTAAGTCCTGTTTTTAGGACCTTTTGTCATTTCTAACACTACCTTTTAGTTTACTGATTGAGTTGCCAAAGTATGACCTACACTTTTGTATCTACTCCTACCCTCTGCTTGTATAAAGCATAATGTAGCCTGCAGAAAAATATGTCATGGTATGCATATGTACCCTTTTGTAATGCAATTAGCCCCATTTCATGTGGCTTCAGTCATACAAGGAGTTATATCTGGCAGTTGTAGTGTAACTGCAGGAATAGACTTTGATGCTGCATCAAATAAGGATGAGCTAAATCAAAATAAAGAGCAAAGCATGTGCCAAAATGTTTTTTACCTGGCTGAGTTTTAATGCTTAAAAAACAAGCAAACAAGAAGATTTTTAATGATTAAAAACCAAAGCAAACCAGAAAAAAAAAAACCCAACAAAGAGTACCTTTGCATCGGGCCAAAACTGAGAGCTAGGGGAAGCAAAGTTTATTTTCACCATGTCTGTGCCATCTGTCTATGACACCTTTGGCAGTTTAAAGAGTATTTTAAACTGGTAGAAAGTTCTCAGAAAAAAAAAAATTCCTTTTCCAAGTAGGCAAAAAATTGGTATATAGGGAAAGAAGAGAGGTTTGAGTTAGTGTCCCCTGACTTTTCTTCTCCCCTTCACTTAAGTCTGAGCTCAGCAGCTATCATATCTGACTTGGGACAAGCCATCTAAATGACCCATTAGCCAGAGATGATTAGTATAAATTAACTCTGGTCCAATTTTTATTAACAAAGTGAACAATCTGTGGGTATGGGAAAGATAAAACTTCGAAAATGTCAGGAGGGGAAACTGGAAGTACTGTGGAAACACTGAGCTGGGCAAGAACGTAGGCTCAGGTGCTGAAGACTGTTACACACCAAAGCACACTAAATGGGGCTCATTTTGGGACTGCTTTCTTTATTATGGAAATGCGAACTTGTGACATTTTACGTGAAATTCCAATATTTATAGGTGTTTACTTATATAAATAACCTTGGTCACATATACCTAATGTATTTCCCATACTTGGGAATTACTCTGCAGCATGGGTTATTATGTACATGACAATAATAAGGAGACTTTTAATTCTGGAATTTCCTTTCATATGCCAACCTGACCCCAGCAAGGAGAGTGAGCTGTCAAGCCATAAAAAAATACAGGTTAATGTGACATTTTTTCATTTCCCCTCATGCCACGCATTGCTCTATGAAGACAAGCCTTTTCCCTTTCCATATCCTGCTGTCCCAGTTGGTGTTTGGTGCTGCCTTGCCCCATCCTCTCTCCTGCCTCTTTCTGTGCTCCCAGCTTCCCTTGTGCCTCCAGCTGCCTTCACAGCTCTCTCAGCTGAACTGATTTATCTGCCCCTAAGTGTCAGGAGTGAAGGGCAGAGAGAAGAGTGCGTGGGAGATGGAGTGGTGGGATGGAGAAGTGGTTCCTATGGAAAGGGCTGAGAGGGAGGGAATCTGCTGTCGCTCTTGCCCACTGTCTGGAGCCAGATGCTTTATGCATTAACTGGTACGTTATCGGAGGGTTATCTGCATGCTATTCTTTCAGGGGGTGCTGGTCTATCTGATGGGTGTGGGTGATATATGGAAAAGAGGGTAATTCATCTTTTATCAGTTACAACCAATCCAAATACTTACTGCAGAAGATCAGACTAGAAGATAGTCACAGTTTAGGTCTTTCCAGTGTTAAAATCTATTATGTGTTGTGTTCGGTGCCTTTTTAGCTGGAAGATGATAATTTATAACAGTTAGAAGCTCTCTTATGTTTTGCCATTGGCTGCCTGTGACCTTTAGCATATGCCAAACATATGGTGAATTTCTGAGTGCTTAAATTGCAGCAGCAAGGTGTTATATTCCTATTGTTTAGTTGTTTTTAACTCCCAGTTTTGGTGTGAAACCACTGTAGATGGTTCATTTTCTATTAATTTAACTTATTAAGAAAAAATAAATCTTTCCTTGGCGATTTGTTGATGTATTCACTTTGTTTCTGCAGCAGCTGCAGCAGATCTGGTAACAATAAGACAGTTGAAAGCAGGAAACATTACTTGCTACTCAAAGAAAGGACAAATCCCTCACATTTTTAAGTAATCTGATATAACAAGGCTTATAAAATAGTTACTTTACACATATAATCGTTGCAAGGTAAAAGCCTAATATTATTTTCTCTTTCACAGAGAGGGCTCAACTAGACCATTGTTTCCAAATGTTTCCTCTAACATTGAGTGGCATCCTTTGGGTGACAATTTGAGGTATATCAGACCTGACCGTGAGACTGTGCTGTAGCACTTTATTTAGAATATTCAGTTTGGAGAGAGGCTCAGGGAGACCCGTGTCAGGCACTCAGCAGTGAAGGTGCTCAGAGTTCGGAGATGTATTAAAAAGAATTTCAGGGGGATCAGTGACCCAAACCATGTATGACTTATCCATTGATTCACCTAACCTAACTATTCCTCATCGTTACTCTCCTTATGTTCTGTGGCTGTTGATGACCTGCTAATTTATTCCTTATGCTTTTTATGAATTTCATCTGTTGCCAAAACTTGCCCTCAAATAAGGGTAGTCAAATGAGAGCATTTTCACATCACTCTTAAGCACCCCGCATATGTTCTGCTTTAAGAAAAAAAAAGGGAGGGGGTATTTTATGAGGGTGTTTTTTAAACCCACAGAGCTGTGTAGCTTACCATAATTTACAGAAAGCTTTGTGACTGAGAGTCAGTGGGAGGAGAAAGAAGGAAAAAAATAAGCTGGGGGAAGGTGAGGAAGTCTTTGAATAAAATAAATAAAATGACACTACACCAATTCTTCTATAACAGTGGTAGGAGAAGGAGACAGAGAAGTGCTAGTGACATATTTCCCAGGTTTCACCAAAGTAAAATTAGAAAGAATCTTGGCAGGGGCAAGCAGAGAAATTGTCAAGTCAGTTCCCTTCAGTTTTCATACTTGTCTATAAATGGAATTAACACCTTTATTTTCATTAAGGCATTAAAGTCAAGAATTTTGTCACACATCATCTGATAAAATACTGAATAGAAAAAATTAAAGGTGTGTTAATTAGACCAGGAAATGTGTCCTGTGTGGAGAAATATGTGAAGTTTTTCTAGTAAGACAGATAAATAAATAAGTGTGAATAAATGGTGATGTACTACTGGCCTTGAGCTTGAGGTGGCTGCCTGAGGGGTTGTACTGGTTGTGTTTGATTTGTACCAGTAAGAAGGAAAAGTGTAGGGACTTTTGAAAAAAATACATGTTACAGTAATTTTTATCACACTACACTTGGAAATTCAAGTTATCCTGATTGCTGTGGGACCCAAAGGTATTGTCTGGGAGGGAAGGAAAAGGTGCGAGTCACTTGCAGTAGGTTTTCCTGTGTAGTAAAGCTTCACATTAGTGTTGAGCACCTCTTAACTAGAACCAAGAGCTGAAAACTTCAATGGCTTTGTACTCTGCAAACAACCCATGAGGCATCTAAAACCAAAATTGTCTGAATGTAGATGGAGTCAAACAGGGATCTACAGCAACTCCAACAGCTAGTGACCTGCTTCAGTAGGTAGAAGTCAGATGTGTGGGACATGAGTTTGCACATTTTAGCCAAATGTGCCCCTAGAAAAGGAGAATTCCTACCACCCTTTATGGTGGCTAATAGTTTCTGAAGTAATCGGAGCCTGTTGTTCTGGAGGCACGAGAGAGGGATTTTAGTGACTCCAGTGGAATCATTCCAGATGTGGTGGAAATGAGATCACGTTCTGGGCCTCCTTTTATAGCTCTGGTGAGATACAAGACTGCAAAACTTACACAAGAGACACTGCCAGCTTAAGAGAACGCTGCTCTGTTTTCCCTTTCTCTTTCCCTTCCTTCCTCCATGCCCCCCTTTCTTTTGTGTAACAAGAAGTTGTCTGCTTGGAGTTTGTTAATGCCAGGCCACAGACCTTCATAATTTGCAGAGAAACCTCTGCTCCCCTAGGAACCCTGAGTGATACCCTCTAATCCCCGCGTTCACTCCAGGAGGTGCCTTTCCAGTTGGACAGTGGGTGACCTGGCATGCACAGAAGTGAAATGTGATGATTTTGGCTATGCACACAGAAGCGTAGCCTCCACATGCAAGGGGCACAAAGACGGAGCAAAAGGGAAAATCCTGGTTTTCATTGGAACTAAGAATAGCTTGATGGACTCACTGCTGGTTCACCAGCTTTGGCTGTTTTCTTTCCCAACACCATACAATTTCTGTGCTCTACATTGTCTGTGGAGGTCTGTATGTAGGTTTCTTTTTATGCTTGGTAGAACATACTTCATTCATTTAGCACGTTTTTAGCCTAAAATGACATTTTAAAGGTATGTAATAAAAGTGATGTGGGCTAGAGCTTTAGTTTATGGGGAAAGAAATTGCTCTATGGGACTGAAAAAGGTGAAAACCGATGGGGTTTAAGTTCTGAAGCCACAAGCAAGGATGTTATTATTCATCAGAGGTCATTTTTTTCATTCCAGAAAGCACTAGTTTTCTTTATGAACTGAAAACTACAGTCCATGTATATTTTATTATAGTCTAAAAAATGCTTTTAAGAAAAGTGCAGCACCTCCACTTATCCACTGAGAGAGCTTTTTTTGTTAGATCATAAGGGCCTGATTCTGTCCCATAGCTGTGATGGAGGTGTAAGGAATGAAAGCTGCAGGACTACTCATGGGATAAGTTACTCATGGCATAAAGACAGTCCTGGGCTCAGAGTTACGTGGCCACCAATAGCAGCCCTTGTGGGGCAGTTCCAGGAATAATAGCAGCAGCCATTTAAATAAGTGTAAGTGGAAAATTGTCCTCCGTTTTTACAGTTTCTGCCTCTCAGGTGTCTGCATTTAATAATTACATTCTAGTGTTCTGGTTATTACTCATGAAAATAACACAGGTTTCAGGTCTGTTGAGAATGCAGGTGGGGCAGTTACTAAGATAAAGACATCTTGACAGTCTGCCTTTTGACAGAAAATACCGGAAATCCTCACTTCTGCAAACCCAAGAAAAACGTGAGATTTCACTGGTTTCTCTAAAACATTTATATATATACACATGTATATTATATATTTAAAAAAACTATTTTTTTTCCTCCAGCCCTGCTGTAATTGACACCAAATGTTCCTGGCAGTGACTGCTTTGCCATTGCTTACTACATGTCTACCATGCAGATTGAAAGCTACACTTCTCTCAAACTATGTTGTAGGATGAGGGAAACAGTTTGGAAAACAGCTTTACTCTTATTCTTCAAGGCTGCTGATGCATGTAATTTTAACTTGCAACCACTTTATGGAGGAAAGATACAGCCGTGAAACAGAAGAGTTGCGAAACATTTTCAAAGGTGACCAAAGACAAAGACTATTTTTAACGGATGACACATCGCTAAAGCTCTTAATAGTACTGATTGCAAAAAAAAAAAGCACAATGAAAAACTTTATAAATATATAATCCCACCATAAAATCCCACGTTTACGCCTGGTAATTAAAATCTTAACCTTTGCAACAAAACGGCGGGGAACGTTCCTGGGTGGAAATTTGAGGACCTTGACATTTGTCTAGTGCATAACCACATAATCTCCCGAAAGTACTGAACAGGCATGCCAATGTCTGCTTGCATATATCATAGTAAGGCCTTTCAACACAGCTAGTGTAGGCCTTGAAAAGAAATAAATCAGTTAAAGGTGAGCAATTTCAGTTATGTCTTTTCTTCCTTTTGTTCATTAAATCTTACTTCAACCTTTAAAAATAATTGTAAATTTATGGGGGGTGCTGTGGTTTTGGGGTTTTTTGTTTGGTTGGTTGGGTTTTTTTAAATAGGATTTTTCAAGCCCGAATAACAACTTAATTTAATGTAAAAAGCAAACAGTTCTCTCCCACTGAGAGCAAAGTCGGTGTCTAATCTACTGGGTAAATCAGCGATAGTAAGTGTGCGACTTTGTCTGCACTTAGTGATGGCTGGCTTTGCATATTTTTGGTTTGGGTTTTTTTTTATGTCTCTTCATGTGAGAAAAAATTGATACAATATTGAAAAACTGGAAAAAAAAATCTTTCAGTCTCTTGCGCTGTTGATCACTATAAAACATTGCTGGAATTAAAGGTACCTGACGTGCCTATGAGATTCCTGTGTCTGCTTCTTAGATGAACATCACCTGTCTATACCTTCATTTCAGATAAGTCATCCTTAGCTAGATCTGGATTGTGTGGGACTCTGGGTACTTACGAATATGGACGGAGAAGAAAGCTGACATTGGTTTGTATTGTTTCCTCACATTCCTTTGTGTTGTTTCCCTTCTCATGCATTGTTTCCTCACAAAGCGTAACAGTCTTGAAGGCTGTTTGTGTAGGCTTGGAGCCTGTGGGAAGTGTTTGAGGTCAGGACCTTAATACCCTTTTTGTGGAGATGAGACAGATTAGGCATAGCCTTCACTCCAAGTTTTCCTTAGAGGCTGTGAGTTTATACCTTCTGATAGATTCTTGTTCTTCATCATCTGAAAATATTTTGCAGCATCAGAGGTGCTCAGCAGCATGGTGCTTTCATGGTGTACTAAAATACTGTGATTGACAGAAAACAGCTGGAAGACTTTTGAAACGCTAAGGACCTCAGCAATCTGTATTTTCCTTAATTTGCCTAGGAGAATTCATTGCCAGAGAGAGCTCCTCTACTAATTGCCAAGACTCCCCATCCCAGGTTTAGGAAATATGTTGGAGGATATGCCCAACAAATGGCCATGAGGCACACACCGCAAACCTAGCATGACCTGAAGGGTCAGTAGAGCCGAGGGAGTGCCCCGACACCCTTCCTGCTACGCCACTTGGTAGATGAAATCATCTAGTCTTTATTTTCTCAGTCAAGTTCTCTTTTCTCCAAACACTCTGCAAGATAACTCTATTTTCTCCTTACTGGTTTTATTGAAACAGCTACATGACACATTGCAGGAATTTTAGAGTTAATGGATTACTTGCTAGTCTGTGTGTTGGTTAATTTTCTGCATGACTGAATCCATCGTGGAATGAGATACATCCCAGATTTTATTGATGTCCTGTGATAATATAAAAAGTTGTTCTCCACAAGGAACCATATAGCCTCTATAGTAATTGTAGATAATGTGACCTAGTTATTGGATATTAATGTCATTCCTGAACTAGACTGGCTTTGGTTTCTAGACTAATTCCTAGTTAAACTAATTAGGAATAGCTTCTCTTGCCATTATCTACCTGGTGATAAGCAAAAAATATATGAAAAAATACTACAAGTAGTCATCTTCATAGACTTTGAAGGCACCCTATTTTTTGATCTCCTCCTGGTCTCTTCTCCCACTAGCAAAGCATTCAGGCACGGCACAGCCCAGCCTTCTCCTACAGTGTGGAGTGCTCCTGCCTATCGATACAGCTGTTACATGAAATCTTCTGTCATGACATTGGACTCTAAAATGATATTAGGACAGGAAGAATGTATAGATCATTTGTATCTAATCAAGATAGTTTGTATGTATTTTTCCTTTTTACATTTTTTTAAACCTTGAAACTTCATTTAATTTTTCAACCACAAATGAGTGCTATTTCCACTAAAATATTATCAATGAAATATATAACATATACTGCTGAAATATACTTTACCTTCCTTTAGAAAACATTAATCCTTCTCTTTACCCACACTTCTGGGCAAAACCAGAGAAGCCACCCTTTAAAATGGCTTTGTGAAACAAGAAAATAATGACTTAGAAGAAAAGAACATATCTCAGTCAAGGCAAGTGTCACAAGCTAATGAGGAATGCAAAGCAGAATCTTTGAAGTCCTCTGGCATTTCACCTTGGAAGACAGAAGAATAAAGTGACTGTACAAAATGCTTTTGCAGCTGGGCTTGGTCGCAGGTCTTCCATGTGTTGGGAAGCTCTTGGAGGCCATCATGCATCTGAATTGTTACAAGTCAAGATTCATGGAGCAATAAATTTTATGAATGGCTCTTTAGATTTAAGTTCTTGTAGCTTCTCTGGCTGTACTGTGGACAGAGGAGACAAGTCAACATACAAAAATTGTGATATGTTGTAACAAAAGATTTCAGAGGAGGGCCAGATTGCTTTGGAGCAAATCTTGGCCATCAGTTTCAGACAACAGTTCTATTTTAATTGTTCTTCTTGGTTTTGAATCATGGAAGGAATGTAAGTTTCCACACTGAATAAAAAGGACCTGCTGCATTACCATCTTACCTTGCCAAAGGAAAATCAGCCCTTTGGTTATTTTTCTTTTTTAATAGGGTATTAATAATTAGCTCTATTTTCCAAGGAATTAGTCTACAGTGGTTTCTGTAGTCACTGAAAAGTTACTAGTGGTGACTGCATTTGATCCAATCACACTTGAAACTGAGCTGTGGAAGTGAAAGATTAACCAATCCACCAAAATATCTAACCATAACGTTAGACACACTGTGCTATAATGTGTATGTCAATTTGTTGTCTCATCTCCATCAAGAATTTGTAATTAAAACTTTCAACAGTTCATTACTTACACAGTTGAAATTTTCACAAGCTCATCTCAGAAAGCTAGACATCCATTTGATACTGAAAATTAATCTCTGATAATCCCAGTTCTAACTGGGAAATTAGCGTAAATGAGGGATTTTTAATATTCAGAAGACACCTGACTCAGATTATGGCTGGTCATTGCTATAATACATCATAAGGATATTTTAACTGTTCTGTTTGGTGCTTCTGTTTCACAACAATTACATTCTTTCTATAACATCTGTTTAACTGCAGTGCAGATGAAACAAAATTCTAGAACAAATTTTTATCAGAATACGTAATCTCATAGAAATTGAAAAGTGTCACAGGAAGGTATTAATTTTAACATTGTTGATAGAAGAAAATTCTAATGACATATTCTTGATTTACTTCAATGATAAAAAAATTCTTATATAAAATGATTATTTTTATTTTAATTTTATTTTACTTTTATGTTTATGAATAAATAATTCTGAACTATGGTATTTAAGCATGTTATTTTTTCAAAAATAATGTGTTTAATTTGTTCTGACATAAGCTTTCACAATTTTTGTTCTATGAAGAAGTTTTAATTTTTATGACTTTCTATGCAATAGAAGACCTGCTTTGAGCATGAAATTACCATTAAGTCTGTTGTCTTATACATTTTTATGAAACGGAAATACTGAGGTTTTCACTTTTACACTTTTAGAAATATTATGGTTTTCAGAGGTTCCATGGAGATTTTTATCTCCCAAGTATGAGTTAGAGACTCATTCTTCAGTTGGCACTTCTTGACGTTACTTGGATTTCAAAACTGAGATTTGTAATTCTGATCTTCACATTTATAATTTCTGTAACACAGGATCAAAGAAAATGCATGGTTAGCTTCCAGTCATAAATTTGAAGACACGCTCTCTACGCTCCTTACAGCAGAGTGCTCATCACTGTCTGAATGACACGTCTGAAGCGTTAATACAGAGTTCAGTTATGTAGTTCTCCCATAGTTACTGATGACCTTATTAATTCAAGAAACATTTTTAAGTTCATCACTCAAAAAAAATTCTCGTGACTTTTTTCTTTCTTCCCCAGAGAGCACAGAGAGTTGCCTTTATCAGGTTTCCTCAAAGAAAGAGCAGACCGCCCGTTTATCAAATTTCCCAGTGAGCCCGTCTGTGCTTTCATTCGTAACAGCTCTCTTGAACTTGATGAGCTGCTCAAACTATTAAAATTTCTTGAAACAGCCTCATCATCCTTTTCCCATTTCTTTTGCCATGATAGCTATAAAAAACCTGAGAGAGTAAATAGCAATGGTTTTATGGCTATAATTACTACCTACCAGGCTGTTCATAATATTTTTGTTGTTTTTATTGCTGCCTTCTTGGGCTTATTGAAGCCACCTTTTTCCCTGCTGTAAGTTCACTTTCTGGCAGATGACAGGAGCTTTCCTGGCATGTGTTCAGGAGGCCAGAGCTTTCTGTTTGTTTCTAATTTCTACGAAAAAAGTAAATATTTTTAGGGGTTTCTGGGAGTAGAGATTTGGGATTAATTTCATAGAAGGTTTTTTTCGGGATTCTTTTTAGGCAGGGTGTATTACTATTTCTATCGAGTTCTGCTCTGGGGTATTTCAGTTGATGTCAAGGCATCAACTCTGGAGATTAAGTATGTATTTAAGTGCTATGTTGATTAGAAGCCTGAGTCGACTGCTAGAAGTACATTCTGCTGGCTTTGTTAGAATAATTAGTAGAACATATAAAGCCATGATTCTTTTACATTGAAAATTTAAGCAAGTATGTTAACAAGCACAGCTTGATTCTCTTTTTTTGTTGTTGTTGTAATATTGTTGGTAAGGGCTGGAAGGAGGGAGAAATGGTCAAATTTATAATCTGGACGTTAATGCCTTTTAATACAATAGCTGAAACCCCCAAACTCCAGGCTGATTTTATTAAAGGACTGTAGCATGATGTTAAAATCAACACATTAAACTATTCTAGTTTCTGGTGGAAAAAAATTCTAATTTTGTGGATACACAGCCAGAGTTTTGTTCTGGTCTGCATTATGCTATTTTACTGAAAGCAAGAGCATATCATTAGATCCAGGTAATGCTTTTCTAGTTTATCTATAGGCAGAGCCCTGTCTTGTTAACTCCCAACCCATGAAAAATGCAACACGCCATTTTGGTACTGTGTATTTCTTCGTAAATATACCCCATCACATCCCCCCAGCTGCAGGGAGGGTCTCTTGAACAGACTGCCTGCAGATAGCTAAAGTGCCTCTTACCCTGTTCATGGTTGCATAGATCAAGAAAGGGGAGTTCAAGGCTGCAGAGATACTGCAGAATATTTATTACATTGTTTGGTATATGATTTTAGTGAGGGTTTGGGGTTTTCTTAAGTGTTAAGGTGATCAAAGAGAAGGCTCCAGGGTAGCCTAATTGTGGCGTACCAATACTTAAATGGGTCCTAAATGAAAGCGGGAGAGGGACTGGTCACCAGGGAGCGTAGTGGTAGGACACGGGGCTATGGCTTCAAGCTGAACGAGGGCAGGATTAGATTAGACATTAGGAAGAAATTCTTTACTATGAGGATGGTGAAGCACTGGAACAGGTTGCCTAGAGAATCTGTGGAAGCCCCATCGCTGGATGTGTTAAAGGCCAGGCTGGATGGGACTTTGGGCAACCTGGTTTAGTGAGGGTGTCCCTGCTCATGGCAGGGGTTTGGAACTAGATGATCTTTGAGGTCGCTGCCAACCCAAAGCATTCTGTGATTCTATGAAAGTCAACTCACCTACTAAGAGGTTCGCGTACAACTTAAGCGTTGTGATACCATGTCACAGATGGTATTTCAAAACATAAAACAGCAGCAATCTTTCAAAGGCAACAATTAGGGCCAATCACCACACGTGTTTCAATTATCTAGTTAGAGCACGTTGGTAGGTGAAATAGCAAGTACAAAATTACACCAAGTGGTGTGACGTATTGAAAGGTGCGGACTCCCATTGTGGTGGTTCGAGAACAATTTAAGTAACAACCGTGCAAACTTTTATACCCTCTAGATGGCTGGCGCAGCAGCCTCCAGTCAGGTTTCAGTAACACAAGAACCACAACATTCCTGTACAAAAGGTTGTCCCACCCCATGGGACTCCTGCTGTGCAGGGACTAAGCAAGCAGGAATTCTAGCAAGGGGAAACATCCTAAACTCTATTTGGCAAGAGAGGCTGATTATGCATGGACTGGATGGAAGAAACTGCAAGGAAAAGTTGGAAGAGCAAGCTGGTAAGTCTGGAGAATAAATGTGTGGTTGCAGGTTCCCATGGTGAGCCAAGTCATCGTGAAGTGTCAACTATGGTCCACGGAGCCCACAGGATATTTCCTCTCTCCTTGTAGGAGAAAGTTTGGCCTGATGGGGGAGCATCACTTATTTTCTGAGGTGAGTTGATGAAGCTGCATGTAAGGAAAGGTGATCCAAAAGCCGGGTTGTTGTTTTTTTTAAACAAGTCTTCTCCGAAACTGGTGCCATCCACCTAAAAAATAGCCATTACAGCTCCCCTTGTTCCTCATGTGCTTATGACAGCCTGTTTAAGAAGCAGCATCCATTGCACAGTGGTTTTGCAGGATTATGGCCATTAAACATTTTCAAGACAGGTTTTGGGAGCTGGAGGGAGGGGAGACTGGTCAGTGGTTTTCCTGGTTACTTGTTCTACAAACTGAACTCAAAATGAATGTGTACTTACGTGCTTTATGACTTAAGCATTTGTAAGGGTTGTCAGGATTCAGCGAAAGAACTCAGTAGTTGTGCAAACCTGACAGCGGTTCTAACAAATGGCACTGCTGAGGCTGTAATTAAAGGTAGAATGTACCCACCTCTGCTTTTTTGGCTCCTTTTCCAGTAGAATGCCTTCTTTTTGTAAAAGGTTTTTTTTTTTCCTCTTGCATGCAAGTTTCAGCTGATTTCACTTTGCACCTTAAAAATATCTTACCTGTCTTGTCCCATGCTTTGGGACATGTAATATGTAATGTTTAGAGAAAACTGGAAACTCGCATCCAAAGCATTGTAAAATATGTCAGAGCTGGATCAGCATTTGGTATGTTTAATCAAAATGCTTATTAGACGCTGAGAATAACTGTATTCGGACGTGGTTTTCTTCAACTACATTGGCACTAAGGGAAAAATATTTAGGAGTGTGAAGGTCTTTTTGTGACTGATAGTAAAAGTCAATTTTAATAGAAGCGTATCTGAATACGTACTCAGCTGAGCCTGTTTAGCCCATAATGTTACAGAAAACTTCAGGGAAAAATCCACGACTCTATAGCTGGCTATCTTGGCATGTGCTTGAGATCATCCAAAGATTTTTTTTCCATGAGGGGAAATCTTTCATTTGGGCAAATTAAATCAAAATACAGTAAAGTGTGCGGATTTGCCACAAGCAGTTCGTGAGCACCTCAACCCAGGTATGGTATCTGTTTGCAGAATACTACCGTGGGACATGAAAGGAACTGATTATTCGGTGACATGTTGTTAGGTTTCAGGCAGGGGGAATGGGAATGTTTTGTGTTGGAAAATTTGGTTAGGGTTTGTCACTGGGAATTTGGCAATAGCAAATCGAGTGAAAAATAGGGCTAGGTGTTTGTGTCAATTGGTTCACTCATTAAAGCTTCTACCTAAATGGACTTTTTTCTAACCTTAATGCTAACCTTATTGCTGTATAAAGCTAGGGTTTTTTTTTTCTTTATTTTTTCTTTTTTTTTCTTTTTTTTTTTTTTTTTTTTTAAGGGAGCTGTTATTTCTGTTTCAAAAATAGGTCCGAAATTTAAATGCTACTGTAGCATGAGAAGGGGAAAATTTTTGGACATGTTTCTAATGCATAGACACACAGACAAAGGACGTGGTGGAAAGCTTGCAAGGAAGGTCACTCTTGTGATTCAGTCCAGTTTTGCATTCTCAGGATGATTACATACTTTGGACAAGGTTAACATAAACATCCAGTCACTTGAGCTGTTATTCAAGCCGAAACTCGGACCGTTTGTGGTTTTTTCATCAGTGGATCTGTTCTTCTTGAAGTTTCCAACCCCATTAGTTACAGCCAGACATTTGTTTTTTGCATAGTACTTGATATAATGAGATATAATCCCCATCTGGGCACTTGTGAAGAGTAATTGCACATTTGTAAGATACTGCAAGATTTATAGTAGCATCTCCTAATATCTCGCCGTGCGAATAACTGCCTTACTGCGAGAGGTAAATTGGCACAGGCACACGATATGGCAAAGTTTTGCCAAATATCTTATGTTATCTCCCATGAAAACTATGAAAGTATTGCCTGTCACTTTTGTGTGTTTATTACTGATTATTCTGCAAGGCTGTATTTCAAATCGGCTGCTTGTGAACATGAACAAATCCAGACTAAACAGGATACAGTTAGAGATGAAATATGGTGTTTGCTGAGATATCAGCATAGAGACCTCAGCAATTTTTTAAATGGGAAAATTGAATTATGGGTGCCAAGGGCTGAGAAGTCAGAAGTAAATGTGGTAATATAACCTACATTTCAAGAGGAAAAATGGTTGTGCTGAAGATGGTAATCCTTCAGAATTTGAAAATTATGCATTTTTTTTTTTGCAAATATGAGAGGAGTTTTCCTCTCCATTCACATTTATATCTCTGCCAGAAGTTAAGGCTTCGTGTAGCTTCCAGGAATCAAATACGTCCATAAATGTCTTTCACTTGGTTACAGCAGACTGCTTCCATCTGCTTCTGAAATCCTTTAGCAACCTGTGCCTAAATAGTCTCCAGTGTGTCCTCCTTCAGGACCACAGCCACTACCCTTGCATCCACTGGGTTCAGAAGAACCTTTTGACCATTTCGTGCCTTCCAAAGACCCTCATTAGCAGAGAGAAAATGGAATTGTGTTCACTGATGCTTAAACCCTAGCACACCCAGAAAGCTCATGCAGAAGCACTGCAGAGTCTGGCTACACCGCAAACAGCGCTGGGGACAGCTAGCAGTCTATAGAAGGTAGAAAAGTTTCAAAAAGTATATATACCACTTTGATTTACAGGGGACAAGAGTGTTCAGTTACCCATAGTACTCCACAGCCCAAAAGACCACAGCTAGCTCATGCGGAAAAGGCTTCTATGCCTTTTTCTGCAATTAGCTGGCACCTTTTTTTTCATTACTGCTATTCCATGGCAAAGTAATTCTCCATCTCCATATTCAGGAGTTGGGCACCAGTCTCGTATCTTTATTTAATATTGCACTTGTCCTGGTGGCTTCAGAAAGCCTTGTGGGAGAAAGAAAGGTTAGTCGCATCACATACCTCATCCCCAGCTACGCATGAGCCGCAGCTCTTCTTGCAGCACTGCTTGCAGGTGGCTGGGCCTGCATGTCAGGGATGCAGCCCACACAGTTGAGCTGCGGCCCCTTTCCCACTGCTTCTGCTCAGAGATGCCATTGTACTGGCAGGAGTTTTGAAGTATTCAGTATTTTGTATGAAGTATTCAGAGTTTGCTTATTAGGGAAAAGAAGTCATCTGGTAGAATGAGAAAACTCATGCACTCTGTGATATGATTGTAAATAACTGCACTTAAAATGAAATCAAAGCCCATATCTTGGGACAAGTATGCCAGCTTTCAGGAGAAGATGGATTTTTTTTTTCATGGCAGACTTATCACCAGTTTCCTAAACGAACCAAGATAAACAGAATGAACTCTTTCATGTGGTTGCTGTGATTAAAGCAAGGTCCTTAAGTTGGCAGCCTATCATTGTGGGGGTTCAAAGTGGAAATGGGAGCTGGCTTTTTTCTTTCTTTCAGAGAATCCTGCTGCTATTTGTACGTAGTCTATCTTGGTGACTGGCATACTCTGGAATATATGCCGTCTGTGGGCTTGGAAATCTCATGGCAGTAATCAGGAGTGCACTGGTCCTTATGGCAGGCATCAAATGGGCTACTGCCAGGTCTTTGAACTACAAAAATAAATAGAGAATAGAACTGCATTGTATTGGCGAAGCCCGAGGCCCATCGTCTGTCTTGGAGCATGCTCTGGTGAGAGTGTTTAACTTGGATTTTGTCCATCACATGTGGTAGCTGCAAGAGCCGAGGAGCAGAACAATGTTAGATGGTACATTTAACAGTGTGTTGGCTTAGCAGTCCTCAGGAAACCATTAATCCCATCTTCTCTCCTAGGACTCTGAGCTCTACCCTCTTTGCTGAGCTTCTGTGTAAGTGGATATATGTATGAGATAGTGCAGTTTTCTCCCTGGTGCTACAAGGAACCCATACGCACACAGTCCCCCCAAAGAATGAGCTCTACACGCATGTCTGTAACACGTCCTCATGGGTAGGATAGGACTTACGCAGTCTCACTGGCAATTTTGACTGCTCCCACTTAATGGGATGCTCTGGGTGAACTGCTCCGCCCCAGGGGACTTGGGAGGCAGAGGAGAGGAGCAGCACATACATTGGTTTTGGCTAAAGTGTATTGTTTGCCTGTCGTGGGCAGTCTGTGGAACACACTGCAGCCTCCTCTTTCCTTGCCTAGTTATGATTTTGCACCAGAAGGATGCCAGTCCCTCAGTGTGCCATATACCTACCTGACTGCTAAAACTGCCTGCGTGCAGGGTGTATTCCTGGAATGAATTCTGAATTTTATGAAAAAAGAAAAAAATGAGTATGAACATTTTCCGCTGGAGCAATATTGCATTTTTTTATGTATGACTTTGTTATTTCTTCAGTAGAAGTTTTTCTGGGTTTTTTTTTTTTTTTAATGCATAACTTATTTGATATAATATTGGTGAAAGAAAGGAGAGGAGAACTTAAAGAAAGGATGAATTTCCTAGTGCAATCCATTTGTTTTGTGTCACTTTGGGAATGCAAAGCAGCTGTGAACTCAGTTCCTGACTATCCCAAGTTATCAGGATGGCACAAATAACTGGAAATGCTGCTTTGTATCCTGAATTGCTTTCTGGTAACTCAGAGCAACTGTGTTCAAATTTGACGTACATTTCTAGCGATTTTTGATTAATCAGGCCATGTTCTGAAAGGGGAAGTTATATTGTAGTGAGAATTTTCTAAGTTCTCAAGCGAACACTTTATTTAATTAAAACTACTATTTTCTTTAGCTTTAAAGCAGTAATGTTTCATTTGGCATAAAAATTTGTTTGTTGAGAACTTGCTGGCTCTGTTACTGTCCAGAAGGAACATGTGAAATACACTGTGTGGTGCATAAATGTGAGGCGAAGCTCTCCTTTTTGCCTGGTCTGCTGTGGTGGCCAGGCCGGTGGCTCGCCATGGAACAGGGGCAGAGGCTGCAGCTTCCTCCCCAGCTTCCTCCTGAGGAGGGACACAGCAGCATCCACATCTGTTGTAGTTTTGCATGGCAGGGTTCTGGTGGAGAAGGGGTACTGCAGAAGCAGCCAGAAGCTCTCTGCAGGCCCCACAGAGCAAACACCAGCCAGCTCAAGGCCGGAGTCCTGCTGACCAAGGCTGAGCCCATCAGCAATGGTCACAGTGCCTCTGGGAATCACGTTTAGGAGACAAAACCCGCAAGCAAACGCTTTTTGCCACCAGAGAAGGGAGTGAGAGGATGTAAGAAACTGTGCAGTCACCAAGGCCAGGGAAGAAGGAGAGAGGGTGGTATGTGTGTGTGTATGTGTGCATCCTTTCAGGATGCTAACTGAAAAATTAAGAGGACAGTGTAGGGCTTGTTGAAATGGATCAGGGAAGATGATGATTAGGCTTATGATGATGCTTGCTTGGTATAGCATCTGACCTCTGAATAGTATGCAATCCATTGTGCAGCAAAAATAATTAATTAACTTAGTAAAATATGAGCGCCTTTTTTTTGGTGAATGTCAAAGATTGTGTCATTCCACTTATTATTTGTATCAGAGTGCTTCAAGTAGAAGTTGTAACCTCAGCTCCATGATGTTAGAGAGAGTTTTCATCTGACGTAGCTGATGCTTTCTGTTTCATGTTCTCAATAGCAGTTCACTGGGCAAGGTTTTTGCGTTTACCTTCAAGGCGTGCTGATCCTTTCTGGTCAAAGTTACATTTACTGAAATACCCATCTGCATGGAAGAGGTAACTCACCCTTGTTTATGTGCAGTTGCTGACTCTCCTGCCGTGCTTCGTTTCTCTGCCATGGTTTCCTTCTTAGGTACAATGACAATAGAAATGCATAGAAAAATACATAAGAAAAGCTGCCTTGTTGTGATTAGACATTGCTGTGTTTTGGATAGTAGGAAAAAATTTTTATTGGGCACTGGAACAGCCTGCCCAGGGAGGTGGTTGAGTCACCAACACTGGGATGTGTTTTAAAAGACTGGTAGATGAAGTGCTCAGGAATATGGTCTAGTAGAGGACAGGTACAGTTGGACTCAATGATCTCAAAGGTCTTTTCCAACCTTGTGATTCTGTGATTTTCTGCTTAACTGAAACAGGAAATACTAGAACTATCACATGTATGACGTGGAGGTGGAAAGCCTGATTCCTCAAGCAAATCACTGTAGATGTGTGTGACCAAACAGAGTGACTTTTGGGATTTCATCTGCAATACAATTTGAATCCTCAGTTATTTGCCTTTTATATGTCTAGAAAAAGACTGTGGGCTGCCAGGCAGAACAGTTCTCTGAACTTCTGTTAACTGACAGGGACATCCTTATTTTTTCTTGTTTTCTTCATACATAATAGCAACAAATTCTCTCTCCTCATTTGTTTACATGATATGAATGAACAGAGTATTTCACATGAACCTTGAAAATCAGGCGCATAAACAGGTCTTGAATGACAGAGCTCTGTAAATCCTTCCTCAAGAAGGTAGACATATGGGGTTATTGCAATACATAGCTTAATTTCTGGTAATTTTGGATGACATTTGAATGATGAAACTCTGTGTAGTATCAGGTGGAGGCTTGCTGATCAAATGCTCTCCCTCCTGATACAGATCATAAGTACTTCCTCAGAGTGTTATGGTGGAAAGGACCATGGGTTCGGAAAGCCCTTCTAACAGAAAGACCCCAAAGCTGTTGATGTTTGTAACTCTTCAAGAAATAGTTTTCAAAAAAGCTTCCCCCCCACCCCAAACTCCCTCAAATACTTTGGTTTCTTATAAAACCCAGAAGAATAACCCTGAACTGAAATTTTACTAACTCCTTCTAAAGTTTATAATCTACAGATGCGCTACCCAGCTCTATTGTTTAGACTTGCATACTGTATTTTTAAAAACTGTCTTTATCCTCAAAAATCTGAAACAGTGGGCTTTTTGGTAGTGTTCATGCTCAATGTCTTTCATGTCTCTAAGTGTGTAAAGTAAGCTGAGCATTTTGGGGTTTTCTTCTTTTTGCTGGTAGCTGTTTCAAGTGCTCCATATATATACATGTATATAAAATGTATATTTTTACCTGTATATTTGCTTTTCCAGTCATTACACTATGGCAGCTAGTCCTAAAAATAGACTGCATCAATCTTAAAACCTTTTCTTTAATCTTTGTAAGAAAGGATGAGATTCCATTATTTCATTTTAAGCAGTAGCCTATTGTGTGCAATCATGAGAGGGTCTGATTTGCCCGATGCTTTACATTTAATTTCTATCAGTGCAATAGATAGTAGTGAAGAAGAAAGGCTGAACTGGAATGGTAGCATACACCCTGTTCTTTCTCTAGGCTGAAGATATTTTTAGAGTAAATTTTAAGAGAAAAATCACAGAATCACAGAATGTTAGGGGTTGGAAAGGACCTCAAAAGATTGTCTAGTCCAACCTGTAATTGAACACTTCAAAACTTACCTGTTTTTTAATCAAACCTTAAATATAGGTATGTTATTTATTACAATACAAACTGCATATCTGTCCCTCATAGACTCTGCATGTATTTTCTTAGGAATATATATACTGTATAATTAAATAACCCAGAATATACCTCCTGAAACTCACAGGAGACTTGTTAGTTAGTGGCAACTACAGGGCCAGCATGCACGCTTTGTTGTTTCATGTTTTTCAATTTTATGCAATGAAAAATAATAATTGAGAATAAATTAAGTTGCTAATAAATGTTCAAAGCATCTTCACTCTTCTGATTTTAATTTTCTAATTGATAATTGTGAAGATCAAAGATTCCCCTGGTACAGATCTAGTTTAAACAAATTAATGCAAGTGCGGGATACCCGGATACGTGTTTGTGTATAGAAGAACTAAAGGCTTGTTTGAAAGTGGATGCCAAAAAAAGATTTACATTACATTTTAAATCTTGTTCCTGAATCACGTTAGTAACAGTGTAGTGAAAATATTTATAATTAAACATAATCTATTCTGCCAGCTACCTGCTGGGTTGTTGGGGTTTTTTTTACTGCTGAAGAGAAAGATTTGTCATTTTCTGATACACTGTAATTAGACAATTTTATCCCATTACTTCAATTTGGTATTAAGAAATGTACTTAATATAAGATGCTTTTATGAAACTTGACTGAGCTATTAAAACTCAGCAGACTCAAAGATGAGGAGATACAGGTGGTGGGATCGCAAGAACTGTTCGATAGTGTTAGGAAGATCAAACAGGTGAAGCATTTAAAAACCCTGTTAGGCTTCAGGGATTTGCAGATGTTGAGACTGAAAGAGTTGTATCAGGTACAAACCATTTCACCAGTACGTACTACAGGCCATAAACCATGATGCAGTTCGAATATTTGACGTAGTGTGCTGTAGAAGATAACACTCGGACATGCATATATCCACATTTGGAGACATCAACTTCCTCTGGAAAAGCATTATTTATATCGCTCCAGCTGAAAGCCCCTCTGTGTCCAGGGAAGACTGCGGAGAGTGTGTTTGGATGAGGCCAAGGCTCCTCGATGGTGGGGACTGAGCTGCTTTTGCCCTGTTACTCCATGCCACGCCACCTACTCCAACAGCAAAAGCCAGGAGGGGACTGGTGCTGAGGACCCTGCTGTGCAGGCCCAGCATCCTGTTCCTGCATCAAGGTACAAAGCCAAAGGTCGTCTTCCACTTTTTTTAGTTCTCCTTTTAGTCTAGATGTTCATCTTTCCCCACCACAAAGGCTTCCCTTTGGTGCAGGTACCCACAAGCCTGTAATTGCTCCCACCAGACTGGTATTTTTTCATGGAGCTGTCTTTGTCTTTTTCTGTGCTAGAGCTGGTAACAAAAATTTCTAGCAAATTCACGTACTAGGGAATGCCAAAGAATAACAATTTGGAAATAATATCCCAGTCTGTTCAGGATGGTACCTGCTTTATTTCTTTCTTTGTTATGTTCCCTAGAATGGTTGGCTCTTGTCTCCTCTGCATCCCATCATGTGACAAAACTCTCCATAACAGGGGGAAGATGGGAAGGCAGGTCCTTCCCAGTGAGTGATGGAGCATGCACAGCTGGGAGAAGTTTCCTCTGCTGCTGAAGAAAGGTGCAGCTTCTAGGGTGACGGTGATGGGCACAGAAAGGATCCCACAGCCAGTGGTGAAGGGAGGAAAGCCACTCTGCTTAGGATGTTAAACAGTCTGGGAAATCTAAAGGTTACTCATTTATAAAAGCAGTGATTAATACAGCCAGGTAAGTGTTGTATCTTACATCTTTTCCACCTCACTTTTTCACTGTTATTTACAAAATTTCTTTGTTCTAGGCTTCCTTGTCCTCAAATTACAGAAGCCAGACACTGGGATTCATAGCTCTTACTATTTTTGGGGAGTTCAGAGATTGATGTGGGGTTTTGGGAGATCCCAAAGTGAGCCTGTTTTAGTGTATTCTTGCAGCCAAAAAAAAAGTAGTGTTGGTTGGAAACAAGGAGCACAAATTATGTAACACCGAGGAGATATAAACCCCTGAGGCTGAGTTTATTTAGGATTGTTAATCGTGTATCTAAAGGGAGGGGAAAGAAAATGTAAGAGATATGAAGGAGAGTGATGTGAATTGCTGGAGCACAAAGCAGACTTGGAACATGAAAGAGTGAAACACCATGCCAAAGTAATTAGATGATATAAGCATAAGGCAGGAAAGTTAGCCAGCACTTATCTTCATTTATAAATAACGCTTCTGGACACTTCTTCCCATCCCTTTTTAGAGATGAATATTCTGCTGTACACCAGACTGGCTCTAAACTTCAGAATCTCACTTACCCCAGATTAACCTCGTGGTTCTCTGCAGGATATGACAAGGTCAGAGCAGCGCAGTCCATCTCCATGCTTTGAGTACATCAGGTGTCAGTACTCAGAGGTCATCCTTTTTGATAAAGGTTGTACAGAGAACAATAGAAAGACATGAATCCCATTTAGCCCCCCTCATGAAGGAAACTAATCCTACCAAAGTGAACTCAAAATCTGCTTTTACTCAGCTGTAGCAGAATAGACCCTCCAAACATGAAATACGAATTTGATCCCGCATTGGCTCTGAAATTTTCAAAGCTGGCCCGGGCTCTGGATGCCTTATAACCAGTGACAACGGGAGGGGAGGTCATGTGTGGTCCTTGCGAGGTTTTGAAAATGTCTACTGCAGCTTTTAACTTGACAGAAATTGCTGGTGTTTGATGCAACTCTTCAGCACAGCTCAGTGCTTCACTTTGTGGACAAAGCAGGTGGGGGTTTTTTTGCTAATGAATGAATGCCACAGAAATTATTTAGTTCAGAGATTCCCATGTTGTGGTGGGATGAGTGCTTACCTGGCGCCTTCGCCGGTTAACTGATGGACAAACTGTCCGGAGTGGCAGAATGCAGAGGGGCAGTGGGTCTCGGTTTAAGAAGGGTTTATGGCTTCTGACTTGTAAATGTGGCTCCCTCTCCAAAACATTTGTGGTACGTCTGCTCACAGCTAACATACGTTCTCAAACTGGGCTTCTCAGGGCTTCTAACTGGGATTAGTGAGCTAGTGGGTAGACTGTCAAAATACTGTGGTCATGCTTACGGAAGGTCTGTTAGTGGTTCACAGGAAGCCAGATGGCTGTCTGTAATGCCATTTTTCCTTCTTATTGTCAATTGCTAAGTCATGTAAAGGGCACATTAACAGAATATCATTAAATAATACTTAATGCTACTTTCCTAAGTACTTGCCATAGAAATGCCAGTCAAAGGCAAATGTGAAGGGAAGATGTCAGCTGTGGTAGCTGAGGGAGAACAGGTAGAGTCACTTCAACAGTCTGCATCATTGTAAGCCAAAGGGAATTTTAGGAATTTTTTTTCCAATTAGATGTACTTTTGGCTGTGAAAGTGGGAGGCCTCATTAGCTTTTGTTTCTAAGGAAATTAATGGATAAATCAGAAAAATAAAGAAGTCTTTTGACATCCATTTTGTAGGCTCTAAATTGTGCACATAATATTTTATTCCACCCGTAATAGTACTTCTAGCTCCATCAGAGCTATAAGGAGATATGCAGAACAAAGCAAAAAGGAATAATCTTAAGTTGCAGTTCTTTAAATGCATATATATATGCTTAATGTTCCTCTGTTAGGAAACAACTTTCTGTGTCAGGGCCTTTTGGGTTTTGGTTTGGTGGTTTTGCCCCCTCCAATCTAGGAAGACTTCGCTATTCAGAATATACACAAAGTAAGGTAGCAGGGCAAAGTATTTTTAATGAAATAAGAAATTCATATGAATCTGTTGTGTCTCGCTTTTGATCTTCGTACTTGCTCCAAATTCCCTGAAGTGCTCAGACTTCAAACAGGACATTTTTCCCAATGAACTGAATTTCACAGAAAACTCCAACTGATAAGGTGCCTGACATACTCCTATCTGCTTGCTTGCTTGCTTACTGAAATATATGGTTTTAAATCATTAAAAAGTTAAGCCAAGAAGAACTTCTAGCTGGAGAAGATCTATACTCCTCTAAAGGAAAGAGGAAGAAATGAGAAAGAGCTAGAGTCTTAATATGAAGCTACTTTTGAAGTTAAATGCAAGACTTTTTTTTAAGCCCAGTCCAGAGTCTGCCCTCTGGCCTGTTTCATTCCATCTGAATTTATCCAGAGGATTCACCTGAGGTGTAGCAGGTGGGTGTCTAGTAAGCGGAATGATGTAGGGGGGGGTCTCTAAAATGCCTTGAAATCCAAGTTGCCCAAATCACTGTAAGAAAGTGACTTGTCTTCCAATGCAGGTGCCTAAATGGAGGTGGGAGAAATGAGGGATAAATTCTCTGCAAACCTTGCCTGAAATTATGCAGAAATGTAGCCATGAATCCTCAAAAGACTTTTTATCATGGAATTGCCAAAGTGTGATATCGTGCAGGTACAAAACAGAGTTGGAACAATTACCTAAAGGTATCTGACAAAATATCAGCTGCTTGCAGCAGTCCAGTTCAACCTTACTTCTGGTTTCTTCATTTCAGCACTTTAAGGATTATCCTGATAATCTGACTGAGTTTTAATTTAAAGTAAAATCTATCTCAGAACCACTATGAACTCTGCCCATAACCAAATAATTCAAAGATTAAGCCCTATTTCTGTAAGAAAGGCCTAACTCAAAGAATTGTTCTTTAAGATTGGCTGTGGCAATACTACATACATAAATATTTGGCTTGGTTTCAAGAGTGGAAAGAACTCAGTAGTGTTGCATGTTTGAGAAATAACAGCATTTCTGTAGGATGCGACGTTTTAGGCAGATACTGCTAAAAATCTTAGTTGCAAATATTGTCCTTTATTCTGGAAAGAACAAGTTAGAAGCTAATGCTTTTCACTTTGACCTCTAGATGTTACCTTAATTATCATCATTTCACATGTTATTTAAAAATAAGAGTAATTTATAATGGTAAAGAAGTAGGATTTATTCTGTATCTCTTTTAAAATGAACATACAATTTGAATTGTGTACCTCAGGGTTTTTTTTTTTCTTCTTGTTTTTCTTCTCTGCCAATGTTCTTTTTGATTGCTTGGATGCTATACGGTATTATGGCCCTTTTATCTTTTATATGACTATCACCTGCAGGCAGTTGCATCTGAGCTCCTGATCCCTGACCACAGCTTCTCCTAAACCTCTGTGAAGCATCAAAAAGATTTAACAAAAGGCCAAAGAAATGAATGATTTTTTTGTGTTGTTAAAGGGTCTTAGTTGACTGTCCAGGTTATCACTGCACTCATAAATGAAAAATGTACTTATTGAGTTTTGTCTGGTCTCCTTATACAGTAATAAATGTCCTCTGGATCAGACCACCGTGGTAGGCTTTCAGTTGGAGATCATTGATTCCAGCAACTCTCTCAGGTTCGATAATCTCAGTTTAGCTGTAGTAATTTTCTTTATTTTGTTATATCCAGCAGCACATATTGTACTATGGTGCTTCTCAGGTTGAACTCAGCATGAACTCAGGGGTGATATCCTGCTTCTTCAGGATATGTGAATTGTGAACCATGATAGGACTTTTGAAGCTAATCTTCAGTTTTCTGAATATCCTGCGTTCTTCAGTTCTTGATGAGAGAGGTTGAAAGTGCTGTCAAACATCACAGCTTGTTATGGCACTATAATGTTGAGCATTTTTGCTTGACCACCAGACAGCTTTGTGCTGCTGAGCTGGTTCAGGTTGAAGTGATATCTTAATGATGGTTGTTTTAGTAAAATATCAGAGAACAGTGTAACTGCACCAGTGTTTGATTATCTCACACCAGGCTTATCCCGTTTTGAGCTCAGACATCTTGATCCATAGTACAGCTTCGAGCACAATTCAGCAATGGACCAGTGTGATCACAGAAGTCTCTCGCCTCCCTGAGGCTGCTCTCTGACATCCCTGCTGTGCTCTCTTAGCAGCCTAAAGACCAACAGCCCATCTTTTACCAAAAACACCCCTTGAGAGATGTTTTGAAATGTGATGACTAACAAGTACAGGCAGTTTGGGATGACTCTTGAAATTATTACCTAGACGTGCCTTTCATACTCCTTGAGCTGCTCATCTGTTCCTTCCATAAGGTACGGCATGCTCTTTATGGTGTGCTATTGTCCAGTTTGCTTTACC
Organism: Gallinula chloropus; assembly: GCF_964237585.1. NCBI lineage: Eukaryota > Metazoa > Chordata > Aves > Gruiformes > Rallidae > Gallinula > Gallinula chloropus. The sequence goes on along the minus strand of NC_140088.1, from coordinate 52,261,958 downwards.
TCAAAATATTTGTCTTAAAATGCACTTTGAATTGCAGTAGCCCACAATCTTCCTGCCTGGCAGCATGGAAACCTGTGTAGTAGGGTCAGGACAGAGTTGGTGTTAGTTGGGTCCCCACTTGAGCACTTGGTGCTACTGTTGCGGCTTGCCCCCTCACCCAAGGCCACTTTGAGAATCATAAATTGTAGAAGTCTGGATGTCTGAGAGATGGTTGTGCTGCAGGGAAAATTTATAAGAAATATGCTTTTAAAATACTTTCCCATTGTATTTATTGTTGGAACATACAGTGCTGGAGTGAAAATGAAATAGATATATTATTCTTACCCTAATCCTTCCATATATTACAGGGATTCTGTTGCTTTTTCCACTTTTTCTTGGAATGTATTTATAAAACTATCTTAGCAAGGTACCACAATAAAACACTCTCCAGCTGACAATAATCTCTTTCTTAGTATTATTTGAGATTTTCTCTGATATGCTGAGCTTTCACAAGAGTATAACTGTATAGTACTGGTGACGTTCCATTCTTCATTTGCTAAGGGAAATAGAAGAGAAAGGGGGACAAATAATTACTTGATCTTGCATATTGAAGAATTATTTATTTTTAAATGAGAGTCTCTCTTGTGAGACTTTCTGCTTTGTATTATCAGAAGCACTGAAGCCTTTCCCCCTTGGCTTTTTTTTCTTTCACCAAGCACTCTTGTTTAGGCCCTTCTTGGAATGGTTGATCTGATATTCATCTTGGCTGGTATTATCCCAGTGTTAACGCTGTATGCCAAAGCAAACGTCGTGACTTGTATGTTAAAAACCCGTGAGCATATCCTTGGCAAACCAGGTATTTCAAGAAACCAGAACTCTTTCACCCTGAGCAATTTTGTTTAGTTAATGACAATTCTTTCTTTGCTTCCTCCTCTGAACCTTCACCAGACACCAAATATAAATAAGGCTCTTAAATGAAGTTTATAATGTGGTGGTGACCGAAGATAAGAGAGGCAGCTTTTCTGAGTCCATCCTCTGTGTGCCTGGCGATTAAGGTGTGACATGCTTAAACAGAAAAGATTTCACAAAACTTGTGTTACTTCTTCCACAGAATGATTGAAAAAGATCCCTGAGTTATTTCTTCACCTGATTTAATGGGGGTAGTATCGTGACAATTTCTTTGACATTCCCAATACTGTACCTCTTTCTCTGGAGAAATAAAAAGCCGATCATTTCCACTGGTGTTTTCTTTTTCAAAGCATGCTTACGATAAAGCTGCTCCCTATTGCAATTACTTTCTTAACTTGAAGTAGCTTGATTCCAAATGTTGTGGGGGAAAGACATCTTTTCCAACCTAAAATTTTGACAATTTGATTTTGTTAAATGGTTGAAGTCTTTGTTTTCATGTCAGCAATAAACAGTCTTCATAAACTTCAGCTTGCAGCAATTCTTCCAGAAAACAAAATAAATGCACAGCAAAACTTACTTATGCTGTAATTGTCTATAGTCATTAAGGAAAATAAAATTAAAATTCAACTCCAGCTTTTCTAACAGCCTCACTGAATTAAGGCTCGTGGTTGAGAGTGGTCCCGGCACATAGGCAGGACAGCGTTAATGCATCCCTGTAAGCAATACCATGCATCTATCTGTCTGGATATATGATCATGAGCTGAAGGTTGTTTATTGTCAAAGGCTGAGTGGCTAATAAATGCTGGCAGTGGCTTGGACTCACTGGAATGCTGCACAGCTGCAGCATTAGTCAGACTTTCCCTTTTCTGAATTCTGTAATCCCCTCTATATTGCATTAAATATGTTTTCAATATTTATCTGGATAAAAATGTGCTGAATATTGCAACTGTTTAATTCTTATGTTTGTCACGTAGGAAATCTGTGTAAGGCAGAAGGTAACAGGGTTTTTATTGCTAAAACCTAACATGGCTGCTTCTTGAGTCGTCTGCTCATTCGGAGGCTTGAGCTCTTTGCAGCACTTGGGAAGTAAGCCTTTGTGATCGCTTGGAGGTGGAGGCATGTCAGAATTCCTGAAGCCAAATTTCAGGCCTGAGTGCTTGGCTGAACTCACTGAACTGACCTGTCACCTTGCACAAGAATCAGAGTTCATGTAGATTTTGGTGTCAGTAGAATTGGGCAGTTGGGTTTTGGGTTTGTTAATAGCTCATAGTCCAAATACTTGACAAGCCAGGAGTCGGAATGGTTTATTAATATGTCACTATTTTTTTATTAGTTTTCCTAAACGATCAGCCAGTCTATTATTAGCCGATCTATTGTCTCTCTCCCCCAACCTTATTTAAAACAATCTTTATCTATGAACCAGATTATTTGGATAACAGTGATTGCAATTAATGATGTGGAAGCTGGGAAATATGCTCCCCTTATGTTGTGGGTTCAAAATTAAGACTGGGAATCCAAACACATGCAGTTCAAGTTAACCACATGGTCTAATGCAGTCCTGGCGATGCTAAAGCTCACCGTGTCCATGTGTTTCCACCAGCAATTACTTTCCCAGATGCTGTTGAAAAAAAAGAAAAGGAAAGCACACCAACTGCAATGGATCGTAAGTATCAAAGATAACCAACTCATTGCTGCTTGGGATGATTGCTTTAGACATTAACCTGACCTGGAAACAAGTGAGCTGTAGGCATTAGGAATAGAGAAGGTCATTAAAAAATCATATTCGAATTCAAAGCATTTTCTGTACTCTTTTTGCCCAGCTGTGTTAGTAATAGCTTGATCAGACTTAGGCAAAAAGCCTATAGAGCCCGTTAGCTGTAGGCGACTGATTCAAGCAGATTAACAGCAGCAGAAATATGCATTAAGTGATGGATGAATTACTAGTGTCTGTCTTACCTACTTCTACTGTTCGCCTTGCAGTTAGAGCTAATTTCAGCCACTTACTGGCAGTCACAGTGGCACCAGCGAGTGAGTGGGTCATGGACACTAAGCCATACGTTCCTTCTGAAGTGATCCCTAAAGGAAAAGGTGGGAGAGTGTTGTGAAAGCTTGAGTGAAAGTTGCTCCCATTCTACAAAATGTTTAGGAATTGGAGCTGTTGTCACTCTCTCGGGCATAAAACCCCCCACATTTGACTGAACAAGCATCCACTGAAAATGAGAGGCATTAGTAGTAAGTTGAAATCACTACATAATAATCTGGAACACAAGCTTGCACTGTTTTGTCACGTTATCTCCTTATAATAAAGTCTTTTCATCCAGTCTCTTGACAGTGACTCATTGGCAAAACATTTTAAGTGATTCGAATAAACAGAAAAATGGAATATTCTTTGTTCAAGAAGAAACTCACAAAAAAAAAATGAGAAGGACATCAACCTCGCTCACTCTTTGTGTTTGGATTTTGGCTTTCCAGTATTTCCAAGTATGCAAGCAGTTTCTCATCCCATGCTGCCTTACAAAACATTGATAACAGTGTATCTCTTCCATTGAGCCTATGATGTAATGTGTCGTATTTGGTCTTTATCCCCCAAACAGTGATGTGTCTTGTAGAAACAGCTTGAAAAAAATGAACCCCATCCCATTACAAGACATTGCTTATTCTTTCAAGGGAGAAGAATGACAGCTTATAGAAGATATACTCTTGAAAGTCAAAGCACAGTCAATATAACACTGTTCTTGTTTGGCAGAACACGTTGCATGTAATTTTTTTGGGGTTATGTGATTGGTTGGTTGCTTTGTTTGTTTGTTGATTGAAGAAATGCAAAGAGAAGTCCATGGAATGGAGAATATTGGGTTACTGTTAGGTGAGCAAGGCTGATTTTGTTGGTAACTTATCTTCACCATAGCATGGGATGTGTCTGATCAACTGAAAACTGAGAGATGTACCATAATTATACAAGTAAGATATGTAGAAACATTGAGTAATATGCATATTCCAACCTTCCCACCCCAAGCTTGGCAGGTGATCGATGTTATTGTCACAATTACAGTTTAGTAAATAACTTTTACATCACCATCCCCTGTAGCAACGTCACAGACCCTAATCCGCATGTACTGTTTTGCTGCCGTGTCACATTTATTTAATTGTTTTTCCACAGTCACACCACAGCTGCTTTTCATATTGCCCAATCAACATTTTTCTCACTCAGCAAACGTGTTTTGCATTATGTTTTCCCCAGATCAACCCACATTCATTTTTCTATCAGATGAAACTTGCAGCCTGTAGTATCAAGTGCTGGAGGCTCCTTTCTCTCGGTTCCTCTTGCTTTCTGGCTGCATAATCATTTTCTAATCAAATATTGCTTCCAGCCTTTACTCAGAAGCTGCCACTTGCAAATCACTGTGAGGTATGTGAAATGAAGTCTTGGTTATTACTAAGTATTGTCACTGTTCTTAAGGCATCTCTTCTCTTCCTTTCCCCATACACCGATTTATGTGTTGATATTAATCATTATTATTTGTTTATGTTCAAGGAGATGCTGAGCTCCGCCAGGATTTACAGACCTTGTCTCAAACAGCCTGTTTTGTCTGGCATGACTTGCTGTTTTTCTATCTGTGCCACTATTGTATGGCTCTGTCAGCATGTACTGACTGCGGGTGAGTGTGGCAATAACCAGTGGACAGGCAGGAGGGGCTTGCTCGCCCCCTCCCAGTGCTCTGCTCTCTGGCTGCCCACAACAGCGCTGGTGTGGGATGGTCTGTGGACCCGGGAAGGGACAGGGTGCACTCAGTGCCACCCCAGTGTGGCCACGCGGGCGCCCCTTGGAGACTCTCAAATGTGTTCAGGTAGATCATTTTGCATGGCTGTGATCGTAGCTGAGGAGCCCACCAATCATTTAGTTATGGAAAAATCTTGCATAAGAACAACATGGAGGAATTGTATGACACACAAATGCTATTATTCAAAGATAGGTATCTGCAATGTTTTTGTTTGGTTTGGGACCACTTTCACAGATACACAAAACAGCTGGTCTGCACCTGGTTTGTATCTAAAAGGACCTTTGCTCATGAATAAGTACATGGCTAAAAATAACACTGCAGGTCTAAACTACTTACACTCGTAAAACCTCCACTTCAATATGGGTGCTCCGGACTAAGGGACGAAGCAATTCTATTATGTTTTAGTGCAGAAGCATTTTATATTTACATTATTAAAAGCGGACTTTAAAGCCAATAATGTGTATTGCCAGTCATTGTTTGGGGGCTTGAAAACAGAATTTTGTGTTTATTTTTCTGTCTGGAAGGTGGTCGATAATCCCAACAATCACCATATAGTCTGGCTGTTGGTTTTTCAACGGTAGCTGTTCTTACTGACACTCTGGGTCTACAGAAATTAGAAGCAAATTGCAATTAAGAAAAAAACTGGAAGAGGGCTAATAGCAGAAATGGAGGTTCTGTGAAAATGAAACCACTAAGATAACTCCTCTTAGATTTGATTTTGCAGTGTCTTATTTTTTGTGGTTGGAAATCTTTTGTTCTTTCTGGAAGGCAGAAGCAACAGGTTTACCTTTTACAGTAAACAGTAAAACAGTCCCTCAACTATATTTCCTGGGAGCACAATCAGAAGTGAATTGCCTTTCTGCTGCAGTTCACCTGCTTTATTTAAGCCACAGATGCATTTGTGCTCTTTTCCTTTACCACTGCTGCACAATCCACAAAACCATCTCTTCCATCCCAGGTATGAGAAAGAAATCATGGCTGCTTGCTGCTGGGCTTAAGCAGAGCTCCTTAATAGGAAAACTGGATTTTACTTAGGAGAATAACATCATATGGCAGGGCTATGGCAACAATAACACCTCTGCTGCCAGAAAACACTTACCCTGGGTGGCTCAGATGGCCCCAAATATTTAAGAGCATTTTTCTCATATTGTAAATTCCCTGTGGTACATTATTTTCTACTGAGAGCTAATAACTACCCTTTCTGTAAAGCGACTGGTCTTAAGTTTATTAGCTTGCAAGACAGAAAAATAACAGACACATATCACCAAATTTAACAAAGATATCATTCATGGCTTTCTGTAAGTTTTCATATGCACCACACGTTTCTCTTTAGTTAGAAAAACACATTTTGAACCACACTCTGAGTAACTTCTTATGAAGCAAGGCGCATTTTCCAAAAGGTCCTTAATGCTTTACCAAATACTGCATCCCTTTTCAGAGAGTTCTGAAGGTTTTTGTAAAAGAAATAACATGTCAGCTTCCCCAGTGAAAGCTGTTTCACCCTTGCTGCAGCAGACATACTATTTTCCTTGGCATCAGGGGAGAACATCATCCTGTTTCTGAACTGAAGTGGAAACGATTCTACAAACAACTTTCACGTGAAAGTAACTTCTTCACTCAGTATAAAACCCTATTCACACTTCTTTAAAAGTATAATAGTAGTTTATTCCCTTTGAGCAGAGTCACAAGATGATGATGCATGTGATCACTCTCAGATGGTACATTTTGATGGTTACATACTTAGTAGAGCTTTCAACTAGCTGGGTAGGTGATATGCACAGAAGGCACAGCCAAACATGACGACTTTTGTTCCGGAGTCCACTTTCAGATAATATTTTTAGCCAAAGCAGAGCGAGACTGTAAGGAGATAAAAGCCACCCTCAGCTCCTGTATTTTTGATAGGCAAATCTGTACAAATTAACTGGTGCTCAGTGACACAGAGCACATTATTGTTGGTTTGCTTTTCCCATGACTGCACTCTCTTAAAAGGGTAGCAAATCACACATGGACTTGCAAGGTCACAGTAAATAGCATGTACTGGGGAAAAAATTGGGGGGAGAAGAGTGACATGTCCGGTAAAATTATTTCTATTTTAAACTGGCCTCTACAGTTTTTGGAGTGTCAATTTTTGTGTGCAAAGAAGTCCCAAGTGACTCAACTTCTGAGTCGAACCGTGTAGAACTTCAAAAGCTGAAGCTGGATGTTGCAAAAGTCCTCCTTAAGGGCCTGGGTCTCTACTGAAATCACGGCAAAAGTTTTGTTAGCTTAAATGGGAACAGGAATAAGCCTGTGATTATTCTTCTTTAAAGTCCATGAAGAAGTCCAAATACGAGTTGCCCTGACTAGTAATAAGAAAATATCCAAATAGAGCAATAGTTGTATGTCCTGGAATGTCAACATTAGCGGCATACACTCCAGCCTCAAACTCTCAACGATGTGAAGAGCAGAGGGACTAATCTGCTGTATGTGTGACCCAAACATTCACACAAGGTTGACCCAAAAGGCTGGGTGGTATGTTAGACAAGGAACTGGGATAAAAAAATTCGGAAATAATCCAAGCTTCACGCCAAAGAAGAAGGGATTATGTCTAGGGCTAAAGAGAGGGAATGCTGGTATTTTATAGTTGAGCAGTTTCATATGACTTACAAGGAAGGGGTATATTTTTCTCTTTATTGGTCACCTACTTAAAGAT